>NW_024096478.1:9732500-11017500 GCF_016545835.1 Crotalus tigris | reverse complement strand
AGACTAGGACATCAAAGATGTCCAAGCTAACACTACTTTTAAGGTTACAATAACAGAATCTTAGAACACTAAATGAGTTTTCACCCTCCCTTTATCTTTGTGAGAACTAAGGAAGTATCTTATTTGAAACACATGGATTACATTTCTGACCTTCTCCAGTCAGATTTATTTATATTTCTTTATTTCTTCATTAACATAGCTTGAAGGTAGAACTAGAAGACCTCCAAGATCCCTTCCAACTGTTTTTCTGTTATTATCATAGTTCAAATATATTGAGCATATGCAGGCTACATAAAAGTAGTACCACATGTAGCCCACAAGTCATGAATTTGTATATCTGTTCTACATGGAACTGTTGTTTGACCTCTTTAAGTATATCTATACACATCTTTATTGATTAGTCTAGAAATATACACTCTTGGTATCCAATTCTTATTGTACTTAGCAAGTAGCTATGAAAATATTGGGAATTCCTTAAAATGACTTTTTAGTTCTGTTTAAAGAGAGGGACAATTTTTTGTATCATTGTCTATATTCTTTTCTGTATCTTCAGATATCAGTCATTTATATATAAAGCAAATAAACATATAATTGTTAAGTTTAGAGCAGATAAGTTATCTATGCAAATATTCAAGCTTACATTAAATTGCCTGAGTTGGTGCCAATCAGTGCTCCATTGGTGGTGGTGTGTAAGTTATAAATATAAATAATTATTTTACATGTAAAATCATGTTTTAAAAATTGGTTGGCATTGTATTCTGTTTCTTTTTGAGAATGCTAAAATAATAATAAAACAATCTTAAGTATACATATGCATAGAATTCTTATCACAAATTCTTCTGAACAATTGCATGGCAATATCATTTTTATTATTAAATTTGTTTGCTGACCATCTTGCCACAAAATGCTAATTATGTAGTCTTTATTGATTTATTTTAAAGATGTACATTATTTAAGTGGCATTTTCCACACATCACTGATTAAATTAAACAGATTTTTGGATTGTGTCTCTCAACCAAATGAGTAGTCACAAAAAATGATTATTTGACTGCCATGTGTTACTGGAAAAATATTTGTCTCAAATTATTTAATCAACTTTACGTATACTGCTGAGGCAGTAAATATTCAGGTTGCTTTTTTGTGACAGTTGCATATAAATGTTGACAAATATCAACGTGAAATTAATACTCTCGGTTAGCTAAACCTTTTCTAACAGGAGGTTTTTTTGTATTGTTCATGTCCAACCATCTTATCAATGCAACCTTATGTATAGCTACATCGTAAATTTCACATAGTTTATCAAAGGACCTTAGTCTCATGAAACTATAATTAAAAGCAATATGGAGTGTTAAAATATATTATATAGAGAGAAAGAACATAAATTAGTGTGGAATTAGCATTAACAGCATTAAAAGTGGGTATTTCATGCCAGCTTGATCCCTGCAGACACATTATTTAATACTGCATCCAACGCTGGAACAGGATTACTGGCAGTTTGGGTCAAATAGTTGTGTTTCTATTCTGATGCACTTTTCAATTTGCTTAATAGTTAGCTTCTTATCTCTGGAAGCCATGTGCATTTGCCAACCATTCAACTTTCAAAAAACAGAAAAAGTAGGCCCTTTATCTCAGTGTTCTTTTCATTGTAGTTCCAATGATCACATAGAAAATAGCAAGAAAAGTCATTGTTTGTTCTTGACATCATTTACATTTTTATATGAAAGCAAAATGCTAAGTAAATTATAAACATGTGGATATTTAAAGGATGTTAAATTTTACAGCTTATTAAATTATTTTACTTCATTTGGAAAACAGCTTATTCAAGTTAGTATGTTCATAATTTGTTAGTGTTTATGTTTTGTTTTGTTACCAATTGTGTGTGAATATACTTTTAGCATCACCATATTCTCTTGTTATTATTAGAAATATTCACTTAAGCATCACTGTTTATTGTACCTATAGTCTTTCTTTTGATTTTGATTTTGATTATTCAAATACACTTTTACCAATGTTCTTTTATTGTTCATTGCTAAGCTCACTTCATACATTGCTTTTGCAATTTTTAAAATTTATTCTTCTAATTTTCCTACTGATTATTTAATGTGGGTATTTAAAACAAATTTGCTTCTCATTATAAAGGCATTAATAAAATCATATTAAGAGAAATATGCATGTTTATATGATTCCCATATTACTGCTAATATTTGCTATATTGAAATAGAAAGATTATAGAAATATATATTCTTAAAAAGTTAAGTCAAAGGTAGATAAAATATGATGGAATAAAAACAATGTAAACACAACCTTCATTCTATTGTTTTATTTCTATGACTTTCCAAATATGAGTTATAAGAGATAATTTTAAAAAGTGTCTGTGTATGTGTCTCTCTGTGTGTGTCTGTGTGTAAAATATTACACTAAAATGTTAAATGTGACCACAAAGTGTAAAATCAGGATGCTGGCGGATAGAATGTTCAGAAATTTAAAAAAAGCTATGTTGTTTTGGTAAGATTAGAGAACTAAAGAAAAAAGGACATGAGGTTTATGTATTCCAAGACTATTCTCTTTCATTATAATGTATTCCAATGCCAAACTCAGACTCAAAATATGATTATTGAAAGCAACTTGTTGATCAGTTAAATAGTATTGAGTGATTTCATATTCTGTGTACAACACATGCTGGGTTAGCAGAGAAGGTGAAACTTTTATTAGTTTTCACTGTTGTTATTTTTTGATAGCCATTCATTTGGAATAAAGACATTGGTATATCTTGTACACAGTGCTTTTTTTGTAAAAAAAAAAAAAAAGGTGCTGGAACGCATACACGTCATACAACCCACCTTGCCTACCCTACAAGGTTCCATCCAAAAACGGTGCCGGAACTCCGTTCTGGGCATTCTATCACAAAAAAGCCCTGCTTGTACAAATGAATTTCCAGCCTTTATCTCCTTATCTTCCAAAATCACACTATCAGCAAATTTTCTAGCAATTCATTTCTGTACAAAACTTAAAGTGTGCACATTTTCTATACAGAAATTAACTATAGGAGATGAGCAGACTGAGCCAAGGGAGGGGTCAAGTGTGGCATCAGTCCTGAGTGCCTTTGCTCCCACAAGTGATCTAAGTCCAGCCCACCTTGAATTATATTGAGCCTTATCTACTGTCAATTTGCTTTGACAATTAGTAGTTCAGATTTTTGTAGACCATGTTAGCATGCAATAAACCTGTATTCATTTGAACCATCCTGGCTTCTGATTTCTTACACTTGACATTAACTTTGAGTGAAGCAATAATCTACCCAAGCACCTGAAAAGAATAGGAACATAACATCCTGAAATAAGCCATTTTAGAAAGAAAGCAGGCAGGGAAAACCTCTCATGGATGGATTCTTCTGTATACCCACAGCTTCACAGCAGTTTTCTGATTAGAATAGTGATATTGACAGTTATAACACAAAGTCTTCATTGTTTGATGTATTTTTTTGCTGCTGTAGAATTTTCTATCAATGAGAGCTTGTTCTTCATTCTAGGTATCTTGTGTTAGAATTTTCTAGTAAGAATTCACTGATTTATTTTTATACAAACATTTATTTTTTTTAGTCTTAATGTTTCCCATCTTTAAAATGAAATAAATAAAGAGACATAATCTTTGACTATATATAAAACTGCTTTTCGAAAACCATTTCTCTTTCTGTATTTTCCTGTGGTAAAGTACAAGTGTGTTTGGGATTAGGGTTGTTTGTGGGTTTGGTTTAAAGGCCATTAAAAAGTTTTCAAGTTCAGTTCAGCCAGCTATAAATTGACAGATATATCCATGCAGTTGTCTTGGATTTGCAGTTGCTTTCTTCTGGTGTGTTTCAAGTTCTCAACTGTTTGGGATATCCTGGTGAATTTCCATACAATTAATATTCATAGTACATCAAATCTAATAAAACTTAGGTAGCTATGCCATCTAACTAGTTGTTGTTTATGTATGTGTGCATTCATGTATATTAAATTAAATATAGGGGATTTTTAACTCTTCGCTGTTTCAGGCCTGCAGTTCGTGGGATCCCTTAACCTGGATATATAAACTTTTATACATTCTTGGGAATATAATTTTTGGGTTTTCAAACAATCACAACAATCCCTATTTACATTGATATTACCATATAGAGCCCACAGAAGTTAAATATGTTATTGGTACAAATAATATATTTGGAACAGGAAAGATGTGGCCAAAGTCTGACCTTGGAACAGTTCATGAACTACCCAAATGCAAGTTCCAAGTCAAGATAAAGCCCAATAGTTCCATTATATAATACTGAAAGTATATTCTTCATTTCAAAGAGACTATCAGGAATTACTTTGAAGTCCTGAATCTCATTGATGAGGAATCAGAGGAACTGTGGAATAAAATCAAATAGTAGTTAAGACTCAATGTGAAAACAGAAGAAAGCAATCTGAGGTCAAAACAAGCAGTGGAAATGGCCACTTGGAAATGATATTCAGATGCCATGAATAAGTGTTTATTCCTAGGAAGACCAAAATTGTTCATACAAAGTTTTCTTCATGCCTCTTTGAAGATGAAATTTGAAATTTGAAGAAGCTGGATAGAAATAGTATGAATGCTTGTGAACTGTAGTAATGGAGAAGATCATTGAGAATACTATAAATAACTAGTTGTCTATGTATATTCTCAGTCATCCAGGTCATGATTATCCCGAAGGAGCTTTTTTCAAAGGGCAACAGGATTTTTTTGTTTTTTTTTTCTTTGAAAACATTTTGCTTTTCATCCAAGAAGCTTCTTCAGTTCTAACTAACTGATGAGCAATTCCACTGTAATCAGAACTATAAACAAACAGATTTTGAGATAAATTGTGGCCAACTACTTTAAAAAGTAAACAAGTTTCTTGTTTCTTTTTAAAGGTACCATTAGGTTGGCAATATATACTCTATTTCAAAGGATGCAAAATCATCCTTTTATCAGAAGAAATTAAATAGCACTTTTTCACACATTCTGTTTTATTAAAAACTGAAAGATTTTCTGAGCTATTCATCTCTATTTCATCTGTTCATAAAATTTGTTTCTTAGAATTATTCATTTTTTTCTGAAACAGTTCTGTGGTGACAGGACAGGATGCTCCTGAAAGAAAAGAGAAAATCCCACTCTACCTGAAGAATTGGACACTGTACTTTCTGTTGTTCTGTACCCCTCCCCCAAATAATATGTAATTCAAAAATAATTACTAATGTACAATATTCTCATGCTTTATTAAACTATATAGAAGTTTAGTTTGGGTTTAGCATGCTGTATGACCCCATGCACTGAAGTGCGTTAATCATAGTTGACAGCTTATCATGCTGTGCCAGTCTTGGTAATAATATGATTTACAGAATAACTATGGCAAGAAAGGCATGGTTTAGTATGATATGTGAGCTAACTCTTTAATTTGTTTAGAGACACAGATTCAGAAACCTTTTACTGGAATCAGGTCAAAATAGATTTGCCTATACATGCTTCATATGGAACAAATACACTCATACTCTCATATAGTATTGTAACAAAAACTAATATGAACAAAGCCCAAAGTACGTTCTGGCCAATATACTTTGAATAACATGAATTAAAATCATACCGTTTATGTATTGCTTTGAAGTAAATTTAGAATCCAAGTAAGCTCAGTGATCTTGGACATTTTTATATACTAAATAGTATAAGCTAAATTAATATCTACTTCAAGAAAACTCAGTTCTGTGTTATATTTTACTATTAACATCTAGTTCATTTCATTATGATACTTTCTCTACTAATGTACTAATGTACACATAGCCTGTAGAGAGACTGTTTTTTTTCTTTTGTTGTTTGTATCTAAGGAAATAACATAACTTTTTAGACCAGCCCTCTAGGAATTCATAGAACAAAATGTTTTAAATTTCCACAAAAGCAAGTAATATTATAATAAAAGCCATAATCCAAGGTAGATATTCATTTTCTCTCCCCACTTCTTATCAAGGTATTTCTTTTCAATACAAGTTACTTCTTCTACTGAACTGTCTAAATACCCTTGCTGATATCTGTGCAGCCTAGTTCTATACATATAGAATTCTGCATGAAGACTGTTAGTTTCTTTTCAAATAAATTTTCAGTTAAATTTAAAAAAATCACTCTCCAATTTTTAATTCTCTTTTTTTTTCTTTCATATTTTCCTAGGAACTAACTTCACCCTTGCTGAACTAGGAATTTGTGAGCCCTCCCCCCACCGAAGTGGTTATTGTTCAGATATAGGAATCCTTCAGCAAGGCTATTCCCTCAGTACTGGGTCTGATGGTGACTCAGATACAGAGGGTGGAATGTCTCCCGAGCATGCCATTCGACTTTGGGGGAGAGGGATTAAATCCAGGCGGAGCTCTGGTCTGTCAAGCCGTGAAAATTCTGCCCTTACCCTGACTGACTCTGACAATGACAATAAATCAGATGAGGAAAACGGTAGGCCTATTTCTGCAGTACATTTTGTAATGTATATGCATATGTGACGATGTGATCGCACATGCTTGCCATATCAGATGGTAAAACAAAAGCTGTATTTCCCTTGGGAAGTCAAAATGCAGGTTCGTAGTGTGCTTCCCTATGGGGGAAGTGATCTATTTTTAGGGAACTGTGAAAAAGAGGTTTAACTCATCCTGATAGCAAATATATAAATTATACTTGGGTAAGAGTCCGTCATCAAATGATACAATTCTCTCCAAGTCTTCAAATGAAAACAAATGAAACTTTGCTGATACAAATGTAAAATGTATTTAATATAAAGACATTTTCAAAAATAATGATCAGGCTGTATATCATCAGTTTTGCTATCTGGTTAAAAGCTGTACAAAAATCATTTTCTAGTTTTTAGAAATGAACAAAATCTACTAAAAATATTTAATGTTTTAAATTGTAATAGTTCCAGCTTAAACATGTATAGTTGTTAAATGAATTGCTATGAGCCACTAATTTTCATATTAAGATATGAAGATTAAAAATCTCCACTAACATGAAATATATCTTTTTAAAAAAGAATCTAACATGAATATATTTATAAGGAAGGAAGGAAGAAGGAAGATAATCCTTTTAATTCTCAAAAACAAAACAAAAACCCTAATCTTTATGGACTATTATTAACTATATAAAGACTTGCCTTAGTGCTGGAAAATATCTGACTTTTTATCTGAAAAATCATAGTTAGTCTGTGAGAATCCATATATATTGAGTTCACTGATTGTCTAAACTTTCTAAAAAGCAGTATTATCATACACGTTGAGAAGTGCTCTGGTTTAGTACCACAGCATGGCTACTTACAAAGCTATCATTAGTTTTTCATGTATGTTGTAATGTTTCATTTGCTCACAATAAAGCTTTAAGGAACAGAATGTGTATAATCTATTGTAGTACCTAAGACTTTTTTTAAAAAAAAAAGAAATCAAAGTTTGGTTGCTATATTAATAATATTTAATAACTCCCAAGGGAAAAATGACAGTTTGATATTGAATGTTTTATCATTTTATGATTTTATCATTTCTCTTCAACCTGATAAACAATTTTCTTTTGGTATTAATTCAATTTTGGCAGTTTTCAGTATGTTTTTAAGTATCTTAGGGCACACTTAATTGCAATTAACCATTCTAACTTTGAATATTCTAAATAACTGGTGCTGATACTAATTCATATCCAGGAGTGAGGGAATTTAACTTCATTTTATTGTTGATGAAATTGTATGATCCTGACATTATAATAGGTTTGCTCAACATGTTGTTTAAAAGTGTAATTTTTGCAATTATAATATAGTGTCTCTTTTTTCTGTAAGGAGGAAGTAGACTCCGAAGACAGAAAGCACATATATTGTATTTCATTGGCATTTCACAATACTTCCAACAAGAATGAATCCAATTTTGATATGTAATTGTGATATATATTTCTTTTAAAAGTAAAGAATTACATCATTTAATCACTATTGCTGTCCAATACTAACATATTGATTTAAAATGTCAGTTTGTAGACACACACAGATGTAATTATGGAAGCTGCAACCTGTTGAACATGCATTTGCAGACTAGAGTTAATTATTTCCAGTGCAGGAAATTAGTAGAACAGCTGAATCTCTTGTTTATCTATTTGAGATATATGGAAGGTACATTGCCTTACTTGAATATGTCAGCAAGACGTTCATTCAGTGTAGGCAGTGATTTGATAATCTGCATCTGGAGAATTATGTATTGATGCAATACAATGTTCAGCAGAAACACCAGTGTAAATTGCAGTTGTGCTCACAAAATTACCTTCCTCATGCCCATATTTTCAAATATGCATTGAAATGACTTGGGAGTACAAGTGAAACTGGAAGTGCTATAACTCTTCTTTTAATTATATACATTCCATAGCATTTTCTTATATGAATAAATTTTTGAAAGTTAAAAACAGGAAAAAAATGGGATAGCAAAGGCAGATGGACAAAAATTCTGTTGACATCTACCAATACTTAAATCTAGGAATGTTAAACTTCATAATCTGAAATTTTATATTGATGCACCAGTAATTTGCAATCATATACATTTTTATCCAGATTAATGTGAAATGCAACTTGTACAAAACTACTTGAATTGGTAATTTGGGGTATGTAGCAGACATCTTCAGATCCTTCTATCTTGACATCTGAAAAAAAAATACTAATACCTCTTGAGTTGGCTGCCCTATGGTAGTAAAACTCCATGGCTTATTAGGATGTGAGGGAGGTATCTCTACTACAAGATTGCAACACTGCTTTTATTGGTCATGCAAATGATAAGGATGATGCAAGACCATAAGGGTCCTTTGCATTGTGTTAATTAGTTCAGTGGGATTGGTGGGCTCTGCTAATTTAGCCTAACCTTCATAGAATTAAAGCAAAGAACTTAATTACTGCTACGTTATCTGTTAGTCAATTTTTATTATACTATTTGTAGAGATGTTACATGTTTTTGTTTCTGTATGTGTCATTTGCCAATACTTCAACTAAAAATTATCATTGTAATTTTTATTTTGTTGTTCTCTTTTGTAATTATACTCTAATTTAGCCATAAGTGTAAAGGACTATAAGAATAACATTGGGAGGCAGAAAGAAGAAAGAAGAAATGCAATGGTCAGGCAACAGATATCTCAGTCAACAGAAGGAAGAGATGTATGGAAAATGCTCCAGAAGTTACTCTCCCTTGTTCTCTGGAAACTTAAGGCAAGGCAAGGGGAGACCTTTTAGACTTGCAAGATTGGCATCAGTCCTTCAAAGTAATTGAAAAGAAGAAAGCAAAATCATTACATTTATTGTAAATATTTCATGACCCCATTCTTTGCAAATCTGGAACTATGCCTCTTGTGACCTATTTTTCTATTGGCTGAGATATCTTTTGTCTGACCACTGTCTAACCTGAACTTCTGTCTCCTAGAGTAATTGTCACACACTCCATCACAGTAAACTTTGGGGGGACCATAAAGAGAATTTAATTTTACCTCAAGTTTTACATTGTTTATCTATTTTATGATCATTACATTTGGGAAAAATAAGATCAATTAATACAACATGGGGTAACTTTCAAAAAATATTTCCTAAGATTATACTTGCAGTATTTTAATCTGGCTTTCTGCATCTCCGTGAATATATTTATGATTTTAATTTACATAATATTAAAATACCTAAGCCTCAGCACATCATATTTTAAATGTTAGGAATAAATTGAAACATATTTTTTTTTTTAGCAAATGTCTATATTTGCTAAACGACAGCATGCAGGGTCCCAAGATTTCAATTTTCTTTCAGTAAATTTTATGACACAATAGTTCTTAGAGAGGAAAGTAAGCTTTCAGGTATGATGGCTAGACTAATTCATTGCTTAAACAGATATCATAGTTTTGCATGAAATTTGAATATGCTATTTTATTTAATAGTCAATAATTAGGAAAAATGTAATTACAGTAGAAATAAGGTATGTACCAGAGAAAGTTTATGGGAGGGTTTTGGCTATCCAGATATTATTGATAGGCAGCTTCATCAAGGGAACTGTTCCCTGAAAATTTTTCAAATAGAATATTGTCTGTTACAAGGTAAAATAAATAGCTAATAAGAGCTGAGGTGGCGCAGCAGTTAGAGTGCAGTACTGCAGGCCACTTTAGCTGACTGTGTTCAGCAGGTCAGCGGTTCAAATCTCACCGGCTCAAGGTTGACTCAGCCTTCCATCCTTCCGAGGTAGGTAAAATGAGGACCCAGATTGTTGGGGGCAATGAAAAATATATATACATTGCTTACTGGTGCACACCGCTTAGAGAGTGCTTGCACTTAAAGCAGTATATAAGTCTCATAAAATAAAATAATGTAGTACCAAGATTTCCAGATATCAAACATCATTAGTATTGTTATTGTTACTATTATTTTTCTAGTTAGGAATACAGTCTGATCCACAGAAATGATTGGAGAAATTGTAATCCAAGGGGTAAATTTTCTAACAGAGACAGAGAGAAACATAGTTTATTCAACCACTCAAACATGGGTTTCCTAAAAAGAAAGGAAAACTATTGATTTGCAATACATATGTGCACTATAAAGAAAAAAAATCGGTTCATGGGCACTGTAATATGATTTTCTGAAGTATGCCCTGAAGTATGTTTTTGATAAAAACAAAAGCAACATCTCAATTGCCCTGTAAAACATGCTAGTTTGAAATTAAAAGTATTCCAGAAGTAATACACAATAGATATGGAATCTTTACCCTTCCTGCTATGGTTTTCTGCCTCTGTGGAAGATCTCACAGAATCTGGCAGGATATTCAACAAAGTTCTGAATTTTTCAGTATTGTTACCTGATGCCTGTATCTTTTCCTGATGCATATATCTAGAGACTTATTGGCACACAATGATAAGATTGACAGGCAGTTTGTTTTCTTCTACCTAACTTACCTAGCCTTTTCATAAAAGTGTGGAGTAATAGTCTTGACTATTTAGTATAAAACAGGAAAAAAGAACTCATGTTCTCCTTTATTATAAGCCCTAGAATAAGACTTTGAATGTGGCTTTCTTTAATTCTGGATTTTTGGATTAATCAATCTGAACGATGTACATTTTAAAAAAGGGGTACTGTTTTCCCTACGTTTGGGGTAGTGGTGGAAGAATATGTATTAAAAAAATGGTTTTAAACAATAAAAGAAGGATCAAAAGGGATCAATAGACAAAATAAGGTTTCCAGCTAGAAAGAATGTAAAAACATTTTACAATTTAATCTTATTTTGCTTTGGTATCCATTCTTCTCAAATCAGAAGTCCATACTTGTGTATAAGTTTAATGACAGATAATATAATAGCATGAGTATTGTCAAAATACAATATATGAACATAGTTCGTTTGCTGGGGGCATAAACCATTTTCAGAATGCTGAAAAGGTACAGTAAAATAGTTCCCAATAATGTAAAGGGATTTTTCTGTATAGTAAATTAAGTGTCTTGCTTGAAAGAAACCAAGACCTCAGGAGCCGATGTTGGGGAAATGTATCAGATTAGAGTTAATCATCTACAGAAACTAGGAACTATTTAGGAACACCTTTTGCAAATTTTTATATGTGTTAAATTTCTCCTAGCAAACAGACTTTTGTACAATTATTTCTAGGTAATATTTCAACATTTAATGTACTAAAAGGAGACATTCTACAAGTTTAAAATTGTTACTATTATTATTATTATTATTATGAAATTGTTAAAATACAGCTTGCTAGCTGCCTGCTATAAATCATAAATCCATGTCCTGTATAAATAATTTTATGTAAAGGTAAGAAGCTATCTTCTTTAACGCTAATTATTCATCATGGGCTTGAAGTTGACAGGTAGTTCCAATTCAGATGAAAGAAATGCCCTCAGAAACCTTGAGTCATATACCTCGAGGTTTATCAAGTTCAATCACTTCTACTCAACATTCATTCATTATATTCTTTATTTTATTTATTCATTCTCCACTCTCTGGTGTCAACATGGAAACATTTGGGATTTTTACAACATTTTGATGGCATTTCTGCAATTTGATGCAAAAATGTGTCAGGCCTGCATCAATTATATTTTTAAGAATGCCTTCTTTATTTTCAAGCTTCTCCAGCTATTTTTTTTGGGGGGAGTGGGGGGGGGTGGGGGGTAGGAATGACAAAAAGGAAACAAGTAAGAATCATGTTTTGTAAATAATCCAAGAATGTGTCTGAAGGTGCACTAGTATACCAAACATACTGGGAAACCCAGTTTTATGGTGAAAGTATGTTGAACATAAGTCTAAGTGCCATCACTTTACATTCAATACAGCAGATAAATATCACATATACATGTATCTCCTGAACAATTGGCAATATAAAGAAGGTATTATAGTAATCATCTTCTTTCAATTATTATTATTAATTCAGCATATGGCAATGGTACATTAGCCAGGAAACTACAGAGTAGTGGTTTGGCTGCTTAAGATTGCTAGTTTGTTTGGTTGATGCTTGCGTGCTATCCCAAAGTGCTACCACACGGGGAGAACTAGCTCCACACTTTCAATCAAATCTATTGATTAAAAAAGAAATTAAGTCATCCTGGAGATATATGAAAACTAGTTGTAAAAAAAGAAGAATGACTACCTTATGGTTTAAAAAACAACTAAGAATTCTAACAATAGATAATATGATATTATTGGCCATTGTGTGTAAAGTGGACATCTTAGTAATACATATTATATGGTTTCGACTCTTATATCTATGCTTACCCATATGCATGAACCATATGCATGATTTTGTCTGGGCTGAGCTGAACCTGCCTACTCATTGGATTGGAAAGAGCTAAAGATTCCAGGACTATAAAATAGACTAAGAGATTTAAAAATAAAAATAAATTTGGAAACACACCTACCTTTGCTACAAAAACTGTAACTGTTTCTAGCTATGCATTGGGAATTCAGCCTGACCTGAAGGCTTTACCTTTTATGCATGATTTGAAGAGCATGAAGATTAGAAATCTAATTCCAAGGTGCATTTAGCATTCCTTGATTAATTTGATCTTTATGAATTCCAAAAGGAATTACATGTGCCACAGATACCAGTTTAATATGCGAACTGAAAGTATCCACACAGTTTTAAAAGTTCTGTATTAAGAAACCATACTGAATACAATAAATGGATTTTATAATATATTGTATATCTTTAGAGTTGCAGTCTTAGTTATTAACTTTCCCCCCTAATTATTAGATCAAAAAATGTATCAGTATATTTCTAAGGATATTTCAAACATGTTTTGTGTTTCTTAGTGCAGAAATTAAATGGGTTTATTGAATATATTCAATTCTGAACCAACTTTGTCTATATTCAGGTGCATAATTACAAGTATTTCAAAGTAGTATATAATAAGTGAAATAGGAGAATTGCATTCTGAGACATAGCACCTAGATTCACAGTATCTCCAAATGAATGAAATATACTAATTTTAATTTAGCCCTAACTCTAACCCCATGGTACAGCTCCTGTTACTACAAAGAGAACTATACATATAAAATGTCCTATATAATTTTTGATTCCAAAAGCATTTTCAGATACCTTCTTTAAATTGTCTATGCTGGAATATTTTCTTATTAGTATGGTATATTTTTCAAGTTCAAATTTGGATTTGTTGTTTATAAATAGAAAACAGGATGGAAAAATATTGGTTGCAAATTATATAAAATCAATATCACCTTTATTTTACAAATGTACACTACTGAAAAAAGAATAATATTACTATTATAAAATAATTTTGTTTTATGACATAATTTACTTGGACTTCAGTAAAGCATTTGATAAAGTAGATCACAACCTACTACTTGATAAGATAGAAAAATGTGGGGTAGACAGAATCAGCACCAGATGGATCCGTAGCTGGCTGACCAGCCGTACTCAGCGAGTGGTCCTCAATGGAACTGCATCTATATGGAAGGAAGTGTGTAGTGGGGTGCCCCAGGGCTCTGTTCTGGGCCCAGTACTCTTCAACATCTTCATCAACGATTTGGATGAATGGATAGATGGGGAACTCATCAAATTTGCAGATGACACCAAGCTGGCAGGAATAGCCAACACTCCAGAAGACAGGCTTCAGATACAGAAGGATCTGGACAGACTTGAACACTGGGCACTAACTAACAAAATGAAATTCAATGGTGAAAAAAGCAAGGTTTACATTTAGGCAAGAAAAACCAAATGCACAAGTACAGCATAGGTGGCACCATGCTCAATAGTAGTAACTGTGAGAGGGACCTCGGAGTCCTAGTAGACAATCACTTAAATATGAGCCAGCAGTGTGCTGCAGCTGCCAAAAAGGCCAACACAGTGCTAGGCTGCATTATCAGAGGGATAGAATCAAGATCACGTGAAGTATTAATACCACTCTTTAATGCCTTGGTAAGGCCACACTTGGAATACTGCATCCAGTTTTGGTCACCACGATGTGAAAAAGATGTTGAGACTCTAGAAAGAGTACAGAGAAGAGCAACAAAGATGATTAGGGGACTGGAGGCTAAAACATATAAGGAATGGTTGCTAGAATTGGGTATGTCTAGTTTAACGAAGAGAAGGACAAGGAGGGACATGATAGCAGTATTCCAATATCTCAGGGGCTGCCATAAAGAAGAGGAAATTAAGCTATTTTCCAAAGCACCTGAAGGCAAGACAAGAAGCAACGGGTGGAAACTAATCAAGGAGAGAAGCAACCTAGAACTAAGGAGAAACTTCCTGACAGTTAGAACAATTAATTCAGTGGAACAGCCTGCGTCCAGAAGCAGTAAATGCTCCAACACTGGAAGTTTTTAAGAAGAGACTGGACAGCCATTTGTCCGAAATGGTGTAGGGTTTCCTGCCTGAGCAGGGGGTTGGACTAGATGACCTCCAAGGTCCCTTCCAACTTTACTACTATTACTATTACATGTCTTGGTTCAATTATACATGCATATATACATAAAATTACATAATGCAGATATTCCCTTACATGGAAAAGTTATCATTTTACAAAATTTCACATTTGAAACAGTTTTGTATATATGTAAGACATTCATTTGAAAAGCTCCATATTGTTAATACTTCAGAAGAATAAAAAATGTGTGACAAATCCATCAGAAAATCATATTCAAAAGAATATATTAAAGGTGAAATAGAAGACATTTTAGATCGAAAGGATAATGATATTTTTTTAAAAAAATAAGTAGTCGGTGATAAATTATTAGAACGATATTACAAAGATGGTGCAAAATTACTTTAAGGAAAGTTGAGAAAGTTGGTACTGACTTTAAAATTAGTACAGATATAGAGCTTTTATACATTTGTTGAAAACCAATTATTTAACACAATATAAATATAAATATACACTTTATAGTTACCATATTTTTCCGTGTATAAGACGCACCCTTGTGTAAGACGCTCTGGCATACGAGTTGCAATCTTATAGCAAACAAAGTCAGCGCTGGGAGCAACCACCTCCCAGCGCTCTAAATAGACACCTCCTGGCTGGCCCCACTCCACACCTAACCAGCATCTGTCATGATGAGCATGCATAGTCAGTTCACAGCAGCAGCCTTCCAACCCTGGTAAACAAACCAGCATGAGCAAGGCAAGGGAAGTGAAGGCAGGTTTTAAACTCCCCACCGTTTCTCTGCGCCAATCAGCTGCTCAGCGGAGTGCCGAACAGCTGAGCCAGCAAATCTGGAAGTTCAGCTGGCCGCTATTATTGAGCAGGATGGCCTCACAGCTGCATTCCACAGGGTCCCCAGCCATCATACAGGTATGAGGAAGGGAAAGGGCTATCACTGACATCCATGCTGCTGGTCCCATCCGCTGCCTCCAGATGCCACCATCTGACGATTTTGCCCCTCTCTCCCCTCCCGTTAGTGGCAAGCCCACAGGGGCTTAACACCTGCACCAGGCAGCATGGCAGTGGCATGTAAAGAACCCACACAGGCATGCCCTGGGCTGGGGAGATTACCGTTATTTTTTCATGTATAAAATGCTGCACTTGTATAAGACGCATCTGATTTTTGAACAGGGTGTTTGCACACAGGGTGTTTGTTTGTCTTATATACGGAAAAATATGGTAATTCCTATTTCCAATTTCACTGAGAATATACATACACATATGTATATATGCAAATAAATGTACTTGTTTTATACCATCTGAAATTTTAAAATATTTTACTGTATTTCATATTGGAAAATGATATGGATTGCGCAAAATGTGACTGACACAAATAGAAAAGTTAAGAGCTGAGATTGGAAGATAATAATACCATAGTGACTAGTTCAAATGATAAATGTCCTTTCTTATTATTGAAAACTCAATATGCATTGTATGCATCTCAAACCATCTATGCGTACAAACATAAAAGATGATAAATATAGTCCACACTATAATCCTAGTGAAGTGGTATAAATAAACATATGTTCTTCTTCTGATACAATGTCTTTGAAAGATAACTCCTTAATTGTAAAAAGACATATTGACTTCAAAGTATTTGTATTTGGAGCAAAATAATGTATCAATGAAACAGTATTTAAACCTGAATATTACAACTTTCTAGTTATAGCCCATTGAGAAGCAGATGTTATAGCACTTATAACATTTCCATGTTGCTTTATACTAATTATTAATTTAATCTAGTTCATTTTTTCCTAATCTAGTCATAAAATCTGTATGGAAAAGTCATACAAACAAAATGTTTCAATGTATTAATGGAAGGAATAGGATAGGAAAACAAATCTGCTTCCAAAACCTGAGATGAGTGACAATCATGTTCCAGTATATATTATTCATATTCATCAATGTCCTATCTAATGGTGGTAACTACATATTCTGCATCATGGCTCTACCAAAACATACAAGCTGGGTTTGAGTTTGCTCCTTGTTTGTTTTGGTTTGTTTTTGAAACCTTTACCTTTTTTAAAATTACAAAGTAATTTTCCTTTGGCTTCTTCATGGATGGATGGATTTGTCCCACCTAAGTATTATCAAGACCCAACTTTACTTCCTTTCCAAGACCAGCAAATTTGGCCAGATGCTGCCACCTGCTGAAATACAATAATACTTTGTTTAATCAGAAGAAATAAAATGAGCTACTTGTTATTTCCTATAATGCCAAGATTTATATGAAACATTCCTAATAAATATGTCTAAATTATCAGTTCTGGCTCCCAAAAGTATTTTTATATTTTTGCAAGTAATTATTTCAAAATTAATCTCAACATTTAGAGAAAAATTGTGACAACCTAATTGGAATTGGCATTACTATTTATTTAATAATAATAGGAGTTAATGACTTTCTTTCCTCATAGGATTAGGATGGCCATTTAAACACCAAACTTTGTTACTGATCTATTGACTCTGGTTATTTTGGAAATGCCTCTTTATATTGTATTTTATATTTTGAATTGTTTATTCAGTAGTCTTCAAAATTTATATTCTATGCTTATAAACTCTTTTCACTGGATGCCAAACCAAATATTTCAGAGCTAATACTTAAGTGAATCAGAAAAAAATATGGTAGTCAGTCATTATGTCTATGTTTTTTAGCAATGTGCTTATCAATTCTATAAAAGAATTTTTCTTGGAATTAATTGTTTTTCTAGTAAAATACCAAGAAAAAATACTTGTGTATTTTGTAGCACTGAAAAGACTAACAAATTGATTATGCATAATTTTTCTTTGCTTATGAACAAATGGATTCTCATCCCTATCTGAAAGATGACATTCATTCAAATTAAGACTCTATGGAAAACTAGCTGGACTGATAAATGATTTATAGAAATAATGATTTTCAGTCCTTATTATTGCTAATGTAATTGATAATTATGTTACGGAGAAGTATTTTTAAAATTTTGGTTATCACATACTGTTATTTTTCTATATTATTACCATTTTTATCCCACTAGTTATGATCTCCTTAGTAAAAGGAATACTAATTCATTAAAACATGGCATTTTAATACCAAAGTTTTAAATCATTGTAATTCAGTTTCCATGCTTACAAATTGATCAACCTGGCCAAATATTATTAATTGTGATTTTAATCAGGGGTGAACATATAGAGCAACTCCATTCCTTTTTTTAATTCTTCTAAAATAAATTCTTCTCTCAAATTGTTACAGATCAAGTGTTTTGAAACTTTATTCCTAATATGTGTTTCTTATAAATAAATTAAATATTGTGTCATTTTTTTTCAACATAACTAAATACTTTTGTGAGGAAAATTTCCCATTTTTTTCCAAGCTAGGCATCCATATACCATGGTTTATTTATCTATTTTCTCTATATTTTCCTTCTGAACCATTTAAAGAGACGGTGTGCAGAAGAAAAAAAGAAGATGGAAGTGATTGTGAAATGGGTGGTTTTGAACTGCTGAAGACTTTTGCTTCTCTGACAGATTCTAAAGAAAATACTACAGAAAAAAAAATACAGAAAAATGCAGATCTCAAAGCAGATGAAGCACTTTTTTTAGGAAAAAAAGTAAGTTTGTCTGCTTTTGTAGCAGTCAGTGGATAAATGCCATTAGTCCTAATGCAGCGAAAACTTCATTGTGATTACCAAAATTTTGGTATATATTTTTAGCATTTAGTTTAGAAGGAGAAAATCAAAAGCTTAACCTTGTAGTGCTTAGGAGTAGCAATGCAAATAAAACAGATTTTAAAACAAGTAAGGAAAGCAAAGTTAAAATATCTGGGATATTAGAACTTGCAGTTGAAATTAAATATACTGCTTTATAGATTATTTTTTATACATAAAAAGAGTGGCATAAAATTCTGGTTTAGAATTTGAAAGACTTGATTTTGAATTATTTTTTGTTTAATATTTTTGTTTTATATCCTGTTGTATCTAGACTTTCCAATACATGCATTTATGGAATGTAAGCAAAAAAGCAGAGAGGAAAATCAGATTGTGCAATTCAGCTATAGCTCAAAAAGTATAAAATAGGAATTACCCCAGGAAGAGGCGCCCACTTGTGGAATGCTTAAAATTGTAGAATTGCAAAATTCTTTTGTATTTCAGGACAATACTGTAGATATTGCCATAGAATGTGTAGAACATTATGCAAATGATTTTCTGTTCATTCAAAGGAATTTTTATAACCTTATTTCCCTATGTCTCAGTGGATACTATTTATATCTGCCTGACATACTGGCAGGAATGGGATGTGCAAACCAAGATGCAACCTCATTTTTTCTCATGATTAGAAATGGTTTAAACATTATGGCTATTAAAATGCTGCCCCTTTAAAATTACTAAGAAATGTTAAAATATATTGTTATTTATTGTCCAATTATTTTACCATACTTTAAATAACTTGAAGATATAGTAGCAGGCATGGTTAATTGCCTGTTAGATGTATATTAGATTTAATCTTGATTAGAAAAATAACAATCAGAAATCATCAACTTCATTTCATTTGTGAAGACAGATGGTTCAGTGGTGAATATAAAAGCAGTTTGTGTTTTTCAAAATGTGGCAGTCAGAATAATTTTGGAAAGGGACTATTAAACTTAATCATCCATATGTTCAACACTTTACTTGTTTTTTCCCTCTAGTATGGACATAAAATTCACCAGCTCTTCAGTATGAGTTTGACATTTTCCTTGATTCCTCCCACATAATGTAAATCTTTCATAAGATGCTAAATATGTGATACATTATTACAAAATGAAGCAACTAACCTGAATGTAGCTGTCCTTAAATGAATTTAAATAGAGATTTTTTTCAGATCCCTAAAGTTCTTCTCTGTGGAATTTAGTTTGGATTGACACCTTTCTTACTTCTCTATAAAACAAAACAAAATTATTTCTATATAAGTTCTCCGAGGATTACATATTAATCAACTTTAGATTGTGGGTATGGTAATAGGAAAGCATTAAAAAAAAACACTAATTTACTCTCCAGCAAGGACACTTGCTAAAAAAATAATAATTTTTATTCATCAAGTTTCAGTACACAGAGTTAATTCAACTAATCCCCCAGCATTTTTTGAAAGTGTTTTCTGAGTGTTTTAAAGTCTGTTGGTAACCAGCTGGGGATTATTGCTATCCAGAATTGATCTCTTCATTGTGCAATATAGTTAGCCATTTGCTATTTCCCTGAGATTGCCTGTTTCATTGGGTCACTTTCTCCTATCTGTTAATGGATTCAGATATTTATCTTCTTATTAAATCATGTCGTATAAAGCACTTGCCAATTCTTTCAATTTTTGTACTGCTTCTGCATTTAACATTCAACTTTTTCAGTGCCAATAATATACATTGATTTCAAAAATCTCTCTTTAAGCAGAGAAGTATGTTGCTTTTGAAAAGGGTGTGTGTTAGTGTGTGTGTTAGTGTGTGTGTGTGTTTCATTTGATAAGTATAGCAAAACAGAAAGAAATTCTGAATGGTTGATTCCATTAATTATGAAATGAATTTTTAATTACATTAACTCTAGTTAATGTAGAGTGAAAAATTAATATTTTATAATAGTATTAATATTTTAATAAATTTCCTGTTTTTAATAAGGAACATTGCAACTATTGATCTAATTACATCTCAATTTTATAAATGTTGCTAAATTGCATTCAAAAATATTAATTTAATTATTAATTTAAATAGGAGCACTGATTTCTCTCACATAATATTTGGGAAGAGTGGTTAATTTTAGAGATAGGTATTTAAAATTAAATCTTTTTTTCCCATATTCGCCAGCTAATACACATGTGGTACAAATAAATCAAATTTGTTTACATTCATACTGCATATGGTTTCATTGAATGGAATAGGTCTTGAATTAAATTAATTAACTGTATCATGATGAATATTCTTTGATCTCTGTAAAATCTGTATTTCAAAGTTTATGTTTTTATGTAATTAACCATGAATATCATTTTTTATGAATGGGAAAGTAAACTTTATGGTATATGTGTAAATTAGAGAAATGATAGAATACAGTGAATAGGTTTTAATGTTTTGCCCTAAAGAAAGTTAAAGGTTGGCTAATGGATGTGAAAAGAATGTGGAAGTAAGTCATGTATGTGTATATATGAAATGTTTATGGAATTATACACCAAGCAGCAGGCAGAATAAGTGATGTCCATTCCATGTTTAATGTGCTATCATCTCTGGGGATACAGTGGAAGCATGAAGTCTGCAAAATTGTTGTTTTTAATGTATGGTCTGCATTCAACTGTGGATCATATTATCTTTTTAATTGTTTTAAAGAGTTTTATTTGTTTTGGTTATTTTATTGCATTTGTTTATTTTGATCTTTTAACTCTGTGAAGAGCTATGTATATGAGATGAGAAGCTATATAATTTGAACAAACAAACTAATAAATGTATTTATAAATAAAGGTGCAATAAATAGTTGTGATAACATTGTATTGGTTGAAGACACGTATGTGCGTCTACTTTGAAAGTAGATAATACAGATTATGCAGTATTGATGGGTGAGGATGTTAATAATTTGCAATAAATATTATATAAACTATATGATGCCAGAAGAAGTCTTAATCTAAAAGTTAATGTATCAAGAATTAGTATAGTTTGACAGAAAATGGAATAAATTGAACAGTAAACATCAAAGTAGCGCAAACATCAAAGTAGCGCAACAGCAGAATAAAGATATTTGAATAGCATCTGGTCTGTTTCTCTTTTGGGAGAAATATGTTTAAATGTAATGAAGTATGTAAGAACTGTATGGGGTAAAATCGGAAGAGATTGGATAAATATCATGAATGACTGTGAAAAGAATGCAAGAGTGATCGGTATGCAATACTAAGGTACTTTTTTATCATGAATGAAAATGAAGGAGTATTGAATTTCAAAATAAATATATGAATAAATATATGAAAGAAAAGGGTGCATAAAGTTTACCACCCCCTTCTTAGTAAAGATAAAATTTGGTATTTCTTGTGTGGCACCAATTTAATGGTTTAATTGCAAAGAAGTATATCTATATAAGGATAAAATAAATATTGCACAATATTTTAATATCTTGCATATCAGTAACAACCCATACTGTTACAGTATATATTAAATAAAAATAAAGACAAGCTACATTAAAAAATCAAAATGAACTGTTATTGTAAAAACTGGTTGAACCCTGCCTTAATCAAACACATTTTTAAAAGCAGCAATAGTGTTTTAAGGTAAAGAAACAAACACTGATTTCTAACTGTGAAATACAAATTCTGAATCTAGTATAGACAGTCTTGTGATATTTAGGAGGAGATAGACATCTGTCACAAACACTTATCCTCTGATATTGTCTGCTTCCTATCAACACTTTTGAACACTGTATTCAAACTGTGTTGAATATAGACAGAACAGGGTTGTTAGAAATGTATTTCTTTAAGACTCTTTGGTTTCAGTGTACTTTATTATCATCTGAGGATCACTGATAAGAAGATTTTTCATCTATTTGATATCTTATCAAGAGCCATGATGATGATGCAGTGTTTAGAATGCAGTACTGCAGGCTAACACACTGCTCACTCCAGCAGTTCAATTCTGAGCAGCTCAAGGTAGACTCAGTCTTCCATCCTTCCAAGGTCGATAAAATGAAGACCCAGATTGTTGGGAACAATATGTTGACTCTGCTTAGAGCAGTGTTTCTCAACCTTGACAATTTTAAGGCATGTGGACTTCAACTCCCAGAATTCCACAGCCAGCAAGGTTAAGAAACACTGGCTTAGAGACTTCTATAAAGCACCATGAAGTGTTATATAAGTCTAAGTGTTATTGCTATTGCTGTGATTTTAGAATAGGATGGATGAGATGTGGATTCTAATTCCCATTCCAATGCAGAATTTATTATGTAGCTTTGACCCATCTGTCACTTAGTCTTCCTCGTGGGTTTTTGCTAATATCAGAGGCCACTCTCCTACATCTTGTCTTTTACTTGCAGAGATAAAGTGGGCTATAAATGCATCTAATAAGCAAACATACATTAAATTACTGCAAGATTAAATAATTTTGAAAACACAGGCTAATTTCCTAGATTATAGTTAACCATGTTTTATTAAACAAAGCTTAGGGGAGCAAGCCAAATGAAATGCCTCACTTTAGAAATAGAGCATTCAGACTATAATGTTTTGATTCACAAGAGATTCTAAGCCAAATCATATTAAGACAGTGTTTTATGCAAACCCAGTTAATTTTTTTCACAGTTTACTGAGCAGCTTTATTATTTAGAAATACTCAGTTAAATTATTTCAAAGAGTAGTTAGAGAAAATAACTGAGCAAAAATTTGATTAATATAGAACATTGATTAGGCATTTCATAAATATCCACATCTTGCAAAAAAAAAAAACACAGCTTCTTATGATTCTTATTTATAAGACAAGTAGACATTTGGAAAAGGATATAATTCAGGGATTTGAGGAATGGTTAATGTTCCTCACATTTTTACTCTTGGAAAACATATCAGTATCCAAATTTCATAGTTGCTTGGTTGTTAATCATTTGATGAGAAGTGGGACCCTGGAATTCTGAACTGATTAATAAATGGCACCTTCCTCTCCAAATCAAAATCTGTATGGATCGACTCAGAGAAACAGATTTAAGAGGAATGGAAGGAGGTTAAGGGGGAAAAAACTATACAAGTGTATCTGCACTTAATTTTTAAATGTTCCTGTTCTGTGCTGATGATGTTGACTCTAAACTAGTTTAAGAGAATCCTGAGATTCTTTGACAATAGTTTCAAGATATTCAGTCTGGATAATAGGCTGCCACATTCTCCCATTGGACAATATCCTGCTATAGTATCCTCTAAGCTTTCCTTTCTATGGCCAGACCTTCATGCATAACTTGTGTTCATGGATTGGAATGAATGATATGGATATGGTTACAATTATGGAGACTAACAGAAACAGACACAGGTGTAGAAGGAATGATATAGATAGTTGCATACTTTTAAATGTGTATAGTAAGATTCTGGACAAAAAGCAGTTTCTAGTTCTCAGCAGAGAAGTTGATTGGGTGACTTTGAGACACTCTCTCCCAATCCTGGATTGGAAAGTTAAAAATAAAAGATATATCGACCCACACTGGGCAAGGAGAACAGCATATGATACATAACCTTTAATGACACAGCATTCACCCTGCAGTAGATTTATATTCTGCTAAGAGAAAAGAGGGATATCATTCATCATCTCTATGTAAGTCCCTATGAAAATTACAATATAGTAGGATGTATCCCACATCCTTTACAGCATGTGGCTATAACTATCCAGAAATAACTGCAGTTAAAATCAATGGGGGAGGCCAGTCTTTTATATAAATAGTTTTTGAATTACAGCCTTTCTGTGTATTTAAAAATGCAAAGTGCTTTATATTAAAAGAAACTACTTGAGAATTGTGTAATCGCAATACATAAGTTCTGAAAGTTACATCATATAGGAAGAAGTGAATATGTTGCTTGTACTGCTGTGCATCTCTAGTAATAGAATTTGAAGTGTCAGGACTCTTGCATCCATTTCTGAATGTATTATCAGTTGATTAAATTAACTGCCTGGATCAGTACAGTGAGAAGACGTGCAGTAATGGTATTACAGAATTAGTATGCTATGATGAATTGTCAAGAAAAGTAACTGTGACAGCACTGTGGCTGTATGCACTTAGCCATGCAATTTATAGCTATTTGAAAAGCCAAGGACTTTTCAGTTTTAGTTAGGGTATTTTTTTTCTCTTTTGACAGAAGTGGGAGACCATTTGTAGAAGAAGAGGTTTACATTGGGTTTTGTAATATAGGGACAAAGGTAAGAGACTCTCTTTAGCTGTTACAATTTGGATGATATGCTGTGAACAAGGAATAAGGAAGGATAACTTTTATTACAATTGTAGCTATTCCCGTAAGTAGATTTATAGTTGTTGTTGCTTTACAGTTGTGGAAGATAATACTACTCTGGGTGAGATAAAAGTAAATGCAATTCCCTTTTCATATAGAGTACTGTAAATCCTTGTGTTTTACATGCACCAAAGTTACTGTTTCTGTTTTTGATGCTGGTGGATATAATCAGTGCTATTATCATATATTTAAGATACTACAAGATATTTATCCAGTTATTGCCATTTTAAAATTGGCATCAGTATTATAATTCTAATGAGCTGTTAAACTAATAACTACTTAAAAAGCACAACATTTTTTTTCAGTATCAGGTCAGTATGCAGATGAAATGATCTTCAATCTCGGATGCAACCTCATATCCTCTATTAATTGTATATACATATATATATACAATTTTGCTCCTGGGGGGGGGGGGACTTGGTCCTTGAAGGGCAAAAAAGATATTAATTATTACCAAAGTTTGGACAACATCTTTTTTTTTTCCCCCAACTATTTGTCTTATTGGGCTTTCTTGACTATCTCATGAGTGTCACTGAGTTCATGGAAAATAAAAAACAAATGAAGCTAAAAAAAGTACCTTTTTTAAAATATATTTTTATTAGATGTATACATTAAAATGCAAATGCATGACAGAAGAAGTACAAACATATAAATAAAAAAGAAAACAAGACTAAAAGGAAAACTCATTCTTTTAGTAAAATGTCATGCCTGAAAATTGTACAATTCCTAATATCTTCATAAATTGCAATGTTCATCTCCAATATTACAAGATGTGCATATGTAACATTCAACATATGATCCAAAGTCATATTTACAATCCTAGTGATATCAGTTCAAAATTCAACAACATAACAGCACCTGATTTAAGATTAGCTAATTCTTATTAAACATTTTCTGAGCTGTATGTACAATAAATACAATTATTACTTTTTTAAAAGTATTTTTTAATATTGAAAAAATATGAAAAGTATGTTATAGTACTGTACCATTAAATTCTGGCATAGAATTTCAAAGTTAATTTAAGCAAAAACGTCAAGAAAAAAATATGTTTCTACTGTAGACTACCATACTTTTACCATGAATAAAATTTGCACTAATTAAATAATTTTAACGGAATTATTACATGATTTCCTTCTCTTATGATCTGAAACACATGATACAGAAGGCGTTAGATAAACTGCTAAGATAAAAATTATTAATGATATACACACATTAAAAAAAATCAAACCATTTCAGGTTTCATTCACAAAGTCATCCATTTTCAATAGATTATTCCCATATTTTTCATCATTTACACTGGGATGTTAAAGGTTTTTAAACTTGAGTTCCTTAAAAGTTTCACAGGATGTTGAGCCGAGATATCTGACACACATCTGCTAAGTGGAAGCTTTCCTGCTTAATCATATTTCTGGTGTAATATTAGAGTTCTTTTAGAATTACTGGTTTGTTTAATTTTTGCCATATGTTTTAAATCTGTTGTGATTGTGGTTCAATAGGGTTTTCAACCAGATTGATATTTTTTTTTCTGCCCTGTTTTGGTTGAAATTATTAACTTCCATTTTTGAAAGAAGGGCAGGATATAACTCCATCTACTCCTGTTTTAACCTCTCTAAACTTGGGGCCATATATTTGGGTTGTTGGGAGCATCAGGTTCAGCCCAGATGCTCTAATTTTAATTTCCATGTGAACATAATTTCTAGCCTCATGATAACCTAGCACATGGTCACTAGTTGGACAAACAGTGGGAAATCCTCTTCACTACAGTCTGTCCTATCCCAGGCCAAACAAGCACAAATGCACAAGAGGTGTGGTTCCAGGTTTTAAAACAGTCTTTTAAAGCAAGTTGCTGATGAGTAGGGACAGCATGAGCACACACACACACACATACTCACACACACATAAAAAAAAATATAAAATCGATCAGGATTGCCTTTTTAAGTGCAATCAAAATGTCCAAGTCCAAAGCAGCAGGTAAAAGATTAGTCAGAATGAGGCTTGAAAGTCAAAATACTACATAGGATTCACCAGCTGATGAGGCTGGGATAAATCTCATTCATGAACATTATATAACATTATTCTGCTACTTTGTAAGATATTTAATGCAAACTAGCATTCCAATATTTTCAAATTATTATTTTTAACTATTGTATACATATAACCAACTTTCTAAATCTGATAAATTCTTTAAAGCCACTGCTGTATGTCCCCTTTATTAATAGTAATGCAGGTAGTCCTCACTTTCAAATGTTCAAACCAGTTAAAATGGTGCAAAAAAACCCATCCAGCTTTGTGACTCGTCCTCACATTTATAACTGTTACATTGTCCCAGGTTCATGTGATTGCCATTTGGGTACTTCACAACTAACATGTGTTTATAACCATTACAATATCCCATAGTCTTGTGATCATCATTTGTGTGCTTCCCAACCAACTCGAGACAATGAGAAATAAAAACACAGAAATAAAATCATAAGTCACAGTCATGGGATATTTTGTAAACAAACACAGTGACTTGCTTAACAACCAAATGATTTTCTACTTGGCCATCATAGTACTTAGTGACAGAGCTGCTAGTCCCAACTATGACTTCTAAACAAAGACTAACTGTATATAGAATTTTTTTTTAATTGTGCAACTGTTTCAAAACTACTTGTTGTCAAAAGTGTATGGCAAATAACTAAAAGGATTTCTATAAAAGTTACCAATAAAGGTGATTGTTGATGCCCTTATCCATGAAGAAACAAGCCAAAAAAATCACGGTAAAGAGCTAAAATCTTCCATATCCAGGGCTTTTTTTCTCATAGAACGCCCAGAACGGAGTTCCATCACCTTTTTTGGATGGAACCTTATAGGGTAGGCAAGGCGGGTTGTATGACATGTGTGAGTTCCGGCACTTTTTTTTTAAAAGCACTTTCCATATCTATTATAGAAGTTCCAAAAATTGTACTTTCAGCCTTAAGGTTTAGATGTCCCATACAGCTGGTACACCACAGAGATTCAACTGAGCTTTCTTTCTGAGATAAATAAATGTAACATTCAGTAGATCTGTTTTCCCTTACCAGAAAACAGAAATAGATTTTCTGTGTCTTTGCTTCCTGGTGTTGATTCTAACAAATCATGTCAGAATTTACTCTTTTGCAGCCTGAATATTGGTGAAAATCACTTGTAATGTTATGTGGGAATCACCTTGAGAGACAAGGAAAAGAGATGCTGCCTAAGAAGCAATCAGATAAAGCTGCAATTGCATAATGGACAGAGAAAAAAAAAGTTAGAAAGCATCTGCCCTAACTTATCAAGCTGTAAAAAGAGATAGTAGAAGATTTGTACTTTCAGACTTGCAAGATTTTATTAATGTAGCCTTCTATTAATAAGCCTTCTGCTAAGGCTACTTTATTGGAGCCTTACAATAATGTCGAATTAGTTAATTTGGTTTGTTTTCTGCCTGATTTACTTAGAAAGCTGACATTGCTCTAGAAATTGCACCTTTGGGTTTCTTTCCCCGTTTGTTAAAATGACCAAAAATGCATTCAGTGATACTTCTCATGTATATTATATTTTCATTAATGTTTTAGATGCCTCGATACTTTTAAGAGGATTTAGATTTTCAAATTTTTGAAAATTTGCCAATTTTTCACACCATCAAGCTCGACATTATAATACTGTATCTGTAATCATTGTATACCTACCTGTACCCATGATTACTGAAGCTTTGCTTCTTATGCATCTTATGACTAGAAATATTGACCATACTTTTCAGAGCTATTAATGAGATGTTAACAAGCTGTCAGTTACAGCATTCATGTAAATTAATGAAAAGACTTTGAGGGATTGATGTTTCTAGACTTAAAGTAAGGAATTTCAAATACTATGATTCAAATCATTCACTGCGTTTTACTGCCTTCCCAGTCTAGTCTTATTTGTATTAAAAGGGCTCTATTACTTTGTTTTATTATTAGTTGATTAATCATCATGGTTGCCTTTTATATTTATTTATTCTATGGATATTTTATTATTTTAATGTTTTAAAATTGTGTAAATTCTTTTATAATTTTAGAATTGTAAACCACCCAGAGTCACTTCATTAAATTGGGTGGCTATGGAAAACAAACAAATATATAGCCTATCATGTTATTTCTCTCTTTACATTATATTTAGAAATTGAATACATATTTAAAATATCAATTAGCCCAAAACATGAAAAGTAGTAAATACAAGCAATCTAAAAAAATTAATCAATTGCTGTCAAGCAAATGCAGGCTTTAAATTAGTCTACAGTTTTTATTTAATTTTTCATCCTGTTTCTATTTTATTTTACTAGAACTGTTTGTACATCCACTTTTTCTTTGAAAAGTCTCCATTTCATTGTGTTATGAAATTAGTGCTCATTTTATAATGAGTAATAAAGCTTTATTTTATCTGTTTGAAATATTTACAATAAGCTTCTTTTTTCAATAGAACTAATCTCACAGCAGCTTAGAAGAGGTTCCCATGAGATTCTTTTATTTACTTTTTATCATAGTTAGTTTAGCTCTCAAAAGCAGAGATGAATAAAACAGAATAAAACAGACAGAATTGAGTATGAAGATATATAATCAGAAATAAAATTGGTATGGTATTGCACTTAATAGTACACATGTTCCATTATATACAAATACCAGTATTTAAGTTTGTTTCTTTATAATATTTATATTCTATATATTTGTAATTTGCTTTATATTTAATAAATATATTTATGTATTTATTAATGTATGTAATATTTGTATTTGTATGCACATTCTTAAACCCAGTAACAATAAAATCATAAAACATAAAGGATAACAAGCTGGCACTTCAATCAGGCTCTTGAGATGCTCCAAAGCCAACTCCAGATATCTTCAATCTATCCTATTGCCTGGATAAAAAGCCATTTATTGATGGCTTTTCAAAGTGCTAAAAAGGTAGCCCTAAGACAACTATTGATCTGTTACAGTTTTACATAAGTAAAAAGGATAGAAATGTTCACTTTTATGCTATTTTTATTAAAATACTACTAGATAATACTACTAGTATCTAAAGTAGTAGATAATACTACTTTTACTTAACAGTAAGTAAGTAACTAGCAACAGCTAGTTTTTACAGGGTCTTCAGGAAAAGTGATTGTTTGAAGAATCTTTTAAGTAAAAAAAAATTATTTGGTTCCAATACATCATTTAAACACAGAGAGAGAGAGAGGGAGAGAGAAAGGGAAAGCGAGACAGGAGAAATTGAATTAATTAATAATAAGGCAATTAGCTTATAATGAAAATCTGAAGGAACAAGTGAGGGAGCCAAGGGTGATGAAAGGTACTGAATATACAGTATATATTCACATACATACTAACATACACTGTTAGTACCATAGAGGTAATAGAGGATATGGAAGATTCTTTGAAGAAAGTAAAAATAATTATGTTACAGAATGCAACAGTAATGTGTGGAGTTATGCTTTTGTGAAGGATAATTGGAGGAATGATAAAATGTAGGTGAGGAAATTAATTGAGAAATGTGGATAAAGAGATGAATATTTATTACATCTACTATACTAACTATCTAAAAAGATAGTTAGTTACAAAGAATATAGCAAATAATAGCTAAGATTAAAAGAATTTCAGACATTTTTAGGAAACCAAAGAATAAAGAAAGCTTTGGAAGTAGTATTTTTGAAGAAGGTTACACTATTTCCATAGGATTTGTATAACTACAATAATGGTACTTAAAATAGTGGCACTGAAATAAATGCTATAAATATTAGTGTCCAAGTTTATGAAAATAAAATTGGGAATGTTGAAAATAGTTCGTTTTATTACAAATTCCACTTCAAATACGCAATATAAGTGACTGACAGCAAAACATACATCTCAATAATTAAATATATATATATCAAAATTATCTAATACCTGTAATAGTAATTATGATTACTGTTGACATAAGTTCAACAATATTGCACATCATAATTTTGTATAAAACCAAATACTGAAGTTTATTTTCTATTCTTATTTCAGTCTTCCAATAAAATTTTTTCAAGTTTCTGGAATGTTGGAAGTTAAGGGTTCCCCCTGTGGGGGGCAATGGCTCAGACAATGCTCACCTATAATGCCTGCCTCAAATCAAATTTCATGAGAAGTGGGGGTTTCCAGAAAGGGTTCTCTACAAGCATGCCTTGGGTGAACAGATACTATTTTGAAAAAGTGGGGTCAAAGATACCAAGGTTTCGAATCATAGAAGTCTTTATTTGATTTTTATTCCCCCCCCCCATTTTTGAGAAAGTTTATTGTAATTGTATTGATTTAAAGAAATATATGATAAAGTGAACAGAGTTTAATTATAAAAAACTTGTTTGCGAATATGTATTTGTGGCGGCTTGCTGATTGCAATAATATCAGTATATGTTAGAAAGCTTCTATGTGAATAAATGCTATGTTTAGCAAGTTTTCAATAGTGAGCAGAGATAAAACAAGCATATGTGATGTCCTTTTCATTGTTTAATGTGGTGGTTCTGTTGCCACAACCCCCTGTCTATGATCAATACATTTACAATATGTGACCACTCCCATTTTACAAAACACAACTAATGATTGCACTGGGACACAATCAGGGAGGGAGGGGAAAAAAACCCTTCCTCCATGATTAAATTTAAAATTCAATTGATTCAGGTCTCTGTAAGGCATTATGATAAGTGCCTTAATTTGAATGGCAATTATGTTGAAAAGTAATGTAATGTTGTAGTTTTCAAATGTGTATAATAAAAGTTCTATATCTATGAGTGTCTGTCATTGATAACCAAATGGAGGTTTATTTCCGAATTGCTCTCGTATCTATGCCAGAGGTGCCTGTGACTAGGTTCCTACAAGGGCATTCTGAGCTCTGGCTGAATAAGGTTCCCATGGAAATCCACAGTTTAAGAATTTCAGATTTAATAAATTTACAAGAAAAGAAATCAAATATATGTGATGAAATTAAGGATGTGTTGTTGATCAGGGATATCTATAAATACATATATTTGTATTTTCCAGATGATATGGATCTGAAAGTGACAAAATCAAGGTAGCTCTGTTGAGGATGCAACTGAAGGCTAAAAAGATTCAAACATGTAATTTGTGTACCATGGTAGAATATTTAATAATATGCCATATTTAGATGTGGAAATATATGGTAAAATTAGTAGATATACAAATGTTGGTATAAATGTATGTGAAAGTATGGGGTTTGTTACAAATGTTTGTTGAAGCAAAATGGCTGTGTATGAGTGCTTCTCCCCAATTTATTATATGGCATTAAGAAATGGTTATTCTGAGAGAAATTAAATGATAAATACAGTGTGTATAAGTCATTTAGCTGCCCAGAGTTGCTGTATCAGTGATAGGTAATAAATATAATGTAATACAGAAATGTAATAAGTAAACTAACAAGCAAGCAAGCATGGTAAAACAAGGAAAGATGGGGTCAGTAATAAATGGATACAGAAAGAAGGACATACTTCAATTTGATTTCATCAGAACTGAATTATTTAAAAAATATGGAGGCTGATCAAAAACAAACAAACAAACAAAAAGCTGAAAATGATGTGGATTGGTAGAGTTGATTAGATCCCCAAAGAGTTGTGAGAAGTTTAAGGAATAAAAACAGTATGGATATGCTGGAAAGAAAGCTATTTACAAGGATAGCAAGGTATCAAGGTATCAAGTTCATTTTTTGAGCTAGAGGTTATACAGTATATCCAAGCACCCGCTGTCATTTCAAATCACACACCTTTTCCCTTCTTCCCTATATTGAGGAGATTGTCGGTTTACTCAATTGCTTGGAACATTTTTCATTTTCCCATTCATTAGAATGAGACAACACCCAAACTTTATATTCTTTTACATTCTTTGAGTAAGATGTGTGTATGAGATTGGAGAAACAGACAAAATTTGCTTTTTATTGGTTCCTGAATTTGGTAGAATATTTATAAAACTGTTCTTTTGAAGTTTAGAAAATGGTTACAAAACTGAACATATACAATTCAGTGATTTCTGATTTAGACACATAAAGTGTAATAAGTAGTTTAAATTTAAATTTGGCCAAAGATAAAGGAAGTGGACGAAGTGAGGTGGAGGTTTTTCTAATATCTTTGGTATACTCAAGCAGGTTTTCACACCATTCATTGCAGGATCCTTTAATTGCAAGATCAGATAGATAGGAAAGTGGGAATCACCAGGCAGGATTTTCTATGATTTCTATGATTTTCCTCTCTCTTTCTCTCTCTCTCTCTCTCTCTCTCTCTCTAATACTAAGATTGTGATGTTACCCTCAGGCCATCTGTCTGATTCTGTATTCTCTTTTCTGCATGTGGGATAATCTAATCCTCTTTTACCAACTTCACCATTTGCATAAGCATTTTCTATCAATTTCTTTGTGATTTAGCTACTAGCTACTGTATCTCAGTATTTTATATCAATTCATTGCAAAATCTGAAAGGGTTTCAAAATGGGTCAAGGGGAGGGGCCTTATGCTACTGAAGCATATAATACTTTCTACATGTTTCATTTAGTAAAATATCACTTCTTGGCATTACCTGGAAATGAGTAGAGAAACCATCGCTCTAAATTAGATGTACCATACCTGTATTTTACTTCCTTTCTTCTTATCTCAGATCTTTAATTGTTTTGCCTTACTATTTCTTATACTTTTTTGTGCTTTGTATTGTTTAACTTTATTTTTTTTTCCATAAGAGAACAGTATGATTAGAAGATATTACATTTTCAATCAATCAATAATGATTCACCCAATAACCAGCAAAATTTAAAAGAACAAAAACAGAGTGAAGCAAATACATACAATAATATATTAATATATTAATTTTCTAAGGATTTAAGGAGAACAATAAAGCTGGTTTGGATTGTAAAGGGAAACTTATGATAAGTACAAAATTCTTACGGCAGTTGGAATTCCCGGACCAAGCTCTTGTTGACTGAGAATTTCTTCTGAATAGATTAATATCAGGTTTATATGAATGGATTCCATTAACATAATATAAAAGAGATAGGGAGATACATTGCTGCTTATTTTTATCTTCTGTACATAGCACTAGTATGGGGTTGCACAATGCTGATAAGTGCCTTTATTAGTCTTGTCAACATCAGTTGTAGAGTCTGAAGGCTGAATGGTCCAATAAAATATCTTCCTTCTTTCTTTCTTTCTTTCTTTCTTCCTTTTTTCTTTTTTCTTTTTCTTTCTTTTGCATTGTTAGAGAGGATTAAGTATGAAACTTTTTTCATAAGGCTTGTAAATAGTTAAAAAGATCATCCCTTAAAAAATTGAAACCCTATATAAATTCATTATAGTCCCTGAGCCCATGAAATAATTCCAGGTAATTGCATTTATAATAGCAGACAGATTATTTCAGTAGGTTCACTGATCCTCTCATGTAGTAAATAAAGTTCAAATTCAGATATTGTTGGAGTATCTACTGGTAGTATACTGTGAGTTGAAGAAAAATATTTTCCTATTATTCCTCAGTGTGAAGTTTGTCTCAGGTATGTCAGTTACATAGAAACAAGAAATGTTAGTGGGCTATTTGAAATTTTTAGAGCATGTTATATATATTATAATATTGGTAGCCAAGATAAACATAATAATCCTTCTTCTGGTATCCCCTTTGAAGGCTTCAACAAGCTCTCAACCATTTCACCCTCCCTTTGTAATCACAGGAATTTCATTATTCATTATTAATTCTAGATCAATTATGAGCAAGTTCAAAGTAAGTCTTAATTTATATCATCCAGGTACCTTATGAAATTTGTATAGAGCTGAAAGATAATTTTCAGTCCTGACATCTGTAATATACTATAATAATTAGATATTAGGCTGCTTAAGTAGATAAGGCAACTGATGCATCATCTTCATCCTGACTATAAGTCCACCAAACACATAAATAGTTTGCCCTTTTAGAAATCCTAGAATGAATAGTGAAAGGACAGATATCTTTTGCTTGCAATTTAGCAGCTGGATCTCTGTAAAATTTTATTGTTGTAAAGCACATTTTATTGTTGTAAAGCATATTCCTGAAGCTGTTTGAAGGTTTATTCATGGCTGGAATAAAACTGAAGTAATTTCTAAGATATAGATAGATAGATAGATAGATAGATAGATAGATAGATAGATAGATAGATAGATAGATAGATAGATAGATAGATATACATATGATTAAAGTAAGACTATTTTATATAAAGTTGTGTATGTATAATGACAATGACTATGATGTTACTTTGGATATTGCTAGTAAAACTTCTCTGTTAAATCCACTCATTAGCATTCATTCTACTTGTGCAAAGAAATCATACTTAAGTTACTCATTTCATATGAAAGACATAGTCACATAAGCAAACTCTGAACAGAATAGCTATATTTTTCACATGACTAATGTCAATAGGAGTCTCATATAGTTCACTGCTGGAGCTAAATTTCCAAATTTCTTGAATAATTATTAATGCTAATTTTAGCAAGTCAGAACATTGCTCCTTTCTGATTTGGTTAATTTTGAAATGGTAGTTACCAATTAGAAAATAATAATTTTATCACTATTGTCTCTAGAAAAATTAAATTAATACCCTTATTTACTAAAGGACATACACACTAGTACTAAAAATAGTAATCAACTATAATACTGTTCCAGTTTCTCTTCTAGCTTCTTAATAATACTGCTGTCCAGTGTCTATGGAGATTCTCAATCTTGCAGGTCATGGTTGCTACAAGGGTGCTTTTCCAAAAGGCAACTGGACTTCCTTGGTTTTTTTCCTTGAAAACATTTTGCTTCTTATCCAAGAAGCTTCTTCAGTTCTTCAGAGTCAGAACTGAAGAAGCTTCTTGGATGAGAAGCAAAATATTTTCAAGGAAAAAACCAAGGAAGTCCAGTTGCCTTTTAGAAAAGTACCTTTGGGACTGTTGTCTAGTATTTTTACCAATGTATCATATGTAATTAAACATTGAAGTCCCCCAGACCCCCCATAAACTGAATGCTATCATTGACATCTTCCAGATGGAACAAATACATCAATAAATTTATAATTTAAGTATCAAATCATATGGTAAAAATAGCACTATTATTAATCATAATAATTTGTTATGGAACAAATTATAGTGGTCATGTTCATATATAACTGTAGATTGACTACTATGCTAATACAAATCAACACAGCAAACTCAACATGCTATGTGAACTAGACCAGGGGTCCCCAACCGCTGGTCTGTGGATTGGCACCAGGCCGCAGCATGCCAGAAACCGGGCTGTGCAAATAAGCAAAGCCCCATCCACAGGCTGCAGACATTACATGAAACCACACCCCCTCTGGTCCACAGAAAAACCTCACTGCACGGAACCGGTCCCTGATGCTTAAAACGTTGGAGACCTCTGAACTAGACTATTCTGCTTCTTTCCCTCCCCCAAAGTCTTCTAGTCCAACCCCTTGCTAAGCAGGACAACCTATACCATTCCAGACAAATGGCTGCCCAATTTCTTCTTAAATGATGATGGTGTTCAGTATTGATGGTGTTCAAGTGATGCTCCAGATGTTTTGGGATTGCACCCAAGGGGCCTATTACTGTTGGCACTATCTCTGCTTTCTTTTGCCACAGTTAAACTAGTTATACTTGTAGGTCTTTGTATTCTGTAATTTTTTTCCACTTCTTTCACTTCTTTTCTGCTTTTTCCAGGGCTTGCAATGTCCACTATCGAGACTTTTTTGGTCTTTTTTATCAACAGTTGTTAACAGGTGCTTGTCTTTTTCTAAAATCTCAGAGCACTTTAACTTCTTTAGTTTCTATTACTTTGTTATTTTGTGTTCCCATCAATTGTAGTTTGCAGCCAAGTGGTATTTCTTGCAAATATTCTAGAGCATCATTGTTCCTAGTTTGTCATGCTATCATTTGTAGTCAGTCTGTGTGATCTTCTTCCAGCACCTAACTAGTGGTTCACTGTTTCTTCAGCTTCTTTGAGGAAACAGCATTTGCTGTCCATTGCTTTTCTCTTAATTTTGGCTTTATATGTATTTCATTACAGATTTCAGAATCTTATTACTAACTTCCTAGTTTTAGTGTTACATTTATTTTTTTTCTATTGTTATTAATTGCTGTGCATTCTTGGAGATTAATGGTGTGTAATAAATAAATATAAATACGTAAATAATCAAGCAACCAAGCTGTGAAATAAAAGCATACTGCTGAATTTTCCATATCATACTTATACAATTGAACACAGATATGGAAACATATTTTCAACTTAAAAGGACAAATATATTCATAGCAGTGTTTAGAAATATTCAGGTCTATCTAATTACATTTAATTTATTTTACAAACATTATGAAATAAAATGTATTGTGGATCAGTGTGAAGTGTACATCCAGTGATTTGTAAACCATGCTGGATATGAGCTAGCTTAAATATGAATTGCTCAATAATTATAATTAAAGCAGTTCATTACTGAGTGCAATTGTAAATATAACCAGGGGCTGGATTTACACCACATTAACCCATAGTGTAGTTTCTTTGGATTTAGTTTAGCATGCTGTTTCAATCCAGTTATTATCAATGAAAAATCATGATTTGTGGCTTAGTGCTTAGTGCTTTGTGTAAACATAGTTATTGTGGTGTACTATGTCAGAAGTCTTATTGCTCATAGAAACACAGTTGCAGACATATATCTGCTCAATTTTTAGGATTAAAAGATAGTTCAGGACTGCCAATTTTCATTTTTTATAAGAAAGCAGAAAAATTCTTGTTGTGCATAACTTATTTTTTCTTAAGCTTCAATGCTATCATATGAACTGTATACCAGAAACATTAAATTTAGAAAAAATAAAAATAAATAAAATTTAACAAAAAGACATGTCAAAATTATATTGCAAAGAAGTAAATGTCTATCATTGATATCTTTGTATCATAGGTATCAAAAGATGCTGGTGAAATTCATATGATCACATTGTACAAAGTACATAAATTAGTGCTGGTCCATTCTTGAAAGTAGGGAATCATATTCACTCAGCAAGAATATCTTATAAAAACCAGCAATTTTTCAAAAACTGAACCAAGAGTAGGAAAAGCAATGAACAATAAAGCAATGAGGGAAAGTTGTTTCAATTCTCTCACAATTGACCTACTATCTGTATCCTTCATCACAACTTTGTTATAACAGTAGGAAACAACTCTCATTTAGAGAGACCTTTTTTTTCTTACTCAGATCTATCATTATCTCAGGCAAATCTGCTTCCCAACAGTTCCATATTGATATAAATTGTCTTTTATGTTGTACAGTCTTGATGGAGTTGATTCTCTCAATAAATATATGAGATAAAATTATGAGCTATATTTGATTTGACAAGCTTAATCTAGTCAATGAGAACTTGTTATAGGAACAAATGTTCCTCAACTGTTCAAAATGTATGAAACAAAAGCCTTGTTTACTCACGAGTATCTGGTTTCCAATATTATTTGTCATGTTACATTCTGAGACATGGGCTCAGACAATATTGATACCAGCCAATAATTAATTTCTTCGATGCATGTTTATCATCAAGATAAATTTGGTTCAGGTTAATAATGGCTATTATATGGAGATTGTGTGTGTGTGTGTGTGTAGCTATTATATTTTATAATGCCTAAATAATAAATAAGAAATTCAAAATATATAAGAAGATGAATTGATCAATAAACCTCAAAATTGGTAAGTTTAGCAATAAAAAAGAAGGGAAAAAAGAGAAAAATGGGAGAGAAAATGGATTTTTTTAAAAAAAAAAACTTTTAACCATATTGCTTCAAAAATTGCCATCAACCATTTTGAGTTAAGCATCTAGAGCAAAATAAGCAGATGAGTTGAAAGTGACAGCAGTGTCTGAGTAATTATTACTGCATAAAATATGAAGAAATATGAATGACTGGAGAAAAAGAGTCATTTCTATTTTTTTTGTGTATCAACTGGTAACATCTGTTTCAGAGACACTAGTTCCCATTAGCAGAAATAATTGAAATGAATTGCTGCTTATAAGAAGTATGATGACCCTTGGATCTTGTTGGGCTGAGTGGGATAATGCATAAGGCATGAACAAATATTGTAAATAAGATTTGTGTACTTAGTTCACTATCAAGTTAGATATTGTGTCTGGATTACTCATTTATAAGGAGCTAAGCCACAGGAGAAAATGGTAAATGTAGAAGTTATATTCCATCAGGATTTTGTGAAAACAGTTCATGGTAACGTATCCAATAATATGTAATGTAACAAGTTGTAAGCAGTTAGAGCATTCACTTCTTTTTCGTATATTTGTTTTTTGTCTTTCATTATACTAGGATACTATACTAGGAATTATATATAGTGATACATATAAGTATTTCCAGTAGAAATTTATTTATAAGATATATAACAATTACTTTCTTAGGCTGCAGGGGAAGCAATGCATGGCCATGTAAAAATTACAGTTACAAAATTATATTAGCAAATAAAGAGATTTCACAGCTTTGTGCAGCCAAAGTGCAAGTCCCCATATAAATACAAACTGAAAAGGCTTGTGTTAATTTCACTTCATAAACGGAGGTGCTTAACATTTCCCCTATGATTTTCCAATGCTATGAGTCTGATTAGAAACTGAATTATACAGCCAAGCCTGTATGTTTCACAAAAGAGTTCAGATTATTCCAAGCAAATAAAGAAGTGCATTTTTTGTTATTTTCTTTTCTTTTTAATATGCTTAGTCAAAATGTGGGGATTGGGGAATCTAAAATTTGCTCTTATTTTTGTTTTAAAATTTAATAAATTATTTTTTAAAGTATTTTTCCTTCAGTTTCTTGGTCAAATTAAGTAGTTATTGTTAAAACAGTGGCAGTTCTCTGCTTTTATATTTTAATATATATATATATTCAAAAAAAGGAAAAAAATATTGTTTGTGTCATTTTCATGATAAATAAAATTGTTTGCTTGAGCTCCTAGACTATTCTTTAGGGTTTTTGTTTCAAAAAGGTAGACGTTGAACTGTAGAAATCTAAATACTGATCTTAATCTTTTCAAACTGCAGTGAAACAAACATTTTCTTCTTAATTTTAAGGTTTGATCTGTTACTTGATCAAGAAATCCTTTTACTGACATAAGACATTTTCCATTTTGATATCACATGAACCAAGCTATGTATTAAGCATATACAATATTCAATACACATCTATCAGTTATCCATGCTCTATAACCTTCAGTCTCTTACAATAGCCAATCAGAAACCTCTAAAAAGGGCAAAAGGAGGGTTACATAATGAAAAGTCTATTATTCCAGCAGAGATATATACTTATATCTAGCTTCTGAATTCAGAAAACCATTACAATTAGTAACCATTATTGAAAGAATTCTTCATAGTTTAAAATATCTATTTGTTAGTAAAATGTGAATTCCACTAATATTTTAGGTAGGTAGGTAGGTAGGTAGGTAGGTAGGTAGGTGGATGGATGGATGGATGGATGGATGGATAGATAGATAGATAGATAGATAGATAGATAGATAGATAGATAGATAGATAGATAGATAGATACACATGTATATATACATATTTGTATATGATATTGACTAGTTCTTTAAAAATCATTTCCTTGGTGAAATTCTCCATGTTTATAGTACTTGATTATCTGCCTTTTCCCGCAAACATTTAATTTTCAAAAAGTTTCTATTCCAAGCATGAAATAGGATCATGGAATGTACATGACTATAACTACCGCTACTTTTAAACAATGCATGGTTTCAGTTAAGCTTTGGCATGATGAGACAAGCTTGGTGACAGAAATGAACAATTGAAACAGCTCCCATCACTTCTTTTTGTTTTTCAGTTATTCATATCTCCATTATGCTCACAATTCTCATAGATCTCTCTCAATCTCTTTCTCTTTTTCTCTGTATTTCAGTGCATGGAGATCTATTGCTTTCCAGTAAGTAATCTACTTATAATGTTTGTGTACTTTTTATTCTTGCTAAATTAATCATACCTTTTAAACATTATCTTTCTAAGAACTCTTTGGGGTTAGTTAATAGTGAAAAATAAGGTAAGAAAGAGTGACAAATTACATATTTCTGCCTATTAAGAACCAGTAAAATTCCATACCCCATAAGAATAGAATTTAACATGATGTGTTCAGTGTTTAATGAAAACATAAAATATGCATCTGGTAGAAAATATGTCCTGAATACAGCTCTGGCCAAAAATAAGAATATATGAATTTTAATGTTACTGTATTTTATGGTGGTTTACTATTAAACTGCCCTCTTATCATTAATATTGTTCATATTTCCATGTATTTATTATGATTAATATGATGCTAATTTTTCAAGACCAAGTTGGGCTAAACATATAGAATTTACTTTTAAAACATAATAATATAATTTATTTTATCTGCCTGAAATCCTATTTTATGTTATAATATTTGCTTCTTTCGTATTAGTGGTGGAAGAAGTTACATGTATAAATAATTTCCTATTTTCTTCAGAACAGGAGTCAGCTACTACTTGAACTGGGAAGCTCATTGTTTCTGGGAAATGATGAGCTACTAGAAGTTGCAGAATGGATAATATTAACTACTTTCATTGCCCTAGTTCATTTTCCTATCTGGTACTACTTTCTTCTATATCCCTTCTTCTCACTCTCTCAGCTTCTTTGTAATAATAGATGAAAACTGGTTATATATCAGTTCTAGTCTCCTTCAGACTGTATCTTTGGCTTAAGCATTGATGCATAAACTGCAAACAATTTTATCTTTCATAAATTCTTAATCAATTTTCTCATTTTTAAATTTAAATTAGCTGGGAAAGAACTGATATCAGCCTTCCTATAATATGAACAAAATTAATTTTGGCACTTCTACCTTGTTTGTTAAAAAAGAAAACCATTTGTTTCTAGAAGAAAATTTGAAATACAGATGAAATGCATTCCCCACTGTCCTAGACTATTCAATAATAACGATAAAAATTGTTCTGTGTGAAAGAGAATATTAAATAACATGTCAGTAAGGAATGAAGAAGCACCTCAGTACATGAAAACACCCTTTCTTATGTGATCAGATAAATTAATATAAAGCTATAAAAGTATTTTTAAATATGGCCAAATATAATAAAAGGAAATAGCAAAGTTAAATTGCAGTTCCTAAAACCATTTTGAAACTGATAGTTCCAGACATCTCTTTTTCTTAATCAAATTGCATTAATTTTGCTAGATAATATTGTTGTATTTTGTTAATTTCCACAGGGAAATGTCTTCACATTTACATTATACATCATAATAAAGGCAAGGTATAAATAAATGAACAATAACAATAGAATAAAAACAAATTAATAAATAGTGGAAAGGTACATAGGTACTATGTGTCCAAACAAGAAACAAGAATGGATGAGCATTGAATGTAAAACCCAGTACAAAAGAAGCACAATGAGATGATTTGGTCAGAAAGAGCGAATGAATAAAAATCAAATGACAAAATGAATGTAGGAGGACAAGTAGATGAGTTGATTAAAAAAAAAAAGACTGATTGGATAGAGTTGATCATATGCTCAAAAAAGAGTGAGTCAAGCAGTTTAAAGCCATGGATGAAATAACAACAACAACAACAACAACAATAATAATAATAATAATAATAAAGTTGGAAGGGACCTTGGAGATCATCTAGTCCAACCCCTGCTATACCATTTGAGACAAATGGCTGTCCAGTCTCTTCTTAAAAACTTCCAGTGTTGGAGCATACACAGCTTCTGGAGACAGGTTGTTTCACTGATTAATTGTTCTAACTGTCAGGAAATTTTTCCTTAGTTCTAGGTTGCTTCTCTACTTGATTAGTTTCCATCCATTGCTTCTTGTCTTGCCTTCAGGTGCTTTGAAGAATAGCTTAACTCCCTCTTTTTTATGGCAGCGCCTGAGATATTGGAATACTGCTATCATGTCACTCCTTGTTCTTCTCTTCATTAAACTAGACATACCCAATTCCAACAACCATTCCTTATATGTTTTAGCTTCCAGTCCCCTAATCATCTTTGTTGTTCTTCTCTGTACTCTTTCTAGAGTCTCAACATTTTTTTTACATCGTGATGACCAAAACTGGATGCAGTATTCTAAGTGTGTCCTTACCAAGGCATTGTAAAGTGGTATTAATACTTCACATGATCTTGATTCTATCCCTTTGTTAATGCAGCCTAGCACTATGTTGGCTTTTTGGGTAACTGCAGCACTCTGTTGGCTCATATTTAAGTGATTGTCCACTAGGATTCCAAGATCCCTCTCACAGTTACTACTATTGAGCAAGGTACCGCCTATACTATACCTATGCATTTGTTTTTTCTTGCCTAAATGTAGAACCTTATTTTTCTCACCATTGAATTTCACTTTGTTAGATAGCGCCCAATGTTCAAGTCTGTCAAGATCCTTCTATATCTTAAGCCTATCTTCTGGAGTGTTGGCTATTCGTGTCAGCTTGGTGTCGTCTGAATATTTGATGAGTTCCCCATCTATCCCCTCATAAATCATTGATGAAGATGTTGAAGAGCACTGGGCCCAGAACAGAGCCCTAGAGCACCTCACTACACACTTCCCACCATGTAGATGCAGTTTAATTGAGGACCACACACTGAGTATGGTCATTCAGCCAGCTATAAATCCATCTGGTGGTGATGCTATCTAACCCGCGTTTTTCTATTTTATTAAGTAATAGGCTAGGGTCTACTTTATCAAATGGCGTTGATATCTGATGTCCAAGTAAATTATATCCATAGCATTCTTCTAGTCCACTAATTTTGTCACTTGGTCAAAAAAATGCGATAAGATTTGTCTGGCACGATCTGTTTTTGACGAACCCATGTTGGCTTTTGGTAATGACTTTGTTTGCCTGCTTTCCCCTGGTTGCTTGTCAACTTCTTGCCACTTTCTCCCACACATTATACAAAAGCTGTTATTATAATTGTATCTTATGCTGGGATATACTTTACAAACATACAAACATGAAAAAGGTCATATATTTAGGCTACAGTCAGTGGTGAGATTCAGCTGATTTGCACCAGTTCGGTAGAACTGGTAGCTAATTTTTTGTTGCCCAGGCCCAGAAAGGACTTCTGGAAGCAGCATCCACACAGAGAACTGGTTGTTCACATATTTGAATCCCACCATTGGCTACAGTATTATATTAACTAGTGCATGTAGAAACAATAATGATATATTTGCATGTAACTTTCTTTAGTTTCATTTATTTATTATTAGATTTCTATGCTATCCATGTCACTGAGGCAACTCTAGGTGGTTTAATATCCTCTATGATGGTCTATAGCTATAATGAAAATGGATTTGATTCGACTTGACTTGATTTCCCTTGTCAGATTAATTCTGAGATCCAAATTGTTGCATTCACAACATGACTTCTCTACATTCCATCACCCTTCCTTCACCAACTGCACTAAATGTCATCAACTTTCCAGTGGTATTGTGTGTTCAGCTAAAAGTTTGACAGGAGAAAAGCTGATGTAGATTCAGACAATGTGATATTTTTCTTGCCAGCATTTTGTTCAGAATATGCAAATGTATGCAAACTCCTATATGTGATTACCATCCATATTAAGGATGCCAGAATGAGGCTTTTCAATTTGCCATCAGTCTTCCATATCTATTTCTCGTGGCTGAAACTTTCCAAACCTGGAATGCTTTGACCACTATTGGATTGTTCGGTCAAATTCCTAAGTGTAATTAGTTGGCTAAAATAGTAAGATTACATTTTAAAAACTGCATTTTCTAAACAAAGAAAATGGGAAATGGTAAAAAAGAAGAGAATATGATTTAATAGAACAAAAAGAAGGAAGTAGTCATAAAATAAAAACAAAAATGTGAACCTTTTTCATTGTCCTCTACTTGACGTAGAATTTGTGTGGATAAAATATGCTTATCATAGCCTATTTCACTTCAATTTGGGCTTTGAATATTCAGTTTGCAAACAGTTTTGATAAACAGTACATTCTTACAGCACATTTCAAGGACATATAGGATTTTTTAAAAAATCAGCTGCATCTTCAACTACACAGAGGAAACAACTTGAAAACAACATAAAAGCTGATACCAAATCTCAAAAGAATGAATGCTACTTTGTTGAATACTATGACTTTATCTTTCCATGTGCCATAGGTTCAAGTTCAGTCATGAAAACAAGCTATTCCAGTGGGTCTTTTGAAACTAATTTTAACTAACTAATTCATCATAAGAACTGTGTTACAGAGATGAAAAATATGTCTTTCATATACAAATTTTAAGTAAACTGTTATTACAAGTCTAATCTTGCTGCTAATTTAGAATTATTCATAACTTGGTAAATATTTGAAGCACAGAACTTTTGTTATACATGTAAAATATATTTGTTCATTTGATATGCATTTAAAATAAAACATCAAGGAAGGTTACAAATGTCTTTTTAAAAAATTTCTCTTTCATTACTTTTGGCTTTAGACATAAAGGACATATTCAACAAAGATAGAGGTAAACTTGCAACAAATCATGTTCTCTTCCTTTTACCTTTTCCTTTCACCTTTTCATTCCTAAATTTGAATGACTAATTATTGTTTATATTTTATCATAATCTTGATTAATAATTTAACCCACCATACTTTAATTATAAGTCATATTTCTACATTTTTCATTTCTAAATATATGCAGTTGAAAGTTTAAACCCAATCTGCAATGAAAAGGAAGGGAACTGTGTTTTGTCATCTTGACCAAGAAAACAAAATACATTGAAGGAAAGATGTCACTATAGTGATATAAACTATTGTGTAAGGCCACTTAAAACTATTATGTGATTGGTTGATTTATAATATATTTAATGTGACTACATGTAAATCAACCTAACATTTCTATTGAAAGGACAGACTCTTACAATAGTTGGTACCTATACATATGAATAGCATGGTAGATAATGAGTGCAATAAAGATTGGTTTGAACATGACAAATACTGGAAAGCACTTGAAGCTCAGTGGTGGAATCTTCTCCTCCATGAAGTGAAGCTGGATTCATCATTGTTGATCTTCCAGAGGTCCCTCAAGACCTGGTTATGCCAGAAAGTCTGTGGACCCCAGGGATGGGTGAACTAATTCTGTTTTCATATTTTTAATGTATTTATTAACTGTTTTTTTAACTCAGTTGTACAGCACTCAGAGTTGCTTTTTGTGAGATGGGAAGCTATATAAATTGGCTTAATAAATACATAAACATATAAATAATGCTATTGGATGGGAATGAGACCTACTGGTTTACGTAGGCTACTCCTCAGCTTTTAATATCATCAATTATAATATTCTCTTAAGTCATTATGTAGGCAATGATGGTCATGCTTCAGTATGCACTTGTAATTTCCTGCTTTCCAAACTGTATTGGCTGCTAGTTTGCTTCCAGATGTGATTTACAGAGATGGTCATTACATGCAATGGTCCTTGTTACTTAAGAAACCACCAAAACTTTGAATCTCCCACAGTACCTACTCAGTCAATTTGATCCATCAGAGTTTCTTTGATCAAATAATGCCATCTATCAGTCCCCTCCTTTGTTATGGTACCTGAACTCTAGAATGTTAGTCCGCACACTCTGTTGTTTTGAAGGACTTTGAAGACCTGGCTTTTAGTGCTGGCCTTTGGCAAGTGTAATTATAATTGTAACTTTTCAAGTCATTTTGATTTGCTTTTTGCTTCTGTTTGGTGTTCTGAAATTTGTTCCTTTATTCTTGTTCATTATTCTCCTTTCTTTTTTCAATTGCTTTTACTTATGAATCATGCAGTGTCCTTAGGAGTTGGGTAGAATATTAAATGTTAATAATAGTATGTTCTTGAAAGTGTAGCTGTCAGAATTCATGGTAAATCATATTTTTCTAGGCTATTGAATTGCTTATTTCAATTATTCTTCCTGTTTGTATATTCTGTTGTTTTATGTGCAGCATGATCCAACTAGATCCATTTCAATAGACATTTAAAGAATTAACACTTTGTATTGGATGGTTTTTTTACATATATGTGGACATTCTAGATAAAATATCAAGGCAGCTAACAAACTTTTTTCTAAAAATATGAAATAGAATCTTCTTGTTTTTAATATTTCTGCTTAATTTACTATAGTTGTCTTTACTCTTGAAAATTTTGTTTTACAAGCTACAATTAACTGACTTGTTCTAAGACTAAGGTATTAACTAAAAATCAACACAGTACTAAGATTGTATTGCTGTTGAAATTGAGGAGAATCCAGGATTAGTAAAATTTTAGTGTAATCCAGTATTCACTATCCATATGTTTTACAGGAGAGATATTAGATGACAGTAAGAGAGAAAATACAGTAGTTGCATACTTCCAAAGTTCCTAAGAATTCATTAGTTGCTTCTTATTTAAAAAGATAGATGTACAACCTCTGTGCAGAAATCCAAAGTTTTTATTTAGTGCTTGACCTCATATAAGTTTAGTTACTTAATAATAATAATGATAAAATTGGAAGGGACCTTGGAGGTAATCTAGTCCAACCACCTGCTCAGGCAGGAAACCCTATACCATTTTGGACAAATGGCTGTCCAGTCTCTTCTTAAAAACTTCCAGTGTTGGAGCATTCACTGCTTCTGGAGGCAGGTTGTTCCACTGGTTAATTGTTCTAACTGTCAGGAAGTTTCTCCTTAGTTTTAGGTTGCTTCTCTCTTTGGTTAGTTTCTACCCGTTGCTTCTTGTCCTGGCTTCAGGTGCTTTGGAAAATAGCTTGACTCCCTCTTCCTTGTGGCAGCCCCTGAGATATTGGAACACTGCTAACACTCCAGAAGAGGGCTTAGGATACAGGAGGATCTGGACAGACTTGAACACTGGGTGCTATCTAACAAAATGAAATTCAATGGTGAAAAAAGTAATTTAGGCAAGAAAAACCAAATGCACAGGTATAGTATAGGGGGTACCTTGCTCAATAGTAGTAACTGTGAGAGGGATCTCGGAGTCCTAGTGGACAATCATTTAAATATGCACCAGCCGTGTGCTGCAGCTGCCAAAAAAGCCAACATAATGCTAGGCTGCATTAACAGAGGGATAGAATCAAGATCACGTGAAGTATTAATACTACTTTACAATGCCTTGGTAAGGCCACACTTGGAATACTGCATCCAGTTTTGGTCACCACGATGTAAAAAAGATGTTGAGACTCTAGAAAGAATATAGAGAAGATCAACAAAGATGATTAGGGGACTGGAGGCTAAAACATATAAGGAACGGTTGCTGGAATTGGGTATGTCTAGTTTAACAAAGAAAAGGACGAGGGGAAACATGATAGCTGTGTTGCAATATCTCAGAGACTGCCACAAAGAAGAGGAAGTCAAGCTATTTTCCAAAGCACCTAAAGGCAGGACAAGAAGCAATGGGTGGAAACTAACCAAAGACAGAAGCAACTTAGAACTAAGGAGAAACTTCCTAACAGTTAGAACAATTAACCAGTGGAACAACCTGCCTTCATAAGCGGTGAATGCTCTAACACTGGAAGTTTTTAAGAAGAAACTGGACAGCCATTTGTCCAAAATGGTATAGGGCAGGGGTAGGCAACCCAAAACACTTAAAGAGCCACTTGGACCCGTTTCCCACCAAAAACAAAACACTGGGAGCCGCAAAACCCTTTTGATATCTAAAATGAAGATAACACTGCATATATCCTTTTTTTACCTGTATTATAGGTGTGTGTGTTTGTGTGTGGGGGGGTATTTGTGTGTGTGTATATGTGTGTGTGTGTGTATATATGTATATGTATGTATGTATGTATGTATGTGTATACACACACACACACACGCACACACACACAGAGGTTAAAAAAAGGATATATGCAGTGTTATCTTCATTTTAGATGTCAAAAGGGTCTCTCTCTCTTTCTGTCTCTCTCCCTCCCTCTCTATCTGCCCTTGGTCTACCACTCCTCTTCCCCCACTCTCTTTCTTTCTCTCTCTCTCTCCTCTCTCTCCCTCCCTCTCTTTCTCTCTCTCTCTTTCTCCCCCCCCCCTCTCCTATCTGCTGCTCACCTGGCCAGCTTCAATCTGTTGTCCAACAAGATCAGGGGTAGGCAACCTCGTCTCTTTTATGACTCATGGACTTCAACTCCCAGAATTCCTGAGTCAGCCTAGCTGGGCTAGCTAGCTCTCTCCTGCCCTTCCTGCTTTCTGCAGAGACGCAGCAAAGGGAGGAGCTCCGCCCAGTAAGCTTTTCAGCTCCTCGGAGAACATGTGAGTACACTCTCTTTTACACACACACACACACACACACACACACACACCACACACACACACAGAGAGATTGAAGCAGGGAAGCGCAATTGCCTCTCTCTGTCTCTCTCTCTCTCTCTCTCTGCAAAGGCAGAGGAGGCTGGGAGCCACAGGGGAGGGCTCAAAGAGCCGCATGCGGCTCCGGAGCCGCAGGTTGCCGACCTGTGGTATAGGGTTTCCTGCCTGAGCAGGGGGTTGGACTAGATGACCTCCAAGGTCCCTTCCAACTTTTTCATCATCATCATCATCATCATCATCATCATCATTATTATGTCCCCCCCTCGTCCTTCTCTTCGTTAAACTAGACATACCCAATTCCAGCAACCGTTCCTTATATGTTTTAGCCTCCAGTCCCCTAATCATCTTTGTTGCTCTTCTCTGTACTCTTTCTAGAGTCTCAACATCCTTTTTACATCGTGGTGACCAAAACTGGATGCAGTATTCCAAGTGTGGCTTTACCAAGGCATTGTAAAGTGGTATTAATACTTCACGTGATCTTGATTCTATCCCTCTGTTAATGCAGCCTAGCATTATGTTGGCTTTTTTGGCAGCTGCAGCACACTGCTGGCTCATATTTAAATGATTGTCCACTAGGACTCCGAGATCCCTCTCACAGTTACTACTATTGAGCAAGGTACCCCCTATACTATACCTGTGCATTTGGTTTTTCTTGCCTAAATGTAGAACCTTACTTTTTTCACCATTGAATTTCATTTTGTTAGATAGCATCCGGTGTTCAAGTATGTCCAGATCTTCTTGTATCCTAAGCCTGTCTTCTGGAGTGTTGGCTATTCCTGCCAGCTTGGTGTCAGCTGCAAATTTGATGAGTTCCCCATCTATCCCCTCGTCCAGATTGTTGATGAAGATGTTGAAGAGCACTGGGCCCAGAATAGAGGCCTGGGGCACCCCACTACACACTTCCCTCCATGTAGATGCGGTTCCACTGAGGACCACATGCTGAGTACGGCTGGTCAGCCAGCTACGGATCCATCTGGTGGTGATGCTGTCTAACCCGCATTTTTCTATCCTATCAAGTAGTAGGTTGTGATCTACTTTGTCAAATGCCTTACTGAAGTCCAAGTAAATTATATCCACAGCATTCCTCTGGTCCAAGAATTTTGTCACTTGGTCAAAGAATGCAATAAGATTTGTCTGGCATGATCTGTTTTTGACAAACCCATGTTGTCTTTTAGTAATGACTTTGTTTGCCTGTAGGTATTCGCTGATTCGCTGTTTGATTATCTTTTCCAGAATCTTCCCAGGTATTGAGGTCAGGCTGATAGGTCTGTAATTTCCTGGATCCTTTTTTCCCCCTTTTTTGAATATGGGAACTACATCAGCTCTTTTCCAGTCCTCTGGTAGTTCCCCAGTGCTCTAGGATCTTTGAAAAATATAGTTCAGTGGCTCTGAGATCACATCTGCCAGTTCCTTGAGAATCTTAGGGTGTAATCCATCTGGTCCTGGTGATTTGAAATCGTCTAGGCTGGTCAGGTGTTCACTTACCATTTTCTTGCCTATCTTAACTTGTATTTCTATTTTGTTTTTTATGGCACTATTTTTGATAGGTTGGTCTAATTTTTTCCCTTTGTGTAAAGACAGATGCGAAAAACGAGTTAAATAGTTCTGCTTTCTCCCTATTACTTGTCACCCTCTTGCCATTTTCACTCACTAATGGACCAATTGTTTCCTTCACTTTTTTCTTGTTTTTTACATATTGAAAGAAGCTTTTTTTTGTTATTTTTGACTTTGGTTGCAAGCCTTAGTTCATTTTGAGCCTTAGCTTTCCTCACTTTGTCTTTGCAGACTCGGGCTATTTGCTGATATTCTGACTTAGTTATGTGTCCCTCTTTCCACTTCCTATATTTGTCCTTTTTATCTTTCAATTGATCAGAGAGTTCCTTATGCAGCCATGTTTCTTTTGAGAGCTGTTATTTTTCCTCTTTGTTGGTATTGTGCTAGACTGAGCCTTTATTATCTCACTTTTCAAAATTTCCCAGGCCTCTTGAGTTGTTTTCCCCTGGAGGATTCTCATCCATGGAATCCTTTCCAAACCCTTTCTAAGTTTATTGAAATTAGCTCTCTTGAAGTCCAAGACTCTAGTTGACTGAATTCTATTGCTTGTGCTTCCATAATGTTGAATTCCAATATTGCATGACCACTTCCTCCCAAGGTTCTTATGGCTTCAACACCTTCTATCATTTCATCTCTGTTAGTGAGAATTAGGTCCAAAATGGCTAATCCCCTAGTTGCCTTCTCTACTTTTTGGGAGACAAAGTTGTCTGCTAAGAATCAGGAATCTGTTTATCTTCCACTTGGTGCAGAGTTTGTCTTCCTGTTGATGTCAGGGTAGTTAAAGTCCCCCATTACTATTGTGATGTGCTTCCTACATACCTTAGTTAGCTGACTAGCAAAAAGTTCATCTAGTTCCTGTGTTTGGTTGGGTGGCCTATAGTATACACCTATGGCAATGTCATTCCCCCCCTTTTATATTGACCCATATGGATTCAGGACAATTTTCATCATTGTTGTGCTCTATTTCTATAGAGATGTAGTTATTTCTTATATAGAGAGCAACTCCACCTCCTCTTTTATTTGGTCTGTTTCTTTTAAATAATTTAAATCCCACTAGCTGTGTGTTCCATTTGTGGGTTTCATCCCACCATGTTTCCGTTATGGCAACTATATCATATCTGCCCTCATTAACCTGAATTTTTAGTTCACCCTGTTTGCTGTTCATACTCTGTGCATTTGTGTATAGACATTTGAGTCCTTTATGACCGACCCTGTGTTTACTTCCTACATAACCTGTGAGGTGCCTGAGTTCCCCTAATGTCTTACCACCTATTTGGTTAGTGCAGTTTGTGTGGCACTCGTTATTAAGAGCTTGATTTTGCTTGACAGTAAGGTTGATGTTCTTGTCCAAACACACATCTATGTTACATGCACTGATAGCCCTATAATTTTTAGATTGCTGGGGACAGGGATGTCCTGTATCAGTTAGCTCACTGTCCCCGCTGTTTAGTTTAAATATTTCTCCAGAAAATCTGTGAATTTATAGCCAAGTAACTCAGTTCCTTTCTTTGATGGTGTCAGTTGTCCTCTGTCTGCTACCGGCATATTCCAGAAACACAGGAACAAAGTGACCAGCAAGACTTTAATGCATGCAAAAGAAAAAGTCAGCACTGGGAGTGGATTGCTCCCAGTGCCTTACATAGACGTGCCCCACCCTCCAACTCCACCCCAATCAGCAAGCCAGCATCCGGTCCATGTAGATAAAAGCCATAGCTCAAGTTCCGACTCCCCCCCCTCCGGATGCATCAGTGCAGCCTCTGCAGGACTAGCTGTCCTATCCGGCAGCCAATCAATGTCCTGCTCATCGTCCGCCATCAGTGTGGCTTTACAGCAGACAGCTCCACGCTCCTCTACCGGGAAGTAGCTCCACATGGCAACTGGCACCCTTCCCAACCGCCGGCAACACAGGAGTGAACCTCCGCCACCCAACTGGCTTCTGGGAATTCTCCCCAGTGCCTGGTGAGAGAAAAAGGTGGACGCGGGGAGAGGAGGTCCCTCCGGTGTCCGGCTGGCTTGCCTCTGATGCCCAGCCAGCTTTTGGGACTCCCTTGACACCCGGTTACATGGATGGAGGTGGCTGCGGTGCATGGCAGCCTCACCAACACCCAGCTGGTCCTCAGGCATCAGGCGGCACAGGGAGTCGGCACACGGATGGCAGCTGGCCGCTGGCTGCTACTTCCCTGTCCCCCACCACTTCGTGTCATGCCCAGGGGCTTGACAGATGGATGCAAACCATCTCTTTTATACATTTTTTCATTCGACCAGCTGCTGACATTGTGACTAATATATCCAAAGCCTTCCCTTTTACTCAACTCCTTTAACCACATATTGAATTGTGTTATACGCTGGCCTTTTCCATTTTGGTCCTTATACACTGGTAAGACCTCTGAAAAAATAAGCCTACTTCTAAAACTGTTGCTTTTTTTAATATCAAGAAAGCCCTTTTTTAAGTTTGGTTGCTAATTAAATAATTTTCTCATACTATATGCCTTTAACATATGTCTTCTCTTTCCTTAATTCTCTTCATATATGCTATATAGCATACGTTTTTAACTTCAAATTGTCTGACTGCCAGTGAGTATATTTTGAAAAGTACTTCCCAGCCATAAGTTTTAGAATCTTGAGGTGTCAACCTTTATTTATTTGCTTTGCCTCACTTTTATAAACACTATCCTTTACCCTCTATGACAGTTATTTACAGCCCTTCACATTTATCTTGGTGAAAATTATTTTACAGGTCTGAAACTGACACCTGGGCAGGTTAGGCGATCTCTGGGAATTTGGGGAGCCTGTTGTGGCAACTGACAATACCACAACTTTTAATCAAATGTTGATATTTCTATTAAAAAGAAAAATAAAAGAAATAAGTTACAGTCAGTTTTGGCTTTCCCATGATAGTCAAGGAAAGGCATGTGGTTTAAATTTCAGAAAACTGGATTGATAGGGAGACAACTGTTATTATGCTTCTATCTTGTACTGATAGATATCTGAATGTCCATTCTGAGCATTCTGTTGGCCTTAACCTTTGTTTTAATACAACAGAGCTCTCTCTCTCGCTCGCTCTCTCTCTCTCTCTTTCTGCTTGTGCATAAACTTATTTTCTTTCTGACTAGAGCTTTCCATCTGTGTCAGAGTCAACATACTGAAAACTCTGAACCTGTGTGCTTGAAACATTTTATCATGACCCATTCTATTTTCTGGTCCTACTCCTTCCAAGCTCTCTATAGTCTAAATGTTTTTCCTTAAATCCAGTCCTTTTTTTTCTTATTTAGTGGGCACAGTCTTAAATTTTCAATTTTTTTTGCATGTACAGGCCATCAAATTATTCCAGCAGTGCTACTAAAGCATCTTTGGAAGGACGGCTAAGAATGAAGAGGGAAGAATTAAACAGGAAAATAAAGACAAAAAATATATTCCTGCCAACACGATACAATAATTCATTATTTCACGTTTTCATTTCACTGTCTTAAACAAAATATGTGTTAGCTAACAGCAGTTATGAGAGGGGGGAAAAATTAGTTAAGAAAAAAGATTCCTTATCAGAAGATTTCCTGACATATAAACAGTATGTTTGTATACAGGTACTCCTTGACTTACAACCATAATTGAACCCATAATTGTGGTTGTAAGTCATTATGGTTATAAGTTGAGGCATCTACCTGACCAGAAGTTAATTTTCAGTCTTTCTCCATGACAACTGTTGAAGGAACAACATCATTGATAAGAGACCCCATTCATTTGAATGAGCCTTTTTGGCTGGAAACTGGCAAAAAAAAAAAAAAGCCAGAAACTGGCAAAAAATCTCACAATTTGTGCCTGTAGTTTGAGGAGTAGAACAGGATGAAATTGAGCATGAGTTGCATGGGCTGGATGATCATTTGAAAGTGAATTCCTATATTCCATAGCTTAAATGTTAACTGACAAAACCTTTTCCAAGTTTTCAAAGAAAAGGAATCTTAAAAATAGCATTCTAATAGATAAGAACATAAGAGGAAAAAAGTAATAAAACCCCACAGAGATATATAATGCTGAAAATTTGCAAATGAAAGTAACAGGCAGTGTTACTCTTGATTTTATATTTATACTTTTGTTTTGTTTGTTTTTTAAAAAAATCTTAGAAACCTCCTTAATAATGTTTAAGCTTAATGTTAAGCTTTAAACCCTTAGACTGATAGGTTGAGTTTTTCATTGTCAGTTAATGCTTCTGGAGATTACAATTGTATTTTGGAAGTTAAAATAAGAACATAATACATATCCCCCCTGCTTATATCAAGTGCAGTACAGGATTAGTCAATTATTCTTTTTCCTATCCTAAATTCTTATGTAGTAAAAATTCTCCTTTGAATAAAGCATGACTCCTGTTAACCTATCACACATTTTAAATAACACAAAAATATAGCAAGAAGAAGCTATACCCTTACTTTTCTGTTAGTTACACTAGCAAAAAATAAAAGAAAAAAACCAAATCAAAGCCATGCCATAAACACCATGAAAGCTACAAGTATAGCCATTCTAGTTTGGTTTTACATAGCATTCCTGGTCAAAAATGTGCTCTTATCTCAAAAACCTAATGGCTTTCTGCTTAAGAAAAAAGTGAATCTAATTAAAAATAGTCTTGGACCTTAGAACAGTAAGTTTCATGTGTACATTCATTATTGGTTTGGAAGCCAGACATGCATTCAGGTGCCAGAGACATTATTTTTAAAGCACTAAAACTGGAAGCAAAAGACATTATTTCTAAAGCATTACAACTAGAAACAAATTATTTAATTCCCACCCCTAGATTGTGATACACTGCAAAACTAATCAAAGTTAGAAAACCTGAGGGTTTTTTTTAGGTAGTACTAAAATTTAACTCCACATTTCTCTCCATTGGCTAGGCAAATTGTAATACTGTACATTATAATTCAGAAATATCTGAAGAATCAGAGGCTTACTGTTATGTCCCGAGCCTTTGCAAACGGCTCGGGCGTTTGCAGGCAGTCCCGGGCAGGTGCAAAGCTGCCCGGGACCAGACAGGCTGTCGCCAGCGCCGTGCGCATGCGCGGGTGCTGGCGCGGGAAAAGTAACCCATTTACCCGGGAGTTGCCTATATAAGAGGCTGCGAGGCGTTTGGGCGAGGCTGAAGCCATCTTCCTGTAAGCTGAATGCTGAATAAATGAAACTGAGAACTCCAGCTGCTTCTCGTGTCTGTTTTCCCGCCACGGACTCAACACTGGCGACGAGGATGGGATGCCTTGCACTACCTGGAAAGGAAGAAGTGTAAGCTTACCCAAGGAGTCCTGAGCGGCGGAAGAGGAACGGCGTCGACTCGGCAGCTGCCCGCCAATCCGGTGCGCATTCGGGGGTAGGCTGGCTGATAGACCCGTCTCCTGAAGATCCGAAGATGGCGAAAATCGGAAGGCTTTCGGAATTCGACGTCTCACATCCAGAGCGGTGGGAGTCCTACGTATCCAGAATGGAGAACTACTTCAAGGCAAACCAAGTGAGGGAAGATAGCTTGAAGGCGGCCACCCTGCTTTGCGTTTGCGGCCAAGACGCCTTCGAAATCGCAGAAAACCTTGCAGCACCTGTCCCAGGAGAGTCTGTAAGCTACGCAGACCTGAAGAAGCTGCTGAAGGAGCATTTCCATCCCAAGGTGTCCGTTATCTCATGGCGCCACACCTTCGAACAAAGGGATCAACGGTCCGGTGAGTCAGCCAAGGAATACATCGCCGCGTTACGGAAGGCCGCCAAGCCCTGCGAGTTCAAGGACCTCGAGGAACGACTGAGGGACCGATTCGTGTGCGGGTTAAGGCATCGCGAGCTACAACAGAGACTTTTCGCAAAGGAAGAATTATCCTTCCAAGACGCCTTAAGGGAAGTCACCGCAGAAGAAGCAGCAGGCGGCGCCGTCAAAAACATGCGGCCGATCAGAAACAGTGCAGAGGGTGCGTCCGTGCACCAGGAAGACGTCCGACGAAACTCCGAGGAGGATCCGGACGAGGAAGTCGACCATCTACACCCCGCGAAGGAAGAGAACCAGAAGGGAAGCTCTTCGGCTCCGCTCAAGTGCATCGGCTGTGGAGGTCGCCACAGGAGAACCGACTGCAAGTTCCGCTCCGCTACCTGCCGGGCATGCAGTAAACAAGGGCACATTGCAGCTATGTGCCTGGGCCGACGAAAGGCACAACCCCAAGAAGAACGCCTGACGGGTACCAGATTCCCCAGCCAGAATAGGGTAGGTTTTTGCGCTTCGCGAAGAAGCATCTGTAGAACAGGCACACACAAGCCCATGAAGAAAAAGCTGTCACTCAACGTGAAGCTACAAGGGGTTCCATTATCTATGGAACTAGACACAGGGTCTGCCCTGTCCATCATTTCATTGCATACATTTAGGAAGATTTGTTCCAGAAGTGGGTCTAAGGCCAAGTTAAGGCCTTCTGATATTGTATTAACAGATTTTCAGAACTCAAGAGTGTGTGTTAAGGGGGAGGCCACCCTTAACGTGCAATACAAGAGTTTTGAAGGTCCACTAGACTTATTAGTAGTAGGGGGTGAACGAACGAGTCTCATAGGACTCGATTGGTTTGAGGCCCTGGGGATACACGTCACAGGACTCAACAGCTTACAAACACTCGACCTACAGGAAGTCTGCAAAGAATTTGCAGATGTTTTCAGCCCCCAGCTGGGCACATTCAAAGGACCACCTGTGTCCTTAAAGCTAGACCCCACTGTCACTCCCATTAGGATTAAAGCAAGAAGGGTCCCTTTTGCTTTAAAAAGTAAGATTGACACTGAACTAGACAAACTAATCCAACAGGGAATCCTAGAACCTGTTGATTCCAGCCCGTGGGAGACCCCCATTGTCACGCCTCTAAAGGCAAATGGGGACATTCGCATTTGTGCTGATTACAAATGCACACTCAATAAGGCATTGCAGCAACATGCCTATCCTGTTCCTGTGGTCAGTCACATCCTGGCCTCTCTCAAGGGGGGGCGTGTTTTTGCAAAGCTTGACCTAGCTCAAGCATATCAACAGCTGCCTGTTGATGATGATGCTGCCATAGCTCAGACCATTGTGACCCACAGGGGAGCCTTTAAAGTAAAAAGGCTACAGTTTGGAGTAAATGTCGCTCCTGGGATTTTCCAAAGCGTAATGGAAAACACACTACGAGGTATACCAGGGGTCTGCCCCTACTTTGACGATGTCTTGATTGCAGGAGACTCCACACACATTCTAGCTGAAAGGCTTAGGGCTGTCCTGTTAAGATTCAGGAAATCAGGCCTCAAGCTCAGAAAAGACAAATGCCAGATTGGGGTGCCTTCTACTGAATTTCTGGGATTCAAAATTGATGCTGCTGGGATTCATCCTGCTGAATCCAAACTAACTGCTATTTTAGAAGCACCCAGGCCAAAGTCTAAGGCCGAACTTCAGGCCTTCCTAGGCCTCCTGAATTTCTACAATTCTTTTCTTCCACATAAAGCTAGTGTAGCTGAGCCTCTTCACAGGCTACTAGACAAACAAGCTGTGTGGCTGTGGTCACAAGCACATGAGGCTTGCTTTAAAGAAGTCAAGGCCTTGCTCACTTCTAACAGTGTTCTTGCACATTTCAACGAGTCTCTCCCTGTGTGCATCGCTTGTGATGCGTCCCCCTACGGGGTTGGAGCTGTCCTGAGTCACCTCAGGTCTGATGGAACTCAGGTTCCTATTGCATACTACTCCAGAACACTGTCTTCTGCCGAGCGCAACTACGCTCAGATAGACAGGGAGGCTCTGGCTGTTGTTGCTGGAATTAAAAAATTCCACGATTTTCTATATGGCAGGCATTTCACGGTCTTCACTGACCATAAGCCTCTGCTGGGACTGTTTACCACACGTAAGCAGACTCCCCACATCATTTCCCCTAGAATGCTTAGGTGGTCTATTTTCTTGTCTGCATATGATTTTTCATTACTCCACAAGCCTGGGAAAGAAATGGGCCATGCTGATGGCCTCAGTAGATTGCCTCTGCCAGTAGTAGAAGCTGACCCCGCGCCAGCTGTCAACATTCTATCAATCCAAGCCTTGCCCGAGCTCCCTCTTAGTGCCAGGGATGTTACCGCTGAAACAGGTACAGATCACACACTTTCACGTGTCCGCTCCTGGGTCCTGTCCGGGTGGCCTGAGCACTGCCCTAGTCCTGAGTTTCAGAGTTTCTGGTCCAAAAGGAACGAACTGTCCCTTTCTCAGGGTTGTCTGCTTTGGGGAAACAGAGTTGTCATTCCCACCTCAATGAGGACTAGGGTCTTAGAATCCCTCCACGAGGGTCATCCTGGCATTGTTCGTATGAAGGCTCTTGCACGCAGCCACTTGTGGTGGCCTGGTTTAGATAAAGATATTGAGGCTAAGGTACACGCATGCCACCTGTGCCAACGATCTCGCCCAGAGATGCCCCAAGCTCCTGTGCATAGATGGGAGGAAACACAGTCCCCATGGTCTAGGGTGCACATTGACTACGCTGGGCCCTTTCAGGGCCAGTTCTTCTTGGTCCTTGTTGACAGCCATTCAAAATGGCTTGAGGTTGTGCCTGTCTCATCCACCACCACTGCAAAGACTATTCAGGTACTGAGGGGGATTTTTGCTGCACACGGGCTGCCAGATGTCATTGTGTCCGACAACGGCCCTCAATTCACCTCCTCCGAATTCCAAGCTTTCTTACAGGCAAACCTGATTCGTCATGCCACGTCTGCGCCTTTTCACCCGTCCACCAACGGTATGGCTGAACGCATGGTGCGCATCGCAAAGGACGCCTTGAAGAGACTCACCTACGGGGACTGGCATCACAGGTTGGCTGACTTTCTCCTTTCTTATCGCACCACACCGTCCACTTCTACAGGGAGAAGTCCAGCTGAACTTCGTTGGGGGCGCCAACTTACTACTAGACTTGACCGGTTGCATCCGGACAGACTGCCTTCATCTACCTCACATCCTAGGGCACCTAGACAACTACTTGTGGGTGCCCCGGTTTGGGCTCGCAATTACGGGCCTGGTCATACATGGGTCCCCGCTTCTGTGTCCAGGATCACAGGTCCTCTCTCCTACGAGGTTGCCCTGGACAACGGTCGTATCCTGCGTCGGCACATCGACCAACTTCGCTCTAGGCGAGACTTTTCTGCTGAGACTCCTGGGTCTTTTCCAGGGGGGGAGGGGGACCCTTTGGAGCAAAGGGATGGGCAAGAGCTACTGCCCATCTCCACTGAGGGAGCCACAAACGGCTCGTCCCAAGGTTCTGCAATTGCTCCGAAAAGAAAGTCATGGAGCTTACCCACACAACAGGGCAGCCAGGGAGTCACCCCGGGGGCACTACTCCAGTCACGGAGGATACCCGGGGGCATCCCAACAAATCATTCCCCGCAAGAGAGCTGGCACACAATTCCCAAGGTTGGCCTGACCTTACCCCAAATCCTACAGGGGGTCAAACATACACAGAGTTAGTCGAGGAACCAAGTCCCGACTACAACAACCCTAGCACAAATCAGGGAACACCTGAGTTTTGGGAAAGTACAGAAACCCACACGAGCCCGAACACAGAATGGGGTTCAGGGAATGGACAGCCTCCTGACAGGTCTTGGACTGACCTAGGAGGTTCCACAGAGATGCCCAGCAGCGGCTATCACTTCAAGGGGCCTGAGGGTCTACAGTTAGGTAGGTCAACCAGGTCACAAAGTAACAGAAGACCTGGCCTGACGAGCCCGGTGGGCAAGCAAGCAGGCCAGGCATCGGGGCACAGTCCTTGGAAGACACCAGGGCACAATAGAGAGAACAGGCTCACGCCTCCCTCCAGTCAGGGGACTTATGCCAGTAATCCAGAGCTAAGAAGGTCACAGAGAGCAAAGAAATCTCCCAAGTACCTAGAAGACTACATAACATTGCTGGCAAAGCAAAAGCCAGTAAACAGTGGGAACATTGGGGAGCAAAATGTCGTATAAAATAAATGTTGTATGTTGGTAGTAGTTTTAGCCCGGGGGAAAGGGGTGTTATGTCCCGAGCCTTTGCAAACGGCTCGGGCGTTTGCAGGCAGTCCCGGGCAGGTGCAAAGCTGCCCGGGACCAGACAGGCTGTCGCCAGCGCCGTGCGCATGCGCGGGTGCTGGCGCGGGAAAAGTAACCCATTTACCTGGGAGTTGCCTATATAAGAGGCTGCGAGGCGTTTGGGCGAGGCTGAAGCCATCTTCCTGTAAGCTGAACGCTGAATAAATGAAACTGAGAACTCCAGCTGCTTCTCGTGTCTGTTTTCCCGCCACGGACTCAACACTTACCATTCCTAGTGTATATATTCTGTTAAAAAGATAAAAACAAGGACATCAAATAACATCAAGTGACCACACACACACAGGGGGCACCAAGGACGTGGCAAATGCTGCTTTTGTATATTTAATGTGCCTTGATTGGACCCAATGTGCACAAACAGACTGAAAATTAAGCTGTAAATCAACTATCCTGCTGTATATCATATTCCCCCTCTTTTCATTTATAAAATATTAAAACTACTCTCAAATGGAGATCTAGTATAGATAATTAATTTGTTCTTTTAGAATTTTGACATATCCTCTAGCAAATTGAAATTCTAGAACATTTTTTAAAGAAAGTAATGAAGTTACTCAAATGATAAAAAAAAAAAAAATCCCAAACACCTTATTTTCAAGGGCTGCATGAGACTGGCACAGTTACTATCTATGTAATTAGATTTTAATAAATACTTTTGATAGCTATCTTTAAAGATACATTTCTATAGCAAAGTGACATGAATAATAGCATGAAGATTTCTTTTTGAAAAATGAGCTTTTAATTATACTTTAATTATGATAAGCTTTTTCAAACATAAAGTACTTTCACAAATGACTATTCGTTTAATGTTATATATCCATTTTCTAAGGATGCTACATTAATATAGTATTTCAACCCAGTGTGGAAAAAAAACCAATTATAATTTCTTGTTTTAAATAAGGCAAAACTGTATTTAGTTGAAATGTTTCTGAATTTTTTATTTTTTCTTATATATTTATAATGCAGTCCAAGATATGCTTACTCAAAAATAAGCATTGTTAATTTCAAGATAGTAAACTTCACTTAGCATCCACAACTGGGACCAGCAACCCAGTCATTAGGTAAAGTGGTTGCTAAATGAAACTGTGACTGTGTTTATGAGTTTACTTCAGTTTTCATTTGCTTTACAAACCTGCGAAAGTCATAAATGAAATTGACTGCCAAGTTACTTTTTCATCACTGTTGTCACTGCAAACTGTTGCTGTACAAGGGAGTTGTAATACTAGAAGTACTTGTATGATATGAGACTGCAGAATTAATACTTGTACTGTACTAAAAATAAAATATATTAATCTTCCTCTCTTCCCTTTCCCTTCCCCTTCCCCTTCCCTTTCCCCATTCCCTTCCCCTTTTCCTTCCCCTTCCTTCCCCTTCCCTTCCCTTTCTTTCCCTTTACCTTCCCTTTCCCTATTCCCTTCCCCTTTTTCTTCCCCTTCCTTCCCCTTCCCTTCCCTATGCTGCTATTGATAAAATTACAGCACTTAATTCCAATATAGCAATTCAAATTACAATTGTGTACATTTAACAACTGTAAAATAAACTATACTAGTATTATATTTTAGTGTTATGGGTGTTATGGTGGCAAAATGCCTCATTTTTTGCTTCTTCTTGTAGACATAGATTTTGGTTTGGTTTGGTTAGAATGCAGTATTGCAGGGAAACTTTGCCTGCAGCCAGGAGTTTGATCCTCATGGGGCTTAAATCTTCCTTCCACTTTTTTGAGGCCTTAGATTGTTGGGGCAATATGCGGATATTATAAACCACTCAGAGAGTGCTTTAGTGCACTATGAAGCAGTATATAAGTCTATGCGCCATTGCTATAAAGACTTTTGACCTTTGGAATGTCTCAATTATGTCCCATATATGCCGGCGTATAAGACGACTTCTGCAAGCGCTAAACTCGGAGCCAAAGACGGGGGTCGTCTTATACACCGAATCGTCTTATACACCAGAAATACTGGTAGTTTCCGGCATATAAGACGACGTTCTAGGAATGCGGCTCGACGCCAAAGACGGGGGTCGTCTTATATGCCGGGTTGCCTAATACGCTGTCATATACGGGTATGCAAAGCTATCTCAATATATATAAACTCTCTGATATAGAAGCAAACAAATAACTTCTCCTTTCTCTTTTAGAAATGATAACATTAATAGTATTTCATATCCACTGTTAACTTGAGCAACAATTACAATAACCATAATATGAAAAACTTAAAATTGTCAATAGTTGTTTTTTTTTGTTAAAGTAACCATGGATCCTTGAATTCTAACTGGAACAATCATGCTAGGAAAGAGGTAATTTCATTTCATGAACATTTCTACTAAAATCCTGTCTGCATTGTCCCAAAGATGCTTTTTCGCCAGGCAACTAGACATTTTTGTTTTTCTTTGAAGACATTTCGCTAGATGGCTCCTTTGAACCTTCTTTCAAACCAGCAGTCCTCTGTCCAAAATGTGGACTTTGATGTCTTCTAAAGAGTGGCCTTTGTATTTTAAATGCAGATGGACTTCTGAATCTTGTCCTGATGGATTTGTTCTCCTATGTTGTGCCATGCATTTATGAAGTGGTTGTTTTGTTTCCCCAATGTACAGATCTGCACATAGCTCACTGCATTGTGCTGCATATACCACATTGCTCAGTTTGAAAACAACTGAGAACAAACCCATCAGCAAAGACAGCAAAGTCCATATTTTGAACAGAGAGGACTGCTGGTTTGAAAGAGGGGTCAAGGAGACCATCTATGCCAAAATTGAACAACCCCTCTCTCACCTATGTCCATTCTGCAACACTGTCCTTTCAACAGTTCCAAGAAGCTCCACACCAATTTGCATTACTCAGGGGACCCTGATGACACAGTTAAACCTCCAGGTGGCTCTCTAAAAGAATACAAATGATTAGCTGTCTGCAAGGAGTATAAATCCTTCCATTTCCTCACCATCCAGTCAGAGTTGTAGAAGCTTCTTGGATGAGAAGTGAAACGTTTTCAAAGAAAAACTCCAGCTGCCTTAAGAAAAAGCATCTTTGGGACATCTGTGACCTGGATGACTGAGAATCTCCATAGACATCCTGTTTGCATTATTTATTTTATCTGAGGAAGGAGAGATTTTAACTTAAAAAAACATATTGCAAACAGAAATAATATACTTCCTAATCTTAAGGCCAAAAATATACTGCTCAAAAAAATAAAGGGAACACAAACGTATAGGATCCTATACGTTTGTGTTCCCTTTATTTTTTTGAGCAGTATATATTATTTGAACTTAAATTGTGGGTATTCGTATAATGAAGTTTTGGGTTCTTGGTACACAGGTAGCATAAGCTTCATTGTATAATAATTTGTATAATGGCAGAACTTAGCTACATCATGCATCAAAAGTGTTTTTATTATTCTTTTTTTATTTTGTGTTATTTCTTACCTTTTTTATAAAGCATATGGCATAATACTGCTTCATGGAAGCACTCATTTACCAGCCAGTGTAATATAACTGCAATATACCTATATTTATTTTAATTCAGCCAAGTTTATATTAATAAACATTCCTTTTGGCAACAATGACAAAGTGCCAGAATGTCTAGAATAAATTTTCTATTGATCTTCAAGACCAAAATTCACTCCAGTTCGATATTATTTATGTTTGGTAATTACTAAATAGAGTAGGCAGGGCTTGGATTGCAACTAAAATTGACATTCAATGCAATGTAATGCTGTAATGAAGCTTTAATAAACCACTAAAAGACAACTTCACAAAATGAAGCAAACAGTGATCATAAACACATAAATCAGTGCTGCAACTCTGAAATGCATAACTGATATTCATATTTTCTTAAACTTTTTATTATCCAAATATAATTACTGAATGAGATAGCATTGCTTAATATCATTTTTCTCTTAGATATTGACAGTTGTTCAGAAGCATTAATTTTAGCTGGCATTCCAAAATTAACTGACACGGTCTTTACAGACAAACCAAGTCCAGAAGCACAAGGACAAAAATGACAGAAGTATATAATGTTTCTAAGAGTAAAGGTAGAGGAACTTAACCAAATTCTTTCCAAGAGTATTTCTTGATCAAATTACAGAACATGAGAAATGGAGACTAGTCTTGAGTCAATCCACTCAGGTAGTTCTCGCTTAACTAACAGCATAGAATTGATACTGCACCATAGTCCGAACTTATTTAAACATAAATAAACATCATAAATATTAAGGTTTTTTAAAAAGTTTGTTTTTGAAACCTCTGAACTGCTAATCATCTTACAGCCTTTTTTGTCATCATACTTGTTGGAGACTGGGTAAGGATTAGAACCAAACTAGACACACACAGAAAACAGAGATGCTAATTGAAGTACAGCTTATTACTACATCAAAACTAATATAATAAATATCAGTGCTGTTTGTGTTCCAGTTCTTATTCTGACTTTACATCTGAATATTTCAGTATAAATCTAACTCAACAAAAAATATCGTACATGGATTTATCAAACTCCTTTTAAAAATCCCATTTCCGTCATCCTACTCTTCTTCTTTTATTTCTCCTTATGCTTTATTTCCTTGGCAGAAAAATCTTGAACTAGCCAAACTGAGTGGAAGGGAAAAAAAAAAATTCCTTTCTAGCTCAAAGTTGGGAGAATCCAGAATGTGGATCCCCCGTCATTTTTCTAGAGCTTTCCTCTGCACCATTGCTTTCATTCCTTATCCAGAAGTCCCTCCCCTCATGCCCACTCCAACTAATCCCTTTCCATATATATATATTCATCAAATTCATTCAGCTTCTATGGTTCCTCTATTTATCCACATCATTTCCCATAGACCATGAAAGAAAACTACCTATCTATTCTGGTTCTATATACCCTACCTTGAAAAGCATATTTCTTAGCTGGCAGGTATTTCAAGCCTTTTTTAAAAATGCCTTCTACCTCCAGAAGTTGTGAATGTTCCAGCAATGGAAGTTTTTAAGAAGAGACTGGATAACCATTTGTCTGAAATGGTATAGGTTCTCTTGCTTGAGCAGGGGGTTGGACTAGATGACCTCCAATGACCCTTGCAGTTCTATTCTATTCTGTTCTATTCCTATTCCTATTCCTATTACTATTCCCAGTCAGATCACTGTGAAAAGGAAAAGAACAGTTAGACTTTACGCTTGACATTTACAATGCTGACAACAGATGGGGATATTTATTGTTTTGTTTTATAACAGCTCTCCTCCTCCTCCTCCTCCTCCTCCTCCTCCTCCTCCTCCTCCTCCTCCTCCTCCTCCTCCTCCTCCTCCTCCTAAGGTCATTGGTATTACCATATGGCCTGAGAGGACAGAAAGTAGTTTTTGACTCTTTCTCTCTCCATTCCCTTACTGCTTGCAATTCCTCTCTTGCAACTTTTAGCAGTTAGGTGTTGGCACAGAAATCACATGCATCAAGGAGGATATTGGTGCATATGTGGAATGCACAGATTTCTAATTAGCAAAGAAAATTAAGTTAGCATAGGAGGCAGGGAGAATGGAAAGAAAATGATAACAATTTTAAGTATCTGTTTGTTATATTTATATTTTAAAGATAAACGCAAACCACAAATTAATGGCAAATGTATTGAATTTCTCTCTTACTCTTTCTCTGTGTCTCTCTCCCTGAATTCTGACAGATAGATAGGAAACAGCTGAACTATGAACCATGGCATGGTTAGTTGACTTTTTGCTAATAAGGAAATGATAGAGCTATGGTGCAATGATTTATTCACATCAGGACAATTCTATGATTTCATTGTCAATACACTGTTGTAAAATATTGGTGAATGGTGTCCAAATTGCCTGGTCTTAAACTCTTTATTTTCCTTACACTTTATTATGAGTGGTTGCAAATTATGTTATTTTGGGCCTCACCAGAATCTGAAGGTACATGCTCTGCTTGAATACTGAATAAAAAATACTAGAATCTATGTATTTTAATGAAGATTGAAATACATTAAAGTATATATGTACTAGTTCTTCATAAATGTACCTCTGACTTTCTCCCACTTGAAAACTGCTTTGTAACTTTTCATTAATATATAGTAGCTGGAATAGGTTTCATATGACTATTCCCCATTCCCCATTTGGCTTGACATTTCCAGAGTTCAGATGGAGCACTAATAACCTTTCTTAGCTGCTCCCTCTAATGATGTCTGTTCAGTAAATGAAATATAAGCCAAGTTACCATTACGAAAGATATAGGAATAAAATTATTAATTACAAAAAGTTGTTGGAAATGGAATCAAGATTCCTTTAAAAATAGTGATAATGGTTATTCACACAGTTCTTTGGTTAAGCCCTTATTTAGGGCTTCTGTTGCTTTATTATTTATCTTCATTGCCAATTTGCTAAAGTCATATTTGTTAACGCTCTCCATTTGAGCCAATCTTATTCTTTGCAATAGCTGTGGAACTATAAAGTGGCTTCATAGTCTTATTTAACAAATGTTTTACACGTGTCTAAGCTCACAAATAATTGCATTGGCAAAACACTGTTACTTAGTATTATATATCCAAAAAGTCTAGCCATCCAGTTGAAAATATTCAATAATTTGATACCCAATAAGATAAACAGTTTGCTTGATTTTTTGGATAGGATTTTTTGTGGGGGACAAAACTATTGTAAAATAGTTGATAATACATGGTTTGATGGGGGGATATGGTGACAAAGAAAGAGGAGCATTTATAGTTTCTTACATTCATAGCTCACATTTAGGATTGAAATGTAAATAATTAACAAAATAAGGTTATAACCTTATAACTTCTACTGTTTCATCTTTATCAGCTAAAAGAAAACCAATTGTCCTAATTCATTCATAGAAATAATTATTCCAGTTCAGATAATGGAAAAAAACAATCATTTGTTTGGTCTCATACCACTGTTTAGAGGGTTTTTTGTTTATTTGTTTTTTGCTCCATTAGTCAACTCAGTCAACAATTTCATACTTTCTGAAAGCGTATTCGATAAAATGCATAAAATGTTTGACTTTATATTTTCTTTTTCTCTGGGCTATAGTCAATCTGTTAGAATTTTTAAATTATAGACACACAGTATAGTAAAGATGCAAGTCACTTACTCAGCATTCATATAGTAAATTGAATCAGCTCACAGGTCCCAGAATATTATGAGATCATCATCAAATTTCCATATTCACAGCTTAGTGACCAAGCACTTTATTTTAAATAGGAAATCTTCTATATCAGTGATGCACAGCTTTTTTCACCCTAAATTTGAACTTCAGCCATGCCACTCTACTTACAAATAAAGCGAATAGAGTCTAAACCTTACTAACTGAACAATTAAAATCACTATCATAAACATTTTCATTTTTATTCTATTTTTAGAAGTTACAACTGAAAACTAGTGGACAGCAGAAACATCTAATGCATCAACTATTTCAGATTTATTAAGAAAGCATTAGATTTGTATTCATGTTCATTACTAAAAAATAACCTTATATACACTCTCCACCATTAATGCTTTGGTGTTTTAACTGTCTCTGAAGACCTTCATAATCCACTTCTGAATTCAGTTCAAGATATGATTTTATCCTTTCAAATTTCTAAGTTTTCTCACTATAGAATCTAAGAATAAAGATCTTCTTCTGGGACACTTTTTGATTGCCTCAGCCTCCAATGATTAGTCAGGTATTGTAAGGACTATTTCCATCCAGGTACATGATTCCCAAAGTGCACTCCCCCAGGATAACTACTTGTATTATCTTTTAGGAAGTAGGTTAAATCATTTTTATTCTCTTAGGCCTTTAAAGACCTTACATATTAGATACTGTGTTATAAGCAATTTTTACCAGCTTCATTTTCAGATACATTTTTGTATGTTTTTGACTCTTACTGGATACATTGATTATGCCCTAATGTATTTCATTTATATTTTTTAAATTGTATTGTAATTTACTTTTGGACAAACAATTATAAAGAATGTCATACAATTATCCAAAATAAATAGAAAATTGAGCAAACCAATCAGACACCAAACCTAAATGGAACGCTAAAAGAGCAATCTAATATTTTTCCATTTAGAAATAAGTTCTTTTGGTATTGATTGGATTACTATTAAGTAAGTAAACAAAGTTACAGCATAATATTATTAACAGGATTATTACAAAATTGCATAATAGATAGTTCTCTCTGTAAAACAATTCTGAAACATACTCTGGATAATCTATGTTACTGTTTTTCAAGCTTCATGGGAAGTTATAATTCTTATAGTCTTCACATAAAATATAATCACAGAAACTTCAGTTAATGAATTTCTCCCTCAATGTGTTTTCCAAATTTAATACTTTATGAAGCAATAAGGAATGTGAAAATCGCCAACATATATTTCATGCAGTTGCACAATTTTTTTTAACAACAACTATTGAAAGTTACAGCTTCTTTAGCAGCAGCATTAGCTTTGTGTTAAGGGAGCAAAAAAAAAAAGTTTAAAAAGTAATAAAAGCTAGTAGAAGCTCCATTATTTTTTTCCCCAGTCTTTCTATAAAAGATGCACCCCAGGTACACTAATGCAATCTTATAGCCAATTACACAGTAAAGCAGCCACACTGCTTATCTTGGGGGCTGATTTATTCCTCTATTGTGCAAGTTTCATGCTGCTGTAACTCTGCTGAAGTCAACATATTCACATAGAATAAAATTGGTGTAGCTCTGTCCCAGAGTTAAATAGCAGAACATGTATTTTTCGGCAAAACATAAATATCAGGATATGGAACGTAAATGGCTATATAAAAATACATGACTTGGGCAAAACAAGAGCATTCAACCTGCTGTTCTTTATGCGGTCTTAAGATTTATGATATACAACCAACAGAATTAACCTCTATGACTGAATATACATATACATAGCTTTGCTATAACACACAAGCTGTTCTTAGGTTTGAGAGCTAATTTCTCCCCAAAAGTCCCCAAACAATATCTTGTTCTGCTCTTACAGAATTTTATTTTATTTATTTATTTGCCTCCTTTATTATTTTTATAAATAACTCAAGGAGGTGAATATATGTAATCTTCCTTTCTTCTCCTACTTTCTCCCACAACAACAACCCAGCGAGGTGGGTTGGGTTGAGAGAGAGTGGTTGACCCAAAGCCACTTGGCATCAATGAGGAGCTTCAAAGAGAAAATGTTCTCCTGTGAATGGCATCTAATAAGAAATATCCTACCTCTGTAAACATTTAGCAGCTTTCGCAATTATCAAGAGACAACATACAAATATGTAAGTGGCATAAACACGATGCTACTGCAACAATGTCATATAAATTTAATAAATAATTTTAATAATAACTAAATCATCAAAATACTCATTTTTATCACCTTTTTTTTCAACTCAGTGAATGCATCTCCAAGAACATCTTCTCTCTTATCAACAGATTATGCAGTCTCCTTAAAATGCCATTGAAAAAGGCAAGGCATAGTCAAACAAACCATCTCTGTGATAAGTTGTCTGACTGTTTTCTGGTTCTTAAACTTTTCTTCGTGGTTCAGAATTCCAATTTGCTTCTCCAAGAACTCACTTTCTACAAACCCTAACCCTGCCGACATCAGCCAGGCTTCCATCCGCAGCTAATTTGCTTGCACCTTCAAGCTGCAGGGCCTGAAATACCGGCTGGGCAGTGTACTGCAAAGGTAAGTCTTTCTGTCAACATAGAACTCTGGTGGGTTCCCAAAGAACTCCTTCTCTCCCTTTCTCTTTCTCACTTACTTTGCCAGATGTCAGAGTAGGACTTTTTTTTTTTACATGCTTTTAAGCTTATTCTTTGCCTGTTCTCCAAACTAGCTTCTTTTTCCCCATTCTGTTCCCCTTCCCATTCATTACCTGAAGTAAGAGGCTGGTTAAACTCAGACCTCAATCTGAGAAGGTCAAACCAGAGTGGTAATTCAACTCCTGCATCCTCTGATTTATCTCAATGTGTTTTAACATTTTCCCAATTTAGATCAACTTTAGTAAACAGAGGGGTACTGCTTACTAAAGGATGTATAATTCTTTGTGTGTGTGTGTGTGTGTGTGTGTGTGTGTGTGTGTGTGTGTGTGTTTGTGTGTGTGTGTACATTCAAGCATACTCAAACACTCTTCACACACACCATTGCTTTTGCATGTACTCAGTGGAGAAAATGAATTGTTTGCCAAAATCTGAGCTGGTGAATGGAAAGAAGTATAAGCAGAAAAACAAAGAAACAAACTACAAACAGAAAGAAATCACTGCTCATGCCACTTGCCAGATGCTTCTGCTAGCATTCCAGCAGTGTGACTATGTGTTAGAGCTTTTTTGTTGTCTAAAAGTGTGTGTGAATAGAAGACTATCACTGATCTTAGTTCATTTTTAAAATACACTTTAGTACAAAGATATAAAACATATTACCCATATAGAGATATCTGTGAATACAATCCAGTGATAGTACTTTCTGTGCTATAAAATGAAAGACTTTGGATAGAATTTTGACAAAACGTTAGTTTTATTTTCAGTCATTTTTAACACCAAGTACTCAATATTTAGATCACTGAATATAGTCTTTCTTTAGATTATCATTCCTTTTTTTTCCTGTGATGGTTAGAAATAGTAGCTAGAAGGAAAAGCAGAATATAAATATTAGTATGCCAGAGATTATAACTAAGCTGATTTGGGAGAGAGGAATGCAAAGTGAGTCCTATCTTGCAAGCATCTCCAATACCCAGCTCTCTACTAATTTTATTTTTATTTATGAATTTATTTTTATTTTCATAATTTAAACTTGAGTACTCAAGCTGTCTTCCTTTGATTAAACAATAGATTCCAGAAAGAAAATGAGGGCAAACAATAATTGAAAGCATGACAAAATAAGATGTATTTTGGGGTCTTCCAAAGGAAGAGACTATGGACAAAAAAACTATTCCTGAAGAAATAGATTAAATTGCCTGGAAGGATGCAGAAAAGGCTTTTTATATATCATATATGTGGACCTCAAATATTAACTTTCTACTAGGTTTGTAAAGGAAGTTACAAAGAATGTCCCCCATTCTTCCAAAGGAGGTTGACGCCGACTCAGTGACAGTCTTCCATCCATTGACAGCCTTAAACTACTGAGAATAATCATATTAGAAACCCACATTAAGAGAATTTATGCGGTTTTAGTTGAATTGGATTCAGAAACGGAACTAATTAAAGATTGTATGATAAGATGGGCGCAGAATTTTGGTGAGCCAGTCTCATTGGACACCTGGGAAAATATTTGGGTGAGAAATGTCAAATTTACACAAGCACAGAACTTAAGGGAGAATTTTTATAAAATGTTTTATAGATGGCACCTTGATCCACAAAAAATGTCTTATATGTACCCTGACGTGCAACCCAAATGTTGGAGATGTGGTTATAAGGAGGCTTCCTATTATCATATTTGGTGGTCATGCAGAGAGATAAAAGCATTTTGGATCAAAATATGGTGGAATATCCAGAGAATTTTTAGAAGGAGGGTAAAATTTACTCCGCAATTATTTTTGTTAGGTATTGTTACAGATTGTGATACAAAGGAGGTTGTTTTGATGTTAAATTTGATTACAGCCGCTAGGCTGTTAGTAGGACAATATTGGAAGAAGGAATCTTTGCCTACATTGCAGGAATGGTTTCTTAAAGTAGCTTATCTGGCGGAAATGGCAAAGATTTCGGCTTTCTTAAAGCAACAAACGCAAGAGAAGTTTCTTGCTGTTTGGGATAAATGGATAAAATTTATACAATTTAGATTGGGTATACAAAAATATTATATAGTTTTTTCATAAGTTTTATTTTCATATATATTATAGATAATCTTTTTATATATATAAATATAAAGTTCTTAATTTAATTTTTATTTTTATTTCTTAAGCCTATATTCTGCTCTGGGAAGCTCAGGGGGGGGGAAGGGAGGGGGGGGGTTTGGGAGGGGTGGGGTTTTTTTTTTTTATATATATGTATTGTTTAGTTTTATCTTTTTTGTATATGTTGTCTCTTGTTTTGTATTCTTTTTTCTTTTTTGTAAAATTTATAAAACTTTTAATAAAAAAAAAATAATCATATTAGAAATCTAATATGATCATTCAGCAACAAAAGCTGAGATATGACAACTTGTAGAGTATAAAAAGAGAAACAAATGCATTACTCCTCATCTCGGGTTTTTCAAACACATGCTATATTGTGCTTACCCTTTTGCCAAAAAACCTGAGCTGTGGGAATAGGATGAAAGCAGCCCTGTGATTTGGGTCAGTCATTCCTCTGCATCTATACACCCAAGCAGCCAAATCCTTTTCTCAATAGCTGTAGCCAGGGTCATTAGCAAAAATTTTGTGATTATATATGCCAGGAAAATGAAAAGATTTTTAAATAGCTAACAACTAAGTAGCAGGTTTGCTGCTAACAACAACAATGAAAATACATATCTTGTCTAGGAAAAAGTTGACAATTTTCAATGAACATCAGAACTGACTAGGTTTATGATTGATAAGTTTACCTTTGAAATATTGCAGAAAGTTACAGGATAAGGTAATGGGAAAGAAGAGGTCTAAAGAAAAGGAAAATAAACCTTGCCAATAATCCAGGAGGTCTTGAGAAAATGGACAGTTTTCAATGCACTTATGTCAAAGTCACACCAGAAGTTGCTTTGGTTGCCTGAGCTACACAATGCTATGAGGTCTGGAACTAGTTACCTATTGGTGTGAACTCCTTGTGCTCTTATTCTTTACATATTCATGCTAAGATATATGCAAAAATATGCAGCTACAGATTACTGGTGACTGGGACTTTTGGTAAGAAAAGTTTATTGAAAGTAGGAGCTGAATACTTTTATGGAAATTTACCACCAAACATATGATTTAATAGGTAATTGGACATGTGGGAATGCTAGTAAAAAGGGCTTAAGCCCAATGGTTGGATTCAAATATGTGAACAACTGGTTCTCTGTGTGGATGCCACTTCCGGAAGTCCATTCTGGGCCTGGGCAACAAAAAAATAACTATCAATTCTGCCGAAGTGGTACGAACTGGCTGAATCCCACCACTGCTTAAGCCCCCACTCTAGTTCACATATCAAGTTTAGCCCTATTGCATAAGACTAATGACTATGTATAATTTATTTATTTTTATTCCTTTTACAAATTTATAAGACCATCCAATCTATAATGACTCTTTAGCAATGTAAAGTAAAAACATCACACAGTACAAATAAAACAAGTACAAAAAAATCTACCCAATCCATAAGAAAAGAAACCATTATAAGACAATCAAATACACAGGACAGCCACTCATTGCAACCCAAGGCCCTGGGGAAAAGCCAGTTTTTCAGATCTCTTTTGAACATGGCCAGAGTGGACAGCAGCTATATCTTATTTCCTTCTAGGGATTAGAAACAGCTTATGGAGAATTTCTAATTGTTGAATGGCAAAAATCCCTGAGGCTAACAGTATTCCATATAGCATTTGATGTGAGAGGTTGACAGGAATGATTCTTTGCCTATTTCTGTAGCTAAGTGAAGTGAAAAATGCATCAGCCTTACTGATGCATTTATTGAAAATTGTCTGGCAACAACTATAAACAAGTAACAAACAGGAACTATCAAGTTACTGCCATATTGTTACTGGGATTTTTTTTTTTAAAAAAAAATCTAATTTACTAAGAAGGCTTAAATGTTCAAACTAGTATCAATGCTATGTTTTTTTAAAAAAAAATACACTGATGACCAGCTTAATTCAAATAATGAGATTCCCATAAGAGCTACAATTTCATTCCTACTACTCCGTTAAGCAATAATGGCACTTTATAAAAATATTAGTCACTTTGTATTCTCTCTCCATGCAACCAGAATAGTGAACCATACATCGTTATTGAGCCTTATAAATAAAGTGTTTCCTAGAAATCATAGGTTTTGGCCTATTGGAGTGAATACGTAAGAAGGTGATTCATATACTGTATAGCATGTGTATTAAAAATTCCTTACAGTGTGTGCATCTTTTTCCAGGATCATGTTGTAAAAGATATGTTTGATTTAAGGAGCTGCAAATAGGTGCTCCCTTTCTGCCTCTCTCCATTACACAGTGCTTTTTTTCCCATTCATTTGGAGAGTTGCACAGCTTTACAGCTTTTTTTGCTACTTAATTTATTCAATAGGAAGCTGAAAATCATTTCAAATGGATTTTAACAGATCCATTTTAATGGATTTTATTTTTAAGCCAGTTCAAAATATTTGTATTGAACAAGTTAACACTGTTCATAATATATACATGAACAGTTTTATGAATGTTTATTTTAAAATTGTGAACTATGTGCTAGTGCAATAAATTTATCATAAGTACATCAGCATGGGTTCTTGGCATGTTCAAGGAACTCTCCAAGATAATGAAGTTCTCCTCTGTATGTGTCATGTAACTCAGTGATCCTGATATATAATGGTGCAGTTATTTTAATATTAAAAAAATAAAACAGTGATATTGCTATGGGCTGTGAAAACTGAGGCCAGGATATCCTTTACACAGCTTTGGCTAGTGTAGCATTTGTGACCTTGCAATGGAGACTGACATTCTTAATTGGACTTCTGCAATTCACACTATATGGTACTGCTTATAGAGACCTTCAAATGTGCTCATAGTGCCTAGGCAACTGTCAGTATGCCTTATGAGCCCATAGTAGGGCTTATGAGCTAATAATAGGTTTTAAATTGCTTCCAGGTATAATTTAAAGTTCTGGTTTTGACCTAGGATGCTCTATATGGTTTGGTGCTACAATATCTTCATGACCACCTTTTTCAGCTATAAACCAGATGTCCAGTATGAACATTCTGGACAGAACTGCTTGTAATATATTCAACTAGCAATATATCAGAGGGACTGAATATAGGAAGCATTTCTCTGTAATGGTGCCATTATCATGGAACAGATTCCGCAAGCTATTAGTTTTACCATCACTCTGTTAGCATTATGAAAGCAGGTGAAAATGGTTCTCTCCTGGACAATTTCTTTTAAGTAATGTGGTCACATGATATACATTTGACTTTTTTATTCATAAATGACTCCATTGTAGTATAAATGAACCCAATGGTTTTAATAACACATTATTTTGTACTATGTACAATATATTAGCATAATTATTTATATTGTACAACAAATCATACAATTGTCATGGTATAAATGTAATTTAGGGCTCTCTTAATGTAGTTCTATGTTGGATAGAAAGTCAATTTAATCCAGGAATACAACTAGATTCTGCCAAGTCTGTCATCATTGGGTAGTTTGCGATTTTTCCACCATTTCTGCCAGGGATGAGGAATGGCAGAATACTTTTGTCTATTTCATTGAGGCTTTGAGGACACTACATATTATGATTATAATAGGAGTTGTTATTCCCAGACTAATCATAAATGCATGTTGTGTCTGATTGTTGATGAGCTGCTTCCAAATACCCTCAGCCATGAATTCAGAACTGGAATCCTTGGTTGCCTGCTTCTAGTACTCTGTTAAATTCTATATACTGCTAGTATTTAGAAATAAATTATCTGGATGAGGCTAACATTTATTCATTACCAATCACTCCCTCTTCTATATCTGCTACATCTAAGCCAGTCAGTATTAAGAGTATAAATTTAGCAATTTTTCAGAAGAGTGCTAGACCTGAGGTTAAAATAGCTCAGTAGATAATTGCAGGTACAAAAGAGGGGATGTACTTAATGGGATTACTGCGACAACTCTATTCCACTTTACCTCCTCTATGTCTGTAATCTGTCAGTTTGTATGTTTTTGGACATTGATATTGTGCTACTTGTGGGTTCGGAAACATTCTCACTATCAGTGCTTATCCATGTGCTAAAACATTTAAAGGGAGTAATTATTGTACTAGTTCTTGTCCTATAGACAAGCAAAGCTTGGTAAAAAGAGAAATAAAGTTTGAGCCAACAAGGGAATATCAGGTTATTAGGCTTCATCAGGGGAAAAATGAAAAGTCTACTGGAAGAAGTCATTTTTTTTAAAAAAAATTCTGTACTGTTGTCAAGATACTTACATGTATTTGTCTATGAATTCACCAGAAGTTGACGCAGTTTATGAATTAGAGTGGTGAAATTTATGCATTACTCTAAGCCAAAATGCAACAAACCATATTATGGATGTATGGCTATGATTTTAAATTGAAAATCTGGTTAGTGTAATGTATAGGAAGCCCCATGTATTAGTCTTTTTAGTACTATTTGGTTGTTAACAATGTGGAAATAATTTCCCATCTGTATAAAAGTCATGATGGTGCAGTGGTTAGAGTGCAGTATTGCAGGCTAATTCTGCTGACTGCCAGCAGTTCAATCCTGACCAGCTCAAGGTTGACTCAACCTTCCATCCTTCTGAGATCAGTAAAATGAGGACCCAGATTGTTGGGGACAATATAAACTGCTTTGCCTGACTCTGTAAACTGCTTAGAGAGTGCTGTAAAGTCTATTACTATTGCTATTAATCAGTGAGTAATAGCTCTTGCTGTTCTTACGATTAAGAAAATAAGAAAAACCTGACTCTTAGTTTATGTTTTCTTCGCATGATCCTTCCTACCTTTATTATGTCAACTGTTTTTCTCCTTGTCATTTTTCTTAGTGACAAAAATAAAATTCATACTCATTAGCATTGACTTTACCACAAGTTGGTGGTTCATTTTCTTTTGCCTGCTTGCCCATGTAATGCCTTATCAGAGGCCATACATTTTTTTTTCATATTTGGCATATCAGCCCTGGCATTGACTATCATGCTCTCTGCATTTTGCTCTGGAGAACTTGCTCCCATGTGTGTGTATAGATTTGCAGTCTCTCATCTGTCACGAATTTTCAACAATCCCCTCTAGAAAGATTTACTTGAGTCATAATCAATACAATTGACCCAATTTCTCAAGAGATGGTCACCATATTTTTCATCATTTTAAATCTATAATTAAGAGTCAATATTGTTGGGGATCTTTCATGACTGAAAATTATTGGCAGAAAGTAAAAATAAAATGATAAGTTTAATGATCAAATGTCTCAGCAGCCTCTTCTTGTATTAAAAAAAAGTTTAATCAAAAGTAGACAATTAGATTTTTAATTGACTGGTTAAAATGGTTAAACTCCCCAATTTTTGAATTTACCAAATATGTGCCATGACATTTTCAGGAGTAAGAGGCTTTTGTGTATTTCAAATACTGCCTCTTTGAAGGTGTATGTTCCTTGAAAGCATGTTTAACAATTGACAAGTGAACAATTCAGAACTTACCTAAAGGCAAAAGTGTTAATCTACTCAGCAACATTTATTCACCTCCTTTAAGCATTGATATAGAGACATCAGATCAAAACCTTAACTGTCCAGGCCATAACTTTATTGGTTTTCTGGATTACACTAAAAAGGAATAAGGCTGCAGGCTATACAGTAATCCTGAAACTTATTATGTGGCAGATTTATAGAAACCATTTAAAACTATGACTGTGCTAAACTGAAAGATGAGCAGAAAAACAGTGATATTTTTAAAACAAGAAGGTACAAGGGCAAAGCAAATGGCATATTTATATATAATATAGGACTTATTAAAGAGTGAAATTGCGAATAGACCAAAACAATCCATATTTCAGCCACATGAGAACAGTGCATCAGAATCAGCATTTTCCTAAAACAGAAGGAGACAGGCATTCATGCCCTTCGGTCAGGAAGAACTGCTGTGATTGAATCACTGGAACAGAAATGTTAAAGAACAGTAAAGACCACAGATAAATCCTTGTTTGGGCACATGCATTAATCTAGAATAGCTGATCTGAGGGATAAAAGATAAATTTTAGGTCTATGCGGTTATTTTTGTAATGGCTTGTATGCAATCCCAGTAAATTTTTCACATCTTAGGAAGAAATTTATACCAGAATAGGTAGTCCTTGTTTAGTGACCATGATTCAGACTGGCAACTCAGTTATTAAGCAAAACTATTGCTAAAGAAAACTGCAAACATGCTTAGGATCTTATTTCAATTTTCCTTTGCTTTACAGGAAATGAAGATGTTAGATTGGTCACAAGGTTATTTTTTCACTACCATTGTAACTTCAAACAAAAGTCACTATTCAAAGCAACTGCTAAGAGAGGACTACCTGTATACAGGATGGTACTAAATGGATGATTTATTTATTTTTCACATACTAGTGTTTTGTTTTGATTATAACTATCTGAAAATATATTTGGATTCATCAGCATATTAAATAAATAAATAATAAAGTTGAAGCAATATTATTTTAAACATAACATTTTCCCCTATTCCTAATGTATGTAGGTAATTTAAACCAACAGGAAATAGAGTTCTGTATAACTTCTACCTTAAGTAGTATTCCAGAAGTCATTAAAAACATAGCTGTTTTTCCCAGCTGTAGGGTTAGGATGGCAATAATTGTAGTAGCAACTGTTTAGTCATTATACATACTTAATTGTCAAAAGCACCCTTTTATCATTTGTCAAAGAAGAGAAATAGAAACAAAACTGAATAAGTTAAAAGAAAAGTATGTTCTGACTATGTAAATCTAAAACTTCGAAGTTATAGCTGCACATTTTAAAATAGTGCCAAGAAAGTACCACTCAGAAATGTTTCAAGGTGATACCTGGAACTGCAATAACCTCTCTAAGACATTATAAGTATGCATGTTAATACATGGAATATTATATTTAATGCTGCAATAGAATATTATACTCACTGTAGAATGTTGCCTTTAATTTAATTATATAAAATATCAAAAGCTCATAAAGTAAAGTTTTAGAAAGGGATTCTATAAACATCCTATCATGGTGCTAGAGCTTGCTTGTGTAATGTGTGAATCTTCCCTGCTGCGTCTGTCAGCAAATCATGCCTGGACTTTCCCTTTCTTCCTTGTAGATATAAAATGGGAAGGAAATTATCATCGCACCTTGAATTGATTCGGAGGTGATAATGCAGAAACTGCAACAGAAAGTTCTTTAGTAACTGGTACATTGATGGACCAAGAAAACTGTGTTAGACGTGAAATGATAGAATTTATCAAGGATTTTTTAAAAATTAATGTTTGTTATTCATGGTTGGAAAAAAGACTAGTAGTTCCTTTTTGAAAGTATCTTTTATGCATTATATTATATCCATTAAGTTTAAACATTTTGTTTATCCTTGCATTAAACATCTAAAATCTTACATAGTGGATTTTCAGGTTTTATTACTATTTTGGCTGTTACTTATTTCTAACTTTGCTTAATGGAAATGGCCTAATCTAATAGGATTTCGAATGGTAGGGTTTTATTTTAGAGCATGTTATGCAGGGACATAAGACAAATAGAAAACCTTAAACCTGACCAGATTTCTTTTCAAATTTCCAAGCAGAGTATAATAAATTTGTTTTCTCTAGTAAATCATAAAAATTTGCTATAGAATTTTAATCCCCATATTTACTTTACCATTTTGGATCCTAATGTTAAGAGTAGCCAGAATAAACTCAGGATCTATGCAAGCTGTTATTGGTGCTAGTTATAAGGAAAGAAATTAAGAGGAACTTCATTCTATTGAAAACTTTGAGTGTTCCTCAGTTAATAACAATGGATGGTTGGTTCCAGTTGGTAGCTAAGCAAAATAGTCTGCTAGGAAATCTATTTCTCACTGCCTAGAGAAAAAGACAATATCACACTAGTAAAGTATATTGTGATTCTGCTCAACTCTAAATTGCAGGGAAATATTACTACAAGTTTTTTTCCCCTTTAAAATGGGTTTGTTCTGTCCTTGCTACATGTAAATGTGTGCAACTTGACATGTAGCTAAACCCACCTATCCTCCAATAAAACAAATTGTCTGTGTAGATCTGGGTGCCTTTGTACCATCCATTTTGTAGCAAAGGGACACAAGTCACATCTGAAGGTTATCTAGACACGTCACTGCTTCTGCTACTGTAAAGCTGCCCTTAGATTCTGTATTGGATGAAGATTTGCCATTCATCAGGGATCTGTGAAATGTTGAACATTCTTCCTTCAGAAAATGTTCTTGCTTGGAAGCCATGTCTACTAGCAAATGTAGATCAGGGAGTTTGCCTTTCTGTGAACTGCTCCATCTTTTTCTGCATTTAGTTTGGATGGATGAAATTGAATCTTTCACATATTTGTTGGAGGGACCCACCTATGAAAGGAGGAAACCAATTTGTTTTGAGGATGCACCAATCTCTGATGTATTTGTCTCACACCTTGTGTTAAGATTCTCCTGTGGCTGAATGGAAGTTTCTTTTGAAAAAAATATCATGGAAGACACTTCAGAACACCTGTTCAGTTGCTTTTTGACCTTCACTGATGTTTGTGTATGGCTGTAGGCTGCTTTACAGTTTGAGCTGTTGAAGTCCTTCGCAAAGTGAGTGCTGATGACCAGCACTTGTAGCAAAGGGTTTCTTTCAGGAAAGCTTTGCAGTCTTTTATGGACTTCTCTCTGAGGGCTCTGCATTTTAGGACAGGATGTGGCTTCTGGTATAAAGGACACTACTTACCAGGATCTCTGATCTCAGTTTCTGTGTGAGAGGAGCTGGCAGACACGTGAAAAGAATCTGGAGGAGTAAACAGTTTTGTGAATTGTTACTGGAAGCTTGCGAGGATGATGTCCTGAAGGAGCAGCACATGACATGTGAAATCAAAACTAGGATTGTTTCTTTTTTTAGCTTGTTGACACACAAAGTGCACAAAAACAGAGAAGGGAGGAAATGTACAGTGGAGCCCTATGTGATCCACTGCTCTTGTACATTACAGGGTAGCTTTTGTACAGTGGGATTGACACCTCTGGCTATGTCAAAGAATGCAAATTCTTGCAAGTCCCTTTCTGACTTAGTTATATGAAGTTACATTAGTAAGTCACTAAGTTCTCTGAATTTCTGATAAGTTCTGTCAGGTATTTTGGTAAAGCTATCAAGCCTTTGAACAATGCATTTTCCACTGCTTCTGCCTTTTTTTTTTTTTTTTTTTTTTGGCCTATTGGCCAAAGGCCATGCTGCCACTGCCACAATTTCCAGTGAACCACTTGAACCAAGGCAGTGCAAAAGCCATTGGCAAAATGGTTGCTTAAGCTGACAACAAGAGCTTGTTCTCCTTTTATACCGGACAAATATATTTCTTCTGGGGTCCATCAGCCAGGTGACTTTGGTCTTAAGTTGCTAACCTCTGATATAAATAATAACTTTATTCATTATGAAAATTGTTTTGTGAAAGTTATGTATTTATTTTCTTTATTCCTTAATCAAATTTGTCCAATGTTATAATTTCCAGCAGAAACTGCAGAACTTTCAGCAGTTTACAAGAAAATAGAAAAGCAATAAAAATAATTTTCAAAGTTAAAATTGCCATGATGATAATACCATGTGACACATAAAAATAATTTAATTCACTTCAAAATGGAGCAAGAAAGAATAAATATAAACAACAGCCATAGCTTTACTCCAGTTTGGTCCCATTATGACCTCTTAAATAGTTCTATCTCCATCCATTTTGGGAATGCTTTCACTTAATCGAGATTCCATTGGTGGTCATTGGTTCTCAGCAATCCATATTTCATAAAAATGGGAAACTAGCAATATTTTTCCCATACCTGAATGACATGATACTCTTTGAAGAAGCTGGTCTTGTAGGCACCTAGACCAGCTATATAGTGCTTATAATATATGGGCATACCAAAAATAATGCAATTTTTAAGCTCTTGTGAACATTTAGAAAAATGTTTTCTAAAATCTATAGGAAATGCATAATTCTGACCATAGAAGTAATATTCATATGGATCCATATTTCTGTGGAAACAGTGGAAAAAGTTAACTGACCCTCCAAGCTCGTACCAAAAATCAGAATAGAAATGAATGTGTAGATTTCTGAGCACTGAATCTAGCCATCACTCTATTGTTTAAATAATCTAGCTGTCCATGTTGTCAAAGCATTGTTGAAGGAAACATAAGAATGATCTAGTCCACTTTTGTAATGTGTGGAGAAATCAATTATCCAAGAGGTGGCTGCTCATCCTTAATCACCTCTCGAGATATTATCTATAGGAGATAACCTTTTAAATACATGGTTGTTCACAAGAAAGTAAAGAACACAAGAGTTTTTTTCTTCTGTCACTCAAAGTACAGAATGATTTCTACCTGAACTGGACTTTTTGTCTTTTCTCTTGATTTTCATAAATATTTCATGAGATCTCTGAAAAGATTTTAATGATTTTGTTCTTAATATTTGTAAAAAATAATTGATTTTATACTTAAAGTCATTGATGTTAAATTCTTCCACACTACTTTGTGATATTAGTTTCAACTGAAAGTATATATAGACTGTTACTACTATTATTATTTAAAAGGATAAAAACATGACAAACAGCTGAACTCTGAAACAGCTAAACTCTGTTTGAAGATCAAAATCATATTTATATTATCAATTAATTTAAAAAAAGTTGTAATAAAGAGCAGGTATATTCATGGGGCTATTGCACCCAACCAGAAAAAAAAAACAACACTTCATTTATAGTAGAAGTCACAACTGAATTTGTGGATTAATTTTTAAAAATATTTTTTTAGAATTTCATAAAAAGAAAGCATTTCAACGAAGCAAAACCATGAAATGATTTATTTTTAAAGAACTATTTTTATACTCTCTTATTCAGGCATACTCCAAAAGTAACTGAACAACAAACAACTCCATGTCAGTGCATGCTATACTAACAAATGAAAATCACAACAAGATGTCCCTTTCCTGATCCTGACTCTTATTCACCCCTATCTTTAAAAGCAGGCATAAAAGCTTTCTGTCTAAAACCAACTTTATTTGAAATGGAATTGTAACAATTTCTTTTCCCACACAACAGAATAAGTAGATATTGAAAGCAGCACATGAAATAAGTAGCTAATACATGCCTGAAATGTTGCTAGCTTGTTTGAAAAAAAAAAAAGTTATCTAGGCAGATCAGATCAGATCAGATCAGAATATTTTCATATAGGAGTTTTGAATCCTATTTTAAACTTTTCTCTATGTTTTCATTCATATTCCAAGAAAAGAAAGGAATAGCAGTTTGTCCTTCCCAAATAGGATTGTAAAACTGTGGATGTTTCTGGCAAAACAAGGCTGAAGTTTTCCTTCATCTGCTAAATGAGATGGCTATATGATCATCTTGGTGCAGTCAGTTAAATGTGGCAATGATCTGGACTGGAGAGTGTCTTTATGCAAAGCTCAATTCAGTAGCAGAAGGTAATGTTTGATATTATCATTTTTTAATGTTTAATTATGCAGTAAAATACTGGTGCACAAAGCAGGAATAATTTGGTTATATCTGGTTCTAATAAACAAACAAAAATCTTATTAACTATTTTGGCTTAATCTATATGTTTATATTCCATTAAACCTTTATTTCACCTGTGCATTCTTTTTGGCGAGGAAACACTATATAATTTAAAGATCCTACATGTCAACATTTATTATTTTCGTGACAGCCAAGAAATGTCTGCCAAAGCCTGTGAATTTATTATGAACTCTCTTGCCATTATTGTGAACATTTCAAGATTACTGAAATGTCAGTCCAATTTTCCAGAAAGCATAATACTATCATTTGTCTCATGAGTTTCAGTGTTTTCTTTAAAAAGCAGTTTCTCTACTCAGAAGTATTTTTCTTATTGTTTAAATCAAAATCTGTAGTGAAATATCTATTACCTGAATAAAATGATACATAGCCATAAACAAATCATGACAATATGATTTCAGAACTATATAAATATCTCAAATCCCAAATAAATACTGAGGCATAAAAATCTTTAAGAAATAAATGTGTTATAGTCTGAAGAACATTAACAAAACAAAGATGATGGCATTCTTGGAAGTAAGCTGAGAGGTCTTCATAATTTGCTAAGGAAGGATTGCCTACAATTCTGACAACAGTTATGTTTATATTTGTGTGAAAATACTAAATAAAAAGACATTATTCCAGAAGTCTTTAGAACCCACTATTGATGACAATGTTCATAGCATTCATGCTCAAAAGATATAGTTCATTGATTGTCCTGCAAAATAAATCTCCCACAAGGTGTAACATTTGCGGAGGAAATGTTACAGGACCCAGATTGTTGGGGGCAATGTAAATATATATATACATTGCTCACTGGTGTACACCGCTTAGAGAGTGCTTGCACTTAAAGCGGTATATAAGTCTCATAAATAAATAAATAAACTCCATGTCACTGAGATGTTCAATGTTCAGTTTTCCCTTTTAGCAACTTTAAAAGCCTCTTATACTAATCAAACAGCACTGGTGACCATTACAAGTGATGATGATGATGATGATGATGATGATGATGATGATGATGATCATGATGATGATCATGATCATGATCATAATAATAATAATAATAATAATAATAATAATAATAATAATAATAATAATACATAACACCCCAGATTTAACAATTGTCGATAAGAAAGATAAAAAAGTCTGGATAGTGGATGTGACAGTGCCTGGAAACAGCAGAAAAGAAGAGAAAGAGCTGGAGAAGATAACAAAATACAAAGACCTACAAACAGAAATAGAAAGACTGTGGCAAAAGCAAGCAAGGGTAGTACCAATAGTCATATGTGCCTTGGGTGCAATCCCAAAACAACTGGAGCACCACTTGAACACCATTGGCATTGACAAATTTGCTATTAGTCAATTGCAAAAGGCGGCCTTACTAAGAACTGCTTCCATCCTGCGACGATATCTGTAATACCATCAAACATCCACATCTGCCTATCCCAGGTCCTTGGTAAGGACTCGATAGGTAGACAAAATGCCAAATCCAGTCTGAACATCTGGCTGACTGTGCGATGATCAATAATAATAATAATAATAATAATAATAATAATAATAATAATAATAATAATAATAATAATAATAGCAGGAAAATTGAAGAAAGAGACCGAGGGACTAATTCTGGCTGCACAAGATCAAGCCTTAAGGACAAATGCATACAAAGTCAAAATTGAGAAGACAGCAACAGACAGTAAGTGCCGCCTATGCAAAGAAGCTGAAGAAACAGTGGACCACTTGGTAACCTGTTGCAAGAAGATCGCACAGACTGACTACGAGCAGCGGCATGACAAAGTAGCAACAATGGTGCATTGGAAGATCTGCAAAAAATATCATTTGCCTGTAAGCAAAAACTGGTGGGATCATAAATAGAGAAAGTCATAGAAAATGATAAAATTAAACTGCTCTGGGACTTCAGAATTCAAACAGACAAGCACCTGCAACATAACACCCCAGACTTAACAATTGTCGATAAGAAAGACAAAAAAGTCTGGATAGTGGACGTGGCAGGGCCTGGAGATAGCAGAATAGAAGAGAAAGAACTGGAGAAGATAACAAAATACAAAAACCTACAAATAGAAATAGACTGTGGCAAAAGCAAGCAAGTGTAGTACCAATAGTCATCGGCTCCTTGGGTGCAATCCCAAAACAACTGGAGCACCACTTGAACACAATTGGCATTGACAAATTCGCTATTAGTCAATTGCAAAAGGCGGCCTTATTAGGAACTGCTTCCATCCTGCGACGATACCTGTAATACCATCAAACATCCCCATCTGCCTATCCCAGGTCCTGGGTAAGGACTCGATAGGTAGACAAAATGCCAAATCCAGTCTGAACATCTGGCTGACTGTGCGATGAATGATAATAATAATAATAATAAACCTCTCCCAGCCTCTCACCATTGATCTGCAACTGTGTCTTCCATTGTGCCATCGATCTTTGCACAAATTTTCTGATGTTTCTACTGACTCCTGTTATTTCTAGGCACTTTATTATCCAATCATGTGGCAGAGAGTCAAATTCCTTTTTGTAGTCAATCCATGCCACATTCAGGTTGGTCTTCCTTCTCTTGCAGTTTTCCAAGATCATTTTGTCTATTAGGAGTTGATCTTTTGTTCCTCTGCTATTGGGGCGGTTTCCTTTCTACTCAGGTGGAAAGAGATTGTTTTCAACTAGATGCTGTTGTACTGCATCAGCTACCACACCATTTAGTAATTTGAAAGTTGTTGGTAAGCAGGTAATTGGCCTGTAGTTACCTGGTGTTGCCCCTTTTGCTGGATTTTTCATTATTAGGTAGGTTTTCCCAGTTGTTAGCCACTTTTCAATTTCTCCTCCTTGTAGTATATTGTTGAACTGCTTGGCAATAAGTGGGTGTATAACAGTTAGATGTTTCAACCAAAACCCATGCAGTTCATCTTCCCCTGGTGCTGACCAATTTTTGATTTTCCTTGCTCTTTTTTCTACCATTTTTGTTGTTATTACTAGTTCTTTCATTTCAATTTCTGTTTTATTTGCATCCACCTCTTTTAACCAAGCAGCATCCTTGCTGTATTTCTTTGGATTACCCCATATCTGCTTCCAGAACTGCACTGTTTCTTCCTTGTCAGGGACTGACTGATTCCTTGTAGTTTCTCCATTGATGGATTGGTAGAAATGTTTCTGATTGGATTGAAATTGGAGGTTCTGCCTATAGTTTGCAATTCGAGCTTCATATCTACTGATTTTCCTGGCTATAGCTGTTATTTGTTGCTTTATTATTTCCAGTGCTTCCTTGATCTTCCTTGTTTTTAAGTGGTATTTCTTGATTAGGTATTCTTTGGTCTTCTTGTTCTTCAGCTTCTTTTCTTTCATCTGTTCTAGCTTGCTTGCATGTGATCTTAACTTGCTGATCTTATTTTCTAGTCTAACCTTCCATTTTTCTGGTGCACTGTTTGTTTGTTTTTCTTCTTTGTTGAGTTTGCATCCCAGATATTCAGTTATAACAGCAGCTTTGCTGTACATTGGTTGGTTTGTTTCTTGCAGTGAATTGGTGCTTATACTTTATATTGCAGTATTTGCATCTTTTAATGCTTGTGCTAGCTGTTTCTTTGGAACAAGTTTCAATGCAGGCAGACTTATTCTGTTGTTTTTGTGCTGTTCTAGATGCTCAGTTATTCTTTGTTTCAATTCTTTTATTTCTTTAGTTAGAAGGTTTTGTTCTTCCTGAGGTAGAGGTGCCTGGTTTCCAAATGAGAACAGTTGTATATCTCTGGTGGATTCCTTCACTGCCAACTCCCCCTGGTTTGTCTCTACATTCTGAATTACTTCTGGTAAGGCTTTTATTTCTTTGCCCTGGGTAAACCTTTGCAGTTCGTCCAATTCTGTTTCTGTGAATACGACCAAGCCTTAAGGACAAATGCATATAAAGTCAAAATTGAGAAGACAGCAATAGACAGTAAGTGCTGCCTATGCAAAGAAGCTGAAGAAACAGTGGACCACTTGGTAAGCTGTTGCAAGAAGATCGGACAGACTGACTACGAGCAGCGGCATGACAAAGTAGCAACAATGGTGCATTGGAAGATCTGCAAGAAATATCATTTGCCTGTAAGCAAAAACTGGTGGGATCATAAAATAGAGAAAGTTATAGAAAATGATAAAATTAAACTGCTCTGGGACTTCAGAATTCAAACAGACAAGCACCTGCAACATAACACCCCAGACTTAACAATTGTCGATAAGAAAGACAGAAAAGTCTGGATAGTAGATGTGGCAGTGCCTGGAGACAGCAGAATAGACAAGAAAGAACTGGAGAAGATAACAAAATACAAAGACCTACAAATAGAAATAAAAAGACTGTGGCAAAAGCAAGCAAGGGTAGTACCAATAGTAATAGGCTCCCTGGGTGCAATCCCAAAACAACTGGAGCACCACTTGAACACCATTGGCATTGACAAATTCGCTATTAGTCAATTGCAAAAGGCGGCCTTACTAGGAACTGCTTCCATCCTGTGACGATATCTGTAATACTATCAAACATTCACATCTGCCTATCCCAGGTCCTGGGTAAGGACTAGATAGGTAGCCAAAATGTCAAATCCAGTCTGAACATCTGGCTGACTGTGCGATGATCCATAATAATAATAATGTTGGAAGAGACATTGGAGGTCATCCAGTCAGGCAGGAAACCTTACACCATTTTGGACAGATGGCTGTCCAGTCTCTTTTTAAAAACTTCCAGTGTTGGAGCATTCACCGCTTCTGGAGGCAGGTTGTTCCATTGGTTAATTGTTCTAATTGTCAGGAAGTTTCTCCTTAGTTCTAGGTTGCTTCTCTCCTTGATTATTTTCCATCCGTTGCTTCTTGTCCTGCCCTCAGGCGCTTTGGAGAATAGCTTGACTACCTCTTCTTTGTGGCAGCCCCTGAGATATTGAAACACTGCTATCATGTTCCCCCTCATCCTTTGTTAAACTAGACATACCCAATTCCAGCAACCGTTTCTCATATGTTTTAGCCTCCAGTCCCCTAACATCTTTGTTGCTCTTCTCTGTACTCTTTCTAGAATCTCAGCATTTTTTTACATCGTGGTGACCAAAACTGGATGCAGTATTCCAAGTGTGGCCTTACCAAGGCATTGTAAAGTGGTATTAATTCTTCACGTGATCTTGATTCTATCTCTCTGTTAATGCAGCCCAGCACTGAGTTGGCTTTTTTGGCAGCTGCAGCACACTGCTGGCTCATATTTAAGTAATTGTCCACTAGGACTCCGAGATCCCTCTCACAGTTACTACTATTGAGCAAGGTACCCCCTATACTATACCTGTACATTTGGTTTTTCTTGCTTAAATGTAGAACCTTACTTTTTTCACCATTTAATTTTATTTTGTTAGATAGCGCCCAGTGTTCAAGTCTGTCCAGGTCCCTCTGTATCCTAAGCCTGTCTTCTGGAGTGTTGGCTATTCCTGCCAGCTTGGTGTCATACGCAGATTTGATGAGTTCCCTATCTATCCCCTCATCCAAATCGTTGATGAAAATGTTGACGACACTGGGCACTTCCCTCCATGTAGATGCAGTTCCATTGAGGACCACATGCTGAGTACGGCCAGTCAGCCAGCTACGGATCCATCTGGTGGTGATGCTGTCTAACCCACTTTTTTCTATCTTATTGAGTAGTAGGTTGTGATTTACTGTATTAAATGCCTTACTGAAGTCCAAGTAAATTATATCCAAAGCATTCCTCTGATCCACTAATTTTGTCACTTGGTCAAAGAATGCAATAAGATTTGTCTGGCATGATCTGTTTTTGACAAACCCATGTTGGCTTTTAGTAGTGATTTTGTTTGCCTCTAGGTGTTCGCTGATTCGTTGTTTGATTATTTTTTCCAGAATCTTCTCAGGTATTGAGGTCAGGCTGATAGGTCTGTAATTTCCTGGGTCCTTTTTTTTCCCTTTTTTGAAGATGGGAAGTACATCAGCTCTTTTCTTTTGAGCTGGTTTCTTTTGAGAGCTGTTATTTTTCCTCTTTGTTGGTATTGTACTAGACTGGGCTTCTATTATCTCGCTTTTCAGAATTCCCCAAGCTTCTTGAGTTGTTTTCCCCTGGAGGATTCTCATCCATGGAATCCTTCCCAAATCCTCTCTAAGTTTATTAAAATTAGCTCTCTTGAAGTCCAAGACTCTAGTTTGACTATGTTCATTATCAATGAACTAGAATCATCAAACAAATATTACCATGATTATGTACAACATGCCTGGCTGAGGAATTCTGGGAGTTGAAGTCCACAAATCATAAAAGGGCCAAGTTTGAAGACCCCTGATGTACAATGTGAAAGTTTGAAATAGAAGTTCTATTTTCCTGAAAAAGTGTCAGCACATCTGGGCATTTAGAAAATAATCACTTGCAAGGAAAAATAAGGGTTGAATGATAATCCAAAACATAGTTCTTCAATGGTAATTCAGGATGGTAGAATTTGATTTCAAGAAATATTCAGAGTACTAATGGGGTATGACCAGTTACTGATCTCACCAAAGAGAATTCATTCTGTCTTGATCTTCACTTGCACTTCCATTAACTAGAAAAGCTTCTCTATATATATTACAATTGTGTAGAAGCCTTTTCTAGTGCTTCCAATGGTTATCAAAATAGAGCAAATCTTTTCTATCTATGCAGAGAACTGGTAGTTCAATAACTGCATGATTATTTGTTAAAGCAAAGCAATTCAAATTTTGTTCATACTTACTGAATCCATACAATTTCCAATTCCTCTTTCAGTTTAAATAGGTATGCTGGGCCGATACATAATAGTGTTCTTTTCACCCTGTTGTCTATGAATATATTGATAAAGGCAATGATGTTGCAATTGAGAGAAAAAAATTCTCCTAGATGGAATATTATTATCATAATACAATGTCTTTTTTATGTACAAAACGTTTGTGATAGGCAAAACTTCTTTCCAGTGTTTTGATTATCCATATTTTATAAATGCCATCCTCAACTGCAGTCAGAATCTCTAGTTCAGAATTTTTTGCATAGGATTCTTCCATACCTAGATCCATAATCAGAACTGTTGTTTCATGGCCTACATTTTTGAAAGCTTTCCTATACTGTAGTTGCAGAGACAATGCATTATGTTATATGTGAGCTACATTAGGAGGCATCTCTGTAGTCTTAAACACATGCACCCCAAATATTGCTTTTACATTGACAAAATGCAGGTGTTGTTTTTGTTACTAGATTCATTGAAACAGCTTTGCCAAATGCATGCTTATGGAATGTTCCCACTGTACATAGAATGTGCAAATGTTTCTTTCTCTATTAGCTGCATCAGAAAATACTATTCTCTGAGAAGTGTTACACAGGTGATGCAACACTGAGTACAATCTTTTTTTTTATCAATGTTTATTATTTTATTTTCATTACAATCATAAGGAAAAAAATTCAGATACATAAGAAATTAAAATACAACCCCCAAATTCCGACATTGCTCACCCATTTCCCCCCAGACCGCATCCCCCTCTCATCTCTTCACTTCCCCCTTCCTTCTACCTCCTCCTCCTCTCCTCCCCTCCCTCTCTCCTCCATCTTTCTACTTACTTATCCCTCTCCTCTTCTTCTCAATCGGATGCGGTCTGAGGGAAAATGCCCGAGCAATCCTCTATCACCAAAATCTGAACTATTGAACATACTACCCATACTCTCCCCTCCCCCCTCCCCCCACCTCCTCCCCCCCCCCGACTTCCCAGAGCTCAGTACAGGGTTACAAAAAAAAAGAAGAAGAAAAGAAAAAAAAAGAAAACTAAACATAGTCAACTTAAATTTACTACTTATACAATAACCAAAATCCTAATAACCCTTAACTCTCTGCAAACTTGAATTCATAATTTAATAAAAATCCATTATTCATAAAATAAATGAAACTTTGTTGTTCCATACTTCTTCTGAATATATTCTATCCATCTTCTCCATACAGAAACATACCTCTTTTGTGAATAGTCCTTTAAGTAAGCAGAAATTTTAGCCATTTCTGCTAAGTTAGAAACCTTGAACACCCATTCTTCCAACTCAACATTGAGTACAATCTTATGTTTCGCAAATAACAGTTGTAACATATTTATGACTTATCTGTCACAATTTTATGCAAATTGAAAACTGAAGGTGGTAGTGTTCAAGGTGACAAGCAGCATTTCCCTTAATAGTTACTTTCACTAATAACAGTTGATGTGTCATCTCCATTTTCAGATTCTTTCTGATTCTTAAATTAATTTTAACTGCATTTATTAAAAGAAATAACTACTGATTGATTCTGAAACATTTTTTGAATTAGCTATTATATGCTTCTTACTAGTTTTAAACTCGATAATTATCTATGTTTTTTTAGAGAAATATCAGGAAAACACAGGATTGGTCAGATTTTTATAATATTGGAGAACTTTGAACATTAAATGCCTAACACAATTCAAGTGAAAATCATCAGAAACTAAATTGTCAAAATATTTATATATGTCACGATAAGGATTGTAATTTGCTTTCTTGGATTTTTTTTCTTTCTTGTTTTATTTTGTATTATATTTTACTATTGTAATTAATATTTTTGATAGCATTATTTAAAAAGAATCAGATCTGCCAAGTTCAGTATTTTATTTTACCATGCTTAAGTTAAATTAATTTCCACGTTAGTTTGTAGCTTTTTAAAAAAGCTGCATAACCTTGTTGACTTTTTAATATATAAATTTTAATTTATCATTAGAAACACCAAATTATGAAATTTAGTTTTCCCACAGCACTCAATAGCTCTGAGTTGGACATTATGCCAAACACAGATAAAGTTTATACGCCAGACAGTTACGCAAATAGTTTTCATACTTTCAGAATAAGAGCCATCTACAGAATACCCTGTGAAAGGGAAAATCAAATAGCGCAATATATCAGAGAGTTTCTCTGTAATATAGTACAGAGTTTCTCCTTTATACAAGGTAGACCTTTTGGCATTACTGTAGACTAGTAAAACAGTAACAAAAAAAAATTTTTTTTTGGGTGATATCAACCTTCGTAACAACAAAATATTTTGATGAGTTGCCTATACAACTCAGATAATCAGGAATGCAATATCTATTTGGCAATGTTCTGCATAAACAATACATATTATTAAATAATAAGAATAAAATGTGATGAACCATAGTAATAATATTACCTGCTTGCCAACATCATTCAAATTGCTAACTGGCACAGTAGCTGATACAGTAAAACAATGTCTAGTTGAAAAAAACTCTTTCCATCTGAGCAGAAAGGAAACTGCCCAAACAGCAGCAAATCAAAAGATCAGCTCCCAATTAACAAGATAATTTTTGAAAACTGCAAGAAACAAAGACCAATTTGAATGTAGGTTGGATTAATTCAGTGTTTCTCAACCTTGACCATTTTAAGGCAGGTGGACTTCAACTCCCAGAATTCCACAGCCAGCAATGCTGGCTGTGGAATTCTGGGAGTTGAAGTCCATATGCCTTAAAATGGTCAAGATTGAGAAACACTGGATTAATTAAAAGAAAACATTTGACTCCCTGCTACATGATTAGATAATCAAGTGCCTAAAAATCACAGGAATCAGTAGATACATTAGAAGCTTTGTGCAAAGATCAGTGGCACAATGGAAGACTCAATTGCTGATCAATGGTGATAGACTGAGAGAGTTTAGCATCAAGATAGGAATCTTCCAAGGAGACTCACTTTTACCACTACTGTTTGCACTGATTCCTCTGTCAACAATACTGAATAAGTCAGGCTATAGCTGTCAAACATCAAAAATATCTGCCAGGCTACTCCATATCCTTTACATCAGCAGTGTTCAACCTTTTGGGTACTAGGGACAGGTTCTGTGGAGAGAAGTTTTTTCACAGACTGGAAGGGGCATGGTTTCATATGCTTCCTGCATCCTGTGAATGGGGCTTCCCCTTTTTTCATTCTTAACAGGGGCTTTGTTTCTTTGTGTGGACCAGTTTCTGGCATGCCTCAGACAAGTACCAGTCCATGGACCTGAGGTTGGGGACTCCTGCTTTACCTCAACAATCTGAAGTTAGATGGAAAAAACCCACCATCTGCAATAGAATTGCTGCTCAAGACTGACCCGATATCTAGCCAATATATTGCAATAGAGTTTGGACTGGACATATATGCCACCCTCACCATCAATGGAGGAAATTATGAAAACTGAAAGAATACAGATGCCCTATGGAAAGAGCCTCAAGAAGAAGATCAAATACATGGGCCTTTTTCAAGTGACAACATCAAGCACAACATCAAGTCAAGAAGAAGGTCAGTAGTAAATACATCGTAAGAGTCAAGAAGATCTTAAAGTCCAAACTCAGTCAAGGAAGTATTATTAAGGTAATTAACACCTGGACAATTCTAGTCACTGCTGGAATACTGGATTGGAGTCAAATAAAATTAAAGTCCCTGAATTAAAATTAATCATTCCTTTCATGAATATAATGACACTAACAGACTCTACTTACCAAAGAAAATAGATGGGTCTGGAATCAATCAGAATAGACCTGGAAGGGACCTTGGAAGTCTTCCTGTCCAACCCCTGCTCAAGCAGGAGTCCCTATATCGTTTCAGACAAGTGTCTATCCAGTCTCTTCTTAAAAACCAAGAGTGATGAAATACCCACAACATCTGAAGGCAAGCTGTTTCACTGGTTAATTGTCCTCACTATTAGGAGGATAGGTTGCTTCTCTCCTTGATTAGTTTCCATCCATTGTTTCTTATCTTGCGTTCTGTTGGTTTGGAAAATAAATTGACACCCTCCTCCTTGTGGCAGCTTCTCAAATATGGAATACTGCTATCATGTCCCCCTAGTTCACGGGTAGGCAACCTTGGCTCTTTTATGACTCGTGGACTTCAACTCCCAGAATTCCTGAGCCAGCCATGCTGAGGGGAAAGGGAGAGGTTTCCAAGCTGAGCTATGCTGGCTCAGGAATTCTGGGAGTTGAAGTCCACAAGTCATAAAAGAGCCAAAGTTGCCTACCCCTGCCCTAGTTCTTCTTTTGTCTAGACTGGTCATTGCCAAATCCTGCAACTGTTCTTCATATGTTTTAGTCTCCAGACCTTTAATCATCTTAATTGCTTTTCTTTGCACTTTTTCCAAAGTCTCAACATCTTTTCATAATGTGGTGACCAAAACTGGATGCAGTATTCTTGATGTGGCCTTACAGAGGCTTTATAAAGTGGTATTAATTCTTCACATGATTTTGATTCTATGCCTCTGTTTATACAACCAAGGATTGTATTAGCTTTTTTGGCTGCTGCTGCATACTGCTGACTTATGTTTAAGTGATCATTCACTAGGACTCCAAGGACCCTCTCACAGTTACTGTTTTTGAGCCAGGTTTCACCTAATCTGTACTTGTAAGTTTGGTTTTTCCTGCCCAACTGTAAAACCTTGCTTTCTCCACGTTAAATATCATTTTCTTAGATAGGTCCAATTGTTCAAGTCTGTCAAGATCTTTTTGGATTTTGATCTTATCTTCTGGTTTGTTGGCTATTTCTGACAGCTTAGTGTCATCTGTAAATTTGGTAAGATCCCCTTCTATTCCCTCATCTAAGCCATTTATGAAGATATTGAAGAGTACTGGGCCTATGATAGAAACTTGTGGTACCCCACTGCTTATTTCCCCTCATATAGATGTAGGACTACTCCTACATTAAGGAGTACATTAAGCAGATTAAGGACTACTCATTGAGTATGGTTTGTCAGCCAGTTACCAATCCATCTGCTGGTGATGCTGTCTAGAGCAGGGCTTTTCAACCGGTGGTACATGTACCACCAGTGGTACACAAGCACCTGGCTGGTGGTACGCATAGGACGGGTGGAAAAAATGTAAAAAAAAGATGTAAAAAATGTAAAAATAAATGTTTAAAAGTGGATGAGGTGAAGCGGCAGCAGCACCGCACAGGCTTGTGGCAAAGTCAACTGGAACTGCACGTTGCCTGGGTCCTACTGAGAGCCCAGGATCAAAGCGTGGAGCTCCAGCTGATTGGCGGTGGCCTTGGAAGTAGCAGGCAGCCTCAAGCAGTCTTCAGTGGAGATTCCGCTGGAGCTGCACAAAGCATTGCCTGGGTCTCCCCACCCCCACCCAGATGCCCTCACCTTCCCCAAGCGTTGTTTTATTCACCTGCTTTCAGCAACATTCCCTTTCTCCTGTTCCTTCTCAGCCTTCATGTGTTTGTGAGACAAAAAAAAAGTTCTATGAGACTTTCTAACTTCTTGTGAGAAGCTAGAAAGTCTCATGGAACTTTTGTTTCATTTTTACCCATAAACATGTGGTGAAGGCAGAGAAGCAAAAGGAGAAAGGGAGTGAAGCGGAAAGCAGGTGAGTAAAAAAATGCTTGGGGGAGATGAGGGCATCTGGGCAGGGATGGGGGTGCCAACCTTACCCTGCATGTTGGTAGGAGGGTTAATGGCAGACATACGGGACCAAGGAAGAGCTGTGCAAAGCAGGCAGAGGGGGGGTGGGCAGATTGTGGGCACCGGCAAGTGAGCAAGATGGTCAGGGACACGAATTGGCGTATGCTTAGAAACGCAGATCTCGTGCTCCTGCTCATCTCATGATCTTGCTTGCAGAAAGCTGTAAAATTTTCAGCACTGCCTTTTGGGAGGGGGGAATAAGAATGGGCAAGCTGAGCAGGGCGGGATTGGCAGCTGCATATCATCACTCCAACCACCATTAGAGGGCATGGGGTGGCCCTCCCTGGCAAGGACATGCCCGCTGTTCCTGCTGCTCTCATGGTTGCCCCCCAGTCACTGGGCTTGGCTCTTGTCTGGAGAGCAAAGCCCGTTTTCACCCACAGGTCAGTGCAGCAATGGGGCTAGAGCCTGAAAAGTGCCCCTTTGAACCCGGGGAGGGGCTGTAGCTGCTGTAGCTGCATTTTGGCTTGGTGCTGAGGAGCTTCCCGAGGTCCAGCCTGGTGCTGAGGCTCTGCTGGGCCCGTAAAAGAAATGTCCGGGGCTGCATGTGGCTCTGGGCTCTGGGATGTGGCTGCGGCTCCCAACTGACCTTAGCTGAAGCTCAGCAAGCTGGATTTCCATAGGTGTGCTCGGAGAAACACCAGTGCGCTCCTGGGGAGGGCGAAGAAGCGTGTCCAGAGGAGGCAGCATTCAGTCTTGGCACTTGAGAAAACTCTTGGCCCGTGTGGCTGTGAAATCCCTTAAAGTAGGAGCTTGTTTGCAGGAGGAAGGAATTAAACCCCATTTTCTGTGAAGGAATGCAGGGAAAAAAAGAAATCACTTGGTTTAGTTGTGGCTCAGAAAGGTGCAGGGCAGTCCCTGTATATACGTATGTATATACGTATGTATATACAAAAACATACTTCAAGGGAATAGTTTTCACTAGAAAATTGGGGAAAATGAAAAGGGTTAATCTTCCCTCCTTGTACCAGGATCTTAATCCAGATTAATTTTAAAGTGAACAGAAAAGCAATCATACATTTTACAATCCTTTTAGCTAAAGACTTGCCCAAAGCAGATCTTCTACAACTTTTGCCACAGGACCTTTGTTGTGGTTTGAAAAAAAAAATTCAATACTATATAGATAGCCCTCTTCTAAACTACCATGTTTCTCTGAAATTAAGATCCAGCCTTTTTTTTTTGCCTCCAAAAGAGGCACTACGTCTTAATTTGGAGAATGTCTTACCTTAGGACCACCATAGCCAGGCCTCCCTACCCTGACACTTGTTGTGCCGCTGCTTGACTTCTTCTGTGGCCGCTTGCCGCCGGTTGTGGCTGGACATCATGTGGCGCAGTGCGCCGTTGCTGCTCCTCCTGGCAGGATGCTGCATGGTGCTTTGTGCCATTTCTGCTCCTGCCAAGATGCTGCATGGTTCTTTGGGCCGTTTCCACAGCAGAAATGCCCGAAGCGCCACATGGCTTCCTGCCACGAGCAATAGAAGCAAATTATGTAAATTATGTTGGAGTCTGAATTAAAATTGGATTTGATGTTGGGAGGTCTGCTGCCTGTTGGGAAGGGAAAGGTGCTTTAGCTTTTGTTGCTCAGCTGGAAGAGGGTTTCTGGGTTGTACAATATTAAATAAATATTAAATCCTTGTGGCTGGCTGCAGCAATGAATGAGCCACTTTCCCGCTCGCTGCTTTTCTCTGGCTGCAGCCACGAGCAACGCACCAGAGGGCTCTTTCCCCGCCCTATGCACTTCTCCGTTGCCTGCACTATCCTCCCCCTGTGGAAGAATAGTGGCTGTGCTGGGCTCCTGGCTGCACCGAGCGCAACCGCCGCTCCTTTTCAGAGAAAGCAGCCAAGGAGAAGCAGCGGGCAGGAACCACAGCAGCCACGTCACACAGCCGTCTGGCTCAGCAACAGCGGCGGCAGCAGCAATAGCAGCCAAACTCCATTTGCTACCTCCAGCTCTTTTATGCCCTCCCCGCTCCCCTAATGCTGGACAATGGGAGGGAGGGAAGGAAGGAAGGGATAAAGAGAGGAGGAAGGAAAGGAAGACAGAGGGAAGGAAGAAAGGAAGGAAAGAAGGAAGGGAAAATGGGAGGGAAAGAGGGAGAAAAGGAAAGTGCCCATGCCTGTCCCCCCCCTCCACAGAGACTCACAGATCCCCCATATCCCTGCCCGCATCCCCACAAGCACCCCACAACCTGAGTGATGAGCTGGCCATGCCCCCCTGACCATTGACTTCACTTGTCAAAAAGTTGCAAAAGGTGATCACATGACCCTGGAACACTGTGACCATCATAAGTATGAATCAGTTGCCAAGTTTCCGAATGTAAATGAACCTGAGGATGCTGCAACAGCATTAAGTGTGAAAAATGGTCATAATTTGCTTTTCTCAGTGCCGTTGTAACTTCAAACAGTCAGTAAGCGAATTGTTGTAAGTCGACGACTACCTGTATTTTATCATTTTTTTCCTTTTTTTGGGGGGGGGGTCAAGTTTTTGACACCTTGCTGGGCAACTGTTGGTACTTGGATATTGCCTTATCCTAAAAGTGGTACAATGGATGAAAAAGTTGAAAAGCCCTGCTCTATTGCACTCTGTATAACATTTATTTATTTTAATGATCAATATGCATACACCATTCATCTCAATACCTTTGTAACTCTGGGTAATGTTCAGATAAAACCCACAGCACCCTATAAAATCACAGTTAAAAACTGAATTAAAAACCGAGTAAAAGCAGAGTTTAAAAAGCAGAGGGAGTGCCCTCGAGGTTGTATGTGACTCTCAGGTCCCCAAGGAAGTTGGCAGCAGGAGGTCAGGCTGTTATTGTTAGGGTTGGGTGTATCTTTTTATGTACGTATATATGTATGTATGTATGTATGTATGTATGTATGTATGTATATGTATGTGCATATATATGTATATGTTTGTGTGTTTGTATATGTGTTTGCTGTCTTTCATTGTTTTATGGTAGTGTTCTCTTATTCCTACTATTAACTTTTTAATTTTTTTAAATTCCTGCTATTGACTTGCATCTTTTTTATTATTATTATTTTGCCTTGAGTAATTCAGTGTTACCTAAAACTATCTTAACTTCGAGTATTTCTTGCCAAACGCTCTACACATGGTTTTAATGCAAAGGAGGAAATAATTTTCAAGCACTGGACAGAAGATACATTAATTAAGATAAGCTCACAAATGGCATCCGTAATTCTGTTTCCTAGCCTTTTCTCCTCTTAGCTCTCCACTAATCTTGATTGGGATGGAACATAAATAGCCTCAGTATATGCTCATTGCAATTTTAAACCGTGCATATGAGCAACTTCCTTTCCCAATTTAAGAAGGCACGGAAACAACATATAAGATGTGCATGGATGTGGTTTGAAGCAGGTCTAATTTCAATAGAATTTCTTTACTGTTTTAAGCTTGTGGAATTTGAGATGAAATATGAATGGTGATCAACATAAAATACAAAGGATCCAGGGGACATGATAATTGATCTGCCTCCATCATTATTTCTAGTATTCACAAGGCAACTCCTATAATTGGGTACAATGCTGAAAGCAATATTTAATGAAAGAGGTATGGTTAGGAAGTTTGCAATGCATAAGTCTTCCTTCTGCAGAATTTAAATCTATTATCCTAAATACTATGATTTCTGTTTCTGCAAGAGAAAGGCTACAAGGTAACCATTAGAAAAGTAACATAGAAAGTTTTTTTTCCAAGTAAATCTTAGAAAATTGTCATTTATTTTTCCTGTCTCTGCATTCAGCAAATATCAAACTCATAGTCCTTTTTTCATTGCTGAAAATTTCAAACCATCATGAAATGGAAAATGGAAATATTTACTACCCTGTACCAATTATAAAATTTTTGCTAAAACTTCAAGTGCCATCAACTGATGAATTTATATAAATGATAAGGCCAGATTATGATAAGGCCTAATTCCAGAACATTGCTAAATCACATTTTGTTGAGCAGTTTGGAAAAGTCAGATAATTTCAGCTAAAGGGCCTTTATTTTGTATTTAAATAGCATTGTGAGCAATTTCGTTGTGTTGGACAGAAGTGTATTAAGTGTCTGAACCTTAGCTGTGCAACCATTTGGACAGTTATTCAAATCATATTACTGCGACTTCAGTTACAATTTTATACAGGGAATAGATACTGATTGTAATGATGTACACAAGACTGGAAAACATGCTGCAACAGTCCTAAATATGGACATTAGTTGCAGCCAGTAAGTAAAGACTACCTGAATATATATGTGTATGTATGTATGTATGTGTGTATATGTATGTATGTATGTGTGTGTGTATATATATATATATATATATATATATATATATATATATATATATATATATATGCTGGAAAATTTGCATAAAAATACGACTCTTGGGCATGTCTATGGTACAAATAAAATACGAACACCAGGAGAGTATAAATATAAAAATATACATATACATAAATATATATATTATATATATATATAATATATATAATATATATATATATATATATATATATATGTTTTCTGAGGTTTTCGCGGGTATTTGTATATAGGTCTTTGGTTGTTCGGGTTTTCTCCCGCGTAAAATTGGAAGTGTCTTGGCAACGTTTCGACGAAGTCACATTCGTCATCTTCAGGCTGGTGTTTTTAGCTTCTTGCTTTGAGCAGCAATGTGTGGTTTTAGCTGTTTCTTCCTTTTAACTGCCAGTGGGGGTATGAACTGATTGGGTGGGAGCTTGGCTGTGTTCTGATTGGGTGGAGGTGTGTTCTGAATGGTTAGGGGCTTGGCTGTGCTCTGATTGGCTGGGGGAGTGTTCTGTTTGGTTGTGCTCAGGTTAGTCTGAGTTGCAGAGGGGTTTAAGATTTTGGGGTTAGGGAGTCGTTTGTCAATAAGGGCAGGTTTCCAAATGGCTGGTAGGCGGGAGGTATCATCTCGCTTGTTCATGCTGTGTGGGCGTTTTTCTATCTCGATGGCTTCTCTGATTATTCTGTTATTAAAATGTTCACTTTTGGCAATGGTTCTGGTATTTTTAAAGTCAATTTCGTGTCCTGTGGCTTTAAGGTGTTGGACCAGGGAAGATGTTGGTTCCTCTTTTTTGACTGAGTTCTTATGTTCTTCAATGCGTGCACTTATTCTTCTGTTGGTTTGTCCGATGTATGTGGTGGGACAAGTGGTGCATGGGATTTCGTATACTCCTTGATTTTCTAATTCAATTTTATCTTTGGGGTTTCTAAGGATGGTGGATATTTTTCTGTTTGTGCAGAATGCTGTTTTGATGTTGTGTTTATGGAGGATCTTACTGATTCTGTCTGTGGTGCCTTTTATGTATGGGAGGAGGGCTTTGCCGTTTTCTTGTTCTTTGTCTTGGATTTTAGTGGGGGTTTCTTTTTGGATTAGGTTTGTAATCTTATTTCTATGGAATCCATTGGATGTTAGTACATTGGTGAGAGTGTGTAGTTCGGGTTTTAGGTGTTGTTCGTCAGCTAAGCGTTTTGTTCTGGAGATGAGTGTCTTGGCTACAGAGTTGATCTGTGCTGGGTGGTGGTGTGAGAGAGCGTGCAGATAGCGGTTTGTGTGTGTTTTCTTCTGGTAGATGGTGTGTCCTAGGGAGCCATTGGATTTCTTGTAGACTAAGACATCCAGGAAGGGAAGTTGGTTGTTAGCTTCTGTTTCCATGGTGAACTGTATTTTGGGGTGTAGGCTGTTGAGGTGTGTGAGGAAGTTGTCCAGTTTTTCTTTCCCATGTGGCCAGATTATGAAGGTGTCGTCTACATATCTGAGCCAGAGTTTGGGTTTGTGATCACTCCCCCAGCCAATCAGAGCACAGCCAAGCCCCTAACCATTCAGAACACACCTCCACCCAATCAGAACACAGCCAAGCTCCCACCCAATCAGTTCATACCCTCACTGGCAGTTAAAAGGAAGAAACAGCTAAAACCACACATTGCTGCTCAAAGCAAGAAGCTAAAAACACCAGCCTGAAGATGACGAATGGGACTTCGTCGAAACGTTGCCAAGACACTTCCAATTTTACGCGGGAGAAAACCCGAACAACCAAAGACCTATATACAAATACCCGCGAAAACCTCAGAAAACAAATATCGAACCTCTACGGGGAGGAAATCCACCATCTGACCAGGACCTATGAAAAACTTGAAGTCCAAAGAGCTTCCATTTTATGTGACCTCGCATTCCTACGTAACTGCCGAGATCAAAATCTAATCCCCACATGTTTCCAACTGAAATTCCACTCCAACTCTGCAGCCACCAAACGGATCCTGAAAAGAACAGAATTGGCCCTAATCAGAAATGAACTTCACACAAAAAGATTCCTCCTAGACCGAATTAACAAAGATCTCCTCACACTCCACCTCAAACTCAGCAACAAGATCCACCCCGCACTTTGGGACAAATCCAAACAACTCGCCGTCTGGAGAGCCGAAACACAGACCACCCTCAAGACAGATACACACACCAACAAACTCCGAAGACTACAAGAACGCCAGAAACAAACCCCTCCTCCCTCACAGCCACACATGAAACAAACAGTGCATAACATCTCAGATAGGATCCTCACCAAAGCCGAAACCAATGTCCTTTCCAAAGGATTCAACTTTGCAGTCGCTCCCAAACACATCCCCACTGAAACCATTATATGTGAAGTTGAAACCAGCCTGACCAAAATCAACCCCGATGACGCTAACAAAATCAGACTCAAAATCACCAACATCCTCTGCACCAGCAAGCCACCCAAAAGCAACTTACCCAAAGAGGAACAGACAGCACTACGTAACCTGAAAGAAGACACCAGCATAATAATCCTACCAGCAGACAAGGGCAACGCCACGGTGGTTATGAACACATCTGACTACCAAACCAAATTAACCAACCTACTCCAAGACTCCACATACAAACCCCTAAATACAGATCCCACCACCTACCTGGAAAAAACCACCAGAACCAAGATAAAAGCCTCCCCCATTAGCGAAGAGATCCAGCAAAGAATCATTCCCAGAGAGAAATCATCCAGATGCCCTAAACTCTATGGTCTCCCCAAGATACACAAAGAAGGAACCCCACTCAGACCTATAGTCAGCTCCATAGGCTCACCTCTACAAAACCTAGCCAAATTTCTCGCCAAACAACTACAGCCCTATGCAGAATCCATCACCTCACACGTAAAAAACTCATTCCAGTTTATAGAGATCATAAAGAAACAAAACTTACAGCCCAGCGACCTACTAGTGAGCTTCGATGTCATATCCCTCTTCACCCAAGTGCCTATCAAAGAAGCCTTGACAGCTATTCAAAACAAATATAACCCCCCCAAACACATCTTAGATCTGACCAACCACTGCCTATCCAACACATACTTCATCTATAATGGACAAAAATACAAACAAACAGAAGGAGCACCCATGGGATCACCCCTCTCACCTGTCATTGCCAACCTCTACATGGAACACTTTGAAACCCAAGCTCTAGAAAAATCGGATCACAAACCCAAACTCTGGCTCAGATACGTAGACGACACCTTCATAATCTGGCCACATGGGAAAGAAAAACTGGACAACTTCCTCACACACCTCAACAGCCTACACCCCAAAATACAGTTCACCATGGAAACAGAAGCTAACAACCAACTTCCCTTCCTGGATGTCTTAGTCTACAAGAAATCCAATGGCTCCCTAGGACACACCATCTACCAGAAGAAAACACACACAAACCGCTATCTGCACGCTCTCTCACACCACCACCCAGCACAGATCAACTCTGTAGCCAAGACACTCATCTCCAGAACAAAACGCTTAGCTGACGAACAACACCTAAAACCCGAACTACACACCCTCACCAATGTACTAACATCCAATGGATTCCATAGAAATAAGATTACAAACCTAATCCAAAAAGAAACCCCCACCAAAATCCAAGACAAAGAACAAGAAAACGGCAAAGCCCTCCTCCCATACATAAAAGGCACCACAGACAGAATCAGTAAGATCCTTCATAAACACAACATCAAAACAGCATTCTGCACAAACAGAAAAATATCCACCATCCTTAGAAACCCCAAAGATAAAATTGAATTAGAAAATCAAGGAGTATACGAAATCCCATGCACCACTTGTCCCACCACATACATCGGACAAACCAACAGAAGAATAAGTGCACGCATTGAAGAACATAAGAACTCAGTCAAAAAAGAGGAACCAACATCTTCCCTGGTCCAACACCTTAAAGCCACAGGACATGAAATTGACTTTAAAAATACCAGAACCATTGCCAAAAGTGAACATTTTAATAACAGAATAATCAGAGAAGCCATCGAGATAGAAAAACGCCCACACAGCATGAACAAGCGAGATGATACCTCCCGCCTACCAGCCATTTGGAAACCTGCCCTTATTGACAAACGACTCCCTAACCCCAAAATCTTAAACCCCTCTGCAACTCAGACTAACCTGAGCACAACCAAACAGAACACTCCCCCAGCCAATCAGAGCACAGCCAAGCCCCTAACCATTCAGAACACACCTCCACCCAATCAGAACACAGCCAAGCTCCCACCCAATCAGTTCATACCCCCACTGGCAGTTAAAAGGAAGAAACAGCTAAGACCACACATTGCTGCTCAAAGCACGAAGCTGAAAACACCAGCCTGAAGATGACGAATGGGACTTCGTCGAAACGTTGCCAAGACACTTCCAATTTTACGCGGGAGAAAACCCGAACAACCAAAGACCTATTATATATATATATATATATATATATATATATATGTTTTTCTGAGGTTTTCGCGGTATTTGTATGTAGGTCTTTGGTTGTTCGGGTTTTCTCCCACGTAAAATTGGAAGTGTCTTGGCGATGTTTCGACGAAGTCCCATTCGTCATCTTCAGGCTGGTGCTTTCAGCTTCGTGCTTTGAGCAGCTGCTCAAAGCACGAAGCTGAAAGCACCAGCCTGAAGATGACGAATGGGACTTCGTCGAAACGTCGCCAAGACAGTTCCAATTTTACGTGGGAGAAAACCCGAACAACCAAAGACTATATATATATATATATATATATATATATATATGTGTGTGTGTGTGTGTGTTGTGTTGTGTGTGTGTGTGTGTGTGTCTATATATATATATATATATATATATATATATATATATATATATATAATTCTTGAAGCCATTAATAAAGAAAACATGCAGTTCAAATGTAAAATACTAACTCCTTATTAATGGATCATTTCTAGAAATTCTTTTTACTTTATATCATTATTACTCCTCCTCCTCCCCTATAAACCCAGGAAATTGTTCCAAGCAGAGAAAGACGCTCTTTATTTTATGTCTTGTCTGTCTATCATACTATTATAGGTCTTTTCCTGTCAAAGCGAGGTGGAGCTATGATTTGACCGACTACTAGGGTAATATAAATTCACTCTACTTCTTTTTATTTCCAATTGTCATCAACTATTGTTGCTACCCCATTAAACACTCAACTCATTCTTAATGCTGCTCTAACCACAATGCTGAATGTGAAAATGTGACATAAATAAGAAGGAAAGCCTGTCATTGATTTTTTTTTTTTTTTTTGAGGGAAGGTTTCTTTTGCTTTGTTATAAGGGAAAAATGTATTCAAACTGACATGGAAAAGCAATGAAACCACACATAGCAATTTTTTTGGCTTTGTAGTAACATTTACAATTACACAAACAGACACATGCTTGAATACATGTGATTCATTCAAAGATTGGTTCTAGCATCATCAATTTTGACAGTACAGGTCACATAATTAATGAATAGTTAAAACAATATCTGAAGGATTAATGTTAATTTAAGGACTAAAGGTGAGCTTTTCTAATAAACATAGGAGTAGTATGAAACTATAAAAAAGGAAAGAAGTAAAATGTTATTCAAGAAAAAACCCAGTTACAATATAAACTAAGTCTAAAATTATAAGAAGTATATCTTTAAAATGTAATGAGAAAGGAAGATTATAGTTTCTGTACTGTCGGATTTAAGATTACTATGATCCATTTATAATTTATAATTGTGAAATCAGAAGCAACTAAAAGGATTAATACCTTATGGAGAACATCTGTTATCCACCAAACATATCTTAGATCTTGAAACTGGCAAGCATATCCATGTTTGGACCGTTAATGAAAAATGCCACTGAGGAATATTTACTGTGTCAAATTATCATCTTAACTGTGCACTATCATCTCAGTTCAGCATCGTAAAGCATGTTCCTCTTGTCTGGATAACATAAACCTTGAAAAGTCATTCAGTATTATTGATTTTGGGGAAAAATGTGACATTGACTAGAATAAATTCATTAATTAATTTTAATTTGGAAAGAAACAGGCAAATGTGTTTTGAGTTTGATTTTAATAATTTTATTTCCATTTCCTATTTTGATGATGCTTCCTTTTTATTTTAAATTCTACACTTGTTAGGTATTGCTTGCAGCACAGGTTCTAACTCAATAATATTAAAGACTAATATAAATAAAAGGAGGAAAACAGTGACAACTTGGCAAATAATATGATGTGAGGTTGCATGGTATTAGTTGTTTTAATGAGAAAGCAAATTATAAGTATATAAAATTTTATATTTATGCTAGAACAGGGGTCTTCAAACTTGGCCCATTTATTACTTGTGGACTTCAACTCCCAGAATTCCTCAGCCAACATGCCAGGCTGAGGAATTCTGAGAGTTAAAGTCCACAAGTCATGAAAGGGCCAAGTTTGAAGACCCTTGTGCTTTGAAAGGATTCCAGACTGCTGATTCTCAGCAAGCTTCTGTAGAACTGGAGAGGTTTCATTTCTCTAACTAACCCATTCAAAAACAACACCTCCCTTCTTACTCTAATTGCAAGATGAAAACAGAGAGGCACGTAGCTGTCAAAATTTTTACTTTTGACATCAACATTTTGCCACTTTAAGTTCTACATCCAAATCTTACCAAACAGCAATTAATATTCACTATGGTTGGATGTAAATGGATTCTCTATGCCTTTACAATAGTTACATGACAGATATTGCAACTTTGGAAATCTAAATGTACGTCCCAACTTACTCAATGGATTGAAGACTTTATTGTGCTTGCTAATGGGTAAATTGCATATCAAATAAATAAATAAATATAATGAAATACGGAACTAATACATTTATACATGTGCCATGACTTATGAAGTAGCATTCTACAGAAACAGAATGTAGAGAATTTACAATGGGCAATCTAGCCCATCCTTCTTCCTAATGTAGGAATCTTGGATCTCAAATAACTAGTCATCCAATTTATTTAAATACCAAACATGAACAAGGGTCCATTACTTCCTCAGTTGGTCTGTTCGTTGTTAAATAGCTTTTGCTATTGCCTCTGCATATTAGTATATCTGTATATCTGTATCTATGTGTATGTGTATCTTTATGTGTCTGTATTTCTTCTATGGAAATGTTTATTAGCCAGCTACTACACAGACTTTTACTGTATACTGATATTAGCTGATGATATAAACCTAATTAAAGAACTAACTTTAAATGTTTGAATATTTTTTTAAAAAAATATTGCTTTTGATATTTTAACAGCATCCAACATTTGTTCTCTAACTTTTAGATATGTGCCACAAGAGAGTAATAGCTTTCATGTGATAAAGATAACGGGTTATTATACTCCATTAGAAAATGCAGGCATTTAAATTTCATTTAGTGACATTTCTTTGGCAAATAAACTCAGCTTCCTACCTGCTCCATGTAAGTAAGTGATTAGTGATACTTATAAATAAAGTTATAGAAAAAGTTCCTTAACTATACCTATAAAGCAGACACCTGCGTGTTTCTTCTATGGTCCTAAGGTCATATTATAAAACAACGCTAATAATTTGAAATATTAAGCTCCCTGAAATGGTTAACATTTTTGCATGGCTAAATAGACTTCAACTACACATCCCAAAGCACCTGCCTGTCACTCAAAATGTAATGCTAATATACTTTTTTCTGTATTTTCTTTCTTTCTAATTCATGTTTTTGGAATAGTTTTGATTTTTTTTATAGCTAGAAAAATATGTGGATTGCAGGTAGCAATATTATTTTCTGGTATGTATGTATGTATGTATGTATGCATTTATTTATTTAAACATATTGTTGATATTTTATTTTTGCCCTGAAATCTAATTTCATCAAGTATCTTGGAAGCCAAATATTGAATCCACAGCTTCCATAAGGAGGTTTAGGATAACCAAGTGACATAAATCTAATAAAAAAAATTGCAAAAGTGTTCATATTGCAAGGTTGAGTTACACACACAATGAAATTTTGTTGGTTGCTTAATGTTTAGTGGTAGACTGGGGTGGAAGTTAAAAGGTCAGCATGTTTGATGTACTTATATATCCATATATGAATAGTTGACAAATGTCTCACAATAATTAAGTATTTAATAAAGTGCCAAAAGAAAGATAATTCAACTTACATCAAATAATTTTTGTTTGAATTCAAAATTCATATTTATCTGGAGCAGCAATTTTAATTTTTTTTTCTTACCCATATAATTTTAAATAGAAAGACTTGTGTTTCTTATATGTTAATATAATAATAATAATATAATATGTTAATATAATATAATTATATGTTAATATAATTCAAATGGTGAATGTTTAATATGGAGTCTAAAACACTAAAGACAGGATAGACAGAACCTGCAACCTTTTTGTCAATTATTCTGAGAGATTTATTTTTGTAAATAAATTACATGGCACCACATAACACATTACTATTTCTATTTGAGAATCAGAATCAATCTGGGGGCAGAATTCCTAAAATATGGCATAATTCAGATTTTATTTTGAATTGAATAGGATAATATAAACATGAAATAGGTAGAAACAGTTGCTTCTAAGAGTATTTAAAGTTTTACAAGAATACGTACAACAAACAAACTTCAAATTAAGACTGGGCCATGCATTCATATATTAATTGTATCAGTAAAGCATTATATTGTTGAAAATTACCATATATAAATAAGTCAAAAGCAACATCACTGTGTTTTAAGTTTTCTTAAACACTCCCAGAAACCAAGTGGATTATCAGTGTCTTCACAGTTAGATGGAAGTAGGGTTGTGTGAGAAAAGTGAAATCCAAATTATATAGCAATCTTTCATTACAGTGAAAGAGAGTTGAATTGATCCTGGTATGTAAAATATACTGTTTTCCAATTTTTATTAGCAAATCTGAATGGAAGTTTTTATTTATCTCTTCTCCCATCTGATCAGTTCATCTTTTTCTGAGTAACTCAGAAGGCTATGTTGAATTTCTGGGAGTTATGACAGAATCTGTATAGTGGGAAGTGAGTTCTCTGAATTTTAGTGGTGCTGAAATGATATAAAGTTGGCCCTTAGTTTTAATCTCAATGTACAGGTCTGTCTTTGTATTTCATCAGAAAAAAAGAAAGAAAGTGATAGGTAATAGCGAGTCCTGAAGTACCACAAGGAGCTAAATTGAGGATTAATGCAGATTAGATGAAATGTAGTTCTTCATTGAAATACTGATTCAAGGATCTTTTGTGCTCCAATAGAAGAAGCAAACTTAGTTTCAGAGTGTGTCTATAATGTTTTATAGGCACTGGACAGACATTGGACATGACAATAGGGAGGTGCTAGGAATGATTTCTTCCAGTTAAATTTATTTCCTTATCTATGATCATTCTTGTAGAAAATCATGTAGTTCCAATACTTCACCCTTTAACATTCCTTGGATTGAACTACTTGCTATGTTTGACATACAGCAGTTTTTGAAAAATGTTTGAAGTATTCTTTCAGAGGGCAAGAATTAATCAGGGCATGACATGTGCATCACATAGTTCTCTGATATATTGGCTACAAATGTTCTATTTGTCAACAAAATAAGTATTGCAAATGATTTGGTAGATAGATTCACAGCTGTGCAATATAATAGAATGCTAATCTGATGGTTAAGATAATAATAATAAAGTTGGAAGGGACCTTGGAGGTCTTCTAGTCCAATCTCGTGCTCAGGCAGGAATCCCTATACCATTTCAGAAAAATGGCTGTCCAGTCTCTTCTTAAAAACTTCCAGTGTTGGAGCATCCACAACTTCTGGAGGCAGGTTGTTCCACTGATTGATTGTTCTAATTTCTCCTTCATTCTAGGTCACTTCTCTCTTTGATCAGTTTCCATTCATTGTTTCTTGTCCTGCCTTCAGGTGCTTTGGAGAATAGCTTGACTCCCTCTTCTTTGTGGCAACCCCTGAGATATTTCACTGCAGCTGTATTCTCAGAGTATTCTCATCAGACTTTGTTTTAAAAAGCACAACTTTTTGGAAAGCTAAGCAACTTTTAAAATGTTAATACAAATAATGTTCTTTATGCAGTCTTCTTACAAAAGTGATCTTTTCTGCTGTTATGCCAAATAGTAAATAAATTCTGTAGACAGAGGGCCATTGGTTAGATTTGGATCCATCCGATATCTCTATAAATCCATGATCCATGTTTCTTTTTTGTTTGAGAAAAATATGCATATACCAAGGTGACATTATATTGTAGATATCCAGAGCCTCTATGCCAGGAGTCCCCAACCCCTGGTCCCGGGACCAGCACTGGTCCACAATGTGTTAAATGTAATATACAGGGCATATATCAACTTGACTTACCATCTGGTCCTACCCTATGTGATTCACAAACCAGTTTCAGGTTTTGTGTTTGCATGGCTGCATGCTTGCACAGGCTATTGAGACGTCAAGCCAAAGAATTCCATACAATCAATAAACTTTTTAAAAAGTCACATACTTGGGATTTGTGGCTAGCTACCAAGTTGAAAGGCAAAAAAGAAGTCTCCGGGGCTTTCTACTATATTAGTCTATTCCCTCTATCAAATACAGAACCTCAGAACAGTGGCGAGTGCTCTTTGTTCCTGGAAAGGATATTTGAGTCATGCCCAGGAACAAAAATACATGATTTTCAAAACATGTGACTGTCATCTAACTTGAAGTTTTTCTATATTTTTAAAGTTTTAAAAATAAATAACATATGTCTTTGACTGTGTAGGAAGTAAAACAAATGAATCAAGTATGTATTTATAGAACCATATTGTTGATATTATTCTTGTATGCTTCATAAGAATACAATAACCTTTCATGAAATGTGCAGTTAGTTATCATATCAACAAAGTCATTAAATTTCAGTCTGGAAAGGAGGAGTCATGGATGATATCATAGAATAAATTTTTAAGGTGTTATTTTGAAGATGGATTTATAATGGATAAATCCATAAAATTATATATTTAATTAACATCTTAAGTATTCCAAGTTTAGAAATGTAGACTTTTTAAAAAAAAATCAGTATAGAAATCATATTTATTAGAAACAAAATCCTATTGATGTCAGGAGATAATGTATTCCAGATAAATGTATATAGGATTGCAGACCACAGCTTAATAATTCTCAATTCATTAAAGCTTAATTTTGGTTTGTTGTTTATAAGATTTGGTAGAATATTATTTCCAAGATCTATGCAAGTGCACGAACATTCCAAAAATTTTGATACTGTAGTAATTAGACACCACATGCAATTTTGTGGATTAAAAAATATTATAAACTGTAAATGAACCTCACGCATTGATCTATGCATACTAGCTTAGAATGTACTTAGATTTCATATATTTATCTAAGTACTACCTAGCTTTAAAGTTTCATATGTTTTGCTTCCAAATTTTGTATCTGCTTCTTCGTGGAAGCTAAATTCTTTCATTCTTAGCGTAGAGCTATATCAGTTTAATATATTATCACAGTTTATGTCCAGTTACTGCTAAAATTATTTGTGAGTTTATAGTAATATACAATGGACAATTAAGATATTATTTTATTTATGTATTTAGGACAACCAACTTGAAATGACTCTTGGTGGCTTAATTTTTTTTAAAAAAGAAGAACAATAAAATAGAATGTTATAAGGATAATTAAAAATAGGGAGGTAATCAACTGGGTAACATCTATAGCTTTAGGAATTGTAGGTTTTTGTTTTTTATTTCTTTCTACTAATTTTCCACTCTAATATTTTCCTTCGTGTCCTTCAATCTTACTTAATTCATTAACTGGTCCATAAAAATGTAATTTATGTCTGTGGTTTTCATGCCATAATCCATGTCAGTATTTTTTCCCAGTAATTACTCTAATGACTTCTTATATTATGCCATTTAGTATGTATCAATGAGGATTCCGACTTGTTTTAACTGCTATTTGTCTCCCTTAAAGACTACTTTCAGTGTGTTTAGCGTCATGTTAAAAAAAAGGCTAGTCAGACTTCTGTGCTAGCAGCTTCATTAAAATTCTGCTCTGCACATCATCTGACTTACACTTTATAATCTATCAGAACACCTGTTTTCTTTACAATGGCCACAAGGCAGCTCAAAACACTGTGGTATTTAGCATTTAATAATGAGCATAAGATATGTATTTCTGACACTTAAACATTTCTTTGGGAAAATACATGGAAAGGAGCCAAGTTTGAAAGAGTATCCCTCCCATTTCATTACATATATTTTGACAAAACTTCAACTAAGTTGATACAAGAGTGAGCAATGCACTTTAGCATGTGTCAATGGGCCCCTGTTGTAAGGGGAGGATACTATTTTTGTACTAAGCAGCCTTTCCATGTTTATTATGAGTGTTGGGCAGAACCTGCATGCAGTTTTTAACTACACTGAGTAAGTGAGGAAACTAATATTTTCTGCTCAAAGTTAATTGTTAGTAGGTTGTTATTATTATTATTATTTTGCTTCATGAGAACACCAATGTATCATTTTTTTAACCTTCATTTTTTTAAAGTTGTGATCCAAAACCCAGTATGTAGGTTGAATTTTAAGATTAAAGGGAAATATTTCTTAGTGATTATTCCAATGTTCATTTAAGGAGCAAAGCACATCATGATTCCATCCATTTTATCTTAACTCTGTAAGATAAGATGAGATGAGAACTACATCTTAACTAAGTGCTGCAATGCAAGGCAGTGGGCATTGTGACTGACTGAGGATTTGTGTTTTGATTTCCTTAGTCCAAATTCAAACTTCCATGGGGATGTTGGAAAATAGCCTCTTATAAGAAAAAAACAAGGTTTCATTGAGATCACAGTACATTATCAAATGTTAAGAACAACATTCCATCATGGGTAAGAGATACATTGTGTTTATAGTCTACTGGAGAACATTCTACTGTGTTATCTTGCTATTAAATGGGTTAATGAACTTTTTTTCACTGAAGGGTCTGAATAAACCTTTTCATTCACATACCTACCATCTGTGTTATTAACAAACTGTTATCAGCAATATTCTAGATCTTAGGCTAAATAAAACTATACTAATCTATCCATAATGCTCCCATTGCTGTCTACATTTATGGAAGCCCTTATTAATTTGGAAGAACAAATAAACAAAGGGAGAGAATGGCAATCCTGTCATTTAATAAGGATGCATGCTAGTATTTGGGAGACTGCATTCAGATGCAAAACACTTTTTCTGTTGTTTTTACTCTGGAGAATAACAAATTTCAGAACATTAACTGAATCTTTTGTTGTTGAAGAAGCAAACTGAATGTTGTTTTCTGTTTAGTTGTTTGCATAACTGAAGTGGAGCCAAGTTTTGGACTGTATATTCTTAAAGTCTAGATTAATTTAAAGTATAACAGAATTTGCCCTCTATATAAGATTTGTCAGAGTTTCAATTGCCTTTGCTGGTGGTTTTCTTTGCTATGGACTGTCATCTATGGATATTGCTATAGTCTCATCAAAGAGAGACGACTACAACATTTTCCCTAAAGTGCTCCAATAAGCCAGCTGTTAAAGCAGAGATGACATCTGATCATGGAACAGTTAGTAAATTTATGTCAGCACCCATTTCATAGAAAGCAACTATTTTATTCTTAGCACTCTCATATTTTCTTTTAAGGTTTTGAAAAACACTTACCTGGTTCAAGGGTCTAAGGCAGGGGTCTTCAAACTTGGCCCTTTTATTACTTGTGGACTTCAAATCCCAGAATTCCTCAGCCAGTATGCCTGGCTGAGGAATTCTGGGAGTTGGAGTCCACAAGTCATAAAAGGATCAATTTTGAAGACTCCTGGTCTAAGGCAAACTGGAAGGTTATTAAATAAGGCGTAGGTAAGTTTTCAAAAGAAAAGGGCTTGCAGCTTATTTCATATCATCATTCAAATCTGTAAGAAGCCAGTGACAAACCATTTCCTTCTTTTTTCACAGAAAAGGTGGACATTTGTATCTCATTTTCAAAAGCTAAGTTCAACTGCAGGAAACATTTACTACAATACAGTATATAACATTGAGTAACTAAATGCTGAAGTTAAATTCCGCTTTTGAAACATAATGCTATCTAATTTGTTGTGCTGCTCCACTCACATATGTATACACAGCAGTAAGTTAAACGGTCCTTATTGATCTCCCCAAGCCCAAATATATAGTCCTCAGCAGCTCTTGAGTTACAAAAGCCCACATACTCCCTCTAAGTTCTACTGGGAGTTTTAAGGAGCCATCAAGAGGGACATTGTCAGTTCCCAAAGCCAGGCAGAAGCCAAAACAAAGGGGGCTTGTTTGCCAAAGCAAGAGTTTCAAAGGCTTTAATTAGTCCACAAGCAAAGCACTAGGTTCAAGCACAAACCAGAACTCGAAAGTTCAACATGAGTTCAAAGGCCAAATACAAGCAGCTGGAAATATGGAACAAGGAATCCACCCATGTTGTTCCAGCAACACCCATTTATTTGGGTGGAATTAAATAGTACGGCCTCTCACAATGGACAAGACAATCTCCTTGCAAGTAACTTGGCCAACCAGTGTTGTGCCTATCATCTCTCTGCCCTGTGCACCTTGGATTGGGGGGGAGATGTAGACTCCACCTCCTGATCCTTCTGAACATAGGCAGCTGCTCTTGTTCTTCAACTAAAGCCTCCAGACTGATTTGCCACAGCTGTGGCTCCTTTTGCTTGGGACCAGCCCTCTGGTCATCCAGTTGTTCCAGCTGTGGCTGGTCCATCCCTCCACTTCCTGGTCCATCTCTCCACACACACCCGTGTTCACTTCCCCAGAGGTGCCAAGATCCCATTCCTCTCCTCCGAACTCACATATAGAAAGAAGGCCAGAAGTATGTCCATGACATTTGTTGAATTTAAAAAAAAAATATTTTAATTTGCAACAGAAAAAAAAGTCCTGTGGCATGTTGAAGTTTATAAAATAATTGTATCAAATATGGTTTTGTGGTCTGTTCCATTGGGTGAATGAAATGTTACAGGGAATGTTACAGGGAACAACCTGCCTCCAGAAGCGGTGAATGCTCCAACACTGGAGGTTTTAAGAAGAGACTGGACAGCCATTTGTCCGAAATGGTATAGGGTTTCCTGCCTGAGCAGGGGGTTGGACTAGATGACTTCCAAGATCCCTTCCAACTTTATTATTATTATTATTTATGGATCATCGCACAGTCAGCCAGATGTTCAGACTGGATTTGGCATTTTGTCTACCTATCGAGTCCTTACCCAGGACCTGGGATAGGCAGATGTGGATGTTTGATGGTATTACAAATATCGTCACAGGATGGAAACAGTTCCTAGTAAGGCCACCTTTTACAATTGACTAATAGCGAATTTGTCAATGCCAATGGTGTTCAAGTGGTGCTTCAGTTGTTTTAGGATTGCACCCAAGGCACCTATTACTATTGGTACTACCCTTGCTTGCTTTTGCCACAGTCTTTCTATTTCTATTTGTAGAACTTTGTATTTTGTTATCTTCTCCAGTTCTTTCTCATCTATTCTGCTGTCTCCAGGCACTACCATGTCCACTATCCAGACTTTTTTGTTTTTCTTATTGACAATTGTTAAGTTCTAGGTGTTATGTTGCAGGTGCTTATCTGTTTGAATTCTGAAGTTCCAGAGCAGTTTAATTTTATCATTTTATATGACTTTCTCTATTTTATGATCCCACCAGTTTTCACTTACAGGCAAATGATATTTCTTGCAGATCTTCCAATGCACCATTGTTGCTACTTTGTCATGCCGCTGCTTGTAGTCAGTCTGTGTAATCTTCTTGCAACAGCTTACCAGATGGTCCACTGTTTCTTCAGCTTCTTTGCATAGGCAGCACTTACTGTCTGTTGCTGTCTTCTCAATTTTGACTTTATATGCATTTGTCCTTAAGGCTTGGTCTTGTGCAGCCAGAATTAGTCCCTCAGTCTCTTTCTTCAATTTTCCTGCTCTTAGCCATTGCCAGGTCTTATTATTATCTGCTTTCCCAGCTATTTTTTTAAGGTATTGGCCATGTAGTGCTTTGTCTTCCCATGCCTCTATTCTCTTCTTCATTTGGTGTTTCTTGTAGGCCAGTTTGGTCTCTCCAGTAGTCAGTAAGCCTTCCTGATATACTAATTTCAGTGCATCTTCATCATTGTTCCTCAGATATTCTTCCAAAGCCATTTTTTCTTCTTCAACCATCTGATGTATTTGCAGCATTCCATGCCCACCTATTTGCCTTGGTAGATAAAGTCTGTCAATGTCACTGTGTGGATGAAGGGCATGATTCATTGTCATTATTTTTCTGGTCTGCCTATCCATTGCTTTTAGTTCTGCTTGAGTCCAGTCCACTATTCCAACTGTGTATCTAATGACTGGAATTGCCCAGGTGTTGATTGCCTTTATGGTATTTCCTCCATTGAGTTTGGACTTTAAGATCTTCTTCACTCTCTTGATGTATTCACCTCTAATCTTTTTCTTGACTTCAGTGTGCTTGATGTTGTCAGCTTGAAGGAGACCCAAGTATTTGTAGTACTCTTCCTCATCCAGACTCTTAATGTTATTTTTGTGGGGCATCTTGATTCCTTCAGTTTTCACTACTTTTCCTTGTTTGATAGTAAGTGTGGCACATTTGTCCAAGCCAAACTCCATTGCAATATCTTGGCTATATATACAGACAGTGTTGAGCAGTGATTCTATTTCAGATGATGTTTTTCCATACAGCTTCAGATCATCCATGTAAAGGAGGTGGGATAGTCTGGCAGATGTTTTTGATGTTTGATAGCCATGTCCTGAGTTATTCAGTATTGTTGACAAAGGAAACAGTGCAATAACAAATAGTAATGGTGACAATGAATCTCCTTGAAATATTCCTCTCTTGATATTAACCTCTCCAGTCTCTCACCATTGATCTGCAACTGTGTCTTCCATTGTGCCATCGATCTTTGCACAAATTTTCTGATGTTTCTACTAACTCCTGTTATTTCTAGGCACTTTATTATCCAATCATGTGGCAGAGAGTCAAATGCCTTTTTGTAGTCAATCCATGCCACATTCAGGTTGGTCTTCCTTCTCTTGCAGTTTTCCAAGATCATTTTGTCTATTAGGAGTTGATCTTTTGTTCCTCTGCTATTGGGGCGGTTTTCTTTCTGCTCAGGTTGAAAGAGATTGTTTTCAACTAGATGCTGTTGTACTGCATCAGCTACCACGCCAGTTAGTAATTTGAAAGTTGTTGGTAAGCAGGTAATTGGCCTGTAGTTACCTGGTGTTGCCCCTTTTGCTGGATTTTTCATTATTAGTTAGGTTTTCCCAGTTGTTAGCCACTTTTCAATTTCTCCTCCTTTTAGTATATTGTTGAACTGCTTGGCAATGAGTGGGTGTATAACAGTTAGATGTTTCAACCAAAACCCATGCAGTTCATCTTCACCTGGTGCTGACCAATTTTTGATTTTCCTTGCTCTTTTTTCTACCATTTTTGTTGTTATTATTAGTTCTTTCATTTTAACTTCTGTTTTATTTGCATCCATTCTTTTAACCAAGCCGCATCCTTGTTGTATTTCTTTGGGTTATCCCTTATTTATTTATTCATTTATTCATTTATGAGACTTATATACTGCTTTAAGTGCAAGCACTCTCTAAGCGGTGTACACCAGTAAGCAATGTATATATATATTTACATTGCCTCCAACAATCTGGGTCCTCATTTTACCTACCCCGGAAGGATGGAAGGCTGAGTCAACCTTGAGCCGGTGAGATTTGAACCGCTGACCTGCTGACCTGCTGAACACAGTCAGCTAAAGTGGCCTGCAGTTCTGCACTCTAACTGCTGCACCACCTCGGCCACCATATCTACTTCCAGAACTGCACTGTTTCTTCCTTGTCAGGTACTGACTGATTCATTGCAGTTTCTCCATTGATGGATTGGTAAAAACGTTTCTGATTGGATTGAAATTGGAGGTTCTGCCTATAGTTTGCAATTTCATATCTACTGATTTTCCTGGCTATAGCTGTTATTTGTTGCTTTATTATTTCCAGTGCTTCCTTGATCTTCCTTGTTTCTAAATGGTATTTCTTGATTAGGTATTCTTTGGTCTTCTTGTTCTTCAGCTTCTTTTCTTTCATCTGTTCTATCTTGCTTGCATGTGATCTTAACTTGCTGATCTTATTTTCTAGTCTAACCTTCAATTTTTCTGGTACTGTTTGTTTGTTTTTCTTCTTTGTTGATTTTGCATCCCAGGTATTCAGTTATAATTGCAGCTGTGCTGTACATTAGTTGGTTTGTTTCTTGCAGTGAATTGGTGCTTATACTTGATATTGCAGTATTTGCATCTTTTAATGCTTGTGCTAGCTGTTTCTTTGTAACAAGCTTCAATGCAGGTAGCCTTATTCTGTTGTTTTTGTGCTGTTCTAGATGCTCAGTTATTCTTTGTTTCATTTTTTTTTATTTCTTTAGTTAGAGGGTTTTTTTCTTCCTGAGGAAGAGGTGCCTGGTTTCCAAATGAGAACAGTTGTATATCTCTGCTGGATTCTTTCACTGACAACTCCCTCTGGTTTGCCTCTACATTCTGAATTACTTCTGGTAAGGCTTTGATTTCTTTGCCCTGGGTAAACCTTTGCAGTTCATCCAATTCTGTTTCTGTGAATACTTTATTTCGTATTATAAATCGGCATTGATCTGCTAGTCTCTGTTCTGTTATTTCTGATTCTGGATGTTGTTCTTTCCAGAACTGGTGCAATCGTTTTAGATATCTCTTCTTGTTGGACTTGAGCTGTAGTAACAGATCATTATTTCTTTGTTTTCAATCACTGTGTATCTGTGATGGGTAAACATCTTTTCTTGCAGTAGTTCTGCAGCTGCTGGCCCTGGTTGCTCAGCCAACAGTCCTGAGTCCCGTAACCCATTTTTCACTAGATATCCAGGAACTCCAATATCTAGTGTGGACCTTGTTAACCCGGGCGACGTCCGAGCCGGTATGGCATTCTGAAATTTACGTCTCACCATATTTTTTATGGGAGAGACACTCTTTGTCTGACTCCTCTGATGAGACCTGTCCAGTATGGTTGAACCTCTGGCATAGCTTTCATCTTCCTCAGAGTACACAAGCCCCACAACCATGTCAAGGTAGTGCCTCACTAGGGGTTGTTGTTGTTGTTGTTGTTATTATTATTATTATTATTATTATTATTATTATTATTATTATTATTATTATTATGTTATTTGTGCCATGCATATAAAGAGCAAGGTCAAATGAGAGTGAAATGTAGAATGTAAAAGTGTCTATTCAGAAAATAGTTATTTTAAGTAATGCAGATATTCTTCAACACATCAGTATTTTAGTGTGATAAAAATCTTTCTTCTTTTAGAAAAAAGTAGATAAAATATTGAAGCTCTTGATGAATGTTTTCAATAGAAGAGAACATCTGTAGCTCAAAGTGGAACTGTGGAATTCATGGTGCTCTCTAAGCTTGGTTGTTTGCTTGCAGAAGTTTCATTACTCAGCTAGGCAACATCATCCATGCAAGTGAGTAGCTTGCCCTGTATTTATTGATGGTGATGTAGTCTTCTCCTTAGTAGTTTCTTGGTTATGCTGTTGTTTGCTGCTTGTTTGCCTGATGTTAATCATATCACCACCAAACTGAGTAATGAAACACCTCCAATCAAGCTCAGAGAACACCAAGGATTCCACAAATCTGACTTTGTTAAATGCTGGCCAGTTATAAAATGTCTAGAAGTTGAAAAATTTCCCCACTCATTTACCTTTTTTTTTTTTTGTATTATTGTCGTTTTTCAATCGCTAAGTCATGTCAACTCTTCACAACTCCAAGGACCATAGCACACCAGAATCACATTATCCACTGTCTCATGGAATTTGTCCAAATTCACATTCATTGCATTGATAACACTATCTCATCCTCTGCCATCTGCTTCTTCTTTTAGCCTTCAATCTTTCCCAAATCAGGTTCTTTTACAATTAGTTTTCTCTTCTCATTTGGCGGCCAAAGTATTTCAGTTTCAGCTTCAATATCTGTCCTTCCAAAGAACGATCAAGGTGATGTCTCTGCTTCTTAATATGTGTCTAAGATTGCCGTAGTTTTCCTATCAAGGAATAAGCATCTTTTAATTTCATGGCTGCAGTTGCTATCTACTTGGAGCCCTAGAAAATGAAATTGTCACTGCTTTCAATTTTTTCCCCTTCTACTTGCCAGGAAGTGATGGGACTGGATGCCATGATCTTAGCTTTTTTTAATGTTGAGATTCAAGCCAATTTTTGCACTTTTCTTTTTCACTCACATCAAGAGGCTCTTTAGTTCCTCTTCACTTTCTGCCATTAGAGAGGTATTGTCTGCATATCTGAGATTGATATTTCTCCCGGCAATCTTAATTCTGGTTTGTGATTCATCAAGCCCAGCATTTCTTTGTTAAAAAATGAATTTATGAATGTTTTACTTTGATATGACATGATCAGAAACTACACTGATATTTAGCCAATCTAAACATTCATGTACTAGACTAGAATTTGACATATATTTCTCTTTTTTTCACTGTTACAATGCTTTCTGTTTCTGTTTCTATCTCTCTATTCCTCCCTCTGTCATGCCCAGACTTATTTGATTTTTTTTAAATACTTTGGTCTTTCCTTATAGTATTAGGTCAATAAATCCAGAGATTAGTGCCAATTTAAAATATGGAAGCATTAATTGTTCAATATCTTAAAATTCATTATTTCCACTTCAGGAATGCAGTAAGAAAGAAGTTCACTATTCAACAAGAAAGGAATATTAATTATTTATCAAATGGTTATCTAATTAGTCCAATAGGAAGTGTATGAATTAATAGTAATGTATGGTTCACCCAGAAATACTATATCAGTTTTGTGCTGCATATATTATCACAATAAGTACAAATGGTTCAAGACATTTTGTACAATCATGATGGAAGAGAACAATCTCCTGAAGCTTAGGCAAGTATGTAAACATAATCTATTGTTTACCATTAAATACAAACAGAGCCAAAAGTCTGTTACACTAAGATCACATTTGATTTTATATTTCAGCACAGAAGTGTATCTGAAAGAACTGAAGGGATAGTTCATTATCAAACTAAAAGATTTGAATATTATTAAATCAATACTGCTTAAGAAAATGGAAATCAAATTACAATTTTAAAAAGAAATTTAAAAATGACATGCTGCACCAGTATAATATTGCACTTGAATTTTTTTGTTGGAATCCAGCCTAGTAATGTTTTAGAAACAAAAGGCAGAAGATACTCAAAATTGTATCAAAAATCATAGTTTTCCTTTTAAACATTACTTAAGTATACTCATACAAACTTCATTTTGTGCTACAGAATTAAGATGACTCTTTTTTTTATAAATATCACTCTTGAATAGAGCCAATAGAAATAATTTATCATGTGATAACATTTTCTTGCATAGCTTTAAAAGATAATAAAGAAAATTATAGGTGTGGTTTGGTGTAGGTTAGTCCTTATTTTTTGTCTTGACTGTGGTGACCAAGGGTTAAGGTCAATGTTGTCCATGTTATAAATCTAAATCCATTAAGATCAAAACATCAGTTAAAATTACATAGAAGTGCCTCTAAAACTGCTCTAAGCTCCAGACTTCCTGTCTCACGCATTAAGCTATTTTTAAACTATAGCAACAGCAACAGCCATGATGCAGCAGATAAGTATTGCCCTTCAGAGTTGATATGGACCTATGATTGTTGCTTGTTGCCTTATGCTTGTTTTACTTCTAAGGAGTGGTGGGATTCAGCCAGTTCTCACCAGTTCAGCAGAACCGATAGCTAATTTTTTGTTGCCCAGGCCCAGAATGGACTTCCGGAAGTGGCATCCACACAGAGAACCGGTTGTTCACATATTTGAATCCCATCACTGCTTCTAAAAGGGAACCATATTGTTAATTGTATTTCAAGAAATGGAAAAGAGTCTGTTTTGCCTTGGGTTGTGCTTGCTTTCTCATTTATGAGAGATGACATCTCATTTATGAGAAGGGCTGGGTGAGTGTATATTTGGCTATACTATTTTCTTTGCATTGTATTTTCATAAAGCATATCTTGAGATTTAAATTGGAGTTACATTCTCCCTGTAGAAACAGATACATAAGGGCTACATGGATAGGCATTCCAATATTCTACTGTGGATATACCGTAGTACAATATTTCAAAATTCAGTATCCTTTGTGATAGTTTCCTGACCTGTACTATTGTGTTGTGAATTAGCTTGGAGAGAAAATGTTGCCCTAAGATCATACGGATTGTGAGATTGTGTTTCTGCTTTCAGTTTTTAAATTGAATGTTGAATGGTCTTGTTCATTTGTCAATTTATGCTGATTTTTTGCCTCATTCCTTTAACTTCTGTTTCTTTAACAGCAAAGACAAAAAATAAACAAAATCATTCATAATTATAAAAATAATGTGTAAATATAAAGGCATATTTAAAACTTACACAAGGCTAATATTCAGATTTATTTTGTGAAAAAGATATTTGAAAAGGCTTCAGCGTTAAATGTATACAGAAAGTAGGCTTTCAGGTTCATTATCAGTGGTGAGAGTTGAAACCAGCCTCATTAAGTAATTTTAGTACATCCTAAAAATATGTTGTGTTTCATTCATTGATAACAGTATAAATCCAGCCTTTTGACAAATTCTTTTGTACTACTTGTATTTAGATAAAATACTTCAATAATTAAACATCAATGATTTTCAAATTCTAATTAGTGAGATATGCAGAACAAAAAGTTAGAAAACATTATTTATATCACAATGAAGTGGTACCAAAAAGAAAATGTGCAATAAAGTAAGGCATTTGAGATTTCCCTCTCTCTTCTGGCATTTATCATATCTATATTTACATAAGGGTACTTGTTTAATATAATAGAACTCAATATTTAAATGAAGCTTTTTCCATGGAATATCACTGGATATTCATTTCAAAATGCATCACGGCACATAATTGCCTGCAGATAATGCAGCCAATTCTTCTGTTTATGGCTTTTGTACATGTTTTTATTTAGCACAGCTGCAATTCACAGAAGGTTTAAAGCCAATATCTGAATATGAATTGATTATGGTTTAATTAAGGGCAATAATAAAGCTAAATCATTCAAAATAATATTTTTTTGTAATGGTTCTTAGGGATAATATAATATAATACTGGAAGATATGTAGCTGGCTCAGATGACATTGCACAAAACTAACTGATCGTATATTCTGGCTTTACGGTAAACTTTGCCTAGTGGCTCCTAAAATTGATGCTAAATTTTCTCCTGAAATCTTGCCAAGCGGATTGCTATTGCCTGTTTCCTAGGGCTGAGAGAAAGTGACTGGCTTGAGATTGTGTAGTTGGATTTATGCCTAAGTGGGAGTAGAATTCATGGTCTCCTGATTTCTAGCCTAGTGCCTTAATCACCAAACCAAAGTGGCTTTCAAACCAGTGTTATAGTCCTAAAAACATTTCTATTTTGGAAGTGTATTCTCCACACATGCTCTCCCACCATTGACATCATTACTATATAACAATTACCTTACTTTGTTTTCTGCATGAGAAGAAGAAAAAAAACCAGGTAGTCACAAGCAAGAAATATGCAAATTATTTAACCACAAAGCAGCCATTTAGGGTTCTGAGTATGAAACAACACTTGCTTGAGGATTCCGACTGGATGTCCAAAACAAATAAACTACCCCGCTGTTTTGTTCAAAACATGAAACAAAACTTGGCTGTTTCAAGATAAATAATATAGTGGGGTTTTGGCTTCTGATTTAAAAAAAGAAATCCAGCTGAGGCAGCATAACAGTTGAGGCCAAATATGTTCTTGTTGCTATTGGTTTAAATTAGATAGGATGATTTGGGAGTGGAATGTTAAAAGGAAAAAAGCAGCTAAGCACATCGACAAGCAGAAGAATGTTTCCATTTAATTCCTGGTACATTACTATGTACATTAAAAAAATGCTAAAAGGAAGTTAGAGTTTATCTCAGTCCTACGTGTTCTTTGTTTTGTGCTATGTATTATTGTGTGCAAGGTGTTGTGTGCATATGTGCATACAGTAGTGTAGTTAATTCTGCTGAGGTTATATAGGCATAATGACTAATATTCCAACACTGATTTGCTTGGTTAGTTAAGCTTTGGTGTGACTATGTATTTTCTGTGGGTCTCATATCTTCTTCATGTTTTTCATAGAATTTCTAATTTCCTAGAAAAATAAATGCTACTTAAAAAATTTTTACTAGCATTTCTTTTAACACCTGCAGGTATACTCATGTGCCAATAAATAAATAGGGGAGAACAAAACTGAACAAGGTGATCTTATTTTTTTTAAAAGAAAAGTATTTAAAAAATTATATGGAAGGTGTACTAATGAAAGGAATGTTAGAGTTGGCTGATATCTTTGTCTTTATTTGTTGGCAGACTAAATTTAAGAAAATTGGATAGGCCTCTGTCAATTGGAGTGAGGATATTATAATTCAACACATTTTTCAATTGTAGGAGATGAACCATTTACTATGGAGATTAAGTTTAATGTTTTCAAAATATATATTTATTTTAATATATTTATAATAATGCCTTTGCCCAATTTTGTTGTTGTAGTGGTAGTAATTTGGATGGTGGATAAAAGGAATAGGAATAGCAATAATTTGTTAATTCCTGTTCCCAGTTTTTATCAGTTCAGCTGTAAACTCCATTAACTGGAAAGTATTCAAACTGGTTGCTATGAGATAACAAAAACAAAAAAACAAAACAAAAAAAAAAGACTGCTGGCTTAGATGAAGAAGAAAACCACCTTGCTGGGAGAGTTGTAACTTTAGTTGAGTGAAGTGAATCTGAAATACAATCAAGTAGCATTGCTGAGGTAAAGTTCAGAATTCAGATACATGGTCAGGAGCTCCTGGCATGGAAGAACAGGACACAGGATCAAGTTTTCAATTTCATGCAGTATTAAGATGACAAGGAAGATTATTTACATTTTCAAGACTGAGTATATTTCCTCATCTGGTGTTTAATGAGATGGAACTCTTACTGTTGTGTCTTGAGCCTGCAAATGCAGGCTCAGGACATTGCAAGGTTCCCGGGCAATTGCAAAAGCTGCCCGAGACCAGACTGACTGGCGCCGGCTGAGCGCGCATGTACAAGGCGCGAAAAGTGCCTAGTGATATTGCCATCTTGTCCAGGGAATGGGAACATATAAAAGGAGGCCTGCATGCCTTTGTTCATTGTTGTTGGAGTTGGAAATAAGTACAATAAAGAGCTGTTCCAGAAACGTGTATTCTTCATTCGCCATCGCTCCCAGGACTTAACACTTACATTTATCTGGTTTTCCAAAATCATAGGAAAAGAATGAACTCTTAGTGTTCCTAAGAATGTTCTTGGGTCTTTTCCAGCTCTTTCTTTTCTAAGAGACCTACCATAAATGCCGGCGTATAAGACGACTTCCGCGAGCACTGAAATCGGCGCCAAAGACAGGGGTTGTCTTATACACCGAGTCGTCTTATACGCCGGAAATACTGGTAGTTTCCGGCGTATAAGACGACGTTCTAGGAATGCGGCCTGGCTATAAAGACGGGGGTCGTCTTATACGCCGGGTCGCCTAATACGCCGGCATATACGGTATTTGCTTCCGGCTCTTCCGTGATGGTCTTCTATGATTCCATAGTCTGATGTGGGTCCAGTTCCTGAAAAAGCATCACTTTCCTCTCCTGGTCAAAGAAATTGTCAGAGTCCAGGACACATTCAGTGTATTTTATGTGTTTTTGAAAGACAATATATTTAACAGAAAACAATTCAATGGAATATCTTTTATTTTTTCTGCACTCAAAACAAAAGAAACTTTTTCTCCCACAATTACTTTCTTAAAGGCAAATCCTATTTGACCACAAATATTGGAAGAGGGTTGCCCTTAAGTATAGGATTCATTTTTATATTATTTTTTTTCCTAATGTGAGGTTAATTTGTAGGATATATGTTTGGAATTCATTTTCCATTTCTGCTTTGTATTTAATATGTATCTTGTTTCTCAGGCTCATTAGTTTCCTTTTTCAAAGATTGATTTTTATTGCCATATATTCTCAGTAGCACAGTTCAGAGTCAAGATACCTGATGCATCTATATTAAGCTACCTTTAAGTATTGGCATTTGACCTTAGTGCATTTGCCCAGATGCAACACATACTATACAACAGTCTCTTTAGATAAATAGTTTTACTGATTTTCACTAGAATATATATTTGAATCAAAGTATTAAAATGATTTTTAGGAAATAGAAAAATATAGCACATTCTAAAAATGTTCTTTGGGAAAGTTAAACATGTAAATCATAAAGTACTAAAAATGTTAGTTAAATCACTTACAAAAATATGTGTAAGCAATGTAAGAAGTACTGTAAGTAGTGAATACCTTTGAAAATGAGAATTGGGTGGAATGAGAAAGCAATGTGAATTAAATTGGGATACCTTGCCTGGTATCTGAATAGAATCTGAACCACTAGGACAGTGGTGGCGAACCTATGGCACACGTGCCAGAGGCAGCACTTGGAGCCCTCTCTGTGGGCACATGCACCGTCGTCCCAGCCCTGCCTCCTCCCACAGCCCCCTCCTCACCAGCAGCCTCCTCGGAGGAGAGTCGCCCCTGGGCGTGGCCCAAGTGAAGTAGCACAGCCAAGGACATGGTAGCCGGGCAGTGGGGAAAAGACTCCACCCTTGTGCCCCATTGCACGCAGATGATGCTCCACCCTTGCACCCCATCGCATGCAGGGTGTGGCCACCATGCGCTGCTGGGCTGCCTGGGTGATCTGTGGTGGACCGTGGAGGTGGTGGGTGGCCCAGCGGGCAGGGCAGAGTGGGGACAGATGGGGAGGCAGTTTTGGGGCACTCACCATCAATGCACTAGGAGCTGGATTAGAATTTTTGCTACTACTTTACCATGGCAAATAATATGTGTATAAGAATTTGCAGATATATATCTACAAACAAAGGACTATATTCCCCAATGTATTTAATTGGACTAATAATGAAAACTCCAATAAGGAATTAACTGTGGCTCTTAGATCTAAATAATAACAAACATATAGATAGATATCCTTGATGCAATCATGTCATATTACAGATTTTTGTAGCCTCTATATGATATCCCTAATTTCTAGCTACATGCTTTAAATCCAAACATACTGAGATTATACTTTACTGTGTTCTCATTACAGAAATGACCAGGAATCTATAATGTGTATCTTTGAGGTTCTTGCCATTTTGTCCCCTAATTTCTTTCAGCTATTGCAAAGCTGGCTGTGTGGCTGTCACTTTTTTTCTTGTGTTCCTTTTCTGGGAAGGAGGGACGGAGGGAGGGAGGGAGGGAGGGAGGGAGGGAGGGAGGGAGAGAGGGAGGGAGGGAGGGAGGGAAGGAAGGAAGGAGGGAGGGAGGGAGGGAGGGAGGGAGGGAGGGAGGGAAAGAAGGAAGGAAGGAGGGAGGGAGGGAGGGAAAGAAGGAAGGAAGGAAGGAAGGAAGGAAGGAAGGAAGGAAGGAAGGAAGGAAGGAAGGAAGGAAGGAAGGAAGGAAGGAAGGAAAGATCAATTGATCCTTGGACATGTCCACCACTTGGATGATTAACCTAGAACCACTGCTAATTAATGTTGCAAAAATCAGGACAGCCATTACATGGCAGGAAATAGGTACAGAAAACTAAATATTTTTTGCTGCTCAGAGGTTGCCATTTTTTATGGGATACCTAGTAGAACTATTATCCCTTAAAAGAGAAAGGAAGGTGAAAAATTACTTTTCTGGAGCAGTCTAAAATAGAATAAAGCTGGAAGGGACCTTGGAGGTTTTCTAGTCCAGGCCCCACTTAAGCAGGAGAATCTACACCATCTCAGACAGGTGATTGTCTAGTCTTTTCTTAAAGATCTCCAGTGATGGGGTACCCATGATTTCTGGGGATAAGTTATTCCACTGGTTGATTGTCCTCACCGTCCAGAAATTTCTCCTTAAATCCAGGTTGCTTCTCTCCTTGATCAGTTTCCAACCATTGTTTCTTGTCCTTCCCTCTGGTGCTCTGGTGAACAACTCGACCCCTTCTGCCTTGTGGCAGCCCCTCAGATACTGGAATACTGTTATAATGTCTCCTCTATTTCTTCTTTTCTTTAGACTAGCCGAATCCAAGTCCCACAGCCATTCTTTGTATGTTTTAGTCTCCAGGCCTTTGATCAATTTAGTTGCTCTTCTCTGAATCATGGTGGTTGTGGCCCATTCCAAAGCAGTCCAGTGAGATGACTAAGGAAATACACTATTCTTAAAAAAGTGCTCCCTTTGCAGGGATTACTGAAATCCTGCTAGGTGTTTCTGCAGGTCTTTCTGTTCTGTTCTTGCTTTTCAGACAACTGACACTTTTGTCCAGTGCTTTTTTTCTAAAAAAAAAAAAAAAAAAGGTGTCAGAACTCACACATGTCATACAACCCGCCTTGCCTAACCTACAAGGTTCCATCCAAAAAAGGTGCCGGAACTCCATTCTGGGCGTTCTATGAGAAAAAAAGCCCTGCTTTTGTCTAATGAGCAATAGCATTGCAGATGTTTTATTAGAATGTTCAGTCTGCATTGTACCCCTATATTCATAGGCTTTTCAACAAGGCAGCATTTTTTACTCTCCAAAGAGTCTCCAAAGCATTTTGAGTCCTGTGTGTCTTTTTTTTTCCAATTATGCTGACCTCAGGACATTGAGAATATGAAAATAACACCATGAACTGAATAGGTCCCTAACCTTGCAGGAGACCAGTGAGAAAGGACTAAGATACTCCTTGACGAACACATTTCTTAACTGTTACTCCACAATGAAAGATGAGGGAGATGCATAACTGTCCCTTCCCATTTTCAGTATACACTGTGCAGATTCACTATTTAAAAACAAATATCTGAATTATTAGTACAGGGAAAAAACTGTGTCAATGTTTCACATGACCTTATTCATATTCATTTCTGCTGCAAACTTTGAAGGAAGCATCACACTCCCATTTTGCTCCAGGTCCTTTTCTCAGCAGGTGTAAACACTAGCTGTAGAGTTTCAGTGTGTGTGGAAAGAGAGGGAGAAGTGGTTTGTTTGAGCTAGATGCCCAACATAGTTGTGATTTTGGTTGGGGTAGGCAATAGTTTCCATTTTTGTAGGTGCAAGGTGGTAGTGATGTTATTTTAGCTGTGCTTTAATCAAGCAAAAGCAGAATTGGCTCAGCTGCCCAAGGAAGTTAATGACATATGATCTAATATGGAATAACATCTGCCCTGCTTAATAACTTCTTAATGTGGGAGCCAGAGTAACGTAATGGTTAGGGTGCTGGACCAGGGAGAGGGAGATCCAGCTTCTAGTTCAACCTTAGGCATGCAAGCCAATTAGGTGACTTTAGTATAGTCCTGCTCATTCACCATTAGACTGGAAAGTCCCAAAACATCCACCTACCCATCCATACTGCACCGCTGCGGTAGATTAAAATCCATAACTTCATAACTTTCAATGGAAATGAATTCCACTCTGTGTAGGCCTGCATATTAAAGCAGAAGACTGAATCAGACTAAATGTGCATTCTTCAAACAGCTTTCCAATTCCGTTTTCAAAGTTGTTTTTAATAACTGAATAAAATGTCATTATCTGTTACATATTTTCTGTAAGAAACACAAACCGAGTAAGATGGTTGGCAATTAAAAATAGTTATTTCCATTGTTTTGCATGCTTCTTCTTTAAAGGAATCAACAATGAGCCAAGTTGAAAAATGCTACCTGTTAATGCTGCATAAAATGTGATTCATGAAATATGACATCTTTTTAACGGAGAAAGAAAACACTTCCTTCAACTGAAGGCTTTTAAATGCAAAATATTGACACATTCGTATTATCTCATACAAAGGGCTTTGTTCAGAAAGATAATTTCATAGAATGACTGGTATCATGTGATCTTATTCATATTTATGAAATATGATAGCATAGAAAAAAGGTGTACTGGAGTACAGCAACTATCTTTATAGACCCTTTTCAGCTTCAAAATGTTTTTCCTTTCATACATCAGACACTAATTAGCAAATATCTAATTAGTGTTAGAAGATTAATCGCTCATGGGAGTTCTGAGGCTTTGTGCTTTCATGTATGTCGAAACAGTACCACTTTAGGTGCATTTGTTAAGGTACAGTAACTTTAGATGGTACAATTTCTATTTTTCTGTGAATTGAAAATTAGAATTTAAAAAAAATAAAATGCAGCTCAAAGGAATGTAAAAGACAGAAAATATTAATTTCAAAGGTGTCTATGAAACAGGATTCGTAGAATATTTTCCAGCTATGGACTGAGAATTTTCCTGTGTTTAATTGGAGAGACCCCGTCTCATATTCCAAAGAAGCCAAATAAGTCCTTCTCTACAGTATGTCATGACAAAAAGATAAAGTTTCATCTAAAAGTGAGTTTTAGTTATACAGTGGCACGTTTATTTTAATATGTTTAGTAGCAACAAATATATTTTGAGTTGCAAAATTATTGCATTAAAACCAATGTTTCTTCATAACATGTGAGAATTAATTAATCTGACATATTTACTCAGCTACTCCTTACCTACACACTTAACTTTCCATGTACAATATACATACACACACACACACACACACACACACACACATACACCCAAACATATTGTTGCCATGATGGTAGAATTTTTATTGTCTGCTCAGGGAAAAGAATATGTGTACACAAAACCCATATTTCTCATTTTGAAGAAAATAATAATATATTTTATCATAATAATTGATTTTGTCTCTACAACAGGAAAAAGAAATTGAAATGATGGAATAGGGAACTTCAGGCTCAAAACAAACCTTGGGTTTAGAAATGTAGCTTATGAGTTTAGATCATGCACTCTTGCAATCCAGTCAATCTCATAGGGTTGCTGTGAGGGGAAAAAATGGAGAAGAGGTGTTCTGTACACCATTTTTTATTTAATGTGGGACACAAAATTAGTGAATAAATACATATATATTTTCTACATCTCCCTATATATAATAGATATAGATATATCAAAATCCAGTTAAAATAAAAGGACAATCTCTAATTGATCCGTGGCAGATTTATTATAGCTTTAATAATAGTGCCCCAGTAAAATAAATTAATTGTAAAAGTGCATTTGTTTTAAATTTCTTGTGCCTCTGAACAACATGACTTTAAAAATAGATAATGTCTACCTCCACAAAAATGGACTTCAATTTCATATGATAAATATTGAAAATAGTGCAAACGAGTGTAGTGTTTGCTGTATTTATATACTATACTAAACTTTCCAATATATGAAATGATATTAAACTTAAGTGATTATGCATTTAATTTTCAATGTTGCCTATATTATTATTTGAATAGGTAACATAATAAACTGTCAGTATTGAGAACATTACCTGGACAATAGTTTGTTTCATGAACAGTTATGTATTTAGCAATGGAGGTTCCAAGTAATTCCTTAGAGTGAATTTTAAAAATTATATTATTATGAGTCAATATGGAAAACTAACAGAATAACTTGTGAACAATGAATATATAGAATCATAAATGTTGGCTTAAAGCATTTCATCCAGAGAGACAAACCACTGTTGCTTGCCCATGTGCAGATGAAAGGACAAAGAAATCAGGAATACGACCTCTCATTCTTGTACTGCCTCATTGTGTTTTTTGTCCTATGGTAAATAGTGAATATCTTTGCCCGCTAGAAAGTAACCAATTCAACCAAATATGAATTCAGATTTGTAATGTGGAAAATATGCACACATCTTATTTATAAACTGACTCTTTTTCTGACAAAACAAAACAAAAACTGAGCCTCTGGCAAAAAATTACGTAAATAAATAGATAAGATATGCAATTGTTGATCAAGTGCAGACATCTGTAATTTATGTTACTGTCTATTCAGAAGCCTCTTAGAAAGTTAAGCAACGGTTATATCAATAAAATATCACATACAATAATAGTATTTAATAAATATATGAATATAAAATAGTTTTGTTAACAGTTTATGCCAAATTGTATCAAGTAGGGGAAGAATGTCATATTTAAATACTATTATTCTATTAGAAAATTAGCAGTAGACAGTTTGAATTATTCATGAATAGCATAGAAGTTACAGAATAACTGAGTGATCCCTCTAAAAGACGCAGTATTTTAAAAAGCTGCATACCAGTGTTTTATTTAATACTCCCCCCAAGTGCTAACAAACTCAAATGCAAAGTGCTGCCTACCTCGATTTAGAAATTGGATCATATTTTTTATCTTTATTAATATTTAAAAATCTTCATTTTGGATCAACAAAAATAATTTAAAGTAACAACAATAATATTGAAACTGTTTGCTAAAATATCTTTACCTGTTTAATGAGACTTTTATTAAGAAATTGAGATATTCCAGTCAAAGATTTTCGTGCTTGCTTGAGCAAAACACAGAAACAAAATCATCAAGGATAACTCAAGAAAGGAACAGGAAAATAGTAAAAACTGGGAAAATAGTACTAAATTCTGTAGGGTTAGGAGTATTAACAGGGATCAGGTGGGGATAATTATGACTAGTGGTTATCAGGTGTTCAGTTTTTTACCCAGACATAAATTCCAGTCTTCCGAAGTGCTTCCAATTCATGCTTGATGTCCAGGTAATCTGTTTTTGCCACTGTATGGAAGTGATTAGCTATTATCCTCTTCCAAAGTATTGGAAGAATATTTGTCTAAATTCCCCATGCAAATGTCTAAGTAGCCAGATCCTGTTTCAGTTTCTGAGACCAGCCAACTTGGTTAGGAAAACTCTCTTACATTGGTTCTGAGTCGTGTTTCTCCAGTATTTTGAGCAAAGAATCAAACTGCACTTTGATCATAGGTTTGATATACATTTTTAGATAACAGAAACTAACTTTTTTTCTGTATAAATTACATTGAAGCCGACAGCATTTGAAAAATTGTCTTTTTGACAGCTGATGTTCTTCATAAAAAGAATGCTCCTTTTTAAAGCTTGCCTTCGCTTTGCATTTCAACTCAACTTATTTGTGTCAGAGCAAAAGATGCTATGACAGGAACATCTCTTCTTTACTGAAGAATGGGTATGAAAAAGCAGCCTTCCTTGTAGAAGGGGCTTTTGGGATTCCTTAGCATTGCGTCTTTCTTCTTTTTTCCCCAAAGAATGAAATAGTCTCCTTCAGTGTGTCCTAATTTGAGACTCAGCACCCTTAGGCAGTATTTTTGTTCCTTTCTTGTAATTGATGTCTCAATGAGAATGCCAGTGCATCTCCCTTCTGCTCCTCCTCAATGATTGCTTGGCACAGATGTCATTAAGGATTAAAGATGTTGAGTATTCTGCAGATGTTACAAACAACAAAGAAAAGTGCAGGCAAGTTTGTTTACCTGAGATTTTTTTTTAAAAAAAAATGTTACCATAAGTATGCTTTAACACATATATCTGAACATATGGAAGTTAAGACACTTTGCATGGTTTTCATACATTCCAAGCCAAGAATAAATGCATTTTATCCTGTTTAATCCTATATTGGGTTGCAGCCTGAGACAAGACTGACATTTTCCCAAATTAAAAATAAATAAACAGAAAAATAATTCGTGAACTGTAGAAAATGCTACATTTATAAGAAGATATTAAATCCTGAATTTCAATCTCTTCCCAGAATGGAAAAATAAAGAAAAAAAAATCTGGCTCCATGGCTGTAATCTCAGAGAATCTAAAAGGGCATTCCAATTTTAATATTATATTAAGTGGGAAAAAATTACTGTTCATTTCACATAAATATCAGTAGTTTGACTCTGAGAAGCCTTGAGAAGTAAAAGGTTTTGAATTCAAAGGGAGCTTCTGTAATGTCTTCTCTTTGCTTGTTTTCTTATTGAGGATATGAGATTGAACGGTTTGTGATGTATCAGGTCATAAAGCCAGTATTTAGTTATTAGAGCTATCCACAACGATAACAATAGCACATTGTTACGTGTCAAGGATTTGCTGGCCCTTGTTATGAAAGAATACAGAGAAGGGGACAATACATGTCTTGCAACCAACATAATATGCAACATAATATTCAAAGTTGAAGAAAAACAAATGAAAAAAATAGCAATTTCTCTGAAAAAGCAAAACACATGGTTCAAATGAATGTATATCTATCACCATGATTCTCAGGGGTTAAAAGTCCTGCTTTTTCAGTGAAGAAAAGTGTCCAGAATTGTATGGATGGTAGTTAAACCCTTACAGTGATTTTTAATCTATTTTTTTAAGAAAATTAGAATCATGATTTACATGGATGTACTTGGTTTTCATATTTTACATTTTTAAATTCATTTATCTGCAAAATATACTTTTAGAGATAATTGTGGTTCCTGTTAGTACAGATAACATTGTGTAATGTACCTGATAAATTAATTGGTGTAGTTATGTAGTTAAATGGTGTAGTGATACATAATAAAGTATATCCACATATGACTAGCTCAGTCAATTTCTTCTCAGTCATTTGATTTAAAGAGGCATGACTGATGCTATGATGACAAAGTTACACTAAAGATTTATGTTATGCTTTATAAATGCTATAATTACTTAAAAACAAATGGGTTCTGAACAATGGAAGAAGATTTGCCTTGCTAATTTGGAATTTACCCATGTATTTTGAAAAAAATCAAAAAGAAATATTGAAAATAACTAAGTATTTATTTATTTAAAATAACTAATAATTTTAATATTTAATTAAATTTCATCATCATCATCATTTTAGCCATTGGCTATATATACACTGCTGGACGAAGGCCTCTTCTGCATGTTTCCAACCTATATGTTCCTGAGCTTTCTTTTGCCAATTTGGCCCTCTATACTTGCTGATGTTGTTGATCCATTTTGTTTTAGGACTCTTTCATGGATGCTTTTTATCAAGTGGGATCATTCTATGACTGCCTTGGTCCATTTGCCATCAGTTCTTCTTGTTATGTGACCGGCCGATTTCCATTTCAATTCTTTTACTCTCTTGTTGATATTATATATTTTTGTTTGTTCTCTAATCCATGTGCAGGTCTTTCTATCTTGTCCTGTGATACTGAGCATGTATCTTTCCATAGCTCTTTGCCTCACTTGTAGCTTTTGTATCGATCCTGAGGTTAGTGTCCATGTTTCACCAGCATACGTTAGAGCAGGTCAAACACACTGATCGAAAACTTTTCTCTTCAGGCTTAGGGGGAGCTTGTTCTTAGAAATTATGCTTAGCTTGCCGAATGCTGGATAACCACATTTAAAACACCATTTAATTTTCTTTATTGTAGCACCTTCCATTAAGATCAGTTGGCCAAGGCATATATAGTGGTCTACTACATCTAGTTCTTCTCCAGATATAAAAATATCATAATATAAAATACAAATGAAAATAAAGTTAATAGGGAAAAGGGGAAGGGAAAAATGAGAAAAAAAGTGTAGGATAGGAGGGAAAAGAAAAATAAATGCTAACTCCCAACTTTTTTCAGTGCAGTAGAATACAAATAGTAAAGTACGCTTCAGCTTTTTACTTTTACATACTTAGGTAAAAGCAAGTAGGAATTTCTCTTTAATAAGTACTGTACTCCTGTCTTTTGAAAACAAGTTGTTACATACTGTATATATGTATGTAAGTATATATGTATGTATAAGTGATTTATATGATTCCTATATTTACATTTTATTCTTTAAAGGCTTTTTTTCTTATGAGACACAAAAAGTAGGCTTTTTCAGTATTTTCTTTTAAATTCTAACATTAATTCTATGGAAGTTAAGGCTGTGCAAAATGTTGAAAGGGTATTTTACTTCAACAATGCTTTTTTTTGTATAGGTAGAAACCTCTTCAAGCTATTGGGAAAATAGTACTAAAGCTTATGCAGCGCAGGTCACAATACCTCAGGAACAACTGTGTTGCCTCTTTCACCTTATAGAGAATTGTATCACCTCAAGCTATCTCACATAGGCCTACAATTGATAGCAAATTGCTTTAATAAAGAAAAATAAATACACCAGTTTCCCTAAGAACATTTCCCTTGATTCAGAGCCTTTCCCAAATGCGTGTGTTAAGAGTGATTTCAGTTATTATTCTCTGAGTGATAATGCAAACTTGCGAAAGATGCATCATAAGGAATTCACAAGTTTTAATGTTGTGCTGGAGAGGAAGCTTTGCCAGAAATTGCCTGTTTCAGGCAGATGATACAAAACTAAACATCTGTTAAATTAACATCTACCTAACATTTTTGCCTTTGAGTCAAATGCAGTTGAAAAAATTAAATCTTACTATCTGTCAAAACAATCTGTCTCAGGATATTTATATACAGAGAAAAAAAGAAAAGAAAAGCACAATATAATTGACTGCACTGCTCATATGCTCACTGCTGGTTTCTCAAGATCTGCGCATGAACCTGTTTTCACTATCACTGCTTAACCTTTGAGTACAAATGATCCCACCAAAATGAATGACCCAAACCCAATTTTAAAACTGCTGGAAATAGAAATAAAAGCTTCCTCTAGACAGCTTAAGTCTCTCTATTTGTGTTTAATTAAGCATTGCAGCTACCTAACACACACACACACACACACACACACACACAGAATTCCATTTCTCTTCCTTTGAAATAAATGCAGCAGCAACTGATTTATCTTTCATTCTTATTTTTCTTTTTTTTTTAATTTTAATTTTAAAATAGGGATATTCAATTTGCATTAAGAGAGCAAGTTTGGAGTAGTGATTAAAGCACTAGGCTAGAAACTGGGAGATTGTGAGTTATAGTAACACCCCCATGCCAGGCATGAAACCTGGTTGAGTGATGGTTAGTCAGAATGTGTCTTTTAGTCCTAGGAAAGAGGCAATGGCAACCACTTCTGAAATACTGCCAAGACAACTTCAGGGACTTTTCCAAGCAATCACCAGGACTACAGGTCTACACTACCTCAAAGGCACACCCCACATACACACACACGCGCGTGCACACACACACAAAACACACCAATCTGCATTAGACACATTTGATGAGAAATTTCTCTTTCTCTTTAATAGAAAATAGATGGCAAACATAGAAGAAAGATAAATAGTCCTTTATTCAATAGAAAATACTACTAGTAGCTAAGCATTTGCCTTGTCTAACATTATACAGAAATTAGAGTTTTTAAATATTTAATCAATCACTTCTCCTGAATTCACAAAAAAAGTTATGCATGAGATAGACATGGTAAAGTTTTTAGTGAAAAAACCTACAGTTCCTTGTACTAAATTTGTTGCACTAATTCTTGTCTTTTTCAGTTTGATTTATTGCTTAGACAAAATTTGATTCACTAATTGATTGGTTCTCTTGTTGGAAATTCCCGTGCCAACTGGTAGTCCAAACTAAAATCCTATTTAAAAATCCATAAATTACATAATTTTTTAAGCCAAGCATAATAATGCTATCCCAGTTGGATTCTCTCATAGTTCTTAATATTTTAATCAGCATTCCTTTTAGTCTTTTTTCTATATTCAGAAAAAAAGAAGAGAGAAAGAAAGAGCAGACAAAATCGAAGTACATGAGAAGCATTTGTGAATATGAGATAGCCTGCTCTAGGAATGGCCTCTAGCTTTGAAGTTTGGTAAAGATTGCAAGAGCTCAGAATATGATACACTTCACCTCTGGGAGACAAGAAAAGTATCACCACATCCCTGCAGCCCTCCAAAGATCATCCCCTACTTTCTCATTCACAGAGATGCTTCAGTTTTCATCTCAAAGCTACAAGAGACATATAAAATGTGTGCAATAAATCACAGCATTTCAGTAGTTATTAATAGATATGTTTCAAGTTCTCCATTAAGTGCTACTAAGATTCAGTGGACCATAAGAAAGGCTGAGCGCCAAAGAATTGAGGCCTTTGAACTATGGTGCTGGAGAAGACTTCGGTCAGTCCTAGAAGAGATCAATCCCAACTGCTCTTTAGAAGGCCAGATCCTAAAGTTGAAACTCAAATACTTTGGCCACCTAATGAGAAGGAAAGATTCACTGGAGAAGGGCCTAATGCTGGGAAAGATTGAGGGCAATAGAAGAAGGAGACGACAGAGAATGAGATGGCTGGATGGAGTCACTGGAGCAGTAGGTGTGAACTTAAATGGACTCCAGAAAATGGTAATGGACAGGAAGACCTGGAGGAACATTGTCCATGGGGTCGCGATAGGTCAGACACGACTTCGCAATTAACAACAACAACAACAAGATTCAGTGTTAGTATACATATATGTGTATATGTGTGTGTATCTGTGTGTATGTGTGTGTGTGTATAGGTTTTCTCCCGCATAAAATTGGAAGTGTCTTGCCGACGTTTCGACAAAGTCCCATTCGTCATCTTCAGGCTGGTGTTTTCAGCTTCGTGCTTTGGTCTTAGCTGTTTCTTCCTTTAATTGCCAGTGGAGGTATGACAAAGACATCCATTAGGGTGACTACTGTGTTAGTGCTCTCACCGCCGGCTCCTCCGTTTCTGCTCCCCACATGGAAATCCCCCCCAAATTTCGAAAGAAAGGCAGTCCTAAGCTTCAACTCCGTTCCATTCACAGCTTGTAAAAAAAACTTCGCAGCCACATATATATGTGTGTGTTTTCTGAGGTTTTCGCGGGTGTTTGTATGTAGGTCTTTGGTTGTTCGGGTTTTCTCCCACGTAAAATTGGAAGTGTCTTGGCGACGTTTCGACGAAGTCCCATTCGTCATCTTCAGGCTGGTGCTTTCAGCTTCGTGCTCCTCGAAGCACGAAGCTGAAAGCACCAGCCTGAAGATGACGAATGGGACTTCGTTGAAACGTCACCAAGACACTTCCAATTTTACGTGGGAGAAAACCCGAACAACCAAAGACCTACACACACACACACACACACACACACACACACATACACACACATAGATACATAGATACATACACACTTTTTAATCACTAAAATTATAATTTATATACTTATTTTAAAACATTTATGTTACTGATATAAAAGTTTCATAAAAGGAAATTTTATGAATAAATATTGGTTAGAAATTAATACGTCTATGTGTTTGCTGTCCTCTGTCAATGCATGCAACTGAGAGCAACATACTTTTTCATATTATGTAGAAAGTATTTCAAGTAACCAAAATACCATCAGATTTTTACAGTGACTTGTTCATCTAACATTTTTAAAGAACTGCAAGTCTTTTTTATTGAAAAGTTTTACAAAAAATTACAAAATATATCCCAAACCTACCCACCCCACCCACCCTACCCCCCTACCCCACTTCCCAGAGCTGAATACAGGTAAAGATTGCAGGGTAATAAATATAATAATCATAATCTAACTAACATTAACCAACTATATAGATAAACAAATATAATGTGCTTTAACTCTCTTTTAACACAAAATAAACAATTTAAGAATAAACTTAATCATATAAACAAATTAAAATCCTAATATCTAAACAACAGAATATCATAAAATTTCCTCTATACTAAACTAATAATAATAATAACAATAACAACAACAACAACAACAACAACAAGACCTGGCAATGGCTAAGAGCAGGAAAATTGAAGAAAGAGACCGAGGGACTAATTCTGGCTGCACAAGACCAAGCCTTAAGGACAAACGCATATAAAGTCAAAATTGAGAAGACAGCAACAGACAGTAAGTGCCGCCTATGCAAAGAAGCTGAAGAAACAGTGGACCACCTGGTAAGCTGTTGCAAGAAGATTGCACAGACTGACTACAAGCAGTGGCATGACAAAGTAGCAACAATGGTAGGATTATTTTGCTTTAAATATGTATAAGGGGACTTCAATGTCAATGGTATGGGATGCAGGTAAAGCATTCATGCGTGGGATCCTGATAAAAATGAATAACTTTCATAGGCAAAAGCAGACTCAGAAACGTAAAGAATTGGAAGATGAAATTAAATTAAAAGAAAAGTCTTTGATTTTAAATCCTTTAGATGAAAGGACTAAAGAATCTATAAAGTTGTTAAGAACACAATTCAATATGTTGATGGCGGATCAATCCGCAACTAATTTATTGTTTATGAAACAAAATACATTTTGTGATGCTAATAAACCAGGGAGATGGCTGGCCTACCAATTAAGAAAGAAACAGAGACAGAGAATAATAGACAAAATAAATTATAAGGGCAAATTAGTGTTTCAGAAGGAATTGATTAAGAAATCTTTTTTAGATTACTATCAGAAATTATATAAATCTACAAATCTTAGATATAAATAAATATTTAAGCGAGGCCAGCCTTCCCAAACTGACAGAGGACCAGAAACAGGAAATTAATGGTTTAATTACTAATGAGGAAATTGCGACAGCAATTAAACAATTGAAACCAGGGTACGGATGGGTTGACATCTGTTTATTATAAAGCTTTAATGGAAGAGATGATCCAACCATTAGGTGATCTCTTTAATGATATTTTACAGGGTTCAGAGATTACTCCCTCATGGCGTAGTGCTTTTATATCTTTGATTCCAAAAGAGGATCAAGATCCTACTTTACCAAAGAATTATAGACCTATATCTCTTTTAAATGTTGATTATAAGATATTTGCAAAAATTTTAGTAAATAGGCTTATGAGGGTTGTGCATCATCTTGTGCATAAAGACCAATCTGGGTTTATAACTGGTAGGTATATGAAAAATAATGCTAGACAAATTATTAACTTATTAGAATATCTAGACAAGAATAACCAAGTTTCTGCAGGGCTGATATTTTTAGATGCTGAAAAAGCTTTTGATCAATTGAATTGGCATTTTATGTTAAGAGTAATTGAAGAGATGAATTTTGGTGAAAAGATATTACAAGCTCTTACGGTAATTTACCAAAAACAAATGGCACAACTTATTGTTAATGGAGGTTTGTCAGAGGTTTTTACAATAGAGAAAGGTACTAGACAGGGATGTCCATTATCACCGTTGTTGTTTGTTTTAACACTGGAAATATTATTGATTAAAATTCGAGAGTCGCAGGAAATAAAAGGAATAGAAGTTAACAAAAAAGAATATAAGTTAAGAGCTTTTGCGGATGACTTGGTGGTTACTTTGTCGCAACCTACTTACTCTGTAGTAAAGTTATTGCAGTTGATTTATCATTATGGCTTGGTTTCGAGTTTTAAGATTAATGTTAATAAGACTAAAATCCTACCTAAAAATATGACTATTCGGGAGAAGCAGACTTTGGCTAACCTGACAGGTTTTGAAATTGTCAACAAGGTAAAATATTTGGGGGTGATGTTATCTGTTTCTAATGCAAAATTGTTTAAAAATAATTATGAAAGGTTGTGGGTTAGTGTACAGAAAGACTTGAGGAATTGGGAGAAGTTGCAATTATCTCTCATGGGAAGAATTACAGTGATAAAAATGAATATTCTACCCAAGTTTCTTTTTTTGTTTCAAATGTTACCGATTTTGAAGAACGAGATTAACTTAAGTGAATGGCAGAAAGGAATCAATAAATTCATTTGGGCAGGGAAAAAGCCAAGGGTTAAGTTTAAAATCATGCAAGACTTCCGTGAGAGAGGTGGACTCAAGGTACCGAATTTGAAATTATATTATGATGCGGTGGTTTTAACATTAATCAGTGATTGGGTAAATTTAACAAACCTTGAGATACTCCATTTGGAGGGATGGGACTTACTTTTTGGTTGGCATGCCTATTTAATATTTAATAAAAAAGTGGATCGGGCTTTTAAATCTCATATTATAAGAATCTCTTTACTTAGGGTTTGGAGAAAATATTATAAAAGTGATTTTAAAGTACCACTATGAGCTATACCTTGGCATGCGATAGAAGGAATAAAAAGAGGTGTTAAAATGGACATGGTGTCTTATACACAGCTACTTAGATGGGATGGACAAAATTGGCAGTTAAAACTACTGGAAGAGTTAGTACATGAAAATATTACTTATTCTTGGCTTCAATATAGGCAATTAGTAGACAGATGGAAGATGGATCGCAAGGTGGGTTTTCTCAGAGAAGATGAAAATCTTATTAAGCAAGTGAAGGACCAAAGACTAACTCATATTAAGAGAATTTATGGGGTTCTAGTGGAATTGGACTCAGAAACAGAATTAATTAAAGATTGTATGATTAGATGGGCACAAAATTTTGGTGAACCAGTCCTATTGGATACCTGGGAAACCATTTGGGTGAGAAATGTTAAATTTACACAAGCACAGAATTTAAGGGAGAATTTCTACAAAATGTTTTATAGATGGCACCTTGACCCACAAAAAATGTCTTTTATGTACCCTGACCTACAGCCTAAATGTTGGAGATGTGGTTGTTTGGATGCCACCTACTATCACATCTGGTGGTCGTGTAGAAATATAAAAGCTTTTGGATTAAGATATGGTGGAATATTCAGAGAATTTTTAGAAGGAGGGTAAAATTTACTCCACAATTATTTTTGTTAGGTATAGTTACTGATTGTGACACAAAGGAGGTTATATTGATGTTAAATTTGATTACAGCCGCAAGGCTGTTAGTAGGACAATATTGGAAGAAGGAATCTTTGCCTACTTTGCAGGAATGGTTTCTTAAAGTGTCTTATTTGGTGGAAATGGCAAAGATTTCGGCTTTTTTAAAAGAACAATCGCAAGAGAAATTTTTTGCTGTTTGGGATAAATGGATAAAGTTTATACAATTTAAATTGGATATAAAAAAATATTATTTAGCTTTTTTATAACTTTTATTTTTATATACATACATATATCTTAGTTATACTCTTTTTTTTCATATAACTCTTTTATTTTATTTTTTTAATTAAGCCTATATTCTGCTCTGGGAAGCTCCGGGGGGGGGAGGGAGTGGGTGTTCTGGGGGGGGTAGAGGAAGGGTTGTTTTGTTTTGTTTAATTTTTTGTCTGTGTTGTTGTTGTATTGTTATTCTTTTGTTTTTTTTTTGTTAAAATTTATAAAAATTTTCAATAAAAAAAAAAAGTAGCAACAATGGTGCATTGGAAAATCTGCAAAAAATATCATTTGCCTGTAAGTGAAAACTGGTGGGATCATAAAATAGAGAAAGTCATAGAAAATGATAAAATTAAACTGCTCTGGGACTTCAGAATTCAAACAGACAAGCACCTGCAACATAACACCCCAGACTTAACAATTGTCGATAAGAAAGACAAAAAAGTCTGGATAGTGGACGTGGCAGTGGCTGGAGATAGCAGAATAGATGAGAAAGAACTGGAGAAGATAACAAAATACAAAGACCTACAAATAGAAATAGAAAAACTGTGGCAAAAGCAAGCAAGGGTAGTACCAATAGTAATAGCTCCTTGGCTGCAATCCCAAAACAACTGGAGCACCACTTAAACACCACTGGCATTGACAAATTTGCTATTAATCAATTGCAAAAGGCGGCCTTACTAGGAACTGCTTCCATCCTGCGACAATATCTGTAATACCATCAAACATCCACATCTGCCTATCCCAGGTCCTGGGTAAGGACTCGATAGGTAGACAAAATGCCAAATCTAGTCTGAACATCTGGCTGACTGTGCGATGATCCATAATAATAATAATAATACTCTAAAATGTATTCATAAAATAAATGGAACTTTTTAGTCCCATATTTATTCTGAATATAATCTATCCATTTTCTCCAAACCGAAATGTATCTTTCTTGTGAATAATCCTTCAAATAAGCAGAAATCTTAGCCATTTCTGCTAAATTTGACACTTTAAGCGTCCATTCTTCTATAGTAGGCAAACAATCCTTCTTCCAATATTGCCCTACCAGCAGCCTTGCTGCTGTTATTAAATTCAACATCAAATTAATTTCTTTAGCATCAACATCTACTATAATACCCAACAAAAATAGTTGAGGAGTAAACTTTATCTTTCTTTTAAAAATATTCTGAATGTTCCACCAAATTTTAATCCAAAAAGCTTTTACATTTCTACAAGTCCACCAAATATGAAAATAAGTTGCATCCAAACTATCACATCTCCAACATTTGGGCTGCAAGTTAGGATACATACAAAACAACTTTTGGGGATCCAGATGCCACCTATAAAACATTTTATAAAAATTTTCTCTCAAACTCAAACTGCAAGTCTTATTGACCAACTGGGCAATAAGAAAAGTTGCCATAGAACCACAATTAAGTACATATTTTTGCTTGTTGCACTATATAAACTGATTCTTTGAATGTATCAACAGACTGTTAAAGATTCATTTTTCTTATTCAGGGTATATTAATACCCTGAACTGCATTAATATCTTATGATACATTCCCAAAATAAAACAAAATGTTATCTAATTTCCCATTAAATACCACCTGGATCATATCAGCATATGTGTAGACAATTGCTACAGGAAAATTATCTGTCAGCTTTATGAGGTAGACCAGACAGGAAACATGAGCAGATGAGCTAATTCTATTGTTGTAAAACTATATTTTAAAAAATCTTGCAAGTTTGAAAGTACTTTTCTTTTTCTTTTCTCATCTTTACAGGCCAAAAAAACTGTAAAGGGAGGGTCTCTTTTAAGTTTCTTGCCTCATTAGCATTCCTACTGAGGATTCAGTCAACTTTTATCTGTTAACTATTGCCTTGGTTATACCTCTTTGCCTGTCTCTCAAGGTCATTCTCAAATATAATTACAAAACCCCTGGTTGCTGCCTTGTGCAGCTTTGTCTGATCTGCTGCCTTTCTCTACTACATCAGCAGCTAACATCAAAAGGGGGTTTCCTTCTTTTCCTTTCTCTATTCTTGAGCAGTTTCCCAGTCCATACACTATCGGTTCTGTTGTATATCTGGGACTATTTCCCCTGCCTTGCAGACCAATATTAGCAGAAGATCATACATGGAACCTTGCTGCATGCTTTATTCGGTACGCTACAGATACTGCTATATTTTAAAATAATGTACAATTTCCTATAACATAAAGTACAGTAGACTTGTCCTTTCAGTTTCTTCCTCATCAATTCCCAGACATAGTTTTACAGCTTCATCATGTACCAAGTAACACTCTTAAGTTCTGAGATCAGTTTTCTAGGGAAGCAGGGTGAATTTTAGCAGCTTTCAAGTACAGGACTGAAAAGATAACACTCTGATCCACTGAAGAAAGATCAAATATATTCTACCTTCCAAAAACATACAGTATATAGAACAAAATGTGAATGTTTCATGTTTATTTTCTATTATATTAAGATATGAAGCAGCATAAATGGCCAGGATTTGATCTGTTCTGTTTTTTCTTTCTCTGTCATATTGTACCAAAACAATCCTTGCTTATTCACCATTCTTTTTCAATATCCTCTTAACAAAAAAATAGTAAATCGTAAAAAAAAAAATATCAGGATTTATGAAAATAGAAATAGTAAATTATTCCAGATAGAAAAAGTGGGTTTTAAACCTGGCTTTAAAGCTACATATAGTAGGACTGCACTCATTTAACCTTAGATTGAATAGATATCTCCTCGTTAAAAATATCCTGCCCTAATAGTAATAGTAATGCTACTATTTCAAGGAAATAAACATTTTTTCAGGTAAATAGGAAGCTTGATAATTTGGTCCAAATTGAAAATTAAAAGCAAAAACAAAAGATGCCTGGTGAGATATAAGCTGGGAATATATAAATGTATATAGCATGCTGAGAAATGTATGCCTTTAAGAGAAAGAGGAGGGCAGAGAGGAAAATTACAAGGTGAATACTTAGAGAAAAAAGAAGAGAAAGAAATTGCAAGTGGATATTTATCAGTGCCCTATCTTCTTCATAGTAATATAAGATGGTGTGTTGAAATCTCACACCCAATTTTCAAAATCATAGAAAGAAAAGATTTTCAGTTAGAGGAGACATTCCTGATAAATGCTCAATGGACGATAACGAATTGCCCTAGTTTTTGATAGAGTACATGAAGAATTATTTTTTTTATTATTATTATTTTACACTTAAGGAAACCTTCACTTTACAGCTACAGTTCAACGCGTGTCCTGATCGTTTCCCCAAGTCTGGAAAGCCCAGTGAGAACAAAGCTATCTCTTCATATTGTAATGGCTGACTCCAACATCCTAATAGCCCTGTGGTTGAATGATAAAGATTCTGGATGGTTTTCATCAATTGTGCCCTTATAAAAAGGGATTATATCAGAGAGAATCTGGAATATAAACCTGAATTCTGTCTGTTCAAACCTCTAAGTATAGGATCAATGAACTAGATGCTCAGAAAGCATTATTATGCTGTGTTCGCCCACAAAAAGGGAAGATTGCCATCCAGCTTTGTTCCACCAATATCCAGAAATGAAATATATTATCTAATATTTATTGTCTTACCTCAGGATAATAAGATGCACAAATTATTGTTAGCTGTGAACTGAAGCTATATTCTAAATTATGCCTGCCTTAATACATTTTATTATTTTGTTTATGTATTATTTTATTTGTTATAGCAGACCCATATTTCCTCTTAACTTTTTATTATGAATTCCATATTATTTATTTATTTATTTATTTATTTATTTATTTATTTATTTATTTATTTATATACTGCTTTAAGTGCAAGCACTCTCTAAGTGGTGTACACCAGTAAGCAATGTATATATATATTTACATTGCCCCCAACAATCTGGGTCCTCATTTTACCTACCCCGGAAGGATGGAAGGCTGAGTCAACCTTGAGCCGGTGAGATTTGAACCACTGACCTGCTGAACACAGTCAGCTAAAGTGGCCTGCAGTACTGCACTCTAACTGCTGCGCCACCTCGGCTCTTATGTCATATTATGTCCTGAATTTATAGAGTTGCTTAATAGTCTGATTCCAGGATTTCATTTTTTCATATTTTCATCACCTATTTCCTATTTCTGATGAAGTTGAGCATAGATGAATATATTTAATGGTAGAAGACACTGGACTGAGAAAGATTATTTCATTTACAATATTTGTAAGCAACCCCCCCCCCTCGAATCCAGGTGGATTCTTGCCAGGGTACAACAAATCAAGACAAAAGCAGATAATACACATCATCAGTAAAAAAAATCTTACACATTGTAGATGTCATGCACTTAAGCTAACTTAAGAACCAAACTGCTTCAGCTAGTTTTTTAAATATCTATAGAAAATGTACTATTTCTACTCCAAGTAAATACTGTTGTATTCAATGAAATAGGGATCATAATTGAGAATCCTGTGTCTGACCCATATCCCATTAACTTTAAGAGTCACTGAATGACCGGATTCCACATGAAGATTGAATGTCCTTTTTTATATGACGTGGCACAGTTCTGCCATTCCTTTGGTTTGAAATTGTGGTAGATATTGGCCGTAAAAAATGTGAGTAGTAACAATATAGCTCTACAGCAGCATCACTTTGATATAAAAGTCATTTCAAACCTTTTGGACATTTGTTATTGATACCCTTGGCATTGTGCACCTAAGAAGAAATGTTTGGTTCTGGAATACATTTAGAGTTTTGGCAAATTTCCAGCAGAAAAGATTCCAGAGTGGAGTAACTATTTTTTTTTTTTAAATGAAAATGGATTTGAGCCAACTTGCTGAAAAAACTTGACTTTCTTAGTGTAAGATGGGATATAGAGAACTTGGACAGACTTTCAAGGTTCTGCTATTCTATTTTAGCACAATAAATAGCATTCCTGCAAGACTTTCAAGATTGATAACAACCTTTTGAGGTAGGCCAGGTCATGAAACAGATATTGCAAGGATTCCAAGAATCCTATTCTATTGTTGTAGGATATAATAACAACAGAATCTTGAAAGACTGTTTGAGTTTCTCTCTGCTCTCTCTAATTCCAGGCAGAAATAAGGCATGGTTATTTTGAGTCTCTTTTTCATGTCCTCCACTTTCTATGATTGAATTGCCCTTTCAGTATTCTTAATATTATAATCCATTTCTTTTCCAAAATCATCTCTACACGTTTTATACGAATCATAATTGAATATTGTCTAATTTTCTACAGTGTGCTATCCAGTGGTGGGATTCAAATATGTGACCAAGCAGTTCTCTGTGTGGATGCCACTTCCGGAAGTCCATTCTGGGCCTGGGCATCAAAAAATTAGCTACCGGTTCCGCCAAAGTGGTACGAACCAGCTGAATCCCACCACTGAAAGAGATTATGAATGAAATATAATTTGTATTATGATGATTAATATTTCAACTGATAATAGAATTGGACTTTGAGCCATTATCATAAAAAAACCCTCTGCAGCTTGTAACCTTCTACGCTTACCAAAACATTAAGAAAATAAGGAGATATTAAAAATAACAAAATATTAGAATATATAAGTATGTATTTAGCCACATAATATGCATACAAAATCTGAACTTAAAGCTTGAGAATTGATGAGGATCTTTATTGTTTACAGTATAAGACATGAAGTTCTGGTCTAACGCTGGAATTGAATGGAATTCTAATATCCTGCATCTTACATTTCAGTTTTAATGGCAGAAGAAAGGTGAAAAAGGGTTCTGGAGAAAGGTATCAGAGAAAGATCAAGTCAGAATCATTTGGTAGAAGATAGCTGTCACAATATACTAAATTAAGGTTTGGAAAACAGGACAAAAACTCAGAACCTAGACAATGGTCTGATGAGAGACAGCTGACTCTCCACGTGTATGGGGGGAGACATGGGGAGCATGTCAAAAGGGCTCTGAGGGGGGAAATGCTTTCAGTCTTGCAATATTCTGTTAATGTAACTTTAGAATAAGGTAGGATTAGTTCATCTGAGTATGTTTGTTGTCTGGACTACCTTGCAAGATTGACAACATCTTTGTTCTTCTCATGCTATGAGGGAACCTTATTTCCCCAAGTAGTATTACAGATCTGGACTGCAATAATACTGATAACCACAAGATAACAGCAAATCTATTACAAAAAAACCAACTGATATCTACTTACTATCTGAATTATTGCCAAAAATTCAGAAATAACTTGAAGGTGATCTATAATTGTCTTCCATTTTATCATTCAGAAATGTTGGCAAAAAGGAAAAAAAATGTCTCAGCTTGTCCTGGGATTATGCAAAATCAGCAGCAACAAAAATCTATTTTAAATCCTCACAAAAATAGTAAAAAGGAAAAGAAAATGCAAGCCAAAACAAAATTTTCATGAACATCTTTCATGATTGTCAAGCATTAAAGCATTCGTTTCTCTTACCTGAAGCTACATTGTTTAAATATATAATTATGAATAAATAAACATTACTTTCAACTACACTATCAGCCTCTCCAGCACTGCTGACATCATGGGAACAGAGAAAAATGGAGTTTTTATTAAAGGGATAAAGAAATACTATTTTTACCCATGTTGAGAAACTGCTGATAATTCTGTATCAACAAAATCACAAAATCCTTTCAACTGTGCGATTCCGATAGTATAAATATTGAAGTACTTATAAATTTTGATAACAGAGGACTCAGTGTCAAGGGAGAGCCTGTCAACAGCAATTTACACATTGCTATAAACAACATGGACAGCACAGTCTAATCCAGAGGTGTGCATAAAATAAAATGATAACAACAAAAAGTATTTTATTTGGAGCATGCATGGAATTAGCATACTATAGCTTGAAAGTTTGGCTGGCCATTCCAGAGAAGTTTCAATCCAGTTGAACCAAAACCTGAAACATTTTAGTTTTGGTCCAGATGAGTTTGGAGTGATCTAATTGAATGAGGAAAATAATAAATAACAACAACAACCACAACAACAACAAAGTTGGAAGGGACCTTGGAGGTCATCTAGTCCAACCCCCTGCTCAGGCAGGAAAGTAAGTCTGGTGAACCTTACTCCTCTTCTCTGCATGACCAGTGTATCTTTTCTTCCCTGATCACTTTCCTAACCTTCTTTGAGCTGCACATAAAGCATAGCAAACTCAAATGGATATCTGATTCTTTCCAGATCTTACTACATCTGGAAAGAACTACATAAATTTCAATCTTTTATTCCACATATTCTCCCATTGGTCAAGCATTATATATATCGTCATCTTCAGGCTGCGGTCTTCGGCTTCCTTTTTAATTCACCTTTTCCAGGGTTTAGGCACCTAGACTGTCTTTCCAAAACTAGGGCTGTCAGCCTTTAGTATCAGGTTCTAAATCCACCCAATCACTCATTTACATGAGAAAAAGTGGGTCTATTACTGATTATATAGTTATCTAGAATGTATGAATATCTGGCTTAGAGGGAATTGTTTACTATGAAAATCAAAACTGGGGGGAAAATGAGGTGCTCCAATAAAAACTAAGTCATGTAGACAATACACATGTATATTATACTGCCGTTGAGTTCTCTGAAGTGAAATCTGGAGCTTTCTCTACCTTTTGTTATACTACAGCCTTAATCTTTATCTAGTGGTCATCACATTCACAGTTAATAGAAGTATTGAGTTAGCACTTTCTCATTGTCATTATCAAATTATTGCTTCCTAAATAAATCTAGGCAGCTTTCATTTTGATGTGCACTGTAATTTGAACATTAACTTACCTCCTGGAAATTTAATAAAATAAATAACCATTGTGATAGGAAAGTAATTTTCCGTATATGATAAAATATTAAATGGAAGGTGCTTTTATTTTATTTCAAAACAAACAAAATTGTAGTCTTGCATGATTTATCAGATTCCTTTACCATGGCCTTACAGGATGATATAGCTTCATATACTTCAGAAAGCTTTTAAATGTAAAGCCCAGAATGGAAATCAGTAACAAAAGAATATGCCTGAATGAAAAGATGAAGGACAATAGATGTAACACTTGATGTAAAATCTTCAGTAAGTAAAGTGGTGAAATTGATTGGCTACTTTTATTTCTTTTTTAGTTTTTTTTTTTTTTAAATCAAAGGGACAGGAATTGGATTGTATAACAAGGCTTGACTCTAGGAAGTTTGATCCTGCCAGAAGTGACAATTGACTGGAGAAGAAAAGACTGGAATAAAGTAAGAATGGAAAATATTTTCTATCTTTAATCGCCTGCAGAACTTTATGAAGGAACAAATATAACTGAGAGGCGAATACAACAATCACTTAGCAGGCCAGGCATACAATAGGGCTTGCGCAGAATAGAATATACTTGTTATTTTGATTCTCTTTCTCTCATTACTCAGATATTCTTGAAAGAAAATCAGTTTTGGGAATTAGAAAACAACAACTATTACACAGCTTTGGATCCTAAAGAAATAAGTGTGCTTGAAAGAAACTCATAGAAAGGAATACAATGTGTGAATACTTATATGCTCAGTGTACTTTCTGAGTGTTGGAGATCAGTGAAAATATATATTAGAAGTTTGCATGGGCATATTTATGACCATTTGCATTGCCAAAATAAGTTTTACTCTCAAACAAAATCACATGTATTTTATAAAATTAGACATGTCACTGGCTTAAGTTGTTTATGAAACCTTTAATAAAAGCTTTAGTTGCATCCTTACTGTTCTTGAATCATTCCCTTAACTAAATTATTTACAAAAAAATTGTTTAATTCCTTGTTATAATTCTGCACTATTACCATTTCTATTCACACTTAGAATACAGCATCCAGTTTTGGTCACTATATTATAAAAAAGACTCTGGAAAGAATAAAGAAAAGAGTAACAAAGATGATTAGGGGGCTAGAGGCTAAAATATATGGAAAATGTATATGGGTATGTCTAGTCTAGTGAAAAGGACTAGAGGTACATGATAGCAGTATTCCAATATTTGAGGGGATGCCACAAAGAAGACTTATCCTACAAAGTTCCAGAAGGTAAGACAAAAAACAATGGATGGAAACTAATCAAGGAGAGAAGCAACCTGGAACTAAGGAGAAAATTCCTGACAGTTGGAACATTCATCCAATGGAATTTGCCTTCAGAAGTTGTGGGTGCTCCATCACTGAAGGCTTTTAAGATGAGATGAATATCTAAAGAAACAAATTTTACTGAAGATTAAAGAGGAACAGAGACATGTTATAAATGAATCTAGCACAATAAGGAACTTTCTGAAGTTATAAAAAAAGAATAAACTAGGAAAGTTGCCTGGACCAGACGGATTATCTGGTTCTTATTATAAATGCCTTGAGGATGAACTTTTACAACCTTTATAAAGCACAGTGAACTCTATCCTGTACAGAGGAATGATAACAGAGAATTGGAAAGAAGCCAGTATAATATTAATACTAAAGAGGGACAAGATTGACTGTAACAAGAAACTATAAGCTGATATCATTATTGGATAATGACAACAAGCTGTTCACAAAGATTCTAGCTGATAGGCTGAAAATAATTTATTTAAAGGACCAATGGTTGTTTGTTTGTTTTTTATTTAAAATACAGTTAAAGGACAAGGTTAGAAATGTGTTAAATATTTTGAAATATTTGGATCAACACAATTAAAAATAAGCTGCAATAAGCTTCTTTAATACCGAGAAGGCCTTTGACAATTTGAACTAGGCTTTCTTGGTTTTGGAAAATATGTATTTTGGAGAGAACTATATAAAATGAATAAGTTCAATTTACACTTTACAAAAAGCACAAAAATTGATTATGGAGATATAAGAAAACCTATGAGATATAAAAAGGACCAAGACAGGATTATCTGTCACCTCTATTATTTACTTTGGTTCTTAAAATACTGAATATAGCTATAAAACCAGATGAGAGGCTTGTGGGAGTAAAGATTAAAGTCACCATGTGTGAGTCGGGTGTCTATTTAAATTTGTTTAATCAACAAAGTTTAGAAAAGGAACTTACAAGGACTTTTGCAGATGACCTGGTGTTGATTTTGAAAAACCCTTTAAAGGGACTTAAAGTATCACTTGGCAAATTGAAAGAATTTAGTGCATCAATGGAGTTAAAGAGTAATAAATAGAAGAAGAAGAAGAAGAAGAAGAAGAAGAAGAAGAAGAAGAAGAAGAAGAAGAAGAAGAAGAAGAAGAAGAAGAAGAAGAAGAAGAAGAAGAAGAAGAAGAAGAAGAAGAAGAAGAAGAAGAAGAAGAAGAAGAAGAAGAAGAAGAAGAAGAAGAAGAAGAAGAAGAAGAAGAAGAAGAAGAAGAAGAAGAAGAAGAAGAAGAAGAAGAAGAAGAAGAAGAACAAGAAGAAGAAGAACAAGAAGAACAAGAAGTTAACAAAAAATATCAAACGTGAACCGTATGTTATTTTGAAATAATATATTAATACATGGAATGAAGTTTAAAAAGACATGTTAAGATGAGATAAACTACAACTGTCATCACTAGGGAGAATTTCTATGATAAAAATGAACATCTTGCTTAGAAAGATGTTTTTGTTTCAGACAATACCTGTTTTGAAAACTGATGCACTACCTAAACAATGGCAGAAGGATAAACTTAAATTTGTGTGGCAGGGAAAAGAACCAAGGTTTAAACATAAGATATTACAAGATAAAAAGGAAAGAGGATGATTGGTTTTACCCAATTTGAAACTGTATTTTGCAACTTGCTGTTTGGTTTGTATAAAAGAATGGATGATGCTGAGAAATAAAAAGCTCTTAGTTAAGACACAACTGGGATTTGAGTGGCATGGATATTTGTGGTAGAAGAAACTTAAATTTAATGTACTTAACTTATTTGAGAAAATATTTTTACAATGTGTTACTGCACACATTGCCAACTGTATCAATCTCATTCTAAATCCACCACTGATCCTCTAAATAGCCTTCTTGCCATCCAATGCACCTCTGAATACCTGCACCTGGTGTGGACTACTCCTCCTCCCCTACACACACACACACACACACATACACACTCCTTGTTCTTTGAATTCTACTAATTTCTAATCTTCTGATTAGTCTTATTGCCCTTCTTTTAACTAATTCCAGTTTGTCTTCTTAAAATGTAGTACCAGAATATCCCAAAGATGCTTTTTCAAATGGCAACTGGACTTCCTTTGTTTTTGCTTGAAGACATTTCACTTCTCATCCAAGAAGCTTCTTCAGCTCTAAATGAATTGAACTAAAGAAACTTCATTCAGAACTGAAGAAGATTCTTGGATAAGAAGTAAAATGTCTTCAAGCAAAAACAAAGAAAGTCCAGTTGCCTTTTGAAAAAGCACTTTTGGGACAACCATGACCTGGATGATTGAAAATCTCCATACATATTTAGTACCAGAATAGGACATATTACTCAAGATATGTTCTGACTAGCGCAAATTAAAACAAAACTATAATTTCCAATTGTTTGAAAAGTATTTTTTACTACAACCCAAAATTGCATTTGCCTTCCCTCCCCCCCCCCAACGATATCACATTGCTGACTAATGTTCAGTTGGCAATCAATTACTGTTCCAAGCTTTTATGCACACTTATTACTGCCAAGGCAATTTTTTCTTTCTAAATAAACACATTTGATTTGTTCCTTAAGTGAAGAAATCTGCTATTATCAGCTCATTTCTCTAAGCTATCAAGATGATTTGGAATTTTCTGTCTTCTAAGATATTGGGTATACTACTACTCAATTCTGTTTTATTCAATTTCTTTTCAACTAGATCCATTAAATCTCACCTTGTTTGTGTTCAAAATAAGTCCCAAAAATGATACTCTCCAGATATGTAGAATTTCAACTTCCATAGTTTTCATACCAGCTGGAGGGTTATGGGTGCTGAAATCCAACATATGTAAAGGGAAAAAAACTACATCTTGCAATGTGCATATCAACATGTGCTTATGTTTATTAAATATAATATTGAACAGCAAATATCTTTTATTGGTCTTGCTACATCTCTTTCAGCTTCCAGAGGTTTTAGCTATTCATTATCTAAATTTGTCCTATTTATCCCAGATTTCTCAAATAACAGCCAAATTATTATGAAAAGAGCTTGCTGATAGTAAGGTTTTTGAATTGCTTCAATGATTGCCATAGGTACGACTATTCTGGAAAATAGCAACAGCTGCACAAACTGGCTTTTTGAAAATCTTTTAAATAAAATCTGTAATACTGAATCTTTTTGCTTATGAAATGTCAGAAACTATGTTTACTGTAAAGCTTCTACTTTAATGTCTCTGAATTTACAATGTTAGAAAATATTCATAATAACCACCAATAGTTCATGCATGTCTGCATTCAGCAAAATGAAAGAGAGAGCATAGTAGCAATCATCAACTTCTGTTAAAAGCTAAATCTGGCAATTCTATGTAAAAATAAAGTTGGGGGGGGGGAACAGATTTATCTTTAATATAATGTTCTTACTGTAATCTGTATGCTCATTATTTCTTCAAAGGGTGTGTAAAGTATTTAGAAAAACTGTCATGACAAAAAGAAAAAAAATGGAGGGGAAAGTTAAGGTGATTTTATCTAGCATATTTCACAGCCACAGTATATGTAATGTGAAGCAAAGTGCAGGATCATCAGAGTCAACTCCAAGAGAAGAATGGAGGGTTGGGATATTGTCTATCTCATGGCCTGTCCATTCATCAGCAACCTAATTCTTTAATAACTGAACAGAACTAGACCAAATTAAGAGAGAAAGGAGGGCAAGCTGATTAAAGAAAAATCAAATTCAAAAAATGTGTTGGATCAGGCTGGAGGTTGCAAGAAAGAGACAGAATGGGACAATTTGCCTCAGCCAACTTTCCATGGCCAACTCGCCATGATTAACTCACCACAGCTAATTTACTGCAGGACAACTCGCCATGGACAACTTGTCACGGGACAACTCGCGGCAGGACAATTCAACAATTCAAGTTAATTATTTAAAATGACTGTAAAAATTATTTTAATTTTTATCATTCCCATTTTATTTTGTCCCTCCTTTGGCATCCTTTCTTTAATTATTCTATTTGACTATTTGTTCAATATTAATGTAACTCTTGTCCCGTGGTGAGTTGTTCCGTGGTGAGTTGTCCACGGTCAGTTGTCTTGTGGTGAATTAGCTGTGGCAAGTTGGCTGCAGTGGTATGGCCCTGGCGAGTTGACCCTGGTGAGTTATCATAGACCCAGAAGAGAATCTGGAAACATTGCCCAAGTGCCTTCCTATGGGAGAGGCATTGGACTTAAATTGTTGCAAATAGTTCCATTCTCAGCCACATTCCTGGTCATGACCCAAAGCATACCTATGTAGTCATTCTGTGCTTCCTAGATACAACACAAGATAATGCACAGATACACATGAGCATGCCGTAACATTGTTCTTTTTCTTACTGCAATGGCCACTGCTGGTAAAGGGATCATCCCAGCATTAAGAAACTGTTCTGTATGCTTTCTATTCTTTGCTTTATCTTTCAAAAATACTAAGGGCCCACTGATCAATATTGGACAATCTTGTTTTGCCTCATAATGCAGTTACCTTAAGTGTACACTTGACTTTATGTTTGTCACCATGGAATACTACTTAAAAACTGTACTATTTTAAGGGACAGCTGAAGCAAGTTGATTAACACAATGAATGTAAGCAAGAATTTGTGGCTGTACTGCCACACAGAGCTGCTTGAATTATTATTATCAATAGAAAACTGGACCAACAAATCTATGAAATAAAAATTGTTTGCTTATATAAAAAACAACCATATTTATCAAAATGGCATTGTAATCTTTTCACACTCCAGAAGGTTTTTCTTTGTCAGACAGCAGCACTTAATCCATCAGCTGGGCCAAAGGTTTAGCAACCTGATCCAAACTATTTTTTACAGTAATGTCAAAATAAAGTCCATAACAAAGTGGCTTTTCTAAAACAGGGGAAAAAATAAGGTATAAACCAAACCAAACCATATTAATACTGCCATATTTACTGTAAGAGCCACTGTGGTATCATAGTTGAGATTTTAGACATAAACCAAAGCAGCAGGAGAAGGGAATGACTTTAGTTCAACTCTATCCTCCACCATGGAAATTCATCCCATGAATTTTTTTTTATTATTATTATTTTTCACCATACACCAAAACAAACTTAAAATACGTAAACATAAATCTTTTCTTTTAACAGAACAGTACTATACATTTTAAACATTCTTTACATCTTATTTACATTTTATGTACATCAATAGTTATGTCTTTTCCTTTCTCTGTTCTAGCCAATTATAACATTTATTCCAAATTTAATAAAATTCTGTCGCCTCCTTGTCTTTCAATTCTAACATAAGTTTATTCATTTCTGCGCATTCCAAGATTTTGTACATAATCATATCATTTGTGGGAATATTTTCACTCTTCCAACATTGAGCATATGCTATACGAGCTGCAGTCAATATGTGTATAATGATGTGTTGGAGTTGTTTTTCCATCTTTAAATTTATTATGCCCAAAAGAAATAATTCTGGTTTGAAATCCATTTGTATCTCAGTTATCTCCTGTATCCAATCTCTTATTCGTTCCCAATAATTTTTTTCTTTGGGGCACAGCCACCACATGTGATAAAATGTTCCTTCTCTTATTTTACATTTCCAATGTACTTCGGGTCTATGTTTTTATACATTTTAGCCAATCTCGCCGGTGTTAAATGCCATCTGTAGATCATTTTATATTGATTCTCTCTGTATGCAATTAATAGCGTCAATTTGCAACTTATGTTCCATAATCTTTCCCATTCCTCTAAATTTATATTTCGCCCCACATTTCATGCCCATGCTATCATTGGCTCCTTCAATATTTCTTCCTTTAACTCTATCTCTAATAGGTATTTATAAAGTTTTGATAATAGTTTTCCTTCCTTACTTATTAAAATTTTATCAAGTTGATGTGGGGTCTGACTAATTCCATGTTCTTGCCTATCCCTATTATATCTAGATTGAATTTGTAAATACGGCCACCGATCTATGGGTATTCTTTGTTCCTCCAACTCTTCTCTTGACTTGAGATTTCCTCGGTTATCCAGTAATTCTTTATACCTAATCATCTTTTTTTTCTCTAATGTATTGGGATGAATCACTGCCTCCATCGGCGAGAACCAATTTGGAATTTTCCTATAGTGTCTTTTTTTTATTTTTTCCCATATCCCGATCAATGCTCCTCTTATCTAATATTGCTGGAAATATGTTGATGTTTTCTTCTGTTTCCCCCATAGAAATGCATGCCAACCCGCCTGTAGATCATGTCCTTCAATCATTAATATCCTTTCATTATCCAAGTTTATCCAGTCTTTAATCCATAATAATCCTGCCGCATAATAATAGATTTCCCATTTAGGGAGTCCAAGACCACCTCTACTCTTACTGTCTTGTAATGTTTTGGTATTTATCCTAGCTTTTTTGCCCGCCCAAATAAATTTATTTATTATTTTATCCAATTCTTTAAAAAAAGTTTTCTCTAATTTTATTGGAATTGTTTGAAATAAATACAATAATCTTGGTAGAATATTCATTTTAGTCAATGCGATTCTGCCTAATAATGATAATTGGAGATTCCCCCAAGTCTCAAGATCTTGTTTCATTTTTAATATCAATTTTGTTATAATTGTCTTCTTTTACTGAGGAACACCTTGAGGTTATCCAAATTCCTAAATATTTAACCTTTTTCACTACTTGTAATCCCAAATTCTCTTCCAATTTCCTTTTTTGTTTATCGGTTAAATTTTTTGCTAACATTTCAGTCTTTTCTCTGTTAATTTTTAATCCTGCCACTATTCCAAATTTTTCTATTTCACCCATAAGAATATTTCTTCTCTCTATAGGTTCCTCAATAAAGAAAACCAGGTCATCAGCGAATGCCTGTAACTTATATTCCTCTGCTTTGACCTGTACCCCTTTTATTTCTTTATTTGCTCTAATTTGAACTAATAATACTTCAAGCGTCAAAATAAAAAGTAAAGGTGAAATTGGGCATCCCTGTCTTACCCCTCTGTTTATTTCAAAACTTTTTGTATTCTCTCCATTGATTATCACACTAGCTCTTTGTGTTCTATATATTGCCTTAATTGTGTTACTAAATTTCTCACCAAATTTCATATCCTCAATCTGTTGGAACATAAATTGCCAACTGAGGCTATCAAATGCTTTCTGTGCGTCTAAAAAAATCAAAGCTGCCTGTTTTCCTAAATGTATTTTGTAATATTCTAGGACATTTAACACGGTTCTAATATTGTTTCTGATTTGTCTTTGGAGTAAAAAACCATTTTGGTCTGGATGTATTATATTTTGTAAAATTAACTTTAATCTTTCAGCCATTATATTAGTAAAAATTTTGTAATCCGTATTTAGCAGCGAGATTGGCCTATAGTTTTTAATCTGTTTGGGGTCTGTGCCTTCTTTTGGGATAAGAGTTATGATGGCATCTATCCAGGAGTCTGGTAGATTAGATTTCTCCAACACATCATTATACACCTCTAGTAATATCTTTTCAAAATCTTCGTGGAAGGTTTTATATAGCTCCCCCAGAAGGCTGTCCAGTCCTGGGGTCTTATTATTTTTTTTGTTTTTTCACCACCCTTTTTAATTCCATAGCTGTTATTTTCACATTCAGTATGTCTCTTTGTCCTTCTTTTAATTCTGGCAGACCATTAACTTTCAAATATTGTTTAATCTTTTCCCCATCTATCATCCCATGAATTTACTGGAGTGACTTTGACCTAGTCACTTATTCACAGTCCAACCCATCACACAAGATTGCTATTTGGTAAGAAAAATAGACAAGGGGCCACTCAAGCACATGAAGGATATTATCTAAAATGCAGTTTTAAAGCACCTACATATTCAGACATTTTCCTGGGCAAAGTTTCTGTTGAACCCTATAAATATTTTATCTGGGTAGAATTTTTGAGTTCTTCTGTAACTTAAGCACTTTAAATTACATTACAAATTACAATAAGGCTACAGTAATCCCATAGCACAGAGTAAATCCTAGTCAGATCAATGGGTATTAATTTACTATGAGACCCAAATAAGATATCATTATTGGTTTCCCCATTGCTAATAGGAAAACTGTTTGTAAAATATAAAAAATATAAAAAATGGCATTTAGTTTGGCTGACTTCCTTCAGATAACCTTTTCTCCCATTCCTTCTCTTTCTTTATCATATCCACATATATATTCTCCTCCTTGTGACAAACGTCAGAAAAATATTCCAAAACACATTAACCTTGACAACAAGAAGCTTGGTCTATCAATCCAATCTAGTTCATGTTGAGCCTCATTGCCAAGTACTAATTGGCTGAGTGCCTCTGTGCCAAAACAATACATTTGCTTTGAAGAAAGAGTACAGGTGAGAGGTGCCTTCTAGAGAAGCCACAATTTCATTAACTGGGTTACATTTTGCAGAAGAACTTATCTTTATAATTATTTATATGTTAAATAAATCCAAAGTGGGAACAAGAAGGAATCTTTGTAGGCATTTTATGTAGTCTGCAAACTGCCCTTGGAACATTCTTGTCATCATGCAAAGACATTTTTATTCTCCCAGGCTTTTTAAATAATAATGCTGATGCTAGGTGCCTCTTGATCAGCTCGACCCTAAACAGACACAACAAGCATTCAAAGGCATGCCAGCTTCTGATAAATAGATTTATAATAGAAAAAGCAGCCATTATGAAAGAATTTTGGTAACTGCTGTGTCATAAATGCAAGGCCTATTTATAGTAAAATTGAGATTTAAATTCTTTTTCTCTGTTGCACAATGTAATATGCTTGAGGATTTGGGGGACAGTTTCCATTTTGTAATTCTTTTAGTAACAGACTAATCTACTTTCAGCTATGTTATTCTAATCTTGAAAGAACTGGGTCCCATGCCTAGTGTGATTTTTGTTTTACCTTCAGTTGCAGCTTCTTTATTATTGATTATTCCTTATATTATGCTATATATTTTATGGTATCTTAGTATATGTTTGTTGAAAATTATAGACATTATATTTATAATAAACTGGACTGATTTTTTGTTAAAGAAGCAACATATAAATAATATTGCTTTAATTTAATTTATTTAATTAGGAACCACCTGATTTAACAAAGACTGGTGTGCAATAAATATGTAAATAAATATATCTTTCTCTTTTTTCTTTTTCTTTCTACCTATAAGATGATTTGTGACATATATATAAAAGGAGTTGTCTTTGGTAAAATTCAAGTATATTTTTTTCTTTTTATATAGACATTAATTTTTTAACATCCACACAGTCTGTTGTAATCTTAAGTTCTTTTGCTTGATCTGCAGATCAAGAGAATGAGGTTTAAATGACTGAATCTGTACCTTACAGCCTTGGCCATGAGCTTTGCATAGCCAGAGAGAGATCTTGTCTTCCATGTGTTCAATGAGGAATTATAATCTATTTCTGTGAATAAATGCCACTATTTGCGCTGTCACAGCCAATCAGTACTTCACTGAAATAGTAGTAAGAGTATTGATAATGATGGTAATGATATAAATAATAGAACTCTCATACCACAGGTATATTTTGTCCAACAAATCTGATTAATGGATTAGCACTGAGGTTCAGTAACTAAAATAAATCTTTTACTGAACAGCAGTCTTGAAAACAATCTTCCTCTGTTTTGCAAAATTATATAAGTCTAAACCCTCAGTTCTGAAGGTTTGTGTATCACAGCATCAGTGTGTAGAAAGTAAAGGGTTTAAAGAATGAAAAAGGAAGGCAGGAAGTCTTTCTTTTAAGTGTTAAACTTGCCTTGTAATTGGATTTGCTAGTTGATAGTGAAAGAAAGCTTTGATTAGCTGTTTCCCTAGAGCTAAAGAAACTTATATGAAACTTTGGGTTGAAACCAATTATTTACATTTCCATGGAAAATGTCATTATTAGTACATTTTGCACTGTAACTGTTATTCTAATGTGTTGTGGGATGGTTCCTGCATGGCTTGGTAATGATGCTGGAGAAATCATTTAAGTACATTTAAAGAAGAAAAATAGCATGTACATATTTATGTAACTCTAAGTACTGAGCTCTCTGGGGAAGTTGTACACTTCTTCTTCACCAAGGTAGTTTATTTGTGCCAGTAAAGATTTATGTTGCTGCAATAAAGTTATGTTGCATGGGAAGCTCTCAGCACACTAGTAATATGCCTTAAGATGTTAAGAGTGAAGAGTGAGTGAAGCAAACTTGCAAGTCTTGACATTCTCCATATGTCTTGGGCATTCTTCAATTGTATGGATTTCTTCTCGTAGAATTCCCAGTTCATGTGGCTATTGCTGAAAATACTGGGAGTTGATGTCTTCACATTTGCCAGGCATTGATGTTGAGAAAAATCTGACCTAAATATTCTAGTGGAGCATCTTTGGTGTAGGTTAGTTGAAATTTGATCTGTGCACAGTTTCAATGTTTACATCTAATAGACAAAGGGTAAATTTTCTTGAAATTCCATCTTTCTTCCTGTAATATGAAATATATCTTGGTGTTGATTGAGGGAAGTGCTACATACCATAGGAGTTTTTTTTCCAAATTAGGATAAAAGAAAGTTAACAAAGATGTCTATTTGGGAACATAAAACGTTATAAAACTATTAATTATGTCAAATACATTATTCATAAATTATTGATATACTTATAGACTGCCTTTCATTCTAATGAATACCAAAGTGTTGTACAATGAACTTGCTACAAGTAATCTTAACTATATAAAATAAAATCTACATAAGCAAGCTGAGAGATAGCTAACCCAAAACATGTAAATGAAAAATGTTCATAATTGTCCATTTAAAGGCCAATCATATGGGATGCAAAAAGAATTTTAGGAATTACCACTAAAAAGATTTTGACATACAAAATATGTTACAAGGAATAAGAGATAAGGAAGCAAGAAATGTTTAGACAAGAAAGTTAAAATTAGGCTAAAAAAAGATTGAGCACGTGTTGAAATAGTTATTTGGTTCTCTTTTGGCAGACTTGGGCAGATTAAAAGTTTGAAGGGATATGTCAATGTCAGGATTATGTGTAGCATCCTATAGACCTTCTCCTTGAAGTGTAGATGCACAGAAAAGCCTTTTGCAGGCTAGCCAGAGAAGCAAAGCGATCTATACTTTATCACCTCTCTTGTAATCATTGTCTTCTGGGCATAGCCTACCTGTCTAAAAGACCTGAGAAATCCTCAAAACAACTACACTTGAAAGTGTGGAGCAGGAAAAAAATACACAAAAGAGTAGCTAAAATGATAACTGTCCCATAGCACTTATACTTTTGCAAAAAGTATAGAACCAAAACAATTACTGAATCGGAACATCATCTGTACAAGAAAAATATTGCCATCTCTCATAGAACTTCTAATAATGGTGAATATTAATACAAGAAGTATAACAAAAAATAAAGACTTCTTGACCCATCTTGGGTGAAGTTCTTGCTCATGATTTGATGGCATAGGTGAGGTTGCCAAAAACAGCCCTATCCTCTCTATTCCCAAACTAGGCAAGGAAAAGCCTGGTTCCTTTATAAGCTCCCTGGAGATGATATAGGAGAGGCAACATATACATTTTCTAAGATCTCTCACCCCTCTTCTTTAGTTGAACCATCTGAGCACCATCTATTGTTGGTGCTTATGTCTAGTTCAATATCAAAAGGAGAGGATAATGTGGTGGTAGCAATGTGTGGTGGTCTGTTTGGAGGATGGAGGCTTTCATCTCTGCCCAATAGTTCCAATCTATGATGCTGTGCTTGCCCAGCCCAAGTTTAAATTAGTGGATTCATTTGCCCAGGTATAATAAGGGGTTAAGAGGGGGCTAAATCAGTGAATGGAAGGTAAATTCACTCCTTGTTGGCTGCTAATCTTAATGGCAATATCCAGTCTCCAAGAATAGAGCCCACTTGCCTCTAAATGACAGATGTTAGGAAACAAGAGGAGAGGGGGTGTAATTGTTCTTAGCATTCTTATGTTCTTAAACATGCATACATGCATGAAACAGCTACAATTTTTTAAAATTATTGGTATTATTCTAAAACATGCACTTTATGGCAACCCAGCAGCTTTTCATTCTTCTATACGTGTTCATAAGTTTTAGCCAGCAAGGAACAGTGGAATCTCTTCCCTTTCTCTCAGAGCAGCCTACCTCACAGACAGGACAAAAGATTGGAGAAAAGGCTCAATAAAAACAAAGTAAATCCATAAAAATAAGGTGGCTAACAGGCACTGCAACCTGCTTTTCCATTCAGAGCTCTCCTTCTCAGCCCAACCTGAAGGCTGACTGATTTGCCATACTGCCTGACCACAACTCTCCACCAAGCACTTTATTTCAGGGTGCAAATAAAAGTGTGGCTGGAAGAGGATGTCAGTGATCCCGCCCGTCTGAGAGATGAATCCAGCCCGGTTATTTACTTATTTTATTTAGTTAGTTGCCGTGCGAATTCAATTAGCAGCGTGAAACATTTGCTGCGGTTTTTGTTTACCGGTGGCAGTTTGTCAGTAGTTATAAGTAGAGTTCCATCTGTCAGTTAAACTACAGGGCGAATTGAGAGAGAGGGAGAGAGGGAGAGGGAGAGGGAGAGGGAGAGAGAGAGAGAGAGAGAGAGAGAGAGAGAATATCTGAAGGAAGGAGTCAGTGAACTAAATTCCGCCTGGCTGTACAGGAGATGTAGCGGGGTCGCCGTGGAGCGTGCTGGTTGCTTCTCGCTGCACGAGGAAACGCCGGGGAGGTAAGAACACCACACACGCGAGGACTCTGGCACGGTTGGCAAACCCAGGAGGCGCAAGGATGTGTTACCAAACGCGCGAGAGGGAGGCAGGGTGTCTCGTTCAGTGAGAGATAAACAGAAGATGCTCGACGCCTTTTTTTTTTTTTTTTTTTGTGCCTCATTCTTGCAAGCTCTTCCCTTCAAACTCCTCCAGATTGCTTCCCTGCTTCTGTTCCTCGACTCTTCCCGTCTCTTTCTCTCCCCCATTGTTCTCCCCTTTTCCTTGCTTTTGATGCACAGACGTGGTCACATTCCGTTGACTCGCCCCTCTTCCTTGTTTTTTTTTTTTTTTTTAAACATTCACGCCTAGTGAGGCTTTAAGTCAGAGCCAGTAGCCTCTCGGGCGAGTTTTAGTCATGTGTGAAGCTCAGTTTGATCGAGCGCTCCTTTTCTGCCTTTTCACTCTTACCAAAGATTAATAGGTGGCGTCACGTTGCTCCCCTGCTCCTTTCCGCAGGAGGGACTTAAAAGGAACAACGACCACCTCCCCTCCCCGCTAATCACTTTCGATAAGAATTTTCCTCCCAAAAAAAGAAAGAAAGAAAAAGAGGGGGGGCGATAACCGTGCAATCTACGAGCGGTGGCAAAGACTGGGGAAGGCTAGAGATGCTTCATACTGCTAACAAGGGAAGGAAGGCTTCCACCGAGACAGGTAAGAAGTGCCTGAATGGGAAGGATCGGTGGACGGGGGGGGGGGGAGAGAGAGAGAGAGAGAGAGAGAGAGAGAAACAAGCTGTTGGGTTTGCATCGCTTTTCAGCCCGGATAAAATATCTCCGGTGGAGGATAGCAAGGGTCTTATGCCAGCTGCCTTTTGTTCGTGATGTAAAGTACCTGTAGTGACTGATGAATTGGAGCGTACTAAAGGTTCAGTTGAAAATGGGCTTGTCTGCCAGGCAGCTTACGATCTTAAGGACTCCCTCCCCCCCCCGCCCGCCCCTCTTGTCTTTAATTGTTATTTTTTAACCGCGGACTTTTATAAACAAACAAACAAACAAAAAACACTGCTGGACACAAAGCAGGAGTTTGGCAGAAGGTTAAACCCAGGGCTGGATGAAATCTCTACCAGCTTGCAACCTTGCTGGGAGCGGGCATTCTGCAGTTTGATGCCCAATTGATCTGAAGCGCTTTCCAAGAGGGATTTGGGCTCTCACTGCTCAGGCTAGGTGTTGGCGAGACTGGGTTGATCTCCAGCATCGCTAGTAAAGCATAGCAGCCTTTCTAAAGTGCTCTGCAACCTTCGGCAGGGTTCACTTTACGCCAAATAAGCCCTCCGTTCCCTTCTTCAGAGAAAGGGGGTTATCAGGCTATGCAAACAGCATCCAGGCTTAGCAGCAATCAGAACGGTGGGTGAATGTCAACTGTCCAATGGAGAAACTCTGACAGTGATATCCACAAGCGCACCAGGATGTAATAAAGGATTTCCTGCATAACAGCTAACACACAGAGAGGCTAATTACCTCTCACAAGGTCTGAACTTTGGATTGGGGAATGGGAGTCATACTTACGCAATGTAAGTGTCCTCAGCTTTCATAGCTAGGCCTTTAAATTTTTTTAGGATGAAGTAGGTAGCCTGCTAAATGAAAACTAAGCTTACAATGAAATTTAGTTATCATGTACTGTTAATTGTGGGTGATTTTCTAAAAAAAATATCTACCACATCAATTATTTGGGAAGTCTTTATTTAAAATCTTTCCGTATTGTCTTTACATTATGTCTGTGCGTGAGCTTGTAAAGAAATGTAATAGTGACCGTGTAATGAATACTCCAAAGTTGATAGGGATCTGTGGAATACAACATACAGATAATTTAGGCTTTTTTTCTCCTTTTTCCTATGCTTTAGAAATTATATTAAATTAAATAAGCATCCCTATGCTACAATTATATTAAAGAACTTAAAATGGTAAATATTAAAAATCAGTAGGAGCTATGGTTCAGGTTCGTACAGTAAACTAACGAATTTCTGCAAGAGATGAAAAGTTATAGTCCTGTAATGCCTTTCCATGGAGTAACCATACTTGGATAATAGTAGGATAATAGGATTAAAGGGAAAAAATCACACTAAAAATAAAAGGAATATTTGAAATGAAACTGAATAGTGGTTGCATTCTGTTCTTAGATATTTAAGCAACATCATCACAGATAAGAATAATGGATTTTGTAAAATATGTAACATCAGCTACAATATTTTTTGTAGAATTAAAACTCCAAAGGGTATGCTTACTTGTGAAATTTTAGAAATGTAAGTAACTGTTTCCATTATAAGGCAGTTTCTTCTTGTAAAAAAATCCCTGCCATTTGAAAAATATAAATGAAAGATGGTCACATAGCACAGGTAAAAATAAGGTTTATTATAAAGTAGGGTAATTTAGCAATTATAGTTTACACATTAAATTTGCGCAAAGTGTACAATGCAATAGTAAGTACTGTAATATTTTAACTTATTTTAACAAAAGAACTGAGTTTGCCTCTTCATAAAAATGTCAGCTTAAGCACAGCTAAATAATACATGAGGCAATTTTGATTCTCTCCTGTACAAAAACCCTTAAATCTTCCTAGAATGCAGACTTTTATTTTCTGTACTCAAAGAACCAAACCCTTCAAATGACTTTTTCACATTATAATCATTGCATTAGTAAAATTAATGGTAATCTGCAGTAAATAGACAACACTCTGTATCCCTTAGAAGAGAGATACAAAAAGGTTAAGTCCTTTTAACAAGGCTCATTTAAACCCAAGGGCAATAGTAAAGACTCTGTTGTCAAACCAAATTTCTGTTCATTCATAGTTCTCCCCCCCCCCCCTTACTCCTCCTCTAGCCTTTTTTGGCAGATGCTAACTTGCTTCTTCTCAACATTTACAGTGTGATTAATATGAATTGAAGCATTTTACGAATAATCCAGTAGATGCTGCTGTAGAGCAAAGGAAACATCACTTTACTGGCTGGGGAAAGGGGAGAGAGCAGAGCAATGGGAAGAAAAATCTTAAGCACTGCTGATTCTGACTGAGTATGTTGACTGCTGATGGAAGAGTAATGTGAGATCATTACATTTTCATACCATTCTATAGGGTGTTATTAAAGCTGAAGCCACACTTACTGGAATGATCACAGCTCTGTTAGGCACATAACACGTCTGCTATTTTAAATTGTAAAATCAGTTTACTGTACATTACTATGCAGAACATTTCATCACTGAATACTAAAGCCCTTTAACATGCAAATTTTCTCAGAGGAAGAGCTGAAGTGCAATGATCTTAAAGTAATAATGCTCAGATTCATTATAAAAATGGGCCCTAGTTGCCAATGCACAGTACAAGTATTTAGAAATTTTTTTAAAAAATGTTGCTATTATATTGATAGAATTGAAATTCAGTAGTGGTTTTTCTGATTAATATTGAGCACTTAATAGACTAATTGGAAAATACCAGAAAACCTAAATTGTTAATTAGAAAGGACATGTGTTTGCCAGCACTAAAGTTGATATTGTGAGGTTTTTAGTAGGACAGGAAATATATATATATAGAAAAACAGAATTTGAAGGTGAAAAAGTAGAGAGAGAGAGAGGGAGGGAGGGAGGGAGGGAGGGAGGGAGAGAGAGAGAGAGAGAGAGAGAGAGAGAGAGAGAGAGAGAGAGAGAGAGAATATACGGGATGAGGAGAAAATGTGTAGTGCTGTGTTATCCTGTGTAAGTAAATGTTGATAACATGACAAAGCAAACCAGAGAGCTACTTACTGATTCAATTTCAGGCAACCACTGACCTCTATCTGTGGGAATATTTATTTTTTAGAAGTAATTCCAAAGCCTCAATTTACTGTACAATCAAAATAGTGAAGAATAATTTTTAATACATCATTGGTTCTGAAATATAATGCACTATTCCTCTTCTAAGCCATGTTTGTATTCAGCTACATTTCATGGTAACTTGCTCTTGTGTAGCTGATACAGATTTTGTGAACTGATTAAATAGATTCTAAGTTCTTGGCTTAATCAGTTATTAAATCTTGAATACTTTTTTTTTTAGTTAGCCAAATATGTGTAGGCTGTACTTTCTTTTTTATACTACATTTAAAATTATGGTTAGCTTTCTTTCTCCTAAGTGTGCACCCAAATGCATACCTGCTAGAAATATTGGTATTTCAAACATGAAACTCTTTGCCTTACAACAATACAGTTACGTGCAATAATAAAAGCTTAATTCATTCTTTTACAAGAGAGCTTCTGACATGCAAGAGAAATTGTCTTTCCTTTTTTCTGACTGCAGCCCCCATTGAATCCCTCACTTCTACAATAAAAAAGTCTCTCAAACTTCCAGAGCTGTTCTGGAATCTGTGAAAACTGAAGGAGGAAGAAAAAAAAAAGTTTATTAGCCAAAGAACTGTATAGGACATAACCCTTTATGTTAATAAATATAATTGCATGTGGCTGGTTTTAAAGCCAACTTATATTTTAAGATATTCAACTTATATCTGTCTTTGTCTATAAGGATCTAAAATGACTTTGACAGTAGTAAATCTCCAATATCCTGCTATTCAAACAATGTCCAGTATTCCTGCTATTCCTTTTATGTAAGCATGTTTAAATACAAATTTTAATCGCTGATTAGAACATACTCAAGTATGTGTAATTTGGAGATGCTTTGCCATCGCTTTCAGAATCATGTCATTCATTCAGTCTTGGAACTATTTTGCATTACAATTTTCTAACATAAAATTATATCAGTAATGTGATAACATTCTGAATTTAAACTTGTTGTTTGCATACATTTTGGTTTAATGTCATAAACCATGATGCTTTGTGTCAGAGCAGCTAAACTTTTTAGGGCATCCTAAAAGAACCCTAGTTCTAAATGTGACTGTTTTCTGATCTAAAATGGAATTCTGTATTAGAGAGATGCTTGGATGTCACTGATTTATATAGTTACAATTTGTAATGGCTTTCTATCATCTGATCCTAACAATATTTAGGTAAACAGTACTGTAGGTGCCTAATTTCCTTTTTTTTCCTTTACTGATTTTTAAGATAGGACTTCTTTATGTTGCGTATTTATGCATAAAGAACATTTAAAGGCATGTGAGTGTGTAGGAATAAGAGGTGATTATAATTTAAATGATTAATCAGTCCTTCAAAAGAAGGATACTACTTATGTCACTGATGTTTAATACAACTTTTTTTAAAATACCGTTTGCTATTGTATTTACAAGTCGATAGCTTTTATCAGCTCGGCTTTGAAACTGTCTATTAGTGAAAGTTTTGGCATCTTTAAATAGTTCAAGAAGTATAGTAATTAATATTTCCAGTAATGTAACATTCTTAATTTGCCATGCATTTTGTAAGTGCTCCAAATTCATGTGAAATTTACATCATGCAGTGAAGCGTTCCGTATGATGTAAAACTCTGCAAGAACATTATGCAAAATAAAATATTATAAAATTCTGCACTAATGAGGATTATTTTCTGGGAGGCTTGCCCCATTTAAAAGCTGTTTCACTAAGATGAATGGTTATTGTTTTATTTTATAGGACTGCAGTTTTTATCGGTGTTGAATTATAAACAGATGAAATTTCAAAGAATTGCAATGGAAGGAGATGATTATGCCTTGCTCATGTTAAAATGTACATCCGTATTATTGATTTCTTCATCTGAAACACATTTGAATTGAACACTTTAATTCATCCTGCATAAGGAAACACCCTTTGAATCTTTGTTTTGTTTTTTAGTAAAGCTCCAGGAATGTACTATAATTGTATTGCCTCTCCTGGATATCATGCTTCCCTTTGGAAATGCTGTATTATGAACAAACCATGGAGTTTCTTACAGATATTTCTCATTGTTTTTCTTTGATTGAAAACTAATATTACTCTGGAAGAATCTTTTCACAAATGCTATCAAGATATCACTGCAAAATCTGACACGGATACTTTCCTTCTTTAACAAGCATCAACAGACACATTATCCCTTCTTCAAAGAATTTCCATACTTTGATATGCTTGAATTCTGTACTTTGATACAGCTTTCAGTACAAAATTTTGATTGTTAAAAATATGATATGTTACATCTTTTGTGAGCAACACCAAGAAGTAGCCATTCCATATTCACCATCATGATTTTTTAGCCCATCTCCTCTGTAGAAAATGCAAGGTATATTACATTTGTTGAAATATATGCCAACAACATATATATATATATATATATATATATATATATATATATATATATATATATATAATTTGAAATTTATTAGTAGTTAGTGTATTTATTATATATATATATATATATATATATATATATATATATATATATATGTCATATAAAGGTGCTGAATTAATATTTATGATTATACACAAATGTGTGCATGGCTATATATAATCACACAAGAGTCTCTAGAGGTCACTAGAAGGTAAGGAATGGACAGTCATTAAATTAGTTTCATGGGGTCCATTTACATTAACATTTTTGAAAAGTTAACTATTCTGGAAAGGAAAAAAAATGGTATAAAATAGTCAGCAAAGATGTAAGCAAGCATCAGCAAGTAAAGTCTTGGGTCTGTCATGTTCGCTTATTATTTTCATTATTTTCAATGATCACTATTCTCTTTCTCTTCAAGATTTTAAAAATATTGCAACTTAGCTCTGCAATATCTTGAGTTATTTATTTTACTGATGAGAAGGAAACATTAAACCTGCTCCCATTTAAAGAATAGCACATTTTAAATATCTTCTTGGAATATATTATATCATCATGGTGTAAAGAATATCCAGATCAGCCGGAATGTGGCTTTGTTGAGTTTTTCCCTCTTCAGTCAAGAAATACCTGGATACTAAATTGGATACAAACTGTGAAAGTTTGTTTTACCAATGATGTTCCATTTACAATAAAAAGAAAGAAAACAGATGTTTAGAGTGAAAAAGAAGTATGTTGAGTATAATGAGTAACCATTACATATTTCATAGTCAGAGTACTCTGAAGTAAGAGTAATAAACTATGCTACTGCAAATAATATATAACTTTTCTTTTTTTCGTACATGTATAGCAGGGTGATTATGGATGAAGATTAGTTAATCTTAAATAGGATGCAAATCTTCAGCTGGAGCTTATTAAATTGTAAAATATAGATTGCCTTTACCCTAATGGCCTCTGAATCCTATTATCATCCCATTAGAGAGTGTGGGATTTTAGTAATTCTGTTGTTTTCAGTGGACAGTGAATATAATGGGGGAGGGCAGGGGTTAATGCAATTCATCTCTTTTAATACTTGTAACTCAGTCCCTCATCACTCAGGATGGTTTCATTAGCTTTCTTTTTGCTATTTTTTTTAATGTACCAAAAACATTTCTTTAACCACCTCATGCTTTCTATACGCTTTGTACTTTATAAACAGAGTAGAAAGTAAACTGTTGGTGGTTATTCCAAAAATAATATTAAAGTACCACTTTATTTTTTATGTTGTTATATCATTTTTCATTTAAAACATTTGTAAAATTGTAAGGATGTGAAAAGTTGTATTCTACTATGTAGAGGTAGTATAGGAGGGCCACTGTTGCTGGGATTCTGCATTGCCAGATTCTGCACATACCTGTTTCATAATTCAGTCTTATGTTCAAAGAGAGAGAGGGAGGGAGGTAGAGGGAGGGAGGGGGGAGGGAGGGAGGGAGGTAGACGGAGGGAGGGGGAGGGAGGGAGAGAGAGAGAGGGAGGGAGGGAGGGAGGGAGGGGGAGAGAGAGAGAGAGAGACTGACTTTTATTCAGGTGAGATTATTCCTTATTTTGGCTAAATTTGACTTCTTCAACAGTGTGGTGATACATGCAATGTTGTTATGAATTTGGTTTGCTTGACAGTTCATTCCAGGTATTCAAAAGAACTCCTCTTAATGTTGACAGCCATGTGATGGTTAGTTCCAAGCTATCATTGTTAGTAAATCAGTTGCTGTGTACGAGAGGGATCTCAGTCACGTTTTTGCAAGAAGACATTCTTAATGCTGTGTATTGGGATACTTTCATCATGCTTTGTAAATATTTTTATAAATACAATTAATTCATTTATAGTCAAAGTGAATATGTTGCTTTCTAGATGATTTTCACCCTTTTAAAATTTTGTTTGAAGGTTGGTGTTGGGCAGAATTTTTTGAGATTTTATAAACATTGTAAATTACAAAAACATTAAATTCCAGGATTTCACTGATGAGAATTCTAGTCTAAATGGACAATGTTCCATAAATAATTCAGTTTAGAACTGGATCTGAAGCTGCATAATGAAAAATATAGATAGAAGTTGTGGTGTGCAATTCTAGTGTGTTTAAATGCTCACTAGATCTTTCTCCGAAGCTTGCCTGAAGTATTGGTATGTGGGAATGACATCAAAGGGTAAAAGAGTGAGATCCTGCCTGGGAAATGATTAGACAGAGAAGGAGGAGCCTGCAGTTGCCTATAGTCAGAAAAATAAACACAGAAAGTATCCACCCTAATTAATTAGGCTATTAAAAGGGGTGAGAGATCTGTACTTTTAGATTCTGTTAATGTAATCATACAATAAAGTAGAATTAGCTCATTTGGTTTTTATTTTCTGTCTGGATTATTTAGCAGGGCTGATACCTATTTTGTTTTAGAAAATCACAAGATTATACATTTATCTTTCCATTTTAAATTAATTCCAGTTTGATTTGTTGTTCAAACCCCAAGTGTTAATTTAAGTATGGTTACTGAAAGTAATCATATATTGTGATTTCAAATTGATTGACTTGCAGTAAATATACTTAACATTTGGCTACTTACATGATTTAAACCAGCTAAGTGAATATTTTTATAATGTTCTTTCTCCCTCTGCTGGAGTGGGAGAGAAGAAACCTAAGTTTTCTATGTTCTTCTACAATTGATTTAGCACTACATCCAAAGTAGTCCATTCCCACACAGCTGAGAACTTAAATTTTGGTTTCCAATGGATTTGCAGCAGACAAAAAGTTAAGGGTGGGATATAATTCCCCAATATTACTACTTCCTGGTTATTTTTGCATAATTATGTTGTAATTCCTACTCCTTATTATTAGTCAGTAAAATTATTTCAGTCCAAGAATTTTAATTTTATGAATAGCTTATAATTTATTATTGAAAAGAATGCTAAAATCTTGCCACTCAAATGTTAAAATACTATCATTCATTCCAGAAGCCACAAATTCCAGTTGTGCCATTTGCAATGTATTCTTTAATGTTTTTGGCATCTCCTGCTGTTAGAACAACACCTCCTGCTGTGCAAAAACCTAGCTCTTGTACTTGGTAACATCATTAATAGGCCATTCACTGCTGTTTTCAGAAACTGTAATTCAAAGAATGTATACATAAAAGTGATTGTTTTGTATTTTGATATACTGTCCATTATTTTGGTGGAGTGGTGTGTGTGGAGGGGGAAGAATTGTTTGGTTGAGTTTTCATCATTTTATGGAATAGCGTAGTAATGTACTTGCGGTTGTCAAAATAACATGAATTTTATCTGTAATTGGCAGAACTGATTTTAGTTGAAAAATCTTCACAATACCCATAAATTATTATTTAAATAAATAATAATATAAATGAAACAACATTTAAGCCTCCCAAGGTATATGAATACAATACGATAAATGTACAAATGTACAGCATGTACAACCAAAACAAAATTGTGGTAAAATTAAGCTGTTGCTAAATCACAAATTCAACTTTTAAAGTGCCACAAGGGATACCATTCCCTTTGTGATTCTGATCTTTGTAGTTCACATCATGGCACATGAATATCTTTTCCAAGGCCTTTTTGACTACTATAACAGTGCTTGTCTGTTGTATTTTTCTTGACTTCTTTCGTTTACTGTTAATGATTGATTCCAAATAATAGAGTTGTTTACTTCAGTATATTCACTATCACTTCTAAGGTTGGTTGTTGTATCTGTTGTTAGTATGATCTTTTTTATATTTAATTTAGTCCCATTATTTCACCATGTTCATTGACATCTATTACTGTAGATTTTTATGCATTCTTAGCTATCAGAATAATGATGTCAGTATATTGATGTTTTTCAAGAGCTTTAAAACGACAGTCATCTTTGTCTAATCCAATTTAATATATATTCAGCAGGAAGGATGAATAAATAAGGGAAGAGCGTGGAACCTTGTCCCACTCATTTGCCAACTTAGAACCAGATTATTTTACTGTATTCTGTCGGTATTGTGACTTCCTGACCTGTATATAGATTTCTCATGAGGGCCATGAAATTTTCTGGGATTTCTCTAAGTACATTCCACAGCTTGACATGATTAACACAATTGCAGGCTTTTCTATAATCAATAAAGCACATACTGACTTCTTTTTTTTTTTTTGGTATTCTTTGGCTTTCTAAGTTATCCACTAATAATGTGTTGCATTCCAGCTTGAATATCTGGCACTAAGAATCATACACAACTCTAACTTGATTTGCATTCTGAAGAAAGCCTTAGATTCATATTTTTAAGATTCTCAGGTCAATTTAACTCTTAGTTTGAAGGTTGGAATGGTCTCCTGTCACTGTTATTCCAATACTTTCCAGTATGAACAATAGACAACATTGATCCATTTTGTACAAAGATAGGTAAAAATATAAACGGAAGGCATTGGTTTATAAACAGCCATAGTATTTAAGACGTCAGATTGAAATCTATCAGGATTTCAATGTTACCAGATTTTTACTGGACTAGTTTGACTGTAATTGAAAAAAAATGCTTTTGTAGCAGATTAACAATATTTATTTATTAGATTTATTTATCACTTCTCACTCAAAAGTTCAGAGTAGAGTATATAGTCCTCCTTTCTTCTTTTGTTTTTTTATTACAACAGTCACTGTCTGCCGTGGCTTGGACTGAGAGAGAGCAACTGGTCCCAAGTTTACCAATGAGCTGAATATTAATTACTGAAATAAAATATTTGAATTTCATAATATTGTAACTAAATAATCTGTTGAAAAGAAATTAACAGCTATTCCATTATTGATAAGAGCAGCAAAGTTTTTACCACAGACTATTTAGAAGAAATTAGGAATTAATAAAACATGCAAAATGTTTATTTTAATCTATGTATGGGGAAGACAAGGATTATATTTAAAGACTGGGAGTTTATTTCTATATACCTACACAACTATTGCACTATGTCTACTAAATTGACAGCTTAAAAATAAAATTGGCTTTTCACTCCAGAATTTGAAGACGACTGTTTTAATTAATTCTTGATTGCTTGATGATCTATGACTTTTTAAAATTCATGACTTAATGCTTCCCCAAGTCTCTGCCATTACTTCCTATTACAACCCAGGAGAAAGATGTAGCTCCTTTAGTTTTTAAGCATAAACAAAGGTAGGTACTGCTTCTATGCTAGAAAATATAATCAAGTGGTTTTTCTGCCCATAGAATTTTTTCTTTTCTGCAAGTTTCCATTAACAATAATAACATTGTTCTAAAATAGTGTATTAATATTCACAACCTTTTTCTTAAAATATTCTAAAATAACTTAGTGTGAATAAAAAAAATTCAAAATGTGGCTATAGATTATTATACAGTTTATTTAAAAGTGAGAGACTATTTAAATAGGCATATGTGTTGTGCAACAACTGACTAAGATTGAAACTGAATGCCATTTACTTACCGGATATACTGCAATAAATCTGCTACCACCTTAGTTTTCATCAGGGCAATAGTTGTCTGAATACAATATCCATTTTAATAGCTCTGATATTTTTTGTTTATTTTTATGCATCCTTTTCAGATCAAGATGAAGAGAAGATTCTTGGAGAAGGGTTATCATGTAAATACTTGACCTTATTTGTCATGGGCTGTTAAAGGTGGGAGCAATAGCCTTTGCTGAGTTAGCAAGAGGAATTGATCTATGCTTCTCCCTAAAGGGGGGTTTATAGAAGAAAAGAACAATTAATTGTAGAACAATATGTCCTTCTGGGTGTCAAGCCCTGGGTTGTGCTTTTGGCTCTTTGAAATAATACCGAAGGTTTGTGATCTTCTTATCTAGAAATCCAAGGCCTATTTCTCAGTACAAGTATACATTGATCTGAAAAGAAAAGACCCACCTATTTTCATTAAACTGAACAGAGTAGGTCTACTTTACCTTTCGTCTGATGACATCAAGTGAGAAATTCTTTTGATCAGATTATAAAAAATAGTTGTATATTATCCCATCAGTTCATGTACACACTGAAAATTACAGCCATTTCTATTACTCTCAATGTGATTTTTTAAAGCTACTCTTTGAAAGAAACAGTGATACCTACTTAATTATTATGTGTTTTTCTTGAGTTCTGCTCTTAAATCCCATTATGGTCCTTTTAGTGTTTTTTTTTTTCCAGGTATCCCCAGTAATGTACATAAGCTCGGAATCCTTTTTTGACCTCTCTAGTGATACTGCCATTCCAATAAACAATGTGAATTAATTTAATATTGGAGTACTGTGGTCTTTGTGTAGGAAAGAAGACTTTTATGCATTCCTGAGCAACCAAGCTATTGAAAAAGCATCTTTTCTTGTTCTTTTTGAAAAGATTTGGTGAATGTTTATCCTATCAAGGAACAATAGCTGCATAAACCTATAAGATCAAACCAACCCAATGGATATAGAGCTGTCAGATTTTTATACAGAAGGCTTTCTTCCTCTAAAAAAATAAAAACACTTCTGAAATGGGGAATAGGAAACAGAGGTACTCAGAAAAAAAAACAGATTTGCTATGAATAAATATTCATATGCCAACTGTGTTGTGGAGTAATCATTTAAAATACTGAAATCGACAAATCAATTCATGTATATTCACAGTGCATCATGGGATATGTAGTTGCTAAAAATACATTTCCTTTCATGTGCTGTGTGTATGCCTGAGCAGTTATCTGAAATAACAAAATACAATGTTTATTTCAACTTTGAGAAATGTTGTTGTCTGATTTAGTTTATAACAATAAGTATAGAATGCAATATCAAGAAACAAATATCTGTAGGGACAATGGAACAATTCCAAATTAATCCTATATTTAACTTACTCTGTTTATATTGATCCTGCTGCTAACTGGCCCACATGGTATTTGACCTAATAAGAATTTGGGGACCAAATAATCTCTATGGATTTTTGGGGGGGGCTAAAATGATACACATAATTCCATATAAATGAATAGATAAAAGTGGTTGCTCCAGTGTATTTTGCTTATGCTTACCATCTTTTCTCTTCATGAAACTTGAGTGACTTTCTGTCCTTGAGAACCAACCTGACAACAGCAATTGCCTTTTGCAATTATACCAAGTAGGTATATGATAATTTGATGGTTACCAGCAGACATAATATATTATTTCACATAAATCAGAGAATTATGATTTGCTGCAAACAGGACTTAGAAGTTATATATAAATGGACACAATAATATATGCACCCAAGGTTTCTCAGAATTTGTCTGATTTAGAATTATGTCTGAAAATACTTATAGAATTGTATGGGGAGAAAATAATGCATGAGGTTCAGCTGAGTATGACTGTGTAGCAAAATAACCAAATAATCACTTTATCTTTTCTATAATTGTAAAAATATAACAAATACAGGTGTGTGTATTCACCTTTTTAGAAGACTATGTTTTTATCATTGGCATTGCGGAGATTCTTAAAATTCATTAAAACATAAAATAAAAAATAGGAGGAATAGGCAATTTTAAATGTTTTATATCAAAGTCCTTGGGAGAATGGATTAATACTGTAGCACACAAACAATGATTAACTGTTCTAACTGTTGTTTTATCTATAACGGGATTAGCAGTAATACAAGCTATTTGAACAGAAACAGTTTTAAGAGGCATTTTATCATATCTTTGTTTCCTTCTTTGCTTATATCTCTCATAGAAGGCCTAACAATCTAGTGCCAAGAATTTTCTGTCATGCTATTCATATATCTGCAGCATTCCTGAATACTTAAAACTAGATAGTAACTGGTATTTGAAAAACAACTACTTACTATGGAAAAATAAGATAGGCAAATGGGAAAGCAATATCTTGCAATAAGGATGTTTGAGACATTTCAATTTGAACTTCAATTTCACTTTTTCTTAACTTTTCACCTGTAAGGATTTTTTTCTCTTCCATATGTCCATATCAGTTTTCCAATTGTTTTTAAAAGTTGGCTTGAAAATCCACACATACATTCTGTTAATTTCATCTAATAATATATTTTTGTATAATAAACATTTGAAAATCTTTGATAAATGCACCTATATTTCCTAATTCAGTGTATTTATTAAAAGTGAATTTTACCAATATTCAAATTTTTGCACAGACTTTCCTACTGTCTAATTACTCATTAGAAAATTTCAGCAAGTAACTGGGGAAAAGTACAAATATTAAGGAATAATGTTCTGTTTCTAATAGTAGTTAGCCAAATGAGAATCTAGCGAATTCATGTTAATGTGAACAACAACAAAAAGAAATCTTTGTTACACCTATAAAGTTAGGAAATCAAATATATCAAACATTTTATAATACAGCCTGCCCATTTCAGTCTTAAGGCAGGAGAATGATAAGTGAAAGACACTCTCCCCCAAATCGCCTCAATGAATATGATAAATAAATATAAGGGCCATTAAGTGCACATGGGGTGCTTCAAGATGTCTGGCTTGGGCTTCTCAAGGCCGCCCCCACCCCTGACATACCTGTGCTCTTCTTCCAATTCTTAGGGTCTCCACAGCCATCTCCACCCCTCATAATCTCTCAATTATCTTCTGAAGACCTGTAAAACTCAGGAGGTAGGAGAAGGGAAAAAGTAGGCTTTTCTTGCTAGGCCATATGGGAGAATTCCAGCAGTGTCCTTTTCTTTTTGTGAAACCTGAACTGCTTGATTGGACAAAGTAGATCTTCCTCCTTCCTATGCACTACCTCTTTATTGTTTGTTCTCCTTATCAGCAGAGTCCAATTTCTTTAGGTCTAGTTTCAAAATGTGATTTTTCCATTCAGTCACTGTAGTAACTCTTTCCCCTTCTACAGTAGTAACTCTGAAATGCACAAACTTTGTGTCTTCATGCTGTGGTAAATTAATGATGTAGAAAGAGGGGAAAGTGAGAGGTAGGCATGCTGCAGGGTCTCTACAATGAAAATGAATTGTACGAAACCCACCTGGTCATTTGTAATGACTGGGTAGGTTCTGTAGAATTCATAACAGGATCTTATATAGCTTTTTTTTTGGGGGGGGGGGAGATCTGTTTTAACATTGAACAGTCATTAAATGATATCTCGTACCTCAAAGATTTCTTATACTTATTTGTATTAGAGTAGCATTAAAGATTGATAATATTAATTCTAAAAATGTCTGCTTTACATGAAGGACAAAAATCATTACTTTTTCAGATTTTTAAATTGGGAAAATTGAAAATTGAAAACAAAGTTGCATAAATTGCATAAGCAGCTGAAGTTTATAGCATTTGAGGAATGAGAAAATCAATATTTTCTGTTAACATGATATAAGTCTTCAGTATCATAATCACACAATAATATATGTTGTCACATGTAAATATTTATTTGCTGCAATGCTTCGCAAATTATTATTCTTGTATACAGAGTTCAAGAACACAGACACCATGACATCTATGTTCAATATGTTTTCCAGCTTCAAACAACATAGCCTGCTTGCTTCAAAGTCCAGGAAGCATTTTTTTTTTAAAAGAGTACCGTAACCAAAAATGTTTGTCTCTTTGCATGCAACAGAGTAAACTTCAGGAAGCAAAAAGAAGCAAACAATGCATGGAACTTTGGAAACATAAAAGGCACTCAAAGAAAATGGTTACCATGGGATTGTCCATTCACAAAATGGGTGATCATTCTCACAAAGGGTTCCTTGGATACTCACTATAAGGTTCAAGCTTGCCTTTATTAATTTTTCTAAGCAGGCTGGCAAAATTATGAACAAGATCTTATGTTATAGCTACCCATCATTTTTATTTTCTAAGAACATGCATAGGAAATTTAAGGTAGTCCAAACAAGATGCCCTAGGCAGCATATCTAATTCATTTACTTAAAATTAAAATAACATTTTAAACATTTCAAGATACAAAAAGGAAGGTACTCAGGGAAGCTTTTATCTGAATTCTGGTGCCTGTGAGCATCATATTGTGTAGCTAGAAGGTAATGTATCCAGTCTACTAATATATGTGAGATTATGCAGCAAAGTTGTTGATACCTTATCCATCCGGATAATAATAGCTTTCTTCCTGATTATGATAGCAACACAGTTCCTTCTTTATACTTTATGTCCTAACTAATAAAATAAAATTCTTAAGACAGAAACTATCCAAATCCAGATCATTTCAATTTGCTGTTGCCTAAGATATCAATGCATTGTTGAATAATTTCCACTTTCACCGTCTTGAGCTTTCTTGTGTTCATGCTTCTTACATTTCATGTTCCCACTGTAATTCTATCTTTGCAGTTTCATATTTTCTTTTTCCTGTATGTCAACATCAGCAACTTGACATCTGAAAAGTTTTAATCTAGCTGTATCATAAATGCCATTAACAGTTTGAAAGATGCTAAGCTCTTCTACAGTAGCATGTTGAGTGCCATCTGACTTGAAAGACCCGTCATCTGATACTATATTGTCACTCACTTTCATTTATTATTTATTCTCAGGAGTTATATGGTGGCCTATATTTCATACAATCTAATGACTTACAATAATCCAAAAAACATAGTTAAATCAAAGTTACCCTTTCCTTCAAGTGCCAGACCAAAAATTTCTCACAGGTTAACTCCTCCAGCCTAGTAAATATTTGAGAAAGAGCCTGGTCTTCACAGTCTTTCAGAAGACTAAAATATTAGGGATCCCATTGGTCTCAGTGGCAGGCTGTTCTAAAGGACTCTAAGTTCATATCAGATGGTATCATTTAAGGGAGAGGATCTGGAGTGCATCAACCCTACCTAACCTAGTAAAGTTGGCACAAACCCTCAGAAACAAGAAACCTGGCCCTGTGTCGTGTCAGGCTTTAAAGGTGATAACTAGTACCTTAATTTTATCTATAAAGCAACTGGAAACCAGTTTTTTTTTAAATCTGAAAACCAGTATAACTTATGCAGGTGAAACATAAGGCACCAAAAACTGGGCCATTTCCCTGCATTCTGAACCAGTTGTAGTTTCTGAATAGTCTTCAGGGGCAGCCCATGTAGTGTGTATTCCAGCAATCCAAATGGGATATGACTAAGGCATGGGTAGCTATGAGCAAGGGCTCCCAGTCCAGTAATGAACATATTTGCATACAAGATAGATTTGTGCAAAGGCCCCCTGACCACAGTTGTCACCTGCTCTTCCAGAAGGAGAGGTAAGAGAAAGAGGACCTTCAGTTGTGCACCAGATCTGTGTAGGAGAGTTTTATCCCATCTAGAGTTAGAAGTATCAGCTCTCCTGATTCCAGGGGAGCAAATCATTTCATCTTGGTAGAATGATTTGCAGCTGGTTTCTCTTCATCCAGGCTCTTACAATCCCAGGCACTGAACCAGTACCATCACTTTTTCTGGTATAGGATAGATATGTATAATTGGTGTCATCAGCATAGTGATGATACAAACCCCTAGTGTTTCATATAGATGTTAAATAGGAGGGAATAGAGATTTATTTGCAGGCTCCAGTCCAGGTTCAGATACTAGGATCAGAGTAGTCTTCCAAGTTTTCAGACTTGTGCTGGAGCCCATCCTCAGGGAACGTCTCTCTACCAGAATGTGTGCTTTGGGCTATTCTATATTAGTATTTATGTGTGGTGTCTGGTTGTGTGTGGCTTTTTATTGGTTGATTGGGCTGTTGATGACTAGCTATTAAGTCATTGGCTGTTGTTTCTTTGTGCTGCCAAGTCCTCGGTCCCTAAATTACTTGATAAGCTGGGGGTAAATCAGCACTCCTGTTGACTGACAAGGGGCCTGTTTTCCAGGCTTCAATAATTTCTGTGGCTATCTTTGTAGCTGCTCTGCCAGAATCTTAGTACCTGCAAAATTGAATGTATGTTCTTGTTCATTGTTCATTGCTACAAATGAGTTCAGGCCTCCTCGTCTGACTGTTTACTATCAATCCATGCAGGGGATCCGGTAGATTACATTAGAAGTAATCTAATGGGCAGCGTGCAATGCTGTTCACGCAGGGACATGCTCTCCAGTTGTTTAGTTTGCTGGATACTACAGCCATATAGTGTTTTGATGCTTACTATTGATGGTTACTATTGAAACTAAGAATGCATGGAGTGTTGGTTTGAACTTAGAAGCAAATGCTTTATGTCAGGATTCCCAACCTTTCCAGGGGATAGTTTTATGTGAGGGCAGGCATGTGTACATGTGCTCAGCTTCATTTATGTGAATGGGGGTTGCGCATGGTCACCGCTTATGCAAGTGGGGCTGCAAGCACAGGCTGCGAGCACTGACACCAGCCGCTTGTGTCAGTGAGGCTGTGTGCACGTGTGCCAGCCCACCACTCACATGACCTGGTTGCAAATAGACCATGTCCCAGTAGTGAACCACATCTCACAGGTTGGGGGCTCCTGCTTTATGTGACTAAAAGAAGAATTATATTACAAGATTTATGAAAATGACAGAGTTACTTTCCTTTGCTACATTTTTTTTTCAAAGGTTAAAACCTTTGGCATGCTCAAATAATATAATTGCTTACCAGTATCTGGTATAATAATGAAATGTATACAGAAGTATGTATTTTGGTTTAGTATGTTATATGGAGTAATTAAAAAATCCTGCTTTAATATCATGTATACATTTACATAAATAGTATGTGTAGCAAACTGTGATAATGACAAAATGATGGCATGTAGGCAAAGTTGCTATGCATTTGCCACAGTTATGATCTGATATCTGTTGTGATTCAAATATGCAAACATAATAGCATCTTGATAGCATCATCAAGCATGTGTCATCATGATGCACATGTTACCCTTGCACTTGCCCAACTTTCACTTCTCTAAATCCGTCATCAAATGTGTATTTTTTCAGCTTCTTATGCATTATAAATGTATGCGATGCCAGATGATTGATGTTGTTATGGGAGACATTTCAAATAAGCATATTTGGTTGACGTTATAAATGTACTTGGATGAAATTAGACTGCATCTTAATTTGAATCATATTAAGCATAAGATAAGTGGGGCTTCAATTTAGTGGGTATTCTAAACAAAGCCTTGATAAATATAGAAAGTATGACTGGTTGTGTGAATAAAGATAAGTCTTAGTTAAAAATACAGAGCAGCTGTTTAGGAAAATGTGATTTAAATGCATGTGCATTTGAAGTGGATCTCTCCCCTGTATGTTTCAAACTCTGTGATAACTTTGCAAGATAAGTATTTGCACATGTTTCTTTATGTAGAAATTAATGTTCCTTAAGTTGCAATGACATTTGAGATAGAAGTGGATGCTTCTGTGATTGATATTTTTGTTTTTACCCGTGAAGCTCCCTTATCCTGTGATGGGAGATCTAAATATATTTGCTCTTCCATTCCTTAGAGAGAACTGTTATTTATTTGGTTATGAATCAAGCATTTAAACATATTTTTAGCTTACCTCTGTTTCTTTTATACATCACCCTAGCTCTACTTGATAGAAGTGCAAATAATCTAAATTACTCTGCAGCATTTATATCTTGTTAGGTTTCCTGCTTCAGAAAATATGCAGAAAAAATGAGTATATGTCATATTCATCTGAAAGATGATGAATTTCTTATAATTATGAAGATAGACATAATGAGATGAAAACATTATTTCTTTAATCTACCTGTGGAATTCCTTCCCACAGTTTGCTAAGCTGGGTTAATGTTTCCCATCCAACAACATCAATGAAATACGATCCCAGAACTGTGTGCTTTTTTTAAATTTTAAGTTAATGTTAGATGTTGTTCTTTGTTTTACTCTTTGACTCCCGTGTAATAGTGTGCAAAAATTAAATGGCAAAACTGCCTTTAATGTTTGTGGTCTGACTCCCAATTGTACATGGGTAAACAATTAAAAATACTTTCTCGTATTAAAAATATTCTAATTGGTGTGATTATTAATTCATAATTATTTAACACTCTTGTTTTCCTGTTTTAAATCTCCCTTTGTGTGTTTCTTTGTGAATCTGCATAATTATTTTTATATGTACTTTTCTCTAAAGCACATTGCACATCTACTTCAGGATAGAAAGGTAATTTAAAAATAAGTATCTTGATTTTAGGTGAAATGGACTGTACTTTTCTCTAGATGATATTTATTTTTCTACTGCTTTCTATAGTAATGGGTAGCACTTACTTATAGTTTTTTTAAAATAACACTATATGGATAGAGAAAATCTACTCATTGACTGAAGTCATAGCCCATTAAGCAATTTTGGAAGTTCCTTCTAATATTTAGTGAACACTATTAAGCATTTTGTCAGAAAATGTCTGATATATATAGGATAGTTCAATATATCATTTCCTGTGCTGTGAACAGCTTTAGCAAGAAATCTATAAGCACAAAATATGAATCTTGAATATTTGATAAGCATGATTGAAACAATGTCCTTGATCTCAGTATGTGAGTAGATTATCAATCAGCCTGTGATTTGGCTTAAGGTAATAACATTTCTTTAAACTATGCTCTTACTTATAGTTTAACTGAATTAAGATGATGCTATATAACATTAGCTGACAAACATGTCCATAACAATATGCTCTATGATTCATCTAGTATATCCCAGTGTACTAACTAATGAGAAAATAGATTTTTATGTGTATGGAGATAATTAAGCTTTTCCATCTCTTATACATCTAAACTATAGATCTGTATTTTTCTGTTTTTTGGTTTGTTTTTGTTTTGTTTTTTTTTACTATTCTATAGTAAAATTCTGATGGAACTGTCTTGGGTTATATGCTACTTTCAATAAAAAAAATCACCTGATTTTTAAATAATTTGTTCTTTTTGCTTTGAAACTGATTTTGTTAACTGGCTTTTACTAACCAGTTAGTTTTAGTGAAATGGTAATTGGTAAATAATTCTATTTTTTAAAAAAACTATATGTATTTGTCATTATTATCATCCCTAGTTGGTTCATGGTGTTTTTCTTTTTTCTCTGCAGAATCCCCTTCAGATCTTAAATGGATTTTTGATATACTTTTCTGTAACTTTTTTTTCATATAGTAACAGCAGTATGAAATTATTTTTATGTCATTTTATAAGCAATGTATTCCATGGTATATTTTAGCTTGGTCACATGTACAAGCATGCTCCTCCCTCCCTCCCTCCCTCCCTTCATCCATCCTGTCTCTTTCCTGTTTTCATACAGGAGCACAAGCTAGCATACAGATAATCCTTGACTTACAAAAGTTTGCTTAGTGACTGTTCAGAGTTACAAAGGCACTGAAAAAGTGACTTTGACTGCTTTTCACACTTATGACCATTGCAGCATCCCCATAGTCACAAGACCAAAATTCAGATGCTTGGCAACTGACTCGTATTTATTATATTTGAAGTGTCCCAGAGTCATGTGATCACACCTTATAACCTTCTGACAAGCAAACTCAATGGTGAAGCAAGATTCACTTAAAAACCATCTTGCTAACTTAACAATTGCCATGATTGTCTAACAACTGTGGCAAGAAAAGTCTTAAAATGGGGCAAAACGTACTCAACAACTATCTCACTTAGCAACAGAAATCTTGGGCTCAATTATCATAAGTTGAGAATTATCTGTACACAGTCTTCCTAATTTTTTTCCTGACAACAACTCTGTTAGGTAGGTTGGGCTTAAGACAGAATAACTGACTCAAAATTACCCAGTAAGCATTGTGGCTAAGGGTAGACACAAATGTGGATCTCCTCAGGGCTAATAGGACATTACTACTGAATGTTATTGAATGTCAAAAATGTTGGCGTTTGAATAAAAACATATCATGGTACATAGTATGCTTCCTATGAAACTAAAAAAAAAGTTGTGATTTGGTAAACCATTAAAATAAAATATTTCATTGCACAAAAGTTAGGACAAATTAATTTAGGTGGTCTTTATTTCTGTTCTGGTAGACCATAATATGGAAGGAAGAAAAGTACATGCAGCTGAATATTTGCAGTGTGATTTAACTGACCATTCTGGCTAGCTGGACATGAAAAGCAAACAAGCTACTTGCCAGTTCTATTCAGTTATAAGTTGCTGTTAAACAAATTGTAAAAAAAATAATGAGCCTGTTTTTATCTGGGTGATTTGCATAAGTGCCCTGGAATATAGTTTTTTATTGTTAATCATATCTTAAATAAGTTGTTTTCATGCATGTTGAGAAGAATTCATTTATATATCCACAAATATTAACACTGTCATTTCCATTACACTATGAGAACTGAGGATGAAAGATGTGGTTTGCTAAAAGCTAGGCAGAGAATTCTAATTCATTTCAAAATGTTTGTTTGTTTGTTCCTCTCCCACATTTTCTTTGCTGGGGAGTTTCAAGGAGATTTACTGTTCTGTCTTATGAGTTTCCATAAGCCACCATGTTTATATTCTATTTATACAATTATTATATTATTATGTTAGAAGTCATAATGATCTCATTTTCAGAGTTAGCTATTATTAGATCTGACATACTATATAGTGAAAAGATAGTCAAGGAATCTTCATAGTTTGAATAACATTGAGATGTTCACTTAAAATGGTCCCGCTGTTTGGTTTTGATCATTAATACACAGATTCTATTCAACATGAAATAACATTTTTAATTACCATTTCCTTATGAAATGACCATTAAACAAGACTTTCATTTTTGAAAGTCTTCATTGACTGAGTCCATTGAAGTTGAAAAGCTAATAGATAAAATAAATACATTTTAAAAAAAAATCATCACTTGCTAGATCAGAAATTGCCTATAGTGCAATTTTTGATATGAATGGCATTTTCAATAGTGATGAGGCTACCAATATTTGGAGAATATTGTTCAATTTTTCACCAGTAAGGCCAACTAACATTATCTTAGAATATAAGATAAATCTGCATATATTGATAAATAACTTGGATCAGTAGCTTAGCCCTGAGACAGTGGGCCTTGATGTTCATGTTGATTTTGTGGCATTTTATTCCGTGTTTGAAAACCTACCCACTGGACCCATGATTGCAAAGTGATTCCATATTCCCTTCCCTCTTCACATACTGTGAATCACTTACATTTATGATTCATAGCAGATCATAGTTTTGAATTTAACCTTAAATGTTAATCAAAGCTTTCTTTCCATAGAAACAGCAATGTGTTCTTCCATGGATCTGAATGTTTCCACAGGGGCATGTTTACTCAGATAGCCTTTTATCTTAAAAACAAAAAAAGCCTCACAGATGTCATTTGCAAAACAAGTTTCTCAGAGGAGACTTGAATTGCCATTGAAAAGGAAATAAACAAGTTTTGAAAGTAGGCCATGCACATCACCGATAAACATGAAAATTTCATTGGAGGAACCTTCTGTCTCCTGCCAGAGTGACCTTGCTTGGTGGAAAGATGACAAAGTGCTTTCTTGGCTGGGCCTGTCAGCAATGCAATCGTAGCACATTTGACAAATCGTTCACATTAAATCGGGGGTACTTTCGGCAGCCTTGGCGTCCCTATCCATCAGTCCTAATTACTACACAAACATCAACTATGGCACAGCACACATTTGTCAGAAGGAGTAAAAAGCAGTTGTTAGTAAGAACACTACCTGTCATACTAATGGACTAAGGCGTGTTGCTTTGTGACTTGCAGAAGCCAGAAAAATTGGCAAATATATATATATATATATATATATATATATATATATATATATATATATATATATAGAGAGAGAGAGAGAGAGAGAGAGAGAAATAGAAAAAAAATACATTTTATAGGTTGGCTAGTGTTTCCTGAAACTTTTTTTTTCTAGTATGCCATGCCCCAAAGGAACAGCTGTTCTTTGAAATAGAGAAGAACTGCATACCCTCACTTGGTGAATAGAAATGTCAAATCTTTTGAGGCTCAACGTCTGCTTAAAATGCTGTCTTCACTGAAACAAGAATATTGTACTGGGCAATGGGCTTATTGCAGTAAAAGAGATTCCTGTTGTTGTTATGTAAAACAATCTCAAGACCCCTAAGCTTGATTTAATTTCTCTGCAAGTGTAGAGGAAAGAGAAATGCATAAAGGGTCTCCTTTCAAAGAGAAAAATTCATGTGTGGACTCCTGTTAAAGCTAAACATGATTTGCATTTGCTTTTTAAATATTTAAATAATATTTATAGGACTATTTCTCTAGATTGTAGTCTTTCAACAAATAAAGCAGATTGTTTCATTTACTCATTTCTAAAATCAATATCTCTTCACTCATTTACAGGATGGAATGGGGATGATGGGGATGAAGCATAGCAAATCAATTATAAACATTGAATTACTATTAGGTCATGAAAATATTTAATTTAGAGATTTGATTTGAAGGCAGTTTGATCAAATACTCAAAGTGAAATGATTTTCCAAACTGAAAGTTGAGATAAAATCATTGAATCAGATCAAAGGCTTCAAATCGGAAACCTCTGTTTTTAAGCAAGAGACTAAGAAAGTTGAATTGACTTTATTGCACATTTTGAATCAAACCAAACTGACACAATTTTCTAAATATTTTTACTAGCATTGTATCAACAATCTATATTCAATAAATTGCAGAATCCTAGCTGATGGACTAAATTCTACTCTAAAACTGGGTGTGCTTCTGCATTGAAACTTGGGATTTATAATTAAAGAAAAGTAAAAAAAAAAAAAGAATTGTACTTCCCATGTGCCTTCTGCCTTCTAAGTTTGTAATGCTTTGATGGCTAGGGGAAGGGAAGTAATGTATTCCCAGAAAAGGGCCCTTGAGGCAAGACTGTTGTTTATAGGAGTTACTGAGAGTCAGTGCCTATGAGGCTCTGGCCACAGCCTGGAATTAAAAGGTGTCCAGAGTCCTGGACAGGATTATGCCCATGTGCCCTCTCTTGACCCATCACCCTAGTATTCCCCATGATTCATGGAGGAGTTGAAGGTGTTGAAAAGAGCCAAAAGATTGCTGGAGCACTGCTGGAGATCTATCATGGGTTAGAGCCACTATTAAGGCCTACCTCATGGTGGTAACAAAACCCCACTATTTATCTGCACTTATTGCACACAGGGTGCCGCCTGTTTAAGCTCACCCAATTGCTCCTTTGGGAGGAGGGCTTGGTTGAATACTTACAGGACCTGTGGAGGAATTCCCCCTAATAGCAGTCTTGATTATTAACATGAAAATCTCTCAGATAATTGAAATATACACATACTAAGGGACAAAAACATCAATCCAGATTCTGGCAAGCAAATGCTAACATGCTGTCACATTGATGTAGAGATAAACTAGCTTGGTAAATGGCAGACTGAATTTTACCCATGCAATGATATTTCACTGTTAAGTATAAAAGGATAATATGATTATATATTGGATGAAGAATATAAACTATAATCTAGAAATATCAAATAGACTTAAATCCATTGAAATTAATACAGTCCAGGAAATCATTGTTTAAATCTTTAAAATTCAGGGAGTTTTCAGACTTAGCCCAAAATGTACAATTAGCTGTTGTGTTTTGGAACCTTCCAAATGCAGGGAGATAATAAGTAGCTTCTGTGCCAAAATATTTTTTTATAAAAGATTCTGGGTAATCATCATAACCCAAGTCAGTTGATTATGTAGCTTCCCTGCTCAGACTAAGAAGAAAAGAGTTGGCCTAGTAATATCTCAGGGACTGCCACAAAGAAGAGGAGTTAAGCTATTCTCCATAGTACCAGAAGGCAGAATAAGAAGCAAAGGATGGAAATTAATAAAGGAGAGAAGCAACCTAGAATTAAAGAGAAATATCCTGACACTGAGAACAATTAATCAGTGGAACAACATTGTTTTCTTTACAAGAAATGAGCATCTCCCTCCCCCCCATGGGCAACTTTGAAAAGGAAGACTGTGGGAGTCTCTTCAGTGGTTGGCTATAGTCTCTTCTGGCAGTGATAGTGATGTTAAGTGATAATTGATGAAGTGGGTAATATGTGATAAGAATTGGAAGGATCTATTTACTCCTATTTTCCAAGAATGGCAACAAAGACAGCCTTAGTAAGGGGGAAATGAGTAATTTTTATATGGCATACGCAGTGGTGGGATTCAGCCAGTTCACACCACTTTGGCAGAACTGGTAGCTAATTTTTTTTATTGCCCAGGCCCAGAATGGACTTCCAGAAGCGGCATCCACACAGAGAACTGGTTGTTTGCATGTTTGAATCCCACCACTGGGCATAGGGCTTGGAGCACCATTTAATTTTCTTCATTTTTCTCTTCCCTTTCCCTTCTACAGTCTGTTGGATCAGTGGGGCAAAGGTTGCTGATGTTATAAGTTTTTATTCTCAAGTATTCTCCTAGTTCAAAAGCTTATGGAGTATTATGGTCCAGTGTGACCATGTTTTCTGAAATGCTGTATTGGAATATAAAAAGGGCCTGAATGTGAGCTTGACAAGAACAGAAAACATGTGAAGGAAATAATTCATTGAAGTTGGCTTTAAGTTGAGAAAGTCACTAAAAGGAGAGAAAGTGCAGGCACCCCATTATCTTGTCCTTTTAAAAAGCAAAATAATAAAAAAAAAAACACATCACTTTTATTTCTTTGAGGCTGAAACAACAGAGAAGCAACAAAAAAAGGGGGGGGGTTATTGTGGCAAGCCAAAATGGCATTGTACGGATTAAGTTACTATCAGGCATTCTTTAATCAGAACTTTATGCTGTATTTTTAAAAACAGGCGAGAAATATTTTCAATGCTGTTAACAGGAGAAGTGATTAATCCATTGTGGTGCAAAATGAAGCATGCCATATGCTTTCCTAACTACAACTTAGTGGGAACCTTAAGTTTTGAATATGCCACAGGAGTTCTCTTGGATTTTGAAGCAGATTCTAGCCCTTGCTGTCTACCAGCACTTAGAACCTAAGAAGGTTCAACCATTGGAAAGGCTTCTAGTGGAGTGAGTTTAATTTCCGTGAGAGTAATTTACTTGACTAGTTCAATTCTTTGGATGTCTTAATTCAATATCTTGTGTGTGATTTCTGTAGGAATCAATAAACACATGGTGAGTCATAACAATATTGGTATATTTTTTTAGACATGTTTACAGTAATGATCTGATTTGTGCAGAATGAAGTATGGGTCTATCAGTATTTTCTAAGAATTTTATGGTAAAGCAGTAGACAAATGGATAAATGTATATATAAATAAATGTTCCTCCCATTAAAAAAAGAACAGATAGTAGAATTGAATCTATACTGTGTACTTAAACAGTGATGTGGGTCAAGTTTAGATGGATATGTAATCTAACAGATGTGAAAATATATACCAATTGTTGATTCATAAATAAATATTTTAAATGGCAAAATGGGAAATTACTTTCACATTTTCTAAATAAAGTATAATTTTGTTCTATTCACTGCTTCTCTAACTGGTTTTTATTTAGAACTTTTAAGCATCAATTCATCATATACAAAGTCTGTGCACCACAAAGCATTTAGGCCTCTCAATCCTGCCTTGTCTTTATACCATAGTAAGAAATAGACAATTCTGATGACAGTCAGCCTGGCCCCAAATTTGACAGGAAATGTGTTAATGTAATCCAGGCTCCATTATACTTTCAGTAAACATTTCATTTACTCAAAATATATGGACATCTTAATAAGTTATCATACAATATGGGTCACTTTTTTTGCTGCAGCCCTGCTTCTTATTGGGCCTCTGGACAAAGAATCAGTAGTGAATATTATCAATTACCTCTAAGGCAGGTACAAATCTAACATTGATCAAGGAAAGTAGGAACCAGATAGTTACATTTATTCCACAGCTTGTTGAAGTTATAATTTCACTTACAATTGATTTGTACAGTGAGAAGTAAAAAATAGGGTATTGTTGAGAACTTTCTGCTTAGTACATATTGGAATTATGATAAAGTAGTGTTTAGTTTTTCATTACCTGTGAAATGCCATAAAATAATCTATTTTCCACGAAACCTGACATCATAGATGCATTTACTGTAATTGAGTTTGAAAATAATAGGAAAAAGGCAAGAATGTTGCTTCATATGCTGTCTATCTTAGGTTATGGAGGAACAAATTGGTGGTTTTGCTGTGGATTCATTATTTTAGCATTTGAGTGACCTTATAATGCTATTACATTGAAAAGCTGAACAATCAATTAGAATTTTTTTCTGCTTGGGAACTGCAGGAACTTTATTTCTAAAACATATAGAGTACCAGGTTAAATCAATGCAGAGAATGTGTGTGCGTGTGTGTGTGTGTGTGTGTGTGTGTAAAACTGTGCAATATCCAAAAGCTCTTTATGTGGTTTAAAACAATTTGAAATTTTTATTTGCCATATAAAAATTAACTCATCTACAAAGTAGCCTACCCATGAAATTGGGGATCAGTTGAGGAACTGAACAATTGATTGTATTTTTCTACTTGGTAGAGATGTTCAAAAAACAGTAGGCTGTTGTAGCCAGAGAGTTGGAAATGGACAAAGCAAAGCTCATGTGTCCTTTCTTGCTTTGCTCTTGCAGAAAGCAACTATTTTATCTATTTTTCCCACTTTTTTCACAACAATTTGAACCACCTCTTGAAAAATCGCAACTTACACAAGTAGATTTAGAAATATTCAGAAATCATTTGACTCTTTAAGTATCCTCATAATCATTCTTTCAGAAACTTTCTATATGTTTTAACATAAGGGGCACACCAAAAATCCAGTACTCAGAATTATCATCAAGTGTCAATTAACATTAATAGGATCAGTATGGTACTAATCTCCTCTGGGTTCCTTATTTGAGTTAGAAAAACACAAAAGAGATTTTGGGACATGAAAAATAGTAGAAAGAGAGAACATTTAATTTACTGATGATGTTGATTTTAGTGGTAGAAGGACACTAATGGATATAAGTGTAATTTAGTACACTGATTTTTTTTAAGTAATTGCAGTTATAGGGAGTTTATTTTATAGCTATCTGATTGATGTCTATAATAACTATTGTGATAATTTTATTTTGTATGCAGTAGATGGTTTTATTATGAGACACACACTTTCCACAAATTTGAGTATTGCCTCTATAATTAAATGTTTGGATAAAGTTTAATAGTAAATATTTTCATAAGTGGTTTTTTAACTCTTATGTCTCTTAAATTTATGCCATTGTCACTGCTGGAGTGACTCCAGTAATGTGAAACCAGATGAGAGACCCTCTGGTTGTATAACTGTACTAAGGAGCAGATCACGGAAAGGACATATATAAGCTATATTTACCTTATATCCAGGGCATTTTTTTCTCATAGAATGCCCAGAACAGAGTTCCGGCACCTTTTTTGGATGGAACCTTGTAGGGTAGGCAAGGCGGGTTATATGACATGTGTGAGTTCTGGCACCTTTTTTTTTTTTTTTTTTTTTTAGAAAAAAAACACTGCTTATATCTAAGTACAGATTAAGACTCTGAAATAGAATTACTTTTCCTGTCTTACTCTTGAATCATCTGCAGTCTTTCTTTTAAACTCAAAACTTGACAATTCAGATTGAGCTTGTGCAGAAATCAACAGGCATGCAGATATGGCTGAGTCTTGTACCTTGTGAGATTGCACATTGAGATCACTCAGGAAAAAAAGACAGAAAAGAAGAACCTTCTTGCTAACCAATTCAATTTATTTTATTTTTATGTGTAACATACCCACTATAGAAAAATATTAGTTTCTCTGAGAGATTGATAGTTTTATATAACTAATCACATAGGATTCAGAAAAAGCATAGAAACAGATCCCTTGTGCACAATTTCAAAGAAGTTGGAATGCTGCAAATTGCTTTACCGACTACCATTCTAAGGTTAATTATCTGCTAGCTAGCAGCAATAATGCATTTGCTACTATTACAGTGTAAGTCTATCTTAAGCTGTTGCTATGAGAATATCTATTACCAAATTACCCTTAGGGTTAATCAAGAGTTTTATTTAGCTTAGTTGGTATCCTCTTGTGGCTAGTGCAACTATAATTTTCTTGGGATTTTCTTCCTCTGAAAAACTCTGTTGGGTAGACCAATCTCTTTGCAATTGTTGCCCTCTTTCTTTCAGGTGTTGTGAATCACTAAGAAACGTGCATCTCTTCAGCAGTCTGCCAAAGTCTGTTTTTCCTTGCTAGCCATTTTAAATTTATTTTTGAATCCAGTTGTTTCCTGCCATACCATTAGCCCATTTCAACTTCACCAGTTCATTCACCCCTTCCACAAGAGATCCGCCACATTCTCCCTTCAGTTCTTTCTTAGTTATCACTCAAAAGAACTCTCTGTATGTGGACTGTGTAACAGGTTTACTTTCTCCATGTTATCAGACACATTTTAACTGAAACTATAAATACTTTTCCAGATTAGACTTCAACAGTATGACTTAAGTGGAGTTGAGCTGATCCATCTTGGATTTTAATGTGCAATATTTTTGTGATGCTTAAACAGAACGTTTGCACCCCTCCTCTCCCAAATAAAAAAGGTAAAACACACACACATACTCAAAAGACATATAAAATTATAACCAATTTTACAACAATATTCTGAATACTACAGTTAGCTAAGATAGATAATAATACAGAGACATAAGAAGTAGTCGGATTTGTAAAAGATGAGTATGTAAAGCTGTGCTCACTTACCTATTCAGTCTAATACTTGCTGAAGTCCTACTTTTACACTACCAACTGTGATGGCCTGAAAGTAGAGTTGGGCCAATATATAGAAGTTATTAGGAATCAGTAGCTCTTAGCCTTGATGATGATGTGATTGCATCTGAAGGCCATTTTGTAGGGCACTAGTGAACTTCATTGTGCAGTTGGTTGGTCATTGTGAGAACAGTCCAATCCAGCAGGGCACTAGACCAGTAGTCCAATCCAGCCAGGTACTGCTTATGTTTTTGTCTGTCTGTCTGTCTCTATCATCTTAGATGGCTGTCTACCTTACGTAGTGATTCTGTGCTTAGCCTTTTTTATAAACTAGCCAGGAACTGCATTTTATATATACCATGCTGGCTGATCTTGAGCAATGATTGATAGTTTCTAAATAAACTATGATTTATAGGGGGGTCACTATGTTATTTTACAGCAGGTAAATGTATGTCATATACAGTTATCTCAGATGCAGCAAATTAGAAATGTTCTATTCTTTATAAAATAACTTGTTATTTCTGTTAAGGAGGTTAACTTGGAGAAGTTGCAACTTTGAGGATTTCTTAAAATACTACTGTCCTTAGCAAAGCTATAGAAAACTTCTGATGACTGAATATTTCTTTGGTTTGCAAAGTATCCAAATAAATGCCCACTCTATGAAAAGCCGAGTATTCTGGCAACTGACATATTACAGAATATTAAAGCTTACTGTGAACTTATAGTATTAAAACTTTGAGATGAGATAGCTGCAATAATGATGAAAACTTCATGTTCCTAAACTATTTTCAATCTAACTTGTAAAGTTGTCTGTAGAAATAGTGGGAATCAGTTTTATGTTAACATTTAAACTTTCCAGAGTTTAATAGTGCTTGAATAAATAATAAATTAATGAATGAATAAAAAAATAAAAAAATATTTAAGTACTCAAGTCAATTTGTGTGTGCTCACTAAATTTGGCTTGTAGCCAACTCATTTTCTATGCTCTACATTTTGAAGCTAAGAAAGATATATTTTGACTTTTTTAGAATAAAAAAAACAAATATTGCAGAAATGTCCTTATTCACTGGTATGTTTGTGTCTATCATAATAACTTTCTACCTATGCCCTATCTATCATTAGAGAACTTGTATTATTGAATTTGCTGGTGATTGCTACAAAGGAGTCATTTTAAAGAAATTGCCATTTGTTTAGCAGTTATATTTACGAAAGTGTGCATTTGGTTTTTGAGGCTTTGCCATCAATATTTGGGTCCTAACCCCCCCCTTTTTTTGAAAGCTTGGAAAATGCCTTCTTTTATTTGCTGTAACTGATTTCAGCTGCTACTTTGACATAATCCATCTCAAAGCAGAATAACACTCCTCTTACGAAACAATACTGTTATCTAAAACTGTTCAATTTATGTTAGGCAATCTCAAAGGAAAATATATTAAAAGTGAAGAATCTGCATATTCATGAGTCATTATTGCTGACAGTCACATACGTTTAAAAAGTATTTTACAGCTTGAATTCTAATGAGATTGTATTAGGGTGCTATTTATTTTACAACAGTCATAATTTATCTTTATTAATGCAAGCAAACTAGATAAAATTGCAAAATAAATAATGTTTATATTTTTGAGCAAGTTTTAGTAATAATGATGCATGTTGATTGTGTAAGATCTGAATCAGAGTTAAGACAGGGAAGCTGTCTAAATATAACAAATATATCAAATAACAGCCTAATTTCTCTGTGCTTGTTCGAATTTTAAAATTCACTTTTAATATTTATTGCTGTCTTGAACTCCTCTATAAAATATGGGATACAAATCTAATAAATAAATAATATTAAAAATAAGGTTGCACATTTATTTCAAGCAATTTGATAGCTATGAGAAGGACAACCTCTAGATTTTCTTTATACAAAGTACTGTTGTTGTATGACAAATTGGTTGGATAATTTATTTATTTTAGTCATCAAATAAATTGAGGGACCCTGGGTGGTATAATAATAAAATACTAAAAACATAAAAACTGAATATAAACTATAGGCAAGGATAATTAAAATTCAACCTAAAGGCTAATTAAATGACAAGGGAAGGACTTTCAGGGTGCTAACCTAGCCCTCTGCTGTGTGTTCTCCTGTGAACCCAAAGTGAGATGGCAGAGCAGGTCTTTAGTCATTTCAGGCAGGCCAGGAAAGTAGGAAGCCTGCCTCACCTCTGGGGAGAGAATGTTCCAAAAGGCCAGGAACAATGGCAGAGAAGGCACCCTTCTGGATCCTGCCAATTGGAATTGTTAAACTGATGGGGTTCACAACATACCTTCCCTGTGTGGTTGGAATGGGTTGATGTGTAGATATATGTGTGTGTTTGTGTGTGTGTGTGTGTGTGTGTGTCTGTCTGTCTGTCTATCCGTGTGTGTGTGTGTGTGTGTGTGTGTGTGTGTGTGTATCTAGAGTGCTGTATTCTCCTCCCCTGTTTCTTCCCTCCCTAACACAGCTGGCAAAAGTGAGAAAGAGCCTGTGGCCTAGAGGTTAACACAGCTGCCTAACATGCAGACGGCCCAGGTTCGAATCTCAGAAGGGCATATCTGGTTGAAAAGAACTAAAAAGTTTGAAATAGCTATCCCAGTTCTCCCTTAATTCTTTGCTAGCAATCCAAATTTTAGAAATATATCTATCTATCTATCGATCTATCTATCTCTATCTCATCTATATCTATATATCTATATATCTATATCTATATCTACGTTAACTATATCATCCATCCATTCTTCCCTCCCTCCCTCCCTCCCTCTCTCTCTCTTTCTCTCTCTTTACCTATATCTACAGTATATCCTTATTGTATGTTGCCCAGAGTTGCAGTCAGCTGTCTATGTAAATTCTATAAACAATTAATTAATTAACTAACTAGTTTTTAATTTTAGTGATTTTCAGCTGTATTATTCATCATATAGTCAGGACTCTATTTGTCTATTGAATTCAAATAATCAAGTCAAAATAAGCCATACCATAGGCCATAATTTAAAAGTGTTTACATGAGTCTTCTGATATCTCAGTAAAGTTTGGTTCATTTTTTTAATTAACATTCTACATTATTTCCAGCATCAAAAGCTGAAATAATTGGAATAGAACTCTAAATTTGGCCCTTATTCACAAGATAAATCTGTGTTCTGGGTTAATCCTAATTTAAGCAATGCAAATAGATCTTCCTTCTGAAAATATTTTACAATTTTATCTAAATGTTGTAGCAGAATTTGAAACTCCTTAAGTATACACTTTTGAAATATATATTTGGATAAATTTAAATCTACATATTTCCTATTGAATGTTAAATGTTAAGGTATGTATTTGTTATTTGTTAGAATTTTATAATAGAATAGATTGTTCACTAAGATATTAAGATCCCTCTCACGGTTACTGGCATTAAGCAAGTTTCATCAAATTTCATCCTATACAGTTGGGTTTTCTTGCTGTTGGTTTAAATATCTTTCAGTTTCTTAATACATATTCAGAAAAAGTTATATGGCTTAAAGATGTGAATGCAGTTTTTAATTACATACCCCAAAATTGGAATTTATCATCAAACAGCCAGTACAGGAATATGAAAAAGTTTGTTCTTTTTAGGCATTCAAGATTTATAATGCAATTTACAGGATAATGGCAACTGGGATTTACAATATTGGATTGATATATATTTGCTTTTTGTTTATGGAGAGGATCTTTATCAATATAATAGAAAAACTGATCAAAATTGTTCATGTAGTTAACATTTAATGTTTTCCCCTAAGTATTGGCAATATATTTATGTTTGTTTTCTGTTTATTTTGCTCTTTTTCCTTCTTTCTCTATAGTAAAGCAACAAAAAGTGTGCAGAGACACATTTTCTACCTACAAATGTATCAGTTTCTTAAAGTGCTATTTCTAGTGATGGAAGTGACAGCTTTTCCTCTAGAGAGAAAGAAACAGCCTCATAGTCATTTTTTCTAAATATGTATTAATCTGAATCCCAGATAGAAATTCATTTGACCTGGGATTTCATCATTTTATTTATCCTCACATTTTTTTTAAAAAAAAATCATCTTTGCATTGTTACTTGTAGAAATACTGTGGATATGTGAACCTGGCATATGGTTTCTTCTTTATATCTTGTTAACCTTTTATTAATGTTCTCACTTGCTTGTAATTGTACATGCTCAGATAAATATTTTTATACATTTTTTAAATACACACAAACTCAGAAAGAGGAAAATTTACATGTCTCTTCTAGAAACATCTTAATATGTGTATGTTAGTGTTAGTGTAGTATATAAACATGCTGTGTGTGTGTGTGTGTGTGTGTGCATTTGTGTTAGTGTAATATGTTAGATAAGCTATCCTTAAACCTCTGATCAGTGGGTACACCAACAGTAGTACATATCAAGATGTTTCAGTAACAATTTCATAGGTGTGCTGATTCAACATCCCTACACAATTGTCTCTTTTATGTACTTCTCAAGCCCAGCATCAGCTCACCAATATCCATAGTGGATTATACTGTTTTAAGAGTGGAATAAACAAGAAGGAATCCATGTCCAAATGCTAGAAATATCTGCATTATGCTAGGAAATGTCTTTCTGCCTTTCTGGCAGCTCAAAGGTCAAATCAGAATAAAAAATGGAACAGAATTATTTAATCGCACTGACGAATATTCATCCAGAACCTTCCATGTACTTCTCCTTCTCTTGTGGTATTTGGATAATGCCAGTTTACCTTTGAAGACCACACAAGCCCACTTTGCTCTTGGATCATACCATTACAAAGCCATGGCAAGACACCACTAATTCTTCAGCAATAATCCAATAGATATTTTGCTTTGAAGTATACCAACTCCAACTTTATTTATTTTGTTCAGCCTGATACTAATACTTACAGGTAGGTTATGTAAGTTTCTGTATATATATTCTTGTTTGGACTGTAGCTCCCGTCTTCTTTTCCAGTTTTGACTCACACATCACATAGATCATGCAAATCACAATGTATAACAATTATTTTCATTGTTTGTTTGTTTAATCCATTTATAGCCTGCTCCAATAAAAAAAGACTCCTGGTGGCTTATGTAAGATAAATAGTACAATTAACACATATATGGTATAATCTTCAAAATCCAACAGGCATAAATAGGAACAAATAAAACAGCACTAAACCAAAAACAAAATAACATAAATAGAAATAAAGATCACAGCAAAATCAGATTATCAGCTAAGAGCCAATTTGCCTCATGATTCAATTACAGAATACAAGCATAAAGAAAAATCAGATTTATATTCCTGAATGTCCTTCCTAATTGTTCCTAATCAAGAATGAGTGAAATAATAAAGTCTCTCTGGAAATTATCCCTGAGTACAAATGTAAGTAAAGGCTCCCTTTCCCCACCCCAATGAGCTGAAAAGTTGGGAAGTTACTAAGAGGTAGGACATGTTATTGGAAAGAAGTTGAATGTAGAACTGGATGGAGAACTAAATTAACCAATTATTTTTATTTCCTCTTTTACCCTATTCAACAGAACGAAGTGTGATAGTCTGATCAGCAATTTCCAATAAATCTAAATCTGGACATAGTGACAATTTTACCTCTGTTTAGGACATAGTGAAACAATTGTTTTTCTTCTGGCTCCAGAATATTAACTGCAGATAATATTTAGTAATATTTTCATGAGATTTAGTTTTTTGCTCATTAGCCTGTCCTTAATTGATTATACTGCTTTTATGCCCATCTTTGATACAACAGTGCTGGCTTGAATGAGTTTGTTATCATGCTGATATGATTTTTTTCATTAGACAAGTTTTCAAATAAATGTATTATGCTAGCATGACTTTTCATTAAGCTGATCATTAGCCATGCAGTAAACAATAAACAGAGGCATAGATTGATGTAGTAGTTAAAATGTTACGCTAGAAATTGGAAGATAGTGAGTTCTAGTCCCACCTTGGCACAAAATCAGTTGGGTGACCTAACTTTCTTTCAGCCTTAGGAGGAAGGCAAGCAAATAACCTCTGAAAAACCTTGCCAAGAAAACTGCAGAGACTTGTTCTGGCAGTCTCCAAGAATACGACATGATTGATTAGAAGGAAGGAAAAAAGAATAGTTCTTTTCTTGTGTTTTGCTCAAATTTGAATTCTTTCTCAGGTTTGATGAAGCTGAATCTGTCGTTTCATATGTTGAAAGGACTATGGACTATGTTACAATAGTCCAAGTACTATCCTTATACACTATAATGGAATTGTGTAATACTTCAGACTTGATTCCTGAAAATTATTTTGGAGTTCATGAAGATGCAAACATAGTACCTGACTGCTAGTTTTTCCTGGAATTTAAAGAAAGGAGGTAGGTTATTTAAAGGAATTACAAACAAGCGCTATGAAGCACTTTTTTGGGGTATAGTATTTGAAACATTGTGCAGCCTTGAATGAATATTTTGAAAGAGTTGTCTCATTTAAATTGGAATGATTCCTCAAATGTTCTATAAAAGAAAGAGATGAATACTGAATAATTTTGTTGAATATAGTTTTCTTTCAAGAACAGATTTCATTCCTTCATGTGGATTGTATCTTGCACATTTGTTTGTAGTATGTTCACACAGTTCAAAAACATCAATGAAGGTCAGTTAACTTCCTAAATGTAATGAGAATGAGAGAGAGAGTTCATAGTTGTGATATGCATCAAAAATGGCTTTAGTTGCACAGTATAGTTGTGCGCAATTATTATAATGTCTTCTCATTATCCTAGAATAGGAATATGACTTTGTAATAAGATATAGTTTGACATCATATGTGTAAAGAAAGTTACAGACACATATAGAAGACCTCCAAGGTCTTCCAACTCTATTATTCTGTTATATAGATTAAATAAATACAGATATATACATATCCATACAAATATTGATACATGTATGCACATAATACAAATTCAATGCAAATATGAAACTGAATCATTTTGAAATCATGATTTGTTGACTAAAAACTTAGATCAAATGCAATGTATAGCCGCAGTGGTTGGGTTCAAGATCACATTGAGATTCACTGCAGTTAAGAAGTTGTAGTAGTATTAGGGGAATCTGGACTCAAGTCTTCCCCCAGTAATAGAAGTTCATTATCTGACTGTAAGACAGCCGTTCTATAACAACAACAACAACAACAACAACAATAATAATAATAATAATAATGATAATAATAATAACAACAACAACAACAATAAAAAGTTGGAAGGGATCTTGGAGGTCATCTAGTCCAACCCCCTGCTCAGGTAGGAAACCCTATACCATTTCAGACAAATGGCTGTCCAGTTTCTTCTTCAAATCTTCCAGTATTGGAGCATTCACTGCTTCTGGAGGCAGGTTGTTCCACTGATTAATTATTCTAACTGTCAGGAAGTTTCTCCTTAGTTCTAGGTTGCTTCTCTCCTTGATTAGTTTCCACCCGTTGTTTCTTGTCCTGCCTTCAGGTGCTTTGGAGAATAGCTTGACTCCCTCTTCTTTGTGCCAGCCCCTGAGATATTGGAACAGTGCTATCATATCCCCCCTCGCCCTTCTCTTCATTAAACTAGACATACCCAATTCTAGCAACCATTCCTTACATGTTTTAGCCTCCAGTCCCCTAATCATCTTTATTGCTCTTCTCTGTACTCATTCTAGAGTCTTAACATCTTTTTTAAATCGTGGTAACTAAAACTGGATGTCTTACCAAGGCATTGTAAAATGGTATTAATACTTCATGTGATCTTGATTCTATCCCTCTGTTAATGCAGCCTAGCACTGTGTTGGCCTTTTTGGCAGCTGCAGCACACTACTGGCTCATATTTAAGTGATTGTCCACTAGGACTCCGAGATCCTTCTCACGGTTACTACTATTGAGCAAGGTACCCCCTATACTATATCTGTACATTTGATTTTTCTTGCCTAAATTTAGAACCTTACTTTTTTCACCATTGAATTTCATTTTGTTAGTGCCCAGTGTTCAAGTCTGTCCAGATTCTCCTTGTCCTAAGCCTGTCTTCTGGAGTGTTGGCTATTCCTGCCAGCTTGGTGTCGTCTGCAAATATGATGAGTTCCCCATCTATCCCCTTGTCAAAATCGTTGATGAAGATGTTGAAGAGCACTGGGCCCAGAACAGAGCCCTGGGGCATCCCACTACTCACTTCCCTCTTAGCTCAGCTTTCTTTACTGAGTGGTTTGGGGGGAAATCTGGAACAGTATCTTAAGTATACCACCTTAAACATCTGAGAGGATGGCACATTATCAGTGTAACAAATCAATAAACTCAAAGCGACATTATGGATTTGTTGTCCACATTGCAATACCACACTGTACTGATTTAATATTGAAAGCATCTTTGAAAATCAAGTTGTTTAAAAGAAAGTTGGAAGTCAAGAAGTACAAACTTACAAATTGTTTGAAAAAAAAATATGTAAGCAGGACATGCACTTTTTTTTTAACCAGCTGGATTAATGTGCAACATTTAATCCATCTTTGCATTTTCTATAATAGTTTTATGATGTTGATGAAAATTATAGGACATTTTTCTCTACTGTAAAGACAGATCCCTCCCATCAATTCAATGTGTTGTTATAGTGACAAGTGTCAACTTCCTGTAAAGCTAGAAAAATAAGTAATATTGGACACATTCTATTTGTTAGCTTTGATAAGTATAAATTGCATCTATCATCTTAGAATTCATATTCATCAAAATACTTATTCAAAAGTATTAATGTTTGACAGTGATGCTTACTATTTCGTACCAGGAGTGGACTTAGTCAGGCAGAATTCTGCCTGCATTTTGGTACTGGTCTTGGCTCCTATATTCAGATGTTTTTCTTTATTTTTAGAAAATAGAATTCTGCTTCTTTGCCAGATTCTCCATAGTTCTGTATTCTGATTATGAGTTCATTGCTTGCCAAGAATCTTCCCTACAGATATCTGCTCTTGAGAACTGTGCTGTGTATGGCACTGACCCAGAAGCACATTGTTCATGCTTTACAGATAATAGCAAATTTCATTCTGAATTGAGCTGTCCCTACTGAACCAAAGACTTCAGATGCAACTGGAGGAGCATAACAATGACCCAAAATTTAAGCAGTTCATAGATTTTTGAGTCACGGTTTTGGAATCCAGCAAATTTGACACTTGGATGGGACATTGTTTTGCTCTGGTTATTTACCAAACAGATAAATATTCTGAATAGTAAGCACCCATGAATTGACCTTCATGAGCTATCATAATTAAAATATGATTTAAAATTTACTTGCACACCCCCAAAGAAGTCCAACTTAAATGGCCATATTCCCAGCAAACTTGTATGCATCAAGTATCAAGCCTTTTTAAAATTTATAAGAGCTTGATGAAAGTTCACATAATTTTTCCCCCTGTGGAATTACAAATTATGAATGTAGAAGATAAAATATTCAGATGCAAGATTTAAATATTAATTTTGCATTGGAATGATTTGGCAGCTGTGAATATGGTAGGCTGATTTATCTGAAAAAGAGACAAGTTGATTTAGAGATCAGACTGGGATATAAAGACCTGCAGCTTATTCTGAAGGGACTACGGTTGTTAAAATGACAAGCTCATCAAAGTTTACAGATACCCTGTTGGTTTGTCTGAAGAATAGTTGTGACACTGGCTCAGATAAGACTTGCTTGGCAGAATTCTCTATGTGGTTAAGTGTGAGGGAATAGGTGCAGTGATTAGTGGCTATTGAGCATGTGGGCAAAAAGCAATGAAAAAGGCTGAAATGTATTAAATTAGATGTTTTCATCAGTAGTAAACAGCCAGTTGATATATTTATGAATTAATTACAAGGAAAACCATCTGTGAACGTATATTTTTTTCTCACTGAGAAAATGCAATTTAGATTTTAGAATTTAGCTACTATATTTGATAACTATGTATTTCTAGTGGACTGCATATGCAAAAACGGTGATGCAGGTAATCCTTACTTAACTTACCATTTATTCCAGGATGGTTATGTTAGTTTGTTAAGTTACAATGGCATTTAACAAATGGTAGTTATGACCGGTTCTTGATGTTACTGCCATTGTAGCACGCTTGCAGTCACTTGATCAAAACTCAGGTTCTTAGCAACTCTCCCACATTTACAACTAGATCATATGCTTCAACTCTCCTCCCTTTTCTGCTCTTTTGGTTGCACTGCACCCTGCTGTTTTCTGCCCCGTCCAACCCCTCTCACTGATCTTTGTCATTATCTTCCTTCTGTTTTGTGAAATAACTGCTGGCCCTGCATAAGATATAGTGAAGATCTTTCAAAGCAGCTTGGCTTGTCAGCAGTGGGGAGGATGGGGAGGGGGAGAGGGGGAGGAGAAGGAGAAGGAGAAGGAGAAGGAGAAGGAGAAGAAGAAGAAGAAGAAGAAGAAGAAGAAGAAGAAGAAGAAGAAGAAGAAGAAGAAGAAGAAGAAGAAGAAGAAGAAGAAGAAGAAGAAGAAGAAGAAGAAGAAGAAGAAGAAGAAGAAGAAGAAGAAGATGATGATGATGATCATCAGTGGGGATAGGAAGGAGTAGGCAGCAGTGGTGGAGTTGGTCAGAGTGACCAAAAGGCAGAGATCTGAGAGTGGGATAAGGAGAGATAGGCAGGTAGAAGAGATGAAGCAGAATGTAGGCAAATGTGGCAGGACAGAAGTGTGAAGTCTTCAGCTAACAATGGCATGGTTCTTATCTAATGACTGCAACTGGGACTACTGGAACTGCTATCACTAACCAGTGTAGACACATAATGTTTCACCTAACAACTATTCCACTTAATGATGAAAATTTTGGTCCAAATTTGGTCCAAATTTCACTTATAGGTGAAATGATTGTAACTCAGGTTGAATTGTATCTATTAAATTCTATAGAAAATAGCATGTATGCAGACTGGGACTTCATTCAAGAGACAGGATATATTGGACTATGTGCATCAATAGTATAGTTATAATACATGGTGTTTCATTCATCACAAAGAAAAAAGCAGTTTTATACAAAAGAAAAATTAAGTATGCTATGAATTCTGATTCTGTATTAATAATTTTAATAGTCCAAAAGATATCACAACTTGTTTGAAGAATAAAATAAGAAATGCTGTGTCTGAGCATGATAACATTTTTTTTTTAAAAAAAGAATTGTTGTAGTTGAAAAAAAAGCACGAACTATACTTATGATAAAAGATGAATGGATTCGTCCAACCAAAAGTTCTACATATTTAAAGAGTGGACATTTCTTGATCTGAGGACCTGATGCCATATTATGTGATATTAAAAATGTTTCATCTATACTTGTTTGAAAAATGCATTATTTCATATACTGTAGCTCTGCCTATGCTGTAGTATATGGCTATTTCAAGAAGATATATTCTCCAACTTGTGGCAATAAGCAATAATGGGACAATACACACTCTTTAATATAAATTCCCCAAGCAGCAATTGTCTTTCTTAAAAAAATATTTGTTTTTATAAAGAAACAGATACATAATGCCCAAGTGAGACTATCCCTATTAAATAATTACTGTTGGGAAGTATTGTTTCATTACAACATATAGTTTGTGTTCACTTTACTGTACAGTATAGCTAATTTTGGTTAGCTAATATTTTTTCAGTCTCATATAACAGTTCTGCTTTCCCGTGATTCCCAAAACAAAACTGAATTTCATAGCTTGTTTTATTTTGTTGCTTTCAAATATTACAACCATTTTATAAAAAACAATAACAAAAAAAGCTTAATCAGTCCTTTCAGTTAAACTCAATTATATTGTAAACTTTAAAAATAAGCATGGCTGTAGCCATTTTGCCTATTCATTTTTGGTGGGAAGGGGGATTGCCAGGTGCTTGGCTAATCAAAATATTCTTTTGTCCTGTGGGAACCAAGGTCATCAGCTGCTCCCGAGACTGCAGGCTGGGCTTTTCGTGAAAAGCCCGTCAAGAAGATGTATTGGGGAATGTAGTTGCTTGCTTAGCTTTAAAGGTGGGATTTCTTAACTTTGTATTGGGGAAGTGTTATGTTTGTCTTCAGATTGATGTGCAGATAATTTGTAACTAATAAACAGGTTCTTTGAGGAATTTCCAAGCCTAGGAGTTCTGCTTTATTTGAATTTAACAAAAGCAAAGATCAACTTCTACAAGATTAACCAGAAACAAATCAATGGAGTGAGCAAAATGTTGTCACATTATACTATAATTAAAATTATCATTTAGAAGTAAGTGGAGATATTCTAGAAGTTTGAGTATTATCCTATTAGCCTTGATCATGTTGGCTGGAATGGATAAGAATCTCAGCAACTGCTGGCAGATCATAGGGTCCAAACTTTGATGTAGAAAAGGCTACACTACATTCATCTGGTACAGGCCTCCTAAATGCACAAATGTGACTAACATGTTGTATTTGTATTTGGGGAATGGAAAAAAAATGAATAACAATATGTTACTCTAAAGTTTCTCAGTTTTGGTTTCAGAGAATACAAAAAGGGTATTTTCCTCAGCTGAATATTCATAATTGAGAGAAAGTCTGGCAAAGGATTCCATAATGATTGCTTTTGGGAGATTAAAGTGGTTATCTGTTTTTTAAAGGTATGTTTACGGTATTCTTATCTGGGAAGTCAATTCAGATCCTGATTTCAAATTGTACTCTATTTGTTAAAGTAGAGTAAGTTAGTAAGTTAGCAATATGAGATTGGTTGTACTGTTAAGTTCTTTATACTGAATAATGTCTTCATTGCACCTCTTATAGGAGAATCCAAATAAATTCAATCAGGCAACATTCTTGCTAATTATAAAATGAATATATCCAATATTTGTGCCTACTTCCACAAAAACTTAAATGTGCAGTCCAGGACTGCATATTTTGTTAGGTTTTTAACCATTTTTTTCCCCAGAGTAGCTGACACTGATAGCAGAAATGTTAGAAATCAAGGATTTAAAGAGATCCTGTGGCTATCTAACCATATCTAATCCCATACAAATGTATATATAACAACTTATATCAATAATATTATCTTGGATTTGTTTTTTTACTTTTGAGAATTACACAAGACTTAGAAGAATTGTTACATAAATACCATGTATAAGAAACATTATTTTCTCTTTGTGTAAATTTTTATCTAAGACTAAATAGCATTTACTATGTTATTGTTTAATTTATGAAAGTGTTTTTTTTTTTTACTCAGGAGAAAACTCAATAATACTGGTTTGATTTAATAATCAGAGAAGTCATGTAATACAGAGGTCCTCAAACTTTTGGCCACCAGGGACCAGTTCCATGAAGAGAGGTTTTTCCATGGACCAGAGAGTGCATGGTTTTGTGTGCTGCATTCCATGAATAGGGCTTTGCTTGTGTGGACCAGTTGATGGCATGCTGCAGCCTGGTACTGGTTTGATGTAGTAGAAAGTCAAACTTTTTTTTTAAAAAAAAAATTAAGCCTTCACTTATCATTGGAAGGAAGAATGGATGGTTGGACAGACCATATCCACCTATTCACTGGTACATGTAGGCTTCAAATATAGTTGGAAAGTTTTTCAATTAAATTGCTAATATGATTTTAAAAGTCCAACAGCTGTGAGTAATTATAATACAAGCATCTGAATCCATGTGCAAACAGATTGATGCAACAATCCTCTTGCTAACTCTTTGCTTCAATAATTAAACATATGTTAGCAGGATGCTTAGTCTTTTCTGGATAGTATTTCCCCTTAATTATTATTTGGATGTTTATAATAATTGGTGACAGCTTTAAAGTATTAATGATATAAATTGAAGTTTTTCTTACTTTGGCATTCATAGCTCAGTAATCTGAGCTGTTTTACAAAAAGAAAATGTTAAACAAAATGCCCAAAAGGTAAAAAATACATAAATAATATATGTTGTGATAATAGCATGAGATGATAATTGCTAATCTCTAAAAGAATATGGTTGGTTTTGTGGCTTTTTAACCATGAGCAATGGCTTAGTATAAGTGCAAGACTGTCTTTGATTTGAGTCCTCCAAGTCACCTCTCAGCAACCTGAAGTCACCATTGACATTTGATGAAAACTTCAGTGGGATACATTTTCTGTTTCCACCTTGGATGCACCCTCTGAGTAGACTCCCTGAATCCCCAACTTGCATAAGCAATAGCTTTCTGGAGAGCACTGATTAGCAAAGGCTAGATTTAACTTTGAAGCATTTAACATCCAAATCAAATCATATATGTTCTTTTAGGGAATTTATTACTCCTAATTATTAGGCACATTGCAAAACTGTAATTTATCTACATGAAGCTAAATCGCTTTAGAATGAAACTATTTCTTTCCTTTCAAATAAGATATAAAGGGGAAAATACTGGAACAGCTTCTTTTCTTGGTGGTATACATTTATTTGTAGGCAGAATTTCAGGATTATCTCTCATTTACAGTTAATAAAGTTTACATATTAGAAGTTAATTGCCTAAGAATAATTCAGATCACTTACCATAAGACAGATAGAAAGCTTACTAGCTAGCCAGCATTTTGTTCTTTTATTTTTTTATTGCTTGTTTCTGGGAGGGAAACAGCTTTGCTCATAATAGATGAGCTTTTACTGAATGGATACCTGGCAGTCTGTTTGAAGTCCTTCTATTGATATACGACTGCTTTAGTTTCCTAATAATCTATGTTTGTGTGATGAGAGAAACAGCATAACAGAATGGCTTGAGGTGATTGGATGAATAAATTCTGTGTTCATTAACACCACAATGTTCAATGGCTCAGTATGTTACTTCAGCTTCATAGGATGTAATTACATGTTTTGATTAGCAGATACATTTCCCTATCCTCAAGATGTCAACAAGGGTTCATGTGTATGACATATATAAACGGGTGCTAATTTCATTAGTCACAGGTTCCCTAATTACAGTTGTAGGTTCTCCTTTCAGTCAAGATTGGTTTTCCATTAGTTTTCTGTGGCAGATTTCTGGGATGCATCCCTGCACAGTGACCACAGCCAGTAGATAGAAGTGGTTAGAAATAATGTTTTATATCCAGCAGAGTGAACAATTGCTGAATGATGAGCTGCTAAAATATAAATGATTCATATCCATTGGGAAGAATTTCTGCCTCATCATCAGTTACAAGGCAGTCCTTGAAGGCTCTTTCTTTTAAAGCTTGACAAGATTTTGAGAAAACAGCTGCAGTAGATCTCTTTTGGAGTATAATATGGGCTTAGTAGAAAACAGACTGCCCAAGATAATATTTGTAGTGACAAAAAGAGAAGGGTAAGTAATACTGCTATAATAAAAATGGAATTTTGGACTTCCGGTGGATATGCGCGCGCGATGGCGGCTACTTTGTAGCTGTCCTCCTGGGTAAGTGTTTGAATCGCTATGAACAGCGGACATCAGCTGTTCAGCGGTTCAAAATCCCCCTCCCGGGCAAAGGGGGGGGAAGAGGGTTGTCTGAATAGTGGTAGAGCCTCTTATGCACCCCCAAGTTTTTTTGGGGGGGGGTGAAAAGAGTGCTCCCACGGAGTTCAGACTGTCTCCGCTTCCCAGCTGCTTTTGTCCCTAGGGACAAAACAAGCCGCTGCAACCACCTCCGCGATTAAAGTGACCTGGTGAGTTTTTTTTTAGAAGTGGACAGAGTTGACTAGAGGATTTAGCTTTTGCTTTCTTTGATTTTATTTGGATTTTAAGTTTAAAGACTTATTTTTACGTTTATATTCCCTCTTTTTATTTTTTTATTTTTGTTGAAAGGGAAAGTAAAATGGCGATCGGCAGGCTTTTTGGTGGTTTTTTTTTCCCTTCCCCCCCCCCTTTTTTTAATGATTGGAACGGAATGTGGACCTGATTATTTATAATGATTTTTTGATGTTGGGTTTGGATTTTAGAAGCATTATTATTTTTGCTTAACTTCTTTGTTTTGTTCTTTGTACTTTTAAAAAATGGAATGGATTTTTTTCTATTTAATCATTTTTTTTTCTTCTTTCCTTTTCCTTTTTTTAACTCCTTTCTTTTTATTATATTGATCTCCTTTTGAAGGATTTTTTGATTTTTGGGAGTTAATTTCTCTTTTTCTTTTGCTTAATTTTTGCAACTTTTAAGAAGGAGTAAAGATTTTTTTAAGATGGCTCCAAAGCGTCCAGTAATTCCTACAGCTTCTAAGGTGGTTTCTTCTTCGGTGTTATCATCAGCGCAACAACCTAAATCAATAGCTTCACCTTCTTCCTTGGCACAGTCAACAATGGTGAAGGATTTGCAAGATATGATGGGAAATGTTATATCTCAAATTAGGGGAGAAATGAAAGAGATTTTAGAGGAAAATAATAAGATTTTGAGGCAAGAGATAGTTTTGGCTTTAAAAGGAGTTGCCTCTGTTCTTGAAAAGCTGAACTCCCGTGTAGAAGAGGTAGTAGAAAAAGTGGAACTGATGGAGGGAAAATTTGAAAGCATGGAAAAAGAGATGGAAAATTTTCAAGATAAGATCCTTATGCTTCAATTTAGACAAATGGAATATGCTTTAAGAATCAGAGGGTTGAGAGAGTCTGTGCAAGGAGATTTGAGAGAGATGGTTGCAAAGGACTTTGCTGTGATTTTGAATAGAGAAAAAGAGGAAATACTTAGTGAAATTGAAAAAACATTTAGAGTTAACTCTGTGGTGGCAGAGCAGAAGAATTTGCCAAGAGATGTGGTAATTTACTTTGGGAAAAGATCCCTGCGCAACGAAATTTTACAAGCTTTTTATAAGAAGAGGTTTCAAATTGTTTCACAAGATGTTATCATTTTAAAGGAGATCCCATCTAAAATTTTAAGAAGAAGAAAGGAGTTTGCTTTTTTAGCAGGTAAACTTAAAAAGAGACGAATTTTGTTCAGATGGGATGTTCCAACTGGAATGGTGGTGAGGTACCTGGGGATACGTTATAGACTTAATACTGTTTCTAAAGCAAAAGACTTTTATACTTCGGTTCTGGGTGTATGTTCATCGCCATCTATTACGTTTAAAGCTTTGGAAGAAAAGAAGGTAGAATTGCAGTCAGAAGAGTTTATACTTATGAAAATTGGGAAATCTCAGTTTGAGAGGCCTCTACAAACTGAGATGGAGGAGCAGAGGATAACTTGTGCAACATATAACTGTAAAGAAAAGGAGCAACAGAAGAAGGTCAAGGAAACCTCACAAGTATTGGTTTCTGAATCTGCGGAAGAAGTAGGAGTTATAAACTTTTTGGAGCAACCTTTAAGGGTAGAATTGCAGTCTGAAGAGCCTATATTAATGGAAAATGGGAAATCTCAGTTTGAGGGGCCTCAACAAGCTGAGATAAAGGAGCAGAAGACAACTCGTGCAATATATAAACGTAAAGAAAAAGAGCAACAGAAGAAAGAGACTAAGGAAGCCCCACAAGTTTTGGTTCCTGCTGTGGGAGAAGCAGGATTTATAAACTTTTTGGAGCTACCTTTAAGGGCAGATTTTAAAGCACTTCTTTCGAGGTTTATGGATAAGAGAGACTGATAAGGAATGTGTTTACTGTTGATGGATGGAGAGAAGATTTCGGAGATCGAATGAAAATTTTAGATAAAGTTTAAGTTTAAGCACTTAGTTTAAGTATTCAAAAGAGTACTGAGTTTGCGGGAGAAGCAAGATTCACAAACTTTTTTGGAGTTACCTTTAAGGGTAGATTTCAAAGCATTTCTTTTGAGGTTTATGGATAAGAGAGACTGATAAGGAATGTGTTTATTGTGGATGGAATTTGTTATTGGCAAAGATTTAAAAATATATAAGGGAATTTCAATGTTTTAAGTAATGTTTAAATTTGTGTTTTGGAGGGAGTTTATAAAGAATGATGGATAATATAAGTATGATATGAGAGGGTTCAGAGTATATTATAATGTGTTTAATGATTGAGGTGTTTTTATTATTATTATTTTTAAGAGAAGTTAACTTGTTTAATTAAATGTATTTAGATTTGTTTAGGAATTATATGTTTTTCAAGTTTTTTTTTTCCATAGGAGAGAAGATTATGGAGATTGAATGAAAATTTTAGATAAGAAGTTTAAGTTTAAGTATTTAGTTTAAGTATTCAAAAGAGTATTTAGTCTTAATGGTATATTGAATGTTTATATGTTTATTTTTGTGTTTTAGGATAAAGAAAGAGGGAGAGATTAGATTTTATATTGTAGGTATAGATATCTAAATAAAGTAATTTTTAAATTTCTGTTTTGGAGGGAGTTTGTAAAGAATGATGGATAATAATATAAGTATGATATTAGAAAATTTTTAGAGTATATTATAACGTGTTTAATGATTGTCATTATTATTTTTTAGAGAAGATAATTTGTTTAATTTAATGTATTTAGATTTGCTTAGGATTCATATGTGTTTTAAGTTTTTTTTGGAAAATTTTAATTAAGCCTGTACTCAACTCTGGGAAGGTTGGGGGAGGGTATGGGAGGTTTGGGGAGGTGGGGGAGGGTATGGGAGGGTGGGGGGGTCTGGGGAAGGGATTTGTTTTGTAAAATTTAAAAACTTTCAATAAAAAAAAATAAAAAATGGAATTTTAATACTGTACAGTGATTTCATTCTGGGGCAGTGAGTGGCTGGATTCTACGCTTAGCCTGATAGTTGCACTCTGTTTTTATATTTTTATTTGAAAATATAATTTTTCTAGTTATACACATTTCAGACATCTAGGTGAAGCATCATTTCAATGTCTCTATCTCCTTATGAAATAAGCATGCTAGAAAGTCTGAAGATAAAAATATATGCCTCTCAATGTGCCCAGATGCTTGTTCATTTTTTCACATATTTTGGGTTCAGCTCTGCAAGAGCCCATTGTCTGATGGGAGACCTTTTCAGGATGCAAACATGGATTAGAAATGTCTTGTGTATTTTCTCACTAAAGGCCAGAAGATATTTATAAATACCTTGGTCATCAGGATACAAGAGTGGGTCATATGTGCAAGACCATTTTCCTTGTTCTGACAGTCTATAGTATGCAGAAATATCTGCACTGTGCTATTTTAGCGGAGATTCTGGAGTGTTCTACCTAATCAGATTGATCCTTGTGAAAAAATAATTATATAGATTATAGCAGGTATCTTCAAACTCGGCCCTTTTAGAATTCATGGGCTTCAACTCCCAGAATTCCTCAGCCAGCATGGGAATTGAAGTCCATGAGTCATAAAAGGGCTGAGTTTGAAGATCCCTGGATTATAACAACCTTGAGAAACCATAAGAAGTTAAAATCCGTTGAGCAAGCAGCAACATTTTACTCTAGACTTATTTTTTTGAAGTGAATTTGGGATATATCCCAAATGAAGCCTACATCTAAATTATTATAAATACAGGAAAACCTACATATTTAAACTCTGATTCCTATATAATAGGCAGCTCTCTAAAAAAACATTTAAAGTGTCTTCTCAGATAGTTAAGGAATATTTCTATATAATCTAACTGCAAATTTATGAATTTTATTTCGTCCAAACATTCTATTACTTTAACAGTTATTTGATTTTTAATACATTCAGAATAATTAAATACCAATGGATGCATGATGCATATTTAATGATTCAGTTATAAATATTTGCAAATCCCTACAGTATATTTTAATAGCTATCTCTGAACAAATACAAATTGTTAATGAAATTCATATCAAAATGTATGACTGTTTCAAAAAGGGTGGGTGGTGGGTATAGGAAAGGAAAATAAAAGTATATCTGAACAAATTAAATGGAAACATTTGAGGGAAAAAATTAAAAGCCTAGAAGAAAAATCAAAAGATTTAGACACAATCCAACACTCAGACTCAAAACAACAAAATAAGCCCCAATTAAAGGAAGAAGATGACAACCAAACTGAACCCAATAAGGAACAATAAACTAATATAGAAGATGAAACACTAGAGATAATAGAAGGAAAAATAAACCTGACCCACTCTAGTTTTGTCACCCCTCCTGGAGCTAAACAATCAATTCCATAGCCTCCCCTTGGAAGAAAGTGTGCAGACACCTGGAGAATGGACATCATCAAGTGAACCAATTGCAGGAAAAAAAGAACAGCCTTCCACAAGAAAAAAAGGGATGTGTTAGGTGATAGGAGAGTCATTGCTCAGGAAAACAGAACCAGCAATTTGTAGAACAGACAACCTAACTTAGCAGAAAAAAGTGTCAAAGATGTGACTTCTTATTAAAATAATTAAGTCCACACATTATTATCCCTTCTCTTTCATGTGGGGAGAAATGATATGACAAAAACCCTGAAAACAATATCTGGAGGATATGAACAACTAGGCGCAAAACCAAAGAGATGGGGGTACAAATACAATATCTGTATTTAACTAAGACAGAATACCAGCATATGCCCCCAAACTGCAAAAACGATATCAGGAAAACTAAGGCTCAGAATGAACTAAGGCTCACAATGAATGTCAAAAATAATTTTAAAAAATAACCCAGTCCTTAATGAAGCTACATCTACATGAAGGGAGGCAAGGAATGGAGAACTCCAAGATTCTACCTTAGGCCCAGTATTCTTCAATATCTTCATGAACAATTTAGATGAGAGGGTAGAAGAACTCAAAAATGCAGATAACACAAAGTTAGAAAAACACTTGGGCTCTATGCAACAAAATGCAATTCAGTGGTGATAAAAGTAAGGCAAGAAAAATCAAAAACACAAGTATAGAGTGGGTGGTGCCTTGCTCAATAGCAGTAACTATGAAAAGGATCTAGGAGTTCCAGTGGACAACCACTTAAATATGAGTGAGAAGTGAGTTGCCGATACCAAAAGCACCAATACAGTCCTAGGCTGCATCATCCGAGAGATAGTATCAAGATCACATGAAGTTCTAATACCGCTTTATATTGGTTTGGTAAGGCTACACTTGGGATACTGCTTTGAGTGTTGGTGACCAAGAAAAAAAAAAGCCGTTGAGACTCTAGAAAAAGTACAGAGAAGAGCAAAAGAAAAAAACATGATTAGGATACTGGAGGCTAAAACATGAAGAACAATTACAGGAACTGGGTATGTCTAGTCTAGCAAAGAGAAGAACTGGCATGATAGCAGTTTTCCAATATTTAAGGATTTGTCACAAAGAAGAGGGGAACAATCTATTCTGTAAAGCACATGAGGCTGGACAAGAAATAAGGGATGGAGTGAAATGACAGTGGAATGACTTGCCTCCAAAAGTTGTAGATGCTCCATGACTGGAGGTTTTTAAGAAGAGATTGGACAACCATTTTTCTGGAATGGTGTACAGTTCCTGCTTGAGTATGGATTGTTTCAAGCTCTGTTATTCTGTTAAGTCACACCATCAATTATACAAGGTTTTTTTTTTCCTTTTACCTGCCTTGTAAGAAATGTAACCTGTTAGGTTTATGCTTCTTTTAATAAATGAGCAGGGATGATTTCTCACTGTTTAATAAGCAAGAGTAACTAAAGCAGAATTTTTAATCCATTGCAGGAAACTGCCACAAAGGTTGCACATAATGCAGAGATTTAGTTGGTAAATCCAAATCTCCTTTAAGTACAATTTTCAATCCCATTTGCTTATATTACTCTCAATAGATTAGAGCATCATTTGGCTTTTTTGCAGGAGCATTAAAATATAAAATGAATTAAGTAGTGTAATAAAGTTAAACTCTTTAATATTAAGCAAAAGATTCATTACATTTAATATTTGAAGGCAAATTAATTCTATGTCCCATATTACTTTCATTTTATTTTCTTCTCTAGTTTAATATAATGTCAGGGAGGTTGCACTGATGCTTACAATTTTTCTTTGCTACTGGCAATTATTATTTTAAACTGCCACCTGGTTCCATTTAATCTTAAAATAGTGGTCTGGTTTTCTTTTTGTCTGTATATTGTTAGGAACATTAGAAATATACAATGAGATTCACAAATTATTTTTTTAAAATAGTTTGTATTTTTAAAATAAACATGAAGTTGATATAATAGTTGATTCGCTGTGAATTCTGCATCAGTCTTTCAGTGTGATTGGCCACAGCTATTTCTTCATTACAGATGATATTCTGTAGCTATTTTTTGCCTACTGCATATAGTTTTCAGTTCAACCTGATTACAATTTAATTGCTTGAAGTAATAAAGATAACTTTATGTTGTATACAGAGACAAAAGCTAAAAGCAGGATCAATATGGTTCCTTTCTGAATCACTGTTGCTATTTTTTGCCTACTGCATACAGTTTTCAGTTCAACCTGATTACAATTTAATTGCTTGAAGTAATAAAGATAACTTTACAGTATGTTGTATACAGAGACAAAAGCTAAAAGCAGGATCAATATGGTTCCTTTCTGAATGCATAGTTAATATACAAGCTCTAGAGTTATACATCTTCTTCGCCACACATATAAATTTGTGGGATGTTAATTGATCTGAAGAAATTATGTAGGGATATTCCCAGTAGAATAAACAAACTGCAAAATTTAGGTGTAAATGCAGGAAATATCCCGACTGCAAATGAGCAGTGGAAGAAACAGGTGTGCAAGTCAGATGGTCAGTTTACTATTTATGTAAAAAAATGACAAAAGTTTGGTACATTAATCCTTTGTAAATATTGGCTCTCCAGTAGAATCTTCACTTGTTCTCCAATATATAACTCTTTGTTACAGTTTACCAGTGTCATCACAGAGATAGAAATCCATACAACTGTATGTTCAAGTATTATTTCTGAAAAGATTGTTGTGAAACTTTTTTTTGGGGGGGGGAAGGAATAGTAAGAAAAAAATGAATGACCTGTGCTAAGGGCAAATCCAGACTGAATGAGCCTGGGCCTATCAGTTAGGTCTGTTTGACCTGAGGAATCAAAGAACCAGACCAAAATTGGTACAGTAATGTTTATTTTATTAGCACAAATAAATGGTGCTGCCAGAGAGAAGGAAATAAAGATACAGTGTAATCTAAGTAGTATAGTGAACAAAAGCAACCAATTTGAAATTAAGCAAATTATGCTCAATTCAGAATTCTAGCAATTACGGATCACTGAAACCACATTTTTCAAGCCCTCACCCATCACATTCAATGGCTTTCTTCTTATTATTTTTATACCATTCTACTCAGAACATCCTTTTCTGTAATTATATTCCTGATCTTCTCAATTGACTTTTCTCACAAATAACTCACACCTGCTAACTATCTCAGTAAAGCACACTAACATCATGGGGAGCTGCTCATGCTTTTTTCTTCCATACATCCCTAACAACTGAAAACCGCTGGTGATAAGGTCCTACCAACATGAGAGCAAAGAAATTAATAAGTATTAAGAATGTTACTAGATTAATTTTAACAGTATTATTTGATATACATTTCCTAAGGGAATATCCTTATAGTAGTATAAGGATTTATTTGTTTATTTTTGAATGTATTCTCTCTGCAGTTCATTATTATCTAATAAGTGTTAAGGATATTACAGTATATGGGCACATATATATATATTTTGTTGTTGTTAATTGCAAAGTCATGTCCGACCCATTGCGACCCCATGGACAATGTTCCTCCAGGTCTTCCTGCCCTCTACCATCTTCTGGAGTCCGTTTAAGTTCACACCTACTGCTTCAACATATATATTACCATTTATATATATTACCGTGTATATATATTACCGTTTATAAGGCACATACAAAATTCAAAATACTTAAATGATGCTTTAAAATACAGAGTGATGCTTTTAAATAAAGGTAAGATTCTTGCACTGATACATGTATTTAATTTTTGGTTAACTAGGTGGATAGCTTTTATTAGATTTGAATCATGGGGAAAAAAGAAAATTGAGGAAGGAAGCCTTGTTCTAACAGTCTTTTTTGTTCTTTTCTACTAGTACATAATAAAGATTTAAGCTGTAAGAATGCTAACAGATCCAAAATCTTCCTACTACAGAATCCACTGTACCTTAGGGGACAATAATAATAAGTAGAAGATAATCTTAGCCAAGAGAAGTATTTCACAGCAAATTTGGCAAAAATCCACCAATAGTATTTGTAAAAAAAACAAAAAACAAAAACAGATGCTGTCTTGAAGCTTGCCTGGAAGCCATGTCTTCTTTCATTTGAAGCCTGGCTTATAATCCTTGCCTGGAGTGCCTACCCTCTGGTTTTTATATCCTTAGCCTTAGATGAAGTTTTTTCTATTTTATTGAAGAAAAGCATTTTACAACATGCTTGAATACTTTATACTCATTATTACACTTTCACAAGGTGTAAGGGAATTCTTTCATCATCTGAGGGTGAACATTGTTTTAATTTGGGAGTTATGGCAGTGCCTCCATTGGTAGGGAGAAAAGGCAATTCATGGAAGAAACAAGCACCTTTATTATTAGTGATTGATTTGACAGTGATTAGAGATATGCAGAATATTGTATGAGAAAAGTATGTTTCAATTGTTTGGGGCTTGAAACAGTCTGCGTGTTTTGATAATTTTTCTGAGCATCAGCTTTGTTGTGATGAAACCTGGAACACACAAGGCTCACTTTGGAGTACAGTTTATACTCATCCCTTATTTAGTAGCTAAGATTTTTTTTTTCTCAAGCACCCACTGCCAGACAAAGATACACAATGCCACTGAGTGTGTAAGAATCTATATGAATTTTCTCTTAAGCTGGCATTCTTTAAAATGCCAGAAATTTATTTTGGAATAAGAGGTATCTACCAGTGGTATGTAAAACATACTGAATTCTGATCTTACCAAAAGTGTCCCAACACTATCTAAAGTCTTCTAGTAGATCAATATGTATGATGTATAAATAATGTCACTTGCAGAGTTGTCCAGAAAAGAGGGAGATGTAAAGAAAAGCATAAACATGCACGCGTGCACACACACAGACACACAGACACACACACACACACACACAGAGAGAGAGAGAGAGAGAGAGAGAGAGAGAGAGAGAGAGAGAGAGAGAGAGAGAGCTTTTCTAATTCATTGTGAAATTATAGATCATCATAGAAGTCTTCCATCTTTTCATGCTTGGAACCAGGTAATGATCATATTGCTTAAGGACTGGATATCATTCTAAAGATGTTTTATATCTATATCTATATATATATAACTTTAAAGTTTAAAAGTAGTGAATTATCAGAGTTATCACTTCTTAAAAGCTCTGCATATAACACAATTGCTACAATAGAATCTGTTACTGTTACTGTTATTGATGTAATGCAAACTTAAGTGCCCTATCAGATTTTACAGAAAAAACTGCCTTATACATTTGACTGAAAAAGCACTGTATGTTAAATAGCAAAATAATCATTTTGATAGTGCTTACCTTGTGCCTCTCATCTGTCTTTAGGCAATCAAGAATAAAGACCTGGGAGATGAGTTTAACATTTAATTTTTTTTTCACTTTCAATCTGTATTATAAGAGGCTTATATCTATGAACTTCCATATACTATGCATCAAGAATAACTTTTTCTTTCTTTGAAATCCTCAAGAAATTGCAGCTAATCAATCAAAAGGGGGGTTTTTTTGGGGGGGGGTCCTTCAGATACAATGAGTATATTTTTATCTCCATAATTCAAATCAGCAGTAATGGTTTCCTCACCTCTGATTTATCACTGTAACTACTTCCTACGCTTCCTGATATTGTGGTATTATTCTATAATTGTAACGACATTATCACTGTAATTTTCTGATGGATAGGAAATGCGTGGCCATTTGGGAATGCTGAACTCTAACTCACAGCAGCAACAATCAGTATGATCAGTGACGAGCATATGAGCAAGCAACATCTGATGGGCTGTTCATTTCCTATCCTTGCTTTTAATCTAAAAGCTGTTGCTTCATATTGGTTTATCTCCCAGGTACCACACTGTATGTCTAATGTTACTTTCTGATATGAAAGGGGATCAATTGATATTGATAGAGAAAAATTGACTAATTTTATCAGCTGAAGTTAATTTTTTTTTTTAACCATAGGATTGAGCCTTTTGACATCAGCAGATTTAGTGCTAGTTGGAAGTGATAAATTGCACTTTTATGGCTTTTCACAAGGGGCTCTCCTTTCTTTGTGAAATGAGCAAGCCAAGAGTATTTTAACCAGTGCTTTTTTTGTTAAAAAAAAAAGGTGCCGAAAATCACACATGTTATACAACCTGCCTTGCCTGCCCTACAAGGCTCCATCCAAAAAAGGTGCCGGAACTCTGTTCTGGGCATTCTATGACAAAAAAAGCCCTGATTTTAACACAACACATTCTGAATGTGGAAGTACAACAAACCAGGCTGTATTGCCTAGGAAAGTTTTCCTGAGCAGCCAATATTATATGTTCAGACATGTGAGATACTTAAACAATATCAAAGGCTAAAAGATTATAAGTCATTAAACAAGATGTGGAATAAAACTAATAAATCTGCACACTACCAATAGAGTTCATTTAACTGACCAATGGAGTAATATAATTTAACAGCCACAGAGAATAGTGAAATAAAAGCAGTGAAAAGAAAGCACAGAGAAATGAGAAGATTCATTGTTGTCTGGATTTTGAAGAGCCTGGCTACTATATTGTAAAAAAAACCAGTGTAGTTATTTCTAATCTGAATGATAGAAGTCTTTCTTTTTAGAATTCTCAGCAAGATGATTCTTTCTTAAGGTATTTTCCCATGTATGCTTGCTTACACATTTTCATAGTCCTATTCTGTTACTAAATTAGAATGAAAGGCAGAAAACATCTTTTAGTAATTGTTCGTTTTTAAAATGAAATTTACCAGAATGAGTGGCTGTCAAGCAGTTTTCTGGGTCAACTGGATTGTGTCAAGCATATCTCAGTGAGACCATCTCTAATAGTGAAAAATATTTCCTTAAATACAAGCTTGTCATCCACCACTGCCAACCTTTCATTGCAATAATAGTTATATTAGAGTGGCTCCAATGTCTTCCAGAAAGTGGTTTTGTTCATACCAAAATGATGTGTGATAGATTACTGGAATTACTAAAAATTAAGCATGGCTGTGGCTGGGCAACAACTAGAATAAGGAATTATCTAATGAACAAGTAGACAAAGTTAGTCAAAGTTATAATTTATTTCAGTCAAAGTCCATTATGCAATGAAATAACACAGAATATTATTGTCACTATTATTTTCAGTGTAAACTACAACTCTAGAACTAGGAAACAGAAAGATATTTATCTAAAACTAAGTCATAAGGCTATTGTCACTATTATTTTCAGTGTAAACTACAAATCTAGAACTAGGAAACAGAAAGGTATTTATCTAAAACTAAGTCATAAGGCTAAAATTCTAAGATAGCAGTAAGTTAATACAAAATAAAATTATATGCTTCCATCCCTCCATCCTCTAGACCAGGCATGTCAAACTGCTGGCCCATGGGCCAGATGAGTCATGCCAAAACCACGCCCACCCCATTGCTGACAATGGGGGAAAAGTCGTGATACATCGTGCAACATCACTTGATGTCGCAAGTTTGACATGCCTGTTCTAGACTCTAGAAAGAGTGCAGAGAAAAGCAACAAATATTATTAGGGGACTGGAGGCTAAAACATATAAATACTTGAAGAAGGTAAACTTGGGAATATATGCAATTTGGTGATGCAAACCAGCATTTTTTTCATTTTATGGAAAATCTACCGTGTTTCTCTGAAAGACTTATCCTGAAAATAAACCCTAGGGGGTGGGCCTAATATAAGCCTATCCCCCAAAATAAGCCCTAGTTTTGGAGTGAGCACACACCTAAAAATCAAGCTAGGGTAAGGGTGGGGGGATGGAGCTGCCCCACGTGCCCTGCACCCACTTACCTTGCAGCCAGGCCTCTCCTTGAAGCCAGCCCACTACTTCTGCAGCATTACCAGGCTTGCATTTCACAGTCAGAGGACTTTCTGGAAGGCCACTGTAGCCGAGAACCGAGCTATGGATTCAATCCATAGCTCGGTTCTCAACTGCAGTGACCTCCTAGAAAGGCCTTTGACTGCGAAACGCAGGCCGGAGCTCCATTCTCAGCTGCAGAATGAAGCTACTCCTTCAGCTGCAGAAGTGAGCTGGCTGGACAGAGCTGTTGGTGCCGGACGTGAGTGGAAAAGACACCCCCCACAAAAAAATAAGACCTGGTGCCTCTTTTGGAGGCAAAATAATAAAAAAAGACCGGGTCTTATTTTCGTGAAAACATGGTAGTATTACAGTGTTTGTCAACCTCAACAATTTTAAGATATGTGGACTTCAACTCCCAGAGTTCTCCAGCCAGCATGCTGGCTGAGGAATTTTGGGACTTGAAGTCCACAAATTGTAAAGTTGTTGAGGTTGAGAAACACTGTAGTACTGTATAATACAGCACAAGAAGAGATGCATCCATAAGCATTATTTTCAGTAAGTAAGGTAGTACTAGTGTTCTCATTTCGGTTAAGAACCACGTATGTAAATGTTTAAAATTGGAGTGCTATGCACTTACATGGAAAAAATTCTTGATTTAATATGGTAAATATTACTTCAGATTAACATGTGGAATGTATTATCAAATTTATTAAATACTTATAATTTCCTTTTGAAAAATACAACATGTTTTGTAAATAAAGGGAGAAGTATATTTAAAAAATCACAGCAAGGAGATCTGCAATGCATAATTTCCCTAAGTATGATGTTGATAAAAGTGTATATGGTATTACATTTTCTCAAAGATCCTGAATTTAAGATTATTCTCAAGAAGAAAAAGTAGATTAATAAATAAATAGAAAGTGCAAAGCCCCATACAATTCCCTACCTTTTCTTTCTAGTTTTGTCAATGCAATGCCTTGAATTTATTTTTTTGTTTGTTTGTTTGTTTGTATCCCACTTTTTATTTTTACAAATAACTCAAGGCAGCAAACATATTCAACACTTCTTCTCTTCCTATTTCCCCCACAATACAACCCTATGAACTGGGTTGGGCTGAGAGAGAGTGATTGGCCCAAGGCTACCCAGGTGGCTTTCATGGCTAAGTTGGAACTAGAAGTCATGGTCTCTGGCTTTCTAGCCTGGTACTTTAACCACTAGACCAAACTGGCTCTTATGAAATATAGATTGTGGTAAACAAATAAACAAATGAATTTCAGCTGAAATTAGTCCTAGAGATTTTCTCTTCTTCGCTAATCAATGTATGCTAATGTCTAATTTGGGCATACCTAAACATATATCTATTTCACAAAAAGGGTTGGGTTTACCAGGCAAACAGATGCTCTCATGCTTATAATCAAGTTAATATCTGAAATTAAACATCTGCCTAAGAACTAGTGTCATAGAAATTGCTGTATCAACCATCAGCCAGAACAGCTTTGCACAATTAATACTACTGAAAGAAGAGGTGGGATGGATACCTATATATCTTTGCCAATAAAAATAAAACTAAAAATGGATTCAGGACTGCTATGAAGGATATTTCCTTTAACTCATTCTGGTGCATGTTTTTTCATCCTTGTATTTCATAGTCCTATGTTCATGGCAATGCATCTCTGTTCTTTCTAAAATAAATCTCAGTTGTATATAGCTTTCAGCTTGTCTAAGAACTGTGATGATTGTAGCTAAACTACTTTGATCAACAATCTCCTTTATGGAGCAAAAGAAAGCCGCTATAAATTTCTCTCCACGGATGTTTGTTGTGTCAGAATCACAGACAGTGTAGAAGCAGAACAAGAACACACACTGTCCCCATAGTGAACAAATCCAAAGAGGATTAATCATAACTAACTAACAATAGTACTTCTATCACTAGAAGAGCAGATGTGTTCTTTGCGGACACTTTTGACTCTTTTTCTGTTAGAGTCTACAGTGAAAGATACTCCCTTGTGAATTTATTTTTAAGAAAGCTGACAGTTTATCAAGAAGTATTGAAGTTAGTAGAAAGGCTTCTGAAGTTTGTCAGTGTTTGTGAAGTTTGTATTTTGTGGAATACAAAATACTGGTATCAAGCATGACAAAGTAGAAATTAAATGATGCATGGAACTCAAAGTTGCTCTGTTTTCTATTATTCCTAGCTACTACAACTAGCTGGGAAGTGGTTTTTTTGTCCTTAACATGTTAATAAAGAAGATTCATAAAGGGCACTTCAAAAGTATTTTGGTATTTATCAAATTGATTAGATAAGGTTTTAATGATTTGGAATTCAATCTTACTTCTAAAAGTTATTATAGCATAATTTTTTCCCCATGCATTATTCTTATTATGAAATTTCAGTTGACTGCAACAGTTTCCTAATTTTGCTTTGAAATGAGTGTTTTTGTGAAAAGTTGTTAACACCTAGTACATAATGAAAACAATATCATATATTTTGAAAGTTGGTGTGGTAACAGCTAGTCACAATGTTCTATAAATTAAGATTATTAGGCCAATTTCAGATGTCATTTGAATATTAACCATGGAATAAAACTGATTTTCTATAAAGTCATACTTTATTAAAGCCCTACTAAAATATTCTGCCTTAGGTTGCATTTGATGGTATATAGAGGCATCCAAGGGAGTATAGTATGCTTTAGATTTCTATACCAAGGTAAAACAGCATTAAAACTGCAAAGCTCCGAAAAATATAGGAGGTCTGTAAAGTTGATGTCAGATAGAAACATGAATTAATTATTTTACCCTATTTTATTTATATCCCACCTTTTTCATTTTTACAAATAATTCAAGGTGGTGAACATAACCCAACACACTTTCTTCCTTCCAGTTTTCCTGTGAGGAAACAGTCCTGTGAGCTGAGTTAGAGAGAGTCACTGGCCCAAGGTCACCCAGCTGGCTTTCAAGGTGAAGGCAGGACAAGAACTTACAAGTCTCCTGCTTCCAAGCCTGGTGACTTAATCACTAGACAGAGCAAACTGGCGCTCAAATACTTAAAACACACATTTGCATTCGTTTTTTGTAATGAAGGAGAAAACATTTCCAGAGATTTGAAGATGTGACATAGTATATTATTTGTGTGTATACGTGTGCGTGCAGACACACACACACACACACACACTGGAGCTGAATGAAAAATAATGCCTCACATCTTTAAATAGGTATATTTTAATAAATGAAACATGAAAATAATCCCTGAAATGAATGTTTTTGTCACTGTATTTACTTCTCCAGATAACCACTAGCATTTACTACGCATGTCTGCCAATGATGAGCAAATGCCTTAAAGTCATGACAAAAGAATTCCACACTTTTATCTCTTCAACCGGCCCCGCTAGTCCTTTTACTCTTCTTTATTTGAGGAAAAAATAGATTCCAATGAAGGTCTTTATTCATATTTGGCAAAATATGGCAGCTCCATGTTATGAAGCCTGAATCATATATGAGATGACATGAGACACTGAGATCCAATTTTGTAACTGCCTCTTTGGTGGCTAATGAAGTGTGAGGATTAGTGTGGTCATATTGTACAAAAATCCCTTCTTTTGCTTCTGAACTCTGCTGAATCATTTCCAAGTTTTGAGTGTTTCAATGTAACTCCCTCAGGTGATAACGATTACAGATTGAAGGAAATCCATGATTTTTTAGAATGAAGTCTGGTTTGAATTCCCCCCCCCCCCCAGGTTAGGTTTGTGAATTTACACTTTGTTTTCACACTTAGTTTCAGAATCATGATGATTAAACCATGTTTTTTTTTACCTGTTACGATCCTGTAAAGAAATTCTTCACCTTCCTTCTCATCACAGGACAACAATTGGTGCCATAGTTAAATCCTTGAAGTTTTCTGCCAATAACATGAGACGAACATGTCTTTTTCAATTTTATGACATTAAAGAAAAATAAAATGATCCATCTTCTGAAAAATGCCTAACTTGACAGCAATTTCCCTTTGAGTGATCCATTGTTTGTCCTTAATCAAGTCATCAGATTTTCTCATGTGAAACTCAGTTGCTGTCACAGGACATCCACTTTGTTCTTGATCGTACAAATAAACTCTTCCTGGTTCACCATCCTAATATATTTTTGGTTCAGTGGTGCACAGCATTCATGTCAAAACAGTCATCATCATATGCAATTTGTTTTCAGGGTTGAATTTCAGCTGGAGGCATTTGTTTGTAAGTCAAAAAATTCAATCATAGGGCATTGCTTAAAGTGCACTAATGAGTACTCACTGTGGGCTTCAATTTCATGAAAAATAACAACTTAACCTTTTCTCACAGCAAATTCCTGCTACCTAAAGTGAATGAATGGATACTAAACACACACCAGACCTTTAAGTACTGCCTTCTGCTGGCAATTTATAATATTGAAGGCATTACTTTTCATTTAATTTATACCTATACCTACACATACACACACACACACACACACACACACACACCAAAAAAAACCCTCCTAAGCTTACCTTTGTTTATTTGTATCTTTAGACCTATCTAGTTCTACCTATATTGTGTGTTTGTCTGGCTGCATATTCTATATTCTATCCTGGAATATGATCAGTGAGTAAAAAGTTTACAGGACTCATAATACCTTCAATTTTCTTTTCTCCCATTTTTAAAATTTTATCCTAAATTAGCTCCTGCACTGCATAATGAAAGTCTTGTATTTTGTTCTGAATTCTTCTGAATTCCAGTCTCATTCTAACTGGAGAGTTAGCCAACCACATCCGGACTAGTCTGTTAGCATAGAAAAAGGTCCAAGAAGACAGCAACAATGTACTGCTCCATTTGTTCTACTAAAACATTTCATTTAAGACTGTTTTTAAGAAGTAAAAAAGCTTTATTTCTTTATTTTGGTCTCCAATCTTATCTTCCACACCAAAGTTGAATATGATTTCCTCTTTGGTTTTCTAATTTTGATATCCATATCTTCTGTAATCATCACTGCGACACTGTAGGCAAATTGATTGATCTGCTCGATAGATGTTTTAATCCTTGCAAGCACCTTATTCACATCCTTCATTATAGATGTCAAGTCTTTTGGGGGCACTACATTAAACTTCTGGCAATGTCTGTCTTTCTACTGGTAATTCTGCATACGCCATATTTTTTTCTTTTAATTCTTCTTGTTGGGGCAGGGAGCGGGTGTCAGATCATAGGTTGTTTCAATGCTGCCCTGTACTGGCTCTGTTATTGTTACTTCTAAGTTATCATATGTGTAGTTCATATCACTGTTTCCTTTATATTTCCTATTGTTGATATCTGAATTTCTTCTACTGTTCTATTATTGTTTTGAGATCTTCCATCCTCACAATTGTTCTGAATCTCTTCCAGCTCTCCATCCCTGAGTTTTTATATCTGGTAATGAATCTCTTTTGATCTGTTATTTATTGATCTGTGATATTTGAGTCTAGGGGGAAAAAAAGTTCAGTATTCAAACAGTATTCAAAGTAGCCCTGCTTTGTTAGTTCCAATTTGTAATAGTAGGCCATAATGATGTGATCTTCAATCACAGTATACTTTTGCCTTGCCTATGGTTGTTGTTCTTCCAGTAATCTTAAAGGGCTAGACCTTGGTTGTACAGTCATAGCTCCTGAGTCCTATTGTCCATTGGACAGATACCCAAGAACTCTAACATTTGACATAGCCCTTGTGGTTTGAGAAAAGACTGATTTAGTATAGGATTGTTTTTCTGTTTTCTTAGAGTTTTAAAAGGGTTGATTGATACACTTAGTCTGGCTCTCCTGCTGTTTGGAATGGGTGATCCTTCTGAAATAATACATTATTAACAGATTGATAGTCCTCAATCTCACCAGAACATTACAATACACATGATAAGGGGTTATCCATTATCAAGATATTACTATTATTAGTGTTGTTGTTATTGTTGTTGGTAATGGTAGTGGCTGCATAGTCAGCCAGATGCATAGACTGGATTTGGCATTTTTATCCACTGATCAATTTATTCCCAAGGATCTGGGATAAGCAGATGTTTTCATTTGATGGCATTAAAGGTGTTGTTGCAGGATGTAAAATGTTCCAAATAAAGCTGCCTTTTGCAATTGATGGATGGTGTTTTTGTCAATGCTGATTGTCAAGTAGTGCTCCAGTTTTTTGGGACTGAACCCAAGTGCCTATTACTTTTGGTACTACCTTAGTCTCTTTTGATACAGTTATTCTATTTCTATTTGCAGTCTTTGTATTTTGTTACTTTCTCCAGTTTCTTTTCCCCCCAATCTGCTGTCTCCAGGTAATACCATATCCACTCTTCATTTTTTTGCATTTCTTATTGATAATAGTTATGTCTTGGGTGTTATGCAGCAGGTACTTGTTGTTTGAAGTCTAAAGTCTATTTCTATTACTTTGTCTATTTTACACTCCCACCAGTTCCTGTTTGAAGGCGAATGGTATTTCTTGCATATCTTCCAATGTACCATTGGTGCTATTTGTCATACTGTTGTTTGTAGTCAGTCTGTAGTCAGTCTTCTTGCAACAGCTCACTAGGTGATCTATTGTTTATTCAGTTTCTTTACGAAAGCAGTATTTGCTGCCTTTTCAATTCATTTTTTTATTCATTTGTGCTTAAGTCTTGGTCTTCTGCACCAGAATTATTCCTCTGTCTCTTTCTCAACTTCTGTGCTCTTAGACATCACCAGATCTGGTTATTATCTGCTTTGCCTGCTATTTTTTTTTTTTTTTAATGTTTGACCATGTAATGCTTTCCCTTGTCTTTTCTATTCTTCATTTGGTCTTTCTTGTAGGCCAGTTTGATCTTTCCAGTACTCAGTAAGCCTTCCTGGCATACTAGCTTCAGTGCATTTTCTTCACTATACTTCAGGTATTCTTTTTTCTTCATCAACAGACTGGTGTACTTGGAACTTCAACGCCCACCAATTTTCCCTTCCTAAGTATAGTCTGTCAGTATGGCTGCATGAATGAAGGGCATGATTCATTGTCGTTATATTTTATAGGCTTTTATAGGTTTCCAGTTCTGCTCGAGTCCAGTCCTCTATTCCATCTGTGTATGTAATTACTGAACTGCCTATGTGTAATTGAGTAGATGGTATTTCTTCTGCTGAGTTTAGACTTTAAGATCTTCTTTAGTCTCTTGATGTATTTACTTTTAACTTTTTTCTTGACTTCAATGAACTTGATGATGTCAGCGTGAAGGATGCCAAGATATTTGTAGTGATGGTCTTCATCAAGATTTTTGATGTTATTTCCATAGGGCATTTTGATTCCTTCAGTTTTCACTATTGTTCCCCTGTTGGTGGTAAGGGCATCACATTTATCCAGTCTAAACTTCATTTCAATATCTTGACTATATGTATGGAAAGTGTCTAGCAGCAAGTCTGATGGTGTTTTTCCATGCAGCTTCAAATCACCCATGTAAAGGAAATGTGATAGCCTGACAGATGTTTTTGATGTTTGATAGCCATAACCTGACTTGTTCGGTATTATTGTCAGATGGATCAGTGCAGTGACAAATATTAGTGGTGAGAGTGAATATCCTTGAAAGATTCCTCTCTTGATATTAACATTGACCAGTCTTTGTCTTCCATTGTGCCATCAATCTTTGCACAAAGCTTCTAGTATTGCTACTGACTCCTGTGACTTCTAGGCACTTGATTATCTAATCATGTACTCTCCTATATTTATACAGATTTTCAGCACTGCTCTTATACATACATACATTTATGTGTTGAAATATGCCTTCAGGTGTTTCTTCACAACAGAACTATATAGACACAGACTGAAGTCACTTTCTATCCATCCACTGTAGCTATTTCAGGATAGGTTGACAGCTTGCACTGTATCTTTTTACTCAATCACTTCTATTCATTGCATGCCAGTAGCATTTTCAGAATAGCACTCAAAGATAAGGAAGAAGCAAACATGAATGGACTGCTGTGAATTTATCAGTATTCCACATTCCCATGATCAAAAGTTTTGCCATCTGCGTAGCTGTCTTGCCTGTTTAGCATGTAACTTCCCATATGCTGTTGGAGTTATCCAATGCATTTCTTATTCTTCTAGATAAAATGAGAGCTGGTGACTTAAGGAAGGGATAAACAGGAACAAAAATGGCTTGTCAGTGCCAAACCTTGTCTTGGCAGCTGCCTCAGCAGAATATATTTAATAAACTGTGATTGACAAAACACTATAGAGCTATAGCTTGAAGCTGAAGTCAAGATTCATGGGGAAATGGTCTAAAATTAGAATAACAGTTTAAATACACAGACCTGTCACAAATCACTCGAGGTGCTAAAACTTCAAGTGGAAAGAAGAGAAACTTAATGTGGATTCATCAAATGAGTGGAAAAATAATTGATATTACAGCTTATAATCAAGAAAGTTGCATTAATTTTTACTTCAGTACATATTTAACATTTGAGATAATATCTGTATTCCTCGTTAGCAGTTAGGGAACTTGTTTTCAAATTGCCTAGTCATCTCTAAAATTATACCAAAACCTGAAAGTATTATATTTTAAACAACTTTTACATTTATTCATAATTAAGTTATACATCAGGAAGGTTGTAAATGAAGTGAGAGTGCAGTTGCCATGATTTATGTGAAAATGTTAGTAGCAAATATTACAAAATATGTATTCGATTTAAAGGAAGTGTACTTAAATGCTTCATGAATATTTAAAGTACCTAGAACTATACTAATGATTTTTTTAAAAAAAAAAATGTGCAGTACTACCGTATTTAGATGAAAAAGGTATTTCAGGTGTCACAACAGTCCTATTAGTGATAATTAATGAGATTTTTTAACAGGTTATTCAAATGTCTCACACTAAAACTGCAATTGTTATGGAAATCTTCCAAAGTGATTGAATCATTCCCTCTCCTCCCCCTCCCCCCACATTTCTAGTATAAAGACCAGAAACAATTGTAAATATAGATTCTAAACACAATTCTGGATAACAGAATTCCATAACAGAAGAATAACAAACATACCAAATTTATATCATTGTTCTAATAAGAGAAAACAGATAGTAAGGAGTGAAGCTCTTGGAACCAGAAATGGGAGGGTTCACTTAGATCCTTCTGTGATCCTAAAAATGATCATGGCTACCTGTAAAATTACACCAACTAACACTTGAACTGGGGAGAGGGGACTGTCATAGAGCTAGCAAGAGCAGGTGGTTGGACCAGATGTCCTCCAAGGTCGGGTCCAACTTTATTATTATTATTATTAAGAGGCCCCTATTGAGAACTTAGAAGTAGTTCTCAGATGTTTGACTAGGTATGGTTTGCTAAAGCTTTTCGACTCAAAATCAGCTGTAGACTCTGGGATATATGACACAGCCTTACTTGGTAAGCGTCTTTTCTGCATTCTAGGATGGATTTTTTTAAAACAAGATTGCCATTCGTCAACATTAAGATATGGTTCCCTCTTATACCTACTGTATTTTTACATTCTTCTCACAGTTTAAGACTTTTTTTTGTCATGAAGGATAGGATAACTGTTCATTGTAGATAAGATAGTGCTTGAAATTTTGCATTCATTCATTTGTTCAGTTTATGGGCTGCCTGACTTCAAAATGAATTTGGACAGTTCACAGTTCAAAGCAATGTGAAAATAATGATCTACATAAAACAGATGGTCAACACATAACAGAAACATCCATGCAGTAGGGGATCTAGTCATTCTGGCTCAGCACCTAGGAGAAGAGCCAAGTCTTTAAGAGCGTTCAGAATGCCATCAAGGGAAAGCCACTTGGATTTCAAGGGGAACCTTATTCCAGAGGGCAGGTGCTGTAACATCTGGGGGCAGTGCAGAGGCTCAGCAGTGGGATTGTCAGCTGGAAGCCTGGCAGCCCAGGTTCAAGACCTGAGTGCCACACAATGGGGTGAGTGAGTAGATAAATAGTTACCACTTCTGTGGGAAAGTAACAGTGCTTAGTGATGTTATGCTAACCATATGACTATAGTAGTAGTAGTAAAGTTGAAACGGACCTTGGAGGTCATCTAGTCCAACCCCCTGCTCCAGCAGGAAACCCTACACCATTTTGGACAAATGGCTGTCCAGTCTCTTCTTAAAAACTTCCAGTGTTGGAGCATTTACTGCTTCTGGAGGCAGGCTGTTCCACTGATTAATTGTTCTCACTGTCAGGAAGTTTCTCCTTAGTTCTAGGTTGCTTCTCTCCTTGATTAGTTTCCACCTGTTGCTTCTTGTCCTACCTTCAGGTGCTTTGGAAAATAGCTTTATTCCCTCTTCTTTATGGCAGCCCCTGAGATATTGAAACACCGCTATCATATCCCCCCTCGTCCTTCTCTTCATTAAACTAGACATACCCAATTCCAGCAACCGTTCCTTATATGTTTTAGCCTCCAGTCCCCTAATCATCTTTGTTGCTCTTCTCTGTACTCTTTCTAGAGTCTCAACATCTTTTTTACAGCGTGGTGACCAAAACTGGATGCAAGAAGTGTCTTCAAACAATGCTGGCTCAATGGCCTTGAAATGGAGATGAGCACTGCCCTCTATAGTTAGCAACTTAAAATCCACAGGGACTGCTTTTTTATCTTATTCCAGAAGGCAGGTGCTTTAACAGAGAAGGGACATTTCTAGTGTTAAAAGATAACACTGTTTAACTGAATGGATCCAGAGTGTGCCCACCCTGGGTTGAGACTCCTGGAAATATAAATAATAACCATTAATAAATAAAAAATCATTCACATTGACAAAGCCATCATCAGTTAATTGCAAAGAGCAGCTTTACATGGAACAGCTTACATTCTGCAATGATGTAATAATATTTATAATAGTTGGTTGCACAGTCATCCAGATATTTAGACTGGATTTGTCATTTTTATTCTTACATCGGGTCCTTCCCAAGGCCCTGGGACAGGCAGATATTTTTGTATAATAGTATTTCATATTTTATACTATTATACAAAAATATCTGCCTATTCCTGGGCCTTGGGAAGGACCCAAAATATGGATAAAAATGCCAAATCCAGTCTAATTATCTGTGCAGCCAAACGTTATAAATATTAAAAACCATATAATCATAAGCTTATCCCAGGTCCTTGGGAAGGACCCAATATATGGATAAAAATGACAAATCCAGTCTGAACATCTGGCTGGCTATGGGATGATCCAATAATAGTAATAAATAACCCTAACTAGACCCTATCGCATGTAGGATTGCATATATTATAACCAGCATTCTGGATTGCACTCAAAATACAACTACAAAGCAGGGGTATCCCATCACTGCTTGTGCTGCTACATTCTAGTTGAAACTTCCAAGGGTCTCAAGGAAGGCACATTGCAAAAATTGAACTGGGAGGTGCCTAGAGTATGAGTTAGTGTCAGAAAGCCTCTCAATTTAGGAAAGATCACAAATGTGGCTCCTCTGAGATTTGAAACTGTGACAAACTAGAGAGTGGATGTATTTTTGATCACATATATCACATGTGTCCTACTTAGACAGTTTCTGCATATCATTAGTGTTTAACAAAAACCTCTTGTTTTTTTCTATGACACATGAGGCAGGATAAGAGTTGACAGCCATAGATTCAATGACAATGCAAGCAGCTGAGAGAAACATAGGGAGCGTAAAATTGCAGAGTCTGCTTTATTCTTATCACCATATGTTCTTAGTCTTCACATTATATTAACATATAGAGAAGACAGAATACATAATTGCAAATTTGGTTAAGTAAACATGTTTCTATAACTTCTTAGTGGCTGCTGGATTGGCTTATATCTCCTTTCTCATATTTGTTAATAAATACTCATGTCCTCAAACAGCATTCTTTATATCTTCTTGCAGCCACAACATCTGTCTTTATTATGTTCTTTTCATTATATTTTCCCTTGGTCCCCTACAGACAACATTATCAGTATCGGTATATGAGTATATCACCAAATATACAGTATGTCAGTAAACCAATAGGTAATATATTAAAATGAAATGCCATTTAATATATCAATAATAGCCAGTTATGCTTATCCAAGTGGAAAATGAACATATATCAGCCCATTTTATCACATAAAATCCCTGCATTTAACTGATATGCATAATTACATGATTTTGCCTAGATTTGGATGGGGAAAATTCAGTAAGTGTGCTTACTAATCCAGTGATGTCATTAGATGAATCTATCTGAACATTTTCATTTTAGTTTATAAGGGGAAGGTTTGGATGGCTTATCACATTTATTTGGACCTTTATTATCCTAATTTCAGCAATGTGGTTTGAGATATTCTAGGGATGCATATTGGAGTTAAGTGAATTACCACAGCTATAGTATATATATATATAGTATAGTATAGAGCAGAGGTCCCCAACCTTTTGGGCACCAAAAGTGCTTCATTAGTCGGAACCCTGACAACCAGTTCCATGAAGAAAGGTTTTTCCACGGATCAGAGAATGTGAGGTTTTGTGTGCTGCCTGCAACCCACAATGGGGTGTTGCTTGTTTGTGCAGACCCGTTGCTGGCATGCTGCAGCCTGATACCAGTCCATGGACCGGGGGTTGGGGGACCCCTGGTATAGAGTATACAGTATTCCAAAGTAAAGGAATGCCATGAATAAGTGGTTTGGGTTTTTTTTTAACAAAATATTTCATGGTAGCCTCAGTTGAAAGAATCTTCTATTTACTAAGATACTTTAAGTGTACCATGTTTCCCTGAAAGTAAACCCTACTCAAAAAGTAAGCCCCAGCTGATTTTTGGGAGTGGGCCTAATATAAACCCTTCCCCAAAAGTAAGCCCTAGCGGGGCAAGTCAGCCCAGATCTTCTGCCAGAGCACACACACACCCCGACGGCCTGCCAGGTTCCTTTGCCAGCGGCCACCAGTAGAACCAGCTACCGCTGGCCCCACTTTCTCCATCCCAATGAACCAAACCCTCAGCAAGCCCTGGCTTCCTCCCACCGAGCCTGCTGCCCCTACTGCTGCTGGGACATTTCTCTGCTGCATCGGTGCTCTGCAGCTGCCAAGGGGCTACCCGTGCTGCTGGTCTCACGGGGCTCTTTGCCCTCCTAGACCTGCTGCTCTGGGCTACCCTGCTGGGCTTCTTCTGTCTGGCGCAGGGTGAGTCAACCTAGATCTTCCGTGTAACTGCCAGAGTGGCCCTCCCACCAGCCTGCCAGGGCCCTTCACTAGTGGCCAATCGTGTTGCTAGCCTTGCGGGACTCTTTGGCCTCCTGGCCGTGCTGCTCTGGGCTGCCCTGCTGGACTGTTCCTGTCTGGCACAGGGCGAGTCAGACCAGATCTTCCATGCAACTGCCGGAGCAGCCTTCCTGCCAGCTTACTAGGGCCCTTCACCAATGGTCACTGGTAAAACCAAGCCACCCATGCCTCTGCTTTTGGGCTGGTGAGTGCCACCAGCCTGCATGCCTACTTGGTGATGCTCTTCAGGCCCTTGAAAGTGCTGTACCTCTCATCCTGGCTGGGCACTTTTTGACTTTACCAGCTGCTCCTGCCAGATCTCCTTCCTCTCAGCCGCTGCCACCATACAATGAGGTAGTAAATCAGGTGGCAGGGGTGGAGTTGCTTTCCTCCGCCTGCCAGACACCTGCCGAAGCCACACAGGATAAGGTTGCCATGCCCCCCAGCCAGATGCCCTCGCCTCCCCAAGCATTTTTTTTACTAACCTGCCTTTCAGCTACATTGTGTTTCTCCATTCATTTCTCAGCCTTCGCCGTGTGTTTATTGGACAAAAAAAAAGAAAAAAGAAAAGTTCAATCGGGCTTTCTAACTTCTTGTGAGATCTCACAAAGAGCACCAGGTTCAGCTCTTAGCCCGGTGCCTACAGCACCAAGTAGGCATGCAGGATGGCGGTATTCACCAGCCCAAAGGCAGAGGCGTGGGTGGCATGGTTTTACCAGCAGCCATTGACAAAGGGGCCTTGGCAGACTGGCGAGGGGTGTTCCGGCAGTTGCAAGGAAGATCTGGGCCGACTCACCTTACACCAGGGCCAGGTAGCACTCCACAAGAGCATCCAGCCGGCCTCTCCCCCTCCCGACCTCCATGCCCACCTGGACTGCAGGCATTTGCGTCAAGCTGAGAAGGGGCGTCTCTTTCGCCAGTCCCACCCTGCCCCACATCATTGTGTAAATACCAGGCTGGCCAGCGTAAAACACGGTGAGGGCCTCTGCTCTTGAGCCGGGAGGGGGGGGCAAGTGGGCAGCCAGCGCTGAAGGGTTGGAGAGGGGAGTAGGAGGCAGCAGAAGGTGCTGAAAGGTGCCCAGGGCACTGTAGACTGGCCTGAGAGGTGGGGAAGGCAGGTGAGGGAGCAGTCAGCCAACTTGCACTTGAGCTGAGGGTGAGTTCAGCGCCTGGTTCAGCACCAAGAGAGCCAGGGAAGCACCATCGCATTTGGACGAGCATGGCCCTGGCGTGAGTGAGGTGGATCTAGCGGCTGCGGTGAGAGGGCACCATGAAGATCTAAGGCTCCCCGTACCTGTACATGGGCGGCCCGGTGGCTTAGCTGGCCCGGGCACCCCTGCAGTGAATGCCCAAGTGCACGCGCTGCTGCAACCATGGCATACTCTCACAGCTGAAGGGCCACAAGAGTGGCAGCATGTCATGGCTGCCCAGATGGTGCTGCACCGCCAGCAGGCCAACAAGAGCCTGGAGAGCCTTTTGCCCGACATGCTGTGCATCCTGCCTGCTGCCGCCGCCTCCACGCCTGCCTCTGCTATCCTCCCGGGCAGCCCAGAGCAGCGCTCGCCACTACCACTGCCACCGCTGTCCAGAGATGGCCTGTCGTGGCACTAGCCCCCCCAATGGCGCTCTGGCTACATCCCATGGGCAGAGGGCAAGCCTGGTCAGCCAAGCCGGCCACCTTCTGCACCGCTGTCATCTTCGGGCCAGAACCGCTGCAACGGCCCGCTGACCAGTCGGCTCTGTCCACCAGCGATGCTGGAGCCTCCCATGCTAGCGGAGGCTTCGGTGGGCCACTCCCTGGGGGATCCCGGGGCTTCCCTGTATGGCTCCCCGGCCAGGTGTGCCTCGGACTGAGCCAGCCTGGGAAAGGGATTTCCTGGCCACCCTTCTCCCTGGGGCGGGGCATCCGGGCACAGGGCCAATCAGGAGCCCTGCAAGGGGGCAAGTCCCATGAGAGAGAGAGAGAGAGAGAGAGAGAGAGAGAGAGGGAGGGAGGGAGGGAGGGAGGGAGAGAGAAGGGAAGTGCAAGTGCCTCTGTCTCTCCCTCTCTCTGCAAATGGTGGAGCAGGCTCCAGAGCCACAGAAGGTGGCTCAAAGAGCCACATTTGGCTCCGGAGCCACGGGTTGCCGACCTGTGGTCTACATTTTTCTGATAGATTTTAGCTTAGTTGAAGGCATGTAGCATCTTAATTTAAATCTTATTGTTTTATTCTTTCTATTTAAATCACTTTGAGAACATTTTGCTGATAAAGACAATCTAGAACTATTTTGAATAGATAAACATGAGGCCCCTTGGAACAGATCTGTAATAGTTGTCTGTTTAGTTTAGGGATAACAGTACTTATAAAATATTATCAATGATAGCAGAGAAACCTTTGAATACTTTATAGTATGACCCAAAGACCTTGCAAATCATAACTTTATATTATTATGACATTCGGCTTGGAGTCTCACCAACAGTCTAGTAATGGATAGTTTTCAGTGGTGTTTTTTTGTTCTTTTTTTTGTCTTTTTTCATTTTTCTAGAGCTTTTAAAAATCTCTCTTCTATCCTTCAAGCACAACTGTTCATCACAGTTAGGACATGATCAGATCTGACTCTTTTGGTTGGATGGGAGTACAGATTCTGCTATTTTCTTTGAATGTCTCAACGTTTAGGCTGGATTCAATAGAAATGCTCTCTTTTTTTTCTATTGACATTATTTTTCAGTTAAAGCGATATCAATCTGATCAAGAAATTCCTAGCTCTGTTTCTATTCCTCCCCTCACCAAAAATGAAATAGAATGATATTTGGCAGATGAATTCCACTTCACTGCTTACTGATACCTCTTGCTTTAAATGCTTTTCTGAAGTTCCACTGGGACAGAGCTATGGCCTATTCATTGAAAACGGACAGCTTTTCCATTTCAGATAGTAAATGAAAAAGCAGAACATGCTATTACATTGCATTTTTTTTTCTTGATCCACACCTTCCATGTCACTGCTATAGCTTCATTTTAAGTTTAATGATTGCTGAAAATTGAAGATAGCACAATAAATTTGATAGCCTGGCTAAATATTTAAGATATGTGGAGTGATTCCTTAAGGAAAGTAACAAAAGGTTGGATGATGCCACACATTCCTGGCAAGAATTAATGAAATTATATCATACTTGTATAGTTCTTTATATACAGAATATGAAATGTATATTTGTATGCCTGCATGGAAGGTATTTTATAGAACTGAATTGCTTAATCCAGTCTTCTCAAAATATGGAGATTCATCACAAAAAAATAAGCCTATATTAGAAATTATCTCTCTCTAACTATATATGAACTAATTATTATATATATTCTAATATATATTGTTTTCCAGCTCAACTATCCTATAATCCTTTTGGAAAAGGAAATCATAATAATATTGCAGAATACAGTGCAAATACAACTTTATTGTCCATTTTAACATGACAAAACAAAAGTAAGCCAGCATGATGTTGTTAAGGTTGTGGACTAAGTAGCAGAGAAACCCATTTTATAGTCTTCTTTTAGAATGGAACTCAGATGGGTGACCTTGGGCCAATCATGTCCCCTTAGCAACAAATCAGCTGATAATTACCCCTCCCTTTTTGCATTAATAGCTTTGCTGCAAGACCTAAGTAAGTGGATCCTGCAACCATGTGGAACAATAAAGTAAAGGATCAACAACCTCTTGATAAGATACAAATTTTATGGATCATTTTATTGAAGAAATTACAGCTGTTTACCATAATTATTTGTTCAAGTTATAAGTTAAATAGAATGGATTAGAGCCCATGCAGAGATATTTTAATAGAATTTGGGTTTTTTTCACTTCCTATGTCTTTATCCAATAAAATGTAAAATCTTTTTTTCCAGCAATTTTAGCATAAATCCTCATCTTTATCTAAAATGAATGCCATCCTAGCAGAGCTATCTGGTTTTAGGGTTGTGTTAAGTTTTTTTTTTTTTTTTTAAAGGCAGAGTGTGTTAGCACACATGCAAGCAAAACATTTCTGTTTGAAAAGTTAAAGCAGCTACACCCTTTGGATAATTTCAGTGATTGCTTTGAAGACTAGCCCCAGTGTGTTTGGGCATACATAGGGGTCACTTCCGCTGGATCTTCTAGTGAAGCAGTTGTATGCATGAGGTTGCTTTGCAGCTTTGAAGAAGAGGGGTTTTTTTTTATTGGCAATAACATGCTTTCTGAAGTGCCCCTTCTGAATGATATATATAGCCACAGATGATATTCCATGCTGCCACAGTAATCTGAACTATAGTGATAAGAGTTCTAAGAATATCCCATAACATTTCTCCAGTGCAAGTATCTTTTTAAATAATGAAACACTGGTTAAATGTTAGGTGGGGGGAGCTTAAGGCTTATCATATAATAGATAATTGCACTAGCACCACCCATATCTCTTACCTTGTGTTTTGTGAACCACTTGCTCATGGGAAATTAAATATCCAAATTCCTAATTTTAGTTCTGGGTTGTTGTTGTTAATTGCGAAGTCGTGTCCGACCCATCGCGACCCCATGGACAACGTTCCTCCAGGTCTTCCTGTCCTCTACCATCTTCTGGAGTCCATTTAAGTTCACACCTACTGCTTCAGTGACTCCATCCAGCCATCTCATTCTCTGTCATCCCCTTCTTCTATTGCCCTCAATCTTTCCCCGCATTAGGCCCTTTTCCAGTGAGTCCTTCCTTCTCATTAGGTGGCCAAAGTATTTGAGTTTCAACTTCAGGATCTGGCCTTCTAAAGAGCAGTCAGGGTTGATCTCTTCTAGGACTGACCGGTTTGAACGCCTTGCAGTCCAAGGGACTCGCAGGAGTCTTCTACAGCACCATAATTCAAAGGCCTCAATTCTTTTGCGCTCAGCCTTTCTTATGGTCCAACTTTCACAGCCATACATTGCAACTGGGAAAACCATGGCCTGGACTATACACACTTTTGTTGGCAGGGTGATGTCTCTGCTTTTTAGTATGCTATCCAGATTTGCCATAGCTTTCCTCGCCAGGAGCAAGCGTCTTTTAATTTCTTGGCTGCAGTCCCCATCTGAGGTGATCTTTGAGCCCAGAAAAATAAAATCTGTCACTACCTCCATTTCTTCCCCATCTATTTGCCAGGAATTGAGAGGGCCGGATGCCATGATTTTGGTTTTCTTAATGTTGAGTTTCAAGCCTACTTTTGCACTCTCCTTCTTCTGGGTAATCTATTTTTAATGTGAGATTGTTTCAGGTTTTTTTTATAGCCAAACATTGCTGTGAATTATATAGATACTGGGGCTGAAGGTGGATAACAGCTTGAGGCTGGGATTTTGCTCTTGGGTCATACTAATCTCTGCATCTTGATGTATGATTTCATGGAGATGATTGACTTCGCTCAAATAATCACAGTTTTGACTTAACATAGGTGAACACCACTCTAGATCTGGTTTTTACGTTGAAGAAGTGAAACCTGAACTGAATACAGAGTATGCTGGCATCTGAACTTTATTGTGTTTAGATCATATTGAGGACAAAGGACCATTGAAATGGCCTCTTAGCCTGTTTTCTGAGGCTACTTGGGGACTTTCCAGATGATTTGGTAGGCAGTTCTGTCTTGCACTGGGTGACTTCCTGGAATTCAGAGACAGCAAAACGGTATATTAAATTATGCCTGTATGGCTTTGCCTTGCAGCTCCTGGTTCTCAGATGTAGTGTAGGGGATGAAGACATTAAAAAAAAAGATACTTGGAGTTTTGTTGACATAAGATCAAAGAAAATTTGAATCAGCCAGTGATTGGGCCTACAGATGGTAACATAGCAGAATCTACTCTTCTTCATATTTGTCATGTCCATAGACTTCTGGCTCAGGATGATGCAGCCAATTTTAAGAAAAATATATGTTAAATAAGAAGGCTATCCTGATGATTTTCCAGGGTTCCTTATGTGCAAAGTAACATTGATTTACTCAGATCTGAATGTCTAAAAGAACAAACAGAGTGGTAACATCTTGCATTGTGAACTGGGATTCTTTTCAGCTTGTGGAACCTGGGAAAATGAAAAAGGTACTCTATACCATGAGTTCTACCACTCTGGATTGGTTCCATGGGCCACTTGAGTCTTGTGGGCAATGAGGCACCAACAATTTTGGGAAGTACTTGAAAGTATTTGTGTTTTGTTATTGTTATTTAATCAATATTAAAGGTAAAGCATCTTTTCTTTCATAGTTCTAATTTCTTTTCTGCATTAGAAAAAGGAGGAAAAAATCTAGGATTTTCACAAATATTAAATGAATTGCAACAAACTAACAAATATGTAAATAAATGCTACAACACTACATTTCAGTGTTATAAATTATAATTACATTGATTATTCTGCAATGATTGTTAAAACATGAAAATGTGTAATTAAAAACATATTGATTGTGTGAATTGTATATAAAGGAACAGATAATTCTGGATCCTACTTCAGAATTTAAAGAAGTAATTTAAAGAATGTATCATGTAAATATGAAGAGCTAAGCTTTTTCTTAGTTTGATTGGCTTGATGAATTGGTTCAGGAAGGAGAAAAGTCAATTAGTATTTCTTTGGCTTCAAGGACAAAGAAAGATCAAACAACTTATCAGAAATAAGCACATCAGAATGTGGAATTGTTTCACTTAAGGACAATAGGTGAGGAAGAAAAAAATGGATTTTTTCTTTCAGTTGTATAATCAGATAAAGAACAGCAGGCTATATGGGGTGTAAATAGAACATCTCATATTCCGTCCTTGGGAGAAGTTATTTCTGCCAGTTACCTTCAAAGGTTATTTTTATTTCCTCATAACCTCCAGTTGCATGTGAAGAATGCAATTTTATTTGTAAAGAGATTAGCATGCATATCATTCTTAGTTTGTGTATTTGATGGAGAAAGGAAAAAAAAGGAGAAAAAGAGAGATTATTAAAGCAGAATAAAACAAAAATGTTTTTTGCACAGAACTGTACATAAATGAAAATTTTGTGTTTAATTATCATTACAAAAGAGACGAATTTGCATCTAGATGCTACATGATTCAACGTGTTATGTTTGCGGTATTAATGAAACACTGATATATTTTGAGTATTGTTATAACTGGTATTTAAATTTATCAAGAGCACTCTACTACAATTAGGATCAATTTTGAGTTAGACTGGAATATTACAATTATTGTCAATGATTTTGAAGTTGGTAGGTGAGAAAACGATTGATACTTTACAATTTAATTTAGGATATAATGCTTGTCTTTTGTCCATGAATAGATAAGAACAGAGGACATAGAAAAATGCATTCTTTGAGAAGGTGTTGTTGGATGATGAAACATTTGAATATTTTGCAAATGTCATTTAGTGCAACTAATATTTCTAAATACTTAAAATGTGAAATTTGTTTTGTTAAACACCTTTTCTGTCAGAAGTGCCTCAAGGTGACAAAATTAGTGGACCAGAGGAATGCTGTGGATATAATTTACTTGGACTTCAGTAAGGCATTTGACAAAGTAGATCACAACCTACTATTTGATAAAATAGAAAAATGCGGGTTAGACAGCACCACCACCAGATGGATCCGTAGCTGCCTGCCCGACCGTACTCAGCATGTGGTCCTCAATGGGACCACATCTACATGGAGGGAAGTGTGTAGTGGGGTGCCTCAGGGCTCTGTTCTGGGCCCAGTGCTCTTCAACATCTTCATCAATGATATGATGGACGAGGGAATAGATAGGGAACTCATCAAATTTGCAGATGACACCAAGCTGGCAGGAATAGCCAATACTCCAGAAGACAGGCTTAGGATACACAAGGATCTGGACAGACTTGAACACTGGGCACTATCTAACAAATATGAGCCAGCAGTGTGCTGCAGCTGCCAAAAAAACCAACACAGTGCTAGGCTGCATTAACAGAGGGATAGAATCAAGATCATGTGAAATATTAATACCACTTTACAATGCCTTGATAAGGCCACACTTGGAATACTGCATCCAGTTTTGGTCACCACAATGTAAAAAAGATGTTGAGACTGTAGAAAGAGTACAGAGGAACAAAGATGATTAGGGGGCTGGGGGCTAAAACATATGAGGAACGGTTGCTGGAATTGGGTATGTCTAGTTTAATGAAGAGAAGGACGAGGGGGGACATGATAGCGGTGTTCCAATATCTCAGGCTGGCACAAAAAAGAGAGAGTCAAGCTATTTTCCAAAGTGCCTGAAGGCAGGACAAGAAACAACGGGTGGAAACTAACCAAAGAGAGAAGCAACCTAGAACTAAGGAGAAACTTCCTGACAGTTAGAACAATTAACCAGTGGAACAACCTGCCTCCAGAAGCAGTGAATGCTCCAACATTAAGAAGAAATTGGACAGTCATTTGTCCGAAATGGTATAGGGTTACCTGCCTGAGCAGGGGGTTGGACTTGATGACCTCCAAGGTGCCTTCCAACTTTATTATTATTATTATTATTATTAGTAGTAGTAGTAGTAGTAGTAGTAGTAAGGTCCTCTTGAAGTCCTCTCCATGTGTCTATGTATCCTTGAAGGCTCCACCTTGAGGAGAGTGTTGAAGCATCTACATCCCATCTTCAAACATCCCTGGCTACTTTATAGCTGCAAGAAAAAATATTTTCTCAATGATTTTACATAGGCCTGCAATTAATACATTTGAGAGTAGCATCAGTATTAACGTTTTTAACCCATTATTCCTTTAAAGACATCAAAATAATACATATGATTATGTGCATAAAATCATCTATTCAGTTTTACCTCAAACTGTTCCATGGTATATGGAACACATAAAGTAGAAATATATAGAAGCAAAGGAAAGTTAAAATATGGCATAAGAAAAAGATATATAGCTAGTGCTAATTTATATCAATGTCATCATTATGTCTTTTCCTTATAGCAATAGCCTTTAGACTTATGTACCACTTCATAGTGCTGTAGAACATTTGCTAAGTGGTTTGCAGAGTCAGCATATTGCCCCAATAATCTGGGTTCTCATTTTACCAACCTTGGAAGGATAGAAGTCTGAGTCAACTTTGAGCACGTCAGGATGAACTTCTGGCAGTCAGTAGAGTCAGCCTGCAAAACTGTATTCTAACTACTATGCCTCCTTTTATTCCTCCAAGCTGCTATATCCTATACTGCTTTTTGTTTTTTAAACTTCTCAATTCTCTCTCTTTTTGATGACATCAACAATTCCATCTTGTCATGACTTTGCTGGTCTTCCCCTTTCTCTTGACCCGTTAAGTACTTCATTATATTGCATATTTGTTTTGTGACTCAGTCTTCATTTACTTTCTCAATATGACCAAGCCAATTTTTTTTCAGCACCATCAATTCATTCCTTTCTGACCCTTTTTTCCTTGTTTCATATTTTACTCTGTACATTTTTAGGTGCCTCACAAAGAAAAAAAATCATCATATACATTTACACTTCTACTAATGTATCCAACTCTTATGTCCACATATCAAATTGGACAGGAACAACCTGTTTTGTATAGTCATTTTCACTTCCTTTAAATAGATCATAAGCTACTCAATGCCTTTTTTCCCAATGTATCTTTGACTTAAAATGTGTCCACTTCTGCATATTAAGGGAACATTATGTCAAGGTAAAAATAATGATTTATTTGCTTTAGATTCTTTCCAATTAATATGTAAGTTGCAATCTCTTATAACTTGTTTTAGTTTATGATATCAGCATAAAACCCATGCCACAAACTTCTATACTAAATCACACACATAAAACATTGTAACTAAAAAAAACCCAAATATCATCTCTTCATTAAATAACCAAGCTTCGTTACGCATCCCTGTCCTATTCTTTTCACAGTCTTAAACTGTTTGCTAAGCATATCTTTTATTTTGACATATGCTTTATTTCCATCATATAACAACACTCCTACTACATTCAGCAACCAGCCTTTATATTTGTGCAAAACATTCTATAATTTAGCAAATTCATTTTATTACACACTTTATTTTCTTCTTATATATTTAAAATTCATTTGTGTTTTCATAAGATGAAGCAGCTTGTGATCTATTATTGATCTAAATAATGTAATTGACCATCTTAAAATATGGATGTCAAAAGGCACATATCACCCCCTCCCAAAAAAATCTTAGTTTTCATTAAGCAACCTTTTCTCAGTCTCCAAATTTGATTTTTAATTCAGGATACCTGAATCTACCAAAATATGAGCCGAGGTGGCGCAGCAGTTAGACTGCAGTACTGCAGGCCACTTTAGCTGACTGTGTTCAGCAGGTCAGCGGTTCAAATCTCACTGACTCAAGGTTGACTCAGCCTTCCATCCTTCCGGGGTAGGTAAAATGAGGACCCAGATTGTTGGGGGCAATGTAAATATATATACATTGCTTACTGGTGTACACCGCTTAGAGAGTGCTTGCACTTAAAACGGTATATAAGTCTCATAAATAAATAAATAAATAAATAAATAAATAAATAAATAAATAAAATAGTATAACTGCAGTAAGTCTGATGCAGGATGCACAATAACCTGAATTGTGTTCGGCAAAGCAGATTGCTATTGAATAATGGCAAGTTGTGCATTTATTTTCTTCCAGTATTCCAGTATTCTATACTCCCATGCTTACATATTCTGGATAGTTCACAAATATATTTTTTTTTTAAAAAAAAAAAAAACATTAATAGTGCAAGCATCAATACAACTCTGGAAAAACATCAAAGTTGGTCAAAATAGGAAGTAAATCATAAATGTCAGTCACCAAAGACCTGTGAAGAAAGTGACCATTTTTTTAAAGATGGTTAGCCATCCTGTATAAACCCAATAGGAATCAGGATTAGATTAGATGATTGTACTTTATTGTAAGGTCGTATTAACAGAATTTGCAAGTCTGAAGCATTTACTTCCCTCTGCCACTTTTAACTGCTTGATCAATTAAGGCCAGTCCTTCCTAAGATTTCTTTATTTAAACGTTAAGTCATTGGGGGCTCCTGCTTCTCTTGTCTCATTATTTCCTAGGCAGCATCTTTCCCTCATTCTCCAAGGCAATCCACACATTCCGTTAACATCAATTAACAATAGTGGGAACTAGCTGGGTGAGTTACAGACAACTATTGCTTGTGGGAACCTGCCTGTTCACTTTCCAAAATGAAGGAACCTGAAATGTGCCTTGTCAAGCAAAAGGAACAATCCCCTAACTCCACTTAAGATGTTACCTAACAAAATGGTAACAAAATGTTCAGAAACCAACCCACAAGCTTGGAGAATGGACCTTCACCCTCATCCTATATCTGAGTTATAATATTCACCACAATTGCAAATCTGGTCATAGTCAGTTTTAAGGAAATGGTTTAATAATTCTCTTGGGTCTTCCTCTGGTAAGGCTTTATAATAGCACCTTATAGGTTGGAAGGATCTCAATCTGACTTATGTTCAGGCTTGAATGGTTTGGTTCTTTATGCCATGCTTAGAAGATTCATAATTTTAAATTTTTGTCATCATTTCCATTTTTTGTTATGTATTGTTTCCATACCTTATTTATTAGTTTGCATTGCTAATTTTTACTACTTTTGATCTCTGACCACAAATTGACTAAAATAAATATACATTATAGATTACAAAGTTACTACTAATCCTCCTAGATGTAAAAGTGAAAAATTGCAGGTATATTTGTAACACATTTATACCTCCTGATGTTTTCAGTTCAATAATCTGTTTTATTAAGTCTTTATTACATTTGCATGTTCTACATTGAGTGCTACCATCTTGCACTACATTGAGTGCTACCTTTGTTTCTTTTCATTAGTATATACTATGTCATTCATGCTGAGACAATAATGGCAGAATGGGAGACAAAAATGATTGAGATATTTATGATTGTGGGAAGAAAATCCAGGATTCTAAATACACTAACAAGCCATACTGATGGCTACACTAGCCATGAATTTTACTGATTTCTGTCTTTGGACAAATTTCAGAACAGCATTTTATGTTCAGGCAAATCAGGCAGTCTTTTTGATTATTTGCTTCACATTATGAGATTAAAATATTTAATATGTTTATTTAATATTCCCCAATCATAAGCTTTACAACTGAAAATTTCAATACTTTTAATTTAATATTTTTCATAACCCAAATGTTGATAAACCCCAAGAAATGTATATCTGAGCATCAGTGATAAAATGTTATTTATGCTTACTGTGAACTGAGGTGGGAGAAATAAAATGATAAACTTAAATTCTCCATTGAACAGAAACAACCAGTTACTTAGGAACAATGTTCTTGCTGTTTAAAAATATTTTGACAGTGTTATTTTTCTATAGCAAATAAGTGCATTTTCATATTGTTCATTACTTGTCTCCTGAAAAGGTACTCAGAGAATGCTCAGAGTATGTTAGCTAGATAGCTTCTAAAAATTCATTTGTACTTTTAGCTTTATATAGCTTTCTAATTTAGAGCTTTCAAGTAAATGTGTGTCTCTGTGTGTGCGTACATGTGCAAGTATGCCATATGTTGTTTATATCCACTAGCAACTTCCTGACTATACCCTGAGACTTATTTTTTTTAATAGAATCACTTCAGACCTGAATTATTGAAAAGGGTCTATAGCTGCCTATTTAAATGTATTATTTCACCAATCTTCAGATTAAAAACTTCCTGGATTATTTGCCATTGAGATTTAGAAAGTTATTGAGACAAATATAACTGCAGGGTTTTCAAATAAACATTGGATAACCATTTCTCTGGGATGATCTGTGGATTAGTGTTCTGGGCAGGAGAATGGACTAGAAGACCTCCAAAGTCTTTGATAACATTATCATGTTTTCAGTATCTGAGCAGTTAGTCAGAGTGAGGGAGAATTCTACTGTTTCTTTTCTGGTATAGAAATTATCAAACATTAACTCTAAGTGGTCATCCACTGATTTGGTCAATGGAGGTTTGAAAACCTAGAAAAGAAATCTCTAAATATCTAAATAGAGGAGGGAAGGAGACCCACAGTATTTTTAATCATGGATTGTTTATTTTGTTTTCTTATTTCAGTACATTTTAAAGTTGATTGGACTTATTGTTACAATTGTGTACTTCTCACATTTTGTGACTATATTCATTTATGAATTAACATTTTTATTAGGTAGATTGGGTCCATGAATTCTTCATGATTTAGATCAGTATTGAATAAGGGTTCTGTGTCACCATAAAAGCTTAGAGACAAGTTCTATAATTCTGTAATAGCTGTCACTACTACATCAGTAAGACATATATTCATCTACAGCACCAGATAGATAAAATCAATTTTTCCTTTGACAGTGATGGAAGACAAATGTGAAAAATGAGCCATTCAGATTTCTCTCTCTTTGGACATTATATTACTTTTTTGTTTTCTTTTGTTTTTCAAATTCCTTTTTTCTGAAGATTGTATGAATTGATTCAATTGAAATATATATTTGAGGTTTTTGTGAATATTAGTTTATATGAATGGAGAAAGGGAGAAAAGAAAGATAGGACAAGTGAGATGGACTAACATCAAATGTGAAATAACAACTACTTTTGCCCAATGCTCAATTAAGATAGAAAGTCTACTTGTGTTGGAGTGAGCTTTCAATAGATGGATAGTTCATTTTATTTAGTTCAATGCAAGAAGGTATATTTAATAATCTATACTAATAATAGCCAACTCAGGAAGCACTCAGCTACATATATTCTTTTCTGTTGGAATAAGTTTACTAAATATAGCTTGTATTCTATTAGGAATTTTGACTAGTATTAGTCAGTCTTTGATTCTTTTTAATCATCCCAAAGTTACCACTTTTGTTTTACAACATTACACTATCCAGGTTATTTAAACAAAAGCTGTACAGAAAAATTAGCCTGATTTTTTTTCCCTACACATTCCAATTCAGTGTGATTATTCTCATGGGAAAGGTGTGGTGTTCTTGCTTTTTTTTTTTTTAAGAACGAGTACTAAATGACAACGGTTCAGGGCCTCTGCAGTGACAGTCATAAATTTTAAAAATAGTGAATGCGAGTGCACAACTGAAGCCTCACTTCTTTTTATATGCATGTAATATATGTGACACATACTGAAGAAGGATGGAACTTTGATTACCAAGTTACTCCCTCCATTTTTAAAGTAGTGACTTCTGGATGATTCTGTGATTTCTGTGTGAATATTTTGACTTTCATTGTTCAGCTCTGTCTCCAATATCCTCCTTGACTTTCCATGTGAGATTCCAAGAAATTGTAAGAAATTCCAAGAAATTTCTTTACTGAAATTTTTGGGATAGTGAAATGTGGGCAGCCAGAGTGCCTTCAGAGTGAAAGAAAAATGTGCCCCAGAGAACAATAAATCTATAACCCTTTCTGCCATTTAAACATCAAAGTAAACTTCAAATTATCACCAAGAGAAATTTGAAAGTAATTCCCAACTATATTGATAATAAAATAGAAAATGGAACAGGGAAAGAATCAATCTGAAGAACTGCAAGCTACATTTTGGCACAAATAATTTATGCAAAGCTGATTTGTACCATTAATTTCATTTGGCCTTAGTATTTCAACTAAATGCATGTTTAGTACCAAAAAATAGTTAGTTGAAATTATTTTACATTTTTAAAAAGCATGGTTTTTTTTAAAGAAAAGTGTTATAAATTATTCTGCCTGATAATGATTCACTAATGAGATCAAGATAAAGCTTTAAATAAATACCAGAATAAATAATACTATTTAAAGAAAGAAAGTATGTTAAAATAAACTGTAATTGATGAAATAGGTCAATATTAATTTACATGATTGATGAATATTAAATATACACTGTATTCAGTCTTTGCTTTTAAGGGATATATAAAGCAGAAAACTCAAGCTGTATCCATCAGCATAAACCTACGCTTCCTAATTATACTCAGTAGTGGTAATAGCTCTTCCAGAGCAGATTGGAAGGTTCTATCCAGTCAGAATCTGCTATCATAATGCTGAATGGCACCTCATTCACTTGTATTTAAAATAAATTTTAACTTTTTAAAATAAATGTGTTAATAGTTATTAATGAGTTAAAAAACTTTATGAATTCCTGGCTTTTGCTTATGATAAAATCAACTGTTTTTAGTGTTGGATTTTCAGCATAAATGCAAAGTCACCTATTTCTCAGTACTTCTTAATAGTTCTTAACTACTTACTCCTAAATATTATTCATGACTTTTTGAAGTCTTCTTGAAAACCTGAAGCCTTTAAAAGCAATAATAAACTTCATCAGACAAAGAAAACAAACAAACAAACCTCTCAACTGATTATTGCTGGATCCGAGCACTGAAAATGAACATGGTTTAAATCACTCTTGGCTTTGATATCAGCTAATGCAGAGCCTTATAAAGACCCTTACTGTAGTAACATTCCTAATGGTAGTATAACTTCCAGATATGAACTCTAAAGCTTCCTCCTTCCGTTATGTATTCAAGATGACAGTGATTAATATTTTTATGTTACTTATATGTAAGAGTGTAGGTCTATAGATATGTTGGATATACTATGTTTAAATGTATGTCATGTATGTGTACACTTTGAGAGCAAGCAACTAAATTTCCTTGTTAATGTGTGCCATTGTGCCCACAGTAAACAATGACAATAAAGGTTATCTATCTATCTGTCTGTCTGTCTGTCTGTCTGTCTGTCTATATATCTATCTTCTATAGACATAACAAAAAAGAAAATGTTACATGTGAATCAAGATAAAAAGCTCTGTTGCTTTATTTCAATTAATTCAACAATTGCATCTTCTGAGTTTAATAATTGTATTCTGATTTGAACTATAGTTCTGTTCAAGCATTTGAGAGATAAGGTTTGTCCAGAAGGGAAAAGGGAGGGGAGGGGAGAATAAATACAGGTAATCCCCGACTTACAAAGTCTCACTTAGCAACATAAATTTTTCCTCAATTGTGGTTGTAAGTTGAGGACTACCTCTATTTCTTTTGACCTTTTTTTTTGTCCCCACCTACTTTTCTTCCTCATCATCCTTTTTTATACTTTTCTTTCCCAAATCTACTTTATATTCCCTGCCTTGGCCATTTCAACTTTGAATAAGTCCTAGAAACTGACAGACCATGATTAGAACATTTTGGGATATATTTATATTTTTTTTAGTCAGTATATTGATGTTCTGCACATACAAAAATCAAGCTATTGTTTTATTTTTAGATAAGCCTTTTCAGTTCCAGTGATAAGAACTCAGCCATTAGGATTCTTCATTAAACAGGGTGAATCAGCTAAACTAATATGTATTAGTGGTTAGAGTATTGAACAGACTCCTGAGGTTCTGGATTCAAGGCTTAATCTGCACATGAAACCCAATGAGTGACTCAAACAACCACTGTCTCTCAGCCCAGTCTACCTAACAAGATTGTAATCAATTTAAAATGAGAGGTGATGGCATAATAAGCTGCCTTGGTCTCCATTTACAATCATTTAGTCACAAACTATTTAGCAAGCTTTTTAAAAAAGAAAAAAAAAACAGCTCAGTCCTGGGTTCAATTTAGAGTGGGAGAAATATCTAAGTGATTGTAATTTGTTTTTTTCTGCAAATGGGGAAAGAGGAAAAAGAGAAGTTGCCTGAGATAGCATTCCTGTTTATGTTAGTTTGTCTGAAATGGTGGTTCATTGATTGGGGTATTGTTTTATTTTTTGATTGCTGGTCTAGTGAAAGCAAACTCTATGTGCCTATCTGGTGATAACCACAATTTTTTTAAAAATTACATTTATCTTTTTTTAAGAACATAGTTTTCTCTGGAAAATTGTTTTTAGTAAAACATAGTGAGTGAGGCCTTATTTTTTCTAGCCTGTACGTAGAGAAAATATATATATATTTAGGTTGCTAACAAAGAATAAAGAGAGAACTGGTATAGCTAATTCGAGTTCCATTAACTCTCTTCAGCCAGACTTACTCTTCTGAGATTCGAACCTGGGCTTATCTGCATGTTAGGCAGTTGTCATAACCTCTAAGCCACAGGCTCTCTCCCACTCTGTTAGCTATCAGGAGATGTGTGTGCATGTGTGTGTGTGTGTGTGTGTGTGTGTGTGTGTGTGTGTGTCTTTTAAAATACTAAAAATGTGAATCCTTGGCATTATGCTAACAAATAAAAGAAAAAAACGAACACCAGGATATAATAAACCAGCCTGTTTAATATAAACAAGCCTGTGGTTAAAAAGAGTTACTAAGCTTTCATCCCGCCAAAAAACTGCCAACGTCATCAGAGTTAGAATAGCAGGAGATTGCGATAAGGATTAACACAATCAACGGGCCGATGACACGCTCAAGGAGCCAGGCGCAGAGGCAGGAGGCTATATGACCTGCCTTCCCAATCTCCTGCTATTCTAACTTGACAACGCCGGCAGTTTTTTGGCCGGACGAAAGCTTAGTAACTCTTTTTAACCACAGGCTTGTTTATATTAAACAGGCTGGTTTATTATATCCTGGTGTTCGTTTTTTCTTTTATTTGTTTATATATATAAAATGAAGCTAAAGTAAAAAAGTAAGGAAAAATTACAAGGAAACAAACAAAATAAAGAAGAAAAGCATAAAAAGGAAACAAAATAAAAATGAAGAGAAGGAGAACAATGAACAGTTAAGATTAAAAGAGATGACAAATTAAAAGTTATTTTGATGTAAGTTGGAAATAAAAAATAGAAGTAATGAAGAGGTTAAACAAGCTTTCAGTACAATGAATAAAATGCTAAAACATGAATAGATGGCTTGGGATGAAAATGACAAAATTTTGAAAATATTGTTTTAAAATTTTAATTGGAAATTACAGTGATGTGCCAAAGAGTAAAAAATAAAGTAAATAATATAAATGCTAGCAACTAAGAAAAAAATCATGAAAATAAAACAAAATAATAAATTCTACAACAAAATAGACCAGATAGATAGATAGATAGATAGATAGATAGATAGATAGATAGATAGATAGATAGATAGATAGACAGACAGACAGACAGACAGACAGACAGACAGACAGACAGACAGATAGATAGATAGATAGATAAACAAAAAACTATTTTGGTTTCCATGATGGTGTGTTTTATTTAATGTGTGTATGAACAATGCATCTGTGCTTAACATTTGGAGGAATGAATTATCGTTTTCCTGTAAAAAGGAAAAAAGTAGCAAAAGTGAATGCAAAAAAAAAAAAAAAAACCCACCACCCCTATATGGAGATTAGCTTGTTAAACGTCCCTGGAAATGAATTTGGCAAAATTCTCATGGAGAGATGAGTTATGACAATGAGAGTAAATTGGAGAGTGCTGTTAATCTATCTGATGTGCAGATCAGATGCATAGGCTAATTTTTACCTGCCAGAATGTCACTGAAAAATGGGAAAGAAAGTTTATTTTACATTTGTTGATTTAGTAAAAATGTATGACAGAATGAATAAACTCAAATGTTTTGTGAAATCTGAAACTGAGATTTGATTGCTGAATGCAATAAAAGTAGTATATGATGGAAGTAAAGAGTGCCTGAAAGCATAGCAAATAGTTCTCTGGCTATTTTAATATGTTTCTTGGTAAAAGTGTAAGGAATCCTTTGTAAAGTTAGCATCATGTTGGTTAGGAATATTAATGTTTGTATAATTGTTTGCATAGAGAATGCTTTTTCCTTTCATCCCAAACTTCTAGGGCTTGGCTCCTGCTTTAAAGATAGACTTTTCTAGCTTGATCCATCATCCATAGAAATTTTTGCAACAGGTAATTCCATTGAAGACAAGAACCCAAAGAGGGGTGAAAGTTTGCAGACCATCTGTACAACAAATCTCTCTCAAATATGGTCTGAAGACAAGCCATTAACATTTCATATAAATAAATATTTATTTTAGCATGCTGTCATAGCTTAAATTGTTTAATTTTTTTGTCCATGTTTAAGAACCCATTCTTCACTGTAGCTTGTTAATTTGTAATAGCATCTATTACAGATGCATATTTTGACAGTAATATTATTTGAAGAAACTGTAATTTTTACCTGAAAGAAAGGTTTGGCCTAGCTATTAATTAGCTTCTCTCTTCCATTCTAGCTGTTAATTTTATTAACAACTTTAACAATTCTGAATGTACTATTCCCATTTCTTTCCAAAAATGTTTGTCCATTAGATTGCAATTTTATCAGTAGGCACTTGTTTTTAAAATCTTGTTCAACACACGCAAAAACTTAAGGTCTATCTAAATTATAATATTATTTTTTTTAGTTTAGAATGTATCTATTTTCAATGAAGGAAAATGAATCTTTAAAGAAGAAAGGTTTTTTTTCCTCATACTTTTCTCCTCAAAATAGTTCCTGTATTATAAAAGTTCCCGCTAATATTTGATGGCCTTTTATGGGAAAAAATTGTTATGTTGGATTTATTTTAATTACTAGGTTTTAGATAAATTGATTAGAAGTCCAGTTCATAGTCAGCAGAATAGCTAAAATTACAATAGAAGAGAATATGTTTGATAAGTTTGGTTTGAATTTGGATTGGGTTGACTATGTGGGCAACAGAAATCAGTATTTACATGTCCCCTTTATTTACTGATGATGCCTTTGTCTTGGAAAGAAGTGGCATATTTTGATATCAGAACTTAATTGTAATCACATTAAATATTTGGCTAGTGGAGTGACTCGAGAGAAATACTGCTGGGTATACTAAAAATATGTTCTTGACAATGAAGTCTAATGAAGAGAGTGCTAAATTGTGTTTATTTTCTTTCATTTAGATTTTCATACTCAACTTTCTGAAACATTGAAAGACAGACAGACCGGCTGGCAGCAGCTGGCTGAAACAAAGAATTCTCTAATACGTAAGGTTTTTATCTTGTTTCATCTTGTATTTCCTATAAATAAGTTCAGTATTGCTAGTTGTGCTATTCCAGTTGTAATTAGACTAGCTGAACTTATGAGTTTGTGTTTGTACATGTTTATGCATATATTTCGTGTTTTAGTCAATGTTTGCTGTTAAAAGCATTGGTTTGGAAAGTCCAATGTAAATATTTAATATTAAAATGTATCAGGAAATATTACTTAAACTTATACATGTTTTCCACAAATTCAAATTAAAATGTGGAAGATGACTAGATTAATCAATAATGTTGTCTTCTTTTTGAGCATTAGGAGAAAAATATAATAACTTCATGAGTTCCAACATCTACACTTAATAATCTTATGACCTCTTCCAATACACCATTATCTTCCTAGAACAGGGGTGTCAAACTCGCAATGGGGTGGGCGTGGTTTTGCCATGTCACATCCAGCCCATGGGCCAGCAGTTTGACACTCCTGTCCTAGAATATTTGATTAGGTTTTATAAACTCAGATTCATGTAGCTTTAAATGGAAGTGCAATAATTACACCAGTCAACTTGCTTCCTTCACCTATGTCAGTGTTTCCCAAACTTGACAATTTTAAGGCACGTGGACTTCAACTCCCAGAATTCCACAGCCAGCATTGCTGGCTGTGGAATTCTGGGAGTTGAAGTCCACATGCCTTAAAATTGTCAAGTTTGGGAAACACTGACCTATGTATTAGAGGCTATTATTATATTGCAAGTGCAGTATTATGAATGCAGTAGATATATTACTGGATTTAATAAATGACAATATAAACTTAAGTAACTTTGGGCTTATACGTTTTACAACAATAGCTCCATAAATACTAGGAATATTTTTTAAAAAAATATTGCTTCCATTTTGAGTCATGGTGTCTACTTTGATGTATTTCATTACTTATCTGGGATTCTGGTTCATCCATTTGTTTTTGTTATAGAGAAGGTTAACAACAACTATTACTAGTCTAGTTCAAATATTATTCCAATCTTAATAAATGATTTGCTATGAAAAAAAAATGAAAGCAAGACTATGTTTTCCAATTCTTTGGAAACTCAAACATAAGCAAACCCTGGCCATTCTTCTATGGATTTTATTTCATATTTTAGATTATTTTCCGTAGCTGAAACCTGGTTAAATAAATTACATTTGAATCTACATCCAAAGATAAATCCTGAGCATATTCTGCTTTAATGACTGATGGGCACTATTTCTTCAGATATAAATTCAATGAAGTAATGAAAAAGCTGAATATTGTTTGTAATGCTATTCATAAGATGATGCAGATGTAGGAATTGGCAATTATATCAGCTTTCCAGTACTAGTAATTCAGTGAAAGAATTATGACCAAATTATGCATTTTAGGCTGCCAGTAGACAGATGGTGATTGTTTTTGTAATCTGTCTGAGGACATAGCGACATAATCACTGAAGCATTCTTCAAAAAATCATAAGGCACTGTTAAACACAAGCACACATACAACAATTTATATATATATATATATATATATATATATATATATATATATATATATATATATATATATATATATATATATATATATTGTGGCTATAGGCTTTGGTCTTAATTATATTTTTCAAGCATACAAGGACTTCCTCCGTTTATATAAGGCAGGTGATGTAGATTCTGTAGATGGACGGGTCACTGTTGCCTATGAACCCCTGAAATTTTCCCACACTGTTTTTCAGGGGAAGCAGAAACTGACTTTTTCTGCTATCAATAGCAGAAGAACTATATTGTGTTATTCGTCCTGATAATTGGGAGAAACTCAGAAGGAACATTTGTGGGGAATAGAGTCAAGACGGTATCTATGATTATGTGATCTATGTTCTTCTTTTTACCTGCTTCGGTATCCAATGCATTAAAAAAAGAGAAATGGTTTCTCATGATCACAACTATCTTCAGTTTTAAACCTATTCCTGCTCCGCTTGATGGATGTCCCTGAAAATCAAGATCCAATTAAAATTGCCATTTTTACTTCTTTACATTGTTAATATGCCAAGGAGTATGGAATATATTTATTTTCCTTCATCTGGAACAAAATATGCTGAATCTGGGGTAATTAGGACTCAATAGTGCCTGCTATTGATGAGTTTTGGTTTCTACATTTTGCAATGTAGATACCAAATAATATTCATCTAAAGGAATATTATGTCAACATCTTCTTTGTTCACCTTTATGCCTTTTATTTAGAATTTCTTCACAGCAACAAGAGATATAAGAGAGCTACTTTTTTTCAGTGCTTCTTACTGAGATGATCCCAGACAAATTTTAATCTATTTGGGCAGTTGAATCATGCTATCAAATTGTCTGTCTGGTGATGTCATCATTAGAATAAGGGCAATGGACACTTTTCTGTTCTTGTCTATGCACTTAATTTAGTCATCATTTAAAGCATCAGTTCATGGAAAATAATGTTTTTACGAGAATATGTTTGATTTAATTTTAAATATTTGTGGGTTTTTTTATTTATAAAAAAAGTGTTCACTCTAAATAATATACTGTATAGGGTACCCAGTACTTTTTTTGTTAAAAAAAAAAAAAAGGTGCTGGAACTCACACACATCATACAACCCGCCTTCCCTATCCTACAAGGTTCCATCCAAAAAAGGTGCCGGAACTCCATTCTGGGCGTTCTATGACAAAAAAAGCCCTGAGCGTTCTGAGCTTTTTTTTAGCTTTGTACTTGTTTTTAATGATATAACACTTACCTATTAATGTAAATATAGTGAAGAGTTGACTATAAGGATTTTTTGTTTGTTTGTTTGTTTAAAAGGCCTGGTAATAAAAATATTTTTGTTGCATATTGTACTAATGACTTTTATTTTTCTTTTTGAAATATCAGTTAAAGTAGCACTGAACTCTTTAATTGGTATTTTACAACATCTGAATTCCTGAAGACAGTGTCATAGTGGTTAAAATGTTAAAGCAGGACACTCTTAAACCTAATTAAAAAGTTAATATTAACTGAACAGAGTTTTGAGTTAATGGGAGTAAGATGTTGTTGGAACTAGTAGCTTTAGTACAGGCATGTCAAACTCATGACATCACATGACATTGTGCGATGTATCGTGACTTTTTTCCCATTGTCAGCAATGAGATGGGCGCAGTTTCATCGTGATGCATCTGGCCCATGGGCTGGCAGTTTGACATGTCTGTTCTAGTAGATGGAACAAAAATCCATTGTTCAAATTCTTTTCAGCAATAATCTCACTTAAGCAATCTACTGTCTACATTAACTTGTTAGTGCTATAATGAAAAGATATATATATGTCAAATGCAAAGAGTTTTTCCTACATGTGAAAATGTATCTTAAACAGATTTAATAAGAGAACAAAACAATAATATGGGAACTCCCCCCATCCACCTCAATATTTCTTGTTCCAGACTTATAACTTATTTTTGTCCATTGCTTTTTGTATTGAGAACTTAAGAAGCTCATCTTTCTTTTGATGTCTAGCATGACGAGAAATATCAGTCCCAAATTAGCAGAAAGGCTTTTATTCACCCGAAGTTACATGGCAAGCTATATAAACTGAATAAATAAATAGATGAGTTCCATGAATTCTATTAACTCTTTGTGTCATCTGACCCTCAGATTCAACAATTAGTTTGGCCCTTGTTTATGGCTGCAAGTAAAAAGGGATGCTAAAATATTTCTGATCCATGTACATTCATTAATCCAAGCCTTTGATTTTGTTTCATGTTATATTTTCAATAAATACACATATTTCATGGATTAGATTTATTTTCATTCATTCATTCATTCATTCATAAGAGACAGAAGAATCTTAGCCTCTTGTATGGCTACGATTTGTGTATATTACATTATTATTGTTGTTGTTGTTGTTATTATTATTATTAGTAGTAGTAGTAGTAGTAGTAGTAGTAGTAGTAGTAGTAGTAATATTAATGTTCATCTGTTCCTGGTAATTTTGTCACACATATCAGTTATCTCTTATCTTCTAGAAAATTATATTTAAATGAGTCAGATGCTATTAAACCCAGTGGGATTTCATTGAAGTTGCCCCAGTGATAAAATTAATAAATTTGACTCCTTTCCTGTAGTTTTTCAATACTGACTTCCTACAGGTTTTTATTTGAAAAGTTATAAACAACTGTATGAAATAGGTAAACAAACTTGTATTTGTGTCCTGTGGGTCTTTGCATTGATTTCTACAGTACCAGTTTCAGATGAAACAATTACTTTCCTTATAACATGCTGTTTTGTCCATCAGTCATTTACTATTGCTAGTAAACTATGTTATAAAATATGTGGAAGGAAAAATAAAAACATTTCTGAGAAAGAAATATATTTTTGAAGAAAATAATAATTGTAGATTGTGTTCTAAGAGAAAAAAAAAACAGACGACTTCTGATTGTAGAGACCTGCTGGGCAGATTTAATCTTTGGTATGGAATTTGTGTCTTCAGTACACTGTTATCCAAACCAACTAATTGGTAGAGCTTAAAGGGGAAAATTAAACTCCAGCTTCTAACATAATATTCCACTGGATGAAATTTATACAAATCCAAGTCGGGTGTTTTCTACCATGTATTTAAAAAAAAATTGAAATCATGAAATAAATGTTCGTATTACAAAGTACTTGATGATAACATTTTCTATAGCACTTTTACATATAACATCCAGCAAAAGAAATCCACTTTGATAGGTGGCAACTTTTTAACAACAAGTTTTGACAAGATAAACACCATCTGTTACCATTGGTTTATTTTATGGCATTCTTATGCTGAGCAATTTTACTCTATTTTTAAAACTTTTTTTTTTTTAAAAAAAAATCAGAAACAGTTAATGACACATCTGGTATACAGAAAAAGGGCTTTTGGGTGACTTTTATAAAGTCACACGTTTCAAGAAAATCGTGGCTATAAAATATTTTGCTTTTGAAATACCAAGGAACAAAGGTACAGATATAATATTCATGCTATTTTTGTACTATGAAATATAAGTTGTGTAGTAATAATGCTGGGGATGTTACAACTACACTTAAGGATTTTAAGACTGTGTATAAAAGTACATGTTATAACAATTTTGCAACAGCTAAGCCTAATCAGTAGGGTAAAAGGAGTCTCTCTGAAAACTTTATGCAGATCATCTTGGCTTCCATATGGAATAAATTAAGTATACAACTATAATTAATAAATGCATTAATTTATTACCATGGTAATGTTAACTGCAAATATAACTCTGGCAATTAAAAAAGGCAACAATTAAAATGTGTGTGCTTTGCTGGATAATGTCACTGGTGTCTTAGGAAGATATAAATACTTTTAAGTTTTTCAGGATCACAGATAGGCCTCATTATTTTATGTATTACTTTGCAGTAATCCCATTAAATTCAATGAAAGCTATTTTTCAAGGAAATTGAAGAATGATATGCAGCACAAATGCTTGGATGTTTGCCCAGAAATAAGTCTGTTGTGCCCTGAGCCTGCAAAAGCAGGCTCGGGATGTTGCATGGGTCCTGGGCATTCAAAAGCTGCCCGGGACCAGACTGAGTGGCGCCAGCCTTGTGCGCATACGCAAGGCGCGAAAATGCTCTGTTACTTTGTTTGCCATTATCTGGGTCTCTGGACACATAAAGAGGCCTGCATGCCTTTTGCCATTCATTCTGGTGTTGTTGGAAGGAGAATAATGAGCTGTTAACTTTCACCATGTGTATTCATCATTCACACGCGAACGAAATACTTAACAAAGTCCTAATTAAGAAATAAGACAGGACTTATTTCTAAATAAGTGTGTGTAGGATTGCAGCTTGGGCCAGGTCCCAGTGAATTCTCTTTTACTCACTACCTGCTTTAAGCATGTATGGAAGCAAGTGACAGGAATACAGAATAGTGCTTTTGCTTTTGCAAATCTTAGATTGTCTTTCAGTTTAAAAAGAGGTGGGAATTCAGCTCACAGTTATGCACTTTTCAAGGACGTTAGGATTTCATGGATAAAAAAACCATTTCTTCCTGCTGAGTATGTATTACTCTCTGCCCACTATACCAAAACATGGCAAGAAATTCAAAATAGAGTTGTAAATGGGTCATCTTTGTTTTAAAAGTCTTTTAATTTTTGCCACCCAGAGTCATTGGACTGACATGGGCAGCTACAAAAATTAATAATTAATTAAATAAATAAATATTCCCTTCCCCTCATTTGGAAGAAGAATAATCAAAATGTTGATGAGTAAGTAACACATAATTAACAATCTGCTGCTGCAGTTCAGACATAATTCATTTTTCCATCATTGTTTAATTCTTTGGTATCTCTCATGCATGAAAGATACATAATTCTTGATACCTTGATATATTCCAAATATTAAGGACATAATAAAAAAGAACATAAGTGTCCTTGAGAAGCGGAGATTGCTCCAAAATATTATTGACAATCTAATGAATTACCGATCAAATATGCCATGGTTTAGATTTAGAACATATCTGAACTATGTGAGTTAAGTTACAGCTCTACAGCAGTGATAATCAACCTTTATTAAACATTCTCTGTTTGTAAAGCAAGAGTTAATTTGTACTCTGATTTCAAAATAGATTCATTTCATGTATTTTAAAACTTTGCGCAACTGATTGAAAAAATAATACATCCAAACTGATTGAAAAAACAATACATCCAAATGTATTATTCCAATTATTCCAATTAATCAATGGCATCTAACTTGCTTCAAGTTTTTATAAAGATTAATTTATAGTTTAGGAGCCCAGATTAATTATTGCAAGAATTTCAAGAAGACATTTAATAAATTGTCAAGTAGCATTGTGAAATATCTCAGCTGAATTTTAAATTCTCTATAGACAATTCATAAAAACTAAGTATGATCACACAATCATATGTTTTATGAATAAAACTATTTTGCAGCATTCCGTGTACATTTTGAAAGTGTTCCACAGAATCACCCTATTCCTTCCAGTATTTCAATGGGGTTAGATGAATACTCAGAATGAACCCAAAGGTATGTTGAATTACATAATTCCTTATTGCAACATAAAATCAAAGTGATGGTAAAGGCCAAGTGGCAGACCTACAAAAGTGAAAGATTCATCCACATTGGTAATCAGTGAGGTAAAAATATGTAACATCACCCAACCAAACAAATGGTTTAAATGGACTGTGCGGCTTTTAGAACTGCAGAGAAAAACATCCTTTGGATCATAGTATGTCTACAGCTTCTTAAAAGAGCTGAGTCCTTTTCTGGAAAATACAGTATATAGTATGTTAAGTTTGAAATGCTGTTACAGATGGTATGACAGACCCATGTATGTTCCAAACACCTTTTCTCCTTCAGATATAAAAAACAAGGGTCATAATACTGTAAAACAATATAAGAAGTACTACTTTTTCAAAGTGTAAATCAGCCTAAATTATTTTAAATGCTTCTCATAACATTTTCACTGGCATGGACAATTCAATTCAAATATTCTTAGCTATATTTATATCAGCATTGGAAAGTTCTATGCAAAATTTAGTTTATGACATGGTTTGAAACAAAGCCTAAGCTCTTCAACATTCATTAATCATGTTTGTAAAATTTAATAGGTTGATGTTCATACCTGAACAATACCTGTACAGCTAAAACATTTCTAGCTGATGTTTAAAAGCCAAAGCCAGCTGAAGCCATTAAAAAGCATATCATAATATGCTGTAGTATATGCCATATACTAAAACAGCAAAAATTAAATGAATCAAACCTACAAATAATATTACTGTTACATTCTACTGTTGCCCCTGAAAATGCATACCACCTATTTTATCTTATCTTTGTTTTTTAAAAAGCAAAATTATTGAATGCACATAAATTTAGTTGAACTAGACGTGGTGGCTAATCAGATAGATTATAAGAATAATAGCAATAACTGACAGATTTTCCATTTTAGAATTCCAGGTGAACAACATTTTCCTCTTTACGTGAATATTTACTACAATTCATTGGGCAGCTTGAGAATTGTGATCAAATATAGTATATAGAATATTATTTGAAGGTCATATTATACCTTGAAGCAATTTGTGAAATTAGAAAAATATCTGCATATAAAGTGATGAAAACTTGGTTGGCATTTAATTTAGGAAGGTGAACATTTATTTAAAACACTGCCAGTGGAAAACTGAAAGTATAAATATGATTTGGAACATAGATTTACATTTAGCATTCTTGAAAAATATTATTACAATTAAAAATAGCTGATAATTTTTCATGTAAAGCTAGTCTAATTTATTACCACTAACCAAGAAATAAGATCTAAGTTTGGTCCTAAATCAATGAGTTCTGCAAATGGTTTGCCTTTGTTTGACTGTGTGTGTGTATCTTCTAAATACCAATTTATGTCAGTTTTGTTTTAGCTAATTCTTTATTTGTCATTTTTAATAGTTATAATCTTTCTTTATATTTTGTGTGCTGTCATTTGACCATAATTATATTTTGACCATTTGACTGGTCCTACTATTACACCTGAAAAATCTTTGCTACCTTTATCCTTTAGCAATGGTGATGGGAATATATTTAGGGTTTGGTTTGTTTATTTGTTTTTTGGTAGAATGTTTTTTAAAAATGGTCAAGTTATTTTCTTAAAAGAGAAATGGTTCACGGTCTCTGAAGCTGCATACTCTAAGCCAGGGGTGTCAAAGTCACAACATCACATGACACGTTGCAACATATCGCGACTTTTTTGCCATTGCCGGCAATGGGGTGGGCGCAGTTTCACTATGATGCATCTGGCCTGTGGGCCAACAGTTTGACACCCCTGGTCTAAGTGATAAGTTAGATTGATTGCCTCTGATTTGGAGCCCAAATTCTCAAAGCAAACTTATAACAAAGCTCCCTTTTCCTTTCTGATGTTCAGTGAGAGCTGTTTTTCCTTGTTTATTGGGACCAAAAAAGGTAGGCAAGGACAGTGGAAATTGGTAGAGTAAATAGTAATAAGCAGAAGGGAATAAACAGACATAACCTGTTCTGTTCACCTAAACAGATATGGGATTTGAGCTGTACCTTATGACAAAAGGTAATCTATAGAATTGGCAATTAAGAGATCATCCAAAATAGTAACCTATTTCCAATTTTCTGGCAAAAATTACCTCTTCAATATTTTTTGTGGGGAACATGCTGATATTTTTGTGAAATATGTATTAGAGCAGTGTTTCTCAACCTTGACCATTTTAAGGCATGTGGACTTCAACTCCCAGAATTCCACAGCCAGCAATGCTGGCTGTGGAATTCTGGGAGTTGAAGTCCACATGCCTTAAAATGGTCAAGGTTGAGAAACACTGTATTAGAGGTAACTTTGAGTCTTCCATTGACAAATGTCTTTCTAATTTCTGTGTGAAAGTTTTTAGTTTATTACAGAAGTAGATGTTCACTTGGACTCCTTCCATGTACATCTCTTTGCGGAAGTGCTTCCTGAAAAGTTTACCATGGTTTATGCACAGAAACAGGTTTTGCACAGAAACAGGTAGATAATGTTTTGAGTCCCACTTCGCTTGCCTGAAAATTTACCAGAATACTTGGCTGTCTGTCACTGTCCAGCAAAAGCCTTTGTTTTGTTACAAGGTGGCTACTATGGGACATACACATATGGATTGTGAAAGGGATAATGACAGAATATTTTACATTAGATAAAATGCATATTAATATATTGCCTTAATTAACTGAATTGAAGGTATATAATTTGAGGATTTTGGAGAAGTTTCGGTTATCTGGCAGATTCAAAATATGCCATTGCCATAACAGATATCATGGAGGAAAATTCTTCTTGCAGACATATTAGCAGAATGGCTGAAATAGCAGAGTCAACAGAAAAGGATAAGTATAGCCCTTTATTGGATTGTCAACAATGTCAACAATGCAGCCCTGGATCTAGTGCAGGACATGTTGCCCCATTTACTTCAATAAAAATGAAAAAAACATAGAAAAATGGTTTACATCATACCAGTTATATACTTAAATACTATCTCCAACATAGAGCATAGAAAATAGTAGAAGTCTGTATCCAGGAAACAGATATAATTGTGATGAAAGAGCACAAGGTTATATTGTAGCTACATGCTCTCATGGTGATGGTAAATAGGAAAAAAAATAGTTATTCTATTGCAGAACATAAGTTTGTTTCTAGAATTCTTCCAACAAATCTCCCCAGACACACAAGCAGGGATCTTTGATGGAAGGTGTTAAGAATCATCCTGATAAATATATATATAAATATAGATCTAAATTGGCAATAATGGGGAATATCTGTAGTGTAGGATGAGGGTGAAGGTTTGTTCTCTGAGCTTGTGGGTTGGTTTCAAAACATTTCCTTGAAAACGAAATGTTCAGAAACCAACCCACAAGCTTGGAGAATGAACCTTCACCCTCATAGATCTAAATACAGATAAACAGCAGAAACAAATGTTATGACATATAATGTCAGCAGTTGTCTTACACGTTTCTCTCTCTCTTGGTATTTATTATTTTTTTAAAAAAATCAAGAGTTCAAAATTACATATACAAATTATGTGTTATGAATACCTACCTATTCCAAGCCAGGTGCTTCAGGTATTATATCTGTAGGTTTTTGCCTTAGAAAATCACACTCTGGTACATGACACATGTGTATGTAATGCTATGTTATATCTGATAGGCACATAAAACCAATTAGGTCTACTGATGCTAGTTAAAACCTCCTTGTTAGTTTTTCTTTTTTTAAAAAAAAATGCATGTTGTCTAAGTTAAATGTATAGAATATACCCTGCAAATATATGGTGCTTATTTGCAGGTAAGTTTCCCATTACCCCTTTATTTTCATAGTTTACATCAGAGGCAGGTAAACATAGGGTGACTATATCTTCCTTATTTTAGTCTAAAGGGTGCAGTGGGTGCATAAGTATGCAAAACTGTTGGCACCAGAATATTTTTCTCCATATTGTGGTAGTTAAGTCTGAGGATTATTTTTGTATTATTGTATTTTGCATTGCACAACAATACAAAACAATCCCCCCCCCCAAAAAACCCCACTATGTTAAACATTTAAATACTGTATAACAGTGCAGTAACTATGCTATTATCTTTCAGCTTGTTGCAGTTGGAAAGTGAAAAAAAGTGGTTTGAGGTCTACTTATTACTCTGGGCTTTTTTAGGATACAGATTCCTAAATTTAAAATATTTATGATGATAGCAGTCCCCAAAAGAGGAGGAGAAAGAAGAGGCTGAGCTATGGGAAGTTATTTATATGGCCTCTGTTTCTCTCTCCTAGACATGTCAGGGTTCAGAGATTATATGTTCCAATTTCAAGTAATTCCCACTAAAATGACAATACTTGAGACCAGAAATTTTGTCACTAAGCAATGTGGTTGTAAAGCACAATGTCATGTGACCGTACTGCTTAGCTATGGCATTTCAGGCATTTCCAGTTGCAAATCCAACACCGTCAGAAGTAAGATATCGTATGCTCTCTATTTGTGATCTTCTGCGTTGAATTAGCTTATTAGAAGCCAGCAGGAAAGGTCACAGATGGCAATCACGTGACTTCAGGATGCTGCACTATCATAATTGCAAGCCAGTTGCCAAGTGCCCAAATTGCAATCAAGTGACTGCAGGGAAAGCATGATGGCAAGAAACTATGAGAACTGGTCATAGCTATCACTCATGCAATGATGTACAGTATGTTTGAATGGCTGCTGATTAAAAAAGAACTACCTGGACTGGATATTGGTCATTACACATTTCCCTTTGTAATTGCCTCTGAAGGACTATTTTCTCCCAAACACAGAGTCTCTCCTACATGCAGTTCTGTGTAAAGTAGAAGGGTTGCTGACTGCATGACCTACTCATAACCAGACATTTTATCTTTGCAACAGCCATTGCACTACTGCTAAACTTACACAAAGATTATCATGCTGTGCATCCCCATTCCATGCTTCATCTGGTTTTTCAACTATTAGGTGAAAATAAAAAAAAAGATTAAAAAATATGAAACTGCTGGTATGTGTGTGTGTGGGGGGGGTGCTCTTTCATTTTTCATGTTCTAGTGGACTGAGAGTAGCTGATACTGCCAAGTAACATAAATAGGTAATTGCATGGCATATCAATGGAATAAAACAAGAGCTCTGTGAAGTGAACAGGGAGATCAGGGAGTGCTACAATACTGTTTCTAACTGTAAGATAAGATTGCTGTTTGAGGCTATTGTTTTCTGTTGTCACCATCCATAAAAAGTGGCAGGCATCTCATTATCTCCATGATCCACTTACCAGTTGCTGCATTACCTCTTACATTCTGAAATGACAGGTGGTTGGTTAGTGCTAAGAATTTATTACATTGAAAAAAAAGAGAGCACAGCACTGCCTCTTCGACTGCCTCTTTCTTTTCAAATTTGTTTCAGAGAAATGTAGGCATATTTTCCAATACAATTGAACCACAGGCTTATAAGAAAATAAATATCTCAACAGATAACAGGGGCTATTGTGGGGTTAAAAAAGGCCAGGGAGTAGAAGCAGTTTCTGTTTGCTTGTTTCAAACTGCCAAGTAGCATTTTGTGCAAAAAGAAAAATGGACTTTGGTTCAGTATAAGAAAGATAGATAGGACTGACATCAATTGATTTTTGTAGTCTTTCTATTTGCAATCTACATTATTGACATAGCTGCTGAGATGTTTCAAAGTTGGTAATACTTAAAATGTCAGGAAAATATATTCTATATTGGACAAAAACAATGCTTAGAGAAAGGGTACTGAAGCGCAAAAAGGCTGAGTTTTGGCTAAAGCCAGGAACTCGAAAGGGACACACAATTTAGATCCTTCTTTAGACTGAAATATTGCAAAAATGATTTTTAATTTTTCCAAATGACAATCTCAGTACACCAGTGCCTTTAGATCTAATGTAAATCTAAGAATATAAACTAAAAACAAAATAGCTATGTAAAATGCTTTTTGAATCTTGAATCATACTAAGGGATATTCAAACAGTTAATTAACCAGTTTATAGAATATATAAACTTTAGCTCGTCTAGCTTCTCCTCGCCTTAATGATCTCAGTAATTCTGGGAAAACAGTTTTTGTGTGAACAACCATATACGTGAAAGCCCCTAGATTTTCTAGAATTCTGATAGTTTAGGATACCAGATTTTCTGGAGGGCTCTGTATATTTGATTTTCCTCATGAAGCTTCTTTTGCTGAAGAAATTAATGTTGCATGTGGAAACAACTGTGACACTCTTAATGTCACTTTTCCCTACTGGGAAGTAGTACAGCTCCACATGAAATGAATTCAGCTGAACTGATAAATAATACCTAAGATAATAAAATTGGTGTATGATTTATATTTGGGTGCCATAATGGGAATACCCTCTTCCTAATGATTGAAAAATGTCTTCAGGTTGTGGCCCAATTAAAAAAAAAAGCTCTTCTTCTGATGATGAAAGTAAATGAGAAGCTCAGTTCTAGGGTCATTGGCACCTCCAAGTTGGGCTGAAAAAAAATCCTACCTATAATCCTGGGTAGCTGCTGCCATTGGTACCAGCAATTTTGAGTTAGGTGAAACAGAATTCTGAGTCACTATAAGCCACTTTCTTATATACCTAATGTTAGAGATAGCAACTGTGAAAAATAGAGACCTAAATTTAATTCAATGAATATGCTGAAAAATACTGTTATTTAAATGGATTTTTAAAATATGCATATTTTTGTAAAAGAACACATTTGGTTACATATACATTGTGCTGCATTGAAAGTTCAACTTACATTTAGTGTTATCATACTTGTTAAATCCTGCATAAACTTTGAAGTAAAATAAGGCTGTACAAGTCATCCTTCCTGCAAATTAGTAGATTTTATACCTGAACCTGAGAACCAAAGCAGGTATAGGCAAGGGAAATTGAGGCTCTAGCAAATTAGAACTCATTTTTTAGTGTTCTCCCCAGCAGGAATTTAGTGGATAAAAAAAATCCTATTTACGTGCCATAAATGACACTGTATTTCTTTCAACAACTCTCTCTGCAAGTTAGTGTGCATTGCTTTTATTAAATGATAAAATCATTCCCTAGCTTTAGATTTTAGTGTGCTCCTGCTGGAGGCATTTGATTGTGAAGATCAGATCTGTGACATTGCCAATCCACAGCATTTCTTATCCTTTCAACCTTCTTGGAATCACAGAGAGAGAACAATGAGTTTTAAATTATTGTTTTAATGGATATTTTTAAATCACACTGTAGTGTTTGCCTTCTCCAGACATTGCAAGACTTTGATATATTTCCCAAAAGATTACACCACAAACAGAAAGATATCCTCTCCTGTGCTCCAGAGAGATTGCGCTTGCTTCTTTAGCTTTAAAGAAAACACTTTTTAGGTGGATTTCTAATGCTTGGCAAAGCTGCAGGTTTAATAGGACTTGATAATAAAATTGTTTGTTTTTTTAAAAAAGAATTATTTGAACAGTTGTACTATGAAAAGTGAGAAAGCTGTCCCAGTTCCTTCCTCCCAATGTTCTCTGGTAAAATGGATTGAAACTTTGATCTGATTAAGTTGACCCAGACTCATTTACTTGCTGGAGTCATTCAACATGGGAAAAGGCCATACCCTACCAAGTTCTGTAATGTTATTAGCTGCAAGCAGCCTAAGCCTATCAATTTCATTATTTCATCAAAGATTTTTCAACTTAGAATGCATTTTTCACTATATCTACCTAGGCATAAATCCTCTGAATAGCAAAAGTTAGCACTCCTATAATTGTTCTGTTACAAACCCTTTTTGTACAATATATCATCTGCTGGACTAAAATTTTAGACATGGAAAGGTTGAGATGCAAAAATTCTTTGGAAGTAAAAACTGATAATATGCAGGTGCAAGAACAGAATATTGTTTTTTGAGTCCTGAAAACAGCCACATCTTTCCCATATCTTATATTGCTGCTTTACAACCTGCTCCAAATTGCCTCTGCTTACATATGCATGCAAATCTATGGTACTTCTCCTTACTATATGCCTGCCAAGAGACTCAGGAAAGCTTTCAAAGCAGCTGTACTGCACTGGGTAAAGATCTCACACACACATAAACACACATACTTACTTTTATCTTCTTTTTGGTGCACAAGCTTCCCTTCCCCCACCAGCTACCCTAATCCCAAATAATAATAGTTGGAATAGTGGACTGGATTCAAACACAACTAAAATCCCTGGGTGGGAAGATCAGAAAAATAATGGCAATGACTCATCCACACAGCAATCTTGACAGGCTGTGCTTACCAGAGAAAATGGGTCGGTGTGCAATATTGCAAATATACTAGACAGCTGAAAAAGGAGGGTGGCCTTGAAAGATTATTTGAAGGACAGTGAAGAAGATACTACTGAAGGCAGTACACCTTGAAGGCTTATTGAGTATTGGAGATATCAAACTGGTCTACACGAAAGACCAAATGAAGAATAGAAAAGAGAAAATAGAATTGAAAGAAGACAGAGGGATTAACTGTGGCTACACAAGACCAGGCCTTAAGGAGGAATGCAAACAAAGCCAGAATTGAGAAGACAACAACTGACAGCAAATGCCACTTCTGCAAAAAAGCTGAAGAAAGTGTGGATCACCTAGTTAGCTGCTGCAAGAAAATCACATGGGCTGAATATAAATAACAGCACGACAAAGTAGAATAATGCTGCATTGAAATATCATTTGCATACAAGCAAGAAAGAGTGGGACCACAAAATAGGAAAAAGATATAGAAACTGAAGAAGTTAAAATGCTCTGGGATTTTAGATTCCAAACAGCAAAAGCCCTGCCACAAAATACCAGACTTAATAATTGTCACTAAGAGGGGAAGAAAGTCTGGATAGCGGACATGGCATTACCTGAAGATAGCACAACTAAAGTGAAAGAACTGGAAAAAATCACAAAATATAAAGACCTGCAAATAAAAACAGAACTACTATGCCTAATGAAAGCAAAGATAGTACCAATAGATTGCACTCAAACTTGGGCACAATCCCAAAATTTCTGGATTACCACCTGAATACGATTGACATTGATAAAAACACCTTACATCTTGCTTCAGTACTTTTAATGGCATAAAACAATATCTGCCTATCCCAGGTCCTTGATACTATAGGTCAGGGGTATCAAATTCAATTTCATTGAGGGCCGCATCAGCATTGTGGTGGCCCTCAGGGGGGCAGGTGGGTGTGGCCAGTGTGAGTGTGGCCTACTGGGTGGGCAGGGTGTGGTCTACTGGGTGGGTATGGCCAGCTCTACATCGTTCATGTCAAGGGTGCCTGTGGGGGCCTGGGCAAGAGTGGGATAGATCTGAGGGTCTCTGGCAGAAGGGGGTGGGACCAGGGCAAGTGCCAAGGATGGTCCACTGGAGGAGCCTCACTGTTCCTCTCAGGCCATGCACGGGGGAGGCTTATGGAGCTAACACTGAATGCGTTTCAGCATAGAGGCCACCACAAAACTGTACATTGGCTCCTGGCCAGCCTGGGCTGGGCCAAGGCAGAGGGGGCTGTTTCCTCACTGTTTCCAGGGTGGCTTTGCGGGCCACATGAAACCACTTCATGGACCGCATCTGGCCACCGGGCCTTGTATTTGACATGTCTGCTGTAGGTGAATACTGTAAAAATGCCAAATCCTGTCTAAGGATCTGGCTAACTGCCCACCAACCATAATAATGTCATATGATAAATGAAATTGAAAATGGAGCCTTTTCATAAGAAATGCAGGGTAATTTCAAGTATTCATAGAAAGACAATAAAGCTATAATCATATGTATAATATCTCCAATAAAATTCCAACTAACTCCAGTTAACTCATTAAATTTAGATTGCTCTCTCCAAGTTACTCTCATAGAATACTTTTCTTCCTATATGCATCCTTTTTAAAGGTCTAGATTAAAGTGGTGAGTTAGAATAAGTTAATTTTCTAACTATTTTTTTGTTTTTTCTATATAACTTTTATTGTTTTATCAATGTACAAAAGAAAATAAAAACAGGAAATTGAGGGTAGTAAAAAAAGGGGCAAAGAAAAAACGAGGTACAAGGAAAGAAAGAAAAAGGCATTGACTTTTGACTTTTTTTAGCCCAGCATAAGATAACATTACAGCCTCAATATTTTACTTTTACACATTAGGATATAACTAGCCATTTCTATAACAACAAACCTATCTAACTGGCAAAACCAAAGTTAAAATTTCATTTTTTATCACAAGCACAAAATCCAGACATATCCAAATAAAGATATCCAAATAAAAAACATAAATATATTCTCCTCTTTGAATAGAACAACCAATTTAACCATTACCGCTTTATCTTTCTTGCTGTTGAAATAATAATATTTATAAACTATCACCATTTATATTAACAAAATTCACTGCATTCTTTCAGATTCTTTAACCTTAAAAGGAAAATATTTTTTTCATCCATTTTAAAACACTAAGCTTTTCTTTTAAAAAATATTTCTAAAATTAAAAAATTGTAATGCATTTTTTTAAAAAAAAACACTTCCTCTTAGCATACATACTTTAAAGTTCACTGTCAGAGCAATTAAATTCCAACTATCTCCAATTAACTCATTAAATTTCTCCAAGTTACCCTTATAGAATAATTTTTCTTGTATACATCCTTTTTAAAAGTCTAGATTTTTCTTTAAGCTAATACATCTTTTTCTTTAATTTTCTCTTAACATATTTTCAAATTCACTTTCAATAATATTTTACAACCTTTAGGAATTACTTAAGCATTATATATAAAGAAAAAAAATACATTTTCAAACTTTAGATTAAGACTTTCTTTCCATTACAAATACTAAATCGATGGAAATCCATCCTAATTCCAAATGACTCATTAAGTTTAAATCACTCCTTCCAATTTGTCTTCATGGAATAAAATCTTTTTCTTCTCTGGAATGTTTGTCAAGTAGTTATACATGTCTCTTTCTCAAGGATTTCTCAACCTTGTTAATATCCATGAGGAGAAGGACCCAAACTTGTCCTTTTAAAAGTTGCAAATTTTCTTGGAGCTCTTCTTTCTTTTCTTTCTTTTTTTTTGAAACGCATTTTATTGGTTTTTTAAATTCTTAAGAAAAAATACTCAGATTTTTTTCTTTTGAATTGTTTGCTCTTTTACTACTTATTCTTGGGATTTATTTTGGACTTTTAATGATTATAGTTTGTCTCTTTTTAAAAATTCTTTTTTTCTTTTTTTCCTCCTCCCTTTTTGGCTGGAGGGGAAAGGGAAGTGATAATTGTGCTTTTTAAAATGGCTTCAAAGAGGCAGCAGCCTTCCTCAATACCTAAGGTTATTTCTTCTCCTATAACTTCCACTGCACAGCTACAACAACAATCTAAACATGCACCACCGGCTCAGCCACCACCCTCCCCTCCTCTACCTGGACTTTCAGTGCAAGAGGTTAGAGGCATAATGGGAGAGATTGTAGTTCAAATGAGAGAGGAAATGACTCAATTTGTTTCACAGATTAAATCAGAAATTAAATCTGATCTCAAAGAAGAGATAACGGGGATAAAGTCTAAATTGCAAGAAAATAATAATGAATTACGACAAGATATACTGGCAGCTGTTTCAGGTTTGGCTACTGTGGTGGTTAAGCTCGATGCAAGGCTTGAGGAAGTGGAAGACAAAGTTGACTCTTTAGATGACAAAATTCAAGACGTGGAAAGGAAGGTGGACTCCTCACAAGAAGATATTTTGATGTTTCAGTACAGACAGATGGAGTATGCTCTGAGGATTAGAGGCCTCAAGGAAGATATGAATCAAGATTTGATGGAGGTGGTTCTTAGTGATCTGGCGCTGGCTTTGGATATGGATAAAGGAGAATTACAGAGAGAAGTGGAAAAAATTTATAGACTCAACTCCTGGATTGCTAAGCAGAAGAATTTGCCCAGAGATGTGGTGATTTACTTTACAAAGAAGTCCCTGCGGAATGAGATTATACAAGCTTTTTACAACAAAAGATTTCAGATTGCCGCCCAAGATGTCATCATTCTAAAGGAAATCCCATCTAAAATTTTAAGAAGTAGGAAAGACTTTGCTTTTTTAACCAATGAGCTTAAAGCTAGATCGATGCCATTCAGATGGGAAATTCCGATGGGTATCGTTTTGAGCCATGCTGGGACACGTTACAGATTGAACACAGTTGACAAAGCTAGAGATTTCTATACTTCGGTCCTGAGTGCAGGCTCAACTTCATCTGGTCGGAAATCTTTGAGTGGTAAGGAACCTGAGCAGCAATCTGAGGCACTAGATTTGGTTTCCGCAGGGATGATAGAAGTGGCAAAGCAACGCCAAACAGAGGCTAAAGAGCAGAGGATGACTCGTGCAGCCTATAAGCGTAAAGAGAAAGAGCAACGTAAAAAAGAGCCCAAAGAGAATTCTCCTGGAAGTGCATCACCGCCGGTGGGAGGAGCAAGACCCAAGAGTTATGCAACACACGCAGCTCTGTCAGAGTTTGATGGTGTCTTCTCCAGGCTGCGTGCCAAGGGAGATGGCAAAGTTTTTGACCTGGAATGTTAATGGATTGAATTCTCCTCAGAAACGGAAAAAAATCTTTTATTATTTGAAGCAACATACCAATGATGTTATTTGTTTACAGGAAACTCATATTCTACTTAAAGATCAGAAATATTTAGTTAATGCTCGTTTGGGATCTCATTTTATATCTCCTGCACCTGGGAAGAAAGGGGGAGTTGTTATATATGTCAAACAAAACCTGCCAGCTTGTCTGGTAGAATCAGATCCCCAGGGGAGATATGTGATGATTGAACTTGGTATTTATGGTAAGAAAGTACTTATAGTTGGACTTTATGCTCCAAATCAACAACAGGAACAATTTTATAAACAGTTACACCAAAAAATAACTTTGCTTGATTATAGATCAGTGGTATTAATGGGTGATTGGAATGGTGTCTTAGACACACAAAGGGATAAGAAAGGTTCCTCTCCTTTTCTTAAACAAGCAAGGCTACCTAAAGCCTTTTTTGATATGAAAGAAGACTGGGAATTAAGGGACTATTGGCGGGAACGTAATCAAGAGGAGAGAGACTTTACTTTTTTTTCTGACAGACACCAATCTTTTTCAAGAATTGACTTTTTCTTGATTACCACGGATTTGTATAATAAAGTAAAGAATGTAAAGATTTTTCCTAGATCACTGACGGATCATAGTCCAGTTTGGATGGAGTTGATTCAAGAGAAAGAGGAAAGAAGATCCTGGAGAGTTAATGAAAATTTGTTTAGACAAGAGAAGAATGTTCAAAAATTAAAGGAGTGTTTAAAGGACTATTTTGCTTTGAATATGTACAAGGGGACTTCAATGTCAATGGTATGGGATGCAGGTAAAGCATTTATGCGCGGTGTTTTGATAAAAATGAATAATTTTTATAAGCGAAATCAGATTCAGAAACGTAGAGAACTTGAAGATGAAATTAAACTAAAAGAAAGGGTTTTGATTCTAAATCCTTCTGATGAAAGTACTAAAGAATCTGTAAAGTTATTAAGGTCACAATTTAATATGTTGATAGCAGATCAAGCTGCAACCAATTTATTATTTATGAAACAAAATACATTTTGTAATGCTAATAAGCCGGGGAGATGGTTGGCTTATCAATTAAGAAAGAAACAGAGACAGAGAATAATAGAGAAAATAAATTATAAGGGTAAACTAGTTTCTCAGAAGGAATTAATTAAAAAATCTTTTTTGGATTATTATCAAAACCTATACAAATCTACTAATGTACAACTGTTAGATATAAATAAATATTTAGCTGAGGCAAGTTTTCCTAAACTGACTGAGGATCAGAAATATGAAATTAATGGTTTAATTACTAAGGAGGAAATTGCCTCAGCAATTCAACAATTGAAATTAGGGAAAGCACCGGGTACGGATGGGTTAACAGCTGTTTATTATAAAGCCTTAATGGAGGAGATGATCCAACCATTAAATGATCTTTTTAATGGTATCTTACAGGGTTTAGAGATTCCTCCTTCATGGCGTAGTGCTTTTATATCATTGATTCCAAAGGAGGATCAAGATCTTACTTTACCAAAAAATTATAGGCCTATATCTCTTTTAAACGTGGATTATAAGATATTTGTAAAAATTTTGGTAAATAGGCTTATGAGGGTGGTGCATCATCCTGTGCATAAAGATCAATCAGGGTTTATAACAGGAAGGTATATGAAAAACAATGTTAGACAAATTATTAATTTATTAGATACTTAGATAAGAACAACCAAGTTTCTGCAGGGCTCATATTTTTAGATGCTGAAAAAGCATTTGACCAACTGAATTGGCATTTTATGCTAAGAGTAATGGAAGAAATGAATTTTGGTGAAAACATATTACAAGCTCTTAAGGTAATATATCAAAAACAAACAGCACAACTTATTGTTAATGGAGGTTTGTCGGAGGTTTTCACAATAGAGAAAGGTACTAGACAGGGGTGTCCTTTATCGCCATTGTTGTTTGTTTTAACATTGGAAATATTATTGATCAAAATTCGAGAGTCTCAGGAAATTAAAGGAATATATGTTAATAAAAAAGAATATAAGTTGAGAGCTTTTGCGGATGACTTGGTTGTTACTTTGTCGCAACCTGATTATTCTGTAGTAAACTTATTACAGTTGATTCACCATTATGGTTTGGTCTCGGGTTTTAAGATTAATGTAAATAAGACTAAAATTTTACCTAAAAATATGTCGAGTCAGGAGAAGCAGATTTTGGTTAACTCGACGGGTTTTGAGATTGTTAATAAGGTAAAATATTTGGGGGTGATGCTGTCTGTTTCTAATGCAAAATTATTTAAAAATAATTATGAAAGGTTGTGGGTCAGGGTACAGAAAGACTTGAAAAACTGGGAAAAGCTGCAATTATCCCTCATGGGAAGAATTGCAGTGATAAAAATGAATATTCTACCCAAGTTTCTTTTTTTGTTTCAAATGTTACCAATTTTGAAAAATGAGATTAATTTAAATGAGTGGCAGAAGGGTCTCAATAAATTTATTTGGGCAGGGAAAAAACCAAGGGTTAAGTTCAAAATTATGCAAGACTTCCGTGAGAGGGGTGGACTCAAGGTACCAAATTTGAAATTATATTATGATGCGGTGGTTTTAACATTAATTAGTGACTGGGTAAATTTGACAAACTCTGAGATACTTTATCTAGAGGGATGGGATTTACTTTATGGGTGGCATGCCTATTTAATATTTAATAAAAAAATAGATTGGGCTTTTAAATCTCATATTTTAAGAATTTCTTTACTTAGGATCTGGAGAAAATATTATAAAAGTGATTTTAAAGTACCATTATGGGCTATACCTTGGCATGCGATAGAAGGAATAAAAAGAGGGGTTAAAATGGATATGGTGTCTTATAGACAGTTACTTAAATGGGATGGACAAAACTGGCAATTAAAATCACGGGAAGAATTAGCACAAGAAAATTTTACTTATTCTTGGTTCCAATATAGGCAACTACTAGATAGATGGAAGATGGATTGTAAGGTGGGTTTTCTTAGAGAAGATGAAAATCTTATTAAGCAACTGAAGGATCAAAGACAAACCCACATTAAGAGAATTTATGGGGTTTTAGTTGAATTGGACTCAGAAACGGAACTAATTAAAGATTGTATGATTAGATGGGCGCAGAACTTTGGTGAGCCAGTTTCATTGGACACCTGGGAAATTATTTGGGTGAGAAATGTCAAATTTACTCAAGCACAGAATTTAAGGGAGAATTTTTATAAAATGTTTTATAGATGGCACCTTGATCCACAAAAAATGTCTTACATGTACCCTGACGTGCAACCTAAATGCTGGAGATGTGGTTATAAGGAGGCTTCCTATTATCATATTTGGTGGTCATGCAGAGAGATAAAAGCATTTTGGATCAAAATATGGTGGAATATCCAGAGAATTTTTAGAAGGAGGGTAAAATTTACTCCGCAATTATTTTTGTTAGGTATTGTTACAGATTGTGATACAAAGGAGGTTGTATTGATGTTAAATTTGATCACAGCCGCGAGGCTGTTAGTTGGACAATATTGGAAGAAGGAATCTTTGCCTACATTGCAGGAATGGTTTTTTAAAGTAGCTTATCTGGCAGAAATGGCAAAGATTTCGGCTTTCTTAAAGCAACAAACGCAAGAGAAGTTTTTTGCTATCTGGGACAAATGGATAAAATTTATACAATTTAGATTGGGTATACAAAAATATCATATAGCTTTTTTATAAGTTTTATTTTTATATATATTATAGATATCTTTTTTATATATATAAATATAAAGTTTTTAATTTAATTTTTTTTTTTTTTCTTAAGCCTATATTCTGCTCTGGGAAGCTCAGGGGGGGGGAAGGGAGGCTTTTTGGGAGGGGTGTGGGGTGGGTTTTTTTTTTTTTTATATATATATATGTATTGTTTAATTTGTTTTTCTTTTGTATATGTTGTTTTTTGTTCTGTATTGTTCTTGTTTTTCTTGTAAAATTTATAAAACTTTTAATAAAAAAAAAAAAAAAAAAAAAGAAAAAATACTCAGGACACACTGTGGTGTTTGGGTAATCAAACATTCAAAAGTAAAAACATATATAAACAACTCGACTCAATACATTCACTGTCCCCTCTCTATTTCCCTCAAGTAGCATAATACGTTTAAAATATTCCATTTCTAATTTAAGTTTCTATAACTGCTAAACCTGTTTTAAAACTTTGTAAGTTTACAATTACCATAATCAAATTTAACTTTAAATCAACAAGTTATCAGTTCAGGTATCCCTTCCAGATATATTCTAATTCTTAATCTCTCACATCCCTCATTTTATCACAAATCTCATTTATTTCTTCTTCCACTACACAATAGATATCCTAATTAAAATAAAATATTAATCTACCCTATACATATATAATCCCACAATTGATCAATCTCTTTAAGATAACAAAATAATGTTAAACCTTAAATCATTTCAGTTCATTAAACAAAATTCAAATTTCATCCAATTGATTATCATGCCTTATCATATCTATGTTATCATACAGAAAGATCATCTTACTAATTTAAAACACTCAGTTAATTATTGAAACCATCCAAATCTAAAAAGCCAACAGTTTTTCAATTCCAATGCATAATAATTTTCATCAAAATAAACTTATTATTCCAAAAGGTACATTCTTAATCTATTTAAAATATCTATTCTAATAATCACCCTCCTATTTTTTTCTTACTTCTAACTCTAAATCTTAATCCTTAAAACAGTCCATATATCCAACATTGCCTTTTAATCCATTACACAATTTTAAATTTCTCTTTTCAGTCTTATTCTGGCTTTTTTTCTGTGCCAGGCAGATTTCCATAACCAAGCTTCCCTTTCAGCCAGTAGATATCTTTTTGTTGCTTGCAGTGGCCTTTGAAAGGATAGGAATCCCATCCTCTGCATTAGGCATCTATTTCTCTCATCCTTAAAGCATCGTTGCTTTATAGTTTCAAGTCTCAATCTTTGCTTCTTCTGTTCCTCAAAGTTATAGATGGAAAGTTTATAAGATATAATAAGTTCCTCTTTTATCTCTGTTAATTCCTCTTCTAGTATGTTTTGATTTATAGAATAGTCAGATGTAGTCTGGACATCAATTTGAAGATTTGAAGTGAGATTTCTGGATCTTAATTCTGTAGTAAACTCTTTCATTGTAGCACATATTTCTCATAAATCTTTTCCAATATAAATTTACATTTTAATTGTAACTGAGGTTTCTCCATTTTGATAGTAATTAAAAAAGTCTCTTTTTTCTTTTTTGTGGAGGCTATATTTAATAAAAGTTAGGCAGTGTCCACCCCCACAGTTCCCACAGCTGCATAGCTTATCTTTTCTCGTCAAAAATAATTTGAAAGTCAGGTCTATTCCATCTTCAAAGAGTAACCAGAAGGTGCAGTATTAAGGTTTTGCCACTAGATGTCATCAGTAAGTTAAAAAAATCTTTTCCAGACACCATTTCTTTTTTTCTGTCTTTTAAAGTATAATGTGAAAAAAGAAATAGTCTTCAAACATAAAATGATAGTACAGCTCTTAGAAAGAAAAAAAATTCTGTACCCCAAAGAATATGGAAATAAAATATAGTCTTTAAAATTTTGCTCTATTTTTGTACAATGCCTTTCTCCCCAAACATGTAGAAGCTGCTTTTTCAAGCCAGGGAAATCATTCCTACAAGGCTCTTACAGGCACAAGAAACAAGATAGAGTAGAGAGAGTAGCAAGGAAAAGTCTCAGCTGGATTCACCACTGTGGTTCTTAAAACTTAGATGTTCTTTGACTTGCGGTTTGGAGTGGCTAGGTGATCGGCCATTTTACTGGCCGATTTTCTTCTCCGTCGGCCCTCAGAGATAGCTCGGACAGCTGGAGGAGTTCTGTTCCTCCGCAGCTGAGCAAAGCCTCTTCGATGGAAGTCACACCCTCCAAGGTGACTTTCGACCCACATAAGGGTCTACCGGCGGAGGGAAGCTAGTCGACGAGGAGACGAGTCTCTTCGTGTGGTTAGAGGCGCTGCGATCCGGAACCGGAAGTTGGTGCTCTTCTTTCAATTGTGTTGGGAGTCTTCTATTTAAGCCATCATAATAAAAACTGGTGTCAAGTTTATATTCCAAAATTACAGTTGACTCCTCTGCATTGTCAGCTATTTGTGAAATTGCTTCAGTGGTTTGGTGATTTTTTTCCCACATATTTGCACCCCAGAAGTAGTTTGAGTAGTCTTTTTAACATCCTTAGAGCATCGTTGATCTATAAAGTGATGTATTTTGTTTAAAGATTTTTCAAATACATCTCTAATAATTTGCTTCTCCATTTTCTTAGCTGCCTCTTTAGTGAAAGAGTATCTTTTTTGTAAATCACTTGAGAACTGATGACCAATCAGGAATCACAAAAATCAGAAAGATTTAGTTTTAGCCACCCACAGCAAAGCAGACCAAGCTATAAATTACCAAAAATAATAAACTAAAACACAACTATCTGCCCTTATATTTCCTCATCAATTTTTTTAAAAGGTAATCCATACTTCCTTATTTTTGCTTGCCTTAGCAGCCTTCTTTCTTGTGGTGGCGCAGCAGTTAGAGTGCAGTACTGCGGGCCACTTTAGCTGACTGTGTTCAGCAGGTCAGCGGTTCAAATCCCACCGGCTCAAGGTTGACTCAGCCTTCCATCCTTCCGGGGTAGGTAAAATGAGGACCCAGATTGTTGGGGGCAATGTAAATATATATATACATTGCTTACTGGTGTACACCGCTTAGAGAGTGCTTGCACTTAAAGCGGTATATAAGTCTCATAAATAAATAAATAAATAAGAAGAAATCCCCAAAAGATGCAGATCTTCAAAAAGGAATAACAAGCTGTCCATTTCAAAAATAAATTCCAAAACTGCTTCTTCTTCAGCCATGAACTGATTGCAGCCCAGCTTTAGACTCACAAGCTACTTTGAAGCATAGCTCCTGAAGCTACTTACAGACCGGTTGCTATATTGGAAGCTCTTGAGGGGTAATTCTAGGACTTTCCCTAACCCAGGAGAGTCATATAAACTAAAGGAATGCCGGTTCCTTATGTTGATAGTTGAAGAAGCTAAATGCCAGAGAAAAAACTTCTCAGGGATCCTGTATTCAGTTGGCCATCTTCAACAGAAATGAAAATATTCTTTGTTTAGATTGTGAGAACCTAAATTGTGCTATTTCTAGTAGACAAAGGACATGGACATTTTGATAATTATATTATTTATGCTTCTACATTTAAGTTTAAAAATCTAATTATATAACTATTTTGTTGAGAATTTGATCTGTTCAAACATATGTATACCTACTTATTAAGTGAAGAAAAAAATAAACTGGCAGAATTGCTACTCAATTTAGATTGACCATATGGCATGCACATACAGCCTTCTGTTAATCTTTTTTACCTTTTCTCTTAAATACTGGGAAGTTCACTGTGTGTGGTTAAATATCTTATGAAGAGGTCCTTTTTTTCTTTTTTCTTTTTTGGATAGATAGTTAAAATGTTTGATTTGGGAATGGGTTACTGGACTGAATTATTATTTTAACCAATATATATATTCTTTATAGTAAACGTCCCAATTGTTTATGAGATCCTTAAAAATAGAGATGTGAAAAATCTAAAGAAAAAACCCAATGCACTTAGCATAGAGAAAGACCAGGAAAGGATGGATAGATATAGTGTCTGGTACTAATATAAATTTGTTTTTACTCTTTTTCCTTTCGGTTTTTGTATTTCTTATTTTTAATTTCTTTGTCTTGCTGTTTTTTACATTTTTTTTCTATTATTTGCAAAATGCTATCTACCTGAAGGACATTATTGTGAGAGATAGGTAATTATGTTATGAATAGGGACTTTGTCTTGGGGCAAATGTTGAATAATATCTTGGAAAAATCCATTGTCTGGTCACTTGGTTTTAGCATGATAATGAACCCATCAATGATGTTTTAAATGAAATTTTTGATCTGCAAACTTCACCTACACATATTTCATGGTGGTCTCAATGGACTTAAACAGAATGTTCTAGCATCAATTTTTCTATGATAAAAATAATTGTCAAAGAAAACCACATTTATTTGTGAAAATGTAACAGAAAATATAGAAGTAATGGATGGAAACTTATCAAAGAGAGATCCAATCTAGAACTAAAAATAAATTTCCTGACAGTGAGAAAAATTAATCAGTGGAATGGCTTGCCTCCAGAAGTTGTGGGTGCTCCATCATTGGAGGATTTTAAGAAGAAATTGGACAGCCATTTGTCTGTAATAGCATAGGTTCTCTTCAGTGGTGGGATTCAAATATGTAAACAACTGGTTCTCTGTGTAGATGCCGCTTCCGGAAGTCCGTTCTGGGCCTGAGCAACAAAAAATTAGCTGCCGAACTGGTGTGAACCAGTTGAATCCCACCACTGGTTCTCCTGCTTGAGCAGGGTTGGACTAGAACAGTGTTTCCCAAACTTGACAATTTTAAGGCATGTGGACTTCAACTCCCAGAATTCCACAGCCAGCATTGCTGGCTGTGGAATTCTGGGAATTGAAGTCCTCATGCCTTAAAATTGTCAAGTTTGGGAAACACTGGACTAGAAGATATCCAAGGTCCCTTCCAACTCTGTTTTTCTATTAATATGTTTTTGAGAGAGGTAGATAGAATTAACCTTCAAAAACGGCTTGCATTGTTAAAGTTTGTATAAGAAGTCATGATAACAGGGAAATAGCAATAGCAATCAAAATAACATGGATGTTGTAAGCTTATTTGCATAATGAAGTCAGTTCTGTGATGAAAATAGAGAGGCTTAAATGCTGGGCTTGCCTGCTGAAAAGTTGACAGCCCTGGTTCGATACCCAAGAGCTGCATGATGAGATGGGCTCTGATTACTTGCCCCAGCTCCTGCCTTACTAGCAGTTAAAAGCTTACAAATGCAAATAGATAAACAGGTACCACTTCAGTGGTAAGGTAACAACATTCTGTGCACTTCGGCTTATAGTCATTCTGGCCACATGATATAAAAAAAAATATGGACAAAGCTGGTTCCCTCTGTTAGGAGGCAAAGATGGCCACTGCCCCATAATATCAGACATGACTGGACAGGGGAAACCCGTAACTTTATAGCTACAGAATTCTTTTTACATTTTTTTTACAAATTTCTAAAAGACCTGAATATGACTCAGCTGATGTGATAAGTAAATCAGATTTGTTTTATACTGATTTTATATAAGGACTGACAGTCTGGGAGTTTGATGTTCATTTTATTCAGTACATCTTCAGTTATTTTACATTTCTCTGTTTTGATTGTTGAGAGCTGGTCTAGATTATTTGTCACTGACAGTAGATAGGCTTTCAGTAACATTAATTCATTACTGTTTTTATTAACATTTAATTCTCAAGTTTTGTTCAAATTCCAAAGGCTTTTTCTAGCAAAACACTTTAAAACCTAATAAAGTAACATAAATATTTTAAAATAGGAAACTAGTAAGAGCCACAGTTAAAATAATAGAAAATCAAAATACCATATTTAACTGCAAGGAAGCTCCACTCTCTGCCCAGAATGAGTTGCCTTTGCTTTCTTCCTAAGGCTGGGGGAGTTCTAGAAAGTCACCCAATTGTCTTTGTAGAGTAGAATTAACGTGTCTCCTGGTTTCTGATCTGGTGTTTTTATTTGCTATATCAAGCTAGAAGACAGAGAAAAAATATGCCTATATTACCACATTTTTACTGAATTTCAGAAAACCCTCCTACTTTAAAGTTCAACTCTGAGATGGGGGGGGATGTTCCTTTTAATAAAAACTATGGGCCCCACCTAATAATACATAGTTACCTTGTAATGATTATATATTCAGGCCAATATTGCAAAGGCAGAACATTATTGTTGAAAAGACCATCTTCCTGACAACTAGCCAGCAGAGAATCTGTGATGATGGTTGCAAAAGTCAAACATACTGTAAATGATCTTTAGATAAGGAATCTTTACGTAACATGCCTTCAAGCCATAAATAAATTAAACCTTTGATTTAGAAAAAGTCAGAAAACAATTTGGAGTAATTAGTGACACAAATATGGAATTAATTAAGATGAAATGTACATGTAATGTACATGTAATGTAATGTAATCTTGTATTGTTTGTGTACTACTCCAGCTGATCATGCAAATATTATCATGATAGTAATAGCAATAACACTTAAACTTATATACCACCCAGTGATTCAGTCAGTTTGCACTACTTCGGCAGAACCAGTAGCTAATTTTTTATTGCCCAGGTCCAGAATGGACTTCCAGAAGAGGCATCCACACAGAGAAGTGGTTGTTCACACCACTGATACCACCCCATAGGGCTTTACCGCATTCTCTGGGCAGTTTACAATGTCAACATATTGCCTCAACAATCTGGGTTCTCATTTTACTGATCTTGGAGGATACAAGGCTGAGTCAACCTTGAGTCCCATCAGGATCAAACTTCAGGCTGCGGACAGAGTTTGCCTGCATTACTGTGCCAATTCTAATCACTATGCCACCAGTGGTCTTAACTCTGGACTTTTCAGAACATTTTGTATGATTTGGAAGCCACTTGAGATTGAAACAGTGGATATAAATCTCTTTGCCAGTAAACCAGACTAAGATATTAAAAGACATGACATTTTATGATATAGATGGACACTCTCGACTGCAAACACTTCATTCAAAAAGAGTGCAACCTCTTTTAAACTAGATAAAGACCATTAACCCAAGAGACACTTCCATTTTATATAGATGGGATTTCATTTGCTGGCCCTCATCTTTTCCATTACCACAATCAGAAAGTATTTTGGCAATTCTGCTGCCTTACATAATTGGGGCACATCTAACTCAAAGCTTTCAAACAGTTCAGAAGCAGATTCTAAATAATGTTGGCTGGTTTGGGGAGTTGAGAAATTTATTTTTAACTCTGCACTATGTACTGAAATTGGAGCAAAGCTGGTTTTTATCTGCAACACTGCAGCTGTGCAGTTTATGGCTATCCTTTTAAACATCAAATCAATCAATACTTTTTCTGACCTCTAAAACTTCAGTATCTTGTTCATGGTATCTTGCTATATGAATAGTTTAGCATGAATCTTTCACCAGCTAGCACAGTTACTTGAAGAAAAGAAAGTCATGTTTGCAAAGCAAAATACTAGTGCCATAATATCATTCTCATAGTTTATAAGTGGCTTTTACATCTAAGATTGGAACCTGCAGCCAACTTCCCTATCCATGCAACATCTATTCAGAAATCAATAAAAAGACAAAGAAGCAGTCAAAAACCATGCAATATTAAGTAGAAGGAACACTAACAATTTATTCTATTTCCCCCTCCCCCCGTAATATAACTGGGATTAAAGGAAATTTTGTTGATATTCTAAAAGCATGTTGTATGAACATATGCTTATTTGTACGGAGGAGGGAGGAGGGGGGAGGAGGAGGAGGATGTCAAGAACTGTTTATTTCAAAACTCAGAGAATAACATCATAGGGTAATTGGTGTAATTTTAGATTACACTCTCAAATCATATAAGCTATAAACAGGAATATAGTGGCTTGTGGGGATCTCTGATAATTTTAAGTTTGTTTTCCTTAGATCTTTCTCAAATCTTCATAGAGTTTGTTCACCAGATACAGCTTCTCTCTTTTTTGCATTGGAGAAACAGGGTACTCTATTAGTCTTTATCTATTGCTCAGCTTTTAGAAGTACTGACTCAATGGAATTTTTGAAGGAAATTATAAAGCTGCTAACTCTTGAAGGATGTAAGGGTATAAAAAGTTTGTCAAGGACTACTGGAAGCAGAAAGTCAAGGCTTTTACTAGGAAAAATAACAATATAGAAAATTGTTGTATTTTCTGAATGGTTTGAAAATTATTATTTATTTTTTGTAACAACCATACAGTGCTTCTCTCTAATGTGAAATATTCAGACTACTGTTTTAACACAAACATATATTCTATTACCTAATATTTTTTTCTCCAAAGTAATTTTAATATATAATTCTAACATTGTAAGTAGATCTACCATATCTCTGTTGCAAAAACCTGGAAAGCAGACTTTGTTACAGAAAGGAGATACAGATGACCTTTTTGGTTCATCTGGTGCAGGGGTGTCAAACTGCTGGCCTGTGGGCCAGATTCATCAGAGCGAAACCACACCCATCCCATTGCCGGCAATGGCAAAAAAGTCACAATACGTTGCAACACATCACGTGACATTGCGAGTTTGACACCCCTGATCTGGTGGATGCTTAGATTTTTGAAGGACATAACCCAATGTAATATCTATTTGTGTATGCAGAGAACTATACTATAGTTGTGTGCTTCAAAGTGATTCAGCATAAATGATTTAGATTTCATTTATTCATAAATCCCTCTCTGTAATTCAGAAAAATCACCCAACTTTTTCAGCCTAGAAATAAGTACTGTTGCTTTAAAGAATCTAGCCCTTAAAGGTGAAGTAACTCTTAATGCAGAGACACGTTTTTTCAGGCTCGTGAAGAAGCCTAAAAAGAAAGTTGGGCTGCTTTAATAAATACCAGAGAGCACTTCTTTCAAATAATTTTATCAACAACACAGACCTAATGTCTACAAATGTCTACAAGTGTCAAGTGTCATTGAAGCTCCAAAAACCCTTTACTACAATTGATCTCTTGCAAAGCACCTTAGGAATTACCAATTCATAAATGTGAGTGTTATATATAAATATTATGTGAAATGTTTCGTTATGGATATTATCATGGTACAAAATTGTACTACTACTAAGAAGAAAAGCAAGCTGACATCCTGTGGGACATGATAATCCAAAATGTCAATTTAGGACAGTCTAGATCAGGGCTTTTCAACCAGTGGTACGGGTACCACCTGTGGTACATTGGCACCTGGCAGGTGGTACGCGACCATCCTAGAAAAGTGGTAGCGGGGAAAGGGAATGAGAGCGCCGCCGGGCGGGCAGGCAGGTGTCTTGCTCGGCTGTGCCTTGGGGGGCCACTTTTTTCAGTACCATTGTAACTTCAAACAGTCACTAAGCGAACTGTTGTAAGTCGAGGACTACCTGTATTTTATCACTTTTTTCCTTTTGGGGGCGTCATCATGTTTTTGACACCTTGCTAGGCGACTGGTGATACGCGGATATTACTATATCCTAAAAGTGGTACAATGGGTGAAAAGGTTGAAAAGCCCTGGTCTAAATAACAACTCTGCCAATATTGTTTAACATAGAGTTGGCTTTCTAACATGCCAGTAACTCAGAAAGCATCTCAATATATGTCAGAATAATAACCAACATTTACATCTCTTTCTCCATAGTTCTCTTTATCAAAACTATAATATTTGGATATATCTATACCCTGCTTGGTTTAGACATAAATCTCTTTATGAAGTTGAAAACATTCTTACAGTGCATATTGTACAATTTATTGCATAATAATGCTATTATATTTTAAAATAGTATAATAGATACAGTTACATAGAATCTATACATTTCAACCTCAGTCATTATTTGCAGTTCTCAGTAATAAATGCACTGAACAAGGCTCACTCCTACAGACATTAACCAATTGATGTTAGCTTCTTGTAGACATCAGAGATGGAATCCTGATAATTTTTTTTGCATGTGCAGATATACTCAGTTAGTTTCCATGTAAATCAGGATCTTGATAATGTGTATCCTGGTTCATATGGAAGCCAATATAGCTACTGCTATGTGTATTAATGTGTTCCTTATGACAATACTATTAGATGTACCTAGTATTACTGAAGTTTTCCCAAAGTGTGAGTTCAAATAATCCCATCCAGAATTAATATTAGAAGGGTATGGACGAGGATTATCTGGAGTTCACACCTTGGGAATGCTCCAATAACCCCATGCCTGAGCAGGATTTTAGTATCTACATTTATAGTATTCTGTGCTGTATGATGGGTCAAGTCTTTAGCTCTTTGGAATGGTGCTTTTGTTTGATCCAGATCATCAGTGTTCCCAAAGCAAAGAGAAAGGTTGGATTAAGGAGCAAGATAGTGATGCAGGCTCCCACACATTATAGCTTCCATTTTGTACATTTAAATCAAAGGTACAAGTACATAATATAATCAGCTACTACCATATGAACTGTTACCTGGTAACATGTGAAATCAATTTGCTGCATTTGCCAAGACTAAAACACAGTGAAAATTCCCAGAGGCATTGTGTTCCTTTCTCAACTATCAGTCATGGACATTCATTAATACCATTAGAGTTACCTATGTAGGCTAGAGTAGCTTAATGAAAATGAATTTCATTTAAAGGAGACTTGGTAATAGAGATCAAATGGTATAAATCACTTTGGGGAAACAGTATAGATACAGGCTAAAAATCTATTCCTTTTTACCTTGCATTTTTAATTCCCATGTATCATCTTGCAGTCCATGTGCTGTTTAAGTGATGTTCAACTGTGTAATTTCTACCGTCCTGCAGGCGGTGATTCTACAAGCAGACAATTATTAGTGTCAGCAAACATGTGGCAATGGTTCACTGTATTATTAACTTGTAATTTTTTTGTTGTTAAAAAATAATTTGAAGTCATTGGTGTGATTGGAGATAAACCATTTCCCAAATATATTGAGGCAGACTGTCTTAAGTTTAGAGAGGCTGGGTAAAAATGCTTTTTCATGATTGCTGAAGAATCTTTGAATAAACAAATGAAGATGAGACCAGAGGTAAGACTTGAGTTGGAGAATATCACCCTGTTATTGGAGAGCCTATCATTCCAAATTGCTTAAGGTAATAACATAGAGTATTCTGATAGATTCTGCATTTCTTTTATTGTAGCAGCTGAGTGCCAGGACTTAGTGCCAGGGTTTAAAGCTAATGCCCTATATATAAGTAATCTAATTATTAAGTACAAAGTTCCATGAGTTAATGGTAGAAGGTAGAATTCCATACATTAATATCTGGCTTTTTGACTGATGAGTCCTAAATAGTTTGGCATGTGAGAAATTGGACTGTTCACATAATGGCCTTTTCCTAGTGATCAGCATAACTAAAAACATAGCAAAGGATATATATATTGTATAAAAATAGAGAAATGTTCTTTCCATGGGGATGGGGACATGTACAGTTCATGCATGTGAAAATGATATAATGAATAACTATTTAATCTGAGAACTTAAGGGAAAGTAGAGTGCATATACAGTACCATTCTGATAAGATTCATAGCACAGAATCATATTGTTCATTCTGTCCTTTGTTCTGATGGAGAACCAATTCAAGTTATGTTATAGAAAAAAGAGTTCCTCTACAGGTGCAGAGATATAGAGATACCCTCTGTGACCAGGCAAAGCTGTACTGGCAGTAGATATAAAGTACCGTACATCCAAAAACTTTTCGTTCCTTAAGTGGTACAAGAATACCTTCTATTGTATTTTGCCATCTTAAGATTAGTCTGCTCGATTTCTTTTTAGGGGAGGGGTTTAAAATAAGGTCCTGTCCTGCTCTTACTGATGACAGATCCTCCATTTATTTATTTATTTATTTATTTATTTATGAGACTTATATACCGCTTTAAGTGCAAGCACTCTCTAAGCGGTGTACACCACTAAGCAATGTATATATATATATTTACATTGCCCCCAACAATCTGGGTCCTCATTTTACCTACCCCGGAAGGATGGAAGGCTGAGTCAACCTTGAGCCGGTGAGATTTGAATCGCTGACCTGTTGAACAGTCAGCTAAAGTGGCCTGCAGTACTGCACTCTAACTGCTGTACCACTTCGGCTCATAATCAGGCTCCATTCTGATTAGACAAACTATGAAGACCGTAAGCTATCATTTCAATATCAGAGTTTGAGTAATCACTGTGACATTAAAAGACTATGGCTTTATCTTTTTGCATCAACTTTAAAGCAAGTGCCACGTTGATTATTTTGCCAAGCCTTCTAATAAGATGCTTTAAATATTACTTGAGAGCCCATACTTTATACAATGATCCCTTCTTTTTCTTTTCTTTTCCTTGTCAACATTGTATATAAGATTATATATCTTGCTCATAGGGGGGAAATAACATACTCAAATATATTCCTGTCCAAGTAGCAAACTACCACATATCTTAGAATATGGTTAGTAAAACTGAACATGACTATCCTGCATTCGGTATTTTCTAACTGTGTCAAGGGCAATACAATAATAGATATTTACCTCTCCACAACACCTTTCATTGATATTGTGTAATTATTTCCTTCCCATTTGAAACTAATATAATAGGACTTCTCTACATCCAATGTGCCATTTGTAAGCATTAGACATGGTTGAATTGGTGTACCCAGTTTTTTCCTGGCTTATTCTTATCACTCTTTCTGATTACAAAATTATGATATTGCATGAATATCATAAAAAAATTTGTGGGTTCAGAGAATTAAATATTTGAGGTGAGAGTTTTCTTTTGATGATCGGAGGGAAAATATGAAAACCCGCATTATCCCTGGGCTGCCTTTCCAGTTACTACAAAATTTTGGCAATAATTTGTATTCCTATGTTTTATATCCCAATTTTGGCATGGCTTTACTTCATAATATTTGAAAATAGTATGCCATATTGTGTATTTAATCCTTTTTATTTTCTGTAGCCTTACTGCATTAATTTTAGTTATGCAAATTCTTATGCATTTTCTATTGTACTTTTTCTGCTTGAATGAATATTTCTAATTATAGATCTGTATCTCTTTCATACTTTGGAGCTGATTGGTTTTAGTGTATGATGAGAGTATTATGTTAATATAATAATAGTAATCAAATTTGAATATAAAGGGTAATGGTTGGAACTGAATATAGGTTTGTCCTATATTACTAATTTAATTTAATTTCACTCCTGCATCTGGACATGCACAGGCTTTCTTCAGTATGAAAAGAATAATCCAGTTTAAGCTAATACATATTTTAAAAGAATGTCATTCATAAAATAATTAAATTTTAAATTGGCCAAAATTATATCCTACATATTGGAAATTCAAAGTTCTGTGTGTCCAGTGTTGTGATCCTAACCTCTAATAATGGATTATTTGCTCATAGCTTTGAATGATATCTTCAGAACATCAGCATAAAAGGATGCATGCAGTGGATTGGGTGGGGGGCCTTCTTCCATTTCTGCCATTCATTTAATCTAACACCATTTAATGCTGTTAGATAAAATAAACCTCTCGCAGCACTACCTATTTCTTGGGGCTTTAACATGTCTTTTTGATAAATCATAGCTTTCCCCTCTGAATGTTTTCCTTGTTCCTATAATAAAAAAAAGTATTCTCTTTTAAGAATTTTATAAAATAAACCTCAGCTTGGATATCCAGCTGCCATAGGCCCCCAAATATATAAAATAGCAGAATGTATTATTCTTGATAGCCAATTCAACCATCTTTATTTAGCTGAAGAAGTTCTTTATCATATTGTTATTGTTAACATACTTTACTCCTCCATTCCTGCATGTGTGAAATAAATTAATTCTCTTGTCCACTTTTACATGCTGAAGTAATTGTTTACACAGGCCATTTATTTTGAAATGAAATAAAGCTGAAATGAAACATAGATGCCCCTGATTATGCAGAGTCTGTTTTCCTCATTTTCATCTAATTTTGGTTTTGAGTTAGCCTCATGATCATATAAACAAATCAGTGGTTTAAGTTAATTAAAGCTTTCCTAGAATAAACATATTGTATAAACATGCCCTCAGAGGCAGAAGTGATAATTAATTTAAATTAAATATCTGGAATGTAGATATTTGAGAATGAGACATATTCAAGTATCTGTTTGAAATAAGCTCTTCTTAGGACTTTATTATTATTTATTAATAATGTTTCTACCCAAATACCTAAATATACAGAATAATATAATAGATTCTCCTTTACAAATTAAACCCAATAATTGACACAGTTTAAATGAAAAATAATCAAAGGTTAGCATATATTTATTAATTATATACCTTATATTTAATCACTTCTACTTATAATTTTGTCCCATATTATCTTCTTTTCCACAGCATATAAATATAATGTTTTGGTAGGAAGATTTTGAAAGGGAATCTCTTATTTATTGTGTTCTTCTCAACCTATTGAATTTTTTAGCCTATTTGAATATGTGTTTTCTCTCAAAAACTATTGAAATTTATTTCAATATCAACTGTCCTATAAAGTCATATATATTAGTGACTTACATTTTATTTTTTTCAGGCAATGCTAGGATTTGATTACTGTTACTGAGATAAAATTTAGATTTGCTATATCACTTTTTCTCAGGGGCAATTGTCATCGTGGTATCCACATAATGCTAAACACCATCAGCTGCTTATTATAAAACAGACTGGAAGAAAAGAGAAAGCTGGCCTTAATATTTGATGAAGGAATTATATAAATGGCCATGAGATTGGTCTATGAAAATGTTTCTGTCCAAAACTGCATTCAGGCAGCTTTCTTCCCAAACAAAAATATGAATGAATAAGTAAACATTTTAAGCAGAACCGACTTGGCAGATTTTTACAGGTAATTTTCATTTACATTTCAAATGTTTAAACTGGCTCAGTTAGGTTGCTATTGCAACAGTTTTATTAGTATTTTTTTCATTGATATAGTGGATTGGCTTTATTGAAGATGTGAATAAAGTCATCTAGTGAATTTGTGTCTCAGACTGATATTAAATTAGGCAGGTTATATTTATATGTACTTCTATAACTGTCTGGTTTGCTGAACCAAACCAGACAGTTATAGAAGTACATATGACAGACTCAATAATTCCTCTGTAAAACTGTATCAACAGCTCCTGGGGCAGTCTGAACTTCCTAAGTTGGTGCAGGAAGAACATTCTTTATTGTGCCTTTTTAATGATTGTTCTCAAGTGTCCATTTCAAGTCCTGGGGGATTATATAAAAAATTTAAAGGACTCTACTTTGATACTGTGCTATCAGATATAATGAGGTGGTAAAATAGAAGGGCTTTTCCTAAAATTCAGTCTCATCTCTACAGTTTAAAATGTATTCAACTCCAGATTTGTTAGAACTGCACCACAGGGCCAGTTGTTTAACCTCCTGTCTTTATGCAGACTCATCAACATCTCAAATGAGGCCAATGACCATTGTATCATCTGCAAACTTTAATACTTTATCATAGGGTTCCTTTGAGATGCAATCATTGGTACAGAGTGAAAAGAGCAATGGAGAAAGCACACCACCCTGACAAATGCCTGTGCTCATTGCCCATGAGCTAGATGTAATTTTCTATAGCCTCACTTCGTGCTTCCTATCTGTCAAAAAAATTGATTATCTACCTACAAGTAGGAGCAGGTTCAGTAAGCTAGATCAATTTAAAGTAGAGAATTTCTGGCCTGATGGTATTGAATGTTGAGCTGAAGTCCACAAAAAGGGTCCATGCGTTGGTCCATGGAGAGTCAAGATGTTGCAAAATGTAGCATAATGACATCGTCTGCTGACCTATTTGCTTGGTAGGCAAACTGCAAGGGGTCAATCAATGGATCTGTGATGACTTTCAAGTGGACCAGCACTAAGCAGTTATTTATTTATATTATTGAACTTTTCAGGTAGCTGAAAATCTATTTGAAACAGAATTTGTGGAACTTCTAAAGTCACAGTAATTGTAGGTAATATTCCTTTATCTAAGATACAAATTTTTCATTGAAATATGAGTTTCATCCTTTCAGAATTCTTTCAGAAACAAAAGTTGAAATTTTACTTTCTCAGGTTTTAATCTGAAAAGACAGTTTGATCTCGAGATATTGCCTGTTCATATTCAGAATTGTCCACAGTATCTGACTCTCTCTTTAGAATGACATATCAAGCATTGCAATTTCATGATGCAAGCTCCTTCTTATATACATGTTTGTGACATTGTGACACATGTAACAGAGGATGCAGTGCATGCCTTGCAATGCCACAAAGGTCATCTCATTGTTTGTTCCCCCTTGTTCTCACTAGTTGCTTATATTGTGGTGCCATTGGATTCTACCAATGACTTTGGCTATTGTCAGTCATGTGCTTTGTTTCAAAAGTACAGTTTTATGTTTTGAGCAAGATGACCCTTCACAGATCAAATAACATGTAGTCAAAGCTTGCAGTTGCAATTTATTGCAGTCTGCCCCTGTGGTTTCTCTATTATTTCTGTGAACAGGGAAGTTTACTTTCAAAGCAATGAGCTAGAAAAAAACCCAAACAAAACAAAAACAAACCAGCAGGTTTTCTTCCACCTTCTATATAGGCTGGTATCTAAGAAAAAGGAAACAGAAAAAGCAGATAATTTTACTCCTGTTCCTTGATCTCTAAAAAAAACTGGCTATTTTTTAAAGCAAAAAATTTGGGAATCCAAAGGGATAGTCAACAAAATTGCTCTATCTGTAGTTGTGTTTTAAGTAAGGTTTTGTCTATTTAGTTATTGTTTGGTGTTATAATTAATGAAAAATGCACAGGCCTAAGAATACACGTACCTTCCATGTGTAACTTTTGTATTCTTTCATAAGCTTAATGTGAAGCAATTTTATGCTTTTTAACAGCCAGGACACAATCCTAATTGAAGTTTAGAAAAGGATAAAAGATTTAATAAAATGTAAACAAGACCAAATCATCTGTATGCCGTATTTATCAAATGGAAATAACTGTAAAGGCTGTTGGTTTATTTTCTATTGTTCTAAAGTTCTAAAATGCTACCACAAAGAGCAATGGCAACTTTATTTACTTTTCCTTCACACAGAATCCTGACACTAGCAGAATTTGTTGCCAAAAATACATTAACATGGAGATGGCAGTGTACCATGCTTTGATTAGACCTAGATAACATTGATCTGAGGGAGGAAAAACTGCAAGAAGGAGACTAGATTTCAAGTCATTCTGATATGCAAAATATAAAACATGAATCAACATTTAAATGAATCTTGCTACAGAACACTGTATGCCAATAAAATGGAAACAGATTGATGTACTGTAATAGTCCATCAACTTCCATTAAAACTTTCTAACATTTCAAATATGGCAAAAATAAAAAAAAAACTCCTTTAGAGTACCTCAGTGTTTTTGTATGGCCAATTAAGTCTAAAAAATCTCTATAAAAAGTGTATTAACTGTATATTCGAGGTTTCTGCATGTTAAGGAATTTTCCAGCGAGTTTCTGCTGATTGTTCTCCTATCATAAATGTGTCCATATATTCTACTGCAATTGGAGAAAGAGAGCCAGAGGCTGTATTTTCTTTTAATGCCTCTCCCCCTCCCTCCACCTTGCAATGTTTAATATTAGTTTACATTATTTCAGAGCACTGAAGGATTTTCCAGCGTGTATCAAAGGAAAAAAGTAGATGATTCCAGTTTATAGTGAGAAAAAGGCAATCAAGCCCACAGTTATTTTAATGTAGAGTCCCACAGGGCTCAGTCTCTACCTTGTATTCTGAAACACTGTAAGAACTCTTTAAAACGCTTAAAGAAGTCATCTATCTATTTGAAGTGAGATATTAATATGCTGATGAAACTCAGTTAGTAATCTTGATTGAAGGCTAATGGCTATGAAGCAGTGGAATGGACAACACCGCTCAGATTAAATCCTCACATTCCTAAACTGCTTGTCTAGAAACATCTTGGCTCCAGTTTAATTCTGGATATTGCTCTGAGTGGGATCACTCTCTTCCTGAAAGAGTGAGCATATGACCTGGGGTGGTACGGGTCTGTGTGTTCTACTAATCTCTGCTGGAACAACAGATAGAAGCTAAACTAAGTCTTTGTCCAGATTGGATTTATATGCCAGTATGGTAGGGTGAGTTAACCTGAACGATATGTGTGTTGCAAAAAGTGGTCTCAAGTTTAGGATTTTTGACTGCAGACTCCAGGCAAAGAGTGGCATAAGCACCAAGAAGTTTCTTGATGGAATTGGATATGTCTTCTTGCAGGAATTGGATATGTCTAGTCTAATGAAAAGAAGGAGCAGGTTGAAAAGATAGCATTTCTTCTATTAAAGAAGAGGCAGTCAGCCCATTTTCCAAAGTCCCTGAAGGCAGAACAAGAAACAGTGGAAACTAATCAAGAAAAGAACCAACCTAGAACTAAGAGAGATTTCCTGACAATGAGAACAATTAACCAGTGGAACTGCTTGCCTCCAAAAATGGAAGATGTGCCACAACTGGATGCTTTTAAGAAGAGACCGTACAGCCATTTGTCTGAAATGACATGGACTCTCCTGCTTGAAAAGGGGGTTGGGCTGGAAGATCTCCAAAATCCCTTCCAATTTTGTTATTCTGTTATTTTTGTTACTTAAGATAACCTGTGAACTGGTATATCTTCTTTCTGGATAAAACATACAAAAGGACAAATCTGTTAGACCTGAAATTCCTGAACTTTTTCAGTGTATGGTGCTCTCAGTGTCTCAGTAAAAAAAGACTGCCAAAAAACCCAGGTTCACATATGGATGTCACGAACATTTTAAACATCTCATGGCACCCTATGGGGGTGTTTTTAAAAACCCTTTATTATTTTTGCAAATAAACCAAGGCAACGAGCACACCTAATACTCCTCCTATTTTCCTGTTTTCCACAACAACCCCGTGAAGAAGGTTGGGCTGAGAGAGAGACTTCTTCGGCTAAAATCACTCAACTGGTTTTCATAAGGACTAGAACTCTGGGGGACTACAGCTGATGTATGAATCTGTCTATAAGGTTCCTATCCTGCTTCCTAACTTCCAACAGGCAACTGCGGCCCTTTCTAGACTGGGATACTCAGATAAAAATCCTAAGCACTATTTGCTTTAAATCTGCTTTGCTCTGCTTTTACAGATGATCCAGAAACTACTGCTCCTGACTGATAGTGGATATTAATAGCTTTTAAGCCTATATACCAACCCATAGTACTTTACAGCACTTTCTGGGTAGTTTGCAATGTAAGCATTATTTGCCTAGAATAGAATAGAATAGAATAGAATAGAATAGAATAGAATAGAATAGAATAGAATAGAATAGAATAGGAGCTGGAAGGGAAGAGAAACTTGGAGATCTTCTAGTCCAGCCCCCTGCTCCCAGCAATCTGGATCCTCATTTTACTGACCTTAGAAGAATGGAAGGCTGAGTCAACCTAACTTCCATCAGCATTGTGGGCTGTGGGCAGAGTTTGTTTGCAATATGCACTTTAACCACTGTTCCATCAGGGCTTCTGCACCAAAGATGCTGACTGCATCATCTTGTCTGTTGCGTCCTCGGTTAATGGCAATGACTTCACGAAGCATTTCGTAGTTTCAGGAACTCTTTATTTGTTTTTAGTATCCCTGTTACAACACTGAGGTGTGCAAACCTCTCAGCCTCTCTTAAAGACGATTCCCGGGCCAAAAAGCAACATTTAGGCGCGCTGCACGCCTCGCGCATGTGCGTGAGCGCCGGCACCAGCCAGTCTGGTTCCGGGCAGCTTGCAACTGCACGGGACCATTGCAACGTCCCGAGCCTGCCTTTGCAGGCTCAGGACATAACACCCCTTCCCCCCAGCTAAGACTACAACTACATGAATAATCACACACGACCTCAACACGAGCATAGTGTGTCAACCCCTGCTCCGATGGTGCCAGGCTATAATTTTCGGGATTAATTCCCCAGTGTCCCTCTTTCCAGCTTTCCATAGAATCGCCCTTTTACTGTTTCTTCTTTGCCAGCAGAGTTACAAAATCTTCAAGATATTTGGGAGATCTCTTAGCTCTCGGTGATCTTCGTAGGCCCTGATAATTCCCAAGTACATCTTGTCCAGAGGAAGATATGGGTTCGCCCTCTTTCTCAGACCCTGGTGGTCCCCATGGACCATGCCCCGTTGCCTGGCCTGCTTTCTTGCCCACCGGGCTCGTCAGACCAGGACTTTGCTCTCTCCATAACCTGGTTGACCTGCCTAGTTGCAGGCTCTCTGGCCCCTCTAGAAGGCTGCCACTGTTGGGCAACTCTGTAGAGCCTCCCAGGCCTACATTGGACCTATCGTGAGGCTGCCTTCCTCCACTCCCCAGTTCCATAGTAGAACTCTCTGGGATTTCAGTACTATCCCAAAACTCAGTTGCCCCCTCCATTATGCCAGAGGTGTCAGAATTGGGATTTGCCCCTCCGACCACCTCCCTGTGTGAATGTCCCTTTCTGGGAACAGTGGCAGTGTTGGGCCAATTAGACTGATTGTGTGCCAGCTCTCTTGCAATGTTTGAGTTATTAGGATGCTCCCAGTTATTCTCCCTGACTGGAGTGCTGAATGGTGTTAGTGGGTAATGATTATGCCCCCGGGGTGACTCCCTGGCTGGAGTAGGCACTGGTGCCTGTGTGCTAGCTGGTTCCCATGAATTCCTGTTCAGAACACTCGCGGAATCTTGTGATAGGCCTTCTGTGGCCTCTCTGTTGGTGCCTTGCTGCTGCCCATAGAGGTCTCCCTCCCCCCTGAAAAAGACCCAGGTGTCTCTGAAGGTAAGTCCAGTCTTGTATGCAGCTGGTCAATGTGCCATCGCAGGATACGACCATCATCCAAGGAGACCTCGTATGACAAGGGACCTGTAACCTTGCATACTACAGCAGGAACACACAAGTGACCAGGCCCGTAGTTACGGGTCCATACCGGGGCACCCACTTGCAATCGCCTCGGTGCCTTGGGTTGTGTAAACTTAGGAGGCAGTCTGTCCGGATGCAACCAGTCAAGTTTAGTAGTCAGTTTGCACCCCCAGCAAAGTTCAGCTGGGCTTCTCCCCGTAGAAGTTGAAGGTATGGTGCGGTAAGCAAGAAGAAAATCAGCCAACCTGTGGTGCCAGTCCCCATAGGTCAGTTTCTTTAAAGCATCCTTGGTGATGCGGACCATCCGTTCAGCCATACCGTTGGTGGAAGGGTGGAAAGGCGCAGAGGTGGCATGACGAATCATGTTGGCCTGTAAAAAAGCTTGGAATTCGGAAGAAGTGAATTGAGGGCCATTGTCAGACACCAAAACATCCGAAAGCCCATGTGTAGCAAAAATCCCCCTCAGTACTTGAATAGTCTTTGCAGTGGTGGTGGAAGAGACAGGTACAACCTCAAGCCATTTTGAATAGCTATCAACCAGGACCAAGAAGAATTGATCCTGAAAGGGCCCAGCGTAATCGATGTGCACCCTAGACCATGGAGACTGTGTTTCCTCCCATCTATGCACAGGAACCTGAGGCATTTCTGGACGTGAGCGCTGACAAAGATGGCATGCGTGCACCTTAGCCTCAATTTCCTTGTCTAACACAGGCCACCACAAATGGCTGCGCACAAGCACCTTCATTTGTACAATGCCAGGATGACCCTCGTGAAGGGAACCTAAAATCCTAGACCTCATTGAGGTAGGAATGACAACTCTGCTGCCCCACAGCAGACAACCCTGAAAAGTGGATAACTCGTTCCTCTTAAGCCAGAAACTCTGAAACTCAGTGCCTGGGACAGCCCTCTGGCCATCCAGACAAAACCCAAGATAAAACACGAGAGAATGTGAGATCTGTGGCTGATTCAGCAGCCACATCCCTGGCATTTAAAGGTGACTCAGGCAGCGCCTGAATGGAGGATGTTGATGGCAGGGCAGGATCAGCTTCTACTACTTGCAAGGGTAATCTAGTGAGGCCATCAGCATGGCCCATTTCTTTGCCAGGTTTGTGAATTAAAGAAAAGTCATAGGCTGACAGGAAGATTGACCATCTGAGCATCCTGGGGGAGATGATATGGGGAGTTTGTTTGTTTGTGGTTAACAACCCCAACAAAGGCTTATGGTCAGTGTAGACCGTGAAATGTCTGCCATATAAAAAAATCATGGAATTTTTTAATTCCAGCAACAACAGCTAAGGCCTCCCTGTCTATCTGGGCATAGTTTCATTCAGCAGAAGACAAGGTTCTGGAGTAATACGCAACAGGAACCTGAGTTCCATCCAGTCCGAGGTGGCTGAGTACTGCTCCTACTCCATAAGGAGAAGCATCACAAGCGATGCACACAGGAAGACTTTCATTAAAATGTGCAAGCACATTGTTGGATGTTAGTAAGGCCTTAACCTCATTGAAGCTTGCTTCATGTGCTTGTGACCACTTCCACATTGCCTGTTTGTCCAGAAGCCTATGAAGCGGTTCAGCTACATTAGCCTTGTTAGGAATGAATGAATTATAGAAATTCAAGATGCCCAGGAAAGCTTGCAGTTCAGCTTTGGACTTAGGCCTAGGAGCTTGCATGATAGCTTTTAACTTGGACTTAGCAGGATGAATCCCATTGGCATCAATTTTGAATCCCAGAAAATCTGTAGAAGGCACCCCAATTTTACATTTGTCCTTTTTAACCTTGAGTCCTGTTTTCTGGAACCGCAGCAGGACAGCCCTCAATCTCTCAGCTAGATTTTGGGTGGAGTCTCCAGCAATTAAGACATCGTCAAAATAGGGGCAAACCCCTGGTATACCCCTCAAAGTATTTTCCATTACACTTTGGAAAATTCCAGGAGCCACGTTTACTCCAAATTGTAGTCTTTTGACTTTGAATGCCCCCCTATGAGTTACAATGGTTTGTGTTACAGCAGCAGCTTCATCAACAGGTAACTGTTGATAAGCCTATGCTAAGTCAAGCTTTGCAAAAACACGCCCCTCCTTGAGGGAGGCCAGAATATGACTGACTACAGATACAGGATATGCATGTTGTTGCAATGCCTTATTTAGAGTGCATTTGTAATCTGCACAGATGCGGATGTCCCCATTAGCCTTAAGAGGCGTGACTATGGGAGTTTCCCAAGGACTGGAGTCAACAGGTTCTAAAATTCCTTGCTGGATCAATTTGTCCAGTTCAGCATCAATTTTCCCTTTTAAAGCAAAAGGTACCCTTCTTGCTTTGACTCTGATAGGAGTGACAGTGGGGTCCAATTTTAAGGAAACTGGAGGCCCTTTGTATGTGCCTAGCTGTGGGCTGAAAACATCTGCAAATTCTTTGCAGACTTCCTGTAGATCTACTGTTTGCAAGCTATTGAGCCCTGTAACTTGTATTCCCAAGGCCTCAAACCAATCGAGTCCTATGAGACTCGTGCGCTCACCCCCCACTATCAATACATCTAATGGACCTTCAAAATCCTTATACTGTACGTTAAGGGTGGCTTCCCCCTTAACACACACCCTGGAGTTTTGAAAGTCTGTTAGCACTATGTTAGAAGGCCTAAGCTTGGTCTGGAATCCACTACCAGAACAAATCTTTCTGAATGTGTGAATAGAAATGATTGAAAGTGCAGACCCAGTGTCTAGTTCCATGACCAATGGAACTCCTTGAAACTTCACCTTAAGTGACAGTTTCTTTTTGAGTGGCTTGTGTGTGCCTGTCCTATAAATGCTCCTTCGTGAAGCACAGAAACCCACCCTGTTTTGGCTAGGGACCCTGGTACCTTTCAGGCGCAATTCTTCTTGGGGTTGTACCTTCTGACGGCCCAGACACACAACTGCTATGTGGCCTTGCTTTCCACATGCTCTACAGATTGCAGAACGGAACCTGCAGTCAGTCCTCTTGTGGCGACCTCCACACCCGAAGCACTTGGGTACAGCTGAAGACTTTTCTTTGCCTTCCTTCTGCTTCCCTTCTTTGGTTGGGTAGAGATGATCTACTTCTTCATCAGGTTCCTCTTCCGAGCTTCCTTGGACTCCCTCATGGTGCACAGAAATAGCTTCTGGAGTACTTCTGATAGGCCTCATATTCTTGATTGCCCCACCTGCTGCCTCTTCTGCAGTAACCTCTCTCAAGGCAAGTTATAAATCTTTTAAATAAATGTTAAAATGTATATTTATAAGGACACAGATACATTCGCCTGTAAAAATGGATCCTCCCTAACCCTTTTGTATAATGAAAACTCCAGAATGAGAAGTGAAGGGTTGAGATATGTAGTTTGTAATTTACAACTTTACTACTGTACTTATTGTGAATTATTTTAGCTGAGCACTCCAATCATAGTGCTTGGGACAAGATATTGAATTAATATATTACTTAGTGAGTTCAGCACTAGTTCTCCTTTTCACCTTTTAGAGCAGGAATATATGAAGACTTTTGTGGTGGTAAGTAGGTTTGGGGAAGGTTTTATATCCAGTGTATCCTTAGGAAATGCTGAATTTTCAGTTCACACCCTACAGTAACTGCCATTGTTCACTTCCCATCTATCATCCACTGTCTCATTTTGCCCTTAACACAAAAAAGCCTTTAACCTATCATTTGCCACAATATCCTGGCTTCTTAACTATTTTTTAGAATGATTTCAGTTTTCATTTTGAAACATCTTGTTGATTTGAGAAGTGTAACAGTACCTGGAAAGAAAGAAAAAAAAATAATGTATGCATGATGTGTGTGTTTTTTTAAAAAAACAACAACTTACAAATATGTCTGTGTGCATATGCATGCTCTCACCAGGTCTGCAATAGAATCAGCTCCAGGCAAGTTATTGTTCCTGTGGTGAATAATTGTGTTTATAAGCAATGTGCACTACAGCAAATGAAGTTTGCTTATTAAATGAATACTGTAGTGAAGTGTGCAATTATTTATTGCACCTTTTTGCTTCCTACAAACTTATTCCCATTTACTTAACATTTAGCATCGGTCCTACAGTTTACTCCAATATCTGAACTAATTTTGAATTTTCTACTTTCCATCTCTTACACCTGCATGCATCTCTAACCATCTCCCAACTGGTCTTCATTTTCCTTCCTTCATTCTTCTTTTCTCTTCATCTGATCACAACTATTTTTAGCTGTATTGTAGTCTAACTTTAGGCCACCTCCTGGTAATTCATAGTTTTTTGCCTATACTGTACCTTTTCTATCTTAGCTTTACTTAATAAGGATCATTCCATTTTTACTGATGTAGAAGTCCAGATCCATTCTACTTGGATAAATGATGTAAAAAAAAAAGTGCTTCGCAATCAATTCTTCCATGTTTGACCATTGCAGCATCCTGTAGTAGCTGTTCATAATCAGCACACATTTATAATTTCCAGGGAAGAAGCTTTTGCAAGGTGCCAACATTTGTAGACTTTTCTAAGGAGCTGGTCAGTAGATTAATTTCTCTGATCCTCTCTGGAACAAAAGAAAGAAATGCAAAATTGCTTAAGCTGTTTCTCCTTAGAGTCCTTCCTTTCTTCCCACGAGGAGACTGCAAAATTTCCTGGGGGGGGGGGGGACTAAAGATGAAGGCATTTATATAATTGCTCCAAGCCACAAATGGAACCTTTCAAAGGGCACTAAATCTGGACAGTTCTCTGCTAACTACCTTTGAAAATTGCTTATTAATTCCTGAAAAGCAGCTAGACACCCTCAAAGGGACAAGGTTGAAATACCTGGTGAGTGACTGCCTTCAAACCTTAATGTAAGAAAATGAAGATTTACTTTTATAACTTTTAAGAACTTTAAAAAAAAAACAGCAAAAAGCAAGACAAGCTTTTGGCCACTGAAAGTTTTTTTAAAAAATTAAAGGAAACATTGTAGTATTGTATTTTAAATATCATGACTTGGAAATTATTTTAAAAGAATAAAGTCACATTTGTTGGAAATAATTTTTCATGGCTTTTAAAGGTATTTGTCTAGAGCAGGGGTCTTCAAACCTGGCCCTTTTATGACTTGTGGACTTCAACTCCCAGAATTCCTCAGCCAGTACAATGTTTGCTTATATTTTTCTTACAAAACTGATTCTAGATTATCAGTTGGTTGTGAAGATTGAGATATGTCACACAGTCTCAAAGTTGCTTACTTCTCTAATTATTTCTCCAATCTTTTCCTAAGCTAAATAACAAATGTATTGTCAGAAAAGCCCCATCACTGTAAAATCATGTCATCCAGGATAAATATAATAGTATATTCCCAGGACATGTTCCTAACAGTTGAAGTGACAGAAAAATTGCCTTTAAATGCTTTTCAGTATGAGTGGAAAGGCATTTCTTTGTTTTAAATTCCAATTTTCTGGTGTTTTTCTGCTTCATTCTATTGTCTGAATGTCAACAATTTACTTTAGTACCAATTTCACATGACTCTTTCTTTATACTTGTTAGGTCTTTCTGCCACTCTCTTGTCTTAACTTGACTTGAAGACTGGAGTATTTTCATTAATGACGTGTGGTTGCACTTTCCTTTATTATTCACCAGTAGTGGCTTTCTGACAGGGATAGAGGATTATACTTGGAGTTCCCAAGAAATTGCATTTCCATCTGGGAAAGGAAGAACTTTGAAACAAGCATAGTTATGGATGTGCCAGCTGACAGCCTCTGATTTTTTTTTTTCCAGAAACACACATGATATAAAGCAGAAGCTTTTCAATGTTGTTATTTTAGACTGAAAGTTCACCTTAGCTGTGAAAATGTAAAAGCAAAGTAGAATAAGATTGTCTTGGCTGAGGAAGACCCATTATAGAAGCAGAGCATACTGGCATCCTAAACATGTCTAGTAAGAAAAAAAAATTCTGCAGAGTACCATGACACCTACACCTTGGTAATTGCCTTTTTATCCACAGTCTCATTATTCATGGATTCACATATCTGCAGTTGATTAACATTAAACTGAACTCCTTTCCACAGTAATACATTTTGGATATCCATGGCTTTGGGCATGCTGTTTAGAGTCCACTATTTTATACACATGCAGAAATATGGATCCAGCCTCAGTCCACCCAATTTTTCAGCAGTCCTTGCAGCTGCTTACCATGTATGATCACTCTCTTCCTAACATTATTTCCTCTAGGGCCCTTCATTTTCTACTAATCTGCAGTATGCTTAGAAATGATAAGCAAGTAATATATAATGAAGCAGTTGGCTGGGAGCAGTGGTAAATATTTGAGAATAATAAGCAAAAAAGTGAAACTGCTGAACTTAGTGACTTGGGGGAATAAGATGGCATGGCATTATTTCACCCATGAGTATACTACCTATTCCATAAATAAAATAAAATCCCATATGTATACAAGTATGGTGTTGGGAATGTCTCAACATTTTAAAGTGGTATTCCATGTACATCAGGCATGTCAAACTCGCAACGTCACATGACGTTGCACGATGTATTGGGACTCTTTCCCCATTGCCAGCAATGGGGTGGGCGCGGTTTTGTCATGACGCATCTGGCCCACAGGCCGGCAGTTTGACATGCCTGATGTACATGGTCTCTACACAAGAAGGATGGGAAATGCTCTCAGCAGAGAACTAAACCAATGAAATCTGCTGAAGGCACAGAACATTATTTTCAGGTCAGCAAGAACTAAGCTCAAGCAACACTACATATCCCTAACAATATTAGATGATAAGAGAAGTTGCATTGGGGAACTATGACACAGCACAGGCTGGCCAAGTGATTTTGGAAGATAGCAGCTAGAGCATGTTTTCAATGCTGATAGGTGTGTGCCTTCAGCAAAGAAAAAAAAAGTGCTTTCGGTTTCAATTTGCCAAAGACATGAAGCAGGATTGCAAAGGATTCAACACTGGGTCATCTTCAAAAAGTGACATCAAGACTTTTCATGGGTTTGAGAAGAAAGAGGAGGAATGCTCCACAGTCCCCTTGTTTTGATTTATTTGCCGCAAGCCAAAAATAAAAAGGTCATAACTCAGATAATGAAGTTAAAAAAAAGAGAAAGAATGTACCTGCTATAGTATTTCTTTGCTGGGAGGAAGGTTGGAATTTTTTAATTTAGTACATTGAGGAGTGTACAGAATAGGTTTATGTGAATAAAAAGCCGTAAAGGAAAAAAAGAGAGATTTTATAGGAATTAGAGGTGGCTAATCAGAGAAACTTATGGAAGCTGATATGAGCTCAGTGGATAGGACAAAACGGGAAAAAGTAAAGAATGGATTGTGTGGTGGCTACTATTAAGTCCTGGTCAGCCAGAAAAAAGGAGTGTAGTTCATTTGAAAGAATGTTGGAAGTGAGAGGGTGGCCTCAACACAGTTGGAAATGAAAGTTCAAGAAGGTCATTGGGCTGCTCCATGAAACAGATAGACTGGCAGTTGCCAACTGAGTTTTTGATGAAGTTGCTACAAAGTTTCTTTTAGTAAAATGTAAGCATTGCTTCTGAAGAAGAGCAGTACATGGAGATTGGCCTTGATAACTTAAAGGGCAAGACTGTCAACCTTGGACGCATTAAGAGGAGGACGGACAGGGTTTCCTTGCTTTGCTGCCTTTAAGCAAGCTGGGCACTTGCTGTTTACCTGCTCCATTGATGTACAAGTTCTGCATTTTGTTGCATATCCTTAAGCTTTCACCTGGCTGTGTGCCCAGGGCCACTGCACTATAGTCCCTAATCCCTTCTTCATTGTTTGTCTCCTGATGATTATCCAATTTCCATGAGTTCTCCCATGCTGAGTTGTGAGGAGCTATTGAGGAAGTATATGAGGGAAGACAGATTGTAGATTTTTTTCCCCTAAGTCCCATTACACAATGTTAATGTAGATCTTCCAGGATATTTTGGGTATCTTCTTGCTTTACCAGCTCATCTCTCAGATCTTTAGCAGCTCATCTCTGAACTGGTCACAGTCAAGGCCAAGTCATTCCACCCTAAATCTTGAACAGGCAATTTAAAGTTCAGAATAAATTATCTTATTGTTTTCTGTCCCTGCTTGAGCTTTCAGATGTCTCAACAAGCGGTAATGCATAGTTTGAGATTTGCAAAGTATTCTCTGGAATTATGCATGAAGTCCTGATTGCTATTCAGATCTGGATCTGTCCCTTCAATCAACAGTGTTGTTTATTTAGCTGCTGATTCCTTTAGCAAACTTAGCACAAAAGTCACTTTGGTGTGATCATTGGGAAACTCCACTTTCCTTCCTGACACAATGAACTATGAATGTACAAAATTGATCTTGGTCCTCTTTGAAATTGTCCAGCAAGCTCCTATGGAAACCCAGGAGTATCAGCTGAGCAGCAAATTGTGTCCCAGCTGTTGTGTTAATTGTATCATGGCATTCTACAAATTGATCACAACTAGCTGTAGGTGTTGCAGCAATGCTTCTGCAAGGTGTTTGGTAGATAAAGAAGTTCCCTGGTGATTGGAGGCCATTTCTGAAATTCCTCTCATTAGCAAAGAGTAGGAGACTTGCAAGATTTGTTAGCCTTATCAGGTAGACTATGGACAGGACACACAATCAAATGAGCTAATTGTCTTTTATTGTAAGGTTACATCTTGCAAGTCTAAAAGTACTTCACTCCCTTTATCTCTTTTACAGTCCAAGAAACTAGGGATGAACCTCTTGTCCTATTTACATTCCTGCTATGGGCTAAGCTACCTTTTATCTGACCTTTCCCTTGGCTGCTTTTGATGTCCTGTATCCCAAAGTCATTCCCACATCAATTGACTGAAAGTAAAATATCATAATACAGCAATACTATACAGCTTTATATTTCCATTTAGGCCAAGCTGGAGATGGAACTGTTGTAGTATGATGCCTATAAGATCAAACTGGATGAAGTGGAACTTTAGCTATGTTACTTGGTTCAGATAGATTCTTTCATTGGTTTTAGTTGTAAATCATGAGAAGGGGCACTTTTCTTGAAATAACAGATTTCCTGGACAGATGCCCTCCTGGAGTCACATCCTCCACCGGATGCACAGGTTCAGCTAGTCAATCAAGACCTCTAAAGAATAGTAACTTACTCTCCCTGGGGTTGCCTCTGATTGCAGTACCTCACTTATTGGCAAATGAGAATGGCTATAATTTATAATACAAATACTGGGGCATTACCTAGAATGTCAATAGATTTCTGAATGCAATTCATCTATATATAAAGAACTGTAGCCTTGAAGATGAATTTACTTCCATGTAAACGTGCCCCTCATCTTGGTTTTTAGCTTTTCTATTCTATTTTTCCAATTTTAATTGTTTTCTAGCTCTTGTTACTTTTTATTATATTGTAAGTTATCCAGAGTCGCTATATTAATGAGATTGGTAGCATAAGAATTAAATCAATCAGTTTACTGTGCAGATGTTCCACACGCAGATCAGTACTGAATAAGCAGAAGTTGCATTGTCTATAGAAACTTAGCTGATGTATTTGGCTTGCCTGTAGGATTCATCCTATATTTCTGATGTAGAATCCCCGAGGAGGTGAGAAGAATAGAGCAGCGGATGACAAATGGAATTAAATACAACATGTTGAATTCAGCAAGATTTTCCCTATTATGACTTAACTTACATATAAAATCTTTCTGATAATCTAATATTCAAAGTAATACAAAAATGGTTTCAGATTCAATTACCTGTATTCATTCTATTAAGAAAGAAATTCAGTATAAAGGTAGAAATTCAGCTAAAGTACTGCAAATACTATTTCCATTTTCATTTCTGAATCTTGGCTCTATATCTAATAGTTCTCTGCCTCCTCTTCATTTTGAGTTCTCACCACTGTATTTTGATTTATTTAGTCACACTTGGTTAATATAATTTACTGCTGTATAATGACACAACAAGAAGTCTTGACAGTTACCGGAGGGCAGAAAAGCTTGAGTAGTGTCTTCAAAGGTAAAATAATGCCTTTAAAAATACCACACAGAGAGACAGACACACACAAACATACAGTTCAGTGCTGATTCAGTCCTTTGCAGTAGTTAGGTTGAACTGAGACTTGATTAGAAAGTGAAAAATTCTGTCCCAAATTTTGTATTTGTATTATATACATATTCAGGAATATCTCTAATTATATATCTCTATATTCTCTTATTGGAATAGAAAAATATTAGTTAATGAGCAAAAAACAGCATTGCATAAAATAGTAAATGGGTAGGATGGAAGCAATGGTAGTTTGCATGGAAAAAAAGGAAGGGAGAGGTGAACTGTGTTGGTATAAAGTAAATTTAACTAGATCTCCATTATTATCTCATGACTTTAGTTTTTCAGGTTATTAGTTTTTACTCCTTCCTTGTGTTTAATATTACTTACCTTAAAAGATAGGGGTAGGGTCTGCTATCTATTGGTATGTAGAAAATATCAGTCAGGGTTGTTTTATGTAATAAAAGCAGCCAAACATACTTTTCTTTTCTTAAATATTTTTGCAAGGTTATTGAAAAATGTATCAGTTACAAAGAAGGAAGTTACAAAGAGACTGGACAGCCACTTGTCCGAAATGGTGTAGGGTTTCCTGCCCGAGCAGGGGGTTGGACTAGATGACCTCCAAGGTCCCTTCCAACTTTACTACTATTACTATTATTACTAAGTCAACTTACACAATTCGTTTTTCTCTTCTCCTCTTTCCCCTTCATTGTCCAGACCCTTTGAAAATCAAAAGATTGAGAGGGGACTAGAGATCATAGTGTGTGTTAAGTCTGCTCCAAATCTGACATGTTAATTATTTACACTAGTAGGTGTAAAGATCTCTATCCAATTTTGAGCAACTTCCCATATTGAATGCCCCTTTCTGGTATCAAACCTGAACTTTCTGGTTTAAGGAAGAGAAAGAGAGAGAAAAATAACTGATTATTTAAACTATCTTCTGTTCATACACAGCTGGATGGTACTTTTTCACATTTAAAATAGTTCTATTTTAAAAAAAGATATTTTTAAGCAGGATTTATTCTTCTATTACCAAAAGATCACACTGGTCCAATAACCATTTTTTATGACTGGTAGTTATTAGATTTAGAAGGCTAATTCTAGCAAGCCCTGTAATTTAGAATCATGTGTGTGTGTGTGTGTGTGTGTGTGTGTCTCAGTGGAATATTCCTGAATATAAATGATGTCTAACTAATATGGCAGGTACTTTGTTCTCCTTTGTTATTAAAAGTTTTCAATGAACAATATTTCTGTGCAAAATATGGACTCCAAGAATAACATGTGCTATTTTTTTTCTATATACAAAAAAAGAAAGAAAGAAACCACCTCAAAAAGATTGCTCTCATGGGATCTTTTAGCAAGAATAGCAGGTGCAGCTGTGCATTTGAGGACTGTCCCCACAGGAAAAACTCATAAAAATAAACCTGGAGTATTTAACATAAAGGTGTTAAGGAACAAATGCGCTTCTGAATGAACAACAAATGAGTAGAAAATTCCACATTTTGGTTTCAGCTTTCGATTGTGTAGACAACGATTTATAAATGAGGGTTCTGAAAAAAAACACAAAATATAAAAGCATGGAAACTCAATAGAAATATTTATCTGCTATTATTGAAAGATCCCTGATGAAATTTAGTAGAATTGAAGCCAATCAGCATTTTTTTTCTTTGTTTCTGACACACTTTTTGAATTAAGATTTGAGGAAAATTATAGCAATAACCACACATCTTAATAAGTCTTTTATGAATATCAATCTTCCACATTTTGCCTCTTCCTCATTACTCATCTCCCACCTAATTATCTGTGGCTAACATCTGACACTCTCAAACTCCCCTGTTCTTGGGTACACAGACAGAAAAAGCACAAATAGTGGACATTTGGTTCATTTTATATGGACCTGTGCAACATCTATGTAAACTGTGTGGTCATCAAACTCTACATATAGCAGTTGGAAACAACCAACTGTGCAACCATTTACAGTGTTGTGTATGAACTGTGCTACAAAGTTTCAGAGAAAGAGGACAGTGGTTGTGTTGTATTCTTCATTAACAGCCTCACTGTCATAATGCCCCAGTGTATTTAGGAGAAGGCTTGAGCTTCCAGCATATTATTTAGATACCACCAATTCTATTACTTATTTTGTTAAATTTTTATTAAACATGTTTATGAGTTAAGATTAAATCTTCCATAATTTTGTATCCCAAAAGCTTTGGTTCATTGGTTTCAGACAATGCAAACAGTAGTAATTATCTTTCTCTGGTTAATAACCTGGGATAGGTTTTATGGAGAATAGCGGTCATAGAGTTAAAAAAATGATTTGTTACTTAAACAATTTTCCATCCATCTCCTTCTTAGTAGTAGAGCAGGAGAACCATTTATCAGTTAATGTAGAATGCTTCACTATACAAATTGTGATCAAAGTCATGTTGAAGTGAATGCAGTAGTAAAGTATCACTGTTCAGTACAATGGACACGTTGGATTAATATTGGGGAACAGTCCTTGTGCAGAAGTAAATTATGTTATTACACATAATAAATTTAATGCTGAGGCAAGTATTCTGAAGAACACACACAACAAGGGGGGAAGAAAGATTAGGGGGTCACTTTTTTTATAGGTAACATTTGGAATTTTTTCCCTTTTTTGCACACAACAGGCCACATATGGGTGATTCTCATTAATGAGAAAGAATCTTGTATGAAATAAGCCTCAAAGAAGGAAAAACAGAGTATCTGTTGACTTTGAAAATAGACTGTGCTATTGTAGCTAAAAAGGAAGTAATAAAGTAAAATTAGAACAGCCATCAGTTTAATAAATTTAGTGAAAATGCAACTGCCAAACTCACAATTTGTTAAGAGGAGGAAGAGCTAGCAGGCTGATTAAGTAACCTGCATTTAAATAATCTTCTGTCTTTATTAGGCAAAGAACTTTTAATTTGTAGCTTACATGCTGAAGGGAAGAAGATCAGATTTGACAATGGTTTTTTCGTTAATTGGGAAATTACGGAAACAAGTTGCCTGTGGCATCTGGAGGAATATTTAAGAAATCAGGCATATAACAAAGGCTATCCTATAACTTGTTCAATATCAAAAGAAAAATGTATGTTCATGTACTAAGTAGTAAGAAAAAATGTGTCCTTTATCTCCTTGAAATTATTCCATAATTTTATCTCTATGGAAAACCCAAGCAGATGCTGTATGACTTGCATTTTGTATCAAAGCAAACTATTGAGTCTCTAATCACCTGGCAGTCTAATTTATATCCAAAAATGATTGTGGTCTTCCTTCCAAGTACTAAGCAGACGCAACCCTGCTTAGTTTTTGAGTCCTGAAAGGATAAGCTAGATGTTTACCACCACAGAGAAAGATAGGTCATTTCTTGTAATTGTTGGGATTATATTTAGCAGCTGTCCAGGTAGCTGGCAACACCTATAGGTGATTTCTATTTTGTAAAGCTGAATAAGGACTATCCTCTTTTTAAAAATCTTTTTTTGTAATGGTTATAAATCCCAGTGTCAACCCCACCCCAATGTGGAGATGAAGGTTGCTGTGGAATGCTGCATAGTGTCTATGTTACTAATACCACATTATGACTTAAAAATCATAGGTAATGTTAATTTTCATTTCAGCTGAATTAATTTTCTTTGTTTTGCTGCTGCTTTTATTTTTGCCTTATGATGCTGTGTTTTATCCACCTTAATATATTGTGTTTTTTAAATTGGTTTATATTTTTACACATTAATTTATATCAGGCCTAATAGACACACAAGGTTCGGGGTGGTACACTGGGAAAAGCTTTTCTTCAGGAACATTTATACTCTGGTGAGAAAGGTAGAAGATTTCATTGCAAAAGAAGAGAACTGCTGACACCCATGATAAGAGAGAAAAGTGTCTCTCTGTCTCTGTTTCTATCTCTGTGTTTGTGTGTGTGTGTTAGAGAGAGAGAGTGTGTGTGTCTGTAGGTTCAGGCTACTATAGCACCAGCTTTGCCCCATTACATCAGTCTGACCCATTGTGCAGGCCTAGCTAGCTAATACTAAAACTCACAGGCTTCTGGTTTTTAGCATGATGCCTTAACCGCTATACCACAACAGCTCTCTACACATGATATTTATCATTATCATTACTTACATGATAATAATTGGAGCATTATGATAAAAATACCAACCTGTAGCTCCTCACACCAGTATTTCCTACCTTTGTGTCTTTATCTCTTTACTTTGTTTCTTTTCTCAGATTATCCCTCTTCCCTTCTTTTTCACTCTGTCTCCTTTTATTCCTTATTCCTTAGGTCCTTTTTCTTACTTGATTTTAAATTTAGCCTTCCTTAGAACTATTCCAGCCTTGGCCTCGATGACTTGTCTTGTTTCTCAAATCAGCCTTCCTCTTGTTGCCTTCCGATGGGTTGGCCTGAAGGATTATATTTTCAGTGGCAATACAAGGGGACAATTTGGAATTATTTTTAATTGTTTCTTTTAAGCACCACTGAATTAAAATTAATTAATAAAAATTAAAATCCTTTACAACAGAAGTTGGCAGTGGTGGATCTGGGCTTACTAACATATTTTGAGATAATTTACTGAAGACTGATCATGATATCTAAGCCTTTGTCAGAACCCCCCCCCCCAAATCATACTTTCCCTTCTCTATTAATTATGTATTACTTGGTATCCTAGAGCAAGCTATGATTTGGTACATATTTTTTATTTATTTAAAAGTTTTATAAATTTATTACAATATAACCCCCCCACCACCCATCCCCCCCACCCCCACTTCCCAGAGCTGATTACAGGGTAAAAAATAAAATAAACAAACACAATTTAACTAACATAACCCAACTATACTATCAATCAAAACCATAACACACTTTAACTCCTTCTCAAAACAAATATTAACAAATTATGTCAAAAATAATAATATAATTAAAACTAATAATAATTTTCTAAAATCTACTCAAAAGCAAGATAATACTTTTCAATTTCATATTTCTTCTGAATGTAATCAATCCATCTTCTCCAAACCATAATGTAATTTTCTTGTGAATGGTCCTTCAAGTAAGCGGAGATTTTCGCCATTTCTGCTAAATTAGACACTTTAAGTATCCATTCTTCCAAAGTAGGCAATAAGTTTTTCTTCCAATATTGCCCCACCAATAATCTTGCAGCTGTTATAAGGTTCAACATCAAATTAGTTTCTTTAACATCAAAATCTACAATAATACCCAACAAAAATAATTGCAGAGTAAACTTTATCTTTCTCTTAAAAATCTTTTGAATATTCCACCAAATCTTAATCCAAAAAGCTTTAATATCTCTACAAGTCCACCAAATATGAAAATAGGTTGCATCTAAATTTCCACATCTCCAACATTTGGGCTGTAAATTCAGATATATGCGAGACAACTTTTGGGGATCCAAATGCCATCTATAAAACATTTTATAAAAAAATTCTCTTAAATTTTGCGCTTGAGTAAATTTTACATTTCTAACCCAAGTTGTTTCCCATGTATCCAATAAAATCGGTTCTTGAATATTTTGTGCCCATTTGATCATACAGTCTTTAACTAACTCTGTTTCAGAATCCAATTCTATTAAAACATTATAAATTCTTTTTATATGAGCTCGACTTTGATCCTTAATCTGTTTTACCAAATTCACATCCTTTAAAATAATACCAACCTATTGATCTATATTCCATTTCGCTAACAATTGGTTATAATAAAACCAAGAATATACAATATTTTCTTGCTTCAACTAAGTTAAAGACTTTAATTGCCAATGTTGCCCAACCAAACTAAGTAATTCCTTATAAGAAATCTTATACAAATTTACTCCCCTAGATACTTCCTCTATCACATATCCTGGAACCCCCCCAATTTGGGATTTTATAATTTAACCTATAATAATATTTCTTCCAGACACGCAACAAGGCACTTCTCAAAATATGGGTTTTAAAAACCTGATCAACTTTTTTTATCAAAAATTAAATACACGTGCCATCCATATAATAAATCCCATCCCTCAAGAGAAAGAATATTTTTATTTGTTAAGTTGAGCCAATCACTAATAAGCCTTAAAGCCACCACATCATAATACAATTTTAAATTAGGTGCCTTCAATCCTCCTCTTTCCCGTTATCCTGTATAATTTTAAATTTAACTCTCAGCTTTTTCTCTGCCCAAATAAATTTATTAATCCCCTTCTGCCATTCTTCCAGATTAGCATCTTTTTTCAAAATAGGTATCATCTGAAATAAAAAAGAAACTTTGGAAATATATTCATTTTAACTGCTGAAATTCTCCCCAACAAAGATAATTGTAATTTTTTCTAATCATTTAAGTCTTTTTGCACTTTTACCCATAATGTCTCATAATTATTTTTATACAATTTAGCATTAGAAGCTGTTAAATGAACTCCTAAATATTTAACCTTTTTCACTATTTCAAAACCTGTTAATCTAACCATATCTTTTTCCTTCATAGACATATTTTTCGATAATATTTTAGTCTTATTATTATTTACCTTAAAACCTGAAACCTTCTCTTCTGTGTTCAGAGTCCTTCAGTTGCAAGGTGCAGATATTCAAGATGTTGCCAAGGGGAAAATGAGCAGGAAAGGACAAAAAATGGTTAGGATCCCAGCATAATAACATTTCTAGCTTCACTCTCAAAGAATGAATATAATGTATAAGTTTTAGCTACACATCTCAATGATATGCAAAGTATTACTTGTTGTTTATTCTGTTACAGGTAATATGTTGTGGACTTATACAAATATATTATTTTTCAAAAGCCTTGAGATGATATCTAACAATTTTAATGGATTGCACCTTTTGGCGATGCACACATTCTTATATATCCATAAAGCTAATATGCATTTTGAAAACTTCCATTTTCATAAAGAATGGGAAACTATTATTTCATTATTAAAGGAAATATTCAGTTTGCCCAAGATAGTTATTACACACATTAATTGAAATTCAGTAGTAGACTGAAGAGTCAGTTAATTCAGATTTCTTTATTGTCCTTATTTTTTTTCTCAAGGTCAAATAACAAATTGACAATAATTCAAAATATAATTTCAGTTTGTGTTAGAATGCTGCATTATATTGTTGAACATCATATTTTCTTTCAATGCCCAGAATAAGCCATGTTCAACCATATTTACAAGCTTTGTAGGGTTGGGTAGCTCAATTCTATCATTGAATCTCCAAACATAAAACTAGCATAAACTAGCTTTAGTACATCTCATGTTATCTTAATTATGTTTATCAATAGTATTTACCTCATTAGCTTTGTCAGTATACAGATACATTTAATAGTTCTCAGCATAATTTGTAATTACACATTTCTTTAGTGCTTGAGAATACAAATGGTATTTCTTTCTAAGTTTATCTGTGGAGCAGAGTTTTCTGCTATTATTTTTGTACTATAAGTAGCAACTAGCAAAATGTTCAGGAAATAAATTAACAATTGTATTGTCCCAACGTGCTTGAGGCTAGCCGGAGAATCATGCTGTTCTTAAGAACAGTAGTTTGATTCCAGCATTATCTGTTGAGCTGTGAAATGCAAGGCACCATGGTTATCAAATACCTTAATTTTCAAAGGAGGGTGGGAATAGGCAGAACATGGGGAAGATAGGAGAATTATTGCTTTTGTAAATCGCTAGGCATAAACCAACTGAGTCTTTTTTGTATTATATATAAACATGAATATACCAGCCATGGGGAACCTTATATTAAGATAATCCTTGTTTACTTAGAGAATTTACTTAGAGAATTTTATTTTAATCCTGAAACTTGCTGTGCAACCAAATAAGGATTCGGTTATAAGCATATCAGTTGGATAGTACTGTCAAGGTGGCATAATTAAACATTATATTACGTCTAGTCTACAGTAATCCTAAAATATGCTAGCATAAATATGTGAATAAAGTAGTTAAGTAAGGAAGATAAAAAATAAAAGAGAAAAGTAAGGATATTTTTACATGCTCAGTAAAACATTGTTCCACTGTTGCTATTGTTACACTTCTATTGAGATGACAAATTTTGTGACTAAATATGCAATGGACATTTTGTAATTATCAAAATAGTTATACTGAGTGGATTCTCATATGCTTAGACATGGTTTATTTAATTATGGATTATTAAATAAGCCAAGATTGTCTGGTTTTGCATGTGTAGTAGAACATAAATCTTTGTCAATGAATAATGAGGGGTTAGGGTTGGTGCTTTCTTGCAGAAATTTCATTATCCGGACTAGTTTGTGATTATAATACCTAGTTTGGGTAATGGAATATCTGCAAGAAAACAACCAAGCTCAGAAAACACCAAGAACCACTTATTTTAAACCTGATATAATAATTAGTGACTAATTTACCCAACTGGCCACCTAATGAGAAGGAAGGACTCACAGGAGAAGGGCCTAATGCTGGGAAAGATTGAGGGCAATAGAAGAATGGGACGACAGAGAATGAGATGGCTGGATGGAGTCACTGAAGCAGTAGGTGTGAACTTAAATGGACTCCAGAAGATGGTAGAGGACAGGAAGACCAGGAGGAACGTTGTCCATGGAATCGCGATTGGTCGGACACGACTTCGCAATTAACAACAACAACAAATTTACCCAACACGTTTGGATTAAAACCACAAGATAAGGGCTTAGAGAAGTTTATGTGCTTGAGCAGTGTGAATATTGTATATCTCAATTTCTATAATTGGGATTTCATGCTCTTCATGCTGTTTGAAACTATGACTTTAGAGCAGTGGTTCTCAACCTTCCTAATGCCATGACCCTTTAATACAGTTCCTCATGTTGTGGTGACCCCCAACCCCCCATCCAACTGGCTGGGGAGGGGGGGCAGGAAGACCGCTCCGCTGGCTCCGCCCAGCCTGGTTGGAGAAGCACCATTCCTCTCCCTCTTTCTCTCTTTTTCTCTCTCTTTCCTCTCTCTTTCCTCTCTCTCTTTCTCTCTTTCCTCTCTCTTTCTCTTTCTTCTCTCTCTCTTTCCTATTTCTCTTTCTCTCTCTCTTTCCTCCCTCTTTCTCTTTCTCTTTCCTCTCTTTTCCTGTTTCTCTCTTTCCTGTCTCTCTCTTCTCTTTCTCTCTCTTTCCTCTCTCTCTTCTCTCTCTCGCTTTCTCTCTTTCCTCTCTCTTTCTTTCTCTCTCTCTTTCCTCTCTCTTTTCCTCTGTTTCTCTCTCCTTTGTCTCTCTTTCTCTCTCTTATGGCAGCATCATCGGGGGTCCCTGCTGCCCCTGGCCCGGCCGCCACCCTGCGCGTCCTCAGCCAAATGGGCGGGGAGGAGGAGCAGGACGGGAGGCAACGGCTCCGGCAGCGGCAGCATGGCAGCATCATCAGGGGTCCCCGCCACCCCCAGCCTGGCCCCCGCCCCCACTGGGACTCCGCGCTGCCTGTTCTCATCCTCCGTTTATCAATGGAGCCACGGTGGGGGCTGGTGCCATGTGGCCCGCCAGCCCTCTGCCAGCCCGGCTGCTCTCCCTCGGTACCCCTCTTTCTCTGGCACTCACCCAAGCTGCCCAGGGGGTACCAGGAGGAAGAAGGAGAGGAGAAGGGCAAGGAAACTGCTGCTGCCGCCCCAGCCGGGACTCCGCGCTGCCCGGCCTCACCCTCCACCCATCTGATGGAACCACGGTGGGGGTTGGTGCTGCACAGCCCCTGCCAGCCCCTCTGCCAGCCCGGCTGCTCCCCCCAGGCACCCCTCTTGCCCCGACTCCTGCCCGAGCCACCTTGGGGGCAGCAGGAGGAAGAAGGGAGGAGGAAGAGGAGGGCAAGGAAACCGCTACAGCGTCGGGCCCCAGAAGGCGGCTCTCCTCTCCTATCTTTGCTGCATCTCCTTCTTCCTTCCCGGCAGCCTGGACTCCGGCACACCTTCCCAGCCAACAGGTCCAATGGTCAGGCTGGCTGGGGATTGCAGGAGTTGGTCTCCCTTGGGCTGCAGCTTGCAGGAGGGCTGGCCCACTCAGCGGAGCCTCCAGGGGGCCACTCCCAGCAGGGATCCCAGGGCTTCTTCAGGCAGCTCCAAGGCCACGAGGCCCTGGCCACGCTTCTCCCAGGGTTGGGCACCTGGGCGCAGGGCCAATCAGGAGCCCTTCAGGAGGTAAGTCCGCCTGAGAGAGAGAGAGAGAGAAGGGAAGTGAAAGTGCCTCTCAGTCTCTCTCTCTGCAAATGGTGAAGGAGGCCATGCGGAGATGGATTCAGAGCGGTGTCTCAGTTCCTAAGACCATTGGAAACATGTGTTTTCTGATGGTCTTAGGCGGCCCCTGTGAAAGGGTCGTTCGACTCCCAAAGGGGTCGCAATCCACAGGTTGAGAACCGCTGCTTTAGAGTATCAGCTAGCCGGCCATGAATTTGTACAAGTTGTCTGTCCCTAGGCATAGAATATTACTGGAAAATCAGTGACATGGTGATGTTATTGGTTTTGCAATCCTCAGTCATTATGTTGCCTGGGATAAGCAACCTGTGTCATTTGTAAATACTTCCAAGTATACTTCATTATTACCCATGCACTCTAGGGATATTGACAGTTGTAGCTTTCCTGCTGGAGTCACGAGGCTGCTCAGTCATCTTGAACTATCATTACATTTTCTTTTTTTAAAAAAAGAATGAGTATTTTTTATATACTCCTTTAAAGTTTGGCTCCACATTTAGCTTGTTGATAATTGTGTTTCAGTCTGAACACATAACCAATTGCACTCAAAGCCAGGTTACCCGACTTAAGGAAATTCTAGAATGCTATCCAACCATGGGGAAATTAAGCAAGTACTTAGGTCTACTGTTAAAAGTAATGAGTTTTGGAAGTTTATATTAGTTTCTTTATATGGGTCTCTATTCAGAGAAATAGTCTCATGAGTGATAGTTTGGTTCTTTTAGATGACGGATTGTAAGAGAGACTTTAAGCTTCCTACTCAGTGGAACTATTTTTGAATGTGTCTTCTGTGAAGTGCATCTTTTGTGACTTATATTGTCATTTCTATTCTGCTTTAGTTCTGACCCAATTTCAAAACATTCAGCTAGAAATGGTTCATTAAGTTTATAGTGATACTGCTAGACAATCAAAATCCCATTGCCATGGGATTTTTCTCTGTATTTTTCTGCAAAAGGATATATTTATTCATCAGTTTGCATTTAAAAACCAGACATATCTTTTTTAAAGGATTCACATATCAATTTTTGAATAACCTTCATTTTCACTTATATTAGAGCAGATGTTCAGTATTACATAACTTGTTTTATACTTCCTTCTTGGCCTTTTCCTTCAGCCTAGCCAATCTATCATTACCATTATTTTAAAACCTGTCATATGTATGTATGTATGTATATATAGGTTTGACTCATACATAATCCAAAAGACAGTATGATGTATTGCTAGAACTGCCTGTCTGCTCGATAACAACAAAAAATTAGTCTGTTATCTCCTGATTAAGGGTAAAACTAAAGGAATATTAATAAGACACTTAAAAAAGCAAGCTTAACCTTGCTATATCTTTTTAAAGAAAATAATGAGGCATTAAGCTAAAGTATGTTCTCAATTTTGAATGGAATTATTCTGTTGAAGATACGTAGCTTCCAAATTTTCTATTTTCAGTACTTTTGAGAACAGAACAATTTTGCTCCACATTGAGCATCAGGTCTACAGGAGGTATTAAAAGCTATTATGAGAAACTGCCAGAACCAAAATATGGGAGCAAAGAAAACTGCTAGCTAAAATATAGTTCAAAGATATTTAGGAATACTTTTCTATTTGTTAGTATGCAAAACAACTTTCCTTAGAATGACATCCAATAGAAATATCCCATGTAGAACATAGAAGAATGCTGATTTGTAAGAGGATCATCTTTCGGGGCTAGGACCTGTGGTTTTTTGTTTTCTCCATCTTGGCCCAAAGTGTGAAGCCATACAGCTATCAACTGTATGCAGAGGTTAGATATGATTTGATTTTTGTACTGGAGTGATGGAGACATGATAGGGGTTCTCAACATCAATCATTTCCCGGTGACCTTGCATTTGTCTATAACTTGCTGCAGAGAGGAAGAGCCTATTCTGTTGAACCACCCTAGTGAAACCCATTTTTAAAGGGAATTTAAAAATATTCCCAAAACTCTGGTGCACAGTTTGAAGCCTTAATCATGGCTTGGAATGAGCATGTGACAAGGCCTTGGATTATGCAGACTTTGTGATAATGTATCCCATACAGCAATAGCCATAGCACTCATATATCACTCCATAGTGTTTTATAGCACTCTCTGAATGGTTTAGAGAGTCAGCATATTGCTCCCAACAATAAATGGGTCGTTATTTTACTTACCTTGGAAAGATGGAAGACTGAGTCAATCTTGAGCCGATCAGGATCAAACTCCTGGCTGTGGTTGCGATACTGCATTCTAACCTCTGGTTTACAGAGGAGATTAGGGAGATGCAATGATTCACAAGACACCTAGAATGCTACTAAAGAAAAATAAGGAGCAAATGCAACTGAGCAAAAATGAGAACCTTTATTAGAACTTACCTTGTTTCCCTGGCTTTTATCATGTCTGGCCCTATTTTAGGTGACAACATGACTTCTTGGTAAAGAACAGCTGGGGGAGACTTCCAGGGCTGCTGTAAGAAATATTTTACACAAAGTTGCAGGGCTTTTCTTAGAACTGTATTCTTGCTGGGTCAATACTGTGGAAGTACAGGAGTCATCTGGGTCAGCTCAGTTCAGTTCAATCATCTGGGAAGGATTTGACGAGTCAGTCCTGAAGTATTGGAAAGGGGACTTGTTACTGTGAATTCTTCCCTTTATCTGTTCTGGATGTATAAGACAGAAATAACACACAGAGATGCACACACATACACATACACATATAGGTACATATACAGGTAATCTTTGACTTACAACAGTTCATTTAGTGACCATTCAAAGTTACAACATCACTGAAAAAGTGACTTATGACCATTTTTCAGTTATGACCTTTGCAGCATCCCCATCATCATGTGATCAAAATTTGGATGCTTGGCAACTATTTCATATTTATGACCATTGCAGTGTCTCAGGGTCATGTGATCTCCTTTTGCGACCTTCTGACAGGCAAATTCAATGAGGAAGCCAGATTCACTTAACAACCAGGTTAGCAACTTATCAACTGCAGTGATTCACTTAACAGCTGTGGCAAGAAAGATTGTAAAATGGGGCAAAGCTCACTTAACAAATGTCTCACTTGTTTGAACTCAATTGTGGTCATAAGTCAAGAACTATTTGTGCACACAATTTTTAGACAAGATTAAAACTCACACAAATATGTAGACCACAAGATAGCTACAAATGAATTGCCTTTTGCCCCAAGTCTACCTAAAACAGGTTGGTTAGACGTTTTAAATAAATATTGTAAATTACAGCAACAACAAAAACCCAGAACATCTTATAGCTTTATTTATAGCCTGATGGATGAAGGCTTAATTTAAAAAATATCATATATAGACATGTACAGAAATGATTAGACATTACTTAGCACAACACCAAAAATATCCTGAAATTAAATCTGCTTCCATTTTCCAAAATTTGCTAGCTTCTTGGAAATTCCATTTTTAATCAGTGATTATAGAAAGCAGTTCTTACCAGTTTCAGATTTACCAGTTTTACTGAATATTTAAAAGAGGTTGTTTAAAATAGCATTGTTGTTTAGAATCAAGGTCATTTTTTTATGAATAATGGATTTCTCTAACACTTGTGCTCAAGGAGGAAGGGAGTGCGATAATTTGAATATGCACATGACCCAGAGCCATTTCTCACTCAAGAGAATGGAATATGTATTGTGTGTCTGTGGTGACAATTTGTATAGGCTACAGTCACAAAAGAAAGAGTAAGGTTGAGAACCAGACTTTCTCATATCAGAGATACAGGGTTTTTTTTAATTTTTATTATTTTAGACCAACAAAACAAAACAAAACACATCAAACATTGCACACATACACACATAATATATCCTTTTTTGTTAACAGCAGTTTGTAACAGTACTCTTCTATTCTTTACATTTCCCCTCACTTTCTTTTTTGAAATATTTGTCCTTATTGCCCCAGTGTTTCTTATTTACATTTTCCTTCTTTCATATTCAACTACTTACTAGGAATCCAATATTATTCATTGTAGTAACACTCATATTTTTTATAAGACTCGACCGGAATTCCATCTAAGCATGGTGATCGTACAAATATTCTCATATTATTTAATACATATACTGTTTCTACTCTAATACTATTTCCAACATTAAAATTCACCCCTTTTCATCCAAGTGTATTTATTTAATTTTATTTTCCATCATTGTTTGTTGTATATTACCTACCTTATCATTCATATTTTTAATTTTAATACTGCAACGCGCTCTACATGGGGCTACCCTTGAAAAGTATTTGGAGACTACAGTTGGTCCAGAATGCAGCCGCACGAGTGATAGTGGGTGCTCCTTGATACATCCATGTTACACCTATCCTCCGTGAGCTGCACTGGTTGCCTATTGGTCTCCGGGTCCAATTCAAGGTGTTGGTCATTACCTTTAAAGCCCTATATGGCTCAGGGCCAGGCTATTTGCGAGACCGCCTACTACCTCATAGTTCCCTACGTCCGGTTAGATCCCACAGGCTGGGCCTCCTTCAGGTCCCGTCGGCCAAGCAGTGCCATTTGGCGGGGCCATGGAGGAGGGCCTTCTCTGTGATGGCGCCCACGCTTTGGAATCAGCTCCCCCCGGAGATTAGGACCGCTCCCACCCTGTTGGTCTTCCGTAAGCTACTTAAGACCTGGCTTTTCCGGCAGGCCTGGGGTTTATAAAACCTTACCCCTGGATGATTGTTTTTGTATTGTTGTTTTGTTATGTTTTATGTGTTTTTTATTGTTAGCCGCCCAGAGTCCTTCGGGAGTGGGCAGCTTATAAATTTTAAAAATAAAATAAAATAAATAAATAAATTTCATCTCTCATTTTTCCAATATCATTCTTAATTTCTTTATGATGTATTTTCATTTCTTCATGATTATTTGCTATTGCCTCTTGGGTCATCATCATTGTTTCTTGAATCATTTGTAGTGTTATCTGCAAACTCTCTGGGTTCATTGCCAATTCTACTTTTTCTTTTTCTTTCTCCAACATGATTCTTTGGGCTGAAGGAGAGGCCATTATATTTGTGGGATTTGTAACTGTTTTTTTGCTAACTTTAGTTGTAGTTACAGTACTTGTCATTTTTATAGCTTGAATAATATTTCTCCACTTTTGCATAAATATATATATATAATACTTCTAACTATAAATCAATATATATGGCTATAATATCATTGTATAACATTAACCTTAACAACTAAAATTACAAGTAAAGTTGTACCTTTCCTTATCCCACTATTTATCTTGTACACTTTATAATATTCTTAACATCTGTTATGTATATATATATATATTTCTATAACACTATACACAATACATATACGTATACTACTCTCTAAATGTTGTAGAGATACAGTTTTTATTAGGTGCCAACAATCACCCAGCTTCAAAGATGAAAAGCACAAGAGACAATGTCTGTAGAAGCATGGGAAAGAATGAGAAGAAGTGCCAGAATTAAACAACAGTGATATAAGGAGAAACTATGTTAAGTGGTTTATGCTGGAATGCAGTAAATACTTATCTAGCTATGCCATATTGTGTGTCTCAGAATCTTCAGCATATATTAAGCCAAAGAGTACTCTAACTATGCCATGTAGTCTGTGTGAGACTCTTCTTCTCTATTCTTTCTAGCTGAAATTCTAACATTATCCATCCAAACACAAAATTAAAAGATGACAGTATATATAAAAATAACATTCTTAATATCAAATAGATAATCTGACTGTTCTGCAGAGGTTGACCAACTGGTTTTCATAGAGAGAAGGTGGGATAGAAATGTAATAAATGAAATTAATATAACAAATAATTGATGTAGACTGATATTTCCTTCTTAAAGTACTCCACAGATTTAATACAGTAATATAATGGCCTAAATCAGTCTCCTCATGTGTTACTGGGGGTCATTTTTAATTGAATCCTTCTCAATTTATTTCTAGACTTCATTTCATCATGTGATAAAGTTATTTATCTGTTCTTTCATTTTTATTTCATACTTTTAAGAAATAAATTATTAGGCTTTTCTTTTTGACAGTGTTTTTAGGTGCATAAAAAATAATGTTTACATGATGTTCTCTAGTGAATAGATTACATTTACTTTTCTTGCCAAACTGAGCCTTTTTTAGTCATGAAGAACATATGGATCTGTGAGGATTGAGTTTAGCTAGTTTCATCCAGCTCTAGTCTATTACACACACACTGGGATGAAAACTTCTAAAATGAATTTTTATAATCTCAAGATAAATGTTCATTCTTTTGATCAATGGGGTGCTTTGCCATACCTACTGTGCACCTACTCTCTTTTTTCACGGATGAATATTCATGTGCAAATACATATGCTGATCAAATCATAGCACCCTAAAAAAATGTTTTCACTGAGTATGTCTTAATTTAGACATAAAATAATAACATATTTAGAGATAAATTAATTCAAAAGCATGGACAAAAATCTTGGCTTTTTTATAGTCAGTCATGCTGAGTATGTGACACCTTAAAATATGTAAATAGATAAAAATGTTGATTCCATATTTATCTGGGAATTTATCATCTGTTTGACAGTTTGGTGTAGTTATTAAAGTACCAGTGTAGAAATCAAGAGATTGTGAGTTCTAATCCCATCTTAAGCACAAAGCAAATTTGGTGACCTCAGAGACCAGTCACTTTCACTTAGCCTTAGGAAGGAGGCAATGGAAAACCTCTTCTGAAAAACCTTGCCAGGAAAACTACAGAGACTTGATCAGGCAGTTTCTGAGATTGGATATGACTGAATGGAAGAAAACCAAAATTACCTGTGCATAGCTTTGGAAACATATTTTCCCCTTTTCCTTAAGGTTAAAGTTATTGTAAAAAGTATATATCTATATGTATAACTATATGTATCTCTATAGATAGATAGATAGATAGATAGATAGATAGATAGATAGATAGATAGATAGATAGATAGATAGATAGATAGATAGATAAGCCTTATGAGGTAGGTTGAATATAATCTTACCAGCCATTTCATTTTTTGTTTCAATTGGGATATAAGCTTCTGTCTGTATATCTACCAATCTATCACTCCATCTGCCCTGAGTTGGAGCACAAATACAGAAGAAGTAGTATAACACCAAAAGTGGGAAGCTCAACCAGAGAGAGAGAAGATATAGAGTATACACAGTGATAAAGTAAATACCAGCAGACATGATCTGGGTCATTAAAAAAAATAGGGTAAAATATCTGATCAAGGTGAAACAGGACAAGACTGGAACAACAACAGAATAAATGCTGCCTAGAAGCACTTTTTTTAAAAAGGAATGGACAATTATACAAATCAAATAGATAGAAAGACAGTTATGCTGTGGATCACATCATAGTAACACCTCATAGTATTATTGTGGCAATGATAAGTGATAGGTAGCAAAGAAAACAGAAGGAAGGAAAGGTGCAATCATTTCACCCTCTCTGTGTGTCTGTGTATTCAATTATTATTGGAACAATCTGATAATTGATTTGATTTAAGCACTTCAGCAGCAACTGTTCCATATTTCTAGTTACCCACAGATGTTCTCTATAACTTGCTGTTGTGCATCAGAATGATTCTTTCCTTTAAAAATAATGATCAGCTCATAACGTCTGGAAAGTGGTGTGCATTGGTGAAAGCTGCTGCTGGTTTAAATGTTCCCAGCAGAACTGAAGCTTCTATATAATGTCAGGAAAGTGCATAATTTTTCAAAGCGGAGCTTCTATTTCGAGAAGCTCTATCTCACGGTCTAAAATCCCCCCACAATGCATTTGTGTAGTCAGGGGTGGGCTGGCCTGTTATGGAAAGGAAGAAAAATGATTATATTCTAACGTTACTTCAGGATTTTCAAGAGTTGAAAATAATCCTCTATAGTTTAATGGAAAAAGAAATATCACTACCTTATAAGCCTACTTCAGTCATTCTTTCTTTGTTATTCCTCCCTCCCCCATCTCCACGTTTCCTCTTTGAAGCTAAGCCCTTGATGGATTAGCCCAATACTAAAGAAAATGCCCTCTTTTATGCATGAAAGCTTTATAATTGCTGCAGAAAGATGCTTAGTTGTTCATAATAGACATATAATCAGATTAGTTTTGAATCTTTCCTTACCTGAGAATATACAAATCAATCAATTTGTGAATATTTTAGTATAACTTTTTTAATATTTAAAAACCTGTCTCTTTGCTGTCCTTAAAAAAACTAGCCATGACTATTACAGGAAGCAGAGCAGGTGAATTTTTAATATCCCAGGAAACGAGACTTTAATCTTCTGAAGAAGATTTTTAAGGGCTAATAATTTTATGTTCCTTATATACCATTTAGTAATAAAATCTGGCTTGTACACTTACATTCTAGAAACACATAAAACTAGCACCTCTCTCAGAGTTTGGTGCCATGACCACCTCTGATCCTTTAATTGATTTTGCCATGTGTTATTTTAACATCTCTTTTTAAGACAGTGTATAGCTGAATTGGAAACAGAAAAGAACAAAAGTGAAATATATGAAACCATTAAAATTTCAAAACATTCTCTGTATAACAATTCTTAACAATGTAACTATGAGAATAATTATAGGACATAAGCCAAGTTGTAAAGTAATATGAAGACTGGGTTCATAGATCACATGAAACTATAATAGGATTGGTGGGCTTAGCAAGTCAGAAGGCATTTCCATTGCGTTATTATATGATGTCTGGATCCTTTTAGTATCTTTTTGATTTCTAATATTAATAACTAAAAAGTTAAAATACATTTTAATATATGTATATATGTATACTTGGAAATTTTTTTTCTGAGTTCAACAACTCTTAGCTAAGCATATAAAGATGGACGTCTTTGTTTTTTCTCTTTTGTGGCATCCATATATGTTCTTTACAATTATCTAATTAATACTCTCTTATTTTTATTGTTATTATTTCTATTACCATTATTATACTTTTTCATCCTGCCATTTTTTTTGGGGGGGGGGTGAAAATTTCGTAAGCTGAAATTCTGGTCCATTGCCTTTCAAGGCCTTCTATTTTCTTAAAACAGAAATCAGATGGAACAGCAGATACGTCCAACCTTTAATAATAAGTAATGACTTTTTACAAAATACTGATGCTTGGTTAAAAGCCATTGGTCTACTGACTATACTGAGGTCTTAATATATCTACTGTATTTCCATTTAAAATGATATATATGAGCAGTGGTGGCATATATGTTCTTTTTATATGCACATATTCTGTTATTATAAAGTCTATAAACTATGTTCAGAGAAATAATATTTTTCCTTCTTCATTAATTACTACTTCCTATTGGAATCAGGAAATATAGATCAATTTAATCAATCTGTTTTAATGCCCAAGTTATTATAGTAATGTTCATCATTGATATACAGTTCAAATTTGCTTCCATATGTAATCTTTTACATCATTGCTAGCATTTAATAGTATATGCCTTCAACTAATTGTTATCCTTTGAATCCAGAACAATAACACTGGGAATAAGCAAGAATAATAAAAGCAATGAATATTATAACCTGCAAAAGGAGCAAATATAATAATCAGAAACCATCAAGTTTAAAGGGAGATATGTTGCTGAATTTTTGGAGTGGAAACATATTATATGTTTTTTTATATATTTGAGCCACTGGTTCAGTGAGGGCCAGCAAACTATAGTGGGTAAGATCTGATTGATTTACTACTACTACTACTAATAATAATAATAATAATAATAATAATAATAATAATAATAATAGTAGTAGTAATAATAATAATAACTTTATTGTCACTTTGAAAGTACACCAATCGGCATACATCAAAATGAAATTTAGTTCCATACAGCTCTCAAAGGGTCACCACCTCCAATATACACTCCTTGTTCGTGGCCAGCTCAAGTTACAGATCTTCCATTTTAGTCTCTAGGGAGCAAACGATGGCAAACAGGACAGATGGAAATTGAGCTTCATGTGGATTATCCCTCAAATTAGTTTGTATTCCTGCACGACAACCTAGCCTCCTTTCCTTTTTCTGATCTTGTCTCTTCCACCTTTTCCTTAAAGAGGCCTCACTCCTCCCTGGAGAATGCTGCTGCCGCCACCAACTCTTCCAAAGCCTTTCTCCCATCCTCTGGGCCTGTCGACACCCTCATCCAGTTCCTTCGCTCCATAAGTCCCAGGACCTCTTCTCCTTTGCCTCCTTTAACTCATTTATGATGAGTTTTAGCTTAATGAACACTACTAGAGAAGTTTATGGATCTTCACACTTTGATTCAAATCTCTAATCTTCATTATTCAAAGTAACCTAGGCTGATTCATTGTTAGATATACTGAATAGTATATTTATATTTGTGTTTTTGACCTAAGGCAAAGATATATTTTGCATCGCTTTCTCAACTTTCCAAAAATCTTCATACATTTAACAGTAAGACATCTGGAAAGTTATAAATATACCCAGGTTAACATATTCATAAAGTATTTGAAAATGAAACATAAAACAGTTTAGATAGTCTGGAAGAAAGAGATGTGGGTGGAATTTGTATGTGTTTGCATGTCACAATAATAATTTGCAACTAGTAAGGCTAGCCTCCTTGGATATTGAGTGATATATTATGTGGGTGAGTATGAAATTGAATTTTGTATTCTCTTTCTTGCTTTAAAGTTTCTTTCAACTCAAGCGTGACTCCTGGTGATTCATGGAAGCTTCCTTGAAAAAGGAAATATTTTTTGCAGTTTCCAGTATTGTCTATAGCTTTAATATTTTTTAGAAAACACTCATCCAAGCATTTACTTGGCTATTGTTCTTTTGGTATCTAACACAGATAAGGCTGACCATGTGTTGCCCTCTGTGGAAACCCAGGGCAAATTCACATATCACTGCATTTTCCAGTGAGAAGGTACTTAATTTACTAAATATGTAACAATATTATGTTGGTTGTCATGTAACTGTGACTATTAATTAAAACTAATTGGCACATTAAAATAATAAATTGATATTAGCAATAGCAATAGCACTTAGACTTGTATACCATTTCATAATTCATAATTCTTTACAACCCTCTCTAAGCAGTTTACAGAGTCAGCATATTGCCCCCAACAATCTGAGTCCTCATTTTACTGACCTTGGAAGGATGGAAAGTTGAATCAACCTTGAGCCGGTCAGGATCAAACTGCTGGCAATGGGCAAAATTAGCCTGCAATACTGCATTCTAATCACTGTGCCACAATGGCTTTTTATTCTAGATTCCTGAATGACCAGAGTGTGAATAAAAAACAATATAGATATTCTGTGTGTTTTTGTGTTTGCAAGAAGAGATAACTAAATCAGACCACAATTCCCTATATTTTAACATGGACTATTAATATAATAATAATAATAATAATAATAATAATAATAATAATAATAATAATACCACCACCAAACTGGCCTACAAGAAAGACCAAATGAAGAACAGAATAGAGGCATGGGAAAACAAAGCACTACATGGCCAGTACATTAAAAAAATAGCTGGGAAAGCAGATAATAACAAGACCTGGCAATGGCTAAGAGCAGGAAAATTGAAGAAAGAGACCGAGGGACTAATTCTGGCTGCAGAAGACCAAGTCTTAAGGACAAATGCATATAAAGTCAAAATTGAGAAGACAGCAACAGACAGAAAGTGCCGCCTATGCAAAGAAGCTGAAGAAATAGTGGACCACCTAGTAAGCTGTTGCAAGAAGATTGCACAGACTGAGTACAAGCAGCGGCATGACAAAGTAGCAACAATGGTGATTTGGAAGATCTGCAAAAAATATCATTTGCCTGTAAGTGAAAACTGGTGGGATCATAAAATAGAGAAAGTCATAGAAAATGATAAAATTAAACTGCTCTGGGACTTCAGAATTCAAACAGACAAGCACCTGCAACATAACACCCCAGACTTAACATTGTCGATAAGAAAGACAAAAAAGTCTGGATAGTGGACGTGGCAGTGCCTGGAGATAGCAGAATAGAAGAAAAAGAACTGGAGAAGATAACAAAATACAAAGACCTACAAATAGAAATAGAAAGACTGTGGCAAAAGCAAGCAAGGGTAGTACCAATAGTGATAGGCTCCTTGGGTGCAATCCCAAAACAACTGGAGCACCACTTGAACACCATTGGCATTGACAAATTCGCTATTAGTCAATTGCAAAAGGCGGCCTTACTAGGAACTGCTTCCATCCTGCGACGATATCTGTAATACCATCAAACATCCACATCTGCCTATCCCAGGTCCTGGGTAAGGACTCGATAGGTAGACAAAATGCCAAATCCAGTCTGAACATCTGGCTGACTGTGTGATGATCAATAATAATAATAATAAAGTTGGAAGGGACTTTGGAGGTCATCTATTTAAGTAATTGTCCACTAGGACTTCAAGATCCCTCTCATAGTTACTACTATTGAGCAAGGTACCCCCTATATTATATCTGTACATTTGGTTTTCCTTGCCTAAATGTAGAACCTTAATTTTTTCACCATTGAATTTCATTTTGTTAGATAGCGCCCAGTGTTCAAGTCTGTTCAGATCCTCCTGTATCTTAAGCCTGTCTTCTGGAGTGTTGGCTATTCCTGCCAGCTTGGTGTTGTCTGCAAATTTGATGAGTTCCCCATCTATCCCCTCGTCCAAATTGTTGATGAAGATGTTGAAGAGCACTGGGTCCAGAACAGAGCCCTGGGGCACCTCGGTACACACTTTCCTCCATGTAGATGCAGTTCCATTAAGGACACTGAGTACAGCTGGTCAGCCAAATACTTGATATAGATTACCCCAGTTTCAGACCACTCATATATAGGCAGAAACAAGACTTGCAATATAATAGCTATTAAGATGATAAATGAATAAGGACATTTTCCTTATTTCATAAGTTATATTTCAACTTAAAGTGCTGACATTTTAGTTATAAATTATATTTAACTCTAAACTATGAAGGATGGAAATAGTTCCGCCCTGAAGACACATTGTGATCCTAATATATAACATTAAAATGCAGTAATAATATATGTGGTTCTGTCTCCTTTTTCACTGTGAAGGAAATAATGGAATAAATCAGTGCTATACAATATAAGAACAATAGTGGGAGGTGAAGTCAAAAGTTACGTAAAATACTCCTCCTCAATACATTGCACTTTTTAAAAAATATATTGTGCATTCTGTGACTGGGAGCCATGCTATTGGAGTGAATTAGACTGATTTGACAACTTTACCCTGCTTAAATTGGATTTCCAAAAGTGAAGAATTTGATGTTGTGCTATTTCGGAGGATATTTTAAAAGATACTTTCACTTCAAAGAGAAAATAAAGTAATCAGATACAAACGTTTCGTAGTTTAGCGTAGCTGAATAAGTTCAGGCTATCTTGGGGCTATGCTAAATTAGAATAAGTTTCTCGTGTCCCGGAAACTATAAACAGCTTTTACCTTCACTTTTTTTCCCCCAGGAATGAAAAGTGAATTATCACAGATCCCCTATTTGGCAAGATAAAATAAATCCTATTACTATATTTTATAGTAAGGTATGTTCCATTTTGATGAATCTCTGTGCACATTGCTTAATTAAACAGATAGATTTTTGAATTCATGGATACCTTTACTTTTTCTTACCAGACTTTAAATTAGGTCTCCAAATTATGCCTGTGTATTGCCTGCTATACTGGCCCTTGAAAGCTTAAAACATTTTTTTAATGAAGGCAGAGAGAGAGATGGAGTGATCTGCTTGATAATAAAGCTTAGCTTTAATGCCAGCTCCGTGCTGTTACAGCATATTACTAAACAGCAAGAAATGTGGCACAGATGTTGTGGCAGCCATATTTTACACTCTCCAAAAGGTCATGTCGCTTGTTATTTCATTCAGAATCAATATTAAGTGAGCGTTCCAAATTTCAGCTGTCAGTTGAATTTATTGCTGCAAAGCAAGGCTGAAGGGTTTTCAACTGTGATTCTAGCAAGGTAACACATTACTAATATAAGGACACTTTAGGAGAAACAGGTGACCCACATGCAAGTAGAAAAGGTCAGTTTAAAATATCTGCAGGAGAATATTGTAATGGCGGCAATCACCAGGTGAGGTTCACAAGTAGACAAGATTGCTATTGAACAGAAACAGCAGATTCAGACAAAGTAACATTAGTTAAACATCACAGTTTTCTTTGGTAGAAGTGTCGCCATAAACATAGACACAGATGATCAGATAACACGAAATGAACCTCAAGGACACAACTGAGCCTTTAAGAGGTGCAACCCTTTGAACTTTGTGTTTGGAAGGTATAGTTGTTTTTGCAGAGCGCTATTATTTATCGAAGTCAGACTAATATTCAGGTTAGTGGGTCACTGAAAGCAATTTCATCTTTTTCATAAAAGAAAAAGGCTTTTTAATTTCATCAACATTGTATTTTCCTTAATTTTTTGCATATGTGTACAAAGCAGGCATGGTACACATATCAATAAAGTTCAGAAACGGCTACAATGAGATTATACTTTGACTTGGAAAGGTAGGGGCATAATTCATCAATTGAATCAAACAAATATGCAAAATTTTCAGTTTTCTGTGGTGTAAGCTATAACTCTAAACAGATAATTAAAAAACACAGTTCAGCAAACTAATGAGAATGATCAGAATATTAGATCAGAATGACAAAGGAAAGCTCCTGGGTCATTCAAAACTTTTAGACACGTCATTATCTACTCCTTTATCAGTGTTAAGGATCCCTTAATCCAATTAATTATGAGAAACCTGTGACTTATAGAGATATTCTGAATACTGAAGGGAAAATACAAACAAAACAAGAGCTGGAAGAACAGGGCATTAGCTATAATGGTGGCCACACCTGCAAACGCAAATGAGATATGAGAAAAATGCTAAAACATATGGTTTGTATAAAGACCAGACAGTTTTTGACCAGATATTATTGTCTTCAGATGAAAAATTGATAAAGAAACTGTATAGCTTTTTGTTAAATTTAAAGATGGAAGAGGAACAAGTTAAACAAACAATGATAATATGGGAAAAAAACTTTAGGCACAATGTAGAATCAGAAAAATGGCAAAATTTGTGGGAAAGAAACTATAAAATAACAAGGGAAGCTACTTATAAAAAAAATCTATATAAAAGGTTTTATAGATAACACTTACCACCTGCGAAGTTAGCAAAAATGTTTAAAAACATGTGTAGCAATTGTTGGAAATGTAAGCAAAAGCCAGGCACATTCTACCACCTTTGGTGGACATGCCTCAAAGCAAAAAGATTCTGGTCAAAAATACATATGCAGTTAAAGAAAACATGTAGATTTTAAACCGGAACTATTTCTTTAAGGTGTAATCTCAGAAAATTATGATAAAGAATGTGTATATCTAATATTACATGTACTAACAGCAGCGAGAATTACATTTGTACGTTTGGAAAAATGAAGAAATACCAGCTGAAGAAGAGATAATTAAGGAAATTTTGGACTGCGGAAATGGAGAGGCTTACATTGAATAAATAATAAATAAATAATAAACTTTATTGTCATTGTATGTATACAGTATACACATACAACGAAATTTATGTGACACCCAAAGACCAGGTCCCACACACATAATCCCCAAACACACTCCCACCCACCACAATTCCCCACCCCTAAAACTGCCCAAACATCCACCCAACAGATCAAGTAATGAAAAAGAAAGAAGATACAGGATACTTTCAAACATGGGATATATTTTACCAATGGCTAGAAAAATCCTTTATGGATTACTGCCTTGTCATGGCGAAGGGGCTTGTGTAACTCAATGAAGCTATAAGCTATGCCATGCAGGGCCACCCAAGATGGACATGTCATAGCAGAGAGTTCTGACAAAATGTGATCCACTGGAGAAGGAAATGGCAAACCACTCCAGTATCTTTGCCATGAAAACCCCATGGACAGTACTAAAAGGCAAAAAGATATGACGCTGGAAGATGAGCCCCTCAGGTCAGAAGGTGTCCAATATGCTACTGGGGAAGAGCAGAAGGCTAGTACTAGTAGCGCCAGAAAGAATGAAGCGACTGGGCCAAAGCCGAAAGGACGCTCAGCTGTGGATATATCTGGTGGTGAAAGGAAAGTCCAATGCTGTAAAGATTTTTTCTCCATAGGAACCTGGAATGTAAGATCCATGAATCAAGGCAAGCTAGACTTAGTCAAAAAAGAGATGACAAGACTGAACATCGACATCTTAGGAATCAGCGAACTAAAATGGACAGGAATGGGTGAATTTAACTCAGATGACCATCAGGTATACTACTGTGGGCAAGAATCCCTCAGAAGAAATGGAGTAGCCTTCATAGTCAATAAAAGAATAGGAAAAGCAATACTGGGATACAATCCCCAAAATGACAGAATGATCTCAATTCGAATCCAAGGCAAACTATTCAATATCACAATAATCCAAATCTATGCCCCAACCACTAGTGCTGAAGAGGATGAAATAGAGCGGTTCTATGAAGCCCTACAGCACCTTATAGAATTAACACCAAAAAATGATGTCCTTATCATCATGGGGGATTGGAATGCTAAGGTAGGAAGCCAAAAGATAACCGGAATAACAGGCAAGTTTGGCCTTGGAGTACAACATGAAGCAGGGCACAGGCTGATAGAATTTTGTCAAGAGAATACGATGGTCATAACAAACACTCTTTTCCAACAACCCAAGAGACGGCTCTACACATGGACATCACCAGATGGTCAACATAGAAATCAGATTGACTATGTGCTCTGCAGCCAAAGATGGAGAAGCTCTATACAGTCAGTAAAAACAAGACCAGGAGCTGACTGTGGCTCAGATCATGAGCTTCTTGTTGCAAAATTTAGGCTTAAATTGAAAAAAGTAGGGAAAAGCACTAGGCCACTCAGGTATGAACTAAATCATATTCCTGATGAATATACAATAGAGGTGACAAATAGATTTAAGGAATTAGATCTGATAGACAGAGTGCCTGAAGAACTATGGATGAAGTTCGCAACATTGTACAAGAGGTAGCAACTAAAACCATCCCAAAGAAAAAGAAATGCAAGAAAGCAAAATGGCTGTCTGAGGAAGCTTTGCAAATAGCTGAGGAAAGAAGGGAAGCGAAAGGCAAAGGAGAAAGAGAAAGATACACCCAATTGAATGCAGAATTCCAGAGAATAGCTAGAAGAGATAAGAATGGCTTCTTAAATGAACAGTGCAAAGAAATAGAAGAAAACAACAACATAGGGAGGACCAGAGATCTCTTCAAGAAAATTGGAGATATGAAGGGAACGTTTCATGCAAAGATGGACATGATAAAGGACCAAAATGGCAGGGACCTAACAGAGGCAGAAGAGATTAAGAAGAGATGGCCAAATTTCACAGAAGAACTATACAAGAATGAGCTTACCATCCCAGATAACCACAATGGTCACTGACCTCGAACCAGATGGTCACTGACCTCAAACCAGACATCCTAGAATGTGAAGTGAAATGGGCCTTAAAAAATCTAAGCAACAACAAAGCTAGTGGACGTGACAGTATTCCAGCTGAGCTATTCAAAATCTTAAAAGACGATGCAATAAAAGTGCTACACTCAATTTGCCAGCAAATTTGGAAAACTCAACAGTGGCCACAGGATTGGAAAAGGTCAGTTTACATTCCAATTCCAAAGAAAGGCAATGCCAAAGAATGTTCAAACTATCGCACCATTGCACTCATTTCACATGCTAGTAAAGTTATGCTTAAAATCCTACAAGCTAGACTCCAGCAGTATGTGGATCGAGAACTACCAGAAGTACAGGCAGGATTTCGAAGAGGCAGAGGAACTAGAGATCAAATTGCCAACATACGCTGGATCATGGAGAAAGCTAGGGAGTTCCAGAAAAACATCTACTTCTGCTTCATTGACTATGCTAAAGCCTTTGATTGTGTGGATCACAACAAATTGTGGCAAGTTCTTAAAGAGATGGGAGTACCAGACCATCTCATTTGTCTCTTGAGAAACCTATATGCGGGTCAAGAAGCAACAGTGAGAACCGAACACGGAACCACTGATTGGTTCAAAATTGGAAAAGGAGTCCGGCAAGGCTCTATACTGTCACCCTGCCTATTTAACTTATATGCAGAGCACATCATGAGAAAAGCAAGGCTAGATGAAACAAAAGTTGGAATTAAGATTGCCGGGAGAAATATCAACAACCTAAGATATGCAGATGATATCACTCTAATGGCAGAAAGTGAAGAGGAACTAAAGAGCCTCTTGATGCGGGTGAAGAAGGAGAGTGCAAAAGTTGGCTTGAAACTCAACATTAAGAAAACCAAAATCATGGCATCCGGCCCTCTCAATTCCTGGCAAATAGATGGGGAAGAAATGGAGGTAGTGACAGATTTTATTTTTTTGGGCTCCAAGATCACCTCAGATGGGGACTGCAGCCAAGAAATTAAAAGACAGTTGCTCCTGAGGAGGAAGGCTATGGCAAATCTAGACAGCATACTAAAAAGCAGAGACATCACCCTGCCAACAAAAGTGCGTATAGTCCAGGCCATGGTTTTCCCAGCTGCAATGCATGGCTGTGAAAGTTGGACCATAAGAAAGGCTGAGCGCCAAAGAATTGAGGCCTTTGAACTATGGTGCTTGAGAAGACTCCTGCGAGTCCCTTGGACTGCAAGATGTTCAAACCGGTCAGTCCTAGAAGAGATCAACCCTGACTGCTCTTTAGAAGGCCAGATCCTGAAGTTGAAACTCAAATACTTTGGCCATCTAATGAGAAGGAAGGACTCACTGGAGAAGGGCCTAATGCTGGGAAAGATTGAGGGCAATAGAAGAAGGGGACGGCAGAGAATGAGATGGCTGGATGGAGTCACTGAAACAGTAGGTGTGAACTTAAATGAAATTCAGAAAATGGTATAGGACAGGAAGACCTGGATGAATGTTGTCCATGGGGTCGCAATGGGTCGGACATGACTTCGCAATTAACAACAACAAAAAGAAGAAAAACAGAGTAGAGAGTAGGAATTTAAGATGTATCATTAAGTTAAAAAATGTGGACCTAGACAACACGTTGTTTACCAAGCACTAAAGATTTGTAATTATAAAAAATTAATAAAATATTTTTTTAAAAAAAGAAATCTGTTAGCCAGAGTTTTTGGACCGTAAGCAGGAGTCATAAAGTAGTTCTTTATGAGAAGAGAATTTATCACTTTCTTCCTTCATTGGCCAGAATGGATATTCTTGTTCACCTGTTTACACTGCTGAGGAAAGATGAATATTGAAAAAAAATCCCAAACACATTATTGTTAATTGTTCCTTATTTTTATTTGCCTTTTTATATCTAGCCCATGTTCTTTTTACTAAATTGGGTTTTAATTTCCTCCAAATGCTGATTAACTGCTTTACAAAATAGTAGTCCAGCTAGCTCTGGAGTTTGCAAAGGCATTTTCTCTTATAATCCTGTTTCATTTCATCTGTTTAAAATGATGAAAATGATATCTCATAATAATTACAGTTATTCCATGATACCATAATCATGTGATTTTATAACAAATCATAACACATAAAAAGATGTCTAAGAGGCATAAAGCTAATGAACTGTGGAGATAAAGGGTTAAACAAAGAAGAGTTTAATCCCATATATTCCCACAACAGGTCTAGCCATAGAATAGTAAATTCTACAATCTCACCACAAAAATTACCTATTCTAGATACTTGTGATGATCATCTTTTTTTTTAATAATAATTTTTTATTTTTCCAAACTCTCCCTCATACATATACCATGATATTTATCAGATGTTAACATACATTCTTTTTACATTAATATATAAGATACTTTTAATAAAATGAAATAAATACATACACATGATTTTTGGTGTTGCTCTCCCATTTCCCCTTTCACTGTATCCACACTCCTTCTTCTCTACCTTCTTTCTCCCTTTCTTCTCTTCCCTACTTCCCTCTTCTTCCTCTCCTCTTCTCTTTCCTTCACCACTCTCCTCCCCTTTCTCCCCACTTCTCCTCTTCTCTTCCGACCTTCCTACTTCCTTCTCCCCTCCTTTACTCTTTTCTCTTTCCTCTCCTTTCTTCCCTCTCATCCCTCTTCAGATACAATTCAGGGGTAATGTCTGAGCAACTCCTCTCTCCAAATTTCCCTATCTGTATTATATACAATAAGATTAATTTTCTCTTACATTAATACTTCTATTTATCTAACCTTCTCGGTATATACTTCTATAAGTATTTATACAATCTAGTGATAATCATCTTAATTGAAGTTATTCAATGTTAAATTTAAGAAAAAGGAGCGCTGGAAAGCATCAATTCATCATAGATTCTAATTTCTTGATTTATCATACATGTTCCATGCAGCAATTTTTACTGCATTCAATTTATTTCTAGTTTCTACCAACATTCAGTTAGTCCTCAAGTTCTGACTGTAATTGATCCAGAAATTAGGGTAGTAAGTCACTGTGATCATAAGTCAAGGCATCACATGACTTGACCCAATTTTTGGCTTTTTTTCCCCAGTGGTTGTCAAGTGAATGTTGCAGTTGTTAAAAGAATGCAGTGGTCATTAAGTGAATTCATTTTCCCCAATGTTGTTTTTTTTGCCAGAAACTGGAAGTAAATACTGAAAACCAGCAAAACACATTATAAATTATAGTCATGTGGCCATAGGATGCTGCAAATGGCCATAAAGGTTAGCCAGATGCCAAGCACTCAAAATGCAATTATGTAGTCAGTGTAACTTTGAAATGGTTAATAAATAGCTCTGGAAAGGTCTGTTGTAACTTCAAATGGTCATTAAGCCGAGGACTACCTGTACTCAGTTCTTACTTTCATATTATAAAATGGGCAGATGCTTGTTTGTATGAGCTCATTTCAATAAACTCTTTTCCATTTTCATACCTTTTACTCATTTTCATTTTCAATAAACATTTATTTTATTTTTTTTATTGAAAGTTTTATAAATTTTACAAAAAGACAAAAACAATACAAAACAAAAGACAACATATACAAAAAAAAAACTAAACATTACATATATATAAAAAAAAAAAAACCCATCCCCCACCCCTCACAAAAACCCTCCCTTCCCCCCCCCTGAGCTTCCCAGAGCAGAATATAGGCTTAATTAAAGATTAAGAAATAAAAATAAAAAATTAAATTAAAAAAATTATATTTATATATATATATATAAAAAATATCTGTATATATATATAAAAATAAAACTTATAAAAAAGCTATGTGATATTTTTGTATACCCAATCTAAATTGTATAAATTTTATCCATTTGTCCCAAACAGCAAGGAACTTCTCTTGCGTTTGTTGCTTTAAGAAAGCCGAAATCTTTGCCATTTCCGCCAGATAAGCTACTTTAAGAAACCATTCCTGCAATGTAGGCAAAGATTCCTTCTTCCAATATTGTCCTACTAACAGCCTAGCGGCTGTAATCAAATTTAACATCAATACAACCTCCTTTGTATCACAATCTGTAACAATGCCTAACAAAAATAATTGCGGAGTAAATTTTACCCTCCTTCTAAAAATTCTCTGGATATTCCACCATATTTTGATCCAAAATGCTTTTATCTCTCTGCATGACCACCAAATATGATAATAGGAAGCATCCTTATAACCACATCTCCAACATTTGGGTTGCACGTCAGGGTACATAAGAGACATTTTTTGTGGATCAAGGTGCCATCTATAAAACATTTTATAAAAATTCTCCCTAAGGTTCTGTGCTTGTGTAAATTTGACATTTCTCACCCAAATGGTTTCCCAAATGTCCAATGAGACTGGGACACCAAAATTCTGCGCCCATCTAATCATACAATCTTTAATTAATTCCGTTTCTGAGTCCATTTCAACTAATACCCCATAAATTCTCTTGATATGGGTTTGTCTTTGATCCTTGACTTGCTTAATAAGATTTCCATCTTCTCTAAGAAAACCCAATTTACAATCCACCTTCCATTTATCTACTAGTTGCCTATATTGAAACCAAGAATAAATAATATTTTCTTGCGCTAAATCTTCCCGTAATCTTAACTGCCAGTTTTGCCCATCCCATCTAAGTAACTGACTATAAGACACCATGTCCATTTTTACTCCTCTTTTTATTCCTTCTATCGCATGCCAAGGTATAGCCCATAATGGAACTTTAAAATCACTTTTATAATATTTTCTCCAAATCCTAAGTAAAGAAATTCTTAAAATATGAGATTTAAAGACCCAGTCCATTTTTTTATTAAATATTAAATAGGCATGCCACCCATAAAGTAAATCCCATCCCTCTAAATGAAGTATCTCAGGATTTGTCAAATTTACCCAATCACTGATTAGTGTTAAAACCACCGCATCGTAATATAATTTCAAATTTGGTACCTTAAGTCCACCCCTCTCACGGAAGTCTTGCATAATTTTAAACTTAACCCTTGGCTTTTTCCCTGCCCAAATAAATTTATTAAGACCCTTCTGCCACTCACTTAAATTAATCTCATTTTTCAAAATCGGTAACATTTGAAACAAAAAAAGAAACTTGGGTAGAATATTCATTTTTATCACTGCAATTCTTCCCATGAGGGATAATTGCAACTTCTCCCAATTCTTCAAGTCCTTCTGTACCCTGACCCACAACCTTTCATAATTATTTTTAAATAATTTTACATTAGAAACAGACAACATCACCCCCAAATATTTTACCTTATTAACAATCTCAAAACCCGTCAAGTTAGCCAAAATCTGCTTCTCCTGACTAGACATATTTTTAGGTAAAATTTTAGTCTTATTTACATTAATCTTGAAACCCGAAACCAAACCATAATGATGAATCAACTGTAATAAGTTTACTGCAGAATAATCAGGTTGCGACAAAGTAACAACCAAGTCATCCGCAAAAGCTCTCAACTTATATTCTTTTTTGTTAACTTCTATTCCTTTAATTTCCTGAGACTCTCGAATTTTGATCAATAATATTTCCAGTGTTAAAACAAACAACAATGGCGATAAAGGACACCCCTGTCTAGTACCTTTCTCTATTGTAAAAACCTCCGACAAACCTCCATTAACGATAAGTTGTGCCATTTGTTTTTGATATATTACCATAAGAGCTTGCAATATCTTTTCACCAAAATTCATCTCTTCCATTACTCTTAACATAAAATGCCAATTCAATTGATCAAAAGCTTTTTCAGCATCTAAAAATATCAGCCCTGCAGGAACTTGGTTGTTTTTATCTAAATATTCTAATAAATTAATAATTTGTCTGACATTATTTTTCATGTACCTTCCAGTTATGAACCCAGATTGATCTTTATGCACAAGGTGATGCACAACCCTCATAAGCCTATTTACTAAGATTTTTACAAATATCTTGTAATCCACATTTAAAAGAGATATAGGCCTATAATTTTTTGGTAAAGTAAGATCTTGATCCTCCTTTGGAATCAATGATATAAAAGCACTACGCCATGAAGGAGGAATCTCTAAACCCTGTAAGATACCATTAAAAAGATCATTTAATGGTTGGATCATCTCCTCCATTAAAGCTTTATAATAAACAGCTGTTAACCCATCCGTACCCGGTGCTTTCCCTAGTTTCAATTGTTGAATTGCTGAGGCAATTTCCTCCTTAGTAATTAAGCCATTAATTTCATGTTTCTGATCCTCAGTCAATTTAGGAAAACTTGCCTCAGCTAGATATTTATTTATATCTAGCAGTTGCACATTAGTAGATTTGTATAACTTTTGATAATAATCCAAAAAAGATTTTTTAATCAATTCCTTCTGAGAAACTAATTTACCCTTGTAATTTATTTTCTCTATTATTCTCTGTCTCTGTTTCTTTCTTAATTGATAAGCCAACCATCTCCCAGGCTTATTAGCATTACAAAATGTATTTTGTTTCATAAACAATAAATTGGTTGCCGCTTGATCTGCTATCAACATATTAAATTGTGACCTTAGTAACTTTACAGATTCTTTAATACTTTCATCAGAAGGATTTAGAATCAAGGCCCTTTCTTTTAATTTAATTTCATCTTCAAGTTCTCTACGTTTCTGCAACTGCTTCCGCTTATGACAATTATTCATTTTTATCAAAACACCACGCATAAATGCTTTACCTGCATCCCATACCATTGACATTGAAGTCCCCTTATACATGTTCAAAGCAAAATAGTCCTTTAAACACTCCTTTAACTTTTGAACATTCTTCTCTTGTCTGAACAAATTTTCATTAACTCTCCAGGATCTCCTTTCCTCTTTCTCTTGAGTCAGCTCCATCCAAACTGGGCTATGATCCGTCAGTGATCTAGGAAAAATCTTTACATTCTTTACTTTATTATACAAATCCGTAGTAATCAAAAAAAAGTCAATTCTTGAAAAAGATTGGTGTCTATCAGAAAAAAAAGTGAAATCTCTCTCCTCTTGATTACATTCCCGCCAATAATCCCTTAATTCCCAGTCTTCCTTCATATCAAAAAAAGCTTTAGGTAACCTTGCTTGTTTAAGAAAAGGAGAGGAACCTTTCTTGTCCCTTTGTATATCTAAGACACCATTCCAATCACCCATTAATACCACTGATCTATAGTCAAGCAATGTTATTTTTTGATGTAACTGCTTATAAAATTGTTCCTGTTGTTGATTTGGAGCATAAAGTCCCACTATAAGTACTTTCTTACCATATATACCAAGTTCAATCATCACATATCTCCCCTGGGGATCTGATTCTACCAGACAAGCTGGTAGGTTTTGTTTAACATATATAACAACTCCCCCTTTCTTCCCAGGAGCAGAAGATATAAAATGAGATCCCAAACGAGCATTGACTAAATATTTCTGATCTTTAAGTAAAATATGAGTTTCCTGTAAGCAAATAACATCATTGGTATGTTGCTTCAAATAATAAAAGATTTTTTTCCGTTTCTGAGGAGAATTCAATCCATTAACATTCCAGGTCAAAAACTTTGCCATCTCCCTTGGCACGCAGCCTGGAGAAGACACCATCAAGATCTGAAAGAGCTGCATGTGTTGCATAACTCTTGGGTCTTGCTCCTCCCACCGGCGATGATGCACTTCCAGAAGAATTCTCTTTAGGCTCTTTTTTACGTTGCTCCTTCTCTTTACGCTTATAAGCTGCACGAGTCATCCTCTGCTCTTTAACTTCCATCTGGCGTTGCCTTTCAGCTTGTATCATCCCAGCGGAAACCAAACCTAATGCCTCAGATTGCTGCTCGACTTCCTTGCCGCTCGGAGATTTCTGACCAGATGAAGTTGAGCCTGCACCCAGGACCGAAGTATAAAACTCTCTAGCTTTGTCAACTGTATTCAATCTGTAGCGTGTCCCCGCATGGCTCAAAACAATACCCATCGGAATTTCCCATCTAAATGGCATCAATCTAGCTTTGAGCTCATTGGTTAAAAAAGCGAAGTCTTTCCTGCTTCTTAAAATTTTGGATGGGATTTCCTTTAGAATGATAACATCTTGGGCAGCAATCTGAAATCTTTTGTTGTAAAAGGCTTGTATAATCTCATTCCGCAGGGACTTCTTTGTAAAATAAATCACCACATCTCTAGGCAAATTCTTCTGCTTAGCAATCCAGGAGTTAAGTCTATAAATTTTTTCCACTTCTCTATGTAATTCTCCTTTATCCATATCCAAGGCCACTGCCAGATCAGTAAGGACCACCTCCACCAAATCTTGATTCATATCTTCCTTGAGGCCTCTAATCCTCAGGGCATACTCCATCTGTCTGTACTGAAACATCAAAATATCTTCTTGTGAGGACTCCACCTTCCTTTCCACATCTTGAATTTTATCATCAAAGGAATCAACTTTGTTTTCCACTTCCTCAAGCCTTGCATCGAGCTTAACCACCACAGTAGCCAAGCCTGAAACTGCTGCAAGTATATCTTGTCGTAAATCATTATTATTTTCTTGCAATTTAGTCTTTATCCCCGTTATCTCTTCTTTAAGATCAGATTTAATTTCTGATTTAATCTGTGAGGCAAATTGCTTCATTTCCTCTCTCATTTGAACTACAATCTCTCCCATTATGCCTCTGACCTCTTGTGCTGAAAGTCCAGGCAGAGGGGGGGAGGGTGGTGGCTGAGCCGGTGGTACATGTTTAGATTGTTGTTGTAATTGTGCAGTGGAAGTTATAGGAGAAGAAACAACCTTAGGTATTGAAGCAGGCTGCTGTCTCTTTGAAGCCATTTTAAAAAGCGCAGTTCTCACTTCCCTTTCCCCTCCACACAAGAAGGGAGGAGGAAAGAAAAAGAAAAAGAATTTAAAAAGAGACAAACTATAGTCCTTGAAAATCCAGAGAAAATCCAAAGAATAAAAGATAAAAGAGCAAACAATTCAAAAGAAAAAATTCTAAGCCAAAAGCAAAAGTAAAAGCCAGTCCTTAAAAAGGGAAAGTAAAACAAAAGGGAAAGGAAAAAAAACTCCGACACTTTCAAAATGCCATCTTAAATCCTTTCACTAATATAACAAAGAAAAGGAGGAAAAATAGTAAAAATCAAATAATAAAAAAAATAAACACCTAAGGTATATAACAAAAATCCTTTAAACTGCTCCGTCCGTTTAAAAATTACTCACCAAAATACTATAAACACGGAGATAGAAGCGGCGGTTTCTTTTGCTTCCTAGGAAGCAAAAACAGCTGGGAGGCGGAGATCAGCAGGAGCTCCGAGGGAACACTCCTTTCACCCCCCCTAGAAATAAATCCAGAGGGGGTTTAGGGGTTCTACCTCTATTCCTGCGTTCTCTGTCCCTTCCCTTTGCCCGGGAAGGGAATTCCGAGCCGCGGGCCAGCTGATGCGCGCTGTGCTCCGCGGCTCTGACACTTCCCCAGCTGGACGGCTAAAAGATAGCCGCCATCGCCGTCGCCTCGTACCGGAAGCTCCCAATAAACATTTATTTTGTCATCACAGATTAATACTAACTTTCACCTTAACTTTTACAACTTCAGGAAACGTTCTTCAAAGGTACACCTGATCTAGTTGTGGGAATTTTTGGCCAGTCACATATAATATTTTAGAAATTTTTAGCATATATCCCATATATTCTACTTCTATGATGCCATGCTCTTATTTGCAGAAAAGCAATAATCTGCTCTGTTTGATTTATATTGCTGTCAGTTCTCATATCCTTTCAATCAGAATTCTGTCCCACACCTTACCAATAACATTAATATTTTTCCATTTTTTTGCATTTATGCTTGTTATTTATCTTTTGAATAACAGAAAAAGAATAGTATTCTTCCTATAGCCAGGCATAGTTGCAATCTTCATAGGCATGTTATATTACACAGCAACTTCATAGCCTTCAACATTCATATTTTGTCTTTCTTGGGGTTTAGGATGGCATGGAAATGTGCCAAGGGATGCAAGGTTATGATTTTTTAAAATAAAGCTATCATAGGAAAAATACAGAAAGCTTAAAAAAATATTGCATTCATTTGTATGCATCATAATCTCTTGTCTTGTTCTGAATTATCTATTAAAGTCACAAGTGATTTTTCACCCAAATCATATTAATTATGAATGTTGCCAATTTCCTGTAAACTCATTCTTGTTACTATTATATTGATTAGATAACATGAAGCTGCTACTAACCTAAGAATTCTTACTTTCAATATTCTACGTAGGTGACACCAATTCATACATCTTCTCTTATCTGGGTATGTTCATCAGTTCCATTCCTTAAGATCGTAACACTTTCAATTAGCCTTATTGTAATCTTTCTCTTTTTTCTTAGTTTCAAAGCTGTGTTTCTATACATCACTTTTTTTGTTTTATTGTTTTTCTTGCTCTTTGAATCTTCTTATATTTTAGGTCACATTCTACCCTATGCCTTCTTTAAGGCTGTCATCAGATTGGCTCATAGATATTAGCCATTATGGCTCTGGACAATTTAGAATTTCACATAATGCTTTTTATTAAAACATAGGGACAATAAAGTAAGTCTTAGTTGTTTCCCTGCCAGATGCAGCATTCCTTGCTAATGGAAAAGGCATTACTTGTTACATTTTAGGCTATATGCCACAAGTACCATTTAAGTCTATCCCTAACATACTCATACTAGTCTATGTAAAATAGAATTAATAATCTAGGAAATGCCTTGCAAGTCAACATACTCTTACCCACATTCCACCAACTAGAAGATACACTTAACATACTGGCTTTTCTGGAAAGAGTAAGCTCATTAAAATAAACTATATTTCAGTTAAATTGGAAGAAGAAGACAATAACCTTTGAGTGAGATTCTTTGCAATATGTTTGCCAATGCAACGATGGATAAATCAAATGTGATACCAAAAGTGATATATTTTCCACAGATAACAAGTTCTGATCTGTATCAATTGCTTATGTAACACCATGGAAAACAGACCATGCAAAATGAGATTCCTCTGTAGTTTTCAGAATTAGCCCAACAGCATTTCACTCAAAGACTAAGTGAAACCTTCAGCCAACAATTTGCGCCAACCTGCTTTCAGACAATAAAGATGTTTTAAACTGAAAACTCAATATTGCTATAGCAGGTGCTGAAATTCATGAAACAAGAGAAGCAGGAACACCTGCTAAATCCAGCTAACAATCATTACATTGTTTCCGATGAGCTCACAATTAGGTAGAAAGTCTCCTCGTGCCTGCTTCAGTCCTTTATTAAAGAGACATGAATCTTACCATTCAAAGGAGTTCCTCCTTCATTTGTGTAAGTGTGGATTGATTTTATTATCTAAATGGCATTTGTTTCTTAGAAGTCAGTGGCTGATATTGTGTGTAATGAATTGCCTGCTTATTGATCAAACCTTTCCTTATATTGTAAAAATGTACACCATTTGAGATATGAAAGGGTCCATGAGGGACTTCAGAAATAATTGTTGTCCATTTCTGTACTAGATGTTCTAGATTTTTATTTTTCAGAAAAAAATGAAAATTATTATGAAATGGTTCATAATATTTTTATTTCAAATGATAGATAAAATGATTGTGATCCAGAGAAACTAGTTTATGATTCTAAATAATCAAACTAAACCTCACAAACTATTTGAGATTTCAGAAATCTATTAAAGTTAAATCTATTAAATCTATTAAAAAAGAAGGTGCAGATAGTATTTCAGATTCAGGAAATGAGATTGTGTTTTAGTAATGTATAATGAGCCCCCCCCCTTTTCAAGCTTATCTTATCCCTGAAACCATTTTCTTTTAATGTTTGATACACTAGAAGACAATCTCTATCATACAGTCTCTTTTTATTTTTACTGAAATGTTAATGATTTCTTTTTTATTGTGCTTATGTTTTTTTCTTCAGTATATATACCAGAATTCTCAGCAGTCATTAAAAATAGAAAAATTTGGGATGTAAAGTATTTTGAGCAACAGTGCTGCATTCACATACTTCCCTGGTGATATATGATATCCTTTCTGATTTGAAATAGAACAAAACTCCTTATAAATGATGTTATTCTGTTCTCATACTGACATACTGAGGTTAGTGCTAACTAATACTTGTGGCATGAAATGGTTACTCTAGTCAGGGGTCTTCAGACTCGGCCCTTTTATGATCATGAACTTCAACTTCCAGAATTCCTCAGCCAGCGTGCCTAGCTGAGGAATTCTGGGAGTTGAAATTCATGAGTCATAAAAGGGCCACGTTTGAAGACCCCTGCTCTAGGTTACTCCATCAAAAGCATCTGGTTTTCAAAGGCTGTTTCTTATTTTCATCTTCATGTAATACTGTGAGTAGAGTACTTTTAATTCCTTCCATTATTGATCAGGTAATTCATAGCTTGATTGTCTTTTTCAAAAATTTGTGTATGCCAGCTATAATACAAATAAATCAAAGTCCTCATTGCCTACTACTATGTACATTTATTCATCACTAGTCTTATTATAAAATGTCTATGGGATTGTACAGAGCTGTAATGCCAAAGAGATTTATTCATGAATAACTTTTAATGACTTCTGAAGGACTAACTTTGAAGAAAACCTGCACTCAGTTCTTCTATAAAACACTATATCTGAAAGGCAAAATCTGGCTTTGCATAGTAGCACTGGTAATAAATAAGCCTCTCCTAAAAGCTTTAATTTGTGTTTCAGGGTTACTGCTATATAGATTTTTTTTTCTCATTTGGTTTGCAAAGAAAGCAGATGCATTGTTGCTCTGTTATTATAAGGCTTCCTAAAGAGACCAAGTGCTTCAAGTAGTAAAATCCATCTTAGATATATTTATTTTGTTTCTTGAAATAATAAAATAGATTTTAATATAATGTAGCCTTCTAATATTATTATGACTGATCCATGACTTTGCCTGGAGAAAGAATGATTGTGATGATATCATTGGTTCTGCTCAACATGCTAATCTGGGAATTGAATGTTGAGATGACTGCAAGATAAAGAACACTTTTTGTTATTATTGTATTTGTATTAATCCCTTAAGGTCCACTAATGTGTTTATTGAATAGCTAGAGATAGAGTATAAAAGAGATTAGAAGAAACTTGGTCTGAAGAACTCTATTCCTGAAAATAGGAAAAGAGAAAGGATTGAAAATTATGTATTCTATGCATATTTGTCAAAAGCCATTCATTTGTTGCTTCTAGCTAGGGAAAATACAAGTTTCTGTCTTGGGTAGCCATGGATTTGGTTTGGTATCTGGTAAGTCTTATACTCTAAAAATTATCTAATGTTAAATATATGTAAAAATATCCCAAGGCCTTTAGACACCTCTGAAATTGTTTCTAATGATGGAGCAATAGGAGGCTCTAGACATCAATTCTCAATTCTCTGTCATTTTCTGTGACTTCAATTTATGCTGGCATGAATATTTATTCCGTTCTGATTATGCTGATGTTGAATAACTTTTTCAAGATTTGACATCCCATAAATATGAATAAATACATAGTTGGAAATGAGTTTGCATAAACATTGCTGGAGTACAGTTTCCTGCAATTCATCTTTCACTTGCCTCAACAACAACATGCTTGTTTGCAATATTTTTTGTTTGCAATAGTCCCAGCATTGCTAAGTTCAGGTCAAATTTACTAACTGCTTCTCTGCCCTGACTTGAAAACTTTTCCAGACACTTCTCACTGAAGGCAAAACTAGACTTGCTCCCATTGTTGTATCTACTGTAGAAAAATTCCAGACTCCAGAGTCCATATTTAAAGGTCAGAGGACTGGAGTAGGTGGGTCATGCCTTCAAGAATAAGGGGAGATAGTTTAAAGCAAAGCAAAAGATGCAGCTTCTACAATGGAAAAAGAGCAAAAAAAATGGAGCTAAAATTATTATTTGACATCAGTTTTGAGTTAATGTTAATTAATGATTTAATAATTAAAATGGAGTCTGAATACAACCCTGTCAAAAATCACTCTTTTTTAAAAAATAGACCATGAACTAGATATCTAACAAGTCCTCCAGAAATAATGGTGCAATTTAATTTTGAGTAGTTTGTATCTCATTGCGTGCAGTGGTATCTTGCCATGGGTGAATTTAGCTGATCAGCATCTGATTATTTATCTTTGTATGTGGTCTTATTTTGAATAAGTGGAGATGACATCCACATGCATCAGATTGGGGTGTAGGTTTCATCTAGAGTTAATGCTGTGTTGATATTCAGATATTCCTCATCCACCTTGACAATGCAGAACAGATTGATATTTGCATTATAGACTGAAAAGTCAATAAATACTGCCCTTTTGCCTCTGTCAAGCCACAAATTATTCTTAACAACAGCAATCAGGGCAGAGGTCTCTTCTTCCTTTTTTGAAAGATCCTGGTGATAGCCAGCTCCACTGTATATGATGATAAATATTTACTTTCTGTATCAAAAATAAGCAACATCATACCTATAAGTATCAAAGTAGTCCTGTACATTTATCTTAAGATTCATACAGTTTCCACCTGATTAAAAAAGAAAATGGGAAGTTACTGAATAGCAGAGCAAAGCTTCAACTTGTAGTAACATTTTTAAATAACTTTGGACCTCATATAGAATCTATAGATATCCTAAGAAAATAAAATTGGTCCATAATGTAAAGAGAAACTGGGATAAGAGGAATTAAATGGAGAAAGAGAGAGAGAGAGAGAGAGAGAGAGAGAGAGAGAGAGAGAGAGAGAGAGAGAGAACTCTGTAGTTAAATAACTTGTAAAAGATCATTACACTAAGTCAATTTATAAATCTCTTTCTTATTTTTCTTTGAATCAGAGCTATAATCCTACGCATGACTAGTCAAGATTATCAGATAAGTGTAGGTTAGCAACAAATTAATACTTGTCCTGATTATATTTCATTCTCTGATATAAGCTTTGTTTAAATACCTGAAATGTTTATATTTGCAGAAATTGTAGCAAGTCAAGCTCACCCTAAATTTTGGTATTGATTTATTAAGGTTAAGAATCTTGTTTTTATTTATGTAACTTGTTGTTTCAAGAGTATATCTGGTAATAATCTTACATACACCGGCAGTAATTTTAGAAAAATATTATTTATGAAGGACAAGGATGTGAAATATGTATTTCGAGCAATATCTTTAAATACTGGTTAATGGGAAGAGACTAGAAAGGTGTTTTTTTCCTATTCATGTCCTTCTTAAGATAGAGAGAGAGAGAGAGAGAGAGAGAGAGAGAGAGAGAGAGAGAGAGAGAGAGAGAGAGATTAAAAAGCATTGTAGTTGTTCCAATCAGCTGCATTGTTTTCCAGAAAAATCCCAAATTTTTATTACAGCAATTTTAACAGTCAAAAAACTCATCCCTTCACATACATAGATTTTAACTTCTGGATTCTACTTAGCATGGCTACACGATACGTATGTAATACATACATAATATATTATTCAATACTTTTCTTTGAATAATTACAGCAAATTCTTCATTTTCAATGGTCACATAATTTTTGGGAAACTTCACTGAAATCTCTAAGTGGCTTTGCCATGTACCTGTAAGTGTAAGGCAGTTCTGGAATAGTTCCTGTAACAGATATGGAACTCTTGTAAAATATAATGTTTTAATTACTCAGAAATTTATTTGCAGGAGTTGAGATATGAGTATAATCATACCACTGGAGCCTCACCTACCTTTTATGCATGTTATAAATATATAAAAAAAGAGTTAGGGATTGGATTGTGTGGTTATGCCATGTTGACTTTTTTTTTTTCCTACTTCCCCCCAAACACCTGTATAATAGGAGATTTTCAATCTAACTTGATTTACAGACTTGTTGAGAGGAGAACTTATATGACTGAAATGTCATATATTTTGATAACTTTAGCTAAAGGACAGAACATACTATAATTAATATATATTACAGAGGACCAAGTTTATAAAGGGTTGAAATCATCACTTTATCAAACACACACCTACTTTTTTATATACAAGTCACCATGAAAAGAAGTGTCTAAAAGTTTAAGAACTCATCACCTGGAACAATCTCTGTATAGCTGATATGAACTGGAACACAATTGTTTAGTGTGGGCAAGATTATACTACTACAAAGTTCATATTCATATTCATATTAGTAAAGTTGGAAGGGACCTTGGAGGTCATCTAGTCCAACCCCCTGCTCGGGCAGGAAACCCTACACCATTTCGGACAAGTGGCTGTCCAGTCTCTTCTTAAAAACTTCCAGTGTTGGAGCATTTACTGCTTCTGGAGGCAGGCTGTTCCACTGATTAATTGTTCTCACTGTCATGAAGTTTCTCCTTAGTTCTAGGTTGCTTCTCTCCTTGATTAGTTTCCACCCGTTGCTTCTTGTCCTGCCTTCAGGTGCTTTGGAAAATAGCTTAATCCCCTCTTCTTTATGGCAGCCCCTGAGATATTGGAATACTGCTATCATGTCCCCCCTGGTCCGTCTCTTCGTTAAACTAGACATACCCAATTCTCGCAACCGTTCCTTATATGTTTTAGCCTCCAGTCCCCTAATCATCTTTGTTGCTCTTCTCTGTACTCTTTCTAGAGTCTCAACATCTTTTTTACATCGTGGTGACCAAAACTGGATGCAGTATTCCAAGTGTGTCCTTACCAAGGCATTGAAGAGTGGTATTAATACTTCACGTGATCTTGATTCTATCCCTCTGTTAATGCAGCCTAGCACTGTGTTGGCCTTTTTGTCAGCTGCAGCACACTGCTGGCTCATATTTAGGTGATTGTCTACTAGGACTCCGAGGTCCCTCTCACAGTTACTACTATTGAGCATGGTGCCACTTATGCTGTACTTGTGCATTTGGTTTTTCTTGCCTAAATGTAGAACCTTGCTTTTTTCACCATTGAATTTCATTTTGTTAGATAGTGCCCAGTGTTCAAGTCTGTCCAGATCCTTCTGTATCTTAAGTCTGTCTTCTGGAGTGTTGGCTATTCCTGCCAGCTTGGTGTCATCTGCAAATTTGATGAGTTCCCCATCTATCCCTTCATCCAAATCGTTGATGAAGATGTTGAAGAGTACTGGGCCCAGAACAGATCCCTGGGGCACCCCACTACACACTTCCCTCCATATAGATGCAGTTCCATTGAGGACCACTCGCTGAGTACGGCCGGTCAGCCAGCTACGGATCCATCTGGTGGTGGTTCTGTCTACCCCACATTTTTCTATCTTGTCAAGTAGTAGTTTGTGATCTACTTTATCAAATGCCTTACTGAAGTCCAAGTAAATTATGTCCATAGCATTCCTCTGATCCACTAATTTTGTCACTTGGTCAAAGAATGCAATAAGATTTGTCTGGCATGATCTATTTTTGACAAACCCGTGTTGGCTTTTAGTAATGACTTTGTTTGCCTCTAGGTGTTCGTTGATTCGTTGTTTGATTATCTTTTCCAGGATCTTCCCAGGTATTGAGGTCAGCTGATAGGTCTGTAATTTCCTGGATCCATTTTTTTTCCTTTTTTGAGGATGGGAACTACATCAGCTCTTTTCCAGTCCTCTGGTAGTTCCCCTGTGTTCCAGGATCTTTGAAAAATATAGTTCAGTGGCTCCGATATCACATCTGCCAGTTCCTTGAGAACTCTGGGATGTAATCCATCTGGTCCTGGCGATTTGAACTCATCTAGGCTGGACAGGTGTTCACTAACCATTTTCTTGCCTATCTTAATTTGTGTTTCTGTTTTGTTTTTTATGGCACTATTTTTGATAGGTTGGTCTGTTTTTTCCCTTTGTGTAAAGACAGATGCAAAAAATGAGTTTAATAGTTCTGCTTTCTCCCTGTTGCTTGTCACCTTCTTGCCACTTCCACCCACTAATGGACCAATCTTTCCTTCACTTTTTTCTTGTTTTTTACATGTTGAAAGAAGCTTTTTTTTGTTATTTTTGACTTTGGTCGCAAGCCTTAGTTCATTTTGAGCCTTGGCTTTCTTCACTTCATCTTTGCAGGCTTGGGCTATTTGCTGATATTCTGACTTAGTTATGTTCCCCTCTTTCCATTTTCTATACTTGTCCTTTTTATCTTTCAATTTGTCAGAGAGTTCTTTATGCAGCCACGCTGGTTTCTTTTGGGAGCTGTTGTTTTTCCTCTTTGTTGGTATTGTGCTAGACTTTGCTTTTATTATCTCATTTTTCAAAATTTCCCAAGCTTCTTGAGTTGTTTTCCCCTTGAGGATTCTCATCCATGGAATCCTTCCCAAGCCCTCTCTAAGTTTATTGAAATTAGCTCTCTTGAAGTCCAAGACTCTAGTTTGACTGTGTTCTAGTGCTTGTGCTTCTATAATGTTGAATTCAAATATTGCATGATCACTTCCTTCCAGGGTTCCTATGGCTTCAACACCGTCTATCATTTCATCTCTGTTAGTGAGAATTAGATCCAAAATGGCTAATCCCCTAGTTCCTTTCTCTACTTTTTGGGAGACAAAGTTGTCTGCTAGGTTTGCCAGGAACCTGTTTGATCTTCCACTTGGTGCGGAGTTTGTCTCTCAGTTGATGTCAGGGTAGTTAAAGTCCCCCATTACTATTGTGATGTGCTTCCTACATACCTTAGTTAGCTGACTAGCAAAAAGTTCATCTATTTCCTCTGTTTGGTTGGGTGGTCTGTAGTATACACCTATGGCAATGTCATTTCCCCTCTCTTTTATATTGACCCAAATGCATTCAAGACAGTTTTTATCATTGTTGTGCTCTATTTCTGTGGAGATGTAGTTATTTCTTATATAGAGAGCAACTCCACCTCCTCTTTTATTTGGTCTGTTTCTTTTAAATAATTTAAATCCCTCTAGCTTTGTGTTCCATGTGTGGGTTTCATCCCACCATGTTTCCGTAATGGCAACAATATCGTATCTGCCCTCATTAACCTGAATTTCTAGTTCACCCTGTTTGCTGTTCATACTTTGTGCATTGGTGTATAAACATTTGAGTCCTTTGTGGGTGGCCCTGTGTTTCCTTTCTACATAACCTGTGTGGTGCCTGAGTTCCCCTATTGTCTTACCACCTATTGGTTAGTGCACTTTATGTGGCACTCGCTATTAGAGGCTTCATTTTGATTGGTAGCAAGGTTGGTATTCTTGTCCACACACACATCTATGCTATATGCACTGATAACCCTATAGTTTTTAAATTGCCGGGGACAGGGTTGTTCCGTATCAATTAACTCCCTGTCCCCGCTGTTTAGTTTAAATTTCCCTCCAGAAAATCTGTGAATTTATAGCCGAGTAACTCAGTCCCTTGTTTTGATGGATGCAAACCATCTCTTTTGTACATCTTTTGATTGGACCAGCTACTGACATCGTGACTAATATATCCAAAGCCTTCCCCTTTACACCACTCCTTTAGCCACATATTGAATTGTGCTATGCGCTGGCCTTTTCCGTTTTGCTCCTTATACACTGGTAAGACCTCTGAGAAAGTAAGCCTACAGCCTATTCTGCTAAGTTCCTTCCCCAAGCTCTGGAAATCATTCTGCACAGAGAGTACATCTTTTTGGGACAGATCATTAGTGCCAAGATGTACAATAGCCTCCACATCACAGTCCTTGCTGCCATTCTTGATTATTTTAGAAATACGCTTCTTGTCCCTACTGGCAGTAGCACCTGGAAGACACCTGACCTGTTTCAAAGCCTCTGTGTCCTTCCCTAAATTTACATCCCTTATAATTGAATCATCTACCAGAAGGTAGCTTCTCTTTTTGGGAGCCTTTCTATTCTTGCATGACTGATGTGCAATACCTGATTCACACTTCTCCCTGTCAAAATCTAGTTCTTCATCTCAGACCACAATCCCCTGCTTATTTGAGTTATCTTCACAAATACCTTTACCTGTCTCCTTAATGTCCCTATTAAGGTCAGCAAGGGCACTGTAACTGTTGTGCAGTGACACAGCGAAAGCTTTGTGTTTATGGTTCACAGCTCTCACCCTGCCAGATCCCACGGTTGTCCACACTGCCCTTCTCCTGCAGGATCTTTGTGGTAAAGGGGGCTGATAGCATGGGGGCTTACTAGAGTAGAGGGGCTGAACTGGACACCTAATTTCTGCCCAAAGAACACGGATTACAGACCCTAGGTAAATGATCTGTCCTTGTAGGCTAGTGATTTGTTTACAGATAGGACAGTTTCCAAGTTTGAAAAGGGTACTCCGAAAGACAGCTGCAAAGCAAGTGTTGCACTGAACTAAGCCAGACATCTTAGATACAAGGGATGTCAGACACACTTGCCTTGAATGTACTGCTACTGTTTGTGATTTTTAGTTATATAATTATATAGTTCAGGGCCTCGCTACTTTCCTGGTGGATTCTCCCAAAACTTACAGATTAAGCAGCAGCTGAGGCAATGCAGCACGTTCCAGCAGCCCGACTGGAATTGAAATGGGGTTTAAATAGAGTATAATACACTATAAGTATAATGGAGATCCAATCAGGGCCTCGCTACTTTCCTGGTGGATTCTCCCAAAACTTACAGATTAAGCAGCAGCTGAGGCAATGCAGCACGTTCCAGCAGCCCGACTGGAATTGAAATGGGGTTTAAATAGAGTATAATACACTATAAGTATAATGGAGATCCAATCAGGGCCTCGCTACTTTCCTGGTGGATTCTCCCAAAACTTACAGATTAAGCAGCAGCTGAGGCAATGCAGCACGTTCCAGCAGCCCGACTGGAATTGAAATGGGGTTTCAATAGAGTATAATACACTATAAGTATAATGGAGATCCAATCAGGGCCTCGCTACTTTCCTGGTGGATTCTCCCAAAACTTAAAGTTAAATGTGCAAGTCAAATAAATGTTAAATAAAAGTTAAAAAGCTTACCGAAAGTGGCCTCTATCCTTCTTAGACCCCATGCCATGACAATTACATGGGCTGGGGTATAGGTGTCTTCACAATCATCATTACTAGTAATTATATGCTTCTCTTATGGGAGATGTAACATTTCAGAGCCATTAAAGTTTGTGAACTTGCTAGCCCAGTGAGCAGTGAGACGAGAGATGTTGACTTGTTGACCAGTTGACCTGGGAAAAGGTGAAGCCCCTGATGTGTTAGAGATAAAATATCTTTTCATTTCTGTGACTGATGCAAACTGATGTTACTTCATAGCAACAATGGAGTAAGAAAAGAACACTTGATACTGGTGATATAATGCAGATGGGGCCTTGCCTAATAGTTCAAGCCCTGGCAAGATGCTCTCAATTAAAAGGGCAACAAAATAGATTCTTTGCTCCTTGACAACATTTTACAAGCAATGCCATTTTCTTGCAAGTTGCTATTTCCCTGTTGGATACCATTTTAGTAGAGCTGACTTTTTGAAAGTCCATGCAATTCTACACAGTAAGCAAAGTTCTAAATTCTACCCTAGATTTAGTTGTTTTTGTCATTTCATGTATCTATAAATCAAGCACATTGTATCTGCAGTGTTTGTAGACAAGACAAACTATAAAATAGTGATTCAAATCATTAGGTATATCATTTTTAAAAAATGTATTGGAAATTATAAAGTAATAATAGACATTTTAAGGTTTTTGCAAAATATTCATTTTTAATAAAAGGTTACTTCTGGCCCAAAATTTGCTTGGAATGTATACACTACAATTGTGTGGATTGATCTAGCCAGAGGAAAAATGTAAGATGTCACAGGCGTTGCATTTAAAAGCAAATAAGAATTTTCTGCCAATTTCTGTGTCTGTCCACAATTATTTCTGGAAATGTTTCTGAAAAGAGGGCGAGACTCAATATAAGCATAACAGATTCCCCAAAATGTTCAGAATGTACAATAATTAATGATGACATATTTTGAACTCCTCCTTGGAGTATTCTGTTGGCAACCAAAAGATTTGAGAGATGTTTCTGTTGTAAATTGCCAGTGTTGCATGCTCAAAGAAAAGGAGAAAGGGGAAAAAAAAACACTGAATAAATTTGGATAGAAAACAAATTCTTGATTTATTGGAGTTTATTTAGAAAGTAAAAAGAATACTATCATATAAGAATAGCAACTTTTTTCCTTTCATTGTGTTGATTTTGTTTTTGAAATGATCACTAATCTCCTGTTTACCTGCTCCATCTGCTGATCATATTAACATGTTCTCTTTATCTTTGTATACTATAAAACTAACTTTAAAATATAGGGATGTCTTAGTGAAGCTAATGATGACTGAAATAGGCATCCTATCAACTGTTATTCTGTGACAATCCAGTTTATTATTAATTATCCAGAACACATAGCAGTACATCATCGATTATATTACAGAAATGTCTTCAAATCATAAACATTTGCACTCTTTCTGAGCTGAGTTATAAAATATTGGACATGCAAAGTTTCCATCAAGTGATATATAAAAATATTTTTGATACTCAGCAGTTAGAAAATTAATGTAAATATCCTGATCTCAGTTTATATAAAATAGGTACCAGACAATCATTAAACACAAAAGTTGTATTCCAAGTGGTAGCTCATTTTAACCAAAGAGAAATTCTCCACTCTTTTGCCTGCCAGATTTATGTTGTTCCTTTTCAGCTTCATAAGGATGGTTTATTCTGTGTTTATAAAGCTGGATGTGATTACATAAAGGAAATAAGTTGAATTAATGGTTTTAAAAGAACAGAACTTTAGTAAGTAGCATTACAGAATAGTTAACAAACAGTGAAAAAAATTCCCATTAGTTCATGTTTAAAACTGATGTTTTTAAAATGTGACAAGACCAAAATAGCTTTGAACTTTGAATAAATTCCCTGAAGTATTGGGGCATCACACTCCCATCAACACTGGTAACTATATCTTGTTTTTACTGCTTTTTTTTCTATGAGTATCAATTATTCATCCGGCAGCATGAGTGTCAATAGTATTTATAAATAAATAAATGGCAAATCTTCATCTTAAGATGATTGCTTCTAAATTAGATAATTTAAGATTAAAGGGCAGATTATATGGAGAAGTACATTTTTTCCTAATTTAGACAGCATTGTTAGTACTGAGTAAACAAAACTAACACACACACACAATGAAATAGGATTTGTCCGAAATGGTGTAGGGTTTCCTGCCCGAGCAGGGGGTTGGACTAGATGACCTCCAAGGTCTCTTCCAACTTTACTATTATTATTATTATTATTATTATTATTATTATTATTATTATTAATTATTATTATTATTATATATATTTATACAAATACTACCATTTCTTTAGTGACTGTTCAAAGTTATAGTGGCACTGAAAAAAAAATCATTTAACAAGTGGTCCTTACATCTTACATCTGTAGGTCAAGGACTATATGCATGCAATATAATTTCCACCTCATCATTCTATAGCAGACATTGTTTCATGAGTTGCTTGATACTCTCTGGGCTTGCTTGTTTTCTTGAAGATATTTCATTATCCAAAGTAGATAATATCATCAGTTCTAGTTCTGATGACTAGCACTGATAATGTTACCTAGTCTGGGTAATAAAACATGTGGAAGAAAACAAGCAAGGTCAGAGAGCACTAAGGAACCGTCATGTCAATCTTGAGCTACAAATATTCTCCTTTATTGGTAGATATTGCTGCTTTAGCAAAGGTATAAGTGAGGAAGAACAGATATGCAAAAAAAAAAAATCTACAAATGAATCTTTCTATGCATGGAACAGCCAGTTTGGGGTATTTCTTTGCACATGGACTGAAACAAAAATGCTTGGGAGGAGGGTGAAAAAAGTCAACAATATTAGCAACAGCTAGGGGAAAGAGGGACTGGAGGTAGGAACCACGAGATATAGATAGTGAACTGACACATTCAGCACATCACAGGTTTCAACTGCTTCTCCCTGTGCTGAAACCATCTGGAAATTAAGCCAATTTAATAATCCGCTTTCAGTCCATTCTTCCTTTTCAGCAATGATGCTGGTCAAGTGTTACATTCAGATAGTATTTGTCTAGGCCCCTGATTAGGGATTTCCAGTCTTCTTTATCTTTCTTACCTATACTGAGAAAGTGAAGAATTTATTTTCTTTCCATGACCATCCTTTTGAGGACGTGATTTCCATTGATGGGCCTTTTGCTTAGTCACCCTCCCTTGATTCTCATGTATTTGATACTTTCCACCCAGTATCTTCCTTGATGGCAGGGAAAAAAAGAAACAATTTTGTGTTCCTTCCTGTCACTTAGAACAAAAGATGAAACTGGAAGAACTTTTGTCAGTTTCATCTGATGAAGAACTGCTCTATCATTCATGGATTTTTTAAAAAGTCTATATTTTAATCATTTTAAGGTATTTAAAAAAGATCTATTTCCCTGGTCTAGTAATGAACTTGAGAAAAAAAGTCATCCAGCCTTTCATCAGTCCACTATTGAATTATTTAAAAAAGGAGAAAAAAAGATAGCATTTAGCCATTTACCTTGTGAAAGACCCTTCAGAACAGGGCAAACATCTCAACACAAAATGACCCTGGAGAGCAGTGAGCAGAGACTGGATCAAATATTCCTGCTACAGTGCACAGTAACCAACTAAGCATTTGTGTATGTGGAAATTAAGCTTAGCAGGCAAACTATATATTGCTGCTTGTACTGGAAAAAATTAGAAAAGAGTACCTTTGATGTACAGGTAGTCTTCATATTACAACAGTTCATTTAATGACTATTTGAAGATGCACGACACTGAAAAAAGTGACTTGTGACTGTTTTTCATACTTACAACCATTGCAGTATCCCCATGGTCACACGATCAAAATTCAGATACCTGACAAATGACTCATTATGACAGTTGCCATATCCCAGGATAATGTGATCACTTTTTGCAGCCTTCTGACAAGCAAACCAGATTCACTTAACAACCATGTTACTAATGTAACAAGTGCAGTGATATACGGGGCAAAATTCACTTAACAACTGTCTTATTTAGCAACAAAACAGTTGGGCTCAGTTGTGGTCATAAGTCAAGGACTACCTGTGTCAGAGCATGCACAGTCTTACTGCACTGAGATAAGCCAGGAGTAAGCACAGTAAACAGTGGTCTATATTATATGATATCTACAATATCATACACCAGGAACAATATACATACACGCAGTGCTTTTTTTGTAAGAAAAAAATGTGCCGGAACTCACATCTTGTTAATCTTTTATTTACCTTTTGCACATAGTCAATCACTATACACACACCCATACATGTCAGTTGTATAATGAAACTTAATGGTCGTCACCCTCAGTAAGCACTCAGCATGCAACCACATGACCAATCACAAGCATAGCAGTGCCCCAAGCCGAGCAGCCAGATAAAGTACGGATGCCTTGGACTCGACACACAACCAGCCCGCATGCACCGTTTTAATGATTTTGCCACCGACCTGCTATGCTCGACAGAGTGATTCAAGTCCATGTGGACCAAACATCAAATTTTCAAAAGTTATTTTTAAAACTTGGAAAATCTGTCAAACAAAGATGCCAGAACTCTGTTCCAGTGAGTTCTATGACAAAAAAAGCACTGCATACACATGCTAATACAGCAGGATCCAACACACCATAATTACAGAAGGAAAAGTGGAAGAGAGAGCGCACATCTGTGGAGCCTTCCCTTTTATACAAAGCTCTTAAAGGGACACAGACCCAACTGGCTCTTAAAAGGACATAGACCCCGCTAGGTCTTTCCCAACATTACATCATACATGTCACATTGCATAAGCTGGTTAGCTGTTAAATTATTACCTTGACAACCTGTATGGTAAGGCAATATGTGAGAAGTTCCCTCATAGTCCATCTGGGTACACCCTGAGGACAAGATCATCTCTTCCTGTCCTTAGAAATCATTAAGTGGGGTGTTCTTACACTTAGATGAACAGAGGAATTCTTAAGATAGAAGAAATAAAAGATAAATACATTTATATAAATACTTTATCATTTTCTTCAGTTAAAGTCAGGTCCCTACCTTTGAATTTTCTTTTAGCTCCATAAAGAAAAAGGATATGGGATGCAAGAACACTTCTTATTCTGAACAGCTAATAGTAACTTGAAAAGTTGGATGTTATTATTTCAATTGAGGCAATGGCCTGTGCAAAAAGTAATAAACCATTCCATTATTACTAGCATATGACTTTGAATGTGATCTCATTTCCCCTCCACAATCACCAAATGTTGAGTGCTATTCCCAAAAACATAGGAAATTTTCTTCAGTGTTTTTTGGTCACTGTGTGCAAAAAAGTATATTTATGGTATAATATTTAAGTTGCTATCAAAAGATTGGATAGGTGTGCTTATTTCATTGCAAAAATTCAGCACAAAAAAGCACCTGGTCGATGGGTTATATGCAAATGATATGAACTAAAGCTGCCATTTTAATTAAGTGAAAGAGATGTTTACAAATTTAAACTAATCACATTATCTTCACTATAAAACAAAATATACGGCAGATGAACCTAATAATAGCTCTTAAAAGGGTTTCTGAGACAGATAGAGAAACAACAGAAGAGTTTTGGTAGGGCAATCATTCTGAAGCCAAGGCCACAAGAGATGTCAGTTTCAAATCAAGGCATACTTGGATGATTGCCATAAATCAGAGTTAGATATATATGGGAATCTGCTTGATTTGAATTAAATGTTTCAACTTCTGTCTGGTAGAATAGAAGACACATGCCTTTGCACTCTGTATTCATTAGCAAAATTCTGACAATCACTATGCTTTTCCTAACATTTATCTTTACATCATACCAAAATTCCTTTGTGAAAACCGTCTAAGTCAAATGGAGATAAATATAAATAGAATTCCCTCAATACTTTGGTCCCATAACATTTCAGATGAAGTTGAAAAACTAATGAACCAAATACTGATGAAAATAAACCAATGTCTGAATGAAACCAGCAAGGGAATTCCTTCTTTATGAATTGTTATATTTGTCCTAGATGAAGATGAATGGCTCCTTTATTTATTAGTAAGGAAGTTTACAAGTTTGGTAATTGTCTTTTAGCAGGTTAAGAATAAGCTTTGGCTGTTAAAAAAATAAAGATTTTGTTAGCAAATAATTCTCATAAGGCATTTCATTTATTAGAATTAGTTTCTATGGACAGGCTATATATAGAATTCACCCAACTACAACACTATTTAATAATTCTCTGTGAGTAATTTTCTTGCTCTGTTTTTCTCATTTATACTTTTACTTTTTGCCTAATAAGACTTGACAATGTGTACTTAGGTTTATGATTCTTGTAGCGATAGAAACTGATGAACTCTTTAAAAAAAAAGAAAAGGAAGAAAGAAAACCCCAAGTTTATGAAGCAATTCTGCACATATTTACTTAAAGACAAAACTCATCTAATTCAGTGGATTATCCCAGGTATAGATTCATTAAATTATTGAATTTGTTGAACTAAGAACAAGGATTACACTATAATAAAAATAATTATTATGTTTTACTTGCCCAATAGCTGAACTTTGCTCCACATATTTGTAAAACAAACGTACTGTAGTGCAACTCATGTGGCCCTTGGACTCTTTTTGACCACCTTCTCCAAATTGGATGAGACTAAAATGCTGGCCTACTACTTTATATTGGGGAAGTTTAGAGACTGAAGAAAGAAACTTCACCTGTTCAAATTTCCAACCTCCTCTGGTCAAACCAGCTTTTGGTCCTGAGCTTGTTCATGGTTAGTACACAGCTCACAACATGCTGCAGAAAGGCTGATGCAGCTTTCAAGATAGAGGGTATTGTGTACTAGTGTGTGAGTGGTGCATATTGGAATGCCTAGTATATCTTGAAACAGAAAAGTGAGCAGAAAATTAAGGGAAGAAAAAGGACCAGCACAGAAGAAATTCTTGGGTCCAGAGGGGAATGTGAGAAAGCGACTTAGAGTAACTCTGCTCTAATTAGACTAGATATTATCTGTGCAAAATCATTATTTTAGTAGTTTTTGAAATTCTGTTATATTACTCTACTAGCAATAAAGGGTTTTTTTTTCCAGCAGTCTAAGTATTCATATTTCCTGAGTTCCCAGCCTTGTGGGGCTTAACGGTTACTTAATGGTTACTTCCATGAATAAAAGGATCTTATGGACACATTCTGTGGAACTCTGTTCTTTATTTTCATTTCATAAGATCTTCATGCAAGCAAACTTCAAATATTTATCTCGGCTCTGATTTATTTGATGTGATCCCAAGCAGTGGTGGGATTCAGATATGTGAATAACTGGTTTTCTGTGTGGATGCCGCTTCTGAAAGTCCATTCTGGTCCTGGGCAACAAAACATTAGCTACCGGTTCTGCCGAAATGGTGCGAACCAGCTGAATCCCACCACTGATCCCAAGTACAATGATCCTTCAAGCTCATTTTTTGAGCTCTGAAAGAAAGTAATTTTCACGTTGAACCTCCATAGCTACAGGAGACAGAAAAACTATGGTAATCTATGTTGTGCTGTACTATGCTATGCTTTATAAAATCTACGAAAAGAAGTTGATATAATTCTGACATTTCTACAGCAAAGGATTTCTGAATGAATATAATATGGGTTGGTCATAGGCCAGATGTAGATTAGAGTATTGGAAAATGGTTTCTTATTATAAAAGATCAAATCTTCCTGTTCACTTACAATCCCAGAGGATCCTTCTCCTGCATTCTGTATCCTGCAATTTAGTTGTATAGTTTAATGTCTTTAATTTTGCCTGCCTATCTGAAACCACAGAGTTGCAAATGGCAACTTTCTGTTTTTATAAAGATGGTTTTGCTGCCAAAAGTTATTTGCACTTCCCATGTGACAGAGAATACAAATGGAGTTAATTTACTAGGCTTCGTTTGTATTTGTTTTCATATGGACAAGAATATTGAGGATTAATTAAGGATTAAAAATGCTTAAATCTTGGAAAAGTGTCAAAATTCTCAAATGTTAGAATAATAATAGCCTGCAACAAACTATTACTGACTTCATATCTGCATAGTATTTTTGAAATGTGAGCAGCCACTGGTTTTCAGTAACTTATAGGATGTTTCATTCTGCTCTATTTTCCCCAGATGTTCAAACAATGTTTAATAACCAAACAACATTCTGTGACTACTGAGAATGTGTTTGTGCTATTTTTCCTGCCTATTGTTTTTTTTAGAGTTACCTGTATTTCTGCTGTGTTTTTGTAGCTGTGGAAACCTTGAACATCAGATCTGCTGTGAATGGTGGAAGAAAGGCTAAATAAAAATGTATACTTAGAGAACTGGCTCTGTAACTATTTACACAATTCTTCTTACATTTTACATACAGCTATGCACTCAACCCATTTCAGTTGTTTGGGGTCACAACATTTGAACTGAGTGAACACTTAAATTGTTTAGATGCCTTAGTTTTCTTTTCTTTTAAGTGATTTACCAAATGTATTGTTTTGATCGCCATGTTTTAAACCAAAGTTTACTCAACGTTCAGTCATGTGCAATAAGACCACTTAGTAAAAAAATTATGTTGCCTAGTTTGATAATGAAACATCTGCACGAATGCAACTTAGCTTAGAGAGCACCAAGGACTCCATAGTTCAACCCTGACTTACAAATATTCACTTATATCAGGAAGCATATTGTGACATATTGTGTCTACCAACTGGGAGGTGCAGTGATGGACTACAGTGAAGCAACGGCTTGGGCCATATAGTATAGAAAGAAAAGCTTCTGCCAAAGAATTTTTATGTTTCCCCCCACAAAGGTGGTTTTTGGAATAATTTATTTGCGGCTCACCATTCCCTTCCTACTGGTTGGAAGGGACGTTGTTACTTGGGTACCATTTTTCCAGGGCTATTGCTCCTGCTAAAACCCACAGACCTCCATGTTCCCACTCCTTCTTTCCGTCTTTCTAGTGAATGGAACCAATTTTTTGACACAGTTGTCCCTCAATTAGGCATCAATATGCTATGGGAACAGTGTAAAAGCTTTTCTATTTTGTTAGAAACAGTAGCAAATACTACTGCTTCCAGTCTGGAGGTTATAGGCTCCAAACTTACTGCCATCCCCACCACTGTACTACAAAACCAATTGGCTCTCGATTACATTCTGGCCAAGGAAGGAAGTCTGTGCAAAATTGTAGGTATATCATGCTTCTTCTATATACCTGATGGCAACCGTAGCTTGTTCCACAGTATTGCCAAAACACAGCAAGCTGTACATAACTATAAAGACGCCCCCCCCCCCTTCCTCCTTTGAGGATTTCAATGATAGTGGTTTCTTTGGGGTTTTTTCTAGCATGTTTTCTGGCCTGGGAGGGCAAATAGTGGTGTTCTTATTATCTGTTGTTTTCATCCTTTTCCTTTTGTATTTGATTTCTTGCATTGTCAAAAAGTGCATTTTTACTGCCACTCCTAAGTCTTCTCCAGTGCTTCTTATGACAATTAATGCCCATGTTCTTGTTGGTCTTCTTTGTCAAGCTCCCCCTCCTCATGGCCAGCTATTTCCCATGCTCCCTCTGTCAGGTCTTTTATGCAACCGACCATCACCCTAACTACAGGTGATGCCACATACACCACTATGCAAAAATTGCCAACTTGTTAACCTGTCTAAGTATATTTTCTATTGCTGTAATGCCTACCAATGATAGTTTCCTCCTTCATCTTAAATGAAGGATGCTGAATCAAAAGATAATTTGCTTTTGCGCGCAAAGAACTAATCATGTGTGTTGTCCTCACGGACAAGAAGTGGGGACTGTGGGAGATGAAAATATAGTCTCTTACACATAAAGTAAGATAAGTCCCACAGCAAGGATTTAAAACAAAGCTTTAACTCAAACTGTTTCACGATATGAACAAATTATTTGTAATCTGCTGAGCTGTTGCTTGTGTGCAATAAGAAATTGCAAAGTAGATAGTTTTACATGTATATTTGGAACACAAGCATTGTAACCATGGGAAAAGAGGAACTGAAAGTAACAGATGGATGAAGGTTTCAGATGTACACGGGTGTATGTGGAAACTGCTGGTCAGCACAAAAGAACAAGGAATTGATTTTGCAAAATAATGACTATCAGTGGGTGGTCATTAGAATAAAGGTATAAAAATGTTAGTTTAGGATTAGCTTGGGGCCATTGGCCTATAGCTGTCCTTTGGAATTTGCTATACCTCATTGCAATGGGTTAATGTAAGTGATGTTGTGTTATTATGCTTGTTATGTTCCAAAATTATTAGCAAAATAAACCTCTGAATCTTAAAGTAAGAATTATTGTTTTGTGTTGCTGTCTCTTGTCTTTTCATTGAGTTTTTCCATAACATCAGGAAGGATGGATCACATCTCTCTCTCTCTCTCTCTCTCTCTCTCTCTCTCTCTCTCTCTCTCATTGTGTGTGTGTGTGTGTGTGTGTGTGAGAGAGAGAGAGAGAGAGAGAGAGAGAGAGGAGGGTAACATAGCCCAGAGAAGGATTGGAGATGATGAGAGGATAGCCACTCCCTAAATCTCCCAAGGCATATCCATTAGAATGAGTATAATATTGGTTTAGTCTGGCAAAAGTTTTTGAGCTGGGCCTGACACGTATTCAAATCATCATTCAAGTATAAATGGCCCTGAGAGAGAGTGTGTGTGTAGATAATACCCTGAACAATTGTGTAGAAAGTATTTACTTATTAAACAATTACTAGTTTAATCATTTCACTTTATAGAAAAAGAATAATAGTTTTCACGAACCATGAATAAATTTTATATATTTATATGGACTCAGTATATAAATAATTGACAGTCTGTTTGCCACACTTCATGGTGTGCATGCAAGATTCTTGCAAGGAAGGATATCCAGGCAAGAAATGTACAATATGTGAAGAAGCTCCTTGTTAAAGTGTCAATGAAACGATAAGAACTCAGCATCTCATTTTTCAGAATAGCCACCATGTAGATGAAAACCAGCATCTACTTTTTTTCCCTTGCTAGATAGGTGGAATTGACAAGTCACTGTCCAGGAATCTTGTTAGAATGGCAACCCTGCCACTTATTATTTTTCAAATGCAGAACTCATATCTCAAACTGGTCTGTCCAGCAGTCAGTTGGCATTACATCTGTGGAGTATAAGCCAAGCTAGTATGTTGCAAAGATAAACTAAAACACAAAATGTTTATTATTTACTAGTTGATTAAGTTTGGATTTTGCATGTGTAAATCCACATATTTAGTTGCTACTGGAAACTAAATGATTGTTAAAACTCAAATCTGTGAAAGAAAAGATGACAATGCATGTCCAGTTTAATGTTCTTAAATTTTATGTGCTCTTGCTGGGTCTATATAGGAGGTTGCACTGCATTATTAATGAAATTCATTTGTGTGGCTAACTCTTAGGTTTATATTAAAATATTTAACATAACATTTATATATATATGTATGTGTACATGTATTCATTTATTATCTTTCCTAGTATTAGGAATGGAATGAGTCCTGCCATTTTGAGCCATTTTGCTTGTTTATTATGAATGCTTATGAACATTCCCTGAAATTCAAGATTATCTATATATTTTTTTCTTGGACAGGAACAGGGAAGAAAAGATGAGATTCTCTTTTCTTTATTGCTTTCCATCTGGGATTCCTTTTGCATTAGAATATATATTTTATAGGACAAAAGTTGCTGCATTTGATTCAGCATTTTAACAGATTCATTTCTCATCTGTTTCAAATCTCTCCTTCCCAAAAAATTAAATGATGTTTGTTAATACCTGATAACTTAGAAGTAACCAGGAGTAGAAAATGGGGTATTTTGCAATTTCCTGTTTATTAATGTATGCATTTTCTTCTTTCTGTTTTATTTCTAGTGTACCTAACATCTTCAGATGGAGAATTACTTGCAGTTTTCTTTTTTTTTTTTCTCCTTGTTAGAACATTTTGAAATATATTTCAACCAAACTTCAGTATTGTTATACTTTAAAAAAACAGTAATGCTAATCTTTTACTGGCTAGTCTAGAGAAAAGAAGGACTAGGGGTGACATGATAGCCCTATTCCAGTATTTGAGGGGCTGCCATAAGGAAGAAGGGTTCAACTTATTGTTATGACCCAGGTGCTCAAAGCAAGGCAGGCCTTTAGAGAATTCCTTTATTGCCCTCAAGTGTTCAACAACTGGCCCTCCAATGATTAGTAAGGCTCCAACCTATGCTACCCTGAAGGCAGCCACAGCCCATATATTGCCAGGAAAGTCCACAAGGTGAAGTCCAGGCATAAAACAAATGGCAGCCCTTAGAGCAAAGACAAAGTACAAGGCAAAGGCAGTTCTGAAGATAAAGCAAAGCAAAGGGCAAAAGCAGTCCACAGGGCAAGAATAAGACAAACGGCAGTCCTCAAAGCAAAGACAAGGCAAAAGCAGTTCTCAAAGCACGGCAAAAGGCAGGAGTCAAAGTGTGGGGTGGTGTAATCCAAAGCAAACAATTGTTCCTGGCAAAAACTAACTCTCTATGGCACGGGTGTCAAACTCGCTACATCATGTGACATGTCACAACGTATCACAACTTTCTTTTGCATTGCCAGAGCTGGGCTGGGTATGGCCTCTGTATGATAAAACCAGCCCACGAGCCCACAGTTTGACACCCCTGCCCTATGGCTTCCCCTTAAATCACTCCACTCCCAGTGTTCCTTATGAGAAGGGGTGGAGTTACCTGCTCCTGAGTAGCCCTGAAGCCCTTCTCTGAGCTTGCTTACACTCAGCTTTCCCTACTCTTGGATTGAGTAGGAGAGGCATCTGTTCCTCATCAGAGGTGATCTGCTGTCTGTCAGCACCACTGCCTTTCAGCAGCTGATTCTCCTCTGTGTCTGTGAAGGCAGACAGCTCTCCATCTGGTTAGCCAGCTCCCCCAATGCCTGAGGGGTCCTGGAGAGCAGCATCTTCAACCCCTGGCTTCTCCACACATGCGAAGGGAGATGTGCCAATTTCGTTGGATGGTTCCAATTCCAACTCCTCCTCTTTCTCCTCCAAACCAGGCTCCCAGGGGGCCATGACACTTATTTTCCAAAGCACCAGAAAGCAAGACAAGAAGTAATAGATGGAAACTAATCAAGGAGAGAAGCAATCTGAAATTAAGGAAAAAATTGCTAACAGTGAGAACAATTAACCAGCGGAACAGGTTTATATACTGTATATAATTTCTATATGGTCTCCTGCTTGAGCAGGAGTTTGGACTAGATGATCCCCAAGATCTATTCTGATTGATTGATTGATTGATTGATTGATTGATTAAAGATCAGTAAGTTCAATGGTTGCATGCATGTATATGGTTTGGGAAAAGGAGATCGAATAAAATCAAATTAAAAGTTGAGTTTCCCTTTGTTTTGAAGATACAAAGCATTACTTTCTGCAACATAGCCTGTATCCCACCATGTGGTATGCTGTGAAAGGAAATAGGCTAGCAAAAAAAAGGAATCTTTTTGTTTTCTCTCTTTTGAAGATATAATTAGATGCCCTTCAGCTGTCCAAGTAAAGATATTTGGCAGATTGTAGTAAAGGTGGGGTTTGTGCACCTCAGGACATGATTCTTGTGAACTATGTGTGTGACATTGTCAACCTAATAAAAAGAGGCTGATCTTCCAGAACATGTCACAACATGTAGTCTATCTTTTGTGCTCAAAAGCAGCAGGGTCTTCTAATTTAGCACTATTGTTCTCATTACTTTCTTCTGCTTATGGCACATTTACTCAGACTGTTAGGCTCATGTATTTATTTCCTTAATGCATAGTTAAGGGAAAAGAGTCATCTGAGCTAATTGTGCTCTCTCTTGCTTTTCAGATATCTTGCTTTGAAGGCAAGATGGGATAACAAAACATGCAGTATATAGACTGCAGAACAAATAACTCTTGTTCAGTTTGGTCAAAATAACAATCAAATGTGATTTAAACAGTACCATTTATTATTTGAATATATACAGTTATGATCTGAGGAATGTAATAGAATAGTTTTAAATCCTGGTGGTAAGCATTTTTGAGAATTGCAAATGTTAATGCAATATATACCTACAGTATGCTGTGTATGGCCTACTTTAGATGTTTGAATTAGAAACAACAAGTGTACATCATGGAACAAATCAAATCAAAACTTTAATACTGCAATAAAAATTCATAAAGCTATAATTAATAAAAGAAAAAGTAGATATCAAATGCAATTAAATTACATATAATAAATGTAACAAATATATTCTACTACTAAATGTTCAGAATAATGAAAACTAAAAACATAAAGGCCTTTGACCACTACATCTGCAGTGCCAAAATGGTGCTTTCTCCTCTCCTTTTTAAATTACATGGGTGAGCTCATCTGTCACCCTGGACTGAGGTAATATCAGTATGCTGGTGATACTTAATTGTGTATCTTTATCCTTTTTAAATTAAGCATTTCCATCTTATCCTGGTATCTGGAGGCTGTGAGGGTATGTACAGAGAACAACAGGCTTCAGCTGAACCTTGGCAAAACTGAGTTGACTCGGTTTTGGGGGGCCTGTTGATTCTAGAACTAGGCCATCTTTGGTGCTGAATGGGGTTGCACGGCCCCAGACAGATCCAGTACACAATCAGGGGATCCTCCTAGATTCTGTTTGATGAGCAGTTGGCAGTGTGGCTAGGAGGGTCTTTACATAGCTTCATTTTATGTACCAGTTGGCCCCATTCCTGAATCAGCAAGCTCTTCTTACAGTCAATCAAGTCCTGGTCAGTTCCAGATTGGACTGCTGCAACCTAGTCTACAAGGGGCTTGAAGAGTATATGGAAGTTTCAACTGTTTTGGAGTGCATTAGTGCAGGCAATTACATGCACCTCTAAAACAACATATGTTATACTTCTCGGTGAGCTGCATTGCTTATCCATTTGCTTCTAGATCCAATTCAAGACTGGTTTTAACCTTTAAAACCTTTCATGGCACAGGACTTGGCTATCTAAAGCAGGGCTTTTCAACCAGTGGTACAGGTACCACCTGTGGTACATTGGCACCTGGCAGGTGGTACGCAACCATCCTAGAAAACTGGTAGCGGGGGAGGGGAATGAGCTGAACCGGTGGCAGCACTGCCCAAGCCTGAGCGAGAGATGGCTGGAGCTGCAGGGCTGTCAGGGCTCAGTGAAAGTGCCAGGATCAGCGCCAGGCTCCAGCTGGAGCTCGGTGCTGATCCTGGCACTTCTGAGCACAGAAGAAGCGCCAGTCAGCTGGAATGTTGCAGCACCTCCAGGATCTTGTGATTTACGTTCAGATGCTTGGCAATTGATTCGTATTTATGATGGTCACCGTGTCCCAGGATCATATAAAATGACCAAAACCTGCAGCAACCACCCAGCAGACGGGGGGGGGGAATAAAAACCAAACAGCCCCCCACCCCACCCTCGCTGCCAATCCTCAACAGAAAAGCTCGCAACAGTGAAAGCCTCGGATAAGAGGAAGAGCGCCGTCAGGTAGGCAGGCAGATGTCTTCCTCGGCTGTGGCTTGGAGGGCACTTTTTTCAGTGCCATTGTAATGTTGAACGGTCACTAAGCGAACTGTTGTAAGTTGAGGACTACCTGTAACTTTATCACTTTTTTCCTTTTTTTTGATCAGGTTTTTGACACCTTATTAGGCGACTGGTGGTACTCGGATGTTGTCATAGCCTAAAAGTGGTACAATGGGTGAAAAGGTTGAAAAGCCCTGATCTAAAGGACTGCCTCTCCCCACCTCCTAAACTGTATCAGCCCAGCCAATCAGGTTTTGCAGAGAAGGCATGCTGTGGGTACTATCAATTAAGGATCTTTTGGATCCTTTGTTGGGTCCATGCTGTCTCTTCTGTGGTACCCACCTTATGGAACACCCTTCCACCCAATATTGGATTGACCCCATTGCTTTTGTTATTCCTGGAAGCTGCCAAGACATGAGGGCTGCCTGCAGAACTGGATACTTGTCTCAGTGGTTCCATTGTTGAGGGGGCATTTTTTATTTCCCACCATTTATGGTTGTATTTATGCTTGTATATTTGGTTTTTAGGATACTTATTATGGTTTTTATATTTGATTTGCTGTTTTTTTATACTTACCCATTATGCACCATCTAGATTCACTTTTGGTGATATGGGCTGCTATATAAATTTGATTAATAAACACCTTAATACAGACTTCCCATGGTCTTCTCTAGGTAAATTCTATAGGTTCCCAAATTCCATCTCATTGACATCTTGAAGATTCAGATTGGCATCAACTCCAAAACATTTTTTGAATAAAATAATGTAATAAGTATGTCTTTAATAATACTATGAATGACAATGACAATGACAATGACAATGAGAAGAAGAAGAAGAAGAGGAAGAGGAAGAGGAAGAGGAAGAGCAACAGCAACTACTCAAGACTGTACTGACCATTCAACCCTGCGTAATTCTGTCTCAGCTCCAACATCTTCAGGACAAGGGACTGTTGTATACAGAGACCCCAAAATATTCGTTGACCCCAATGTATCTTTCATCATTTATTGACCATCTATTGACCTTCAGACATGTATTGATCCCTTTTTACACCCAACCATTGATCAAACCTTTGGATAGTCCGATCAACCCTTAAGAGGTCAATATTGGGAAAATCTACTCTAGAGACTACAAAAATGATTGGTTTACAGATCACAGATAAGAACATTTTATACCCACACCATAATATATAGCATTCCTGACTGCATAATTCCTTTGCTTTTCAAATAAAAGCTTTATACCAGCAGCAATCACTGCAAGGAATTTAGTATAGAAAACTGTGGCAAAAAGGGTAATTTTAACCTGCCTTTTTTATATAAATAACTCAAGGTGGTAAACATACCTAATAATCCCCATTCCTTCTATTTTCCCCTAACAATAAGGAGTGGGTTGGACTAAAGGAGAATGTCTGACCAGCCAGCTTTGTCTGACCCAAGTCACCCAGCCAGCCTAAGGCAGGACTAGAACTCACAGTCATCTGATTTCTAGCCATTTCAGCAGTTTAAGAAGACAACATTTATACAATTATATTTTAAAACCCTATCTATTCCATCTGTAACTCAAAATCATGATTATCAAATGTGAATTTGTTGGGAATTCCTTACAAGTAAGGCCATTTAAGACTGTAACTCTTCTCTCTGAAACCGAAAAGTGCACCAGTGTGGACAGCATATATTCACTTATATGTAGAAGATAAATGAAAAATATGGTAATATAAATGTTTAAGAGGCTAACAATCTTGTAATGCAATTATTTCACCTGTGCTTTGTTTAAACCTTATTGTTAATTACTTTAGATAATTTATAGGTAGTGATAAACGCTAAAGGAAGTGTTGAAATTATCACTTTCTTTAAAAGTGAAGACATTTTATCTCTGCATAGATGTAAAACTCAAGAGTAAGCTATGTAGTATTTTAAAGTGCATTAGAAGTTTCACTGATTCAATAAGATTTATTCCCTAATAAATGTGCACAGGATTCTAATATAGCTACACAATTTTTGGACAATTGAACTTTCTGGAATTGAAAAAAATAGGGTATAGGATGTTTGTGATCATAAAGCAAAAGCTTAGTATGCTGAAAGAAATTTCCAATAAGATTATCAGTGTCTAAGAAGATTATCCAGGACAAGGTACTTCAATATTTAAGAAAAGCAGCAGCTGTGCAAGCCGCAAATCTTTAAAAATCTGGCCATAATTGAAGAAACTAGAGATCATCCTGATGCCTTGGACCAAATAAGTATCTTTTAAATATAAGGTATTTAGAAGCAGCTTATTCATATAATAGCCCAAGTCAAATACCCAAAGCTTAGCAAACAGAAGAGAGATAAATTTGGATCTATACCAAGAGCAACTTTTCAAAGCAATTTTTTACTGTGCTATTTCCCACTATGTAAAAAAAAAAAAAAGCTTAAGATAGGGTTTCTCCTAGCTGTTGACTTTAAAAAAAAGTGTGAAGAACCATCTATCTGAGAAATAAGAATAATAAAACTTGTATGAAACTTGGGAAATGCTGAGAAGAAAACTGTGAGACTGTCAAGTGTTGCCTTACAGCAGGGTGTCAAACTGCCAGCCCACGGACCGGATGCATTATGCCGAAACTGTGCCTGCCCCATTGCCAGCAATGGAAAAAAAGTCACGATACATTGTGACATGTTACGTAACATTGTGAGTTTGACACCCCTGCCTTACAGAGTTGCTTTTACTCATAAAGTACATTACAGGACAATAGGTTCACCTATAGATCTACTTAGGGCAGCATGGTGGCTCAGTGTTTAAGGTTCTGGGCTTGTTGGCTGGAAAAATGGCAGCCCAGGTTTGAGAACCAAGCGGCATGTCATAGGGTGAGCTCCCATCCTTGCCCAGCTCCTGCCAACCTAGCAGTTTGAAAGCATACAAATGTGAGTAGATAAATTGGTACCACTCCAATGGAAGGTAACGGCGCTTATGATGTCATGCTGACCATATGAATGCAGAAATGTCTTCATACAGCGCTGGCTCAATGGCCTTGAAATGGAGATGAGCACTTCTCCCTACAGTTGGTAACTATTAGCGGAGTAAAATCCTCAGAGACTCCTTTTACTTACTTCTAGATCTACTTAATTTCAAGCACTTGATTAAAAGCCATTCATTATTTTTAAGTACACCTGGCTAATGTAAAACTGACCAGTACAATATAGGCAGTTTGAGATGTATTTGAGTGCGGGCACACGCACATAGCACACACACACACACACACACACACACACAACACAACACACCATTTTGCCGTCACCCTCTCCCCTCTCACTCCCAAAGAAGATTTTTTTAGAACTGAATTTGTTTTGATGTTGAAATGAAATATATCATAATAAATCAACACAATTTAAATCTTTAAAATATGATATCAGAATGATATAAGAACCTTATAATTATATGTGAAACTATATATAAGGAAATATATTTTTACTTTATGCATAACTAAAAATGTTATAACATGGGTAAGAAATTGTATTTTACATATATCTTTATGAAACAATATTATAGTTATTTTGGACAGGAATATAATCAAATCCTAATTTTTATAGGCATAAATGGAGAATTTGAGAAATCAAGAAAATCAAGAATATAGACAAACCATCAGCCCCATCTTATCCTGTTTAGCTTGTTGTAATCCCCACATTAATTTCATTTAGAAAAATGTCCAAAACCTAGCTCTTTTGTACAGCTTTTACAATTATCTATGGTTGCATTAGTATGGTTTAACATAAAATGACTATATTTTATTGACTTTAGGAATATTCACTTTAGTTTTTGATATATTATATGTGTGTACTATGGATTTTCCTTATATTGCAATAACAAATGTAATTTAGTACATTTATCTTACAAATATAAGAAATAAATAAGTGTTCCAAATGTGGTAAGGCACATTTGGAATACAGCATCCAATTTTGGTCAACATGATGTAAAAAAGATATTGAGACTCTAGAAAGAGTACAGAGAAGAGCAACAAAGATGATCAGGTGACTGGAGGCTAAAACATATAACAAACGGAATTGAGTATGTCTAGTTTAATGAAGAGAAGGATGAGGAGTGACATGATAGTAGTGTTCCAGAGCTGCCAGAAAGAAGAGGGAGTCAAGCTATTCTCCAAAGCGCCTATGGTAGGACAAGAAGCAATGGGTGGAAACTAACTAAATAGAGAAGCAATCTAGAACTAAGGAGAAATTTCCTGACAGTTAGAACAATTAATCAGTGGAACAACCTGCCTCAAGAAGCTGTGAATGCTCCAACACTAGAAGTTTTTAAGAAGAAACTGGACAACCATTTGTCTGAAATGGTATAGGGTTTCCTGCCTGAACAGTGGGTTGGACTAGATGACCTCCAGGGTCCCTTCCAACTTTATTATTATTATTGATCATTGCACAGTCAGCCAGATGTTCAGACTGGATTTGGCAATTTTGTCTTATTATTCTTATTATTTGTTCTAAAGTACATACAAGTAATCTTTGACTTACAACCACAAGTGAGCCCCAAATTTATGTTGTTAAGTGAGATATTTGCCCCATTTTACAAAGTTTCTTGCCACAGTTCTAAAGGGGATCACATGACCCCAAGACACTGCAACCATCATAGGTATGAGTCAGATGCCAAGCATCTGAACTTTGAATATGTGACCATGGAGATACCGCAGTGGTCGTAAGTGTGAAAAACGGTCATAAGTCAGTATTTTCAGTGCCATTGTAACTTCAAATGGCCACTAAGTGAACTGTTGTAAGTCGAGGACTATCTGTACAGCATACACTGAATGAAAAGAGATGTTAATAGAAATTCAGGCCAATGAGTTGTGAAAAGCATGATTACTAATGAAAATTGTGGGCTCTGAAAATGAAATGCACACATCCAGGAACAAAGATATAAAAGATTAAGTATTCCTATGCAGGTATTATTGTCATTTCTAGGATTCTTGGAGTCTTTTATCCCTTGGCTCAAGAATCCTTTTCCTTCTAGAAGTTCTTGAGGCAAGGAACCAAATAATGTGAGCAAAACCATATAGGTAGCAGATGTCTGAAAACTTCTATATATTGCATAACTTCTGATAATAAACCAGCAGAGATTACTTCTGAACAAATCTCTATATTCTTATTTCCCTACATTATACACGTTTCTGTTCTTATCTACTAAGTGAATATATTCAAATTGTTACAGACCTTGCTCAATTTGCCCTCACCACTATCAGATTCATGTTCTTGTCTCTACAAGATATGACGGAATTTCCTGTTAAACTTAAAGATTTTTTTCCCCCAATAAGCCTATGAAATCATGGTTTGAGCAAGATATGACAGTAGTGAATACTTAGTTACTCTTGTCAGTTATAATCGAGCTTTTTCCAATATAACTTATTGTCTTGACATTTGCCTTTGTAGACATCCCTGCTATTACTCTCTGTCAGCATCTTGGAATTTGGTCACATCTCAGACAATCAAATCAAGTTTGCCACAGTACAGACTATGAGTCAAATAGTCTCATGTATCTTCTGGGACTATCCTCCTACATCTTTTTTTCTTGTAGGGGCATGTTGTTGGGATCTTTCCATTTCACCTACTGCTGATTTAAAGCTTGTAGTATTTATAAGGGTTGGCAAGTTCACTTAGATAAATAAAACCAACAGTATGTCAAAATGGTTGGGGGCAGTTTTCTTTGCATGGAAACAGGAGGCAAAGCATATTTTCTTGCCTGTACTAGAAATAAAAGGGGTTACATTTTGTATATGTGTATAAGACCATTCTATATATTTCTGTGTCTTCTGCTCTTACTGTGCACCTTTTTATCAATTTATTCAACTGCTTCAGATGTGGACAGATGAATAGAAATGATCAAGAAAAGCAGTTAAAAGTAGATTAAATTAATAAGGAATAATTCTGAAAAGCTGTTATTATTAGTTCACACCATTGGCAGTAGTGATGATGGTTGAGATTGTTCTCTGAGTAAGTATTTTTTTTTTTTTTGTATATTTCTCTTGTTTATCTTCTCTGGGCAGGGCTAGAAAAATGAGCAATAATGCTACTTCACAGTCATTTGCAGCTTAAAGTCAACTCATCCTAGCCACACCCTTAGTTTTATGGGAACCAAAGTTGTCCTTAAATTCAGACAGCAAGATCACATTTTAGCAACCAGTTATTTTGCCATGAAGTGGAAGGGACTTTTGAATAAACTTTGATCTCTGTGACACTGGAGACACATGAAAAGTGTGATAAAAAGGAGAGGTAAATTGTGTGTGTTTGTGTGTGTGTGTGTGTGTGTGTGTGTGTGAGAGAGAGAGAGAGAGAGAGAGAGAGAGAGAGAGAGAGAGAGAAGGGATCTATCGATCTATCTATCTATCTATCTATCTATCTATCTATCTATCTATCTATCTATCTATCATCTATCTCTATCTATGGATGTGATTGTCAGTGTATACTTTCCAAAGTTTATATTTGGTATGATATACCACACTTTGTGTTGGCTTGTAGCAGAACATTGGATTAAGTAATATAGCTGAAATTTCCTAGATAATTTGTAATATATCTTTATCAACTAATGATTTTCAGATAAAACTTTGCACTTATTCTTAATTATGTATTAGCATTAGCTGCAGAAGAATAGAAGTTTCAAAAAAAATTAGAACATTTTTTGGCTAGAGCATAGAATTCACTTTTGTGTAACTTAACAAAGGTTTAAAAAGAATGAGTTGATATTTTCTCTCTGCAACTTTCATAAGGGGGATATATCTTATTGGAATTGGTGTAAGGGAGAACTGTCATTAATAAAATAGAACTACAATTTTCCTAGCAGTGAAAATTTTGTTACCACAATATAGTCTTTTTTGAAGAACCATATATAATAGCCAGCAAACAAGTCAGTATCAGAACAGCAATAGTAAGAAGGTGTACCCCTGAGTTGTATGCATGCACAGCCCTGTGTACCAATGCAGTACTATATGAGGCACTTACATTTTGAAAATCTCACTTACTTAGAAAGAGTCACTGATAAGAGATGGTCTGTTCCACTTCTGTATTCCAAGTGTTGAAAAAGTAATAGGTTTGTTAATAAAGTAGTAATTTACACAAATATTAATTCACTGATAACATTCATTAAAAAATCTAAGAGGCTAGATAAATAGATTACATTTGTCCAGTATAATTATAACTTCTATTCAAATGAAATGAAAAAAAATATTTTATTTGATTGGAAAGATACGACATGCAGTTTTTTGTTTTTCTTGAATGTGATTTGTATTGATTTTACTGGGGTGGGGAGAGGGGGCTCCAAGACTGCTACTGCTGATTAGATGTGTGGTTCTAAGAATATAATTGTTTAGTATGGCTGATTGCTTTCTGTGTGTACATAATAAACTTATTGGGAATGGCTTCTTGTTATAAGTGAGGTTATATTTCATTTCTCTTCTATCTCAGTTTCTTGATCCTGCCCTTCCCCACTGCCAAATATGCTCCTTATTTGTGTATATTCAGCCTCATTGGATTTTGGGAGTTCTTTTTGTTTTTTGTGTATCTGCAAACGTCGATATTTTATTTTCCCCCCAGTAATTTTATAAAGCACTATATAAAAAAGTAAAACTTACACAACTACAAAATAGAGAAATATATTTTAAAAATAAAATAAAGAAAGAAGAGGAAAAGAAATATAGAAAAATAAGCATCCCCTTTCATCCCCAGCAAGTATAATCAACACTAACAATTTAGCATTACCTCTTAAAATATAACCAAACATCTCTGCATCCTTTATCTCATCCTATTTTCTTGGACCTTCTCTCTCTATTAACCAGCAAAAGTCCAGTAAGGATTATCAGAAATAACATAAAAAAATTATAGCTACTACACTCTCTGTCTCCTTCCTTTCTCTTAAAACATTTCCTCTCTTTAAACAAAGTTCAGCCCCACTTATAGAACAATTATACATTTCCAGAAATAGCCATCATGATGTAGTCCTAATCAAGAAACCATTAAATATCTTCCAAAATAACACCCCTTTAATTTATCCTTGACTGAATTAACCAATTCTTTCTTCTTTCTGCAAACAATCCTTTAAAAATCTCAAAGAATTTTCCAGCATCTGCCTTCTCATACCCTGTTTGTCTCTTCTCTCAAAATCCTTGTCTTTATCTGTGCTAAGCCTCCTTTGTACTTCCAACATAGAAAATCTAGCAAATTGTCTTATGACTCCACTATAAGAAAATAATCTAGATTGCTCATCTGATTTGTTATTTATATTTCTTTTTCAATTTTAAGTCACCATCTTTCATTTGTAAATCCATTATTTCCCTGTTCTTATTATAAGCTGCAGTTTTTAATTCCATATACAAGTCAGTTTCAATTTATTCAGTGGGTCTTGTGCCTCTGCAATAACACCAACCAATGCATGAAAGAGTTATATAGTTCAAAAATCTCCTGTCACCATACATCACACATTTCCTTTAAGGTAGCCATCTGGTGCCCTCTAATGTTTAATCTTCAAAGTTTTGTTATTGGTTTCAGAATGCAACCAAAGCATATTCCCATGAGAAAAGGTCATTTTAATCAACTTCAAAATCTTAAAATCAAGACTATCTCAATCCAGTTAAAGCTGTCTAAAGCTAACAATAATCATCCTTCTTCTGTATATTTGAAAAAAAGATACAAATTTTTAACTTATAGTTAAACAATTTTTTTCAGGATTGAAGGAAATTCATCCTTCAAAATTTGCTGGTCTGAAAGTTCTTAATCTTTAAAGAAAGCCAAGGAAAAACATAAAGTCCAAAGTGATTGAGAAATGTACCCAGTTTATCTTAAATAGTATTTATAAGCAATAATATGACCAGTGGTGGGATTCATATATGTGAACAACCAGTTCTCTGTGTGGTTGCCGCTTCTGGAAGTCCATTCTGGGCCTGGGCAACAAAAAATTAGCTACTGGTTCTGCTGAAGTGGTGCAAACTGGCTGAATCCCACCACTGAATATGACTATATGATGTGATCCCAGCCAATTGCAAGCCACAGTAAAAATGCAGTTCTTGAGTCTGTTTGCAAAACAAAATAAAAAAAAACCCACAGTTGTATGAAATACATTTGGGTTATCTTACAATCTTTAATTCTAGAAATATTTCAGGAGCCCAATTCAAGTAATCAAATGCCATTTCAGCTGCAATATATTTCTCTTTTTTACAGGAACATTGGGTTGACATTATGACTCACTGGTAGTCCAAAATCTTGAGATTTTCAATTCTGTCTATGCCTTCTTATGCATGCAGGCTCTGGGAAGTATAGATTCCACCTGGTATAGAAAATGGTCTGCAAGAAAATAATGCAATTTGAAGCATTTTTTTCTGGATTCCTCCATTTCTCCTGCTACCAAGTATTCCATTTCCTACCCCATCTCCAATTTAATGTCTTATCCACTGTTTTTTTGGGGGGGGGGAGGGGTTGACAGTTTTGGTCCCCTCCTAGTTTTTATTTCCCTCAGAAGATTTATTATTTTGGATTTCTGCAAATGTTGAGAGTCCTTCATATCAAAGCATACATAATTCAGTTTGGGCTACATAAACACGCACATACATATAAAAATTTAAATACACATTTTAAAGTAATACAACCTGTCTATCTATCTGTCTAAATATAAAACATTTATTTTGCTGCTTCTTTTAAGTGTGGGTAGCCATGATATTGACAACATACAAAAACTTTTTATTTTGCTGCAGTTTTCTTCTGCTGGTTCCTGTTCAATAATTTCCAATAATAGATTGTTACTAGATGACCAGCAGATATATACGAAAGTCTTAGATTCATTATTCAATCACTTCTCTCAAGTCTGCAGCCTTTCCATCCTCTACTTAAGTCCCTATGGAAAATATCATGTTATATTTCCTCAGTTAGGAAAAATAGGTAACAGTAGCTGTAGAAAAAACAAAACAAACTCAGAAACAACCCAAAGTTACATTTGAAATTCTCAAGCAATAAAGTTGATAATAAGAAACTGCTTTCTAGAGAGAAAACTTTTGAGAAATTACAAAACAACTTTTGTCAGAGTACAGTCTTAAGGCTGTGGTTGTAATATAAATATATATAAAAATAAATACGATTATATTCCTTCTAGTTATTAGATTGTGAGCAGTAATATATTGGTTTGCAAGATATTGTCTAAATTAGAGATCCTAGCTAATTTATAGAAGAGATGAACATGCTTTGGGTAAAAAGTGAACTTTGTTTGCACTTGTAGCATAGTGACCAGAATATACCAGAATTGCCTGGCACTATCCTTAACATTAGCAAGATGTGGCCAAGTTGTCAGTCTAGTCTACACCTTTTCTATATTACTCAAAGGAATTTTGTGAAAGCCTTAGTTGATGAAAACCATGATAAATGACAGAGGTCACCATTTGTGGGGCCATCTGAAGAAATCAACATGAGTGTCAGAGTTCTCTCTGTCAGCATTAGTTAAATGCTAAAGTATCAATCAAGTCTGAGTAGTCTCAATCCAATATACTTTCACTTTTACATATTTTCATTTACTTATTTTTTTAACTGTTGTTTTCAAAACTTATCTTTGTTGTACACTTTGGGATATTTTGGTGTTCTACTGGTTGTTGGTTTGTAGATTTGGGAATAGGGAATGAATCAAGCAATTTTAGTGAAATGTCCTAACTTACTGGAAATAATTATTCTGTAATATTTTTTTTAATGGCCAAGGGGATTATACTGCATGAAAGAATGGTGCTAGGAATTCTTATCAAACGCCGTGTATATACTGAATTAAGGAAGAAGTTTGAAGGACAATGCATTTCCTTAGCAAAGTCATCAGTTCATGTTTAATTTAACAAAACATTAAACATTTCATGTTTAATTTAATGAAACAGAAGAACGTTAGAATTTATAAGCTTAATGACGCCAAGTCAGTATTATATAATATGAACAGCACTGTACACTAAAGGACATGCATGCAAAGAAAATGTAGCCCAATTGTTTTCTCTGACATGGGAGGAAGACTGTAGAGAGAGCAGAAAACAACTTTTAGCAACAGCAGCAAAGGCAACACATTAGGCATGCACTATTCACCTAGCTAATTTTAGGAGTGCTATTAGGAGACATTTAGACCAATCTACTACATTTAGCATTAGCACAGAAGACAGTTGCATTCTTACTTCTCATTTCTCTGAGTTAAGCAAAGACAAGTGTGATGTAGTGGAAAGATGGGAAGAAAGATACTTTGTAAGTGTTACTTTCTAACTAGGAACACATTTTTGAGAGGCTGCTTGTCAGAACAGAGGAATGCAGTACAATTCCAAATGATCTGAAAAAGGAATTAAGTTTATTTATTAATAGAGCTGCCATTGGATTTACAATTTATTGTGCCATGTAATCGTGGCACATGAGATCTCCTTTTACCTTTTTCATAGAAAGGAAAGTAATTCTTTTTATTATCATTATTATTTTTGAAATGCTGCTGCTGAAAAAATACTTCTTTCAGTTTACAAATTCTTCAAAATAGCCAAGTTAGAATAATATGCATCAACCTTTGTCCTAGCATTAAAAAATGCCACTCTCTATTCTGCTATAGTAATGAGGCTGATCAATATTGTTGTTCTGGATCATTTAATTAAAGAATGTACATTTTAGATTCCCCTAACTTCATTTCATTTCCTTGTAACTATTCCAGTTCTCCAAGAAGCACTATTAAAAATACTGGTTAGAAGTTACATGGGTGGATGACTCTGCTGGAGTCAGATGTTTCAGCCCATAGTTCCCATCAACACAAGGGAAATAATGTGCCTACAACAACCAAAACAAACAGGAATGGGAAGAAAGGGCCAAATGGAGTCAGTTTTTAAAGGCTCATTCCTATCCAAGGGCTATTTCCTGTGCTGCTCCATCCAGATGCCATCTCCCTATCCATGAACATATGATGGCAGTGTAACTATCTAGTTAAGTTGACTCTTTCACTTGTGGGGAGTGTGAGGTTGTAGATCCCAAAAAGAGATGTGGTAAACTGGTATGGGTGTTGATGGTAGGTATCCTCTGCCTACTACCACCTACAATGATAGTAGGAAGAAAAGAGCTTTTGTGAAAAAGAGTATTGTTAATCTTTCTGGCAAGCTTGGTTATAACAGATCAATCTATAAGCAAGGACATCTTATTTATTGCACAATAACTAAGAAACTGTTATGATATCATTCCAGAGAGTGCTGTATATCAAATGTGAATCTGTTTATATTGTGATCACCATTCAAATTCCTGAACCTTTTTCTCTCATTCATTCTGGGGGCGATGCTACAAGACTCAATGAAGGAGAATATTTGTAGCTCATGGTTGAAATGAAGGGTCATTGGTGCTCTCTGGGCTTGCTTGTTTTCTTGCAGACTTTTCATTACCCTAACTAAGTAACATCATCAATGCTAGTAAGGATGCTATTTGCTGTCAGTTTATATTCCAGTGTCTTGTCTGGGTGGGTGGGTGGGGCCAATCTTAGGGATTCTTTGGTTTACTAATGGCTCTTTGGCAATTTCTTGATTGGGGTATTGCTCCAAGGTCAATTTCAGACCATCAGTCAAAGAATCCCTAAGACCACCCCTACCCATCCAGATAGGCAAGACACCAGAATATAAACTGATAGCAAACAGACTCCTTACTAGCACTGATGATGTTATTTAGTTAGGGTAATGAAATGTCTGCAAGAAAACAAGCAAGCTCAGAGAGCACCAAGGAAACCCCTCAATGCTACAAGAGATTCTCAGAGAAGATGACTTCTAACTGATAAAAATATTATAAAAACAGGATCGCCAACAGGATTGCCAACATCTGATAACGGATATGGCACAAGAAGAAGTGTGATAACTATCTCCCACTGATATCTAAATAGCCCATCTTAGTTTATGGGGGGGCATCACATGTTCTTGAAAAATCAAAACTATTTGTGATATAGCTAGTCAGCAGTTTCTTTTTAAACATATAGTTTTAGACTTACTTGTGTTCTTGAAATAAAATCATATGTTCACATGCTGGCTTTAGCATATACTTTATTTTACTTTTCTTTGTGCATATATCAAATTATTATTGTGATTGTTTTATTTATTTTTTGTCAGGAAGATGTAATGCTAAAATATCCTTTATTAAGACAGAGGAAGTCTCAATCTCCTTCCCAAAAGAAGCCAACCAGTTTCAACATGCTGCACTGAGAGAGTTACTGTGATATTCACTACTGTTGTTTAAGGCAAGAACTTCAAAGAAATGATCTAATCAAACATCTCTGGAATGCAAGTAGGCCAGTCTCAGTCTCTTTAGAGCTTAGGTTACATGTATGTTCCGAAATGAAAGTTTGGAATGCAGCTAAATACTAACATGTTGGCATAATGTTTGTTTGTATTCATCCTTCTTTAGCAAACCATCTCAGGTCTTCTAAACTGTTGTTCATCAATGCATGGGCAAATCATACAAAGATTGCTCCATAGTAACTTATTCCTCATGATTATATTATTCCAAGAGATGATTCACTCCATTTTTTCCTCTTATGTTACAATTGTTGTGAATATTAGTTACTATCTAGCAATCCTAGAGTTCTGCAGAACAAAACATGTAAGCTTAGTGTGAAGAATATTTTTTTTCAGTTTTTTTAATGCATTATATTTCATCTATTAAGCCAGGTTGGAAAAAAAAGAAGGTATATTATTATGTATGTTTCCCAAATCTTGAAAAACCTCTGCTTTACAGAATTATGCCTGCACTGCTGCATTCTGGGCTAGTTAAAGCTCCTGGGTGGTCTTCTAGGACAGCCCAATATAGACTACAACAGGAAATAGGCCATCTTAAACCATTCCAATAGTCCTCCTTCCAAAACGAAAACATTTGGGGAGCTTTCTTGTGTGACATATATTTGGTGGGTGAAACTACTTGGAACCAATCCTGAAAGTAATGAAAACCTATATCATAGGAGGCTTTACAGGTAATAATCCAAACCTTACATTGAGCAGGAAGCTTACTGATAACAATGCACTTCTGTATGTTAGTGTACTGCAACAGTTATAATCTCATTTTGCATTACCTGCAGTTTCCAAGTTGTCTTCAAGGGGAATCCCATGCAGTCCAAGTAGCAATAATCCAATGATAGGTGGCATAGTCACAAATTATCTTTGGCAGTTTACTTCATTTGATACATTTTTGTAATCTAGGTGGTACTATGGCTTCCATTATGATAAACATTTCTACTGCTATATAGTGATAATGGGACATAGGAGATCACTGCTCTAGGCAGCTGCATTTGGAAATATATAAAATCCACAACATAAAAGCATGTTATTGTGGGACTGCGTCTCTCTGAGGATATCTACACATTCTTCTAGTGGACATGTATCCCCATCTTTAAATGTTGCCGTCTGATGAGATCTCAAGGCATGCCTTGCCAGTGATTATCCCAGCCCTTTGGGAAAGCCTCCTACGCGAGTTCTGAGGCATCTCTACCCTTTTATCCTTCTTTGAGGGCTATGAATCCTCAACTCTTCTCCCCAAGCATTGGGCTAAAATGGAGGCTGAGCAAAATGCAAGAATGATTGACTTGGCACCTTTAGGAAAAGCGCTTTTGTTTTTAACCATTTTTTTATGGATTGTGGTGAGCCGCTTAAAGTCATCATATGAAATAGGTGGCCAGGTAAGTTCTATAAACAAAATAAATTAATACATTTAAAGAAAATAATTCAAATGCATATCAAGTTCTGGTAGAGCAGAGGTCTCCAACCTTTTTGGTTTGCAGGCCTGGAAAGGGGGGCAGGCACCGTTATGAGTGCATGTGCGCACACAAATGGGCTGTGCGCAAGCGCATGTGCATATGCAAACAGAGCGGTGCTAGCGCTGGTGGGATGCTCAGGGTGGGGCAGTGCTAATGCTGGCAGCATGCTCGGGGCAGTGCTAGAGCAAGTGCTCGGGGTGAGTGTATGCACACATGCATGTGCACTGGCCATCCCTTCATGCGGCCTGGTAGTGGGTAACGGCCCACAAGTTGGGGCCCCTGCTGTAGAATGTATGAGTAGTTCAAATAAGCATAAGCTGTGAGAAGTATGCATTTCTTCAAATCAGTACTTTGTGTTCAGTCAGTGCATAGCAGCAATTATCTTAACATAGGCCTATGCAAATATTAGTTTACCATAAGCCTTAGACATTATGCTTGAATATAAAACTCCTAAGTTTGTTGAAGGTTAGGCTACATACACATTTCCTTTTCTGTAGTGTCCTTGCTTGCTTCACTCATGACTTTTTTTTCCATTTAGCAAGGACATTTGAAGGGGATTATTAATCACGTTAACTAAGTGCACTTTAAAGCCTTCCTACAATTGGAAATTTGCTTTAACCGGGCATTACTTCATGGAGAACATTTGTACACTTTCAGCCAAACATGCATAGTATCTCTTCCTGACATCTTCCAGCTAAGTGTGGGAAATATATTGAAGGTGTGGCCTGAAGGTTTGCGAAGCCAGGATACGTGTTCTCCCATCATCTACATAAAAAGGAATCAAAGAGCTCATAATAATGCTCTTTATTAACTTATTTTATTTGGTTACCGTAAATGCCGGCATATAAGACGACTTCCGCGAGCGCTGAAATCGGCGCCAAAGACAGGGGTCGTCTTATACGCCGAGTCGTCTTATACGCCGGAAATACTGGTAGTTTCCGGCATATAAGACGACGTTCTAGGAATGCGGCCCGGCCATAAAGATGGGGGTCATCTTATATGCCGGGTCGCCTAATACGCCGGCATATACGGTATTAGTATTAATGAAAAATAGTGAAAGGTTGCATATCCTATCAGGAAGTATTTTGAAAATACTTTTCCGAATATCTTTAAGTAGTTTATTAATAAATTATCCATTAATAATAATGTATTAACAGTTATTAATAATTACTAATTAAGTCTTTGGCACAATTACAGAATCATATAAATTTGCTTTTTTTTAAAAAAAGTGCAAATGTTACACCCTTCCTCCTTGTCACCCAAATCACACACATACAGTACACAGATTTTAAGTTTTGGATTTCTATCCAAAATAGAAATGTTTCACAAATATTTGCAGTTGTTTGATGGAGGAGATAACAATTCATTACAATGCCTAACTGATGCCTTCACCTACCCAACTGATTGCAAACTAAGCTGTAGATTATACAGAGAGTAACAAAGGCAGGTTAGTTTAATCAAATTAGACTGTTATATTGAATTAAAACTCTTCATAGACAATGCTTGCTATTTCTTATTTAGTTGTAGGAAAAGAGAAACAGGAAGATACATTGTGATTTAGCTACAGTGAAGGATACCTTTAGTCCTGAGCTCATGAGACAGCAAAGAAAAATAAGTATCAAAAATAAAAATTTACCTGTTGCAATTGTTGTTTCCAGAGAAAATATTCTAAGGCGTTTTTTATTCCTCCTAGGTTGGGAAAATATGTCATTGATTGTGCAAATGATGTCAAAAGTTTGAATGTGGGTTCTGAATAGGATAGGAAGATGATTGGATAATATAATCTTTTGAACACTCTTCACGCTCACACTAACAGGGTTGTCTGTTTAATACTGCTGAGTGGATAATTTTTTTTACTATTTCATTTGCAGTTCACCTTTCAAACAATGGGCAAAACAATCAGCAGCACATTAACTGAAAGGCACTCTAGATACATATTTTTAGATTGTTTTAAACCACTAAGTGTGATTGCAGTGGTATTTAATGAACATTAGAGTGGCTGGCAGTGACCTTTGATGCTCCCAACAGGATTAAAACATCTTGCTTCCCTCCAGTTTCTGTGGTTTATAGGGCAACAATTGTGTGACTCTGCATTGCCATCTGTCCACAGATGTTGTAACTTTCAAAGGTAATAAAGGTCGGAGAAGCAGAAAAATTGGGTGCACTGAAGTTGGTCTAGAACAATGATTTCTGGATCCTAAACTACACTATAGATTTCAGCTTTATCTTTTTGAGTTCCCAAATGAACGAGAAACATTTACTTTCTTTTTAGCAGGTGCTAAATATAAATATTTTTGATAAATATGTTTTATATTTAAATATAATATATAATAAATATATTTAACAGGAGACACACACACATACACACACATATAATCATTGTTAGAATCAGGGTAATATATAAGAGGAATAAAACAAAATTATATCACAAAAATGCCATAAAATATTAAAACAATGTCACAGTAAAAAGAATTCAGTAGCATAAGAAAAAAAAGTTAACTAAACTAACCAGCATATAATTGAAAAAAAATATTCAGTAGGTATTGACTAGTATAGGTTTGACATTGGTCAAAGTCCAAATTATTCTGAATATTTTTATCATAAAATGAAGACCCAGATTGTTGGAGGCAATATGCTGACTCTGTAAACCACTTAGAGAAGATGTAAAGCACTATGAAGAGGTATATAAGCCTTCAATGCTATTGCTATTGTTATAATAAACTTGCCAAGGAACAAAAGAATAGTACAAAAGAACATAAAGAAAAACTCTACTAGTCATCTTAACATATGGACAGAGCCGTAGAGAGAAAAATTCTACGGCTCTGTCCATATGTTAAGATGACTAGTAGAGTTTTTCTTTATGTTCTTTTGTACTATTCTTTTGTTCCTTGGCAAGTTTTAAAGATACTATTTTCTTGATTAGGTCTCAGCAGCAAATACAGGTAGTCTTCAGTTTATGACCATAACTGGGATGAAAATTTCCATCATTCAGCAATGCAGCTAAGTGAGTTCTGCCAGATTTTAGATCTTTTTTTCTCTATGATCATTAAGTAAATCCCCATTTGGTTGTCAGAAGCCCCCTGGAAAGGTTACAAAATTCAGTGACATGACCCTAGGATGCTGAAACCATTGTAAATGCATTCTGGTTACCAAGTCCATGAATTTTTGTTCATGTGACTGAGGCATGCTGTGGCAATCATGTCTGCAAGGATTGGTTGTAAGTCACTCTTTAAACAGTTGTTAAACAAATGGTCTATATGTTGAGGAGTACCTGCAGGGAGACTGTTAAAGAACTAAGAAACTAAGAGTAATACAGAAAGTGATTTTCTGCAACATCTGAGTCTTCTGAATTGTCTTAAAGGCAATCCCATATTGAACAATATCATTGGAAAGATTGAAGGCAGATGAGGTCTAGGCAGAAGAAGAACATTGTGGCTTCAAAATCTAAGGGAATGGTTTGGACAAAACTCAGCAGCACTTTTTCGTGCGGCTGCTGATAAAAACAGGATCACCAACATGATAGCCAACGTCCGATAATGGATATGCCACAAAAAGAAGAAGAAAGCGAATGGATCACCATAGCCAGATGTAGCCTTTTTGTATCTGGAAAACCAGCCAAAACTAAAAGCTATCAGGACATACATTTTTTTGAAATGACAAATTGCATCATGTTATCTTTCTCTTTAAGGGAGAGGGAAGAGAAGCCAATTCAAAGTAGATTTGCATACAACTCTAAGTTTCATAAACACTTTACTTGCAATGCTTCTATCAGTAGAATTTCATATACGTTTATTTGCTCCTGTCTGGTTCATTATAGTCGAGCATTGGCTCAGCAATTGCACAGCATCATTTGATCATAGAAAAGCAAAACTCAGACCACTGCAACGATAACTGATACCATAAAATCAGATTACAGTGTACTCTCGACATCTCCACGGGGGTTGTATCAACAATGGTGTCACAGTCTTCAAAAATATGAGTGATTTTACCCTCAAAGTACCTGACCAAATTATCACATTTCCCAACAAGATACAACTTAAAACATCTGTTCACCATCTGAAAAAGCTTTTGAGGGCACACTAGCCAAAAATAAGAGCACAGTTATGAAAATTTACTTGCCCCAAGACTTCACATGTAGTATTTCTTCGAATATGATTATAGTCGATTTTGGCACAAATATGTTAGTCAAAGATTTTCTAAATCTTTTCACAATAACTGAGATACAGAATTCAAAAGGGATATAACAGCATTCTGAAGTTTTATGTTTGAATCATAACTGTTAATCACTGGAAAGAATTTTAAACTTGGACTACTTTAGATATTTCATACAAAAATGTAATGTTTGCCATACATTCTTCATGCTTTGTTTGCTTTTTATAATAAGTTATCAGAGTTGGTATAAATTTGGAGAAATTTGTATAGAAAGGCTCCAATTAATCAAGCAGAACATATGATGTCCCCTTTAATTAGGCTGCCAGTACTGGAGGCAACCTGTCAAAGGCACAAGCCGTCTTAGAAAGATCATTAGTAGTTGGAAAACATTGTGAATGGAGCAAAAATAAAAACACCAAAACCCAGCAGGTTATCTCAAGTACCGTATAGGAATGCTTTAATGCAGGGGTGTCAAACTGCTGGCATCATGCAGAGGTCGCGTCCACCCCAGCTCCGGCAATGAGAAAAAAGTTGCAATATGTCTCAACATGTCACGTGATGCAGCGAGTTTGACACCCATGCTTTAATGGCTTAAAAAATGGTGCTTTACCATGTGGTGTTACTGAGATATGTAGACGTAAGTAGAGTATGTTTGGCAAATAGCAGTAGCAAAGTCAGCTTTGTCAGCACAGATTTGTTTATATGGGTAAAGATTTAGAAATCATCAGTCTCTTAATTATTTATTTATTTCAAGACTGAACTATGCTCTTTTCTCTGCTTTTTTTCTGTGCCATATACCTTTTGACATTAAAAAAATTAACATTATAGAATATAGCATTATTTTTTCTGATAAAAACCTACATTCACCAAATCAAAATGACCAAAAGTAAATCTACACAAATGCCAATATTGTTTTTCCAAGGCAGCCAGTGTTATGGATTATATAAACATTGATAATTGTCTTAATAGCTCTAAGAACCCAATGCCTAGCAGTCAGTGAATGGTTTTGGTTTTCCAGTTATTCTCTCAGGAAATTGTTTTGCTAACAAAATTTTAATCAACTGTTTCACTGGCAATATTGAATTTAGAAAGTTAGTAGCTACTAGTTATCACACAACTTCATTAGTATATAGGAAATCAGCCATTCTACAGGGATTAACATCTATTCAGAACTCAGAATGTATGATGAGTCTTAAATTATCATAGGAATTAATGCAATCTTTTCAGAGGGCTTAAAATATGATAATAGATACAGCATTACTAGCACCTGCAGCTCAAGGTACCAAAGTTATTAAAAGATAGTTATAATTATATTTATTATTGTAGGGATTTAGATGAAGAAAATGAAATGAGCATGAATAAAATAGTGATTCTTTAAAGTGTGTTAAAATGTATTTTTACACAAGCAGCAGATATTTTGTGAAATCTGTTTTCCTTAAGAGGATACTTAAGGCTGTTGCTTTATTCCCCTGTAGATACCAGTTTACCAAAAGTGGCTGAAAGCAAACGATTGTAAGGGTTCTTTTAAGTTCATGCTTGTGTCTGTGACACTAGGTCTACTATCTAGAAATTTTGTCTTTTGTTGGCATCTTTTTCAGTTTCCTTCATTTTTTAAGCATCAGTCTCCACACCAAAGACTCTTTAGAATTTTATCATTAGTTAAAAATGCTAGCAAGCAAATTATAAAGAAGAGATGCATATTAAAATGTTGATCCTTCCTACTTTCAGCTATATGAATTTAGTCTCTTTGTTTCTCTAGTTACCTTCTTCATAACCACTTAGACTTTTTTGTGAGTTCAGACACCTACCCTGGCACAAAAAGGATTGTGTCTCTGTTCACTTGGCTTACCTTGCATGATGTATGCTGCTTCTCCAAAAAAGAACCATTGAATCCCCAAGATCAGGGGAAGGCAAACTTGGCTGTTTTATAACTTGTGGACTTCAATACCCAGAATTCCTGAACCAACCATGCTGACTCAGCAATTCTGGGAGTTGAAGTCCACAAATCATAAAAGAGCCAAGGTTCCCTCCCCCTGCCCAAGATCATGATCCAGGATAGGGATGAACTTTTAAAATCCATTGACAAAATTGGATATTAGTGAACATGTTTCTGACACCAAACTACATGGAACTGTCAGGACTAATGGTAATTTAGTGCCCTTCCATGCTTATCAACTCCAAATCTTCGCTGCTGCTGTGTCTTGCAACACTTTGTTGCGTAGCCTTAAGATGTAAGAGTACTATGCTTTTTATCTCTGACTAAGCACTTAAACTGGCACTTAAGCACTGATTAAGCACTTAAATGACACCATGATGAATACCTGGACAATAAGGCTACAATTCTAAGCAGGGCTTTTTTTGTCATAGAATGCCCAGAACAGAGTTCCGGCATCTTTTTTGGATGGAACCTTGAAGGGTAGGCAAGGTGGGTTGTATGACATGTGTGAGTTCCGGCACCTTTAGATTGCCCTAAATATAATATAGCATCTGGATAATGCAACAGAACAGTGTAACTGAATGCTGGTTTAGCTTCTGCTAAGAAAGTGTGCTGTCTGCTAAGTTGTCAGTAAATGGGGATCTAAATGACAATTAAAGCAATAATTATGCAGCATCTGGTCCCTAAACTAACTATGACACAGCACAAAATGGTTTTAAAATATTCAGCCTGGTTTTGATACAAAATCATGAACACAAGTAAATGGTTGGAACCTGTAAATTAACACAGTAGAATCTGCATAGAGATTTCCTTGATTTAACCCACAGATAACCAGTCTTCATAAAATAATCTGTAAGGTAAATAAGGTAATTTCCCCATTCCCCAAAATGAAGGGACAAGTCAATAAACAGTGTAATTATGAATGCTGTCAGAAAGAAAAAATAATAATGACTTTCTGAAGTGACATGGTTAAATCTAATAACTAATGCTTGCCAGGCAATAATAATAGTATTTGTATCTCTTTTAATTGACTTTAACCTTTCCCTTCATCTGTGAACTATTTAAAAATTAAAGAGGAAAGTATTTAGAAATACAGATTTACATCAGTGCATGGCTCACATGCTTTTAATGAGGTCAAAGCAATAAAGAGCTTGAGCAGCTTCTATAGCTTGGATGATGAATGGCTGTCTCATGCAGTGCTTAGTGGTTACCATACGTTTACAGCTGTTATTTGTATATATTAAGCTGGAAACCTATACCTGGGGAGGAGGAAACTCTTCAGTGTCCTTCCTCTCTATTGTATCCACAAGGTATAGCTTTTAAATATTATAGGTGGAAACTAGTAGCCATTTTTCAAAAATGAGCAATTTTTTTTAAATTAGCCCCAGATTATTCATTCATCAATGTCTAGCACTGAATTTATGAGCCGAGGTGGCACAGCAGTTAGAGTGCAATACTGCAGGCCACTTTAGCTGACTGTGTTCAGCAGGTCAGCGGTTCAAATCTCACCGGCTCAAGGTTGACTCAGCCTTCCATCCTTCCGGGGTAGGTAAAATGAGGACCCAGATTGTTGGGGGCAATGTATATATATATATATATATACATTGCTTACTGGTGTACACCGCTTAGAGAGTGCTTGCACTTAAAGCGGTATATAAGTCTCATAAATAAATAAATAAATTACATTCCACATTTTAGTGTGGGCACTTTGTATTGGAGTCTTTGTAATTACATAGGCAGGCATTTAGTATGGAAAGTGATAATAGCAATACTATTTAGACTTATATACTGCTTCATAGTGCTTTACAGCCCTCTCTTAGCAGTTTACAGAGTCAGCATATTGCACACAACAATCTGGGTCCTCATTTTACCAACCTTTGAAGGATGGAAGGCAGAGTCAACTTTGAGACAGTCAAGATTGAACTCCTGGCAATGAGCAGAGTTAGCCTACAATACTGCATTCTAACCATTGTGACATCACAGTTCTGTGTAGTCAAGTCTATAAATGTGTTTACTCAAAAGAGCTCAATAGAGCTTAAGACATGGTAAATATGCTTAGAATCAGTGCTTTTTTGTAAAAAAAAAAAAATGGTGCCAGAACTCACACATGTCATACAACCCACCTTGCCTACCCTACAAAGTTCCATCCAAAAAAGGTGCCAGAATTCCATTCTGGGCGTTCTATGACAAAAAAAAAAAAAGCCCTGCTTAGAATTGTAGCCTTATTATCCAGGTACTCATCATGGTGTCATTTAAGTGCTTAATCAGTGCTTAAGTGCCAGTTTAAGTGCTCAGTCAGAGATAAAAAGCATAGTACTTGTGCTGTTGTTTCATAGGCTGAGCTATAAAAGCAAAGTACATTTTACTGTGCAATTGGATACAATTTGTTCACCTTTTGTTAGCATGGTAATTATGGAGCAATTCTGGATTTGTACAATGATACAGCCTTCTGTAAACCTCTTCAATGTGTGATTTACCCAACTTTTATAAATTCAGTCTATGTACATGTTATTTTGACCGTGAGAACTGTTGTTCAAAATTATTTTTAACATGAGAAGGAATGAATTCAGTAGAATAATCCATTGCAGTAGCACAGTGGCTGGTAACATGGTGTTCCCAAGATTGTCAACTTAAATTTTACCCAGCTAGGCTAAAAATGACAAGGAATTGCTCCAGTTGTAATTTAAAACACATGGAGCTACCTGGAATGACAATAGTCAAGGCTTGAATTCATAAATATGTTGATTTTGCATTAGCATTGCTGTACCCTTTCCTTACAAATAAGATCAAAGAATAATGACCCTACCAGCACTTTGGACTGGATCATTCTTTAAGAGCACACATTAGCTTATTATATCAATTGACTTTTGCATCCCCCAATTTATAATGACATAATCTGGCATGCATAATAATAAAAGTTCCATTGTGCAATGCAACTAAATTTATGTAAAATTACCAAAGGCTGTTTGATAGTGTATTATATACAGTATAAGGGAAGGTAGTAAAAGCCATCAGTGTCAGTACTGGCAAGCAAGAAATTTTATCCTTGTTAAGGTAGGCTAAGCGATAGCCAGCTGGTTTCAAGTGAATGGTCATTGCTAAGCAGAGCATGTAGGTATGAGTATCTTTTTGTTGACTTCATTTATGCCTATATTGATCCTTTCTTGGTCTTATATATGTTCCGGCAGAGAAATCTGGAATATTGCCCAATACCACTACTGAGACTTCAACATCATTTAGGGTGATGGAGATTAAAAAACAAAAACAAAAGAAAATGTTATATAAGTACCAGTACTGTGACAAACAAATACATTTCTTTGAAATGCTTTTAGATTATAGAATACATTGAACTGACTAATATTTCTGCATGTTAGGAGGTGCTTCATGGGGGGGGGGAGGCATTGTGGCAAGAAAAAGGCAAAAATGTGCTATATAAAAAGTCAGGAATAGTTTGAACACATGGAGTCATTGCACAGAATTTTAAATCATGATTTGAACCTAGTGATACAAAGTCTAGTTAGGACTGCTTGAATTGAAAGTAAATAAGTTTTTCCCAAGCACAAATTCCACATAATTGTCTTTAATAAAATTTATTAAGATAAAGGACTAATGATAGAAGAGTTCCAGCAAGTAAGTTAGTTTTCAGTGTAGAATCAATATATTTCACATTACATTAAGTTAAGAGTCTTTGTCTCGCAGCCATATGAGAATGAGAAGTGAGGCAGTTCTTTTTGTTCATAACAAGAAAGTTTGCAGCTGGCTGTTTGCAAAGGCTTTTGTTTGAATGTTTATCCAAGGCTGAGAACTATAATAAATATTTTTTTTTTTAAAAAAAGAAAGCCTGGATAAAATCATAGGTTATTAAGTTTAACATCTTAACAAAGCATTATGTTGTTCTTCATGTCTGTCCTGTTTGCTTGCAGATTCTAATTGAAATTTGCTTACTTAGTTCTCACATGAAAGCTGTGTGTATATTGATGCCCTGAATGACTTTCTTTTTCAGCTGCCTTTTTTCAGAGCCTGTTGTTGGTTTTGGAATTGAGAGAGAGTAAAACAGGGTGAACATGGTTACCGATGGGTTTCTATGCTTAAAGGAGGACTGCCAACTCCTAGTCTATCACCTTGACCATTGTTGCACACTGGCTCTCTAACAAACCAAAATTTATAATTCTGTGTAATGGGGAAGCACTTTTATTTTAGTTCTAAAATCAATGTGACCATCTTTACTGAATCAGTGCACATAAGTGGAAGAATTGTACAATTCACCAACTTAAGGTTGGTTAGGTTCATTCCTGCAAAAAAAAAAAAAAAAAAAACCCTGTGAGATACATCTATTGAAAATTGCAAAATTAATTTAAAATTTATTATTATCTAAGCTCACTTCAAATTATTTAGTTATTGGAGATACCTTTCTCTCAATCTCTCTCAACACGGTATTCATAGAAATAATTTTGTTGAGTTGTACCAGATTTGTGCATGCATATGTCTTGCACCTTTTGTAGAATTGGCAGAAGTGAATAGTTCAGGTATAGTTAGTAAGAGTCTCTAAGTATACATATTAAACATTTGTTTTTGTTTTTGCAAGTCTGCTTGGAATCAACTTTGTTTCGCTGAAAAATATTGAAAGCTAAAATCTTCATGTTGTCCAAACTGAGTCCCCTGGCTCATATCATACGTACAATACAATTTATACAGTAAGCTGCATTGTCTAAGAATAGAGTTGTAAGGGCATGCCTGAATGCTGACTAGAATCCTATGGGAAATGAATACTGCATAACTGAAGGAGTAAACATTTTCAAGCAGCTAAGGAGGGAAATTAGCATTGCTATGTAGCCCCTTCTGATTTATTAAACTGAAACAGTTTGCCAAGTCTAGAAAATGCATATGTGTAAATTACTCTTAAAAGGCATTGTTTATCAATAACTCTTTAATGCTGCTTTGTAATGTCAGTAAATTATGATGGGGTTAAAACTAACTTCAAACATAAATGTCTACTAGTTGCTTTTGATTTCTACCAATAGTGTTTTTTAGTCTTTTGATTGCGGAATTTGAATTTATAAATCTTTACAGCAGGGGTCTTCAAACTTGGCCCTTGTATGACTTGTGGACTTCAACTCCCAGAATTCCTCAGCCAGGCATGCTGGCTGAGGAATTCTGGGAATTGAAGTCCACAATACATAAAAGGGCTAAGTTTGAAGATCCCTGCTTTACAGTAATCTTTAGAATCCATAAACTTTTTCACTTCAGCGTTAGACTGCAGTTAAGGTTCTGAATTGGACAGAAGTCAATGTCTGTGGAGTATAATTTCTTCCTGCAGAAATTCACACTTATTTGGAGATGCTTTCAGAAGGAACAACAACATAGATACAATATTGTGTTTATATATGTGTGTAAACACTACATTTTCATTGTTATTACATCCTGTGGTAAGCACATCGGGTTATAAGCATATTCCACAGTTTTCAATCTGCATCTAAAGTCTCCACATCCTTCCATTTAAGGTTGATGTTTTTCAGATCTTCATGAAAAAATTGGCAACAGGTTTTCTTTAGCCTTCCTCTTTTTCTCTGACCATCTGATGGTATCCAACTGATTGCAATCTTTGCTGGCCAGTGCTCACTTGTGTCCAGAAAAGCGCGTTCTTCATTCTGTGATTATCTTAGAAAACCTAATTATTTCTTCATATAACTTCCTCATTTGATCATATGATCATATTTTCATTGTGGGTACATAAATTCTAAATGAGAGTTACTAGCAAAACAAGTAATACATTAATAATTTGCTCTTAGGTGCTTGGATAATATGAAACATTGAATACTATTCATACAACAGAGGAAAAGGCAAATAACAACTTGCATGTTAAGATGTCATCCTGCAAACAATATAGACTTTATAATACAATTGCATAACAGCATCACTTGCACAAAGAAATCATAATGCATCTGTCATCTTGGCATGTTACAAACACCTGGAGTATTAGTTCAAACTCTTCAGTTGTCTTCCAATTTTATTTGATCACACTAATTTAAACTAAAATTGCTTGAGCTATCTGACATAATAATATATAACTAGTATAAATTACTATAGATGAAAATACTTTCATCTATAGGTTGAAATATACTTTACTCAAAACTGAAACATATATTGAGTCAGACTTTAATTCATCCAGAACAACTCTATACAGTCTGGCTCCAAGATTTTAACAGGAAGTCTTTCCCAGAATTATCAAAAATCAAGAAATGAGCCTGTATTTTTTTTTTTTTTTTGCATGGAATAGATATATCCTAAGAAGCTTTACAGCATTACCTTTAAAGTGAGATAGAGAAAATCTAGATTATAAATCAATGTATTAATTCCATTTCAAAAAGGTTTTACACTGTGTCAAACTGTCAAACTCATAACATCACGTGATGTGTTGCGATGTATCATGACTTTTTTTTCCATTACCAGCAATGGGGTGGGTGCAGTTTCACCATGATGGATCCGGCCTGCGGGCTGGCAGTTTGACACCCCTGGTTTAGTGGAAAATCAGTAATTACATTAAACTAGTTATTTACTAGTTGTGGAAATTAGTTCATTGATGATAAGGACATTTTACAAATTCAACCATGGGGGTATTCTACACACTTTTATTTTTTTTTCTTTTATTATGACTATAAGTAAAGAAAACCCAAAACAAAACCCTAGACATAAATTATGCCAGCTAAGCTATAATCCATTTTCCATGATTTCAGATGGGTGGGAATTGTTCCTTGTTATTTCTAAATAGATGTGCCCTGCCATCAAAAGAGCTTTCCCCAGACCATCCTAGGATTGTTCTATTGGTAGTATTTATTGCTTCACTGAGAGTAAGTCTGATTGAGCCTTGGCAGGTCATGGGTGAACTGAGATCATGTTCAAATCCCTTTACCTCCTTTCATTAACCAACTAGTCCTAGTTGTGCACAGAAGAGTTTATTTTCCCATTGTGATTTAAGACAGCCAAACAGTGCGAAAATTTACTTTTACTTTCCCACACTGTGTGCTGGCCAAATGGGTATAGCTTGAAAGTTATGTGGAAATCAAAGCACTGTTTAAGGACCTAGAAAACTGTTGGGGCCCTCATTCATTATAAAGTTGGCTAAAGGTGAAACTCACTGGAGGGTTGATGGATTTGTAACATCAGCATTTAAACTGGTTTGTGCTTCTTCATAACTTTTTAAAAGTTAGATCGGGGAAATCCTACAATTACTCTTATCTAATTTATATGGTAAAGCTGTTGCTGTTTTAATGCAGTTTTGTGCCTGTAAGCAAGGCATCTATTATACAAGCAGCATCTGTTAGGTTTTTTTTTTTTTCTGAGAGATGTTTTATCCTTTCAGACTGAAAGTTACTCTCTTATTACTGTTATTTTTCCCTTGTACATGAGAAGACAGTATATTGACTATAATTTAAAACTTAAAGGAACTATAGTGACAGGCAAATGCCCCAGACATCCCTATTTCTGTCACTCTGTATACAAATGGTTTCAAACTAGTTTCTCTCCTTCCTTTAGACCATGAACATCCAGGTAATCTTCTCAATTAGTCCCAAGGGTTTTGGAGAGGCAGCAAAGTGCAGCTCTCTTAACAGCATCTAAAATTATAGGTTCAGGCTGAAATTAAGGTTGATGTTTTAACCAATCTGGCAAAGGTAAAAGAGACAAAGAACAGACAAAGCCCTGTAGGGTTATTATAGGGCAGAGGAAAACGTGTGATTAACTTTTTTTTCATAGAGAATTGTGTTATTTCCTTTCAGCAAATTAAAATAATGACTAACTTCTTTTTTTCTCCATCTTTCAAGTGATAAGCTTGTATGAGAGAGCCTTTTTCCTCTGCTTTTTTTGCTTTTGCCAGCCTTGGTAGTCGAGAAATCACTTAGGCAAGCTTGCCTATAAATAAGAAATGAGGAGTTCTTGTCACAGACCAATTTCTTAGCCATCCAACTGTTTTCAAATAAGTTACGATTTATTAAAATAGATCTTACTGATAACGTGTAATGAAATATACTGTGTGCAAGGGGTGGCCATACAAATGCAATAAACAAAATATGTATGCAATTGTGCAACTGTGAATCAAGTAGATCATTGACAAGGAACAAAAATGAATTTTTAGGTTTTTTTAAATTTTCTGTGCAATAATTTTATTAATATGAAATATTTAAATTGGGTTAAATAATCTTTTGGAGTTTTATGGGGTTGGAATGTCTGGGTTCATACATTGTACAAGGCAACAATGCTGGTTCCTTGCTTTTAACTAAGGTCAGTATGAAATGTAACCATTGTGTTCTATAAACCATTATTTATGCTAGTGTGAATTAGTTCAGTTACCTTATTTCAGCATACAGGGTTTGTGGTTGAAAACAATGGCTTAGATTGTTGTGTGATTCCCAACCAATTATGGTTTATTTCAGAAAACATGGTAAGCCAACTAAAGATTTGCACGATCCAAGTTCCAAGTCTAAATTTTCATCCGCTCAGGCTAGTATTAACAGCACTGATAGACAGTAGTTCCCAAGGATTTTACCCACTCTGATAATGCTGGATGTGTAGCATACCACTGAATCCGTGAGAAAATATCTGTGGTCACTGGAATTAATTATGTTTGATGGTATGTTACTAGTCAACTGGACTTTCCAATCCAGAAGTTCACTAACCTCTTATGAAACAAGGAAAATTGTTGAGTCTAATCAAAGAGTTAATTTCTTTACTAATACAATACCTAATCTCCACCTAAATTTTTAAAAAATATTTTCCCCTGCTTTGGCTATCTCTTGTCTAATTAGTGCATGTGCTTAATTTTAAAAAATCATCATATTTCTAGGAAATAACAAAGTACATTCATCTCATACGTCTTCTCTTTAGGTCCATGACAGCTCTTTATTTTAGTACAGTGCCAGTAACATGAGATTTTAAGGTATGCTACTTCTGTCTGTGGATAGCTTCAAGACTGAATAGCAAACATTGTAAAATTATTACAAAGGGAGTTGTTGAGGCTCATATCTCAGCATTTGTACATTTAGAGAGATATAGGTACACAAATCTTAGCAGAAAATATTTTCCTATGAGAACAATGTTATCATTGCTTTTATTTCCTAATCTTTAGCACAGAGCTTTAATGAAAAAAACAAAAACAATTTTAGAATAGGCAATTCTTAATCATTTGTTGATGGAACAGAATATTTGTAGCTCAGGATTGAACTGTGGGATCTTATGCTCTTTGAGCTTGATGGTTTTCTTGCAAATGTTTCATTGCCCAAACTAGGTAACATGATCAGTGCATCTCCAAGAAAACCACTAAGCTCAGAGAGCACCAAGGACCCCACAGTTAATATTCTATTCTAGCAAAATATATCCAAAGGACTGATACCATTTATCATATGAACCTGCCCACTCTTTAAGATTTGTGTGGAAGACTTTCTTCTTGTTCTATCAGGGGAGAAGCATTGATGGTTGGTATGTCAGAGGAGGTCTAATCTTAATGGCTGTTGCCTTGCTTGGATTTCTCACTTGTGGATTTTCACCATCTAATCAAAATGTGAGAGACAGTTTGGTGTAGCAGTTAAGGCTACAGGCTAGAAACCAGGAGAGTATGAGTTCTAGGCCTACCTTGGTCATGAAGTCAGCTGGATGACCTTGGGCCAGTCATTCTGTCTCATTCATAGAAAGGAGGCAGTGGCAAGCCACTTCTGCATAAGCTTGCTAAGAAAATTGCAGGGACTTATGCAGGCAATTGCCAAAAGTCAAAACTGACTCCAAGAATGCACACCTGCACAACATCAAGGTATACCTTTTTAGGGAGAAAGTAGTTCCTTTGCCAACTTGTTAAAATTTTGTAAGGTAAATCATTGTCGAGATTATCATATAAGTATTTGAATGGCCATAAGTTAGCTAAATGTTGTGATTCGCTTCAGTTTCTCTGGTTATTTTTCATACAATTAAGCCTGTCCTGACTATTGTTTTTGCAGTGGAAAAGCCAGTAGATAACAAATACATAAATATCTAAATTACAGGACATCACAAAACCAAAGAAATCATTATAAATAATTACATTGTAGAAGAGTTATTACTTTTTATTGCTTTCCAGTATTAATATGAAGTAAAACAATCTTTCATCAGAAGAAAATAAGGAAAATGTGTAAATTCATCTAATTTTGTAGTCAAACATAACTCAGTACAAATAGAGAATTTATTCTGGTTATGTGGCTCTTTGAGAGGAGGATGTTCTTTTGAATTTATAGATGCCATATTATTTAACCTGTTGAGATAACCTATATTATTCCAACTGTTGAGTTCCAGTGTGTAAATTGACAATGATTTTCTTTGGTTTCAAAAGAGACCAATCATAAATGTAAACCTATAGCATAGAATCCCAAAAAATCCTTACTGCTTTATTGATTAACCCTTTATTAAATTTAAAAAATGGTTGCAAAGTAACATTTGTAAAGTATTTTTATGTACAGTATGAAATTTGTACAATATATTAAGAATTCCACCAAGACAACAATTTTAGACCCACTTTCCAAAGAAAAGCTCTTTTAGCCTAATAATGCTTACATTTGATATTGAAAAAAATCTGTAAGAGAGAGATCCTTAATTTCCATCCAATTTACAAGTTTTTTTTTCTCTGAAAAATGAAGATGACATTCATTTTGTCTAATCAAGCATAGTAATAAGTGCACATCAGTCTCCAAACACGTTAGAAGGACTTGCAAAGCCAGACTGAGCACATCTGGATATCTCCAGCAACATTCCACGGACAAGAACCTGATGTACAGGAAAGAGGTTGTGTCCTGCTTTTGATTTTAATTATACACTTATACACAGTTGCTATGGAAATTAGCAGTTTGTTCAAGGTCAAGGAGATAATAACAGACAAGGAATGTTAATCAAAATAGATGTCTGAAAGAGGCTTGCCCAAGTGGTTTTGGTTTTAACAGGGGCACATAGAAGAATAGTCAGCCAGCCCAACCATCAGAATTTCACTAGGATCCACACAAACATGAAGCAAATCCAGAAATTAACTGGTTGATTTCAATGAAGGATCATAGCTCAGGGCTTTCTTTTAAGTCAGGCTGCAACCAGCTGTCTTTAATCAAGAGATTTGATCTCTTGCTTGGCAAGAAGCCTCATAGAACACATTTTCTCTGTTTTGCACTCTGGTGAGGAGTCTCGGAGACCTTACATCAGACATATCAAACTGCTGGCCCATGGGCCGGATGTGTCATGCCAAAACTGCACCCATCCCATTGCTGGCAATGGGGAAAAGTCCCGATATGTCACATGACATCACATGATGTCGCGAGTTTGTCATGCCTGCCTTACATGATCTTCATCTGACTGCTCCAGCTGATGAAGTGATGCCTTTGTTTAATCAGCTTCAGCTGTTTCTTAACTTTGTGTCTCCTGAGGCTGATAGTCCATAGGTTCTTCTTCAGAGTCAATTTCTGAGTCCTGACCCAATACAAGTGTATTTATAATCTAGCAACAAGGAAATATAAAATTATACATGTGATCAATTATAAATTAATTTTAAAAAGACAAACTTTTAAATTAGACAGTGTTACAATGAACCCACTAAATACACCTGTCAAACAACAGCTTCAGCTACTTCTAACAAAATTCTGTTGAAGCCTAATCACAAATATTATATAGAAAGTATTCCTATATGCTTACTTGCTTACTTGCTTCCAGTGCTTGCTGGAATATTCACTGGAATATTATTTGGGAATGCTATATTTGAGTATTGTAATGAAAAAGAGATTGGATCTTGCTTTTTCATAGACTAAGCAATATGACATCTATCCTAAAGTTAAAGATAAGTTACAATCTATTAGGCATTCCTTATTACCCCCAATTTCATGTCTTTTGTGACTGACACCCCATCCACCCACCTATATGGAAACCGGTACACTTATTCTCTATGTACATTTAATGAGTGTTGGTTGTTTTCTTATTGAGCAAGTGTTTCTGTGACTATCATTATAACTTATAGTTTGACCATGGTATTTGGGGAGAAACTGAAAAACCAGTATAAATGTAAATGTAAAAAGATATGGCTCATTCCATCTTTGAAATTGTTGGTGTGAAAAAGCTCAAGAGTGTTTTATTTAAACAAGGTCTGCTTCAATCTTGATTGACTTGCAGTAAATTGCCTGGTACGAGAGGCAAAAGGAAGTGGATAGAAAAATGGCAATCAGCACCAAATGTTTCACATATTGATTGACAAGCACCAGAGATGTGCTAGAGTAAGACAAATTAGCCAGCAGGTCCCATCTTGACAGCTTCGAAGATGGGAAAATTGTTCCCGTTAATTTGCTGCTGGAACCTTGTCATTTATGGGGATATATGTTTGAGGGTCTTCTAATTGTGTACACAAATTTGGATGTGTATATCGCATATTTCAAGTATTGGTTTTTAAAATATTTCTATATTAAAAAATAATGTAATTTAAAATTAAATCTGTGAAAAGGCAGTGAGATTCCTAATTTAGAGCTCCAATTCCTTGAGATACAGTAAATTGCTTTCCTGTCACTATGGAGCCTGTCTCCTAGGCCTGCATGAATTCAAAAAAATCTGAGTCTAGGTGAGATGTCTGAAATAGGATCCCAACATTTTTCCAGGAACAGGCCTGAAATAGACATCAAAAGATTTTGTAGGATAGATCCTCTGTTCACATTAGTTAAACTATTTAATATATCATCCAAACATTAAATTGAGATTAAAAAGGCCATCATCTTAGATTTTTGGATTGAAGTTAACTTATTTCAACATACTGCCTCTTTGCACATCAGTAAAACATGTTTTCTTCCCTTTGCAGTTTCCACAGTATTTTAGTTTTTCATTTGCACCAAAGCTAGCATCAATTTAATATACACTGAAACAAAGTTATTACTTTTTTTTAACCATAGTACTACTTCCCAACTAACCCATAAGGTGCCTTGCTTGGAATGTGCATAGCATGGTGTACAAATCAACGTATTATGTATTGGTGTTCTTTGCAAATAAGTTCAATAAGCCATGGTTATAAAAAAATGGCTGAGCATTAAGTGTCATTCCTTTAGGCCACAATGGTCCTCTATTATGCGAAGCTTACAATTAATATTGCCAACATCCGATAACAGATATGGCACAAGAAGAAGAAGAAGAAGAAAATTTAAAATTAAAGCCAATCTGGATAACATTAATGTTTGTAACACAATATGGAAGTATTTATAGTATGCAGCAGGTCAGCACAAGATCCTATTTTAGGCCCAGTACTCTTAACAGAGAGACAGAATCAAGATCACGTGAAGTGTTAGCACCACTTTATAATGCTTTGGTAAGACCACACTTTGAATACTGCACCCAGTTTTGGTCACCACAATACAAAAAAGATGTTGAGACACTAGAAAGAGTGCAGAGAAGAGCAAAAAAGATGATTAAGGGTCTAACGCCAAAACATAAAAAAAACAGTTACAGGAACTGGATATGTCTAGTCTAAAGAAAAGGACTAGGGTTAACATGATAGCAACTATCTGAGGGGCTGCACAGAGAGGAGGGGATCAATACATTTTCCAAAGTATCTGAAGGCAGGACTAAAAGCAAGGGGAAAAACTTATCAAAGAGAGAGCCAACCTAGAACTAAGGAGAAATTTCCCGACTTTAAGAACAAATAATCATTGGAATAGCTTGCCTTCAGAAGTTGTGGGTGCTCCATCACTGAAGACTTTTAAGAAGATATTGGACATCCTAATATGATATAGGGTGCTCTGCTTCAATAAGGAGCTGGACTAAAAGATCTGTAAGGTCCCTTTTAACTGTTTTCTGTTTTAAATTGTGTTAGGGGTGATAAGTATATGCACTTTAAGAACCCAGATCAAATAATATATATACATTGATAAGGAAAAACAAAATATGGTCTTGGTTTATTAATTTCTATAGCCATACACTTTAGAAAAAATGACTCTAAGTAGTGAACAATCATAAAAATTTGTGAAGTTATTTGAGTCATATAGCTTTTTTTAATTAAAAACTTATATGTAGCTCGTGGAGACCTTGAACTGTGGAGAACTTGGTTATTTGCTTGCAAATCTCTCATCATTAGACTAAGTGATGTCATTAGTGATAGTGAGTGTGGAGTTGCTGTATTGTAGCTTGCCTTGGTTATCTGAACTGTATGTTGGTTACTGGAGTGGATGTGTTCTCATCTTTTTGTTTCGGTCATACAGGGTTTTTTTTTTTAATTCTCTCTTTTGAATGGGCTGTAATTATAGTTTATCTCTATTTTTCTACTGATGGTTGATTTTTCTGAATGCAATCTTTCCAGGATGTTCACAGTTTCCCAGTTGAAAATATGGTTGATTTTGTAAGATTAAGGAATTTTCATCACGTCCTCCGATTGCTAATTGGTGTTCATGATGCATTCTGTTAATAGTTTGCCTGTCTGTCTACCTAACAATTGTTACCATCTTTATAATGTACATTGTAAATCAGGAGTCTCCAAACCCCAGTCCATGGACCAGCACCAGTCCATGGCATACCAGCAACATGGCCACATATGCGAGCGAAGCCCATCTGCGATCCACAAAAAAACTTTTCTTCAAAGAACCAGTACCTAATGCCCAAAAAGTTAGGGGATGCTGTTGTACAGTAGATGACTCCTTTTTTTTTTTTTTTGCTACTGGATCTTTTGTTCTACTTAAGATGTCTTGGAAGGGTTTAATTGGTTTGAATGCTATGGCAAAGCCATTTGGGTTGGAATAGTCTACTAGTTATTGGATGTTTTTGATGTATATGATAATATTATCCTTTTCATGGCTTGTGTTGGTTATGCTGTAGTAGACTGAGTGGTGAGACATGTTTGATAAAGTTGTATTAGTATTCATTCTGTTGGGAGATGTACACGCAGTCACTTTTCTTTTTTCTGGTGTTCTAGATTATTGCAGTGCATATGTATTCTCTAAGTAATATTTTACACAGCTCCTCCTATAGGAGGTTAAGGTTACTTTGGTAATGGAGCATTTAGTGTAGATTGCAGATTCATCAATAGACATATAAAGATAAGCCATATTTATACATTCTTCAAAAGACACAATAAAAAAGTTAAGAACTAAACAAAAAGACAGGAAGACATCCTCTCCAGCAACCAATACCCAGATGAGCAGGGTTTAACACCAGACAATCAAGCAGAAAACAAAATCTTAATCAAGGAATTACTAAGGAGAAAAACACTCCCCCAGCAATACTAGCAGGGCATGCTACTATATATAAACAAGGGGCAAACCCACCCACTAGCATTGATTATATTATGCAGTCTGATAATGAAACAACTCCAATTAAACAACCAAGCCCAGAGAGCATAAAAGATAGGTAACCAAAACTTTAAAGTTTACCTTAAATATATACTTAGAGATGAGAAAGAGTTAACACTTTGTCTTAAGTGGTTTTTCCTGAAAATTCAAATTAGTCACTTTGTGACATTGACTTGTCTAATTTGAGGAATGCTAAATTGTTATGTCTTTGAATATTCTCATTTTACTTTTAAAAGGCGTGATATTTCCCACCTACTACTTACTCTGTATGTTTAAATCACTAATTATTGCAATGATTTCAGAAGTTCTTTCATCATACAATGTATCAAATAACCAAGGAAGAACATGTGGGTTTCTTTTTGGGGAGGGAGGGAATTCTCCTCTCAACTAGTTGATGGAATTAAAAGGCTTCTTCACACTGAAAACAAACAATATAAAAAACCCTGAGAATTTAATAATAGATCAAAAGCAAATAGAGAATGCTAAAATCCATTTAAAATACCTGAGGAAGACTCTATTTAATAATTCCTAGCCCAAATATACAGATAGTTGAATACATAAAAGAAAGTTTACAAAACCAGCAAAAGATGCTAATGATAGTAAAGGGAGGAATTATCTAAATCTTTATTTGTCCCTGTTCATTAATGGTCTATGAAGAGGTGCCCTACATGTGAGTTTTTCTGTTGATGATAAATCTAAATTGTAAATTGAAAGCAAAAAGGAGTTTTATTGCCTTTGCAAGTGGAAGATTCTACCCCACAACTTGTATTATAAAAACTAGCTCTATTTTTTAAAAATGTATTTAAAGTATTGATAGGTTGTCTAGTATCCAAATGGACTATGTTAATTTACAATAATATAGTTAACAAAAACATAAGGCAAGATTCAATGCATCGGTCATATTCCTATAATATTATCTGGAATATAGCATTTCAGTAGATCCTTCTCCCAATTTCATATTCTTCAGATTTGCTGGAACGGCATTTCACTGAATTCCTTATATGCAGAGTGTAACATTTCTGGAGAGCACCAGCTTATACATAAGACTGGTTATTGTGAGATTGTCTTTTTACAATTACTGTTATCTGTGCCCATCCACACAGATTAGATAACATTGGCATGCTTTAGATGCTGTCATTTAAGCTGTGTCATCTGATGGTACCTAGGAGTTCAGCCTTATTGTATCTATACACATATTATTCCTCCTTAGATCTAGATAGTTAAACTGTGCCTGCCTTTCATAAGGTTTTTGGGCTTTCTCCCAGACCTTAGTTCAGAAGGTCTTGTGAACCTATCCCATTTGACTGTTCAGTTGCCTCTGAAAAGTATATTTTATGTACTGTTGTTGTTATAATTATTATTTTACTTATTTTAATTACACACTGCTCTGGATCTTGTGTTGAATGGGTAATTATTTGAATTCACCACATACATTAAAAAAAACAATGAAAAAACAAAGGCTTTCTTTGAGCTTTCCATCCCACCTCCTTTCTTTTATATTTAATTAATTGCAGAAAGTAAGAATATTTTTGACAGTAACCCCAGGAGGGCAACTGTGTAATCCAAATCCTGCTACATATAAACATCTGTAAATGTAATATTGCTTCTTCAACATACATGGGAATCTACCTGTAAGATGTAAAATTAAAACCTTAGGTGTCATTGTCAAACTATTATTTACTATAATACATGTCACATATATGATGCATTAATGAACTACTTCAAATTTGTCTGGTTTAATGTAATCCTGTTAACATTATCCACTGTGGGACATAGATTGTCCTTCTTGCAGAGACATCTGTAGGAGGTGTCAAAAACTCAAGATGACATTTTTAATACCCCTCCCCATTCCCATGCCTTCCTGAATTTGTTTGTTTGTTTGTTTGTTTGTTTGCATTTTTTGCATTGTAAAAGTATTGGATAATTTTAATCTGATAAGATTTTCTTAGGTAAATCTCCCTTTCTTTCTCACCATATGGATATTAGACTAACTGTATTTAATAGAATGTATTCTTATTATGTGATTTTAGATTAAGAAGAGAGTATTGTGAAAACTAGAGCTTAGACATATATCCTAAGGATGCTTTAACAATATAAATAAATAAGCAAACAAACATTTGCTTCTTTGAACAAGTATTTTTATTCTGTACAAACTGATCATACTGATTATTACATATAAGACTCAAGGGAATAAAAATAATTCTATAAATAAATCACATACTATATTCCAGTTATCAGTGCAGCATAGAGAAGATTATTTAAAAAATAGATTTACCAATCAGAAGATGAAATCGTCACTGATTAAATAAATGAATCTTTTTTCTCTTTCTTTCTTTCTTTCTTTCTTTCTTTCTTTCTTTCTTTCTTTCTTTCTTTCTTTTCTCTAAATAATAAAAATAATTTACAAGGAAAAGATGCGAAGGTTATGCAGCTGTTCAATGTCTTTTGGGAAGATTAGATTCTATAATGAGAAGATATAAGCCTCATTTTATAAAATCTGTTGCTGTCTTGGGAAAAACATCACTGAATAAGATTAGAAAGTACTTTTTCTTGAAACCATTATAGTTGCAGGCTGATTACTTGGCATATGCTTAATGATCGCTTCATAGCTGGAAAACAATAATTTGTTACAGTTAAAAGAAATAAGTGAGAAACCAAGTGAGAAAGCTCATATTTATTTCTGCATATTTATTGTTAGATTTCAATGACTTAACCTACTGCTTAAGATAAAGAGTTCAGTTTTCACAAATATGTGTGTACATTTGCCCCAGAAAGGGAACTTAAGTTCAAGGTAGCAACAACATGAAAACTGTGAACAAGGTGTGGTGTGTGTTTGTGTATGAGAGAGAGGGAGAGTGTGTGTGTGTATCTGTGTACATGTAATAGTAGTATATAAGGAGACCCCAGAGAGTAACCAGGATTTTTTTAAAAAAAAATTCCCCATGTTTTTTATGTAGTTAACATCTGCAGTCCAAAACTACTCAGTTACCAACACATACTTACTAAAATACACACACATATCCAATAATGGGTTCTTTTTGTATGTGTATGAATTCTAACAGGCAAGTGTTGATCAAAGCCTTTATCCACCTAACAGAATGACTAGTATTAGCTTTCCAGGTGTTCAGGGAGTTAATTTTTTTAAGTCTTATGTGTACATACTGAGACTGAACATTTGCTGGTTATAACATACATACATATTTATTCATATTCTTTGCCATTATTTTTAGATAGGCATCTTCCAGAAACTTATGAGGTGCTATTTAGTTATTCTGGATGTGCAGTTCCAATATAATCTGGAAAGTGAAAAGTTGAAAAAATATTCTAGAAATAACCACCTGTCCATTAATACATATATGTATTTCTCAGGGATAAAACAGCATTATCAGGCATATAACATAATGTGTCTGCCCATCTCATCAAATCAAAGATGCTGTATTTGCCACACCTTTATCTGAAAGAAGGTTATTCTCAATGCAAATTCCAGAAATCCCTGTCTTGCCAAGGAGCTTTTTACGTTTTGGGTGCTATTTTAAGAATGGTTTACCCATTATTTAAAACTTTTTTTTGCTTATTTACCTGTCTGCGATTAACTGATGCTATTGCCATGAGTTTAGGTTTAAGAAGTCTGTGTTTTCAATAGCCATTTTCAGATATCTTCCCTAGATTATTTCCTTTTTAATTGTTAGTATTTCAAATTACTTTTTAATTCAATCATACCTCTGCTTTGAGTCTGTTGTCCGATGAAAACCTGGATATCATTTTTATAAATACAAGAATATATATTGAAAGACACATTCAGGCTGTGATTTTTAATTTTGGGCAAACTCACCCTTGCACTTAGCTGCAATTTGGCTAATTGCAGAATGTTTCTTAATGGGAGACAATATAGCGGGGTTTAGGATTAGTAGAAGAGACAACCAAAATTCTATTTATGCTTTTTCATGTCACCCATGGATAGTCAGCAGATGCACTGCAACTTATAGCCAAATAGGACTCTTTGAGTAGAGGACATACAGCCTTGTTTGACTTGGCTACTTGGTCTGAGCAGAATATTTTGCAATGAAAGATTTATTCACCATTCAAATTCTCAACTGCTCCAAAGCCATTAGCTCTGAAAAAGAATGACTGAATATACAGTGATATAACTTAGGATGCTTTCAAATACCTTATTTACCTCTATAATTCCCATGATTGCATCCCGTTATCTTGCACCATTCAGACAGACTCAATGATATTTTCCACTCTTTAAAGTGACATTAATATTGCTGATAGCATAGGGGCTTCCACTCAGGTTGTTTTTGAAAAGTAGTCAACGGCTTGTTTCATGGCACTATTTGAGGTCATGTGATATCACAAATTGGCATTATGAATTAGAAGGAAAGCAGAATATGATCGTGGTAATATAGTTTTTGTTTATGTTGCTGATTATTCCTAAGACAGACTAATTTACCCTGAAATACAGGGTAAATTCTTAATTCATAGTTTACCTTGCAATACAGAAACATCTTCTTCTGTTTTGAATGCATGTTCTTCTGCCAAGTTAACATAGTGACAAATAAAAACAACTGCAGATGTGATTTGCTTAACCAACAAGTAACTTTCCAGGGACTAAACCCCATTTAATGGAGAACCTTGTGGAATTCTCTTCTTTTTTCCTTCTCTTTTCATAATCATTTGTGGAGACTCAGGCATCATTAATATAGGAACTACAAGTGATATATTAACATTTACACAGCCTTTAATATTTGCTGTTGTGTTTCCAACTATTTATGAGATTAGATCAAGAATATACAATGTATCATACTGATACTCTGTAGGTCAGGGCTGGAAAAAAAATCTGTAAAACAAAAGTTGTGTTGTGTGAAAGGAATAGTTTCTGCACATCAGATAGAAGAGCTGGCGAGCAGCAGGAATTTAAAAAATGGTACATTTAAGTTTACATCTTGAATGTGTTCTCTTTCATCCCTCAAAATACAATATCTCTGTCTTGCATAATATGCAGTTTGGACTTCCTTATGAACCAAGTATATTGTCAGCTTCATTTTGACTTACTGTATCTTTTGTAAAAAGAAAGCATTTTGCTTGTTTGTCTTAATTTTCTGAATCAAACTGATAGGATATGGAGATAGATAGGCTTCACTCCAGAAAACATGGCAATAATAGTATTTTTATGTCAATTTTCAAATAAATATAATGAAGCATATGTTCTTTTTGCCTTTTCTGCAGTGGTACTCTTCTTCTTCCACTAATATTGATTACTGTAAACAATATCCAAGGTTAATTGTGATCATTAATATTTCATCTTTACTGTTGAATTTTCATGTACTATATGAGGCTTTTTTTCATTTTATTACCAAAACATTTAATTCTACCAATTGCACTAAATAACTAGAAAGTGAACTGCTAACTAACATTCCTGATTTATAAAGGTCTTCTTATATTCTTTCTTTGCCTCTGAATAATAAACTGATAAAGGTACTGCAAGATATAAACTTTCGTATAACAAAAACATGTGGTGAAGAGCTCTTCTTTAGCTATATACATAATAATAGGAATTTTATCTCTCATTGCACTTCATTCTGACATCGACTGACTGAATTAGCCAGATTCATTCATTCATTCATTCATTCATTCATTCATTCATTCATTCTTATCTATTTATTTATTTATCTATTTATTTATGAAGTTGTGATTATGTTGTGATGGAATATTCAGTTATTGAGGAAAAGACAAAGACTTGCAGCTTATTCCTGAGAGAAAGTTGTTGATTTGACTGTTATTAAAACCTCTCATAGAACTTGAATGAGGAAGAGAATGGTGCTCTGGATATATTAACAACAGGGTTGCTAATGTCAAAGGGGTTGCAAAGTAATGGAAAGAGAAAGCAAACTTAAAGAAAAGAAGACTAGAGAAGAAGACTTGAAAGAATACAATGAAACAAAATGACTTCTTTAAGTGGTTTAAGAGTTTTTGCGGTTTCAAGATAAATGGATATAAGAAGAGGAAGAGATCACCCTCACCACCATGGATCACTTCAAGATGTAAAAAGTTGACCAAAGCATGGAGAATAAGGATATCATTAGATACAAACATCTAATCTGACACATGCCTCAAGTTCTTTCAAGTCGCATGATGCCAAACGGTTTCTGATCATCCCTGCATGCTGACCAGTCAAGAAAGTTTTTCTTGAAAGTTACAGATTGGGCAGTTTCTCACTGGTGAGAATTCTCATCTTGTCCCATAATTCCCCCCTGAAGTAAAGCACTAGGTCAGTCCCTTGGCAGTAGTCATTTTCTGGCTACTATGAGAAAAACTATTAGCACACTACTATGCAACAGCCATCTGGTTTTATATTACTTGTTTACTGCCCCTCTCACTATGAAATGCAAAGGAAGAACAAGAAAATGGAAGGAGTGTCAGCCAGCAGTTGTTTTAATATTCCTTCACAAATCAGTTGTAAGGAAAAAGAAAAGAGAAAACATTTGCCAAATGCAAAGAGCATAGTGCCAAAATGCTACTTAAAGTTTGAAGGGGAATGAAACTGGTAGACAACAAGAATTGGACTTAATGTAGTTTATCAATCATGAAACCTTCTTTTATTGAGCACCCTCTAGATGTGATAGGTTTATAAACCTATCAAATCAATGTAGCCAGGCTGAGCAAAACTGAAATATAAATGCCACAATGTGAACAACAGTTTAATAATGGAACTTGAAAGTGTTAGATCTTTTACAAAAGTCATAAACAACTAAACCCAATTTGATTTTAATGTTTTTGTTTAAACTTAGGGAAAACAGCAAAAAGAAAAAAAAATAGCAGTAGCTTCTTTAGTGGCAGTATAAGCAGCATATAACTTTATTCCCCAAACTAGCTAGAATTTCTGGAAGATGGAGCCTAATACCTCTGGGAGGAGCAAGGCTAGAAAAAAATAGCACCACATATGATATTCAAACCAGCCAAAACCAGTCAATGTATCTGTACCATTGTTTTCATCTTATCTATGGGGAAATAATTTCTACAACATTTTTACCTTAAGTGTATCCTCTCTTGCAATATAATAAATAATGCAGCATAATTGTGCATACATATCCCCATATGCTTCAGATGAAAGAGAGCTTTGGGAGACTTTACATTTCTTTCATATTAATTAGAAATGCTTTTTGAATATGCAGAATTCATTCCTGCATACCCAAGAAGCATTTTTCTATAAACATCGATGTTCGTTTGCTCACTTTTAATTAAAATATTTATTATCTAAATGTTGAAATAAAGGAACAAACTGTAGCTTGTTATTTGAGATTGGAACTACATGTTACACTGGACATTAGTGAGCTAATATCCTGGTATGTCAGCTTTCTCGTATAAGGGATCTTCATGGTTCCCTAATTAGATTGGTGCATAATGGAAAACACAGAATATTTAACCTTGTTGTCTTGCGCTAAATGCTTTCTCTACTCCCTATACTATATTGCCGAGTGAGGCATTTTAACACATAGAAAAATTATTTTGCCTCTTGTTTATGAATCATATGGCCTTTGAAACAACATCTCCCCAATAATCGGACTGACCCTAACCATGCTAGCCTTCTATAAGACTTAAAGACCTTGTTTTATCTAGCGGTCTGATTGTGTAAGGATCCTATCTTTTGGCTGTGCTAAAGGTTGTTTGTGGTTTTTCTCAGCTGCCATGTATTTGTTTCTTTAATTGTTTATCATATGTAACTGCCTTTATTTAATTTTTATTTACTTTAACAATTATTAGTTGCCAGAGTAATTTATTTGAGATGGACAGCCAAGAATTTAATAAATATAAATTGATTAAATAAAGACATAAATTATGTAATTTAGATAGAAAATGTTCCCATTCAATTAAATTGTAGATGAAGTATAGGTAGACCTCAACTGACATGGTCACAAGTTGTGAGAGTCATTAAGCTAAGGCACCTTCATCCCCTTTGTCCCTAATGTGGTTGTAAAGTGGAACACAAGTTGCCTCAGTAAAAATGATTCAAAGTGCAGATTGTGAAAAGCAGCAAAAGAAAAAATAGATCATGTACTTAGTTCATGAATAAAATACATAAACTGATGATAAACAGTGGCATAACACATTTGCCAAAATGATTCACTGGAGTATTTGTAAAAAATATCATTAATTATCATTAAAATTGGTGGAAAATATAGTTTAAAAGTAGTTGAAAATGTGCAGGTTAAAGTCTTGGCTCATAACACTCCAGTTTTTAACTGTGTTAAAAAGAAGAAAGTGTGGGTAATTGATGTGGCAACAACAGAGGATAGTAGAACTAGAGACAAAGAATTGGAGAAGATCACAAAAAATGAAAAATATGGCATAAACCACCTGTGGTGATCTCAGTGATTATTGGCACTGGATACCATATCAAAAAATCTTAGATATCACATAGAAAATCTATGTATTGACAGAATTTCCATTTGTCAATTACAAAATCCACACATATATATTATGTTAATACTTTATAACATTCTGAATTCTTGAGAAGAACCTGATACTTATGAAGGCCAAAACCAGTAAAGAGCTGGCAAGTATGACTTCATCTTATTGTGAACGGATTATAATAACAGTAATAGACATTCACACTGATCATTGAGGATTGATGTTGCCCACTGTGGAAAACCCTGGTATAGATCATTCACTTTTCCAGGAGTCTTTGGAACTGCAAGCCTTAATAAAGGATGTACTGGGAACCAGATGAAAAATATCCATATCTGTTGAATCCAGTGATGTTCTCCTCAGGATATGGATCACCTCTTCTTACAAAGCAGACTCAAGGAGCCTGCCTGCTTCTTCAGAAAGAGCAGGATTAAACTCTATCCAGGTAAACAAGCAAGATCACAACCTGTCCAATTCTGCATGAATCCAAGCAATTTTACCTAATACATCCTTCAAAAACTACTACTGAGGAAGCTATGGTGAATTGAAGATAGCTCTGAGAAAACTGAGTTGATGACCGTGGCAAAGACTAAAGAACTGTTGAGTAGACTAGTTGCTTTGAACCTCCCCAGATAAGGAGAGAATGGAAGATTTACCACACGTGCTCCAAAAGCTATTCTTATGATGATATTGCAGGAGAGTGTTCTCCCATTATTTTTAGTACCAGGAGATGAAGGAAAGCATTGTGTCAACTCTACAACGAACCTGGCTGAAGCCACCTTCAATTCTAGGTTGCCACCCAAAAGGGAGGTGGTGCAGAGTATTTTTTGCTAGTCTAAACAATTCTGGGTCCCGTGGGAACCAAGGTCATTAGCTCAGTGGGTTGGGCATTTTGTTAGAAAGCCCACCAAATTATTCTATTGGGGAACATAGCTGATTGCATAGCACTGAGGTGGGAAGTTTGACTTTGTAATAGTGTTACTCTTTGGAGAGAATGTCAGACTTGGTTTCACTTTTGACCATGCCAGTATTTTGTAAGCAATAAACATGTTCTCTGAGGAAACCTCCAGCCTCGGAGTTCTGATTTTGTTGGTCTTAGCATTGGAACCATGACACATTGTGTTTACAGCCACAGCAGACACTGGGTCTCCAACCTCATTTTCTAATAATTTTCAGAAATTGCCCATTAACTATTTTAAAGCTAAGAATGACAAGTCTGAAAAAATTTCATCAGATGAGTTTATCATTTGAAGAAAAAATAAATAAATTATAAGGTTTAAAAACTTTAAAAAATTGAAACAAACAACAAAAAGCTAAATAAAACTTTTATATGAAAAGTTATAAACAGATTAGGGGTCCAAATAAATATGGAACACTGTCTTTTAGAATAAGGTTTTTAACTAAATTAAGCAATTAACTAGTTAATTAAATAATTAACTAAATTAGTTAATTGGTTAATTAATTGAATTACTAAAATTAGCTAAATTAACTAAAATGCAGGCAGCACACAAAATCACGCTCCCTCCAGTCCATGGAAAAACTTTTCTCCACAGAGCCTGTCCCTGGTGCCCAAAAGGCTGGGGGCCTCTGAACTAAGATAATGATTTGGAAAAAAGATGCTTTACAGGATATACAAAAGAAACTGGCTGAAGTTTTAAAAATTAAAAAGGAAATACAAATGAAAGCCAAAAGAATGGCTTGAAAAATATTTTATTATTGGATCTACAAAAGAAGCTTATTAAAGCTGTGAAGAAACCCGTAAAATGGGATAAAGAAGAACTAAAGAGAAATCAAATCCTATGAAAAATTTTGGCAGATACAATTATATACACATTGCATATTCTAGAAGTGGTATGTATCTCATTAAAAACTGGTCAAACTGATCCCATCCTAGAAAATGCACAAATTCTCTAAAGAAAACCATCTGACTACATTCACAGTAGGCAGACCATATATAGATTACCAGAACTGAATATTCTTCATGGTTTCACTTTCATTACACAAGCAGTGTTTAAACAAAAACAATTTGTATGAAAGTTTTCCTATATGGTTATCTTAAGTGTGCCTATTACCACACTTGGTACTTCAATTCTTATTTGCTGAATCTGAATTTGAATTGACATAGCTCAATAACTTACGTATGTATTAAATGAACTGGCTTTATAATAGCAAAAAAAATAGTTACTTTATGACTAGTAAACATATTTATTACTAGTTTAGGAAAGAGTTAAGTAGTTAAGTGACTGGTTGGTATAGCAAACCTTGACCTTTTCATATGTATTTGAAACTAAATGGGTGTGTCTGTGGTGTGTGTGTGTGTGTGTGTGTGTGTGTGTGTGTACACATACACATACCTACATATATACAGCTAGACCTTGTTTAAACACTATTCATTCAGTGACCATTCAGTTATGAACAATGGGGACTTATTACTGTTCTTTGCAGTTGCAGCTGTCATGGCATTCTACAGTCAGACGATTGCAATTTGGGTGCTTGTCAACCGGCTCACAATTATGACAGCCAGAGTGTTCCACAGTCACACGATCACCATTTCCTTCCAGCATTCAACAAGTAAAATCAGTAGGAAAGCTAGCAGGAGGTTGTAAATGAGAACTGCATGACTGCAAAACACTGTGACTAGTCAGAATTTTCCTAATAATGGCAACTGTATTAGCCAGAACTCCTACTGTAAGATAGCATAGTAATGTTACATTGCACTTTATTATCACATTGCTTAGCAATGGAATTAGCCGTCCCAATTACTATCAATTAAAGAGGAGTATGTATTTGATTGCATAAGCTACTTGAAAGTCAACAGCAGAGACTGCTGTTAGCTTGACCTTATCCCAATGTTGAAGGAGCCCTTGCCAAGGTACTGTCAGATGTTCTTATGCAGTAACTGCATTTATAGCAATGATTGTAGTTTTCGAAAATAGAGTTCTCTGAAATCTGTCGTTCTTAGCATCATGGGATAAAAAGCTGTGGCTATTACTACTAATAGTAATGCTACTACTATTACTTCTACTATTGTCTTTAACATCATTAAGCAATGGCATCTGCTAAGCCAGGTCCTAGGAAAGGATTCAATAGGTGGATAAAAATGCCAAATCGAGTCTAAGCATCTGGCTGACTGTTCGAGAAGCAACAACAACAACAATAATAGTGATGATAATGATGATGGCAGAGTTGAAGAAAAAGAACTGGAAAAAATTACAAAATATCGTGACCTGGCCATCAAAACTGCACGATTATGGATGAAACGTGTAACAGTGATACCCATTGTCATCGGGGCACTGGAAACTATGTCCAAAAACTTTGCAAAATACATCAAGAAACTGCAGCTTCCTGCAATAACTCCAGCAATATTACAAAAAACTGCGCTACTTGGAACATCTTATATTTTAAGGAGTTACCTGGTTGACATCTAGGATGCTGGTAGCAACCCGTGTCAACCATCAGCACCAGCCAATTTGAATGCTCAGTTGACTGAGGTTCATGTTTAATGAATAAAAGATAATAATAATAATAATAATAATAATAATAATAATAATAATAATAATAATAATAACAACAACAACAATAACAACAACATTGCAGTACTAAACAAAGGGAGGGGGACAGTAATTTGGAAATAAATACATAGTGGCTGGTGAGGAGGCCTTGTCAGACACTATTCCTTGCATTGCTAAAGCAGTAACTCTAATTAGCCAACCTGTACCACCCAAAACCACCAGGCATGATGCTGGATCTACTTTTGGTTCTTGAACACAGCCTTTTCTATATTCCAGTGTCCTCACTTGCTAAAAAAGCAAAACAAATAATGTATGTAATTCAGTTTTTGCCTTGACGTTTATTCCATCTAGGAATTGCATACAGGAATGATACAAAGCCACACTGCTGCTTGGAGAATCTGTTCCTATGATAGATAGTTTCCGGCATGATTAGATTTTGGGGATAGGTGCCTGAGGCAGAAGAAGACATGAGAGTATTGTTACTCGGTCTCTGTCTTGCTTGGATAAGAGTGGTCAGTGATGTATGATATAGTTAGGAGCTGCAAATTGTGAGTATACATAAGAACAACTACTGCCAAACTTCTTAGCTAAAGGCTTCCTTCCTTGGTTTCCTTGGCATCTTGGCAATGACAGAAACATTTCCAAAGTTGCAGATATTTGGCTTGTTTGTGATTTGTATTTCACCATATAATGTTGTTAGATTCTGCCTTTAAAAATATGTACAGCAGTTATCACTGATCTTATATCGTCTTGGAAGTCTTAGATTTCAAATGGTTTATTTTTAAATTTTGAACAGCTTATATACTTAAAGAGCTTATAAAATTAATTATATCATTTTAAAGTGCCTATAACCAAACATTACTATTATACAAGACCCTCTTTCTTCAACATTTGCAAGTAAAAAATTGATGCAGTAGATCTTTGAGTGCCTCACTGACCTTGATAGTAACGTGGAGGTCACATTTCCACATGGCGGAGCAACTCCAAAGCACCTTCTCCATCTTCATAGATACAGACTGTTTTTACTCCTCCCTGAAATCAATCAAGGAGCACGTCTTCTCTGACTTCTTTTTTTTTCTCTGACAGGGATGATAAATAAAGGCAGAGCAAAGAATTTCCCGCCAGCTCCCCTTCCACATTTTGAGTAAATCAGGAAGAAAAAGGGAAAAGCGGGTGGCTTCAATCATTAGGAATTGTAACAGCAGACAAATGTCCTGACCCTGACAGATGACTTTGTTGAGTAGATGTATAATGCTGAGGCTTACAGCATATAAACTGCTTGGTGAGCTGGATTGAGTAATTTAGAGAAAAGAGCCTAATTGTGGCATAGAAGAATGATATCATCTAGGACAGATGGATGGGTTTGTTTTTGGCAGGAAGAACCAGTAAAAAAACAGAAGTGTATAGGAAAGACATTGTAATGAATCCAAAATATATTTATCCTTAACTTTCCCTGACAAATTAGAATTATCTCTGTTCTTCAGTATTGACATAAATGTCTTGTAACACTGGGGATTGTCTAATCCTGTCCACTGTACTGAATGTTGCTGAAAATTGTAACATTTTAGCATCAAAATATGATTCATTTGTAATAATAAAATGTGCAACTCTGTGATATTGTAATGCATAGATCTCCTTAATTACCAGATCACACCCTGGTAACTTCATGTTTAGTTATATGCTGTCTGTGGTCCAGAGGTGTATTCAGTATAGAGTTTGGTGGCCAAGCTTCTGTTCATTCACATGTTACACAGTTCATGAAGCAACTGCATTGCAGTTAGCTACTGAGCCAAGATAAAGGTCCTTAAACAATTTGAAACTGGAGTATGAGACTGCCTGCCTTTGCATTATCAACCTGATCAATTTTTCACTTCAGGGGAGGTCTTCTAGCATGTGCCATCTGCAATTACTTGTAGATAGGTTCTCTACTATCTACATAGGTAGAAGACCTATTTACTAGGCTTCCTCCATTTGAAATAAACTCTCCTCTCAAATTTAAGAGACATCTGCTAAAGATCTCTACCTTCCCTCTACAAATGGAGAATTTGGATGATTTTTATATTCTCTTGTCCTCACCTTGTTCTTTCTGCTATCTTTGTAATAAAGTTATTATTTTTATATTGCTTTTAAATTATTAGTTGCATTATGGTACTTTTATTGTTCGGTTGCAAACCATTTTGTAATTTACACTAATGGGAAACAGTCAACAGAACATTAAACAATGATTATACCAGACCACACAGCTGCATTATTGATGGTTTAAGAAATGCTGTTTAAATGAATTTTCCACAAACAGGAAAACAATGGGGTTTTGGGGGTTATCTGGATGTTTTGCTTTGTGTTTTCTGCACTGAATGCACACTGAATGCACACACATAGAATGCTTGGTTTCCTATCCTCTGGATAGTATTCCTGGATAGAATGGGAAGAAAATATACTTCTTACTTCTAACTTTCTAACTCCAAGGGATTTTTTTCTGAGCAAATTAATGCATTGGATAAAAAGATGGTTTATTTTAAACTAATATGTAAATCTGATTTGGGGGTGGGAGAGCAGTTTGCTTACCTAGAGGAGGCCACAATCTCTTTGAAACATCAGACAATTTAGGTGTAGTATCTTTGATCCTGTTTAGCTGCTAAATTCCTAGATAGTGGAAATAAGTGGAGGTCACTAACAATTTTAAAAGATGTCACCTTTATTCCTTATTATCACAGTATCTATTCTTAATTTATTTTGTAGATTGACCACAAAGATGATTTGGAAACTGCATCTGATGCAGAATTCTGTGGCCCTTATCAAAGCGGACAACAAGAAAAACAGTTTATTTTGTTTAATTGCACAAACTGCCGATTAACTAGTAGCTTCAGTTGAAGATGCAGATTGTCTGTACTTTGTATAATTGAATCTCTTTTTTGTATATGCTCTTCTTCTCTAAGGCTAAATGTCTCCTTTCAATGCTTTTGTTTTCAGGTTGGATTAATAGAATTAGGATTAATTATTATTAGAATAATAGCCCCAGGAATTTTCTGGTAGATGCTGTGATTCTTTGTAGTTTCCCATCCAGGAAATACACTTTTGGCATCTTTATGGTGATTTTATTTTATTTTTTGGAAGTGTTTTTAGAGTTAGATATGGGTTCTTTGAATTAACTTGCAAATTACAGGAATTCCAAAATCTAGATAAATTTTTACCTTACCTTTGGTTAAAACTTACAGTTGAGATATTTTTTCTAGAATTTAAAAGCAGGCTATATTATTGTTATTAGTAGTAGTAGTAGTAGCATTATCTTTTTCCGACTGTTTCACAGAAGTCTTAATTCTTTTTGTTTTTACTATACCATACTGCTGTTGTTGCTGATAAAAATGGTCAACGTTATTATTATTACATAGTGAGTGAAAACATAGTGAGTGAAAACTTCTGTGACCAAAAATATGTGGCATTGTACTTACCACAGGTTAAAAGATCCTTTTTGCCTTTTGTTTTCATTTTTTTTAGTTATTATAGTTTTGAGTTGAAAACTTGAGGTTTTTTTTAATATAAACCAGTTTTTCTAATATTAATAATGGTGGTAGTTGTTGATGATGTTGTTCTTGGTTCAGTATCGAAAAAAACAAGTTACAAATAGAATTATATTTTTCTGTTGTGGCCAAAGGATAATTATCATTCCATGAATCTCTTTGAAAATATCATTGATGGCAAATCAATTGATGGATGCACTCCCTTTATGATGTTTTTCTAAGCAGATTGTGTTCTGTGCAATCTGGCATTATTCATCCAGCATCAGATGAAATAGAGGCTGGTGCTATAAAAGCAAAATCTGAAGATGCTGTCCCTTTTTCTTGGATTGATCTTGCTTAGCACAACTGGTCCTATTGTCTTGAATATGACGCAAAGGGAAATCAGACCCAATGGACACCGTCCACTTTGATTCAATCCCAGCTGTAATCCTTTGTGATAACAAGCAATATCAATGTTACTGTTTTCTTTCATTATATTTATTACTGAACTTTGATCCTTCTGTCCTCTTTTTCAGGTCGTCCCATTCCACCTACGTCCTCATCTAGCCTTCTCCCATCTGCTCAGCTGCCCAGCTCCCATAATCCACCACCAGTTAGCTGCCAGATGCCCTTGCTAGACAGCAATACGTCCCATCAAATTATGGATACCAACCCTGATGAGGAGTTCTGCCCAAATTCATACCTACTAAGAGCATGCACAGGACCACAGCAAACTTCCAGCAGTGGTAAGGAAATACTACTTGATTATAAATATTATGCTTGTATAAGCAAATTCTAATTGTTGCCAGAACAGTTGTTCAAAATAGAGACATGAGGAGAAATGAACATATATTTATCTGTGAATTTGTTGTGGCTTGAGAATTTTATTAAAGTCTGATATATCAATAAATGGATATTTTTTGTTGTCAAATTTCATTTTAGATTTTCTTCTGAATTAATAGTTATCTTCATAAAACTGAAACCATGAATGCATTTTATCACTTGATGAAAATTGCCTTGTATTTTTGGAGAAATATATATTAAAGGTATTGCACTGCTTTACATTTTTATAGAATAGTACCTTGCCTTTTAAAATGCAAAATGTTATGCTGGCCCTGTTGTAATATGTTTTATATTTTCATATTTGTTGTGTTTCTTTCAATTTTCCTATCAGAATTGCAAGTAATCCTAACTTTTAACCTCTTATGAAGTATTGATATCTCTCAAATTGACCACCGATTTATAAAATATTTAGGCTGCATTTTTAAAATGAGGAAATAGATTCTATTGTGAGTACCTCTATTTTTGCGAAAATTCTTTTACTCCAATCAGGTATTCAAAAAGCAGTGTGGACTTTGTAGATAAAGTAGAATGAAGGAGGAATAGATCAGATATAGAGTGCACTGACAATTTGATTGTAGTGCATTGTGATTTTTCCATTTCTATATTTTACAAATAGTTGAGAAGTTGCATTAGGTATTTGGGAGTTTTGTTAGTATTATTGATTTTACTTCTTTGGCGCAGTTTTTTGGGCTATGCATAAATCATTTGAACAATTTTAAAAGGAAGAAGTAACACATTTGAAATGAATATTAAAAAAACAACAAGAAGCAGGATATAAATCAGGACTACTAATAAATAAATAAATACATAAACAAGAAGTAGAACAATGAAGTTTCAAGAACAATTTTTAAATGTCTACGATGATGATAAAATAAAGGGGTAGAGCATCCAGGGAAAGACTTTGTTATTGTTATTTCCTGCTTTGCCTCTTCTGGTTCAATTTTTTTGTTATAGTATTCTTTAATGTTCCATAGTATGCTTGTTATTGTATGCTATTCTTATGTCACCATAATTAATGAACATAAGATCTGTAATTGGGAAGCACACTGCTGTTTTGCCTGAACACATCTTGCAAGAAACTGCATGGCCAGCAATTTATGCCCTCTAAAAAGCTGGAAAAAAATATATAGAGCCAGAAATCTGCATTTGGCAGAAGAAAACAAAATAAGATTTCAGAAAACTCTGGTGATTTTTCCCCCCTTTTAACATGTCCTCATATATCATAATGATAAATCTTAAATTGCAATTCCAAGCACATGCATGAAAGTTTAAAGTTATAGTAATTGTGCTTGCTTCTAGATAAATCATTCTAGAATTGAGGCTTTCATGAAGTCAGAAAGAAAGAAAGAAAGAAAGAAAGAAAGAAAGAAAGAAAGGAAGGAAGGAAGGAAGGAAGGAAGGAAGGAAGGAAGGAAGGAAAGAAAGAAAGAAAGAAAGAAAGAAAGAAAGAAAGAAAGAAAGAAAGAAAGAAAGAAAGAAAGAAAGAAAGAAAGAAAGAAAGAAAGAAAGAAAGAAAGAGAAGCACTGTTAGATCAGACCGGACAGCTATCTAGGTCAGCAACTTCTTTCTTAAAACAATCAAGTAAAGGCATCTGAGAAGCAAGCTTGACACGATGGCAGTAGCAATCTTTTTTCCACTCCAGTTACTGAAGCTCCAAAGTCTCCTCTACTCAGAGCTTGATATACTGTCCATTGACAAACTTGTCCATTATAAATATAGCCTCCCTTATATAACTACTTTTTTGTGCCAGTATATGACACTAATTACTTAAGAAATGCTCCCTTATTGCTGTCACTTTGCAATCAGTTTACTGGGTTAAGTTTAACATTGTGAAAATCAGAAAAAGAAAAAAAAACTTTCCAGCCAATTTAGCTACACCACCTGCCCATGGGATTTTGAACCAAAACATGAATGAGATTGGCTCTTTCAAGGTGTTCCTATCCTATTAAAGTAAGTGGAAGTTTCCAGAATTCTCTCTGCTTTTGGCTCTTCTAAAATGAACTTGCTGTTTTTTCTCATTGTGATCAAAGTAGTGTCCTGCTGCACATTCCACCGTGTGTGTGTGTGTGTGTGTGATGTGGACAGGGCTTTGGGCACAATTCTGCTTGTGTCCCCCCAATTGCCCCCTCCACCAGTACTGCTGAATAGTGTCTTTCTTGGGATTTGCTTGCTCCTTGCTGGACCTTTGGAAAAGATGAAATGAGTATGATCCTCATCCGTTAACACTGTCCTATCCCTGGACTGAGTTCAGCAATAATCAAGACATTCAGTTGGTTTCATAATGGAACTGTGCAAACACTTTGCATTCAATCTCTTAAAGATCTTAAGTTAAATGTTACTGCTTAGTAGATGCAATCATTTTGTTTTTGAACTCCTTATTAATAACTGTTAATTACTGTATAAATTCATATTTCTCTTAGTTGCCACACATGCTGGAATGGGAAGAGGCTTTCTGTTCATTAAATGACTGCCATGATGTTGCCTCCTACCAAAGTTTTTACTTTCATCTCCAGGATATTCATTCTCAACCACAATATATCCTAGCCTTTCTAAAGAACCCATTTATATCTTTATTTACATGGGAAATCTAGATTAAATATTAGCTAATAAAAAATGCTGATACAGAATCATGCTGGATGTGTTGGGTGTAAATTTCTCACCCAAATGGGAAAACAACTTGTCTGATTCTTAAACTTTAATCAAAAAAGGATGTATCTGAGCAGCCACCTTCTTACTCTAAATGGACCATCATCAGGATGCATAATATTGTCTGACTCGTATGTTGAACAGTCCATCATATAAATATATTATTATTATTATTATTATTATTATTATTATTATTATTATTATTATTATTATTATTTTATTGAAATTTTTTAAAATTTTACAAAAAAAAAAAGTTCCCTCCCCCAAACCCTCCCAACCCACCCCAACCCTCCCCCAACCTTCCCAGAGCTGAATACAGGCTTAATTAAAATTTAAAAGAAAAAAATTTAAACACAAATAAACCATATACAAATTTGGTTACAATAATTAAACAAATCATAAAATACTTTAACACCAATACTTAAAAAACAGAAAGAAAAAAAGAAAAGAAACAAGAAGGAAAAAAAAGAAAAGAAAAAAAAGAAATTAGAAAGAGAAAAAAAATATTTAAAAAATATCTTAAACTTTAAATATAAATTATTCAAAAGCTAAATAATATTTTTTTATATCATACTTGTATTGTATAAAATTTATCCATCTTTTCCATACCAAGAGGTACTTCTCTTGCGATTGATCTTTCAAAATAGCCGAAATCTTTGCCATTTCCGCTGAGTGATATATCTCTTGATCACAGGTTTCACCTTTGTCCGCACTTAAACTATTATAAAAATCCGTACTCATGGGTGTGGGAGCAGTATTGCTATCTTTTGTATAACTGCTCAATTCCAATAACTGCTCAATTTTTCTCCTTTGACTGAGAATATAACCACCTTTTTCATTTTTCCGTATCTCTACACCAAGATAATTTTTTTATTTCTCCCAAATTCTTTAATTCGAATTTCTTTCCTAATTTATCAGCAAATTCCTTGACTTGTGATGCATCCTTTGCGATGAAGCAAAGATCATCCACAAATGATAACAGTAGACAACTCCCTCCTTGTAACTGTCCAGTATATATACAATTATCAGCTTTGCAACTCTTAAATCCAAGACCCTTTAAAGCAGTATCTAAACAGATATTCCAGTTTCTGGCTGACTGCTTCAGCCCATAAATAGCCTTGTTTAATTTATACACCATCTTAGGCTTTGCAATTTCATACCCTGGTGCTTGAATCATATAAATTTCTTCCTCTAACTCAGCATTGAGGAATGCAGTTGTGATATCAAAGTGCCAGATTTTATGCTTATATGCCGCTGCCAACACCAGTGCTAATCTTATACTCTCACTTTTCACAGTTGGCGCAAATATTTCATCGTAGTGCACTAACCTGGCCTTATACTATACATCATTATTTGGCAATACCTTTTTCTTATATACCCACTTACAACCCACAGCTTTGGTTCCCTGTGGCAAAGTCACTGATTTAAATACTTCATGGTCTCCCATGGATTTCATCTCTTTATCCATGGCCTCCTTCCATCTTGTTCAGCTTTTGGTAATGCCAACACCTCTTTATAACTTCTTGGCTCATACCACACATTGCAAACCTTTATCTTGCTGAAAGAATACCTGTCAGGTGGAATTCCTTTGTTACATCGCTCTGACCTATGTGGTATTAACTGCTCCTGTGTCTCAAGTCTTTCTGGCTTCCTGTCTTGTTCAGCCTCTCCTCCCTGAACATTGACATCTTCAATAATCATTTTTCCATCATTAGATGAGTTATTGTCATTAAATAGATCACCATCATTAAGTGAGACATACCCAGAATTTGAACTAATTCTGTCTCAATTTTGTTCTGCAAAATTAGCAGATCTTGAAATTACAACTATTTTACTTCCATCGCTAAAGTGATATCCTTTTGACCCTGGCTCATAGCCCACAAACCTGAGCTTTCTTGCCTTTTGCTGTCCCTTTCTTCTGATTGCCTTCGGAATATGTACCATGCAGTACTTCCAAAAATTCTCAAATGTGCAAGTGATGGCTTTCTCCCATATGGAATGGCATATGAAGTATTATTAATGGAGGAACTCTATAGTCTGTTAACTATATAATTGGCAGTCAATATGGCTTCTCCCCAATATGACCTGTTCATACCAGAATCCTCTAATAATGAATCTTTCATTGTTTGCAAAACACCATTCCTTCTTTCAGCTACACTGTTCTCTGCTGCTGTGTAAGGATTTTTTATCCCCAACTGACCCAACCATTGTTGGAATTTTGTGGACATAAATTCAGTACCTCTGTCAGTTTGCAACTGACACACTTGTTGTCTGTACCTTCTCTCTACAAAACTTACCCACTGTTTGAATTGTTGTAGCACTCTGTCTTACCTTTAAGCAAGTAGCAAAACCCAGACCTGCTGTAATCATCAACAATTACCAGTGCATACTTTACTCCTCCCAAACTGGCTTGCATAGGTCCCACCAGATCTGCATGGACCAGCTCTAGAGCTCTTTTTGTTTGTCTTGTGCTATATTTACTAATTGGGAATGCCTTTGACTTTGATGCTTTGCATACTGCACAGTCCAAATATGTTTTGCATCCCTTCAAATTTAGCCCTTCTGCAAACTCTTGCATTTGCTGCAAAACCTTAAAGCTTGCATGGCCAAGTCTTCTATGTAGAAGATGAACGCATGAATTGTACTCTGCAACATTCTTAAATATATGGGAACATTGAACCTTTTGTCCCTGCAATACATATAGATTATCTTCCTTTATTCCTTCTGCACAAATATTCCCATTCCTTTTGATGAGACACTTCCCATTTACAAAAATGGTCTCAAAACCTTGTTTGTCTAAATTAAACACACTTAACAAATTATGTTCCATCTCAGGTACACAAAGCACATTGGTAAACTTTGATTCCAAATATGGAATTTTTATATTGCCTCTTCCGATGACTTTTGCTTTCTGGCCATTTGCCAAAGCCACAGCTTCTTGTACTACTGGAACAAACCTACAAAATTCAGAGTCATTAACAATTGTTTGACTTGCCCCACTATCTATTAGCCACTTGTCTTTGTTGTTGCTATAGCAAACTTTTGCAACACCAAAATATTCCTTTTGCAAATCAGTCTTCTTTGCTTGCACAAATGTCATTCGCTGCAAATTGTTCCTCTTCAAACAGTTCCTTTTCAGATGTGTGCTTCCACCGCAAATGTAGCAATTTTTCTCTTGCTGAGCCCTCTGCTTGCACAATCTTTCCTTTGTTGCAACTTGGTCCCTGCTGCTTGTTCCTTCTCTGGAAACTTGCAGTCTGGACCTCCTCCTCAGGAATTTCACCTCCTCGTGGCTGCTCCTAAAATGGCACTTTTCTTCTTCATTAAGCAAACATGCCTTTAAAGCCTCAAAATTTAAGTCTTGCTCTTCTTTACACTCAAATATCACAGAAACTGTGTCCCAGGTTTTATCTAAACTGTTCAACACCAATGAAACCTTCTGGGACTCAGGGAATTTAATCCCACATTGTTTTAAGTCCAAAAAATGCTGTTCCACAGATTCGCCTGGTTGCAAACAGGCCCTGTAAAGTTTTCTTGGCAATTGCATTATATTGCATGCAGAAACATTCACGTGCACAGCTCTCAACTTCAACCAAATCTCCTTTGCAGTTTTTAAATTTGCAACATTTAGAAATTGTTCATCATCTAAATTCAAGATGAGATAAGCCATTGCTCGATCATGACTTTTCTGATCAGCAGCTGCAAACACTTGTGGTGGATTTTCTACAATATACCACAGCTCTTTAGCTTTCAGCAAACATTCCATTTTTTCAGCCCACACAATGTAATTTTTCTGACCCAAATGAGGCACAGAGCTTTCCTTAAATTCCTTTGCAGCCATTTTGCTAATTCTGCCTTGTTCTTATACTTTCTAAACACAGGAAATTTCTTCCAGCTTTAAATTACAATGCAGTCCTTAGTAAGCTCTGAGCCCATAACCTGTTAGAAAATTTTAATTTCTCTGTTGGTAAAAATAAATCAGAAGCTCTCACAGTTGACTGCATTTAGCTGATTCAAATAACCTCTTTATATTCATATCAAAATATTTACAATACCATACATTCTTCTTTACAGCAACATAGCACAATGAAGACTTCTTACAGAGAGATAGAGACAGACCTGAGACTGAATAAAAAATCCAGCTCCTAACTCAATTCCCTTTTGCACAGACTCAGTAGAACTTTTCTCACATTGGCTGACTGAGTTACCACATGACTCTTCCTGCTCATGAATATTCCAACAGTATATTATTCTGAAAGGGCAGAATAGATGATAGATAGATAATAGATGATAGATAGAGGGAGAGGGAGAGAAGATAGAGATTATAGAGACAGAGATAAAGATAAACAAACGTGTATACTCATTCATTCATTTATTCATGTATGCATGCTTTCTTTCATTCATATGATAAAATATGGAACAATAAATGTGAAAAAATATACAGTATACCTCTGAATTGTCATTTGTTATTTCAGATTTTCAAAAAAAATATTTTAATTTATGAAGCAACATGGAATCAACTTCTTTTGTTCTGATCCTAAATATTTTACTCCACCAATTAAAGTGATCATATGAATTATGATGCCACAGTGTTTATATCTGAACTACCCAACATGCATGTGTATTTCCAGCACATCCTATCCTTTGATTTTATCAGAAATTCTAGTCCTTTTTGTATATAGTATGTTAGATGTATGTTGTGTATGTGTTCACTTTGAAAGCGGGCAAACAAATTTCATTTTTGATGTGTGCCATTGTGCCCACAGAAAAAAATGACAATAAAGGTTATATTATCTCATCTCACCTCACCTCACCTCACTGCACCTCACCTCACCTCACCTTACCTTACTTATCTTATGCTGTCCATCCTGATCTAGTTTTGGACATTAATAGAATTCTAAATGTTTTCTTCATGATAAAGGTTAGTGGTAAGTGTTGGGTTAGTGTTTTTTGTTACTGGAATTCCTTCTTTTAAATTCTATCAGTAATGATTATAATTGTGCATATTGTATGCAACATGTGTTCTGCAGGATAAAAACTCATGTTTTTCCAGTGCCTTAAATTATGACTATTCAAATAAGGAAAAAAATGTTGCTGGCACAATACTCAAAACTGGGATCACTCTCTACATATAAGTATTGATGAAAAAAAATATAGTTCTCAAATGCTTTTATAGAAAAATATACTGCAATAATTCTTCTTACATTACAAGAAATATGTGCCACTTACAAAACAGCTTGTTTGTGTATTTTATTTTAATTTTATTTTTTCTTAATAAACAATTTATTATAGCCTATCTATCTGCTGGTGTATGGCCAAATAAGGATTGATTGATTGATTGTAGCCGATATTTATATAGTTTGAGGTACAATAAACAAGCCATATATTTTTATCTTGTTTTTTCCCCTTTTAAACATCACAGAATCCAAGCTTGTAGTTATCATTGATGCAGGAGTAGGAGAAGAGATGAAGTTCCTTATTAGATTTTGAAATTCAAAGGTGTTAAATGACATCTATCATGTTTATAGGTAGATTGTTCTGATCATTGTTCTAATTTAACAGATGGAGTTGTTATATGTAGATTTAAAATAATTCTGTATTTGTGAACTATTATGCTGGTCACACTGAGTTTAATAAACTAGCACTTAAGGGAATGAGTGATCCTTCTAGATGAAATATATATTTATGTTTGTGTTAACCTAACAATTAAATACTAATTCCTAAATTGGCTTATATGAGTGTTTCCAAGGATAAGATGATAGCTATATTATTACATTGCTCCGCGCCCTTTCTGCTAACAGTTCTTCACATATGTGAAAAATGCATATGCTTAAAAAAATTACTTAATCAAATCTTCCATCAGGTAAGCAATCTATTGTTGATATTATGAAGATCTTTAATCTACAATAAATCTTCATTAGAACTCATCAGAGCTTCCAGTTTGAGAGAAATTAGATTATAGCTCTTAAAATGACATTACATCATTGGGGTGACTGGCTTATCATTTGGTGAAATGACATCAATCATAATTAACATAGCCACATAGCAAATAAATTCAACCTTTTTCCCTGCAATATAGCAACACTGTGATGGGTCAGACTGCAGTCTAAAATCAAATGGAAAAAATGAACTTTCTTTGAATGTGAAACTACACTAATTGAATATTTTATTGAAATATTTTATTGAATATTTTATAGATGTAGAAATTAGTATAAACTACGGAACATTTCTCATTCTCATTTTTCTTTTATTGATCACTATTCTGTTTAGGACAGTGTGTGTGTGTATATGTGTCATGAAGAAATACAGAGTGTACAAATAGTATAATTTATTTTGTTAATGACCTTTTTGGACAACATATGAATAAAGATTAATGCTCAGATTTAAAATTCTGTGTTTACTTTAATATATCAGTATGTTTCATAAACCCAAAGTTTTGTTGAAGAAAATACCTCCTCAGTCAGGAAAGCAAATACTGTAATAATCCAGTTAGATTATAATACTACCACCCCACAGTATTGCCTATGAAATGTTAGCTAGATCTTAATACCTGCTGACAACCACAGAGAAAACTGATTAAAAACATTAGAATGGGCACAAAGTAGAAATATATGTACTGCATGCCACTGCAGTCTAATAGAAATTTTAGAAGAATATTGAATAGCTATGAATATGAATAATCAGGGAAGGAGGGCATCCAAAGTGAGGAGGGCAAGTAGATCAAGGTGACAGACACAACCACAAATCAAAGCTCTGCCCCTTTATAAAAATGGGTGGAACTTCAGTCTGCCGTCATGCCCACCCTTTTGGACTTCTTGACCTCAGATTTACAGATGCTTCTGGAGCTGCATGGAAATCTTTAAGATTTGCTGTTATTCATAGTTATTTTATTGTTGGTTAGAGGAAAGAATGAAGGATTAGGAATTTAATCCCAGAAAACTCGTTGATTGGAAAAATTAACATATGTTTATGAAAAAAAACCCAATAAAATCTTTATTAAAAAAAAAAAGATTTGCTGTTAAATTAGCCACAGCTTTCCTAGTGAATGTTATTCATTCTCTGGAGCTTTAACAGGGTTTTTCTCTCCTTCTGTCCTCCATTTGCCTTTCCCATTTCTATTTCCTTCTCCTTTTTCTCAAAGAAGGAATGTGTTCCAGTATTCTTGTATTTATGAGTTTTATAAAATTATAAAGCTGGAAGGGAGCATAAAGGTTATTGGTCCCCAGTTCAGGGAAGGATACATTAGAGAATTTCTGACACAGGATCCTCCCAGCCTCTAAAGACTTCTGATGAAAGATCCAAAGGTGCTTTTTCAAAAGGCACTTGGATTTTCTTTGTTTTTGCTTGAAGATGTTTGCTTCTCATCCAAGAAGCTTCTTCAGTTCTCAGAAACTCCTTGGATGAGAAGCGAAACATCTTCAAGCAAAAACAAAGAAAGTCCAGTTGCCTTTTGAAAAAGCACCTTTGGGACAAACATGACCTGGATTACTGAGATTGTCCATAGACTTTGATGAAACAATTCACCACAATCTTGTGGCAGCCTGTCTTGTTGAGTGAAAAGCTTGTATACCTAGGAAATTCCTCCTGATACCTAGTTTGAATCTATTTCCTTATAATTTTAAGCCATTGGTTTCAATACTTGCCTTCTATGTGACAACCTGTGTGTGTGTGTGTGTGTATTGTACACACATACACACACATACTTGCATTCTTCTATCATATCACCCTGCAGTAATTTATGTCTATAAGCTAAACCTACCCAGACCTTTTAATCATTTCTTATATAGTTTGTTTTCCGGCCCTTCATTTTCTTGATAGTCTTCCTATAAACATATTCCAACTTTTCACTATTGTTTTAGAACTGTGATGCTCAGTACTTTAAATCGGGACTGATAAGACAAAATATAGTGAACCAATTACTTTCAAAGTTCTGAATTTCTATGCTTCTATTAATGCATCCTAAGATACCATTTCCTTTCTTAATCACTTTATTACTGTTCTGGTTCCTGTTTATCTTGTAGTTGTTCAGACAGCCATATCCTTTACACATTGTAAACCAGACTTGTCCATCCCATACTTGTTATTTACATTTTTTTTCTATCCACATACAGGATACTATATTATTTTTCTCCTGCTAAATCCCATCCTCTTCATTTCAACCCACTTCTCAAATTGTTTAGATCTGTTTTTTAATAATCTCTCTTTGCTCTGAAATACCAGCTACGTATCATCTGCCCATCTAAGTGTCCCCTTAATTCCTTCATCAAAGTAATTTGTAAACTTATTGATCACTGAGTGCTCCAAGAAAGAGCTGTGTACCACTTCTCCCTCCATTCTTAAGTGAAGCCATTAATGATCATTCTTTGGGTGCAGTCATTTAACAAATTGTGAGTGGTATCATATAACTCATATTTTAGTATTTTATGAAAGAAATTATTATGATGTACTCTGTTGCAAATCTTGATGAAGCAACAGATACACTATGTGTACATTGTTGTCATTGTCAGCCATTCAATTGTGTTCAGCATTCAGCCACTGTAATTACTCTCTGTCTCATACTGTCTCCTTCAGATCCACCATAAGCATCTTGGGTCATCTTTAATAATGTCTAATCAACAGGTTCTAGAGCAGCCTCATCTCCCTTTTCTGCTAATCACTCCAGTATGATTGATTTTTTGAGTGAATCATCTCGTACAACATGGTCAAAGTATGATAGCCTTTATTTGGCAATCCTGGCTTTGGGTGATATTTTTGGTGAGGTTCAGTCATTCTTTGTGATCTTTACAGCCCATAGAATGTGTAGTAGTTATCTCCAGCACCACATTTCAAAGGCATTTCCTGTCTGCTTTTTTCTGAGTCCAGGTTTTGCACCCATGAGTAGCAATTGGAAAAAAATTTGCATCGACTACAATATTCTACAATATTCACTGGTTTAATAAGCTAGTGGCTCTATCAAAAAGAAGGTGAACTCCATTCAGGATAATTGGTTTGCAGCATTTCCATGCTGGTTTCTATTATTTACAGCTTCCAAGTGCTTATAAATATATTACTAGATTATCTATTTCAGGACCTTGCCCAGTTTGGGGTCAGGTCTGTAGTCTCTGAGGTACAACTTTTCCTTGTTTGAAGGATAGTCTTTGCCCTCCTCCTGGGACTTCACTAGTCCTCTCATAGTTCTTAAACATTATCAGGAATGACTCTGTAGTCATCTATGAGCATTCTTTCACTAACCTGGATTGTGATAATTTAGGCCTGGAGACATTTAAATTAGCTTCTCTTTTCCTTCCCTTAAATCTGCTGTTCCGTTGTTTCCCCAATAGCATAATGATAACTGGCCAGATTCCATTTCCCTTCTGTGAAAGAAGAGAGAAAGAAATGAGTTCTTTTTGCCATCATCCATTATTGTTTCATTACTTACTTTTCATAATGGATCCACCCTGGGATCAAGTCCAGGATAGCAGAACTCTTTGATATTCTTTCTGTATTGGAGAGCATTTTGCGCTAGAGGCAGAATCATAAGTAAATATAAAAAGGGAATCAATTCATTTTATAAATGGTATGCCTTAACTTTATAGAAATTTATTTTAATCAACAAATTATTCAATTTATATCTTTCTATACTTTTTTTGGATCTGGCTCTATTCTTTTGCTTTTCTGAAATGGTTTAGGTTCTCCTGCTTGAACAGATGGCTGGACTAGAAGACCTCCAAGGTCCCTTCCTATTCTATTCTATTCTATTCTATTCTATTCTATTCTATTCTATTCTATTCTATTCTATTCTATTCTATTCTATTCTAAAGGTATGCATACATACCTTTATAAGTATGTCACACACATAAATACCCACATATGCATTTATTGAACAAAAAAGTCTGGAGCTGACACTTCAGGAGTGTTTTCAAATGGAATTGTTGTTGACAAGAATGTGAAGCTGGACACTATGCAACATACTTATGTGATGTGTGTACACACACACACACACACACACACATACAAATGCATGCTGTTTGGGGGGTCATCTTAAATTCAGAAACAGATTTTGCATAAGTACTGCAACTTGAAAATGGGAAGGGGCGTTGTCTTACCTGAATGCCTTTTCTCAGCATGATGATATAGAATCCACCGGTGGGTAATCTCAGCCTTCCTGTTCAGAAGAGACTAAGTCAGAACTTTAGCCACGCCTCCCTCTGGGAGTGTCCTCCAGTTATTGATGAGGCGAAGCATCCATGACGAAGTCTGACACAATGGCTCCAATTAACATGACACCTGCCTAGACTGCCTTAAGGGAGGGTATGGATTCTACATCATCATGCTGAGAAAAGGCGTTCAGGTAAGACAACGCCCCTTCTCCAGCATGATGAAGTGTCTCTACAGGGAGGGAAAGTCTAGGCTTGTGTCTCCTGAGAAGAAACTACTTGCTGCAGAACTCTCTTACCAAACGAGGCATCTGCCGCTGCAAACCTATCAATCTTGTAATATTTCACAAAAGAAGAAGGGGAGGACCAGGTTGCTGCCCTACAAATCTCCTGGACCGATGCCTGAGTGGACCAGGCTGCAGACACAGCTGCACTGCTCATCGAGTGAGCGGTGATATGCATAGGAACTGGAAGTGACTGAGAAAGATAGGCCCGAGCAATACATGCCCTGATCCATCTAGCAGAGGTCGAAGAGGATACCTTCTGACCTATGGCAGAAGGCTGAAAAGACATGAACAAGGCGTCTGATTTACAAAAGGCCGAGGTCCGCTTAATATAATGACGCAGAGCCCTGTGCACGTCTAACTTATGCCATTGTCTCTCCAGACGATGTGACGGATTAGGACAAAAATCTGGAAGAACTAGGTCCTGTGACCTATAAAACCAAGTGTTAACCTTTGGAACAAAGGAAGGGTCCAAATGAAGGACTACCCTATCCTCAAAAAAGGTACACAAATCACTCCGAACTGAGAGTGTGGCCAATTCCGAAATCCGTCTGGCTGATGTGATAGCCACCAAGAATGCTACCTTTAAGGAAAGGAAATGAAGTGAACAACACCTGAGGGGCTCAAATGGCAGAGAAGTCAGGGCTTGTAAAACCCTAGGTAAGTCCCAAGAGGGATGACGATGGACCACAGGTGGTCTGGCATTAACCGCCCCCTTCAGAAAAGCACTTACAGCCGGATGATGTGATAAAGGGACCAGGTTGTCACAGGTAAGGACCATTTGCAAGGCCGCAACCTATCTGCGGATGGTACTAGGTGATAGCCCCTTATTCATACCTTCCAAAAGATACTCCAATATGTTAGGAATGGTGACTGATAATGGCCTGAGCTGCTGTTTAGTGCACCACATGCAGAAGTTCTTCCACGTGGTGTCATAAATCCTATTAGTCGAGGGGCGTCTTGAGGCTTGGATCATCGAGATCACCCCGGACGAATAGGATTGCCTAGCTAAACTTTCCCGCTCAAGTGCCAGGCGGCCAACTGGAGCAACTGTGGATCTGGATGTTGAAGATTCCCTTGGCTGAGAGCCACTCAGTCCAGGGGAATCCTCCACAGTGGCGAGAATGATAGATACACAAGGTCTGCAAACCACGGACGCCTTGGCCAATGTGGAGCAATTAAGATTATCTCCGCCCTTTCCTGAATCAGTTTGCGAATGGTTGCCTGTAACAATGGGAGGGGAGGAAAGGCATAGAGCAGCCCCCCCCCCCCGGCCACTTGCACCGGAGGGCGTCCATTCCCTCTGCCCCCCTTGTCAGAAACCTGGAGAATGACCTGGGAAGTTGGGCATTCATCGGGGAGGCAAAGAGATCCAGATGTGGATGGCCAAACCTGGCCGAGATTTCCCTGAACAGTGCCGGGTCCAGTTGCCACTCTGAGTGGTCTACTGTGACCCTGCTCAGGGAATCTGCTTGTCAATTTTCTTCCCCCAATATGTGTTCCGCCCTGATGGAACCCAGAGTGGACTCTGCCCACAGACCCAGCTCCAAGGCTTCCTGCATGAGTGACCAGGACTGGGTCCCTCCCTGTTTGTTGACGTGAGCCTTGTCTGCCACATTGTCTGTCAGGATCAGGATGTGCTGGATCAGGGGAGGAAAACCAATGGAGAGTTAAGTGTATGGCTCTGAGTTCGAGCCAATTTATGTTGTGGATTAGATCCGATCGGGACCACTGTCCCTGAGCAAGATGAGTCTGAAGATGGGTACCCCAACTGAACAGACTGGTGTCTGTAGTCAAGGTGAGCCTGAGAGGCTCCTTGAAAATGGTCCCCTTGGACATTGCAGATGAAGCCCACCATAAAAGAGACAACAAAGTGTGATGAGAAACCTTGACCTTTCTGGTGGATGAACTGAGGTTCCATTTCTGGAAGGGAAAGAGGAACCAATGAAGGCTTCTGGAATGAAGTCTGGACCACGGAATGATCCCCATGCAAGAAACCATCTTCCCCAGGAGCTGAGACAGCTGGACCAGAGGCACTGTTCTCTCTCTCCGAACCTGGTGCACGAGCTTTCGGATGCTCACCTGATGCTCCTGTGAAAGATAAACCTTGCAAAGATCTGAATCTATAATTGCCCCTAGATAAAGGAGGTGCTTTGTGGGGATCATGTGGATCTTTTTGAAGTTCACGGAGAACCCGTAAAGCTGAAGAGTATGTATCGTGATTTCCAAGTCTGACTGAGATGAATGGAATGAACTGGACTGTACTAGGATATCACCCAGATAACATTGCACGCACACCAGCATCATCCTGAGGTGGCTGCCAATACTGCCAAAACTTTTGTGAAGACCCATGGGGCTGAAGAAAGGCCAAAGGGAAGGGCTCTGTATTGGTAATGCCAGTGCGCATAACAAAACCGAAGGAACCTGCGGTGGGCCGGAAGTATCAGAATGTATAAGTATGCCTCTGTCAGGTCTATGGAGGAGAGAAAGTCTCCTTTCCTGATGCTGGCCAGGATGGACTTTAGGGACTGCATCTTAAACCTTCTGTAGGTCAAGAAGTAATTCAGACCCTTTAAGTCCAGTATCACTCTCCATCCCCCTGAGGCTTTGGGAACCATGAACAGGATGGAGTAAAACCCCTTTCCTTCCTGTTCCTGTGGTACAGGCTCTATTGTCTTGATTTCTACCAAATGGGAGATGGCCGTGGCTACTAATTCTGCCTTGGTTGTGTTTTGTGATACTGGGCACTGTATGAAATGATTTGGGGGAGGTGAATAAAACTCTAGAGTAAGTCTATGTTTTATGGTCTCTCTGACCCAAGAGTCAGTGGTGGTGACCTCCCAAACGTCGCTGAACAGTGCCAAGCGACCCCCTATGGGAGAGTCCTCCTTGGTGTCACTTGGACCGCCTATAGGGATGGCCCCAGGAGCCCCTGAAGGGACGCTTGGACTGGAACAGGCCCTTGCTGGTGGTCCTGTTGGCGATCCTGCCTGGGGGGAAAGGATCACGAGCCTCTAGGCCAATCCCACGACTGCCCGGTCCGAAAGGGCTGCCTCCACTCCCAGGAACCACTGGGATGGAAGGCCTGCCTATGAAAATCCTACTGGGCTGCCTATCCGACCTTTTGGATGGGTGTGCCAGGATCTTACATTTGTCCTTGACCTCAATTATGTGTGGTTCAAGGACTGAACCGAATAGGTGTGTACGACTGTATTTGGACGTCGACAAATGCCACTTGGACTTTAAGTCAGTCCGCCACTGTTTCAGCCACAGTAATCTGCGAGAAGCAACAGTGGCTGCAATGGATCTGGTGAAATACCTGGCCAAATAAAGAGAAGCGTCTGCCATGTACTCTGACACTGCCACTAGTTTCCCTAGTGTCTGATGTCTCCGAACCTGATCAGGGGGAATGAGTGCCTGGAGTTCGCGGAGCCACATGATTGATGCTCTTGCGAAAAAGGAAGATGAAGTCACAGCCCTGATCGCCCAGGCCGAGGATTGGTGAGCTCGATGAAGAGAGAACTCAAACTTCTTGTCCTCCGCCTTCAGGGCCTCAGCCATATCCCCTGGATTAGCAGAGGTGGAAAACAAAGAAGTTAAAGGAGTGTCCACAGAAGGCATGTCTAAGAGGGAAGCAAATGAGAAATAAACATTGAACAATTTTTTCTCTGTATTATTGAGAGAAGGCAAAGTCTCCAGAGATGACCACTGTTTCTCCACCATAGTACGAAAGACATGCGGACAAGGTATCTGTTTCTCCTCCACAACCTGTTCTGCAAACAAAGGGTTAAACTCTTGGCTAGTGGAGGTGGAAGGTTTGTCTTCCTGCGCTGATGTGAGATTGGCCGTGATACAGGCCTTCATAAGTAGAGACCTGAAAAGAGATGGATCAAAAAGACCTGAAGTTGGCGCCTGTTCAGGCGCTGCCTCCTCATCCTCTGACATGGCCATGTCGGCTATCTCTAGGTCCACTGACCCCCTCCTCTCCTAACTGGGAGGAAGTCACAGAGATGCCGGAACTGGGGACTGTGGCACGTTCCACTTGAGAAGGTGGTATGGATGTAGGCAATGGAGGTTGCAAAGGTGGTTGACTCCTAGAGGATGACATAAATTGAGTAAATGCATGTTGCATAAATGCCTGAAATTGTTCTGACCACATAGTCTGTTGGTCCCTAGAACTGACCCCAGTCTCAGTTGTGGCATACGTGGCTTCAGGACCCTGTTGTGTAGATGAAGATGATAGCGAGGGGGACTAACCTGTTTAGTTTCCCCCTGAGGAGACCATGCCCTAGGGGCATCATGGGAAGGCGCAAATGGAGCTCAAATGGAGAAGTGTCCAATGGAACGGGGGGAACCACTTCAGCTTCACTGGACATGAGCCTTTGGGCTTTGGAGAATTCCCTCTCCAGCGCCTGGTGTCTCCTCGTGGCCTCTCGCTCGGCTGCCTTCAAGGACTCTTTGGTAGATAAATGCTTTGTCTTGGCTTTTTTCTTTCCCCCGCATCCAAATCAGTTGATCTGTGCTTTGTCTGTGCGGGGAGGGGGGAATACCAGAGCCTTGTGATGCCTGGGGTGAGGGATTGTCTGCCATTGGAATCTAGATAATCCGGGCAAGGGATATCTAGAAGTGAGGGGAACCCAAACACACAGATCTAGTTGTCAGAGATGGGAAAACAACCCTTGCTCTGAACCACAGCAATGGCAAAAAACAGCCAGATAGTTCACTAGAATTGCCTGTCAAGGCCTTGTGGCACAATGCCACAGACTAAACAGAAACAGATGGATTCTAAAATAAATTCCCCTTCGCTCAACACACACTAGTAAAGAAGGATATACAACCTGAATTTCAATGAGTAATAAAATAATAATGCAAGTGCAATGAGGCAATCACTGATGTGGTTCCCTTAATAACACACCGAATTCTCCAGAAAAATGCTCAAATGCTTCCCTCCAGTGAAGGCTTGACACAGCAGGCCAGGGCAACTAAACAAGCAGGCCCCAATAGAGCTCAAAGGAACACGAGGTCCCTACAAAATGGCAGCCATGCCTAAATCGGTCTCAAAATGGCGGCTACACCTTGAGCACATGTTCAAAATGGGAGCCACATCTTTTAGTGCCTCTTGAACAATGGTGAACATGCCAAAGAACTAAAGAAAATGGAGCTACAAGTCCCCTTGGAAGGAAGGGACTTAAGAATCTGCAATCTAAATAAGCTCCCTTCCCCCTGCTCTGAAAAAGGCACTTGCGGTTTGGTCACATAGCTCTGCTGCGATCCGAAGTCACCTGCTTCCAACAGAGAAACCTTGTGCGTCAGCAACAGCAAGGAAAGGGAAGTCCTCCGGTCTGTACAAGCAGCGAGGAACTCCTAATCGCCGCGATTCAGCTGTTGTGCTGATCCGCGCTCCCGCTGATCAGCTTGATGGGAGCGAAAACACTCCACTTCAGATCAGCCTGTAGCCTGCTCTGTAGGAGCCTGTTAGGCTCTTGAGGCCCAAAGGCCTGAGTAATATCCAGGAGGATTACTGCCAAATTCTTTGCCAATTTGAGTCCAAATATCAAGAAAGAATAAAACACCTGAATTTAGAGATCTTTTGAATAAATTGAAATCCAATTAGAAATAAACCAAATTAATTAACCTAATCTAACTGAGGAGCCAAAGGAGTTGCGTCCTACTGAGCTGAGATTAAGTCAAAAACTGGAGGACACTCCAAGAGGGAGGCGTGGCTAAAGTTCTGACTTAGTCTCTTCTGAGCAGGAAGGCTGAGATTACTCACCGGTGGATTCTACATTCATCATGCTGGAAAACATATTCTTTTCGCTTTGGGTACCCCTTAAGTTGTAGAAGATGGCTTTGAAGAAAATATGTGGCAACCATCAAAGCAGCCAACAGGAAAGTGTGAAAAATGTTTTTCATCTGGCCATTTGTCTTAGTCTCTTTGTTCCTCCTTTCTAAAATTTGGGGCACAGAATCATTTTTTTTCTAGTCCAGTGCCTTCTACTCAAGTAAATACTGAAATCTACAGATAAGGTTAAAAACAATATATAACAATTTAAATATAAATGAAAATAAATTAACAATGGAGTGCTGGATAAAATGTGTCAGTCTTTATAGATTTTTAAATGCTGACCAACTGAGGACCAAAGAACATAGGACATAATACAAGCCTGCCATCCGCTCAGGAGAAGAGCATGTTCCCTGTACAAGATACATGATTTAATGGCAGAACAGCCATTATCAGAACAGCCTATCCTGCTGATTGTAATGATTGATCAGGGAGAGTTGGTCTATCATGCAGCCAGGATATAACTTTTGAAGCATACAGCAGTTTAACACCAACATCTTAAATTGTACTAGTAAGCAATTGACAACCAAAACTTTTGATACAGGTTTCAAATTATCTGAGTACTTTTGTAGTAGGTTGTTGGTTAAGCAGCGTTGCAGTCAAGCCCAATACCAGAGACAACACAGCAAAGTACAATTAAGTTCAATCCTTTATTTGCTTACCAAATTAATGCTATAATCTTCTAACCAACGAGATATTGGGATTCTAGAGTGAGGCTACCCTGAACCTCTTCCTCTGACCTCCATCCACCTTGGGACTGCACAGCTTCTTAATCTGGGCTTTTCTCCAGAAAAATCTCTGTGTTGCTGAAACTCTGTGCTTCTCTAGATACACATTCCATCACAATAGGGAACAAGATTGAATTCTGTTGGATTCCATGTAGCCTAGATTTCAAGGAAAGACTGGCACCCTTTCAAAACAGTTGACCCAATTTCTACTTATGCCAAAAGAATGTCATGCTCAGTGGTTGTAGAGGAACACCAAATATCATGCTGTCTGTGAAAATACACATAGGAATGTTACAGTTGATAGAAGCCTGCTCTAGAAATTGTTGCATTTCTGCTATCAGGCTAAATTCAGTACTTGATCGTGATTTAGGAAGGAACCCTTTTAAACAGGCTCCAACCACATGGATTTATTAAGAATTAGGTCATCAAGTGTGTGTGTGGACAAGAAAAGCACTTACTGTCTGTTGCTGTCTTCTCAAGTTTGAATTTATATGCATTTGTCCTTAAGGCTTGGTCTTGTACAGCCAGAATTAGTCCCTCAGTCTCTTTCTTCAATTTTCCTGCTCTTAGCCATTTCCAGGTCTTGTTAATATCTGCTTTCCCAGCTATTTGTTTAAGGTATTGGCCATGTAGTGCTTTGTCTTCCCATGCCTCTATTCTGTTCTTCATTTGGTCTTTCTTGTAGGCGAGTTTGGTCTCTCCAGTAGTCAGTAAGCCTTCCTGATATACTAATTTCAGTGCATCTTCATCATTGTTCTTCAGATATTCTTTCAAAGCCATTTTTTCTTCTTCAACCATCTGATGTACTTGTAGCATTTCACGCCCACCTATTTGCCTGGGTAGATAAAGTCTGTCAATGTCACTGCGTGGATGAAGGGCATGATTCATTGTCATTATTTTTCTGGACTTCCTATCCATTGCTGTTAGTTCTGCTTGAGTCCAGTCCACTATTCCAGCTGTGTACCTAATGACTGGAATTGCCCAGGTGTTGATTGCCTTTATGGTATTTCCTCCATTGAGTTTGGACTTTAAGATCTTCTTCACTCTCTTGATGTATTCACCTCTAATCTTTTTCTTGACTTCAGTGTGCTGGATGTTGTCAGCTTGAAGGATACCCAAGTATTTGTAGTACTCTTCCTCATCCAGACTCTTAATGTTATTTTTGCGGGGCATCTTGATTCCTTCAGTTTTCACTATTTTTCCTTGTTTGATAGTAAGTGTGGCACATTTGTCCAAGCCAAACTCCATTACAATATCTTGGCTATATATACGGACAGTGTTGAACAGCGATTCTATTTCAGATGATGTTTTTCCATACAGCTTCAGATCATCCATGTAAAGAAGATGGGATAGTCTGGTAGATGTTTTTGATGTTTGATAGCCATGTCCTGAGTTATTCAGTATTGTTGACAGAGGAAACAGTGCAATAACAAATAGTAATGGTGACAATGAATCTCCTTGAAATATTCCTCTCTTGATATTAAACTCTCCCAGTCTCTCACCATTGATCTGCAACTGTGTCTTCCATTGTGCCATTGATCTTTGCACAAATTTTCTGATGTTTCTACTGACTCCTGTTATTTCTAGGCACTTGATTATCCAGTCATGTGGCAGAGAGTCAAATGCCTTTTTGTAGTTAATCCATGCCACATTCAGGTTGGTCTTCCTTTTCTTGCAGTTTTCCAAGATCATTTTGTCTATTAGGAGTTGATCTTTTGTTCCTCTGCTATTGGGGTGGTTTCCTTTCTGCTCAGGTGGAAAGAGATTGTTTTCAACTAGATGCTGTTGTACTGCATCAGCTACCACACCAGTTAGTTATTTTCTAGTCTAAGCTTCCATTTTTGTGGTGCACTGTTTGTTTGTTTTTCTTCTTCGTTGATTTTGCATCCCAGGTATTCAGTTATAACTGCAGCTGTGCTGTACATTAGTTGGTTATTAGATTCTGTTTCTAGAATTTTTTTAAAAAAATATGGGATTCCTTTTTTCTAACTCTCACCCCATTTTTTTTTTTCTTTTGAGAGTATCCTATAATAAGCACTGAAGAATGTTGTGTCGACAATTGTTCTGCCTCAGCCAGAATTCAGGTCTCAGAGTGGTGAATCAGGTAACTCTGAGAAGCTCCAGTGCAAGACATGAATATAATAATGCCCTCTGGCTTGCATTTTCTGGTTGTGAAAGACATGCTATATAACTATCATGACTAGTAGCCATTAATATGTATCTCCACAAATCTGTGCATCTCTCAGAAATGGATCAAGGAAGAATTTAGAAAAGTACAGATCTAGTGATACAACATTAAAGATGAATTGTAGAATGGTATGTTTTTTGTCTCCCATGACAAACTAAATATTCTCTTGTTACCGACATCTTATAGAGATTTTGTCATCTGTGGGAAAATGGAATAGGAGAAGGTAAAAGAGAGCATAATATGATTTCAGTCACTTATCTTCCTGGGCAGGCTGTGCTTCATAAATAAGATTCTTATTTGAAGTCACAAGGTCCTGTTGGCATTTATCGTTTCATTTAACTTTTTTAAAGTTTAAAATGGGAAGTGCTTAATGGCTCTTTCCATGTTCAGATTGCATCTTGAATTATACAGAATTGTGAAGAAGCCAAGAGACATCAAATTTTCCACATGGATTTTTTCAGGATGAGTTCTGGAATTGAGGACAGTCCTATAAAATATAATTGTTGTTGTTATATTGTATTATCTTAATAATATGGAAACAATTGTGTTGAATGTGGAGCCAGAATTGCAATTTTAAAAAGTCCCTGATGCTGTTTTTATATTTAAATGTAGAATGACTTGCCACAGATATGCCTGCTTTGGAAATCACCTCATTAGACACATGAATCTCTCAAAATAAGAATACTTCTGAAAACTGTTTGAATACTATAATTATTTCAGCAGGCATATGCTAGATTTCTAATAGATGCTTGTTATTGAGTATATATCTTGCCAATGGTAACTTGTCTATTTTCATTCAATGTGATAGCACTCAGCTTTCTGGGATCAGAATACATAAGGGCAAACAGATTGTCTGAGCTTCTGGGATCTTGAAATCATCATCATCAAATTGATTGAGGTGACCAAGTATGCCAGGATCAAATATTTTCTTTTAAAAAACCATCACAAGCATTATTCTAACTTTGCCTCCCTCAACCCCATCTGTTTCATACAGTAACACAAAGTTCAATATATCAAAAATCTTTGACAACTTATTTTCTTTTTAACAGTTTATTTCCAACATTTAGAAACATCCTCAACATGTTTTTTTTAAAAAAAGAAAGAATCTATATTAATTCTTTGTCAGTCTCTTAAACGTATAAATGGTTTTACCAATTCTAAACTCAGGTTACATTTTGTAAATATGATGTGATTAATAAAAATGTAGTGAGCTTTATATAATAACAGTAATAATAATAATAAAGTTGGATTGGAACTTGGAAGTCATCAAGTCCAACCCCCTGCTCAGGAAGGTAACCCTTTACCATTTCGGACAAATGGCTGTCCAGTTTCTTCTTAAAAACGTCCAGTGTTGGAGCATTCACCACTTCTGGAGGCAGGTTGTTCCACTGGTTAATTGTTTTAACTGTCAGGAAGTTTCTCCTTAGTTCTAGGTTGCTTCTCTCTTTGGTTAGTTTCCACCCTTTGTTTCTTGTCCTGCCTTCAAGCACTTTGGAAAATAGCTTGACTCCCTCTTCTTTGTGGCAGCCCCTGAGATATTGGAACACTGCTATCATGTCCCCCCTCATCCTTCTCTTCATTAAACTAGAGATACCCAATTCCAGCAACCGTTCCTTATGTGTTTTAGCCTCCAGTCCCCTGATCATCTTTGTTGCTCTTCTCTGTACTCTTTCTAGAGTCTCAACATCTTTTTTACATTATGGTGACCAAAGCTGGATGCAGTATTCCAAGTGTGGCCTTACCAAGGCATTGTAAAGTGGTATTAATACTTCACGTGATCTTGATTCTATCCCTCTGTTAATGCAGCCTAGCACTGTGTTGGTTTTTTTGGCAGCTGCAGCACACTGCTGGTTCATATTTAAATGATTGTCCACTAGGACTCCGAGATCCCTCTCACAGTTACTACTATTGAGCAAGGAACCCCCTATACTATACCTGTACATTTCGTTTTTCTTGCCTAAATGTAGAACCTTACTTTTTTCACCATTGAATTTCATTTTGTTAGATACGGCCCAGTGTTCAGGTCTGTCCAGATCCTCCTGTATCCTAATCCTGTCTTCTGGAGTGTTGGCTATTCCTGCCAGCTTGGTGTCGTCTGCAAATTTGATGAATTCCCCATCTATTCCCTTGTCCAAATCGTTGATGAAGATGTTGAAGAGTACTGGCCCCAGAACAGAGCCCTGGGGCACCCCACTATACATTTCCTTCCATGTAGATGTGGTTCCATTGAGGACCACATGCTGATTACGGCCGGTCAAACAGCTACGGATCCATCTGGTGGTGATGCTGTCTAACCCACATTTTTCTATCTTATTAAGCAGTAGGTTGTGATCTACTTTGTCAAATGCCTTACTGAATTCCAAGTAAATTATATCCACAGCATTCCTCTGGTCAAAGAATGCAATAAGGTTTGTCTGACATGATCTGTTTTTGACAAACCCATGTTGACTTTTAGTAATGACTTTGTTTGCCTGTAGGTGTTCGCTGATTCATTGTTTGATTATCTTTTCCAGAATCTTCCCAGGTATTGAGGTCAGGCCGCTAGGTCTGTAATTTCCTGGATCCAATTTTTTTTCCTTTTTTGAACATGGGAACTACATCAGCTCTTTTCCAGATTTCTGGTAGTTCCCCAGTGCTCCAGGATCTTTGAAAAATATAGTTCAGTGGTTCTGAGATCACATCTGTCAGTTCCTTGAGAACCTTGGGGTGTAATCCATCTGGTCCTGGTGATTTGGACAGGTGCTCACTTACCATTTTCTTGCCTATCTTAACTTGTGTTTCTATTCTGTTTTTTATAGCACTATTTTTGATAGGTTGGTCTGTTTTTTACCTTCGTGTAAAGACAGATGCGAAAAACGAGTTAAATAGTTGTGCTTTCTCCCTGTTGCTTGTCATCTTCTTGCCACTTTCATCCACTAATGGACCAATCATTTCCTTCATTTTTTTCTTGTTTTTTACATGTTGAAAGAAGCTTTTTTGTTATTTTTTACTTTGGTCGCAAGCCTTGGTTCATTTTGAGCCTTAGATTTCCTCACTTCATCTTTGCAGGCTCAGGCTATTTGCTGTTATTCTGACTTAGTTATGTGTCCCTCTTTCCACTTTCTATACTTGTCCTTTTTATCTTTCAATTTATCAGAGTTCTTTATGCAGCCATGCTGGTTTCTTTTGAGAGCTGTATTTTTCCTCTTTGTTGGTATTGTGCTAGCCTGGGCTTTTATTATCTCACTTTTCAAAATTTCCCAAGCTTCCTGAGTTGTTTTCCCCTGGATGATTCGCACCCATGGAATCCTTCCCAAACCCTCTCTAAGTTTATTGAAATTAGCTCTCTTGAAGTCCAAGACTCTAGTCTGACTGCGTTCTATTGCTTGTGCTTCCATAATGTTGAATTCCAATATTGCATGATCATTTCTTCCCAAGGTTCCTATGGCTCCAACACCTTCTATCATTTCATCTCTGTTAGTGAGAATTAGATCCAAAATGGCTAATCCCCTAGTTCCCTTCTCTACTTTTTGGGAGACAAAGTTGTCTGCTAGATTTGTCAGGAATCTGTTTGATCTTCCACTTGGTGCAGATATGCTTCCATTCACTGAAAATTATGGTGGTGACTTTGGCTGTTGCATATAAAATTACAACAATGTCAGAAAGTTCAAGTTAACAAATAAACACAAACAAATGCAATATACAGATTTGTTCCTAAGTATTTCTGTAATTCTAATCCAAGCAGGCTATCATGCAGGGGCTCAGGGGTATATAAGTTTATTCATTAACTGAAGGTCTAGGGTAACATCCATATGTAAACTACATTGTGAACTTTATGAGCAACAGTATGCTCAAAATTGTTCTGCAGCACAAGTGAAAAAGCGATATGTAAGACATGGCAAAGTCCTAGATAAAGTTGGATTAAAACAAGAAAAGTAGAATAAATAACAAATCTCACTTCTAATATTTTCTTCTACTTACATTATTTTTTCCAAGACTTGCTTTCTTTCTCTTTTGAAACTTTACTAGTGGGAAATTCTTAGAAAAACATATTTCACTTTTTAAATAGCTCAGAAATGTCCTATTGTAAACAAACAAATTATAGCATGCTTTTTTATCTACTGTCTCTGTTTTATTTTGAAAGAATATCAGTGTTTTTCTTTGAAAACCATAGCTCAACTCCCAGTTCTGCAAAAAGAATCACAGAAGTAAATGCAATTGTCATATGCTGTTAAAATTAATCAATTGTTCTGTTTTAGTTCTTAAAATGGTTGGAGCTGAATATAGTGCTATGAAAGCACTATTGGATTGACAGTGATTTTTGCTATATAAAATTGATTTACACATCAGCGGTGAGTTTCTCTTGGGATTCTGGTTTAGCAGTTATCTTTCAATTTTATTTATACTTACCACACAAATAACAGCATTTGTACTTTAGCGAAGTTTAAGTCAGTTAAATTTTGTGCTTTGTGAAAGTTTTGAATATAACAGACCTACTTTAAGTGTAATTATGTGTAAAGATGAACAATCAACACACAAACACTGTATATTCATTTTTATCCACAAAATATTTTTTAAAAATCTAACTGCAGTATGTGCTTAAATACACAACATAAATGTTGCAGGGTTATATTTACAATGGCTGCAAGTTTCTGAAGTGTTTGTATTCTAACTGTGAAGTAGATTGTAGACTCACATACTTTGAAAGAAGTATGCACATAATTGTTTATGATCTGTTGCACATAATTGTTTATGAACTGTTCATTTATGCAGTTGCTAAACTAAATTTGGAATGGATTAAGCCATAGTGCAATGGAATAGTGACCGTTGAAAATGCATTTGAGCTACAGCAGTAATGAAAACACCAGTTGCCCTTTTTTAAAAGATAGGATTGTGAAGTTTCAATTCAGTACAATTAATCAGTGGAACAGCCTGCCTCCAGAAGCAGTAAATGCTCCAACACTGGAAGTTTTTAAGAAGAGACTGGACAGCCATTTGTCCGAAGGGGGTTGGACTAGATGACCTCCAAGGTCCCTTCCAATTTTACTACTATTACTAAATTTCAGTATTCTGTTTACTGTATAAGCTTAAGAGTAAAAAAAAAAACTTTTTCTCCTAATTTTCTTTACTATCCTGTTTACATACTTTATCAAAAAGTTCTGAAACATATAGAGACAGAAAAATATATGTAAATATACTGTATATATTTTCTTTCTTTTCAGGAATGTCCAACTTCTGTTCTTATATTTAATTTATGATATTAATTAGACTGATAAGTCTAAGCAATATTGTAAGATAGTTTTGTTTCTGAGATAATGGCCAATCTAACATCACTCAATATATTTACATTGTATTTGAATATGTATCCCTGTAATCATAAACCATTTGTTTAGTCCTTAGTTGCTTCTAGCACTTACACCAATTTAGAGCAGAGTATCACTGAATTTAGTGCATTTTTAAAGAATAAATTGATTCCCTTTATTATTAATTTCTACTCTGGTCTTTAGAAGTTGAAAAGCATTGCCATAAGGTATATTCCGCCACCACCAGCCCCGAAAAAGAGACATCCAATGTATTTAATTCCTTGAAATAATCCCCATGTCTTCATCAGATACTCTTTGCTCAGACGTTTCTTAGAGTTCAAAGCCCTTTAGACCTTGTGAGTGATCTGAAGGGATTTAGTCTTGTTATTGCCTTAAGCATCTTTATTTTAACACTGGAATGGAATATTATCCTTCTCGATTTTGATTTCCATAATCTGGTACATTCATTCATTTATCGCAGCACGGAGGAGACTCTGTAGTACACGTATTAGCACACCAAAGCATGTGAGAAATGTCTTCAGGATTATGGGAGAAGCTACTTTACTGTGATAAAAAAATAATGTCTTCAAAGATACTGTTGAACTAATTCTTTGCTTTAGTATAGCAGAACATAGCACAACCTGAGGCAGCCTAAAGTTTTGGTTGTGTCCTTAAACCCCTCTGAAAAGCAGTAAAAATTGTATTATTTAAACTGGCATGCTGGCCCATATGCAATTCTATTTCAGAATGACAAATATTAAGGAAACCACAGTAAAGGAATAACTAGTGAGGACATGGAGAGAAAAAGAAAGAAAAGAAAGGGACATGTGGCTGAAATTATTTTCTAGCAATACCATCTTTTTATATCTCTCCATATTTTTCTCCCTTGTAAACTACCCTGCTTCCACTAACTTCATACAAACTTCATACAGACCCTTTGCTTCTTTAAACCACTCACCTTTGAGTATCTAATTGAGTCCATCTAATCATAACTTTCTAAATCTTCCTCTTCTTCTGAACTCATTCATTCTTCCTTCATACATTTATTTTTCACGTGATCTTCATTCATTCTAATTTTCCTTTTATACACTGTGTTATTTCAAAGCAGATTTCAATGCAGTGATATTTATGTAATATGATTAAAATTGTAAACATGTACAAAGTCTAAAGTGTTGAGAATAAAAGGAGAAAAATAAAAAATTCTATCATATTAATTGCAATTTGGGGAGTCAGTCTGACGAACATAAAATTAATCCTAAATTAAGTATAACATAAAAAAGGACCACTGCAATTTACATCACGATTTATATAATGATAATTTCACTTCACATACTTCTATAAACTGGCCACTTTTATATTTAATCCACATTTATTTGGCACTTGTTTCATCTTACACTATTACTTTTTCTGTTTGTTATACCAGGGGTCCCCAACCCCTGGCCCAGTAGGCCAGTACTAGGCCATGGCATGCCAGCAACTGGGCTGCACAAACAAGCAAAGCCTCATCCGGGGGATGCAGGCAGCACACAAAACCACACATCCTTCGGTCCACGGGAAAACCTCTCTCCATGGAACTGGTCCCTGGTGCCCAAAAGGTTGGGTCCTCTGTTATACTATAGACTTTTATTAAATACCCCATTCCCACCGCATTCAGTTTTTCAGTTTTTTCTGATATAGCCAACTCTAATGTTCATATATACATTTTTCTTCTTTTGAGTTATTCCTCATAATAGATCACATACCCGCAATTACCTTTCTATCACCATTTGCATATCCTAAAATATCTTAATCCATTCCCTTAGATTTAGTAAGCATTCATCTAGTTTAGTAAACATTATTCTAGTTTTTTAATCTGGTATAGGTGTTGCAATTGTTACAATCCATCAAACTCAACTGGACATCTGCAGATACTTCCTGCTTTTCTCAAAATGACAAAAACAAACCTATACCATTGCAATACAAAGTCTGTCCCTTTAATTCAGTGCACATACAAAAAGGGTGGGACTTAAGTTATGCTAGCATGATAGCACTTTCATTATTGTACTCCTCTTTGATCCTTTCATGGAATCTACTCTGTTCATACTCTTCTTTGCATCATAGAATATTGGCTGCAATCATTTGGATTTTCAGTGATCTCATTTGCATACAAAAGTATATTGACATCCGTGTCCCCAAGCAATACATGTCTAGAGTCATGCAAACATCGCTGATAGATTTATGCACATATACATTAAAGCACAAAGGGAACATAGCTCTGTCTTAGTATTTGTTCAATAATGAGCCATTCATTAAGCAATCCACTGATTTTTATGGATGCTTCATTTTAATTATATATTATTCTTACTGTATTCAACAACCAACCTTTAAGTTCATATTTGCACAAAACATTCCATAATTGAAGCCTATGTACTTTATCACACACTTTTTAACAATCATACCACTTAAAATATTTTTTATATTAATACATTTGTCAATGACCGATACAAAATAATCTGGTCTATACGTCTGCTGCTTGCCATAAAGCATTGCATTTCTCTGTCTTTGATCAGAATTCTGTCAAATATCTTCCTGCAATCATTTAAGTTAAGCCCCCTGTAGTTTTTGCATTCACTCAAACTACGTTTCTTTTCTATAGGGAACTAATAAAGCATTCTTTCAATCATAAAACCCAGAATTTTTTTTTCATACACACACACATTAAATAAATCAACAGGTACCTGTAAATAAATCATATCCCTATTTTAACTTTTAACTATATCTGGACCTGTACCCTTACAGTTTTCAAGATGTTTATAATGTTTGTGACACATGTTTCACTCCACCCACCCCCACCCTGGATAATATCATTTTCAGTTTCCCATTTCAATATAATTCCTATAAAACTAACCTTTTATCATTCCTTCACTTCAGTTTAATTCCCAATAATTTCACTTATTCTTTTTAATTTTATTCATTCTGTTGGAGGCTCTTTATTTTGTTCTCTTCACTCACTTCCTAATTTTGTAGTTCCTTCAAAACTATTTTGCATTTTCTTCATCTTAACCATTTCTTGTATCTTTGATATTTTTGCAACTATATTTTTCTTTCTAAAGATATTGTACAATACCTTTTTGTTGTCCTTTCGTAACAGTCATTTTTTTAGGTACATTTTGTCAGAGCATTGGCAATGTGATTTGGTGTGGGATCTAACAATATCCCCCCTGTTATGGTCAGATCATAACCTTATACTGGCTCCCTCTGCAGGGAGGCTGGACCCATTTGGGTGTTCTGCCCTGATGATTGATGGATCTGAATGGGTTCCAGGGGAAACTGGGGGCTTTGCTACATGGCCCCGCTGAAACCTTGGTAACATCCTGGAATCAAAAGACAGCCAGGGCTTCAGACATGACCATGACTATGCAGCTTTTCTTGACCTGTCTTCACTCTATCCATGGTTGACAGAGAAGTTGTGAGTTTTGAAAAAGGTTAAGACATACCTAAAGCACTCCTGGAGGAAAATGAAGGATGACTTCTAAGTGACTTAGAGCTGCTCCTGGGACATACTTTGTGGTGGTAAGAGTGGCAAAACATATCTAACTCTGCCAGTTGGCTTGGGGCTCCAATGGTAAAGGTGGTTAATGAACTAAGAAAAGATCCTACCTCCACATTGTGCATATCCTGCTCCCTCCTTCCTCATCTTTTAGTTCTAATTTAGTTTTTTTATTATAATTCTATTTTTATTGTTTTTAGAAATATTTACTTGCTGTCAAGTGCCAGAAAAACAGGACATTCAGGCAGTTGAAATGAGTATAAAGATTTATTGCAAGCTTAAGGTCTCTACAAGAATATAAACTACTAATGGTCAAGGGAAATTAGCGGAAGTTAAGAATAGAAAGGAATTCAAGGTTGGTTGGATTGAGAACATTAGTGGGCACACAGGGACTCCTCCCTCAGGCTCAGCCTGGTAATCTACAATGTCATGGTTTTATCGCTTTTATTGCTTTTAATGATGTAAGCTGCCCAGAGTTGTTTGAAGTGATAAGGTGGCAATTAAATTATTAAATTAAATTGAATTAATATTTTTCTCATCCATCTTTTTTCATTTTATCATTCCACTAAGCCTCTTCTCCATATGTTCTTCTAGTATCATTCCATCCACTTCTGTAGCAATCTATAAGATAATTCTTTTCACCCTTTGCCTCCATGCCCATTCTTTTCTTACTATCTACTTTTGACACTATGAAATTAATAGTCTGTCCCATATTCAGAGCCTTTCATTATCCTTATATCCTTTACTAATGCAATTTTTAATTATATTCAAATCATGTTTTTAAATTAATAATAATTTATTTACCCTGGTTATGATGGATGGATGGATTTGCTTAATCCCTGAATTCAAGAGAGATCTATTTTTAAACAAATACCAATCACTTTTTGCACAGTTTTGTACAGTTTCTCATTCTGATTCCACTATCCATTCATCTCACCTAACAAAATATTTTTATTGGTGTTTTTTCTGCATCACCATGGTGGTGCAGTGGTTAGAAAAAAGTATGGCAAGCTAACTCTACTCACTGCCAGGAGTTCAATCCTGATGGGGCTCAAGGTTGACTCAGCCTTCCATCCTTCCGAGGTTGGTAAAATGAGGATCCATTGGGGGGCAAAATGCTGACCCTTTAAACAACTAAGAGAGGGCAGTAAAGCACTATGAAGTAGTATATAGGTCTAAGTGCTATTGCTATTGCTTTTCCCCAAACTCATCTCTGCCTTTTTCACTATAGCATTCATTAAAATGTAACATGCAGTCCTACTTTAGGATTCCTACTTTAATGTGCATTTATAATAAATATATACTTTAAAATGTTTCATTCATAACAAAATTGACCTCTTCACTTTACCACCATTGTTAATAAAATCCACAAGATCAGAGTCTTCATTCAGATTTATTATATCCTTCCTTTTTTTCTTATAGCAAGACTAATTTGCTGTAGTGACACTTGAGACTACTATTATTGAGTGGAAGAACACAATTCATTGGGAAAATAACTTTGTCCCACCTTTTTATGCTACAGTTCAAAAGTACTATTAGGCTTTCACTTCATGCTTGCGAGTAAGATAAAAACTGTATACAATGTATTAGCTTGCCTGTCTTACTCATACATTACCCATGCAGCCATTACAGTATCAGATAATTTTGGCAATTGTGGCACACACATGACTACAGTCCAGCTCTACTTCAAGTATGTTCATGCTGTTCTATGCAAGGTAGTATCTTTAAAAACCAAGTTGCGAGTTAGTGCACTGTTGCTATTATCTCCACAAGAGGTACACAATCATTATGCACAAACATATTCTTAAAGAAGAATGCAGCACACAATGACCCACCCATCCTCCCTCCCTCCCCTTCCCCTTCTCCCCTTCTTTCTTTCTTTCTTTCTTTCTTTCTTTCTTTCTTTCTTTCTTTCTTTCTTTCTTTCTTTCTTTCTTTCTTTCTGTCTTGCTTGCCTGCCTGCCTGCCTGCCTGCCTGCCTTCCTTCCTTCCTTCCTTCCTTCCTTCCTTCCTTCCTTCCTTCCTTCCTTCCTTCCTTCCTTCCTTCCTCCCTCCCTCCCTCCCTCCCTTCCTTTCTTCCTTGACTCAGGCAATTTACAATGTAGTTAAAATGTACAATAACATCTAACATTTAAAAAAAACAGTATAAATATCCCGAAGCAATATCAAAAAGGGTGTCGGTCTAGGTACCAACCCCAATTTAATAACAGTATTAATTAAGATTCAGAGGCCTTAAGAAAAGTTCAGCTTTCCAGCCAGGTGTAAAAATTTCAGGGCTAGAGCTAATGGATCACATCATAAAACAAAAGCATTATTCACATCTTAGCAAAGGTCATCCATCATAACAGTTTTGTTTCTTTCTTTTGTAATAAATTAGTCCTTGTTCAATATCAAGCATTCAGTTTATTTTTTACACAGTGCAAAGTCATACAGTTTATATATTTTAGCTCAGAGCATAAACTTTATGTTTTTTTCCTTTTCCACTTCTGGATTAATAGGTCCCTGGTGGGTCTTCTGATACCATCAGGAGGCAGCTGAATTATGTGTACATAATACGTGTCTCTAAACTGGAAAGAGCTGGTTCCCATCTTGCCAGCCTTGGGCATACATTCTCAGGCCTTACATTCTGTTCCTAAAATGATTAATATCTGCTTTTGCAGTGGATCATTTTATGGATCACTCTTGTTCTATTAGGTTCTTGTCTGCTTACTGATCTAACAAAAGTTTCTCAAAGCTGTTTTGCTTAATCTATTGTCTCTATCCTAAATAATTATAATCAGTATCTTTGCTGGATATTGTCCCGTTCTTTGGCTTCTCTTTTACTATAAGTTATAACTAGAACTTTCTCACAGAGTATTTTTATTAAGCAACCTCATTTTCCCCTCAGAACTCATCTTTTCTGTGAAGATGTTGGAACATTCCTTATTCCTACACACTATTTACAACTATACTTTCAGTATAAGTAATAATAGAACATCCTTTCCTAATGCTTCCAATATCTGTCATGGCTATATTTATAAATTAGTAGTTGCTAAGAATAGTGCTCTTTCTCACCTTTTATATAAAGTACCATATGTAGAGATAATATGAATGTGAATGTGTTTGTAGTTCATTCCACATTCTAAACAAAGGAAGAAATACCATGGTAACTTCTTTCTTGTTTAGAAACCGTTTATCATTATTTATGACATTTGAACAATTTGAATATGTTTGTATATTTGAATATTTTTGAATATTTGAATAATTTAAAGAAAAACCTAATTTTTGCAGGGAGAGGGAAATTCTTGTTCATATATTTGGACCATACATATAATTTATGTTCATTGAAATTAGTAAGATGTATTCATGAGTTCAGGAAAAACAACGTGATAAGTTCTTTGTTGTGAATGTTATAGATACAGAGTCTTCTGAAATGTAAAAAAAAGGGAAATAAAATGGGCTATAAAATTAAAATGTGAAAGGAAATCAGAAAGGATATAATTTAAATATCCCAGAAACTTCAATTTTGCATAGTCAAAGAATTTGGTCTACACACTTTCACCTTCTTATATGCTTAATAGGTAAGTAACTTAACATGCTTAGCAAATTCATAGGGAGGGCTAGTAACACTCAAATATTTGGAAAGCTACTACAAAATAATTTACAATTCAGTCTGAAGGGAAGCATTTTGTTTACTTCTAAACCTTTTTTTCTGTAACAGACATTTTTCACAAGATGTCTGTGAGTCTGATATGAGTAAAATGGAAATCTTATAGCTTCTTTAAAAATATTCAGTGTGAACGAGGACAGCATAATTAGAAATACAAAAGAGATCTCATGAAGCAAACTTACTTGAATAAAGAACTGAGTATTCATTCCTTTGAACACATACTTTTTATCATATGTACTATTTGTAATGCTAAAGAGGAAAGGAACAAATTGCTTGATATAAAACAGCAGAGAAGATGATTGCTTGCTCTGCATCAGTAATGTCACCAGGAAAAAAAAGGAATAGTTTGCTGGTTTTCTTAGTTAATTTATTTTTAAGAATGGAATGGGATGCCTGGGTACCTTAATGGAACCAGAATTGCCTACTAAGTTGGGACGGCTAGACTTATCTTAAAAATGATCAGCTATTTGAGTGTTGCTTTCAATAATTCTCAAATTAACAGAATAACAGAACAACAGAATAATAGAATAACAGAGTTGGAAGATACCTTGGAGGTCTTTTAGTCTAGCTCTCTGCCCACGCAGGACATACTATACCAGGGGTAGGCAACCCAAAACACTCAAAGAGCCACTTGGACCCGTTTCCCACCGAAAACAAAACACTGGGAGCTGCAAAACCCTTTTGATATCTAAAATGAAGATAACACTGCATATATCCTTTTTTACCTTTATATTATATATATTACCTTTATAATATATACATATATGTGGGAGAAAACCTGAATAACCAAAGACCTACATACAAACACCTGCGAAAACCTCAGAAAACAAATACACACACACACACACACACACATACACACACACACATATACACACACACATACACACACATACATATATATCATAAAGGTAAAAAAAGATATATGCAGCCTTAACTTCTGGAGGCAAAGCCATTGCACTGATTAACAGTTATTGGGAAATTTCTTAATTCTCAGTTGGATCTCTGTTAAGCTTGTATTCATTGTATCCTTTTGTCTTGCCCTCAGGTGCTTTGGAGAATAAATTAACCCTCTTCTCTCTGTAACAGCCCTCAAATATTGGAAGACTGCTACCATGTCATCTCTAGCTCTTCTCTTCATTAGATTTGATACTCCCAGTTTCCACAACCATTCATGTATGGTTTAGCCTGCAGTCCTCTAATTATCTTTGTTGCTCTTCTCTGCTTCTAGAGTCTCGGAATCTATTTTTTTGTGATGACCAAAACTTGACACAGTATTTCAAGTGTGGTCACTGATTACAGTTGATTACAAACTGAGTTTAGAACTATATATAGCACAATAGTAGTTATAAATTCTCTTTGATTTCTTCATGGATTAATATTATCTACCATGTTATTCTGGAACAACTGCTAATTTAAGTGATTGAAATAACATTTTAGAAGGTATATGGGGTTTCTGCCTGATACTGTGGCATCTTCATTTTGGAGTCCCGTCAAAATTAATCTTCTTCCCAATTTTATTCAGTATTTATATGAATCTATAGAAAACCTCACTATCATAATGAAGCTTTGTTTCTTCTGTTCAGAACTCAAGAAGTTTAGATAATGTGTAATCTATTTTGTGAGCAAACTGAAGTTCAGTTCAGATTAAACTCAGATTAAACTGTTTATTGAGTTTATTTTGTAGAACAGTTTATTTGTTTACTTCATAGTTTAAAAGTACAATGGTTTAAATAATTGAGCCATCTTCATACATTTCAGTTGGTATTTTAGCTATGAATTAATTCTGGAAATGAATAAATCTGCCTGATTTGTTCTGTGTTGATCATTCATATGAACTACTGTAATATGTTGGATATGTCTTCTTTAGTAAGTGATTGGAAAATTCAGCTAATGTAAAATATGGCAGCAGAGGTTTTAATGCAATTAACCATATTATGCTATTTTTTTCTTCTCTTCATTGACTTTAAGATAGTTTCATTGTTTAGTTCATGATCATGCTCTTGACCTATGATATGGGTCTCTATATGGTTTGAGAGTTCAGTGCCTGCTGGAAAATTTCTTGGCACCAGTTCAAATATTTTGAATTCTTTTAATGTGATACACATTTTATACCTGTTGAATTAACCTTTTCTGAGACTTTAGTTTCTAATGCAGAAATAAGAACTCTCCTGAACAATAATAAGTGATGCTGGTAATAATATATGTCCCAATTGTTTATTCATATATACATATAAATATGCATATATATATATATATATACAGAAAGTTTTTCAGACAGATGGTCTGATTGATTGCACCTTTGGCATTTTGACTGCTATATAATCTCTTTTGCCTTGCAGCCCCCCGAACTAGGGGCGTTAAGCAGGCTCAAGTCGCTAGTGTGATACATTACAAATTCAGATTTCTTTTTGCTGACAAGAGTTAAAGATTTAAGTGGGAGACTAGTATAGCAGTCAAAATGCCAAAGGTGCAATCAATCAGACCGTCTGTCTGGAAAACTTTCTGTATATATACTCCCTTGACTCGGCTGACAAAGAGGGGAGGAGAGCCTGTGGCCTGGTGGTTAATACAACTGCCTAGCATGTAGACTGCCCAAGTTTGAATCCCATAACGGGTGTGGCTAGGTGATAAGGACAAATGAGTCGAAATAGCTATACTAGTCTCCCTCTTAAATCTTTAACTCTTGTCAGCAAAAAGAAATCTGAATATATATATATATATATATATATATATATATATATATATATATATATATATATATATATATATATATATATATATAGTTAATAACACTAAAAATATGAAAACCCTGGGAATATTCGTATCTAAAATAAAATGAACACCAAGGTATTGATTAAAACTATAAGAGTTTAATTTAAAAACGCCAAGCTTTCGCCGGCATCTGCCGGCATCATCAGGGCTGGACCGTCAGGGTGTGAGAGAGTCATTTTATAGGCAGGCCAGAGTCTGCACTCGGCTCCTCGATCTCGTCACCGGACCCAATTGGTTGAATTGTGCTCCGGTGGTTCGTTTCTTTCTGTCCTTCCTAGCTGCGTGTGTATCTTCATCTACCTTCTTTTCTTTCAATTCTGAGGCAGGTGATGTAAACCCCTTGTCTCTTCGATTGCCTCTATCCCTCAATCCATTCCCCCTTTCGGGTTCGAGTGGTAGTTTGTATTTGTCCTTTTCCTTTCTCCAATCACGCTTCACCCAGTCACTTTCTCTATGAGTATCTTTCTTTTATATATATGTTTTCTGAGGTTTTCGCGGGTGTTTGTATGTAGGTCTTTGGTTGTTCGGGTTTTCTCCCGCGTAAAATTGGAAGTGTCTTGGCGACGTTTCGACGAAGTCCCATTCGTCATCTTCAGGCTGGTGTTTCAGCTTCGTGCTTCGAGCAGCAATGTGTGGTCTTAGCTGTTTCTTCCTTTTAACTGCCAGTGGGGGTATGAACTGATTGGGTGGGAGCTTGGCTGTGTTCTGATTGGGTGGAGGTGTGTTCTGATTGGTTAGGGGCTTGGCTGTGCTCTGACTGGCTGGGGGGTTGGCTGTGCTCTGATTGGCTGGGGGTTGGCTGTGCTCTGATTGGCTGGGGGAGTGTTCTGTTTGGTTGTGCTCAGGTTAGTCTGAGTTGCAGAGGGGTTTAAGATTTTGGGCTGCCGTGCTATTTTTTGGCTTCGTGTTCGTGGTCGTGCCTGCTCTTCATGGAGGGTGTCAGTTTGCTTCATGTATGGATTGGAGGGGTTTAAAGTGGCTAATGATGCAGCTGATGACTGAGTTCAACATCAAAACAGCATTCTGCACAAACAGAAAAATATCCACCATCCTTAGAAACCCCAAAGATAAAATTGAATTAGAAAATCAAGGAGTATACGAAATCCCATGCACCACTTGTCCCACCACATACATCGGACAAACCAACAGAAGAATAAGTGCACGCATTGAAGAACATAAGAACTCAGTCAAAAAAGAGGAACCAACATCTTCCCTGGTCCAACACCTTAAAGCCACAGGACATGAAATTGACTTTAAAAATACCAGAACCATTGCCAAAAGTGAACATTTTAATAACAGAATAATCAGAGAAGCCATCGAGATAGAAAAACGCCCACACAGCATGAACAAGCGAGATGATACCTCCCGCCTACCAGCCATTTGGAAACCCGCCCTTATTGACAAACGACTCCCTAACACAAAAAATGATACCAGACCCACACTCACAAAAACCACACAGGATGTCACCACCACACATCCACGCAAAAAACAAACCCAAAGCCACACTGATGATGAGGCACGACCACAAACCAGAAGCCAGACCACAGCTGCATCACTCCCCCAGCCAATCAGAGCACAGCCAACCCTCCAGCCAATCAGAGCACAGCCAACCCCCCAGCCAGTCAGAGCACAGCCAAGCCTTTAACCAATCAGAACACACCTCCACCCAATCAGAACACAGCCAAGCTCCCACCCAATCAGTTCATACCCCCACTGGCAGTTAAAAGGAAGAAACAGCTAAGACCACACATTGCTGCTCGAAGCACGAAGCTGAAAACACCAGCCTGAAGATGACGAATGGGACTTCGTCGAAACGTCTCCAAGACACTTCCAATTTTACGCGGGAGAAAACCCGAACAACCAAAGACCTACATATATATATATATATATATATATATATATATATATATATATACACACACACACACACACACACATGAATAAACAATTTCAAATTATTGCAATATTGATGGATGCATATGTGTGCAAATCAGACAAGATCTGAGCAAAGATTTAAGATCTATTCATATAGATTTGACTGTGAGCTATATTGGAAAAACATCAATATGTGTATGTCATTTTATTTTATTATGCTATGTTATTATATTATATTTATATTTTATTTTATAGCATAAAAATAGCAAGATCTCATTTACTCCTCAAAGTCTGAACCCAAATCCTCAGAGTTTCATCATTCAACATTTCCCCATATTCCTGTTAAGGAATATATTGTAGGCATGAAGAAAGGATGGCATAAGCAGCCTCTAGACTATTCAACAGAAATCTTATAAGAACTGCTAAAGGTAGGCAGTTGGCTAAATCTGTTCAAGTTCCAAGGAAGCAAGATGGAATGTTGCAAATTACCTATCCTGAATATCACTCACTTAGAAGGATGGTTAGCAGGCATAGTATATATTCTTGGAAACTTGGTCCAGATCTTGCCATATATGGCTTTTGTCTGTTGTGAGTTCCAAAGGGTTATTTCAAGAGGTTTCCATCCACATCCTCAGAAAAATGTTGACCAAAGTAGCCACCTTGTCCTCTTTCTTTGGTTCAGTGCTTCAAATCCCAGCCAAGGAGGTCATCCTTTTACCCACATGTAGAACTGTGGAGTAAGTTTGTGGCAAGCTCAAATAAAAAGATCCTGACAGACTTGAACAATGGGTCCTATCCAACAACATGAAATTTAATGTGGAGAAAAGCAAGGTTTTACATTTAGGCAGGCAAAACCAAAGGTACAAGTACAGATTAGGTGAAACCTGACTCAAAAACAGTAACTGTGAGAAGGACCTTGGAGTTCTATTGGGCGATCACTTAAATATGAGCCAGCAGTATACGGCAGCACCCAAGAGAGCTAATAAAAACCTTAGCATAGGCGTAGAATAGGCATGGAATAAAAAAAGGATTAATATCACTTTATAAAGCCTTAGTAAGACCACAGCTGGAATATTGCATCCAGTTTTGGTTACTACATTACAAAAAAGATGTGACTTTGGAAAAAGTGCAAGGAAGAGCAACTACCGTTTGTCCCTGAAAGTAAAATCTACCCTGAAAATAAGCCCTAGCTTGATTTTTGGGGGTGGGGCTAATATAAGCCCTACTCCAAAAATAAGCCCTAGTTTTGGGGCAAGGCACACATTTAAAAATCAAGCTAGGGTGAGGGTGGGGATATGGAGCTATTCCATGTGCCCCACACCCACTTACCTTGCAGCCAGGCCTCTCCCCACCGGCCCACTTCTTCTGAGGCATCTTCTGCAGCCAAACCTACATTTCTCAGTCACAGGCTTTTCCATAAGGCCTGTGCAGCCAAGAACAGTTCTGCAAGATTGAATCCATAGCTTGGTACTCAGCTGCATAGGCTTTTTGGAAAGGCTTGACTGCAAAATGCAGGCCGGAATGTAGTTGCAGAATGAAGCTGTTCCTTCGGGCGCCAGAAGAAGTGGACCTGCTGGGTGGGGCTGTCAGTGCCAGAGGTGAATAAGACATCCCCCCAAAATAAGACCTGGTGCCTCTTTTGGAAGCAAAAAATAAGACCCGGTCTTATTTTTCGGGGAAACACGGTAAGATGATTAAAGGCCTAGAGACTAAAACATATGAAGAATGGTTGATAGATTTGGTTTTGGCTGGTCTAGAGAAAAAAAGGACTAGGGGTGACATGATAACAGTATTCCAGTATTTGAGAGCCTGCCACAAAGGAGGGGGTCATCTTATTTTCCAAAGCACCAGGAGAGAAGCAACCTGGAATTAAGAAGAAACTACCTAACAATGAGGAAATTAATCAATGGAACAGCTTGCCTTCAGAAGTTGTGGGTGCTTCATCACTGGAGGCTTTTAAGAAGAGACTGGACAGCCATTTGTCTCGAATGGTCTCTTGCTTGAGCAGGAGGTTCGACTAGAAGACCTCCAAGGTCCCTTCCAGCTCTATTCTGATTGATTGAGGCAGGGTTTGTTGGGTACAACTAAAAGGGGCTGCCAATCCTTTGCTATTTTCAAGTGGTATTTTATGAAAATGGTTCAGATAGAGTTATGTTGCTCTAATAAAAGTAATCTTTTACATGTTACATGTGCCAGCAATGTGTATGCTGCCTCTTTGAATTGTCATTCTAACCTGCCAATGGTCCTCACTCAGCCATCTAAGCAGAGCTAACTGGTGAGATAATTACTTCTTCAATTCTAGAATGTTGGATAAAGAAGATTGTCTATCATCCATCCCTCCATCTCTCCATCCCTCTAACTATCCATCTCTTCCCCCCCTTCTCTCTCTCTCAAAAAAAAAATAATAAAAGGGGAAGCATCTAATCAAGGTGGGGCTTTGCTGGCACTCAGAACGTATCTACTGTACATTCAAGAAAGGTCTTGAGGATCAATCTGATGTGCTTGTAATCAGGTCACTGAAAATCCATGCTATAGGCTGCTCCTAACTTGTATCTCTTACAAGAACTTGCCACTTATGGGGCACGTTTCTGCCTCTGGAAATCCATGGCACTACTTGACATACATGAACTTACAAAAGTTCATTTAGTGACCATTCAAAGTAACGGCAACACTGAAAAAAATTACTCATGACCGTTTTTTTACACTTACAACCATTGCAGCATCCCCATGGGCACATGATCAAAATTGAGATGCTTGGCAACTGATTTACATTTACGATGGTTTGCAGTGTCCTGGGCTCACATGATCCCCTTTTGTGACCTTCTAACAAGCAAAGAAAATGGGGAAGCCATTAACTTAACAAACATGTTGCTAATTTAACAACCGCAGTGATTCACCTAACAACTGTGGCAAGAAAGGTCGTAAAATGGGACAAAACTCACTTAACAAATGTCTCACTTAGCAACAGACATTTTGGGCTCAATTGTGTTTGTAAGTCAAGGACTTATTGCTTGTTCTCAATGGTTTGCCAGCAATACCCTTACCTCTGCTCCAAAAAACAAAGAGACAATAGGTGGTCCCAGTGTATTCCTTTTGTTTTTGCTCTCTACCCTTTTTCTTTGTAACAACAAAAATAAAGGAAGATCTCTTAGATCAAGTCCAAATGCATCAAGTCCAAATGCATTTAGTCATACTTAGCAGTCTTAGAGATGCCGGGCTTCCTAGTAGCTTATATGGAAAATGCAGTATGTATGGTCTAAGCAGCAATATTGTATTGTAGATAACCCAACTTCCATAACTTTTAAATAATCTATAAGGAAGATTATGTTTTGAATTAGAGCTTCCTGATATTTGCCTATAAGCACTTTGCATAGTTTTATCTATTTTATCTGCCTTTACTGCCTTGCATACCTTTTCCCTTGTGGTTCTGTAACTTCTTGATCAACTACTCTTATTTTTCAGTTATGCACTTAAGGGTGATTTTTCTTGACCTATATTCTCCACAGATCTATTGAATTGTCGCCTGGAATCAGTTTAAGAGCTGTATCACTATCCTTTCAATAGCAAGCACCTAAAGTTAGTATCTTCTTATCCAAGTGGAACCTGTCCACTTTGTGATTGTACGTGCATGTGCATGTGTGTTTGTATGCGTATGTATCAAAGAGAGCTTGTCTCATAAAATATCCCAATGTTTCACAAGTATAAATGTCTGCTTTTGATGGTATCAGCCCTGCAACAGTGAAGTGTGAAATTGCTCAGTTTTGCCTAGCTAATTAGCCAGGTGTGTCAAACTGATAATATTTTGGGAAATATTTGGAAGACTGGATTTCAACATTCTACCTAGCCAAATTTAAACCATCTAGGATCAGAGAATTCCTATTTCCCATATCACTGGGGCTCATATGCATTGAACCACTGGTATTTTAATAGGTATACTTACAAAACACTCCAGCTAGCATGTGATTTCCACATCGTTGCATCAGGTAAGGAAATCACTTAGCTGTTGGTGTACCTGTCAAGGATATATCTATCTATCTATGAATGATTTTAGTAATTGAGTCATACAGTATTATGAACTACAACTCCTCCATTGATTAATGGTGCTGTATGCAGAATCAGAGACCTGATCTCCCTAGCTGGATTTCTTTCACAGAGAGAAAAAGTATGCCTGTATTTTACAGCAAGATAGGAATTGTAGGAATTGGTAATTTTTAAAAGCTGGCTTAGAATTTCAGACAGTTTAATTTTGGGGGGGAAAAATTGGATACACTCCATAGAAGATCATATCCAGATCCTCACTACTTTTCTTTGCAACAATTAAATATAATGTCCCTTTTGCAATATATTTGGAAGATGACATTACAGGACAGACAAAATGCCTGAGATGCTGCATTAATTTTAAATATAATCATTTTAAAATTCTGTTGAGGAAGTCATCATTGAAATATTTTTTTTCCAGTTAACTTTTTTTTTTGTAAAAAAAATTTATTTTCAACTTTACAATACATAACAATCTTACAAATACTTCAGATAAAAAATAAAACAAATTGATACACACCACATTCGGTCTTGCCCGCCCATTTCCCCCCAAACCTCATCCCACCTCAAACCAACTTACTTCTTTCCCTCTTTTTCTTCACTCACCCCCTCTCCTCCTTCACCTCAACCTTCCTACTTACTTCTCACCTTCTTCTTCTTCTCCCTTCTTCTTCTCCCTTGATGTGGTCCAGGGGAAATGCCCGAGCAGTTCCTCTCTCAAAATTAAAACATTAATATTATATACAATAAGACTATTTCTACTTTATCTGAACTACTTAAACTTCAACCCATCCACCCCCCACCCCCTCCCCCCACCCCTTCCCCCCAACTTCCCAGAGCAAAATACAGGATTATACAAACATATTAAACATAATCTATTTAAGTTTACTAATTATACAATGAACAAAATCATAAAAACCCTTAACTCTCTTCAAACTTTAACATCATAAGTTTATAAACAAAATCATTACTCATAGAATAAGTGAAACTTTGTAGTTCCATATTTCTTCTGAACATATTCTATCCATCTTCTCCATACGTTAAAATATCTCTCCTGTGAATGGTCCTTTAAATAAGCAGAAATTTTAGCCATTTCTGCTAAATTAGAAACCTTAAATACCCATTCTTCTAAAGAAGGCAGAGTATCCTTCTTCCAATATTGACCCACCAGTAATCTTGCTGCTATTAAATTCAACATTAAAATAGTTTCTTTAACATTAAAGACCAGTTGACTTTTTTAAAAGAAAAATTGTAATGGCACAGTACACTGCCTCCTTTTGTGTTCTTATAGCTTTTGACAGGTTGAAAACTCACTATATCTATCTTTCAGGAAAAACTAATTATTATAAAAGATGAAGCAATTAAATTATGTCAGTAAGTATATATGACACTTGTATGAATGCAGTGGACAAAGAAACTTTTCAAAAAATAGCATAGTTTCAATTACGTAGTTACCATAAAAACATTTTGAATGGCTGTCGATTGTTTAAACAATGCCAATACAATGCTGAGGATTGGATCATCAAGCTTTGGGGTTGTTTTCTTAGTTTCAATAGTCTGTACTTTCTGTAGCTCCAGAACTTGCTGACCAATGCAGTCTTTGTGAGAATAAAGAACCCTGCTTTTCATTCACAACTATGTTATTGTTATTATATGCTAAAACATATAAGGAACGGTTGCTGGAATTGGGTATGTCTAGTCTAATGAAGAGAAGGACGAGGGGAGGACATGATAGCAGTGTTTCAATATCTCAGGGGAAGAAGAGGGAGTCCAGCTATTCTCCAAAGCGCCTGAGGGCAGGACAAGAAGCAACAGATGGAAATTAACCAAAGAGAGAAGCAACCTAGAACTAAGGAGAATTTTTCTGACAGTTAGAACAATTAATCAGTGTAACAACCTGCCTCCAGAAACTGTGAATGCTCCAACAGTGGAAGTTTTTAAGAAGAGACTGGACAGCCATTTGTCTGAAATGGTCTAGTGTTTTCTGCCTGAGCAGGGGGTTGGACTAGATGACCTCCAAGGTCCCTTCCAACATTATTATTATTATTATTATTATTATTATTATTATTATTATTATTATTATTATTATTATTATCATCATCATCATCATCATTATGTAATTGAGCAGGGCCTCCTTGAGAAAGTCTGCAAGATGTACCTCTTCACAGTGCTTTAGGAGAAAAATCAGATGGCTACTATGTAATTCTTCTTGATTATACATCATTGGATATTAAAAAATGAGGACAAATATCAAATATTATCCCCTTTTCAGCCTTGGATATAGTGTATTATGATAAGTACATCAAATGCAGATTCACATCCAGATTCGCACAATTCACATACAGTAAATGGTTCTGAAGATATATATTTAAGGGCTAATTATACCTCCATTTCAATCCTGCTTTGGATTCCTATGGTTTCAGTTATCCTTTAGGAGTTTATATATCTGCAACTTGATACCCTTTATATTTACATCCATATTTGATTTTTTTTCCTATAAATTTACTGCAATTTAATGGCCTGCAGAAAAGAAAAGTATTTTTCAATTGCCTTCCTGTGACTTGCAATAAATCACGGTTCTGGGCTTTGTTTCAGACAAACACAGAGGTTGGGTTTCTCTGTCTTTAGGCAATTAGTTGCACCTGTTCAAATAATCCTTCTGTCGGTAGAGTACATTTTTCGGAGTAGAAGCATCATGCATCTCTTTATTGCAATCCACAAAAGAAGAACATTTTATCATACTGCCCTCCCACCTGTACTATACTAGCTCATCATGGCTGGGGATTGTGGGAGGGATAAGTAAAGAATGCTGGGAAGGTATGAAATAATACATCATCCCAACAGAGTCACCCACGGCATGAAGGTCATCATAGTTGCCCTGATAAAACAAATGGAGACTTATATTAGGCATAAGGAGATACTAGAACCAAATGACATTGAACTTTAGCAAGAATGGCAAAGTATTATTTCACTATTCATGACAGAAAGCAGCAATAAACTACTACATTTTTTTAACCAAGAAAGTTATAGGGATAGAAAATATAAAATGATTGGCAATACAGTACTGGCTGGTTGGATTGCACTCAACATGCTACTTTCAGGCAGAAGATCATACTGTTACTACTTAGGCAATGAAAATTAAGAAATTACATTTTAATATATAAAGAAACATTACAAAGACAGTATAGGGATACAGTAAAGTCAACGACCAAATAATATCAGTTAGATCTCATGGACAATGATGCATATGAGACAAGGTTATACTGTACATTCTACCATTACATATTCAGCCAGTACACAACAATAAAGATGAGCATCTTAAGGTTCGTAGAAAAAATGTCAATATCTGCACTATATGTTGATGACAGTACAAATACAAATGATTTGCAAGCCTAATAATGAAAGACAAGGTGACAGTAAAAATAAAAATAGAAGTAAGATTAAATCAAAACCAAACTAATGTCAAAAGAAAGCAAAAAGAAAGCTTAAAATTGTTGTTTCTAGTGATGGATAACTTCTATTTTTGAGGATCACCATCAATAGTAAAGGAAACAGTAGTCAAGAGCATCACTTGGTACCACTTGGTTGAGTAGCAATGTAGTAGCAATGAAGATCTTGGAAAAGATAGTCAGATGCCATGAACTGTCTGTATCCATAAAGATCAAAATTATACAAGAAAAGATTTTGTCTGTGACATGCTATGGAACTTTGGTGTTGATGAAAAATCCTCAAAATACCATGGATAGCCAGGAAAATACAAAAATCAATCCAGAGTTGTCACTCAAGGCACAAATGATAAGACTCAAATTATCCTACTTCTGACATATGATAGAAAGGTCTGTATCTCTGGAAAAGCCTATCTTTCTAGGAATGGGGAAATAAAAACGCCAGAAGAGGATGATCTGAAGCAAAATAAATGGAACTAATTAAAGGGGAATGGAAGATATGAATGTTTGGGACATAATCATAAGGCAGAAAATTTGTCTCGTTAAAAATCAGTATCAGCTTGATAGCACATGCTTTTGGGAAACTTCTTTGGAAAATAATAAAGACTCCCTTTTCTATTAAAAATATTCTAAGATTTCATGGTGTTTAATTTGCTAGGCATGTTATGTTGTTAATTCATACTTTTAACTGCATTTATGATAGACATATATTTTCCATTCCTGGCGCTGTGTGACATATATATTTTAAAACTGCTTCACTAATACTGGTTTATCTATGAGTTTCACAGTTATAGTGACAGCTAAATTATGTTTATGCATACATCATCTGCATACCTAGACATACATCTATTATCTGAAAAACTCCTGGATGTAGTTAAAGATATAATGATGATAAAGATATAAAGAATGTTAGGACTATTGGAATTTCACATAAACATCTTTATAAAGAAAATATTTGATTACTTTATTTGAGGTGTAATTATACCAAAAGTTCCATCATTTCCTTAGTTTAATGGAGAACATTATTCAGGACCATATGCTCATGTTGGCATATTACATTCCCATGTGTCACTTTGATCCCAAGGGAACAACAGGAAAAAAAAATGGGGGGGAAATCAGCTTTGCCATATATTAATAGAAAAAAATGGAGAGGATGCACAAGCTTATTTGTTTAGAAATTCTCCTGTTTTGTCAAAATAATTATAGAGGAGATACATGTACATTCCATTACAGAAAAGAAAAGGCATGATGTGATGTTGAAACATCAGGGTGAAAAGGAACATTTATTCATATTATTTGCACAATGAGAATGCAGCCATTGTGACATATATATCCTAGCATATGTAGAAGCTCAGTCAAATCAGGTATGATGAATATACTCTGATTAAACTTGATGTGATGTTAACCAAGCATAATATTACAAATTAAATTTCTTTGCTGGTGCTAATGATGACATTTGAAATGAGAAATTCATTTTATGAAGTTCATCCTAGCTCCTTTTTGGGGGAGACTTAATGATTTGAGCTATGAGTTCCACTATTTTATGAAATGAAATGGAAGCTTAACATGTACAAAACATGTCATTGTTCGTTTTGTATCTACTATATTTGTATTAGTTTTATATTTTGATATTGTCAAAAGACTAAATCAATAAAATTTTCATTTTTCTGTATGCCTAGAATATAGACTTTTTTCCCTCTCTGGATTGTGTCAACTTTCCTGTTTTTGAAAACATAAAATTAACTTTTTAAAAAAGTGAGGGGGCCAATATATGTGTTTTGACTGCAAATTGAATATGAACCAATGCTGTGGTATGACTGCAAAGAAAGTATATAAAATTGCTACAACTTTCTGAACTGAATAACAGGTTGGATGTTTTAAAAATCACCTTTTCCAACTCTTTTGGATTCCTCTTTTTTTTCTAAGAAAGGTTTTTTCCTTTTACATTTAGATTATTTATTTTTATTATATAATGTTTTAATAAAATGAAAATAATATAGATTTTGAGCTGAAGAGAAGACAATTGGACAAGTAATAACAAACAGAAAAAGAAAGAAAAAGAAAAGAAAGGAAAAAGTAATAAAGAGACAGCTTCCAATCTTTTTAATAGCAATATAAGTACATTTATATTTTACTTTCTCTCTCTCTAAAATTACATCGTAATTTCCATCTTTCCATAATCTTCTGTTTTTAATAATCAAATCCATAAAGCACAAGTTCAATTTTTTTTCAGCAAAAAGTCCATAAAGGTTTTCAGAAATTAATAGATTTGTTCTTTCTCCAACCAAACAAATTAGTCTTGCCATCTCTGCTGTTCCACCATCTTTACCAACCATTCCCCTGTTGTGGGTATTTCACAACCTTTCCATATTTGCATATATAGTAGTCTGGCAGGGGTGATCATGCATAAAAATAATATTCCAGGGCCCTTTTCTAATTGTCTATCTATTAATCTCAGCCAAAAAATATTCTGGTTTCAGTAAGCTTGTTAGCTTTTAAAATTCTTTGTGTTATTTGAACCCAACATTTCCTGACTTTTTTTAGACATCCACCAGGCATGATAAAATGACCTTCAATTTAAATTTGAAATATCTTAATATATTCTAGACAATTTTCCTGGCATCACATACCAATTGGATTTTATTTTATAAACATTCCCTTTAAAATTATAATAGTGTGAATTTCAGTCTTTTCAACCACTTTTTTTTTCCCCCATTGTTCAAACAATATACTATAAGCCAAGGCCAAAAGTTTTTAGCCTGTTTTATCATATACTCTTTTATTTGTTCTTCTTCTGTTTCATATTTCAGCAAAGTTGATGCATTTTAGCTGTTGAATGTTCATCATTTGTACATAACTCAACTTCAGATTTTGTTTTCTGCTGCTCAATTCCAAATATCTACTTTAAATCTTTCTCTTATCTGTGCATACAAAAACCATTGAAAACTAAATCCCTCTGAAGCCATTTGCTCTGTTGGTTTTGTCTTATTTTCTCCATGCTCTTTTTCTAACATCTCTTGATATGTTAACCATTTCTCTTTACAAGCTGTTTCTTTTCAATACAATGACCCTTGTGCTGAGGCCTATAAAGACATTTTTGGACACAGACTGGGCTTATATCTATTCCATATTCTCAATTTGACACTTCTTTTTTTTATAACCATATTTTATTATTTTTTTATAATCACAAATTCTTAATATTTTATCAGCAGCATGTTGTTTGGGTTCCAATATTTAGCTTACTAATACATGTTAAACTCCTTTACCTCGTTTTTCCAGTCATTGATGAAACGTATCTCATGTTCTAAAGTATTCTGAATCTTTTTTCTCCTTCATTTTCAGTGTAAGTCTGTCCATTTCTGCAGTCCAAAATTTTCCTGATTATCTCTTCCTCCCCTGCTAATTCTTCATCTTTCTAATGTTGAGCAAATACAATTCTCGCTGCCATTAATACATGCAACATGTAAATATACACATTCTTTCTCATAATTTCCTGCAATTATACTTAACAGAAATAATTCTGGCTTAAATCTACATGTATTTTTGTCATTTTCTCTAACCATATATGTATTCTTGAACCTTTTAGCCTTAGCATGTCCACCAAAGATGATAATATGTGCCTGGTTTTTGTCTACATTTCCAACAATTGCTAGACATATTTTTAAACATTTTTGCTAACCTCACAGGTGATAAGTTCCATCTGTAAAACATTTTATACCTTTTTTTCTAAGCCACCACCTTTGTTATTTTAGAATTTCTTTCCCAAAGTTTTTGCCAGTTTTCTAGCTCTCTGTTATGCCCAAAGTTTTGTGCCCCTGTTATTATTGTTTCTATAAATTGTTCCTTTTCCATCTTTAAACTTAGCATGTACTACAGTTTCTTAATCAATATTTCTCTGATATCTGGTCAAATTCTGTCTGTTTTTTATAGAATCCAGATGTTTTAGTATCTTTTTCATATCTCATTTGAATTTGCATGTGTGGCCACATGATAGATCAATACCCTGTTCTTCTAGTTCTTGTCTAGTTCAACATTCAAAATGTTTTTATAAGTCACAATTTGCTCATAGTTAATTAGGGTTGGGTGAACAAATACCCATTGTTGAAAGCCATCCAGGTATTTTTATGTAAATTTTTGCTTTTACTTTTTCTATTCTAAAAGAAGTGTGTTTCTTATAAGTGTCTATGTATTTTATTCTTCCATACCATAGGAAGGTATGCCATCCAAGTTGTAGGTCATGCCCTTCTAGGTATAGTAATCTTTTATGTCTAAGGGTTATCCATTCTTTTATCTATGTTAGTGCAGATGCTTGATAATATAGGGCCCAATCTGGCAGCCCAAATCCTCCATTTTCTTTCGCTTAGATTTTCAATCTAATTCTGGCTTTTTTTCCTTGCTAAATAAATTTCAAGATTTAGTTCATCAAAAAGATTTTTCCCAATTTTATAGGCATTGTTTGAAGAAGAGTAATTTTGATAAGATATTCATCTTCACCGTTGCTATTCTCCCGAACATTGAGAGTTGCAGTTTTTTCCATTTATCCAGGTCTAGTTTTATTTGTTTTAATAGTTTTGCGTAGTTATCTTCTTTTATTGTTGCACATCTTGGCATTAAGTATATCCCCAGGTATTTAACTTTCTTAACTATTTCAAAACCTGTTTTTTTCTGACAATTGATTTTTTTTTGTTTGTTTATCTGTAAGGTTTTGGTCATCACTTTAGTCTTTTTTCTATTTATTTTCAGTCCTTCCACTTCTCCAATTTCTTCTATCTTTTTCAGAAGCTTAGGCCTTGTCACAAGCGACTGTTCTAATATGAAAACCAAGTCATCCATGAATGCTTGTAGTTTATATTTTTCATCTTTTATCGTCATTTCTTTAATTTCTGAGTCTTGCCTAATATTTCTATTTAATACTTCCAGTGTTAATATAAATAATAATGGGGATAATGGACATCCTTGTCTTGTGCCTTTGTTAATGTTAAAATTTTCTGTAAAATCTCCATTTACGATGGTTTTAGCTATTTGTCTATAATAGATTGTTTTAATGGTATTTATAAGATTTTCTCCAAAATCCATTTCATTTAGTTGTTGAATCATAAATTGCCAGTTTACGTTATCAAAAGCCTTCTGTGCATCTAGGAATATTAGTGCCATCTGCTTCCCTGGGTGCATTTCATAGTATTCCAAGGTGTCTAAAATCATTTTAAATTGTTTTTTATTTATCTCTTAGGTAAAAATCCATTTTGGTCTGTGTGTATATAGATAGAGCTTGGTGTAGTTCTTTTTTCCGTCACTAGATGTCATTAGGTATTCATTTTGTAATTTTCCAACCAAAAAAGTTTTTTTCTTCTTTAAGTTTTGCTTCCATACTTTCCAAGAAAGGTTAAAAAAAAAAGAGATTATAACTCCCCAAACTTTTTTCTTTCTATTGTGTCCAAATTAATTTTATAGTCTCTCTATTTTTCTCCAAGAAAGCTTAAACCGCTACTTTTATTCTGGGATAAGGGGGGAAAAAAAGGGGGAAAAAACGTCCCTTTAATTCTGGGAGTTTCCTTGCTTTCAGATATATTTTTTTCCAAGAACAGGTTTTAAAATCATAGAGGAAGGAAAATAATCTCATTCAGATTGAAACATGTTGCTCGCACTTGTTAAATACCGATTTATTTCTCCAGAGGTCAGTAGCTTCTGACTGGCTGCATGGGTGCAGCCAGTTTTTCTTCTGTCAGTTCTGAGGGCTTGCTTTGATCAAGCGGGTCAACCACCATCTCCCTACGATCTATAAAGGTCCCCTCTTGTTTTGTTGTTTTTCCGGTGCGACTTCAGGCCCTTTTCGGGCCCCCAGCAGGAAGAAATTGGGCATGGGAGGCAGAGCCCTGGTTCTCTGCATGCGTCTTGACATGACATCAAAACCAGAAGTCCCAATTTGACACTTCTAATATGGTGGTTTTTTAAAATCTATATACTAATATTCAAACACATTTCAAAATCTACATTATCCTTAACTTTATCATACCATAGGAAAAAGTATGCTATCCAAAGCTCAGTTTGTGCCCATTCAATTGTATTTATGACCTATTCTGATAAGTACATATTGTTTTATATTATTATACTGTATGCTGTTATAAATAAAGCATAAAATAACCAAGTTCCAAAAATATCAGTTACACAAAGTTAATACAAAAACTCTTATGGTTCAGATTTTTAAAAAGCAATGCTGATTTCCAAATCTTTCACACACTATTTTAATAGGATATATCCTTCTTTGTGTGTGTGTGTGTGTGTGTGTGTGTGTGATATAGAATTTTGTATGTGTTCTTTGAATTATGACCACTGTTGTGTATGTGCTTTGAGAAATTCTCTTGGACAATGGCATGGAAAATGACATTATCTGTAATTAGAAATAATAATCTGTAATTGGTTCATTTGCTATATTTCTACAGTTCTGATTTAGTTGAACAGTGTGATCATTATGCCACCAGATTTCAATAGAGGTGTCACAATGAAAAATAATTGCAATATTCCACAATATTAACTGCACCCTAATTGCAAAAGTTTTGAAATATAATTACCATGAAAGCTAATGCGACAGGGAACATTAAGCATAATTAGTTATATTTTAAAAATAATAAAAAAACTGTTAGAAGCTTGTTATTGTCTTATAAGGTAGCTTCAGATTAGCTGCGTGAAGACTACTTTAATCTAGCTTTTCTACAATTTCAATTATTATCACATAATATAATATATTTATAGTCCATACTTGCCAGCCCTGCAGGAATTTGAATCAAAACATAGGTTGGTCCCAAGCATTTTTGCAGAACACATAAATGAGTATGAGAAGCATTTAGATATGCTTATTCTTATAAAGAAAACTCAATTTCATACTACATTGTTCTAAAATTAAGCTTAATCTCTGTTTTATTTTATTATATACTGTTTAAAAAAATTATTCTGCCTAACATGCAAATAAACAATAATAATAATAACAACAACAACAACAACAACAATAAAGTTGGAAGGGACCATGGAGGTCATCTGGTCCAACCCCCTGCTCAGGCAGGAAACCCTATACCATTTCAGACAAATGGCTGTTCAGTCTCTTCTTAAAAAACTTCCAGTGTTGGAGCATTCATCACTTCTGAAGGCAGGTTGTTCCACTGGTTAATTGTTCTAATTGTCAGGAAATTTCTCCTTAGTCTAGGTTGCTTCTCTCCTTGATTAGTCTCCAAGTTGCTTCTTGTCCTGTTTTCAGGTGCTTTGGGGAATAGCTTGACTCCATTCTTTAATCCAATATTATTTCTCATAAAAAATAAACTTCATAATTAACTCAGTCTATCATGGGTTTATTCTTTAAATTATACATGTAATTGCACAGATTGTTGCCATAATTCACCATCAATTCAACCCTTAATTATCATGAAATACCTTTAGATAGAAAGATACATATGAAGTTGTAAATTGTCTATTAATGCTTCTGAAAGAACTTCTCTGGTCTCAAAATTAAGCACACTTGGACCTGATTAGAGCTTGGATCAGAGATCAGTAGAAAATTTCAGATTGTATGATAGATTGGGAAAAAAAAACTTTTCTAGATGAGGAAATAACAAGCCACTTCATTACTGTTGACCAGAAAACTATCTGGATGGTTCCATGCATCAACTGTCCAATATGGAGACTATATAAGCCACATTTAATTGGTTGAATCATAAGGTAAGAAAATCATATGACCGTGAAAATCCAGTATAAGTGTGGAAGAGTGGGCATTTTTAAGCCATAATTGCCTTATTTATTATTTATTTATTAAACAAATTTAATTGGCCACCCAACTCACACAGTATTAAAAAAAAATCATTAACAGTTGGGCCAGTATCAAACTCCTATTCAGTCAGGTTTCATGAAAGAGAAATGAGGATATAAAATAGATAAAGGTGAAGTGTTCTGTTGCAGAACTGTAACTGAGGCTTATGAGAACATACCTTTCAAATAAGTTGGTTAGGAAACTGTATGGTCCAAATACTGTTTACAGCTATTTCTAACTGTTAGACTTTTCTCAAAATGGACTGAAAATAGCAGGCACAAGACTACAAATATTTACCATAAGGATTTTTTTTCTATTGAAAAGCCAAGAACTATTACAAATGTTACATACCAAAAACGCAACATATATAGTGATATATATAGTGAGCTGGATGACCTACTTTTTAAGTAGGGTTTCCATTTAAGAATGGAAGGCATGATGGTGTAGTGGTTGGAATGCAGTATTGCAGGCTATCTCTGGCCACTGCCAGCAGTTCAATCAGTGGTGGAATTCAAATACCAGAACAACTGGTTCTCTGCGTGGATGCAGGCCTGGGCATCCAAGGCCTAGAACCGATTTCTGGAAGTGGCATCCATGCACTTCTGGTGGGCCATTCTAGGCCTGAGAGGCTCTTCCAGACCTCCCAGGCCTAGAATGGACTTCCAGAAGCAGTGTGCATTCAGCTGGTTCTCCAAACTGAACAAAATTTAGCTACCAGATGCAAACTGGCTGAATCCCACCACTGAATTTGATCCTGGCTCAAGGTTGTCTCAGCCTTCCATCCTTCCAAAGTCAGTAAAATGAAGATCCAGATTGTGGAGAAAAACATGCAGACTCTGTAAACCACTTGGAGAGTGCTATAAAGCATTATGAAGTGGTATATAAGTCTTAATGCTATTGCTATTAACTCTTGTTCTCATAACAACTAAACCCTATACCAGATTATTTTGGACAGTGTATTTTCATATCAGTTCTTCATTCAAATGTGAAGATATATACATTAGTCTTTATATGCAATGACCACCCCAGCATCTGTATATGCTTGTGCTTTGCATATTTCTAATAAATTCAAATCTGTATTCCTCAATTCAGGGTACTGTTTCAGAATTACTGTTAAACATCCTGTATTTGTTTCTTAAAAAAATTGAACTAGCACTGAAAAGAAACTCATTTCTAATCAAGGAAAATTGTACATCTTTGGATTGAATTGACCATCTGATCCAACTATCTTAGTATGGGTTTATGAAGCAGAGGTGAACAGTGAACAGTGTGGCACAAAGTTTACAATTATGGCCAAGGAAGTTCTTAGTTCAAGTGAAACCTCAATGATAGCCGGATTCACACATTATACTAAGCCACCATTTATTTTTTTAAGGAGTTTCTAGAGCTACAGCTCACAGGTAACCCTAGAAGGAACTAAAGATTACAGTTAAAAGAGAAGAATACTTAAATTTGATGTACTTACACAAAACACAGCAAAATATGTTAACATTCTACGTACTGAAGGATATTTTTGAACAATGGACCCAGAAGTTAATTTTAATAATATCTATTTCTATAAGACTGTGTTTCAAAGATATAATGTAAGAGAGACAAGTTTACCTGACACAATTGAGACTGATCTAAAAGTAGATTTAAAAGTGACAAGCTACAAGAATTAGAAAAAAGGCTACAGTGTAGAAAAAGATGCTACACTGGATATAACAAAAGAAATCAGCTGATGTATTAATAATTAAAAGGGATAGACAAATAACAAACTAGGAAAGTGACCTAGATAATATTCCTATATTGGATTTATAAAAGAGCAAAACAGTCTCAGTGATGTGTCCTGGTCAAGTAACTGATATGGATCCTGATAAAATAAATGCGATTGGAGTTGCAGGACAATTTTGCCTTTAATATTTTTGGACTGTTGCAACATCTATTCAGTGAGATGGCATTCCTACAGATTATATCTATTTACTTCTCTACCTGCTAGATCCAGCCTTCTACATGATAGAGTAATATGGCAGGCATTGCTAGGAAAAAATAATTCCCTTAAAATAGTTGTGCATACTTTCAGACTGAAAATATAGTACCATATGGGTTTCAAATATGAGTGTTGGAACTAGGAAACTTTTTTCTTTCCAACTTCTTGGTTCTACTATTTTTAATATCTGTGTTTAATTGTAACTTAATTAACTTACTTTTCCATAGGTTATTTATCATAAAAATTTAAGCCAATGGAGCCAAAGTCAAAGTGCAGAAATTGAAGGTATTTTTTTTTCCATTGGACTGTGTCAAAGGAGAAACAAAGGGCTTTTCTGAAATAGATAATGATACCCTGATACTCCTTTTTATGGGTCATTTGTGATTCATTTGTACTGCATAATATAATCACATTCTTTATTTTACATCTCTGCTATTAGAGACAGCTATTGTGTTTTGACATAGTGTTTTTAGCATCCACATAGAAATCACATTTTAATAGTATGTTTTATGACTTATCTTCAGTTTGATGCCATTATTTAATAATGAAATGTTAGCACAAGTGTAAAGTTACATTTAAAATGTTTAATTTATGACAACATTTTCTGCAAAACCTAATTTACAAATCTTGAAATGGAACACACAAAACATTATAGGCTGTAGTGATGGAAAAGATACACTATTCCTATAGAATTGTGATTATGTTCTATAGATTTCTAGTTTGGAAGGGAAAGAAAAGAACACCGAAAATCCAAGAACAGATAACCATCAGGAATGACATTCATTGCCATGCCCATTATCCACCTACTTAAGGAAAAAATTAAGCAGGTTGATGAGAAAGTGTCCTCGTCATAATACAAATGGAAGATAATACCAGTGTCGCTTGCTTTTCAATATCAGTAACATGGCTTATGAGCTGAACTTCCTGTCACATAGTTTTGTTTGGGATTCAAACGGTCTATCAGGAACTGAACTCAGAGAGCGAGGTAGGCAACCTTGGCTCTTTTATGACTCGTGGACTTCAACTCCCAGAGTTCCTGAGTCAGCCATGCTTCTAGATGTTGAAGTCCACGAGTCATAAAAGAGCCAAGGTTGCCTACCCCTGTATAGAGCATAGTATGTTAGGTGACTATATAGCTTTAGAACCTCTCCAGATGTTGAGCGGATATATAAAATTTATCTTTGGTATGATGATTATATTCCTAAGCTTTCAGACCAGAAAGATATGAATTTTATATTAACATGCCTTTGTGTAACTGAATGTATACTACCTTCTATATTCAAAATGAATAAAAATACCATACAGGGTATACACACTGTATGAAATGGAGAAATCTCTCCTTCCCCAAGAGCTAGTGGTGGTAAACGTCAATCTTGTCCACAAGGGCATGACTTTCAACTAATATAATGGGATCATCTGCATATTTCCAATTGTTAGTGTTTCGGCTTCAAGTTTTGATTCCTGCTGTCATGTCTTCTAATATAACCAACGTGCAGGTTAAACTGATGTGAGGATAATAAGCATCCTTATCTCACTCACATTTATAATCTGAGCCACTCTGTTTCTCCAAAATCATTTATTGTATTAGCTTTTTGTACTCTTTAAAAGTTTCTGGGATTAATAAAATATTTTGATATCCTCACTAGCCTTAATATTCTATTTTCTACCATGACCTACATGCTTAAAGGCCTGGCAATGAGCAATAGAGCTATCGTAAAACTCTTTCTTAAATTCCCTCACTCTCTTTATTATCCGTATTTGATCCACTTTTTTTTCTGATGCCTGCCTGCTCATTGGGATTGTTTAAATTAAATTTTTTAAATACTTATGTAGCTATTCAGTCTGCAGGTAGTGCTTTTGTATTTGATAGTTAGTCTATTCCCTCCTACGCTTCACATTTCGGTATGATGCCTCTGTGAATGTTTTCTGCCTCTGTGAATGTTTCTGCTATTTAAAATCAATCATAACTTTAAAGGGTTTCTGTGAGAGATGGCGCCCATAGAGGGGACTACAGTCAAGAGAGAGTTTCCCAGGAAGGAGGGAGTACATTCCAGAAAGAGAAGACGGAACAAGGGTCAGTCCTCCTGACAGATGGATAGGTGACAGAGGAACAAAGTAAGGATAGCCATTCCCTAGAGTCTCCCAAGGCATATCTGTGAGGCTGAGTGTAGTAAGAGTTTGGTCCATTTGTTATGTATAAGCAAATAAAGAACTGAACTTTGGTTGAATTGCTTTATATTGTGCTCGGGCTTTCAATCTAAACTTCCCACCATATTACAATGTCACCTCCCTTTACGACATCCCCTATATGATTATTATTATGTTTAGCCAAATGTTTAGACTGGATTTGGGATTTTTATCCTCCTATAAAGGATCTGGGATAGACAGAATGTTGTTCTTTGATAGTTGTTGAAAGTGTAGTCAGAGGAAGTAGGCTGTTCCAAGTAAAGATGTTTTTTACAATTGACTCATGGTGGTTTTGTTAATGCTGATGGTGTTCAAGTGATGCTCCAATTGTTTAAGGATTGTACCCAAGGCAATTTTCACTATTGGTACTCCCTTTGCTTTCTTTTGCCAGAGTTGTTCTATTTCTGTTTTCAGGCCTTTGTATTTTGTGATTTTTCTCCAATTCTTTCTCTTCTATTCTGCTGTTTCCAGATGCTGCATCATCCACTATCCAGATTTGTTTCTTATTTCTTATATTTTTTCTTCCGATTTTCTGTTATTAAGAAATCTCTAATTTTCTTTCTTATAATATTTCTCTGTTTCTTGATATTCTTGACTGAGTGTCATAGTTGTCCTTCCTTACTTGATGTAGAAAGTTTGTGTTTAGTTTCTGCACATCTTCAATTTCTCCGAGGCTTTCCTCCTCTTTCCTCTGTGTGTGTATGGGGGGAAGGGGGTACCACTATGTTGAAATGTTAGGATTGCTTTTTTATACACCAGTTCCCAATATTCTCTTGGTAGCTCTAGTTCATTTTTAAGAAAGTTTATGTATATTGAATCTATTTGTAACAGTGATCTTACATTCTGACAGTATATCCTCCAAGGCAATAATTGCTGGTATTCTTATTCTCTTTAATTTTATAGATTTAACCCATGTATTTGATCCCAATAATTAAAAAAAATCACCATCTATATCTGGAAGTCTTCTAGATGACTGGGTCACTGCCTATAACTTCCTTAAAGCAGATTTTGACAATAAATATTTTAAAAAATCTTCACAAAACATTTAATCTATCTACCCCAAATAAATATTCTTGTTATTCCTCTATTTCTATTTTTTTTTCCTTTCCTTCAGTAGTAAAATTATATCATTTTTGATTGTGCATTTAGCACCTCTTGCAATTGCAACTTATATTATAATTCTTCAATTTCTTCTACTTTGCATCTATAGTAGAGTCTTACATTTCTTTAATAATGTTGTTCACTAGAGAAGCACTAATTCTAATACATATGATCTTGACTTTTGGGGGATTATAGCTGAGCATATAATCATTGCTCTTTTTGAGTATCAGTACTAATCCATTTCTCCCTATGGTTCATTTCTTCCTGACCATTTAAGTTTAATACAACCTGCAATTTAAATGAATGAGGAATTTAAATATTTCTCATTTCTACTTCGACAATTTCATTTTGGGGGGGGGTTAATGCTGCCTAGATTTCATGTCCTTTTGAAACAAGAAGCTTTTCTTTCAGTACTTTCAGTACTGACATAATTGGTGACTACACCTCCTTTTGACTTTGATCACCTCCAGCTTTACTGAAAGTTTAGCAAGAGACATACTTTCCAATTTAGGAGCTATTCATAATGGCACACAAACTTTTCTAAATGATTCAGACATGCCCATAAAGTTTTCTTGGCAATAATACAAATGTTACTTTCTTCCTAGTGTGATTTTGAAGTTCCTTCACTTAGGGAAGTTGACTTGTCTGATGCTGCAGAGTCCTACTTCAATTCATCCCAGTAGGGGATTATTTCATTCTATGTTTTTAATTGTATGACTTACACAAAATAACTCCATATGTATTTTAATGGCTTTTCCCTATACTTACTATTTAACAAAAATATTTATTTATTTGATTTATACGTCTTCTACCCTGCTAACACTTCTTCCTCCATATTTGTCTTTTTGAGGTAAGTTGATCTCAGAAAAGATAACTGACCCAGAATCATTCAATGAATTTCTGTGACTGAAGCTGGATTTGAACTTGGGTTTCTCTAGTTCAGTGTGGGTCCAAGCAATGTGGCCTTTGGTAATTGACATATTTTGTCAATAGTAAGCATATTTTATCCTAGTATTGTCCAAGACTTTTTGGTATGACACCCAGTGTGCCAATAATCACTGGAACCACCACTGCTGGTTTTTACTATCATCTTATTTTTCTACCTATTATTCATAATCATATAGCTGTTAGGCACAAAAGACCAGGTCCATATGTGAAGGTTCAATTTAACTGATTTATTGTTAAAAGTCTATGCACAGGAACATTCTCAACGAATGGACAGCATTTGGTTAGAGTTAGATAAGAGTAAATGGCAGTCAAAGCTGGTTGGAAGTTATTTGTAGCTAGTAGCAATTATAGGCTAATCCTTCTCTTCATCCCTTACCCTGACTCTGCCAGTCCTTCTCCTACAGTGGAAAAATCATATCTTGCCATATATTGTTGTTGTTGCTATTGTGTTGTTCTTTCTCTTCTGAAGAATTGAATTTAGAGTCAATTCAAGTTTCTCTGAAATCTAAGAATTGTCAAAATATCACTATAATATATATCTGGTTCTAAGCAAACTTTTTTTTGTAAACTATATATTTTAAAATTAAATCAATCTATTTTTTCTTGCTGATTTTATCATTCTATTGCTATAGTTCCTCATATTCATATGGGACAAGTTTTTGTCAGGCACAAGTAACTAGGAACAGGAGTTTAACCGATGACACATTTGACTCTGCTGTTGGGCTCAGCCTAGACCTCTCCTATAGCTTTTGCTGGTTTTTTTTCCCTCTCATAATCTCTATATACTGGTATTTTATAGTATTTTTCAAAATGTTTTGAAATGCTCTCATTTGATATTGCCACATCTGTATTAAAACATGCTTTTCTTCAGCTATCACAATATCTGGTGTATTATTTTCTGGGTGTATGCACATCTGAATTAGGAAGTCCCATAAAAAAATTAAATAGCACTTAGCACTTAGACTCCGTAGTGCTTTACAGCCCTTTACAGCCCTCTCTAAGCAGTTTACAGAGTCAGCCTAATGCCCCCAACAATCTGAGTCCTCATTTTATCTACCTTGGAAAGATGGAAGGCTGAATCAACCTTGAGTTGGTCAGGATCAAATTCCTGGTATACAGGCAGAGTTAGCAATACTGCATTATAATCACTGTGTCACCACAGCTAATTCTGGAGCACCGTTTCATTATGAATAGGCCAGTACTTTGCGGCATCCAATCCATACTTTCAGGGTAGTTTTTACTACAGCTGCTTTTTATGTAATTAACAGTATCGTCTTTCTCTTTTATAATTTATTTGCTATTGCTTCCAGTTTCTTTAACAGCTGCCCATCTACCAGAAGAAACTATGGAAGTTAACAGGATAAAACAAATTGTTATTTTTTTATATTTTGATTTTTGCCCAGCTGACATCATATTGTACTGAAACGTAGACATTCATTGTTAACATGTCAGTTCTATCACTGCATCATGTGCTTGGAGCACCTCAATGTTCTTTCTATCCTTTATCTGTAGGAGAGATCATTTACTGGATCTCAATGCAGGTCTTGCTTTCCTACATAACAAAGTGTATAGTTTACACTCACAAAAGAACTTGATGAATGGGCCAGTGTAAACAGCTAGACCTTGAAAACACCTTCTCATACCTTTTAATATCTCTTTGAATAAAACACACTGTATATTGTCTGGACATTAATTGTAGTCTTCAACAACAAACATGCTGGTGAACAAGTATATGAATATTTTAATTGATATTTGAATTCATATCTAATGTAGCTTCAGAATCTATATTTTTATTATATATCTCTCTTCTTTTCTCATATTAACCCAATGTATTTTTAAGGTAGTTTCTATTTTATTATGACAACCAGTTTGATGAACAAGACCAGGATCTAGTACTTCTTTGGGCATGAAAGCCAGCTGGATGACTTTAAGCAAGTCACACTCTTTCTGCCCACCTTGCAAGGTTATTATTGTGAGGAAATAAGCATACGAATATTAGGTAAGTTCACCGTCTTCAGTTAGCTAAGTATACTGTATGTACAAAGAAGAGGGACAAAATATTATAATATTTAGCTCCTTATTTCACTTCATAAATGTGTATATATGTGGTGGAAGACAAATCATACAAATTATAATATTTTCTAAGCATTCAGAGATGCCACAGCTCTAGTGAATTAGGCCATAAACAGATTGAACTGTAGAGATCAGGTTTCAAATAGAATAATTCCACAAGTTTTATTTTTCTGAATTACAAATAGCTCACTTTTTTGGTTCCAATTTCATAATATTGGATGAAAATATTTCATAAATTAGAAGTTTGGGCAAATGTTATTTATTTTTATTTATTATAGCTTTTCTATCATGTTTTATCTTTCAGATCCAAAAATAGCATATAGATAATTAAAAAAGAAACCTTTGACTTACTAACAGTAATTTAAGAACAATTAAAATCATTCCACTAAGCACTAAAAAGCATGTTAACTTTTTAGATAACGAGACAATGCAAAGATATGCAAGAAAGGCAAAGCAACTGCAGTAAGTGGGGGGGGGAACCTGATGAACAGGTATGCCTTAAGGTAATTCTGGAAGCTTAACAGGCTTAGTGCTAACTATGATTAAATAATTGTGTGACAACTTTTGGAGAAGCTGTGAGAGAATCATCCAAGTCTCTGGAAGTTCACATGCAACTCTGGGCTTATGAATGGTTTCTGCTTTTCTGCTTCTTTTATTACTGCTGTTCAACATTTTTTTTTTTCCTGGCAAATGATCAGAAACTTGGGATTTTCTTCATATCTTTTCTTCAACATTGGTTTTATTGGATACCTGAAAAGAAAAAAAGAGCATTCACCTTCCCCTATTATGTTCAAGTCCAATATTTTGGAAATCCTTCTTCCGCTCCAAGCTCAGCTAATCACCATTGTTAACAAGGACACTGAAGAAATAGATTTTTATAACTTCTGCATTCCCCTTAAAAGCTATTTAAACAGCTTATAGCTGCTTAAAGACATCTTGGGTTACACTTTGATTTTCATCCATATAAAATCTAGTGCTTGGAATTGACATTGGTATAATTAGAAATAAGTTGATTCCACCAGCAAGCCGTTGGATTTTTATGAGTCGGCACTGAATAGGATGGAGACAAAAACAGGACGAGATCCATTTATAAAATTGAGATGAGATTGACCTTGTTGAAGTGCCCTTGCTCAGAGTTTTTCTAAATAGCAAGCATTTGGCCGTACTCACCTGTCAGAAAGAATGCATAGGCATCACAGACATCCCCCCCAGGGACACTTATTCTGAGATGCTAATGCAGAAGGAGGAAAAAGAGGATAGGGAAGCTGGAGAGATGGGAGGGCTTTTGAGCATTATGATAAATGTACTGATAGGATAAGCAAAGCTTTGGAGTACACTTGCTATGGCCTTTTTTAAGGAAGAGATTTGTCAACATAATTGTGCTAATCTGTAATCTCCATTACTGAGCAATTAGCTTTGCTGTTTGGATTGCTTTGCCTGCACATTTCTGTGTAAGTCTGTGTGCTAGCGCATGCATGCCCTCACCATGCTGTTTCAGTAATATGTAATTTCTATTTCTTGCTTTTGTCTGGAGGCCTCTCGTATTACATTTAGATTGTATCCTTTATCATCCCAAATTGACATTTATGCTTTTACTTCTATTGTTTGCCTAGCTCCTCACTGGTGTGGATCAACAATTTGTTTGAATCTGTGTCATTTCTCTTATCTTCCCCAACGCAGAGATGCACTCATTTTGCACTACCATACGCCTCCAGAGGTTATGTTAGCAACAGTGGAGAATTTCCCTCCATAGTTTTCCCCCCTCCCCGCCCCCATACCCCAATCGAAAATGCTCGTGAATGTTAATTGCTTATCCAGTTGGTTTATAAGACTGCAGAGATGACTGAGCACATGAAAACAGTTTTGACAGAAGTAATGGAATGCTACTGCCTGCAAATAAATAAATCTGATTTCCATAAAAGAAAATTGTGGCTACGGAGAGGAAGTCCATAGAATGCAGAAAATTATAATTTAAAGATGAGCTATTCAGTGTTCTTGGAAAGCACTGGCTTGGCTTAGATGAATACAGTGGAGCTCTTACCCTAGCAATAAAGAACTCTTTTATTAGCTCTGATACTTAGTTGAAACAGTGTTGTTTGTTTTTCTTCCTTTTTCCTAAATGCCTTTAGTTTTTTTTTTTTTAAGTAAGTAAAAGATACATATAGACTAATAAAAGAGAATTATATTTCAGGGGGAAAAAACTGGTGCAATTTCTGAAGTTAATTTATCTGTGTGTGCTGGCTGTTTGGTGTTTTTTTTTTCTTTCTCTATTTTCTGTTTTCATAGTCAGATGCAAGCACCGTGGTTAAACTCTTCTGTTTTAAAACCAATGAATCAGGAAATAAATAACCAATTATATCTCCTACTGTGGAAGACAACACATTTAGTCTTATTTTGACAATACTGGAGAGTCATCTTCTGGAAACAAGGTTTTTTTTCTGCCTTGATAAGGGAAGGGTTCTCTCTCTCCCCTTCCCCCCCCAAAACTGGAACATTATTGACATATTTCCTCTTGGAGTCTGATTTTTGCTAGTGAGTTTAATAGCAGAAGCTTGTAGGAGTTTAAAATGCATAACATGGAGAGCAAGAAGTTACTATTCCAAACCACAGGAAAAAAGTTAAATTAATCTTCAAAACTCTTTATATTGTAGAAATATTAAATATAGAATAAAATGGATAATTGCACTGTTAACTTTTTTATTCAATAGAGGCTGTCTAGTGGGATTTCTTAGAACATTACCAAATCTGAACTTCGGTCCATTCAATCCTTAAGAATTCAGAATGGGTGTTAAACTAAGTCAGGAGGAACCCAGGTTCAAAACTCACTGAGTGACCTTAAGCAACTCTCTCAGCTCATCTTACTTCTTAGAACTGCTGCTATGGGGATAACATGGAAATCCCCATATAAGCCACCTTGAGCTCTTGTGTGAAAGTCAGAATCTGTAAAATTGGTGTATTTCTTTCCATGTTTCCAATATGACAGGAAATGAGGAGTTATTTTGTGGCCAGCAACTTCTAGTTTCCAATTACAACATTGTGTTAATGATAAGAAGGACTTTGGAATAACATATTGTGAGACTGTCCCACTGCTCTTCATTGTACAGTGAAGGAATAGAAATATTAAGGCATGATGGTGAACACCCGACAGGAACATCACATGATTTACTGCCTCTGGCTCTGCTTGTTTCACATCATATTACACAGAAAAGCTAAGCTGAAGAATCACCTAGAGTGAAGACAGCCTGCATACCACTTACTAACTTAGCTACAACTGGTTCTCAATGTGCGACCAGTGTTGAGTCCTTGGCGAAAAGCAGATGCGAGAAGCAGTTGTAGTTCTCAGGTTTCCTTTTATTCTGTGTTCAGCTTACAAGTGAAGGCTTCAGCAACGCCCAAAAGCTCCTAGCCTCTTATATAGGCAGTTCCCGGGTAATTGTGTTACTTTTCCCGCGCCAGCACCCGTGCATGCGCACAGGCGCTGGCGACAGCCTGTCTGGTCCCGGGCAGCTTGCACCTGCCCGGGACTGCCCCGAGCCCGTTTGCAAGGCTCGGGACATAACACCCCTTTCCCCCGGGCTAAGACTACTACCAACATACAATTATTTCTTGATGCAGTGTTCTACTCCCCAGTGCTCCTACTGTTTACTGGCTTTTGTTTGGCCAGCAATGTTATGTAATCCTCTAAGTATTTAGGAGATTTCCTTGCTCTCTGTGACCTTCTCAGCTCTGGGTTTCTGACAGGTGTTTCCTGACTGAGGGGAGACGTGAGCCTGTTCTCCTTATCATGCCTTGGTGCCTTCCAAGGACTGTGCCCCGATGCCTGGCCTGCTTGCTCGCCCACCGGGCTCGTCAGGCCAGGGCTTCTGTCACTTTGTGACCTGGTTGACCTGCCTAACTGTAGGCCCTCGGGCCCCTTGAAGTGATAGCCACTGCTGGGCGTCTCTATAGAATATCCTAGGTCCGTCCAAGACCTGTCAGGAGGCTGTCCAATCCCTAAGCCCCGTTCTGTGTCCGGGCTCGTGTGGGTCTCTGTACCTTCCCAAAAATCAGTTACTCCCTGATTTGGGCTAGAGGTGTTGCAGTCGGGACTTGGTTCCTCAACTACCTCCCTGTAAGTTTGACCCCCTGTAGGACTTGGGGTAAGGTCAGGCCAACTCTGGGGATTATGTACCAGCTCTCTTGCGGGGTATGATTTATTGGGATGCTCCCGGGTATCCTCCCTGACTGGAGTACTGTGCTGTGCAGGTGAATAGTGATTGTACCCCCGGGTGACTCCCTGGCTGGAGTAGGCGTGAATGCCTGGTAGTTGGATAGGCTCTTAGAATTCCTGTTTGGGGCACTCGCGGAATCTTGGAATGGGCCGTTTGTGGCTCCATGATTGGAGGTGGGCAGCAACTCGTGCCCCTCCCTTTGCTCTAAAGGGTCCTCCTCCCCCCTGGAAAAGACCCAGGAGTCTCATCTGAAAGGTCCCGCCTAGGGCGGAGTTGGTCGATGTGCCGACGCAGGACATGACCGTTGTCCAGGGCTACCTCGTAGGAGAGAGGACCTGTGACCCTGGAAATAGAAGCGGGGACCCATGTATGACCAGGCCCGTAATTGCGAGTCCAAACCGGGGCACCCACAAGTAGTTATCTAGGTGCCCTAGGATGTGAGGTAGATGAAGGCAGTCTGTCCGGATGCAACCGGTCAAGCTTCGTAGTAAGTTTGCGCCCCCAGCGAAGTTCAGCTGGGCTTCTCCCTGTAGAAGTGGACGGTGTGGTGCGGTAAGAAAGGAGAAAGTCAGCCAACCTGTGATGCCAGTCCCCATAGGTGAGTCTTTTCAAGGCGTCCTTTGTGATGCGGACCATGCGTTCAGCCATACCGTTGGTGGACGGGTGGAAGGGTGCAGACGTGGCATGACGAATCATGTTAGCCTGTAAGAAAGCTTGGAATTCGGAGGAAGTAAATTGAGGGCCGTTGTCAGACACGATGACATCTGGGAGCCCGTGTGCAGCAAAAATCCCCCTCAGTACCTGAATAGTCTTTGCAGTGGTGGTGGATGAGACAGGTACAACCTCAAGCCATTTTGAATGACTGTCAACGAGGACCAAGAAGAACTGGCCCTGAAAGGGCCCAGCGTAGTCAATGTGCACCCTAGACCATGGGGACTGTGTATCCTCCCATCTATGCACAGGAGCTTGGGGCATCTCTGGGCGAGAGCGCTGGCACAGGTGGCATGCATGCACCTTAGCCTCAATGTCCTTATCTAAACCAGGCCACCACAAGTGGCTGCGCGCAAGGGCCTTCATGCGAACAATGCCAGGATGACCCTCGTGGAGGGACTCTAAGATCCTAGTCCTCATTGAGGTGGGAATGACAACTCTGTTTCCCCAAAGCAGACAACCCTGAGAAGTGGACAACTCGTTCCTTTTGGACCAGAAACTCTGAAACTCAGGACTAGGGCAGTGCTCAGGCCATCCAGACAAAACCCAAGAAAGGACACGTGAAAGTGTGTGATCTGTGCCTGTTTCAGCGGCGACATCCCTGGCATTCAGAGGGGACTCGGGCAAGGCTTGGATGGATAGAATGTTGACAGCTGGCGCAGGGTCAGCTTCTACTACTGGCAGGGGCAATCTACTGAGGCCATCAGCATGGCCCATTTCTTTCCCAGGCTTGTGGAGTAAGGAAAAATCATATGCAGACAGAAAAATAGACCACCTAAGCATTCTAGGGGAAATGATTTGGGGAGTTTGTTTACGTGTGGTAAACAGTCCCAGCAGAGGCTTATGGTCAGTGAAGACCGTGAAATGCCTGCCATACAAGAAATCATGGAATTTTTTAATTCCAGCAACAACAGCCAGAGCCTCCCTGTCTATCTGAGCGTAGTTGCGCTCAGCAGAAGACAGTGTTCTGGAGTAATATGCAACAGGAACCTGAGTTCCATCAGACCTGAGGTGGCTCAGGACGGCTCCTACCCCGTAAGGGGAAGCATCACAAGCGATGCACACAGGAAGGGACTCATTGAAGTGTGCAAGTACACTGTTAGAAGTGAGTAAGGCCTTGACCTCATTGAAACTAGCCTCATGTGTTTGTGACCATTGCCACACTGCTTGTTTGTCTAATAGCCTGTGAAGAGGCTCAGCTACACTAGCTTTATGTGGAAGAAAGGAATTGTAGAAATTCAGGAGGCCCAGAAAGGCCTGAAGTTCGGCCTTAGACTTTGGCCTAGGTGCTTCTAAAATGGCAGTTAGTTTGGATTCAGCAGGGTGAATCCCAGCAGCATCAATTTTGAATTCCAGAAATTCAGTAGAAGGCACCCCAATTTTGCATTTGTCTCTTTTGAGCCTGAGGCCTGTTTTCCTGAATCTTAACAGAACAGCCCTTAGCCTTTCAGCTAGAATGTGTGTGGAGTCTCCTGCAATTAAGACATCATCAAAGTAGGGGCAAACCCCCGGTATGCCCCGTAGTGTGTTTTCCATTATGCTTTGGAAAATCCCAGGAGCGACATTCACTCCAAACTGTAGCCTTTTTACCCTTAAAGGCTCCCCTGTGGGTCACAATAGTCTGAGCTATAGCAGCATCATCATCAACAGGCAGCTGTTGATACGCTTGAGCTAGGTCAAGCTTTGCAAAAACGTGCCCCCCCTTGAGGGAGGCCAGAATATGACTGACCACAGGAACAGGATAGGCATGTTGCTGCAATGCCTTATTAAGAGTGCATTTGTAGTCAGCACAAATGCGAATGTCCCCATTTGCCTTTAGAGGCGTGACAATGGGGGTCTCCCAAGGGCTGGAATCAACAGGTTCTAGGATTCCCTGTTGGATCAGTTTGTCTAACTCAGTGTCAATTTTACTCTTTAAAGCAAAAGGGACCCTTCTTGCTTTAATTCTAATGGGAGTGACAGTGGGGTCTAGTTTTAAGGACACAGGAGGTCCCTTGAATGTGCCCAGCTGGGGGCTGAAGACATCTGCAAATTCTTTGCAGACTTCCTGTAGGTTGAGTGTTTGTAAGCTGTTGAGCCCCGTGACGTGTATCCCCAAGGCTTCAAACCAATCGAGTCCTATGAGACTCGTTCGTTCACCCCCTACTACTAATATGTCTAGTGGACCTTCAAAATTCTTATACTGTACGTTAAGGGTGGCCTCCCCCTTAACACACACTCTCGAATTTTGAAAGTCTGTTAACACAATGTCTGAAGGCCTTAATTTAGCCTGAGTTCCACTGCCAGAACAAATCTTCCTAAATGTATGTAAGGATATGATTGAAAGGGCAGACCCCGTGTCTAGTTCCATAGTTAATGGAACCCCTTGTAGCTTCACCTTGAGTGACAGCTTTTTCTTGATGGGCTTGTGTGTGCCTGTCCTGAAGATGCTTCTTCGCGAAGCGCAAAAACCTACCCTATTCTGGCTGGGGACCCTGGTACCTTTCAGACGCAGTTCTTCCTGAGGTTGTACCTTTCGTCGGCCCAGACACACAGCTGCAATATGTCCTTGTTTCCCGCATGCCCGGCAGATAGCGGAGCGGAACTTGCAGTCGGTTCTCCTGTGGCGACCTCCACAGCCGATGCACTTGAGGGGAACTGCAGAGCTTCCTTTCTGATTCCCTTCCTTCGTGGGGTGGAGATGATCGACTTCCTCATCCGGATCCTCCTCGGAGTTCCCTTGGACGTCCTCTTGGTGCACGGATGCAACAACTGGACTGTTCCTGATCGGCCGCATGTTTTTGACGGCGCCGCCTGCAGCTTCTTCTGCGGTGACCTCTCTTAAGGCATCTTGGAAGGACAATTCTTCTTTGGCGAAAAGCCTCTGTTGTAGATCTCGATGCCTTAAGCCGCACACGAATCGGTCCCTCAGTCGTTCTTCGAGGTCCTTGAACTCGCAGTGCTTGGCGGCCTTCCTCAATGCGGCGATGTATTCTTTGGCCGACTCTCCGGATCGTTGATCCCTCTGCTCGAAGGTGTGGCGCCATGCGATGACGGACATCTTGGGCTGGAAGTGCTCCTTCAATAGCTTCTTTAGATCTGCGTAGCTGACAGACTCTAACGGGACAGGTGCTGCAAGGTTCTCTGCGATTTCGAAGGCGTCTTGACCGCAGACACAAAGCAGGGTGGCAGCCTTCAAGCTATCTTCCCTCACTTGGTTCACCTTGAGGTAATTTTCCACCCTGGCTACGTAGGACTCCCACCGCTCTGGATGTGAGACGTCGAACTCCGAAAGCCTTCCAACCTTTGCCATTTCAGGAGACGGGTCTATCAGCCAGCCTACCCCCGAATGCGCACTGGATTGGCGGGTAGCTGCCGAGTCAATGCCGTTCCGTCATTCCGCCGCTCAGGACTCACTTGGGTAAGCTTACACCTCTTCCTTTCCAGGCGATGTAAGGCATCCCACCTTCGTCGCCAGTGTTGAGTCCTTGGCGAAAAGCAGATGCGAGAAGCAGTTGTAGTTCTCAGGTTTCCTTTTATTCTGTGTTCAGCTTACAAGTGAAGGCTTCAGCAATGCCCAAAAGCTCCTAGCCTCTTATATAGGCAATTCCCGGGTAATTGTGTTACTTTTCCCGCGCCAGCACCCGCGCATGCGCACAGGCGCTAGCGACAGCCTGTCTGGTCCCGGGCAGCTTGCACCTGCCCGGGACTGCCTGCAAACGCCCCGAGCCCGTTTGCAAGGCTCGGGACATAACAACCACAATGGAGCCCAAAATTTCCATTGCTAAGCAAGACAGTTAAGTGAGTTGTACCCCTTTTATGATCTTTTTCTTGGTCACAATTGTTAAGTGAATCACTATGTTTGTTAAGGGAATCATGCTGTTAAGTGAATCTGGCTTTCCCAATTGACTTTGCTTGTCAGAAGCCCGCTGGGAAGGTTACAAATGATGATCATATGGTGACTCCAGGACAGTGTAACTGTACTAAATGTGTGCCAATTGTCAAGTGCCTGCAGTGTGATCATGTGACTGTGGGAATGCTGAAATGGTCATAATTGTGAAAAATGGTCACTTTTTTCAATGTTGTTGTAACCAGGTGGTAAGCCAGGGACCACCTGTATTTAAGAGTTTTCTTAGACTCTGTGCTGTTTTTTTAGGGGGAATTCAATACTGTAACAAACTAGACCCTAGAACCTTTCACTCAAAGTGTTTCCACATTGTCAGGATTATGTTATCAAGATCACTGTTCATGATAATTTGACTCAGATAGCAAAGAGAACTTGGGTATTGTCAGCGGATTGTTGGCAGTTCACTCTAATTCCTTGAATGACATTTTCCTGAAGGGTCCCTTTCGATAGAAGCCCCTGGGGCCTATAAATGAGAATGGAATTTACTGTATTGCCATAGCTCTCATTCAAATTACATGGAATGGTTTTAGGGAGATCTCATCTCTCCCTATTGTCAAAAGTCAGTAAGGTAGTTTTAATGTCAGTGCTTGATGTCTCAGATTGTGTCACGGTCTTCCATTTTATGTAAGAGTGCTAACCACTCAAACAACCTGCCCTCTATATGGTTTCTAAGAAAAATGAAGGAAGGGCTCACACACAACCTCATTCTGGCATCCAGCATCACTTCGTCTTGTACAGAATCACTTCTTAGATACACCAGCTGTAATATGGAAGACGAGCAAGGGAAGTGATAAGCATTAGTAGTAGGAGGGCAAGTAATAAAACATGCATCAAGTGCAAAAGGCTTCTTTCTATCATCCATTCTTGAATGGATACCTATGAGATACATAGATAGATGTTCAGTTATTGCTTTCATCATCGCTGCCTGCATTCCTGGTACAAAGAAGGAGTTACAATGGGTACCATCATTAAGCAGTGCTCGCACAATGTTGATAAGGAAAGAAAGAGTCCAAGTTTATCTACCTGTTAATATTGGAGTTCAGATTATTCTGGTCATTCTTCCTGGTCTACATCAAAGGGTTTAGCAGGGGCGTTGCATCATACAGTACTCTGAGCAGATTCTATTAGCCACCAAATTGTGTGTGGCTGAGTGAATCTCGGATTGCTGGCATAATGCTCACATTATGCAGTTCCTTTCATTACTTCTCCTCAGTCTTGGCCGGAAGAGAAATGGGGAAAGTCATGCTGTGATTATGAACCATAGATTGCTTTTATTTCTTCCCCAGTGCCTTCTCTCTCTCTCTCTCTCTCTCTCTCTCTCTCTCTCTCTCTCTCTCTCTCTCTCTCTCTCTCTCTCTCTCTCTCTCTCTCCCCCATCTTTTCTCTTCTGATCAGGCTGAAAAAAAATCAACCTAGAAACCATTGAATGAAGCACTTACGCATTTCCCATTGATACTAGAGGAGAATAATAGACATATTCTTCCAAGCAAAACCCTTAACTTCTCTCTCCCCCCTCCACTGCATCACAACACACTCCACAAAAGCTTACTGTGGTTTACTTTGTGGATCCATTCCCTCAGAATAATTTTGTAGGCCAAACTGGTGTTACATATCTTATTTAACTTTCATTATTTGCTTTTATTATTTTATTTCTTTGAAATTTGACTAATATAAATTTCTCTGAGAAAAGAAACTAAAAATGCAATCTATGGAAACAATTCATTCCTTCTTAGCACAATTATTTATAGCATTCCTGTTTCTTTGTGGCTATCTTTGTGACTACATAGGTACAGGTAATTTTTGACTTACAACATTCATTTAGTGACTGTTCAGCGTTATAACAGCACTAAAAAAAGTATTTTATGACCATTTTTCACACTTATGACCATGGTAGCATTCCCATGACAACTGACTCATATTTATGACCGTTGCAGTGTTCTACGATTCATGTGATCCCCTTTTGCAACCTTCTGACAAGCAAAGTCAATGGGGAAGCCAGAGGCACTTAACAACCATGTTACTATCTTCACAACTGCAGTGATTCACTTAACAACTGTGGCAAGAAAGATTGTAAAATGGGGCAAACATTTAATGAATGTGTCACTTAGCAACAGAAATTTTGGGCTCAATTGTGATTGTAAGTCGAAGACTATCTGTAATGCTGAAAAAGAAACATTATTGTACCAGCCTTGGACCTACTAATTATTATTATTAGCAACCCTCAGCCTTTAGCAAATATTTTATGATGCTGAGGGAGGTGGGATTGGAATTATATAATGGGTCACTGAGGTTTCTAAATGGAAGGAGCTGATTCTAATCAAATTTAGTGACAGGAAAAGCACAGGAACTGCCAGAACTAGTAAGAAAAGATTTATGAAACTTTCCTTTGAGTGCTTAAAGCTCTGTTCTGTAGAGAGATAAGACTGCTGCCCCTCAGACAAGCATATGAGTGAACAGTTCTGCATTGCCTTTCTGTCCTCTTCATGCTCTGGTTCTAAGGACAGCACTGTTATCTCTGGAGAAAATACAGCTCAAAGCATTACAGATGTCTGGTACAAGTGGAAACCATATTGATGGTTATTGCTTTAAAAAGAAGCCAGCTCAAATCAGTTCAGTGAGTCTGCAGGAGATAGCAAGTGTTTATTTTCCAGGAACTGTTGAAAACACTTGGTACCATGTTTTATCTACTGCTGGTTCATTTTGTTCTGATTCTAAAAGCTATTGATGTATAAATATATAATTATGCACGTAGAGAGCTAATTAAAGCTTTTTTTCCCAAAAGAATGTGCAGGCTTGTTATAATATGCCTTTGAAATTATTCTATAAAAATTTGGGGAGAAAAATGTTATCATGTTTGGAAAGTGGGGGGAGGGGGAACTCATAGCTCTGGCATAAATTACCAAATGTGAAACTTTCCTCTACTGAGGAAATGAGAAGAAGGGTCATTTAAAACATTTCTCCTTTTCCTTTTTCATTTTTTTTTTAATTAGTGTCATCTTTCCATTTATTTAGAGGCAATATATTTATGTGCTGCTTTACATTAATGACACAAGTTATTTCAATTACACCACTGATATAAATTACATTATAATGCAGATTCAGTGGTGGAATTCAGTCAGTTTGCATCTGTTCAGTAGAACAGGTAGTTATTTTTTTGTTGACTTCGGCAAACCGGCTGATGCCCTAGCCCTTTTTCTCAAAAGGCCCAGAACAGACCACCAGAAGTGCATGAATACCACTTCTGGAAGTCCGTTCTGAGCCGGGGAGGTCCCCAGGCCCAGAACGGCCCACCAGAAGTGCTTGAGAGGCTCAGAATGGACTTCCGGAAGTGGCATCCACACACTTCCAGTGACCCATTCTGGGCCTGGGAGGGCTTCCCAGCTCAGAATGGACTTCTGGAAGGGGCATCCATGCAGAGAACTGGTTGTTCAGGTATTTGAATCCCACCACTGTGCAGATTATGTACTGTAATTGGTGGGGGAAATTATCTAGTAAGCTGAATTTCTAATTTGATTTTAATAGTTTCCAGTTAAGGCACCAGGCTAGAACCCAGAACACTATGAATTGTAGACCTGTTTTAGTTATAAAGCCAGCTGGATGACCTTGGGCCAATCACTTTCTCTTTGATTGGCAAAGGAATGGCAATCACTTCTGAAAACCTTGTCAAAAACACTGCAGGGACTTTTCTAGACTGTTTCCAGGAGTCAACACTGACTTAAAAGGGAGGAGGAGGAGGAGAGTTTCCAGTGTATAGATAATTCTCAACTTATAACCACTTGTTCAGAAACCAATTGAAGCGATAACTGTGATGAAGTGATGACATACCACCTGTGTCAGAAGTTACAGCCATTGCATTGCCATTGCTGTCATGTCATCCAAATTTAGGAACTTGACAGCCATCCTCACCTATGACTCCAACAGGGATTGCCAGGATTGTGATCACTAAGCAATGCGGTCATGTGATGTCTTGCTTTGGTTACATCATTTAGAATCATAATTGGGACTGGAATTTTGGTTGCTAAATTGAGGATTAACTGTATTTGCTCCTTCTAGGATCTTCAGCTGCTTCAGCCAAGATGGAGGAAAAGTGGTAGGATTACTTATCTTGAAATAGATGCTGCTCTGGAGGCCAATTCTGCATGTGCACTGGAAAACTCCCCATGAGAAAAAAGGGATGTTCGGATTATTTGCAATCCGTATTGAATATAAACAAACAGAAAAAGCATTTAAAATAAAGTTATTTTAATCAATGGAAACAACAATCAGTGTGACTGTATCAGCAATATCAAATCAACATTTTCAACATCTTGCCAATTTGAACATTTTAAACTAAAACTCTTTTTGCTGCAATCTTAGTTTTTTTTTCTTTGATCTTCCTCTGCCTACCTCTGCTATATTTTAAATATTTTCTCTCAGGCATAAATCAATGCAGAGGGTAGAAATCTGTGCATGCTTACTGAGGAATAAATTATGTCCACTCCCACATAAGCCTGCATAGGTTAGCAATCTTAACTGATTAACACTGGCATGATTCCTTGACCATTAATCAAGCCTGCTACCTTAAACATTTTATAATTTGCTTGATTAATCAGATAAGGTCTTGTTGACTGTTGAATAATGTGTAAACAACTACTCATATTTGCCAAGACATAAATTGAATCAGGACACTGTTTGTGGAATGCCTTGCCATGTGCTCTTTCAAACTGAATACTTCAATGTGAATTTCAAAGGAGCTTCTGATTCCTGTTGAATCAGAAAAAAAGATGCAAAAGATGCAGATAAATGGCTTCTCATTTACAATATTCCTGAAATTGCTTATGTGGCTTTTTCCAATGTTTTAGCAGAAACAGCAAGAGCTGTAAGAGCTGAGTGGTATCTGTAGAAGTAGTCCTTTGATGAATAAGGGATTTAGCTAAAGGTGAAGAAAGTTGCTATACAGTGTTAGCATACTGCTCAGCATGAATGGCTATAAACATGTCTCCAGTGTCATGCTCTTTATTTGGAGTGAAGCCTGTTTGGAACACACATAGCTGAATGAAATAAATGGAGAAGAATTATTTCTTGACTTAATTATGCTGTTGGATAAGCTGTCAGCCTTTGAACTTTATGTCTGGTAGATAACAGAATCAAAAAAATCAAAGTTCCTCACTTATTCCTTCCCCCCCCCCCCAAATAAGAAAGCATGCCAGGTATGCATAATTGATAACAACTCAGTGATAAATTATGATAAGTTGCAGAAAAACAATGAAAAGAAGATGGAGAAAGAAGAATGAAGGGTGAACTATGCAGCTTCACAAAATGGATTTTGACTTTCAATTAAAGGAGGAAGGGAAAACAAATGCAGTAGGAGTGAAAAAAGCAAAGAAACAAAGTAAGAGATCAGAACAGAAAATAATCTTTCCATATTACTTGGCCCAAAATCAAAGCACTGAGAAATTATGTTAGATAAGAACCCATATGAAAATTGAGAAATTCAGCAGAAACTGGTATATTGGGGCAGATATAGGCTTGGGTATCATAAAAGAATGATACACTTCTGAAAAGACCCTACTTTCCCTCTCTCTGAGAGAAAGAGAGAAAGCAATATATGCTTGCTTAATCAAAGAATAAAGTATAGTATTGTCTTTTACCATATAGGATCATCAATAATCCATTCAGTGGTTACTCCTCTACAATAAAGTGTTATTATATTAAAAGGAAGTAGCTTGTGCGCTGTAACTGAACCTCAGTTTAGCTTATCTTTTCAAGGCAAAATGGAAGCTTTGGGGTAAATCAGTGTGCTAGGAAATTCACAAAACCATACAGATTTCTATTCTCATGGCAGTAGAGGAGAGATTGAGAGGTATCAGTCTTCCTGCTTTAGGAGCTCTACAATGGTTCGCTTTAACCACATTAGAAAATAACATTATTTGAGTTCTGAGAGTTAAACTAGTATCAGTCATGTTATCAAATTACTACTTTTTATATATATAGCATATTCTGATTCCTGCGTTTGAGCTTATTTTTATAGAACAACATAATAGGAGCTAAAAAAATTCTCAGCTAAATTAAGTTTAGAGGTTGTTTAGAGGTTGTTTCCCCTCCCCCCCTCTTGAAAAACATACCTGCTAATTGTTTTCTTTTTCTTTTCTACCTTCAATATACAGGTGATAATTGGTTTCTTTCTCTAAGTTTACTAGATGCAACAGTCTCACTGAATATATTCTATTTACAATATTCATGTATTGTTCTTGTTATCCAGTTGCCATATAATGTTCTCATACACAGAAGCCCAAAATGAGATTAATATTGTTAAGTGTAAACTACTCTACAAGCAGATGTTTTCATCCTGTAAATATGTTTCATATATGCATTGAGATGTTTAACTTGTTTTACTGTTGTATATTGGGAAGAAAATGTATATTTGTGTGGCTCTGTTTCCCTTAGATCCATGGTGACGAACCTATGGCACGTGTGCCACAGGTGGCACACAGAGCCCTCTCTGTGGGCACGCGCATCGTCGCCCCAGTCTTAGACCTTCAGTCCCGTCCATGAGCAACCTGCATCAATACTCATGCAGGGTAAGGTTGCCCCGCCCGCCCTGCCTCACCAAGCATTTTTTTACTAACCTGCCTTTCAGCCGCATTCCATTTCTCTGTTCGCTTTTCAGCCTTCGCTGCGTGTTTGTGGGACTATCAGTAAAAAAAAAAAAGTTCCATAGATTTTCTAACTCAGTGATGGCAAACCTTTTAGAGACTGAGTGGCCAAACTGCAACCCAAAATCCACTTATGCATTGTTGAGTGCTGGGTGGGTGTGGCCCATAACAGCAGACTAGGTGGGACTAAAAAGTTCAATCAATCAATTCCAACTTTGCAAGATCTTTTTTTTCCCACAAAAAGTTGAAATTGACTAATTGAACCTTTTTTTTTTTTTTGCACACTGCGATGGAAGCCTAAAGCAAAAAGGTTTTATAAAACCCAGCTGAAGGCCTAGAACTGGGGCAACGGCGCGTATGCCCACATAGGTTCGCCACCACTGTTGTAACTTCTCATGAGATCTCAAGAAGTTAGAAAGTCTGATGGAACTTTTTTTTTAACCATAGTCCCACAAACACATGGCAAAGGTTGAGAAGCGAATGGAGAAATGGAATGTAGCTGAAAAGCAAGTTAGTAAAAAAAAAAAACGCTTGGGGAGGTGAAGGCATCTAGGTGGGGGCGGGCGTGGCAACTTTGCCCTGTATGATGGCAGGAGGGTGGGGCGCGTGCCCTTCCCATGCCAGGCCAGCCCCTGCAGCCCCGGGGAGGCCGTGCTAGGCAGCAGTGGGCAGAGCGTTGAGGTGCGGGCTGGCAGGCCAACCAAAGCAGCAGGTGGAGCACCAGAGGCTCAGGGAGGGAGGGTGCTGCAATGAAACAAAAGTTTTTTTGGGGAAAAAAAATCAATCAATCAATTCCAACTTTGAGATCTTTCATGAGAAGTTGAAATTGATTGATTGACCTCCCCCCCAAAAAAACCTTTGTTTCATTGCATGTGGCGGCAGTGGCAGATTGCGAAGGAGCAATGGCACAGGGCTGGAAGTCAGGTAAGTAAAGAAAGGCAATACCAGTTTCTTACTGCCGCACGGCTTGTTCCATGGCCTCATAGCAGCGGCATTGGGTGTGACGTGCGAGGCAGCAAATGGCTGTGGCCGGAGGCAAACAGCCACATCATGCCGAAACCGGCCGTTTGCCACCTCTTGCCCAATGTTGCTGCCATGAGGCCAGGGAACAAGCCAAGCAGCAGTAAGAAACCGGCATACCGATTCCTTACCTCCGCCCGGCTCGTTTCACGGCCTCATGGCAGTGGCATTGGGTGTGATGCATGAGTCGGCAAACAGCCACATCGCGCCAAAACTGAGGGGCTGGCAGGCTATGGCTGCTGATGGACACAGTTGGCCCCATGCACTCACTGTGAGCGGGGGGCAATGGTGTCAGGCAGCAGCCGCCCCGGCCCCTGCTTTGCCTTGCCTTGCTCTGTGGCAATGGCACCCCTGCCCTGCCCCCTGCCTCACCTTGCCTTACCACACAGGATGAGCCTCCTGCCCACCATCCCACCCACCAGAGACCCCCTGGATCTCCCCCAACCTTGCCTGGCCCCCAAAGGCATTCCTCCCCACAAGCAACATCGAGATGGCCACTCCCACCCAGTCTGCCATGACCACCGCGGCCATGACCACCTAATTGGCCACATCCATCCAATGGGCTACGACTACCCAATGGGCCACGACCACCTGGCACCCGATGATACATAAGTGGGTTTTGGGTTGCAGTTTGGGCACTTGGTCTCTAAACGGTTCGCAATCACTGCCTTAGATGGTACAATATGGCAAAAAAGATGGACAACATTCATTGATTCATCCATCCATTCATTCAATTTCTATAGCCGACCATCTCAGTCAATGACTCTGGGTGACTTAAAATTCAAAAGTATATATATTACAATCAAAATACTAAAACGTAAACAGTGGGCTTCCTTGCACAACATGTGATATGAGAATCAGACTTTGCTTGGTTTTTTGATGTTCTTACTACGTTTAATAATATGGCAGATCTAGATTAGTGCGCCTTCAGTGAATAGCTCACAAATACCACTTCCTAGTTTATTCTGTCCCTATCTTTGTGTAGTGATCTTGAGAACATACTTCCTAGAGCTTTTATAAAGACTTATAAACAAATTGAAAGATAGAAACTATTGTGTGCTTTTAGGAATCTAACACAGATGTGTAGCTAGAAGCTTTTTCCAGCTTTATGGTGTGTTATTTTTAAGTGCAATTCACTTTGTAGCTGATTTTCAGCCTTGTTCCATAAAGAATAGTTTTGGCTTCTATATCTTAGTTCCCTCATGTGCAAATTAGATTTTTTTATTTTAAAAAGTAATTCAGTCCAATTACTAGTACTTATCTCGTGTATTATGCAATTTTGAAAGGCTGTCATTAGCCAAAGCCTTTTCTTGTGCAAGTGAATGCCTTGTTTGTCCTATGCTGTACTCTTACAGGATCAAGGGTTTTTTGGTTTTTTTTGTTTGGTTTTTTTTGGCTCGGCTATAGTAGTTACATAATTGTTTACTTCTAAGCTGTAAAATTCTAATTTTCAGGAAAGATAATATTAAACAACCAATATTTTCACATTGTAAAAAGTAGTCATTTTGGCTATTTTTCTTTATAAAATGCTTAAAGACTAGAACCATGTTATGCAATGTTAAACCATGAGTTATTATTTAACATTATACTAAAATTTTGGTATGGTTTGGATTTTTTTTACCCTGGATTGATTGTACAAACATGTTAAGCATGCCTGAATGTATGGGTTGAATTTGACTTATACATACTGAATTAGGAGAATGTCTTTTTTTCTATATATCCGAATATTCCTCTTAATTATTCTTAATGTCAGAAGCAACCTCACTGCTGTTACTCCCAAAGCACCCAGTAAATTGGGAATTTAGAAACTGGAGGCAATATTAGTAACTTCAACAGTGATGGGATATGTCTTTTATTTATTGAATGCAAAACAGATGTGGGAGAAAACAAAGAACACTGTGTGTTTGACTAAATATTTTCCTTATGCTAATTAATCTATTCAAAAGTGTTTCTCTACATGAAAAAACTGCTCTGGGCAGCTAAATACTGGCAAGTCCACATCTATACTATCCTTGTACTCCATTACAGCTTTCAAGCTTTATTTGTATGGTAGAGTGAAGGAAACAAAAGAAAAAGGCGCAATTGTATATCATAGCTAGATTATGTTTTCAAGTCCATTTGTTTATTTTCTTAGCTGTCTATGAAATTATTAAAAGTCCTCTCTAATGTCAAAACCTTAAATACTTTTTATCCTGTTTCTCCAAAGTCCAACTTTTGACATTAGACTGCCACAAAGAAAACTGTGGCTTGCATGAGTCTGATTTTTATAGGTATAGATACCACCCAGCATCTTTTCCAAGGCTTTCATTGCTACTTTATCAAGTTCTTGTATACTAGTTCCTTTAATGTTGAAAATTGATCCTAAAGGGTAGAAAGTATTCATGATTCAGGTGCCTTATTTTTAATTCTAAGGTTGATTGCTGTATTTGTTGTTATTAGATGTAGAGAGCCAGGAATTCAACCTTGAAGCAAACATTCAGTAACTATTATGTAGAAAGGATAGAAACATTTCCTAAGCTTCACCGTTTTTCAATAAAATATAGCTCTGGTCTTTATATGGAGTCTGATTCTTGTTCTGTTTTACCTTGAACGGCTGACAAGAGGGAGGAAGGGAGGGAGGAGAGAGAGAGAGAGAGAGAGAGAGAGAGCTGCTGCAGTTTCATTGCTAGAGCTTTAAGAGCATTTATTTTTCAGCTATCAGAGTAATTTCATTGGCATAGAGAGGTGAACTGTTTCTAAAATATATATTTTATATATTCAAATAAAAAAATAGCATAAAAGTCTCTTAGTTATGCCTTTAGGACATATAAACTCTATACTTCTTTGATGAGGAGAAAGATGAGATGGTGACGGTAAAATTTTTATTCACTCTTTATTTTGGGGCACCTCAAAATGGTGAACCTACCTAATGTTCCTGCCTCCTATTTGCCCCTCCAACAAACTTATGTGGTGGATTGGGCTGAGAGAGAGTGACTGGCCAGCTTTCTTGCCTAACAGAGCACAAAAATTACTGTCTCCTGGTTTCTAGCACAGGACGTTAGACATTAGGTTGAAGTAGTCCCTTTTATGCACCTTGCTAAACATATAATAAAGGTATATCCTCATGATGAAACTTCCTCTCATCCTTAGCTGAAATTTCCTAAGATCATGCTTATATGATGCAATGTGACCATTTTAATTGATTTGTGGTGTTTTTGTGGCACGACAATCAAGGATAGAATCTGTCCAGTTTCTATTAGCTATTTTTGGCAGCAATATATCAAAGTCACTGGCCACTCATCATTGGCCATTATAATGAGTAATACTGGACTGACCAGACACTACTGGTAGCTGCCTGTATTAAATTGCTTTGAACTCATATTTTAAGTAGTTGGGAAAGAGTAGTATTCTCTTCCTACAAAGACAACCCTTTAAAAAACAAAAACGTGGTGGGATTTCAAAGTGGGAAAACATGATCTTCCCACAAAAAAGAATTGTGTCCTTCAGTTAATACCTGTGATCTGTGTAAGAATTTCAGTTGCAGAAAAAAAATCAAAAATGGGTAGCAGGCTTGCTATGACTGCTATTCTTCACTAAGAATTGGAAACAGTACTGTGGGTGATTTTCATGGTGATTTTGCTTTCAATCCTCATATAATATACTTCCAGCTACTATGCATACTGGGAGTTAGGTGTGGGAGCGTGTATTCCATAGCCATTTTCCTGAGTTTCATGTACCATTTTTTATCTCTGCCAAGCCTATACAACTGGGTCCTTCCTACATATCTTCTTGCTGGCATTTTATGAACTGCATGGTGAACAACAGTTTGATTTTCCCCATTGGCTTCATTATACACTTGTACAAAAGCACAGTTGCATGCAGTTGTGCTTCCTTACTTGGTATTATGAAAGGTTACTCTTCAGTCCTGCCAAAGCCATGTAATGGGAACAGCAGTGGAAATTGATCCTGCTGTCAATTTTAGCAATCTGTCAGAAAGAAAAATGAACTATTTCCAGGATAAAAAACATAACTTCTCTTAAATAAACAAGACAGGCTCTCTTGGTTTCTTAATATAAGTTGCCCATCTTTTTCACAGTTTTGAATTGGATGCTTCGGGGAGCCATGTTGTTTATACCACCTACTCATTCACCACAAGCTACCCAGAAAGCAATTTTATGTATGTTTGTTGCCAACAACCACCTGTGACTACATCCCAACTTAACCCTGTCATGACAACTACATGTCTTGTTATCATGGCATAAGAGAGATCAGCTGCAAGTAAAAATAAAATTATGTTGACATACTTTTGTGCCACCTCACAAACTAGAAGAATGGATGTTAAACTGTCTGGGCCTAAAATTTAGCCCCATATCCAATTTGCTTTCAACACTTCTAGATATGATAAGCCTGAGTTTATTGTCATTTCCTAAATGGATCTGAGAAGGTCTAAAAGGAAAATGTCTAAGCCATTTCCGGTAACAGAGACTACAGTTTTATAGAAAGCCTTTATTCATCTCCTTTTTCTGAGAATTGGAATATATTCTGTCCTCCTTCCCTCAAAAAAAGAAGATGGAGAACAAACAATTAATTCTCCAAGGACACTTCAGCATATTTGGGTGAAGTTTTAATCTTCAGTACATTTTTATTTTTTGAAACCATCAATGAATTAGATTAATTTAGGCATCAGAGACTTTAAGAGAAAACCCCATGTATTTTGTTCAACTGTTCTCATTAATCTACAGCAGGGATCTTCAAACTTGGCCCTTTTATGACTTGTGGAGTTCAACTCCCAGAATTCCTCAACCAGGAATCCACAAGTCATAAAAGGGCCAAGTTTGAAGACCCCTGATCTACAGGGACTATCTGACAAGGCAGATAATCAGAAGTGAAAAACTGAAGATTTTTAGTTTCAGATTGATGTTGTAATCAGCTATGATTTCACAGATTTGCTCAGTAGACTATATCATATTTAGGCTGTAGACCTACAGTCAGAGATCCTGTAAGAATCAGGATTTAGAATATGTAATCAGAGGGTTCCACCAAGTCTTGAAAGAATATATTTGTAACAATCCAGACAATAAAGTTTTCTAAATGTATACAAATTTTTAATTTCTGTGCGTATTTACTAGAGATGTAGTTTTCAGCAGATAATCACTCGTTCAATAACAGTTCAAAGATAGGCATCATATAAGTTAAATAAATTAAGTTACAAATGCCCTGAATGGAGCACTTAAACTGATATTTGAAGTTCTGACTATCCCAGCATCCCCACAGTCACTGCTCATAATTCAGGCACTTGGCAACTGGCTTTCACTTAAAATGGTTGCAGATTCCCATTTCAGACTGACCCTGCTGGCTTCCCACAAGCAAAGTCAATAGGGAAGCAGAAGTCACTCCTGTAATTACTCCTACTCCCATCACTTTATCTCCTGAAGGACTCAAGGATCTCATACTCTGTAGCACATGCCTGCCCACAGTACCCACTGTGTGTACTTCATAGTGCTTACTCACCCAGCTATGCTGTGCAGTGGTAGCTACCTGAAAACCATCCTACATACATACCTAGCAGCTGCACTTTCACACCCATACTCCATGGCAACCATCACCAGCACACTCTCCAAACCTGACAGCAGCCATGTCCTGGCGAGTCGTATTTTCCCTGTGTTCTGGTGGCCACAGCCCAGAATGGGATAATTTGCCATAGCCAAATTGCCATGGCCAACTTGCCACAGCCAACTCACCATGGGACAACTTGCCATGGGAACAACTCACTGTGGGACAATTTAACAATTCTATTTAATTATTTAAAATAAATAAATAAAAATGTAATTTTTGCCATTCACATTTCATTCTGCTCCTCATTTTGCATCCTTTCTTTAATGATTCTATTCAATCATTTCTTTGATATTAGTGTAACTCTTGTCCCTCAGTGAGTTGTCCTGTGATGAGTTGCCCGTGGCAAGTTGCCCCATAATGAGTTGTCCATGGCAAGTTGGCCATGGCGAGTTGGCTGCAGCGAATGGTCATAGACCTGCCACAGCCAACCTAGTCATATTTGCATCACCCCAACATCATCCACTTATCTGGCCACTGACCTACTTGTAAACCATCCAGGACTTCTGATTTTTTGCTGGCTTCCCCTGTGCTTGTTGATAGCCAGCAAAAAGTTGTGAGAAGGTTCTTGCTTAATGGTCCTCACAATATGACTGCCAGATTGTGGTCACTAAGCAATGCATACATGACATCATATAATATAACCGCATCATTTAGCCACAGAAATTCAGTCCCAATTACTGTTGTTAAGTGAGAGCTACTTCTATATGATTTGAATATCTGACAAGGCCTGTACTGCTTTAAAAGTTTTCTTGAAAATGTAAGAACTTAAAACCTTTGAAATAATAATGCAGGGTTTAAAACAAACAAACAAACAAACAAACATAACTTTCCTACATTGATTGCAAAGAGTCATTCTGAATTTTCAAAACACTTCCCATATACTCATTTCTTAAGCAATAACGTTTGCAATTATTCTGGAAGATTTCTTCAGAGCTACATTTTGTAATAATACAGTACTGATCCTACATTTTTACTATTAACATTTCTTATAAAGTTAATGAGTATGAATTTGAGATGGGAAATAAAGCCGTGACTGTATGTGAGGTAGAAGAAAACATTGTGAGGCACAATGTTGATAGAGCAATTAAAATTCAGAATGTGGAAAATTTCCCTGGTCTTAGAGAAACTATTGCAGTAAACTACTTTGTACCTTTTAAACTACAGATTAATTGAACTATTTTAGTGTTTTCATTGTCTCTGCTGAAAGCATCATCATAAGGTTCAGTCTCCAATTCTATATTATTCAATGTTTTTATAAGTGACTTGGATGCAGAGCGGAAGGAATGCTTATTAAATTAGCAGACAAGACAAAATTGGAGGAAACAGCATATATCCTAGGAGACAGAAATGACATTCATGATGGTTTGATAGGTTAGAGAAATGAGATGAGAATAAGAGAGTGAATTGTAAGAGAGACAACTGCAAAGTTTTGCGTTTAGGAAGGAACATTTGATTAATGCAGAGGGTGTTGTTGCATGAGGAATATCTGTCCTGGCAATGATGCTTGTTAATAAGAGTTTGAAAGAGTACAAATAGTCCTCCACTTACGACCACAGTTGAGCCCAAAATTTCTGTTGTTAAGTGAAACATTTGTTAAGGGAATTTTGCCTCATTCTTGCCAAAGCTGTTAAGTGAATCACTGGAGTCATTAAATTAGTACCATTGGTTGTTAAGTGAATCTGGCTTCCCCATTGACTCTGCTTGTAAGACGGTCATAAAAACATGACCCCGGGACACTGCAACCATCATAAGTATTAGTCAGTTGTCAAGTGTCTGAATTTGGATCACATGACCACGGGGATGCTGCCACAGTTGTAAGTAAGAAAAACAGTCTTAAATCACTTTTTTCAGTGCTGTTGTAACTTTGAATGGTCACTAAATGAACTGCTGCAAGTCGAGGACTACCTCTAACTTGATTACCAACTGCATATGAGTCAGCAGTATAATTTGGCTTCAAAAAGAGCAAACGGGATTTTAGGTTGAGGGCCTGTAGTAGGAGTAATTGTTCCACTTTATTCTGAGTTAGTCAAAGGTCACCAATTGAGGAAATTGGAAATATTTAACCCTGAGCAGAGGTAACTGAGTGAGGTCTGAGAACACTCTTTATATACTTGAAAGGATGTCACATAGAAGAAGGTCAAGGCCAGGTCTCTCTTGCCCAGAGCGCAGGGCACAAAATAATGGATTAGGTTCCAAGAAAGCAAATTCTGATTGAATGTTAAAAAAAACTTCATAAAGAAGAGTAATTTGACTGGAAGCTCAAAGATAATGGGCTCCCCTTTCCTGTAAGGGTTTAAGCAGAACCTCAACAGCCATCTGCTTTAATTAGGACTCCTGCCTGGAGCAGGAGATTGAACCTGAAAGCCTAAGTGGCCCTTTCCTATGCTGCGATTCTATCAACACTGTACTATAGAGGGCTATATGAATGAATCTTTAAAGGAAAAAAAAAAGTTTTGCGTGCAGAATAAATAGCCCAAATCTAATAACTCAGCCTCTTTCATCAGAATACTTCAAGTATTCCAAGAATATTCAAAACATTTTAGTGTTTGCAATAGAAAACAACTGGAAGTCAGTATTGATTTGTTTATTTTTCTGTGGAATGTATGCATGTTTCTTTCTGGCAGTATCCTGTGATGAAATGGAATGAGGAGGTAGATTCCCCGGAGGAATCAGAGGTAACTCAGCCCACTTATCCTGTGTAAGAGAAAGAGGGTAAAGGCAGCCTCTCCCTAATAGTTCACAGAATATATTGTAGATGCACATAGTATAGCCTTCAGTCTGACAAGATTTTATCTGTAGGTATGAAACAATAAAGAAGTCAACTTGAAAGAATTATCAGGTGTCATTCTTGGTTTGGGGGTTGACAGTATCCTTTTTTTCTGCTTAACTGTAGATTCTATAGTTTATGCACATTAAAAATTCTGTTTTATAAAATAGATTTCATTCCTCTGACTAGTATTTTGATAAATAAGATGGTAGGTAGCTTTCAGTACAAACTGCTACCTATGATACCCTTTGAACATAAAGAAAAGGAGCAAGGACTTGATTTGTACCCTGAGCTCTGGACTTAAAGAACATTGTAGGTGTTATGTCCCGGGCCTGCTGAGTGACTCAGCAGGTGCAAGAAGCTGCAGAGAGGCCCGGGCAGACCACGTGGATGCCCAGGACCAGACAGGCTGCCTCCAGCCTATTGCACATGTGCAAGGCGGGAGAATCCGTTGCATTGATTGGTTGATGCTGTCCCTGCAAAAGGGTATAAAAGGAATCAACGCCATTTTGTATTGTTCTGTTGGAGATTGAATAAAGAAACATCTGCAGTGCTAATATATATTATTGCAAGATAGATAGATAGATAGATAGATAGATAGATAGATAGATAGATAGATAGATAGATAGACAGACACATAGACACATAGACACATAGACACATAGACACATAGACATAGATATATAGACATATAGATATAGACATAGAAACATACAACCATTTCCCTTCTCCCTCCCCCACCCCTCCAAAAATATTTTGATATCTGGGTCCAACATTTTCAGCAAGAGATTGTTTTCCCTTTAAAGGAATAAGTTTGTGGTAGAAAATATTCCCTCTGTGACTCAGCATTGCCATTAGAAATTCAAGTGATCTCTACAGTATAAACATTGTTTACCAGATTAGTTCAATATCCTAGTTATATGGAGATAATTGCAATTATCTGATAATATTCAAGTTGAATGTCAATGCATTGTGAATGGGATAAACTTTGAATACTGATATGGGAAATGCAGTTGTGAAAATAGTACAGAAGACAACAGAAGATTTCTTTAATGTGGATTACAAGCATTAAACCTATTCTGGCAACCCTGCCTTGCTTCAAACAGCTTCCAATTTGTTTCTAAAATCAGCTGAAAGTTCTGATACAGGTTTATAAAGCTTTTACAGATTTGAAAAATGGAAAATGTCTATGCATGCTTATCCACGGTTAAAGTCAATAACCAAGGTTCCATGGTTAGTGGTTCCTTGTTCTGAACCATAAATCCATGATCATTCTGTAATTTTAAAATGTTCTCCTCAGAAGTATTTGCCAGCCATATTGATTTTTTTTTAATCCATCTTCAAATTAAGGGCTTTTGTTTTTATGAAATTCTCCTAGGCGTTTTTCTTCTTTTTGCATTTTTGTAGATTTGCCTACTTAATTATTTTCTTCATTTTTCTACTGAAAGTTGATGAACTTTTATTGTATTTTATGTAAATAAATCCTAACATCACTATGAATATGAATGAATAAATGTATGTTGGTTTGTTTGTGTTTGTAAAAAGCCCAGCTTATGTCCCATATAGCAGGATAGCTAGCAGGTAGATTGAGCACCAATAATAAATTTTGGATCCAGCCTCCCTGCAATGGATGGTGGCATTAGAGAATCCCAGGGTAATCAGGAAGTGATCTGACCATGATAAGGGAGACACAAGAATTCCCCCAATTTCAGATCACTGCTCCTACGGCAATACCAGATCCAGTGTGTGAACACTGTCCTCTGTAGGGCTCTGGATGACCAGGGTGACCATGAACTCCTAAGTCACTTCAGACCTCTCTCTTAAAGAAGGCATATTGAAGTCCTCCAAGAATATAAATCTGGGAAACTCTACTACTAAGTCAGAAGTTGATTGAAGTATTGAAGGTAGGAAAATTGCTATGCAGCGGTGAGGCTGGTATATCAATAATTCCAACTGATCCATAGAAGCCAGCTTAATGAATATGATGTCATATCTGGTGACCTGTGGTGCAGTGCCTATGAAAGATGTAGGAGAATCTCAAATGACTATTGTCAAATGTCCAACCCTGCCCCTAGGTCTTGGCTGATGCTACCTCCCCCTTCTGGACCCAGCCAAGTCTCAATAATACAAGCAAGGTTGATTTACAGTAACAGTAACAGAGTTGGAAGGGATCATGGAGATCATCTAGTCCAACCCCCTGCTCTTGCAGGAGACCTATACTATTTCTGATAAATGGCTGACCAGTCTCTTCTTAAAAGCCTCCAGTGATGGAGCACCCACAACTTCCGAAGGCAATTTGTTCCATTGGTTAATTGTTCCCACTGTTAGGAATTTTCTCCTTAGTTCTAGGTTGTTTCTCTCTTTAGTTAGTTTTCATCCATTGTTTCTTCTCCTGCCTATAGGTGCTTTGGTAAATAAGTTGGCTCCTTCTTCCTTGTAGCAATCCTTCAAGTATTGCAAGACTGCTATCATATCACCCCTGGTCCTTCATTTCATTAGACTAGATATACCCAATCCCTGAAATCGTTCTTTATGTTTTAGCTTCCGGGCCCCTAATTATTTTGTTGCTCTTCTCTGAACTCGTTCCAAAGTCTAAACATTTTTTTTTTATATTGGGGTGACCAAAACTGGATGCAGTATTCTAAGTATGGTCTTACCAAGGCTATGTAGACCGGTACTTGTACTTTATGTGATCTTGAATCTATCCCTCTGTTATGCAACCTAGGATTGTGTTGGCTCTTTTGGCTGCTGCCACACACATTTAAATGGTTGCCTATTTGGACTCCAAGATCCCTCTCGCAGTTTCATCTACTCCATGCCTGTACTTTTGATTTTTTTTCTTGCCTAGGAGTAAAACATTGATGATTTCCTTATCAATGTTAAATCACTAATGAGGCAGACCTGGTATTAAGAAGCATAACCAGAAGCCAGTGTTCATTGTTCATTGTTTTTAGAAGACAATGTTTTATTTCAACAGATATACGACCCTAAATTTTATCCTTCTTGAAAGGAGGGCTTGATTTCTTATTGCTGATTTTTATATTTTGATTTATTTATTTCTTTGTTTATAATTTTAAGTTGTAATTTATCAACAGCAGCATTTTGACTTGGCTGGACAATAAAACTAATAAATAAAGAACCATATATAATACACGCAACTGACTATTTATTTATTTGATTTATTTATTTGATTTATATAGCTCCTTATGTATTCAGAAGCAATCTGTTCTTTAATTTTTAATACAGGTTCCCTTGCTTCTTTGAACCTGACTCTAGATTTTAATTAAAAAATAAAGTAGATCCACCAAATTAAACATCTGGCCAACACTGTCCTAAAGTACCAATTTTCACACAGTTTTAAAATCATTGTTTGGTTATGAATATATAGTTAGGATCAAGTCATGAATATAAAAATACTTTTCAGTACATTGCCTTGTTTAACATTCTTTTCAAATAAACCCTTTATGAAGATGTTATATGATTCATATTGGATCATGAACAAATACAACTCTTGTTTTGAACTTTTATATTCCATTTAAGCTTGTCATCTAATTATATTATGATTTACAGTTATGTCTGACAACAGTTTCCTAAGATAAAGATTTGTTTATAAGGCAAAAGTATGCAAATTAAAACAATTTATGTAGAGCTACATATCAATACTTGTTTAGGAGGTGCATGTCCATGTGAACTCCAAGCATATGATATAATTATAAAAATCCTGTTTAGCTATATAACTAAATGCAAGAAGTTATATAGTTAGAGTTATTTGCTTCCACCCCCAAGTCAATAAGAAAAGAATAAGCAGTGTAGAACTTTAAAGTCATGCTTACATGTAATATATGTGAGGGGTTTTTTTTAAAGATCGTGGAAAGGTCTGAGTGTGATATTTATATCATACAGTATATATTATGTAAGTAATTTTTATACAACGACATTGCATATTGTCATTCTGATACAGGGAAATGTTTGTAGTTTAAGGATGAAATGACAGGTCCTTAGTGCTCTCTGATCTTGACTGCTTTCTTGCAGATGTTTCATTACCCAAACTAGGTAATATCATCAGTGCCAGTAGGGAGTGGGGTTTGCTATCAATTTATATTCTAGTGTCTTGCCTTGTTAGTATTGGTGAGAGTGATCTTGGTGTTTTGTTTTGGTTTTTTGGTTAGTCTGTTTACTGTTTGGCTTGTTTGGCAATTCTCTGATTGGAATATTGCTCCCTTCTTGTTTGTTGCTCTGATGCTAATCTTGGTTTAATCTAGGGTGTTGATTGCTGGTGGTGAGGTGTTGTGGTCTGTTTGCTCCTTTTTTGGCTTGTTGATTGTTTCTTTTGCACAGTCTGTAGATGATATTTATGTTTACGTGTCTATTGATAGCCAATTTGTCAAAGTGCCAGGCTTCCAGGAATTCTTTAGTATATTTTGATTTGACTTTGTCTGGGATGGTCACAGTCTTCCAGCAGAAAAAGGAAACAGATCATCTATACAACATGATCCAACAAAATGGATATCCATGCAACTTCATCAAAATGTGCTTGACTCTCAACCCAATATAGCACAACAAATCCAAGGATAACACTGCCATACATCGAAAACATCTCAAAAACCACAATTGCAATCTACATGGCATCAGTGTAGCACACAAACCAATTAAAGTTTCTCCAAAACATTATAAATAAACCAAAAGATGCAGCAGTCTCTGAAGAAAAAAAAAAAACCAGGAGTCATCTACAACATACAGGGTAGAATATAAATAAATATGATCCTCTGTATGTAGTATTTGCTTAAGAATACAAGAAGTGTTTTTCTTGTTTGGTTCATAGGTGAAACTATTTATATTGTCTGTTCTAGTGAAAAATGTCCAATAGACTCTTCTACCCATCTAGGTTCTCTCATATTGTGTTTTTCATGCTAGTTTTTATTTCCTTGTACTGAAATTGTGTTTAAAGTACGTATGAATGTGAAGACATGAAATGATTTTATTCCTAAATGAGATATATAGAATTGGGAAAAAGAAGAATTCAAATTTTCTATGAAGGTAAATGTTGCAAAATAATGAAAATATATTTCAATGATATAAGTTCATTTATAGGAACATTTCCTTTTCTTGACCACAATCACATCTAGCCTTACCAATAATTTTAGAACTTTTTCACTGCAGATGCTATAGATCAAATTAATCTTCTGTACATCCGGAAAATTATCAAAACTCCCCCAAAATGATTCATACTGTTTAACAGTTCCTTTTCCAGAAGTTGGCAAAATGCTTCAATTAGTGCTGATTTATGGAAAAGGTTGCATTTAATTTTTTTTTTAAAAAAAAACTGTATATGAAAGAAAATAAAATTTTAATAGGCTGTGCAAAATTATGACTTCCAGATGATTTACTGTAATGGCTAAAAAGAACAAAAGATGGCATCTAGCAAAGGAATGAGCCAATTTCTCCAGTTAATCCAGCATAGGTTGACTGTTGTATATTTTGCTAATTATTACAGCTTATTTATAGACAGTTTCTAATTAATTTTAGAAAAGTCTCTTCCATTTTCATTATTTTTTTCCTCAGGGTAGTACAAAGATATGAATTATTGTATAGATTTGAAAATAACATGTAGTGCTTCAATTTAAGTGAGAAAATTAAATGCAGTTGCTTTCTTCTTCTCTTGTTTTAACACTTTGGCTACTTGAGTATTTACTAAAGGAGCCATAGTACTTGTTTCACGCATATCATAAAGTCATAATTGGTGAACTATGTGGACTGCAGATGATTTAATGTTATATGTGAATTGGATGGTAAACCTAGATAGCATATTAAAAAAGCAGAGACATTACTTTGCCAACAAAGATCTGTATACTGAAAGCTACATTGTTTTTTTTCAGTAATAATGTATAGCTGTGAGAGTTGAATTTCACAAATTGTTTGGATGTACCCCCTGTAGAATTAAATTCCGTATCATAAAATGTTTTTTGTTGTTGTTCAGTCACTAAGTCATGTCTATCTTTGCAACACCATGGACCATAGCACTCCAGGCTCCCTGTGCTCCACTCTTGGAGTTTGCTCAAATTCATGTTTATTGCATTGATTATACTACCTGACCATATCATCCTCTGCCATCCACCTTAGCTTTTGCCTTTAATTTTTCCCAGCATCAGTGAGTCTTCTCTTCTCTTCTCTTCTCTTCTCTTCTCTTCTCTTCTCTTCTCTTCTCTTCTCTTCTCTTCTCTTCTCTTCCCTTTCCTTCCCTTCCCTTCCCTTCCCTTCCCTTCTCGGTCAAAGTATTTGACCTTCAGCTTCCGTATCTGTCCTTCAAAAAGAGCAGTTAGGGTTGGTTTCTTTAGGATTGATTGATTTGATCTCCTTGCAGTCCAAGGGACTCTCTAGAGCAGGGGTGTCAAACTGCCGGCCTGCAGGCCGGTTGCATCATATGGAGGCCATGCCCACCCCAGCTCTGGCAATGCAAAAAAAGTTGCAACACGTTGCATCACGTAACGTCACATGACACGGCGAGTTTGACACCCATGCTCTAGAGCCTTCTCCAACATCCCAGTTCAAAAGCCTCAATTTGGCACTCAGCCTTCCTTATGGTCCAATTCTCACAGTCATACATTACTATTGAAAAAAACCACAGCTTTAATTATACAGACTTTTATCAGCAAAGTGATGTATCTGCTTTTTAATATGCTATCTAGAACCAAGTGTCTTTTAATTTCATGGCAGTGATCATCTGCAGTGATCTGGGAGCCCAAGAAAATAAAATATGTCACTGCTTCTATTTCTTCCCCCTTCTACTTGCGAGGAAGTGATGGGACCAAATGCCATGATCTTAGTTTTGTTTTTTGTTTTTTTAATGTTGAGTTTCAAGCCAACACAATGCAAAATCACTTTCATAAGATTGAGATATTTCCATTCCTCACAGTGTAACCTTATCCTAGAAATGTGAGAACAGAGAACAATGCTAAATTAAACAAAATGCAAGAATATTGGAGTCATTATCATATTTCTTCTTATAGAGTACTGTTTCTCACACTTGGCAATTTCTAGAGTTTGAAGTTCTTAAAGTTGCTGAGGCTATAAAACAGTGTTGTAGAGTTAAAAATGGAATAAGAAGTGATGGGACAAGAAAAAAATTGTAAAATATTGCAGACTACAGTAATCTTTTACTATACTGTTTCAAAATATAATAACAACACAGAAAATATGAAGAACTCACAAATTTAGAATGAAGTAGATTTGGTAGAATGAAGTAGATGCTTCACATGACCAGGTATTAGAGGTTAAAACTAAATATTATTAGTGGAATAATGGAACACTTTCCAAAGCCATGGTTGAAATAAGATTTCATTGGAGAATGTTTTTGTTCAGCCCTAGTAAAGCAACAATCTCAGAAGCTTCCAGGAGAGATATTGTGAATCTGGAGTTGATGATTATGGCAAAGACCAAGGAATCAGTGAATAGATTAATTCCTTGGAACCACTCTGGATAAAGAGAAGATGGGAGATTACCCATATACACTCCAGATAGCTGGTCCTCACAATGAGACCTCTGGGCAATGGTTTTCCATGGATTTAAGTGTTGGGAGATGACAGCATTGGCCTTCTTGCTTACAACTGCAACAGAGGGACTTCTGGTGGCGATGTGGTGGTGATATTGAGGCGTTGTAGAGGAAAGAGGACAGTCTCCATCCTCCAACTCTGATTCTTTCACAATTGAGGGCCCTTCGGGGGCGCAGAGAGCCTGGAGAACCACGCAAGATAAAGGGGGAAGCCTTGGGGGTAGCAAGGTGAAAGGCGATCACCTGCTACAATGAAAGGAAACCCCTTAAACCCAGCGTGAAAGTGTCTGCTATTGCAAGAAGGCAGACTCGAGACCATGACAGGTCACAGATGATGCAGAAGCAAGGATCTATTTAACAGACTGTGTCATTTGAAGTGAGTAAAAATATCCCAAAATAGCAATAGAAGAGCCTAAAAAGATTTACATGTCCGTGAGTTTTGGTGTGAGAAGGAAGCTCAATTTGTGAGAGAATCCTCAAAGTAAGCAGTGACCCAGTGGGAAGAGCTGTGAGTCAGCAAATTAAAATAACTAAAGGATTAACAGGAGCAAAACAAAGAACTTTGTGGCAAATGGTTTACGAGGAGAGGATTAACACACAGGGAAGGAAGCAGCTGGGATAAGATCGGGTGATAGTGGAAGTTGGAGAGAAACTGGTGGTCTAGAAGAGCAGCGAGAAAAGCAGGAAAACACAGTAGGAGCAGCATGTAGCAGAAGATTGGAGAAAGTGGAGATGTGGAGAAAAGTGGAGAAAGGCGGAGAGAGATCGGGACGTAGAGACGAGGAAGGAGCGGAAGGCAACAACTGCAACAAATTCAGAAATGTCACTTTTTCATCAATCTTTTACTGACTCTTAAGCTATTAGAGATGGTCAGAGTTAGTATGAAAACTTTGGGTGAGTGTACCTTTAATCCTAAATCAAAGAAATCTTTTAAGCTTTAAATCTAAAGTAAACAGAAAATAGCTAAATAAGATCTTGTTCTTAAATAGTTATACTTTCTAAGTGTCCTGATAAAATTGATAATTGAATATTGAAATAAGAGGTGCCATTAAAACACAAGCACCTATACATACTATTGCAGTGCAATCTCTGTCCCTAACACATTTGATTGTGGCAGACCAAGAGGTAAAGCTTGTTTCACAATACTTATTTTGTCTCTCTTGCCCCTTCTGTAGACACCCATAACATCATCTGAATTCAGGATAAAGGGTACATCTAGACAACACATTTAACTGTAAACAAATCACAGGTTGACCTCTTTCTAGTCACAAATGCTGGGAAGGAGAAAAAGTTAAGAGAAGACAAGTTATAGTTAAGTATGGGATGTTTATATTTATTATGTGCAATGGGTGAACCTAATTATGCTTTCACGGCTTTCATTTGAAGGAAGAGAAAAATATAAAGGTACAGAAAGTTCCATGAATATTCAGATATCTAGAAATCAAAACAGATATAATGATCATAAAATAAGACCTCTGGTATTAAAGTAAGCAATGAGTAATAGAAGGGACTTGATGACCACGTAAAACATAATTAATATCTGTACTATTTTTTTTATCATAATATTTTATTAGTTTTCTAGTTTTACAATTAAGTATTTAAAAAGCAACATAGTGATTGGGTTAATCAATAGTTCAGTAACATACATAAATCTTTAGTATAAATCTCAAGTTACAACATCAGATATTTCCTCTCTTTTTCCCTTAATATCTATTATCTCATATTAGGCTAATACAGTTCTTGTTGTTATCAACTAAGTAAAAACATCTTTGTTACAGTTATTAGTAATTTTTAGCTTATACATATCCTACTAGTGTTTGCATTTGCATCTGTACTATTTTTTTATAAGACATATAGAATATAGTTATCTAATAATTGAGATTAAGGAAAATGAGGAAGAATTTAACCCTCTTTCCTTACCGAGCAACTGGCCACTGTCTCTCACCTTCATATCATTCATTCCCATCCTTACTACTTGCATTATGAAGATGCTGTCCCCCATTGTCAATACTTTCTGATGCAAATACATTTGGTAGAAAAAGATTTTTACTTGGAGGTTTATAGCCCTGACCTCCATATGGCCCCTGTTTGCATTTGAGTTAACCTGTATACATCTTTTTTTCCCCTTCAGAATTGCTATGTTTGGGGAGAAATTCAAAGTGTGACTTTCATAAATTTCCTTAATGTGGCAACTGAAGAGTGTTTCTTTCTTGTGCTATTGTACAATTGCCTACTATAGACTTATTATAAAAAGTCTGAGTTTTATAAAACACTATTGTAGGGAAAAAAAACTATTGTGCACCCAGTTCTACAATTTTTTATCCTGGATGCCAGACACTTGGTGTCAAATGAACTGGAAGAGATGCACAATTATTCTTACATCACTGTGGCAATTTTCGGGGTCCCTCATGAGCCATCTAGAGAACAATCAGATTCTTAAAGATATGCTCATCTCATATTTTCATATGAAAAAATGTCAACAAACTAGAAATTTAGACAAAATTTGGCTAAAGCGGGGTTTGTAGAAGAGCAGAGGGAAAATAAAGGGAAGATATGACTTAGACTTTTTTAAATATTTAAAAAAAAAAAATTTCTAACTGCCTTAAAAAGCTTTCTTAAAGTCTTTCAGGGATTTTAAGGAGGGAAAAAAATGAAACATTGTACAATCCACCAAAATGGAATCAGTTGGTATATTATATATAAAAATTTCAGGAAATCATATAGATATACATGCATTTAATAACAATAACAACAACAATAATAATAGTTGGAAGGGACTTTGGAGGTCATCTAGTCTAGCCCCCTGCTCAGGCAGGAAACCCTATACCATTTCAGACAAATGGCTGTCCAGTCTCTTCTTAAAAACTTCCACTGTTGGAACATTCACCGCTTCTGGAGGCAGGTTGTTCCATTGGTTAATTGTTTTAACTGTCAGGAAGTTTCTCCTTAGTTCTAGGTTGCTTCTCTCCTTGATTAGTCTCCATCCACTGCTTCTTGTCCTGCCTTCCGGCGCTTTGGAGAATAGCTTTACTCCCTCTTCTTTGTGGCAGCCCCTGAGATATTGGAACACTGCTATCATGTCCTCCCCCATCCTTCTCTTCATTAAACTAGACATACCCAATTCCAGGAATTGTTCCTTATATGTTTTAGCCTCCAGTCCCCTGATCATCTTTGTTGCTCTTCTCTGCACTCTTTCTAGAGTCTCAACATCTTTTTTACATTGTGGTGACCTAAACTGAATGCAATATTCCAAGTGTGGCCTTACAAGGCATTGTAAAGTGATATTAAGGAAATTTAAGAAAATTACTCGCAGAATTTGTAGAAAAATCTATATTCAGAAGAAAACTATGTATGCTACAATACTTACATTCAAAGGTACATATTTTAAGAAAGTTGCACAGAGTAGTGTATATGTAAGGGAAAGAATCAGAAGTATCATCTCTCATTTAATACACTGATTTTGAGTAGTTTTCCAAGTTAATGATTCCCACAATGGATGAATGGCTGCAGAAGTTGATGGAATCAGCAGAGAAGGCTAAACTGACTGCTTTTATTAAAGACAAAAACACAACTACTTTTGTTTCTATTTGGAAGCCACTTCTGGAGCTACTTTGTGCTCAAGGTGGAAAAAAACGATTAGATAGATTTGTTGTTATAGAAATGGCTAGTGTACATTATTATGTAAAAGTAAAAAGTTGAGGTTTGATGTTATTATCTTATTCTACTGCACCAAAGGGAGAAGCCAATGCCTTTTCTTTCTTTTTCTTCATTTTCCTATACTTTTCCCTTCCCTTTCCCCTCCCCTATCTTTCCTACTATACTCTTTTGTATTTTAGTATCTTATAGTATTAATACATAAATAAATTATAAAAAAATAAAAAAGTGTTACTTCTCATTTAATATACTGATTTTCAGTAGTTTTCCAAGTTACTGTTCTGCCTTATACATTATGTATGGAAATTTTTGTTTGTGTTTCTTGAGAAAACATTTTTTAAAAAGGATATGGTTTATAAGCATTCCTATTCCAATGCTAGAATGTTCCAGATCAAGATGGGGGAAAGAGTGCATTTGGTTGCATATGAGAATATGTATATGAGTGGAATGGTAATCTGGTGAAATGGAGTGAATACAAGCTTTATAGTAAAGACAGGAAAGACCTCATGGGAAAGAGTTTGCTGTTCATGTCAAGGAAAATATAAAATCTAACATGGTAGAAACATTGGAAGACCAGATTCCTCTTAAAAAAATCACTATGTATGACTGGCAATATTTGGCCACAAATGTAAGATCTAAGGATATGCTCTTGCCTTCCTGATGAAAATATGGAGAACAAACTTGAGATTTTGAAAGAAATCAAGGAGACATGCAAAATAAAACTTTGTAATAGTTTATAATAGCTGATGACAACCGTGATTTCCAATCCGCAAGAAAAATAAACACTGACCATGCTATTACATTTAGCATACATGCAAATAGGAAACTGACACAAGGGATCCTTGGTGCTCTCTAAGCTTGGCTGTTTTCTTGCAGATGTTTCATTACCCACACTAGGTAATATCAACAGTGTTGGTATGGAGTGTTGTTGTTTTTTTCCTCAGCACTGATGATCTTACCTAGTTTGGGTAATGAAACGTCTGCAAGAAAACATCCAAGCTAAAGGAGTACCAAGGACCTCTCATTTCAACCCTAAATGCAAATAGTCTCCCCTATTCTGGTTTAACACAGTCACATTTGAACTATAAGTGGAGAAACTTCTAAAATATAAGGGAATTTATATAAAAGAAATTGAAAGTTAATAGGCTAAATCTCATGGTGGCTGATGATTATTTAAAAGCAAAGTAAGTGAAAGTCAGGTAAAATTTATTCCATAGTGAGTCAATAGGGTTAAAGAGTTATTAGGGATAAGATGAACAAAAATTGTGAGTCATCTACTAATTGCATGAACAAATAATACTAGAATAAGCACATCCTATGGACAGAAAGATTCTTCCTTTATGCATAACACACATTTCAGGATCCAACCCAGTGAAAGAGAAAACAAAAGCTGTTTGATGGAGGAAGGACAACCTTTGTATGAAAGTCCATGACCATACTGCAAAAATAGCTTCTGTCCCTGTTTCTCACAATATTTGAGCTGTTTATTTTTTTAATTTTTAATAATACTTTTGAGACTTTTATTTTATGCTAATTTAAGCTGCTTTCTGCAATCTCCAAATAGCTTTAGTTTGAACATAAGCCTTAACAAAATGGCATTTATAATCTTATGGAAACCCCCACCCTCACACTGGTGATGTTATATTTTTGGATAATGAAACATCTGCAAACAAACAATCAAGCTCAGAGAGCACCAACAATTCCAAAAATCTTAGAAATGTTTGTAATCTAAAATCTGATCTCTCAATATTGACCTTACTTTGTATAGCAATAGTAAGAAGCAACCACAATAACAATAAAAATGGGAATTTTCTTTCTATAGCAGTGTTGATCTTTTGCTGGATGTATTCCAGTACAGAATGAAAAATCATCTGTCAGAGGTGCTTCAGTGTGGATTCTTGCAATGAACAGAAGGTTATGCTTGATTATATAAAAGACGGTTTCAAACTCTGTAAAATTATAGAGCACTATCCATGTTTCAGACTAAAATAAAAATGAATATTTAAAAAATCTCTTATTTCATTGTCCTTAAAAGGGAATCCCAAAATACATTTTAATTTTGATGGGCCCAGAGAAAAGAAAATTAAAGGATCATTTCAGAAACATTTTGGCTGCTTCTTTTTCCTCAAAGAGTATATTTGAAAAGGTATCCATTTAGTTAAAGTTGTATTCATTTTAAATATACCCTGGACCTCTTTTTACCTTTTAAAAGATGCTTTTGTTTCACCATTCTTCAAGACTGAATGTTCTGTATGGCACTGTGATGTAAATGAGGAAATTTGGGGCCTTTTAGAGAACACTTTTTCGCTATAATTACTTTATAAAGACATATCTCTCTGTAACACAACTTTTTGTATTTCTGATGTGATTGGTCATACTGTAAATAAGAATGCATTTGGTTCTATTTGTCTTTATGTCTTAATCTGCTTTGTCACTTAAGAGGTCAAGCCACCAAAAGATTTAAGGCATTGTAGCTTTCTTTCATCAGAACTAAACTCCTTTCCCTGATGATGCTGATAGATTTGTATTGTATTGCTTCTTCTTCATATTGGAGAATATAAGATGATTGAAAACAGCAGCTGCTCTTACACTATACTCCTCTAAATGTTGTGTTTGTCTGAGTGTACTTGTTCTCTACTAAGTGAATGAAACCTGTGAATAATGCTTGTTCTGACATCATCTCTTACTCAAATTTACCATATAAATAAATGTAGTTTTGCCACAGGGCACAGTTTTATCTAGGGATCTCAGTCAATCTTTCTCACTCCTGCTTTGATACAAATGGGCATAATGGTTTAGATCCAGGTAAATGTATGTGCAGTTAATTAAAGTCCTTTAATTGTCTTAACAGCCATTGTAGAGCTCCACGCTTGCTGAATTTTCCTCCACCAGTTTTCAAGATTCTTTTCTCCTTAAACTCTGATAAGACAGTTCACCTTATAAGAAGGAACAAGTAGGAAGATTGGAGCAAGGGGGAAAGATGGCCCTTTATGCAAATATTTGTTTTGATGCAAAGGTGCTATTGCTAAGTACTGTTGCTATAACATTCTGGAGGTTGTTGACAAATTGAGAAACATTTCTCCAATTCAGATGCTATCAGATGCTATTCATCTGAAACTTCTTATGGAATTGTAAGTGTATGAAACAGTAGTTCCTCTCACAAAATTACATGATTTGATCCTTTGAGAAGTCTCTGTGCTGAAGTTTTTGGGAGGAAGTTCAGTGGAGACTCATAAAATTATAATTTGAACTTTTAACTTTCAACTTGCAAATTTAGTCCAGATAGATTTGCAATAGGTGTGATTAAAAATAAATTTAATTTGTTATTTGATTACCTACAGATCTTCCATTTGGGTTTTAAAGAGACCATTCAATATTTAATTATATACATTCACTTTTTTAAAATTATATCTAGGGGATGCATCTTCCTATTGCCATCTTCAGCTCCACAGGAGTACAAATCAATTTAACTATGAACACTTTCCTAAGCTGACATTTTCTGTCACTGATTGATTTATTAATTACAAAATGTATCTTCAAGTTTCTCAAACTAAACATATATCATTATAATTGCTAATGTTGTTTTTTTCCTAATTATTGCTCTCTATATAAATTACAAGTTAGTATAATGATTAAATGTACAATTAATATTTCACTTGTCTGCTATGCTTATTTTTTTCTTATATTGCCTTTAATTCATTTTTCAGACAGAAATAAAATAGGAGTGTATGAAGATAATAAAATTATCTAATTATTCATTTTGATTGGTAGAAAAGAGATTGTTAACACATTTTGTAAGCTTATTAACTTCTGTTTATTTTCCTCTAATACCTGTAAGATATGGTTTGTTTTATTTAGTATTCATTTGTTATGGAGTAACATTGCATTTTTAAACAATTTTGCACTTAGGAAGTTAATAGATTCAAACATCTTCAGTTTTAACCAGAATGCTAGATTGTGTGCCTATAAATGAGCTGTCTAAGGCTGTCTTGCTTATTCAGGATGCATCTTTAGAATAGCTACTTTAAGGTCCATTCATAGTTTGCATAAACATAGTTTGATTTGGATCACTGAAGGACCGTTAAACTTACAAGAATGGATTGAAACATACCGTTTGACCAGTTTGATACTGTCTTGTTTCTATATATTAGTGGACTGGCATGGAACTAATTCACAAATTGCTAAACTTCTTACCTCTTTAGTAACTTTGTAATGTGTTTAAGGAAGAGGTGGCGCAGCAGTTAGAGTACAGTACTGCAGGCCACTTTAGCTGACTGTGTTCAGCAGGTCAGCAGTTCAAATCTCACCGGCTCAAGGTTGAGTCAGCCTTCCATCCTTCCGGGGTAGGTAAAATGAGGACCCAGATTGTTGGGGGCAATGTAAATATATATATATATATACATTGCTTACTGGTGTACACCGCTTAGAGAGTGCTTTCACTTAAAGTGGTATATAAGTCTCATAAATAAATAAACAAATAAATAAATAATACAAGGAGGAAATGATTACATAACAAATTATACGATAACTATTGATTTTAAGGATCATATTTGCAAATGCTGAAATTGATCTATTTCTTTTCAAATGTAGTCCTAAATCTAGTAGGACTGGTAAGTAGAATGGAGTTTTAAGCTAAAAGTTTAGGATTTGTTGCTTTTTTAAAAGATTGGATAATTCAGAGATATTTCTTGTTTCTCTTTTTCCCGTCTAGGGCCTTCAAATCATCACAGTCAGTCAACTCTGAGACCACCTCTTCCACCACCTCACAATCATACTCTATCCCATCACCATTCTTCTGCCAACTCCCTCAACAGGAATTCCTTAACAAATCGGCGGAACCAGATCCATGCGCCAGCTCCTGCACCAAATGATTTAGCCACCACTCCTGAATCTGTTCAATTACAGGATAGCTGGGTGCTGAATAGCAACGTGCCACTTGAGACCAGGTAGACAATTGTTGATATTTGCAGAATGATTTTAATAGCATTCTATTTTTAAAAAAAGAATGGCTTTTTAAAGTCGTTCACAAGATTAGTTTGTTGAGATTTCTAGAGAGGGGAAACCATTCTTTGGACAGCATGCTCACATAAGTCATTTTTTTATATTACTTACTAATTTATTTGATTTGTATAGAGACCTACCTCACATAAATGATTCTTGATAGCTTACAATAAAATAGATTTTTAAAAAACCTAAAATTGTATGTTAAGATACTTAATATAAAATAAAACCACTTAGCAGTTGAGTTTCATAAATATCTCTCAATAAAGCCAAGTGACAGACTCTATTATGCTCCTGGGTTGCAGGCCTAGTCACACAACTAAGTTTTTAGGGCCTTGCAAAGGGCCAGCAGGGTCAGGACTAACTTAATCTCAGGTGAAATTAATTCCATAGCATGAAATTAATTCCACAACAGAAAATACCCTCTTCCTATAGCCACATTATATTTAATTATGTCTAGTCCTTCATGAAGGGCCAGGTGCTAAGGATCTGGATGTTAATATCTAATGATTTCAATAAAAGAATTTTAAGCAAGTTCATTATCACCAAGAGGTCTTTGCCAGGACATTCACCTTGTTTGAAGCAAACTGATAAAAAGCCTACCCTGATAAATAATAATGTTACACAAAAGCAATATAATGTAATGTAACCAAAACCCTAATTTTAATCTGTAGATTTATTTAATGAATATTGATCAGCTCAACTTATTCTTGTTGGATACATATGTATTTGTCAGACATATTTTGCATACCTAACAAATAAAATTCATGTCACATATTCTACTCCAAAGCACAGGAAGGTGTTACAAGGGTATACTGACTAAGTGTTACTAATACATTATTTATTACTTCAGAAAGAGGCAAATGCATAGTCTAATTTGAAAGTAAATATTTTGGAAAGCTGTAAAAACAATCACTGATTCAAGACAGACCAAAGTATAATTTTCATTTATACTTCAGCCAATATGCAGTCTTATTTAAATCCCCCTTGTAGACTGTCAATTTGATTCCTGCAGGGCAAATGCTAATGACTCAAAAAGTTCTGTGTTTGTTGACTGTGACAGAAGGGGAAAAAAACTTTTTAAAGATTATTTTAAAATACTGTTAATAATTTTTGTGTTTTGCTACTTCTTAAATTTCAGAGTATTTGCATCAAATGCATCAAATATATGGATGCATTACAATACAACAATCTAAAAAGATTTGTATTGTAATACCTCTACATTTTTTTGTGGAATGAGTTTGTAAATGCAGACTAAAAATTCCTAGACAGTTGCTAACTTCTCTTATCACTCCTTCTAGCTCTCTTGTGTTGCCTTCTCACATTCCTAGTAATACATTTTTGTTTTCCAATAGCTGTCCGTACATATCCTAGATCCTAGGGTAAATTTGTTTATTAGACTGCCATGATTTTTGAAGCCGTCATGTAAAACATATATGAGGTTTTACATGATGCCTTCAAAAATATGGCAGTCTAATTTTTATTTGGCATCATTTTCATTGTGTGAAAATATGGTCTGAACAAGCTAGAATAATAAATATGGCTTCTGATGTAACAAAAAAAGTCTGCACTTGACACATTAAGGTCTATATGTATTGTAAGAAAGAAGGAAGTCTATGATGTAGCATGAATAGGCTTACAATACTTACAACCTACATAGATTTGGCATGTCTAAGGCAAGAATCAAAGTCTCAGGCAACCTGAAGCTACTAAGTTCTCCATTCCTATCTGTGTGATTCAGGTTTTTTTTACCATGGTAATTCTGAGGCCCATCCAGTGATGATAGACCAACAGCATAGGCTTCTCTTTGTCTCTCCAAATTGGGATAGAACTCTGAAAGCACACCCTGACATACATGGAGATCCCCTTTTGGAAAATAAGGCAGAACAATCTACTGTATACAGTATATGGACATAATATATATTACAGAGTATAAGCATTGGCATTTCTATGAGGGGGAGCAAACCCACATCACTCATGGGCTAAAATATCTTCTTAGCCCTGTAATTAGTGCTCACTTAAATATGTAATCATTAAGATTCAGAAAAACAACTGGAAAAGCTGAGGATGGAAGTGACTAAAGTCATTTATAAGCTCTTTGACCAGACAAGAGGGGGAACATGCATGCCTTTTTAATTATGTCCCAAAGGTGCTTTTTCAGGAGACAACTGGACTTTATTGTTTGTTTTTTTAAATGTTTTTCTTCTCATTCAAGAAGCTTCTTCAGCTCTGACTGGATGTTGGGGAATGGAAGAATTTATATTCCTTGCAGACAGTTGGTCTTTGCATTTTTTTTAGAGAGTCATTGAGGCGAGTTGGAGGTTTATCTGTATCCTCAGGGTCACCTGAGTAGTGCAATTGTATGTGAAGCCTTCTTGGCTACAGGATGTTTTCTGCCCTTTGTCCCTTCACTGTTGTAGATAGGTGCAGGCTGTTGGGGATGAGTCTTTGTTGTCTGCATCTCAAACTGAAGTGCAAATGGTTCATGTAGTCTGCAGTGTTTTCTGGAAATCCGTTCATACTCCTGCACCATTCGAAGGATGTTCATCCCAAAGTGCATAGCTAAATGTCTATGGCGATTCTCAGTCATCCAGGTCATGGTTGTCCCAAAAGTGCTTTTTTCAGAAGGCAACTGGACTTTCTTGTTTTTCTTTGAAAACTTTTTAATTATGTTTTCTGTTGGCTCCACCTCCAAAACCAAAACATTACAGATAATCACCCAGAATTAAGTCCAACGGCACTATTGGAAGAGATAATCTGGATCTCTTTAATCCATATGGTAACACAAATAGTGTTTCAGGTCAACAGGATTCAAGGCTTATGCAGTTGGTCACAAGAGATATGTGGACAGTGCCAAATCTAAACAAAACAGCAAATGGCAATGTGTAGAGTGGAATTTGTTCCATGTGTAAATGCTAAGAAAAATAAATAAAATATTTATGTAGTCAGCTTCACCTTGCTGTGGGTGGGTGCGTTGGTCTTTGACCAGGTTTTGTTCAGGGTGCATCTGATGAATATTATGGACAAATTAGTAAATCTGCCACTACTGCTGTGACTTATACTAGAAAAAAATATCAAAAAGTTTAATCATAACTTCTCATTATTTTCTTTCACTCCTGATATGTATATACCTAACACCATAGATAAACATTTAAGAATATAGATTTGGCAAATAAAAGAAATCAAAATGAGAACATAGGTACCTGCCTATACAGAATTTAGTTATAGTCTAAGCTAGTGTTATCAACACTGGTTTGTACTCTCTCCAAAGCTTTCAGATCATTTTTTTCTAGTTTACCCATTCAGAAATGTTGAATATTAAATATGTATCCTGTTACTTTTAGAACTTCAGGAGATTTTATCTTCATCACTTCAGTGCTGTTGAGTAGATTTGAGACTGGTTCATGAAGATCTTTGAAAATTGAGAATAGGATCCAAAAGGCAGTGAAAGCAAAATGAAAATAGAACGGAAAAAAAAAGATTTATAGTAACAGAAAATCAGCTCTGCTACATAATTTTCCTAAGCATATTTCTTTGACTCAAGAAGGTTGTAAGAGATAAGAATGTTTTGGCCAGTTGCCCAGACCTTGTTCATTGCTGCTGCCAAATTTGTTGAGAATAAGTCAGCGATGATGTGTTGCTTAATCTTGGATAGTATGGTGAATCTAGCATTTATTGCTGAGAATTGCATTGATGAAAATACTGATTTGTTTGGACACACTGAATCTTTGAAGTTTCTCATTTCCTAAACTAGATGGCAAAAGGCTATAAAGCACTTAGCTATTTCAGAATTGTATGGATTTTTACTTATGTATAGGCACAGACTAGCTGTCTCTAAGATTTGGTATGAAACTGAGGATTAAGTTAATATGTTTTCCTTAAAGCATGTTCTTGAATTTTCCTTGATCATAACTACAGAATCTTTGAAGTTTTTAAATATTTAGGTGTAAAGGTCTAAAGGTATAATCACAACTTAATTTTGCTCAGAAATCAATTTAACTTCTTAGTCAGCCTTTAATCCCAAATTAAAAGAATTACAGTTGGAATAAGAAATCAGTGGCAGAATTTATGTGGGAAGGATTGAAATAGCCTTTCTTTAATTAAAAAAAGTAGTAGCTTTATTATATAAAGCTGCACCTTTTATACGCTTATTATTTATTTATTCATTCATTCATTTATCAAATTTAAAAACTGCCCATCTCTCTCACAGGTGGACATTGGACAGTATGCTCATAAAATATTAAAACCTAAAAAAGTGAAAAAGTGAAAGTGAATTAAAAGATGGGGGAGAGCTTTAGGCCAGGAGGGTGGGGGCCTGCTTCACCTCCCAGGGAGGGGGGGGGAATATTCCAGAGCAGGGGCAATTGCAGAGAAAACTCTCTTCCTGGACTCCTCCAACTGGAATTGTTTAACAGACGGTGTCCGTAACATATCCCTTCCTGACTGGGACAATGGGACAATGAAGGGAAGGAGAAAATGAATTTATTCACTGCTGCTTTCTAGTTTAGTGGTTCTTAACCTGGGCAATATTTCCCCCCAGGGGGCGATTTCATTTTTCAGGGGGTGATGGAATGAAAAAGGGCGATGCGGAGGCGAAGGAACGAAAAGGGGGCGATATGGGGGCATTGGAGCGAGAAGTTTTGGGGACACTTTTGAAACTTTTTCGTGCAGTGAATCGCTGTATATCTGTCGTACAAAAACATCAGATCGCTGACTATTAGTCGATTGAATTGTGTTTTCAAATGTTCCTCCAGCTAGCTTCAGTACAGAACGCCATACATATGTGAAGACGCATCGCTTATCTTCATTCGCGTTGCGCAGCAGCCTCTACCCATACAGTGGCGCGCCATTGGCCAGAATATGGGCCAATGGGAAAAAGACTGGAAATAAATTATTTGCATCGATATGTCCTGATGACAATTTTAAAGAAAACAAAAAAGGTGTTTGCATATATTGAAGAATTATTTCCTATGTTATAATTGAGAGGTTATGTTGGGGGAGGGGGGCGATGACAACTTCCTCATTGGCTCAAGGGGGCGATTTGTTCAAAAAGGTTAAGAACCACTGTTCTAGTTAACTTCCTACAGGCAGCAAAAGGAAGTTCTCCCTGTATTGTAATGATGCTCTGTATACACTATGATCTTGGTTCAAAAAGTATTGATACTCATGCCTTTGCCAAGTAAAAAAATTGCCTTTTGATGTGGATCCTTGTTTATTTTTCAGTTCTTCCTTTCTCTCTCCGCCCATACTTCCTGAATTTGTCACTTACTCATATCTGCTGAATGGCAAATGTCCATCCTTTCTTTTTTCAAAGTTTGAAATGAAATTGGATATAAATAGAATGATCACTTTTATGAAAATAGCAGAACTCTTTCTCACAGAACAATAAATTTAATAATAACCAAAAAACATAGGTAAGAAAACATTTTCACTGTGTTGTTCAGGTTTTGTGAATGTCATCCCAGACAGATTTTTCCTCCCATTTTTTCTAAGAATAATTTTAAAAAAAAGATATACCTCTTTAGCAAATGTCATTAAACTTTAAGAAATTTAACCTTTGTTTTCTATGAATCACTAAACTTATATTAGCCAATTATTGATCCATAATTTCTCTCCTATTTTGGGGACAATTTTAATCTATATGTTTTTATCAGAGAAGCAGAGAAACAACTGAACCCTTTCATCTGAAATTTTGCTTTATGGCTTTAACTTATTGAATTGACATTCTGTTCCCAGCTGACCATAATGTTTCACGTTGCACTGCACTTTAATTTAGCAGTTTCTTTAGCCTTCCTTGAAATGTGGCAGCTTATTAATCTCAATACTGGGGCTTCTTCACATATACAACCTACTTACAAAATATGCTGCCCATTTATTACAAAAAAGACTTTTTCTATTTTGATTATGTTCTGCACATCTTTTCTCCCCTTGTTAACAAAGAATAATTCAATTGTACAGTATGTAACTTCTCCCCAGATATTTAGAGTTAGAAGTTTTAAACTCTTCAGTGTTATCTTAGTAATGAGATATGTACTTCCCCCTAGGTAGTGCAAAACGATAACATAAGCAAACAGGATTTCTCAACCACCATGTATTTTTTTTTGATTTTTGCAAATCCTTTGCAACTTTGTTAGAATTCCTTGGAAAAATAAAACTTGTTCTTACGGGAGAGAAATTATATTATGAATAAAGTGATGCGAATATGTCAAGACCACTTCCATTATTTCAATGGTTTCTTGCTGCAGTTTTAATATTAGGCACAAAACTCTGTTATACAGCATGTTATGTGGAGGTAATATGAGCAGCTAAACTGAGTCAGCAGTTGCTTAAAGAGGGTATAACACAGGACCTTTTTTCTCATAGAACGCCCAGAACCGAGTTCCGGCACCTTTTTTGGATGAAACCTTGTAGGGTAGGCAAGATGGGTTGTATGACGTGTGTGAGTTCTAGCACCTTTTTTTTTTTTTTTTTTTTAGAAAAAAAGCACTGGTATAACATATGTATTATACAAATGCAGAAGAGAGCTAAGAGATAGCAGGAAAACAAGTACTTAGGGCAACTTTAGAAAAGCATACTCCTTCATACCACCAACCTCTGGAGGCCCCTCAAGAGATGAACAGATGCAAGATAGGTAGGTTGGGTAAGCTACTCCTCCCCCAGTTTTGATTAACTGTCTCATATAAGGTCACTCCAATTTGGGAAATAAAATTATTTAAAACATTCATACATATTCCAAAGCAAGCAAGCAACACCGACAGGCTCATAGCTATGTTTGTATTTGATGGACTTTGTGTGTTGTTAGTTGTTCTGTTTTGGATCTTGGTCTGCCTAATTGTATGCCATTGGTTCACAAGAGGGGAATGTTTACTTCAGAACAGCAGCAGATCAATTCTGTGGTGGGAATGCAACAGATCTATCCTTTATTAGTTGCTTGTTAGTTTGAAACAGGTTTTTCTTTTGCAAGAATCTCTCACCTTTTCCAGTTTGCTTCTCTCAGTTTGCAGGAGTTCAAATTATTAAGGCGCATGTTGAACAGCCCAATATTCGGTATTTAACTTAAGTAATATAATTTGAGATAGAGTAGAGAAAGCAGTTGTCCGTTTAAAGACATCAATACTTTTGATAGAGTTTTCATGAAAGCTATAATGATGGCACTATATTTTCCATGCAAGTTTACATCATTGCCTTCAGTATATTAAGCTCTTTTGTTATGGAAACTACAGATGGATCATTTCAAAATGCCAATCAAAAGCATAATGGCTTATAAATTAGGGTAACCCAAAAAGCTATTATATATTTTCTTTGAAATAGAATTTGTCAGAAATTGCACAATGTCCTAATGCCAGTTCTGAAGTCTGTGTGGTGTTATTTATATTAGTATAAATTAAATCTGCATTACTGTAATTAGCAATTCTTTAGTCTGTATGGAAAGAAAAGAAGTTTAAATAGCAAGATAAATTAGGGCTATTCTTGAATGCTTCAAGAATATTTTTTTCCTTTCATTTACCAGCAAGCAATAATTTGAGCATTTTAAAAATATTTGTTACTTAATGCAATGGATTTCAGACTATTGCCAGATTCTTAGGTTTAGGCTTCCACAGAATTTATAAAGATATGAACTTTCACCAAGAAATGTTAGATTTCCCAGACAAATCATATACAAGGAGGATTAGCAGAATATATAATTGAGACAGTCATTCTTTATCAACCTAAAATACATTACAGAAGACCTGTTAAGATATAAAGTAGAATGCACCAACAACGTAATGAATAAAATGTATAATGTTGATAAGATGGGAACTTCATGGGCCAATTTAGGACAAAGCTTTTTTAAAAAGTTGGGTTATAAGTGGCAGCAATATAATTATATACATGGTTAGACAATACAGTGCCTGAACATACAGTAGCTAAACATCTTTTGGTGTTTACCAGGTTCCATTCTCCCACTGTATTTTAAATTTTTAATAAAAAAAACAGGAAAGTAAGCATGCTGCATAACATATCAAATCCTTAGGCTTTTTTAAGAAATGAAAAATGGGTTGCTACAACTTAGTCCTTGTTTAGAACTATGCCAGCATTTGTCCAGAAACAATAGAAAGGTAAGCAAATGAGATTATAAACATTGTGGGGGCCAGAGAGGAAAGCAGAAAAATACTGACCAATTTGTCTTCAGGTAAATGAAAATGTTTGACTCAACATGGCCACAGTTACAACCCTTTTATTAATAGGCAATTCCCATGGCAACTATTGTATGAGAGTGCTTGTGTGTGCAAATTTGAAAGGTGCCTATAAATCCAAAAAAGCTGTTTTTTTAAAATCCTCTAGTAAGGTGGGAAATGTTGCTGCCCTCAAGAACATGCTAAACATCAATTCTCATTTTTCAGTATAGAGCTGGACTTTCAAAAGTGCGTCATAAAGCAGATTATAAAGTCCCCTGAACAAATTCAGAAGCCATAGGATTTGAGGATAGACTCTATTGTACATTAATAAGCATCTGAAAAACATGAAACAAAGCTTTGAAATGTACAAAATTTTCAAATTATAAAGTTCTTCAAATATCGTCTCAGGGACCAATGTATTATTAAGAGCTCTGGAAACGAGAGTAATTACCATGGTGGTAAATTCTGTTGAAATGAAAATGTTCATGATAACATTTGGAGCTAAGAACTCCAAAGCCATCTTTGTTAGCTTCATGAATGGACGTCAGTATGGCAGATGTAATTCAATGTAAGCAAGTTAAAAGTTAAGCCTATTTCTGGCACTATAAACCTCACATATACTTTAATGCAATCTGAGCTGGTAGTGATTGATAAATGGAAAGGACAAATGGTTTCAATGAAATGGGTGCTTGTTGTTAAAAAAGGGAGGAACATTATTAAAGTAGGTGAAATGCAAGCAATTAAAATAAATTATTCCATGCTTTAGATCATTGGGAATGAAACTGAAAAATCTGTAATTATCCATTTATATTTAATAATGCACAGGTGAGGTTGCACATTTGCTAAAAAAGGAAGGAAGGAAGGAAGGAAGGAAAATTTTTGAGGATTTCTTGAAGACTAGTCTTCAAGCCTTGAAAAACTAGAGCTCATCCTAGGGATCTTCTCATTTTTTTTTTCCTTTCTTGTCCAGTTACCTCTTTCTCTAGCCTCATTTTCATCAAAAAAAAAAAAAAAAAAAAAAATTCTCCTTCTTGTTCCTTCTCATGTGGTTGCCCTACTGTTTCATTCTATGTTTCATACTGATAAAATATACTGTAGAGCTGAAAAAGACAAAAAAAAAAAAAAAAATGGTGGGGACAATCACTTTAATTAATTTTCCCACCTCTGCTTTATATTTGCCAGTGTGAAACAGAGAATGATAGAGTAGGGTGAGCTTCATTTTCAAGGATGAAGACAGATGTCTTAAGAACTACTGCTTAATCCATGCAATGAAAACATGCAAGCAAGTCCTTAAGGAACGCTCAAAAGAGGACAGGCCCTGGAATTGCTGTGTAGTAGTAGGAATAATTCTTCTCTTTATTAACTGGTCCCAGATGAACAGCAGAAAGGAAAAAGCAAGAACAGTGTTTTATTTTCTGGGCCACCACTTAAAGACTTTTTAGGCATTTCAAGATCCCAAATGCTGGACCAAGTAAGACATTTGGCTGATCCAGCAGAATCCCAAAACTGTATGCAACATTAAGAGATTTGAGTTTGTACTTCAGTAAGATTTAAAAAACATAAAAAACCACAAGTCTATTCTAAGGGGACTACTTGTTTTTCTACTTCTTTTTCCTATAAACAAGCAATTTTCATGTTGAGTTCTATCTACCTTAAAGTCTACTTCAGTAGCTACAATAAGTCCTGCCTGCCCTGTTTTGCTGCTAGTTTTAAGATCATATACCTCTGAATCTGAAGGTTTTAGGAATACTGTATAGCAGGGGTGTCAAACTCAATTTCATTGAGGGCCGCATCAGCATCGTGGTTGCCATTGGGGGGCTGGGTGGGTGTGGCTGGCATGGGCATGGCCTGCTGGGTGGGCGTGGCCAGCTCCATGTCACTCACGTCAGAGCCACCTGTGTGAGCCTGGGCAAAAATGAGGCGCATCCGAGGGTGGGGAAGGGTGAGTGGAACAGGGGGCGAGCGCTAGGGCATGGTCCACTTGAGGAGCCTCACTGAGCCTCAGGCTGTGCACGGGGCCCCTGGACAGTGGCATGGACTGCCCAGAGCCCTGGCCAGCAGAGGTCAAGGACCCAGCCCAGCCTTTGAGCTCCATGGCATCAGGGCCCCACAGCCCTGCCTAGTCTAGCTGCATTTTCCCCAAGGGGGCGCCCAGCTGCACTTACCTCCTCCTCAATGCTGCTGCTGCTATGCTCACTCTCCTTGGCCAGGTTACTCATGGTGGGTGCAGGAGGACAAAGTGCATAGGTCAGAGGGAGGCCCACTCCCTCTCCATGCAAGGAAACCTGACTTTGTAACCAAAGCATCCTCAGTAATAGGATGGGAGACCACCAGGGGAAGGCAAAAGGGCAACAGGGCTGCTGGTGGCCAAGTGCTAAAGCAGGACTTCTCTCAGACCCTCCCTCCCTCTTATTCTAATCTCCTTCCTTCCTTCTTCCCTTCCTCCCTTCTCTCCTTTCTTTCTTTCTTTCTTTCTTTCTTTCTTTCTTTCTTTCTTCCTTCCTTCCTTTCTTTCTTTCTTTCTTTCTTCCCTTCCTTCTCTTTCTTTCCTTCTTTCCTTCCTTCCTCCCTCCCCTTCTTCCCTGCCTCCCTCCTTTTCATTCCCATCTCCTTCCTTCCTTCCCTTACTTTTTTACTGTTTCCCTCCCCTCCTTCCTCCCCTCCTCTCTCTGTGCCCAGAAAGGGAGGAGGAGAGGGGGAGAGGTTGGCAGCACTTCTCTCAAAGAATACGAGTTGGAAGAGACCTTTGAGGTCTTTAGTCCAAGCTCCTGCTCAAGTAGGCGATGTATACCATTCCAGACAATGGAATATCCAATCTCTACTAAAAGCCTCCAGTGATGGAGCATCCACAACTTCTGAAGGCAAGCCTTTTCACTGGTTGGTTGTTTTCACAAGTACTTAGTTCTAGGCTGGTTTTCTTCTTGATTAGTTTCCATCTATTATTTGCCTTCTGATGCTTTGGAAAATAGGTTGACCCCTTCTTCTCTGTGGCAGCCCATCAAATATTGGAACACTGCTATCATGTCACCACCCCTAGTCCTTTTCACTAAGCTAGACATACCCAATTCCCACAAACATTTGTCATATGATTTAGCCTCCAGCCCCCTAATCATCTATGTTTACCATCCATTTAGACCAGATGGTCCCCCTGGTTTGGTTTAAAGAACAGGGGTCACAAGCAGAGCCTTCTCAGAGACAGCACCCGCATTATAAAACTTTCTCCCAAGGAAAATATGAACAGTGCAACCCTCACCCTTTTAGAGGCAACTCCAAACACACTATTCAGCCAGGCATATGTAAAACAACAACACATTTTATGGTCAAACAGCATTAAGTAAATTACTACTACTATTTTTCTTTCTTAAAATACATACTTTTAATATTGTTTTAAGCGGTGCTAGTGATGCTTTCAATAGCTGTCTTTGAGAGTTTTCTTGTAAACCACCCTGGATTTCTCAGAAACTTTTAATTTCAGATTAGTTGTTGATTTAATAAATTAGGCAGAAGAAACAAATGTTTAAATACATCTAAATCCCACAGACCTACTGCCTCCTAGGTGCATACTGCAGAGAAAATAAGGCATTGCATTTCTAGCCAGCATAGCCACAGGATGATGGGAACTGTGGTTCATGACACCCAAAATATATTAGTTTGGGTAAGGCTTGATTAAATTATAAAAGAGCAGATGAAGGGAAGTATTTTTGTCTCTGACAAAATAATTTTGGGGGGGAAGTTGACTCGGCCTTTTAATTTCAACTCACACCAATTCCTCTTAACTTCCCATTCAATCCAAAGAGTTTTATTATTGCCTGGATTTTAGGGAGGGGAGGAGGCAAGAATAGATCACGAAGCTAATCTGCAAGTTTGCACACCACCTTCCCGTGTATGTGTATGAGAGACAGAGAGAGAAATCCCCTTTTTGTAAGTTTGCTTACTCTGCAACTTCCTGCTGGCTCAATATCTCTCTTTCACACACACACACACACACACACACACCACACACACACACACACACAGAGAGAGAGGTTAATTAAAAAGAGGAAGGGGGAGAAAAGTGGAAGCTCTCCTTTTTTGTAAAACCTTGGCTTCCTCCTCCCCTCCTGGCTCTCTGTCTCTCTGTCTCTCTTACACACACACACACACACACACACACACACACACACACACACACACACACACCACCCTTCCTGTTTTGTCCTCGTCCTTTTCCTCAACTGCACCTGAACAGAGTGGGAGGAAGTTAAAAAAAAAAGAGAAGGGGTGGAAGAATGGGGGAAGCTCTCCTTTTTTGTAACACCTCGGCTTCCTCCTCCTCCTCCTTTTCCACTCCTGGCTGAGCCTGATGGGGTTAAGCTGGGAGGGGAGGGGTGGGCTAAAGCAAATGAGCTGCTGCTGCACACCACCAGCCCCTGAGCGCTTGCTGTTTCCTGCACGTGCTCCAAGGCATCCAGCTGGATTGCAGTGGGCCAGGGCTGGGGCAGCGGGGGCCGGTCCCTTGCCATTTCTCGGACAGCCCTGGGGGGACAAATCTGGGCCCTCCCCGGCCCGCATCCGGCCCGCAGGCCTTGTGTTTGACATGTCTGTTGTATAGCAAGCATTATCTGATGTTTCTCTGCCACTCTTTTTTTTTAAAAGTGTTTATATTCGATCACATCAGCTGCTATTCTAAATAGTGTGGGAAGTAATTAAAAAGAAATGAGAACAGAGCTCTGAAATATCTTCAGGCAATTTATGATACTACGACTAAGGTACTTAAAAATATGTGTGCCTATCAACTTAAGCTATGTTTCCAATTTTCATATTTAATAATATATTTTTTAGAAATGTATGGAGAAAAATAATTTCTAATGTAGAAAGAGGGACTATCCAGCTGCCACTTTTGCAACTTTTCCCTCAATTCTCTTGGAATAGTGCACTTATTTTTTTTGTAACCAACATCTGCTCTTGTCTGATATATCATCTAGCTAAGCCCTGACTGAAGAAAAGTTCTACATATAATACTCTGGACAGATCCTATTCATGCTAAAGTACTTATTTGACACATTGGTCAATTGGCAAATCAAAGATTATTGAATAACCTGTAATCTGGCAGTAGTTCAATACTTTGAAGTACTCCAAGAAGCCTTGTTCCTAATAATAGTTAAAGAATTGGCCAGTTAGCACATGTTATTTTACAAATGGAATAACTTTTTTTTAAAAAAAAAAAAAGTTGCTGTCATCAATGATTCTCAAATTTCAGGCTCAAATCTATGCATAATAATTTATTTTACTTTTTTTTAATAAGTAAAAAGTAATGTCAACATTTTATAAATATTTTTAATTACCAAAGAGATTAAAATGTACTCTCTTTTTGCGATTTTAGAAAATTAAGCTATTTTTAACAATACTTAACCATTGACTTGACTGCATATTTTTTGGTTTAGTCAAATATTAGACCCATTGTCTTGCTGGCTTATTTAAAATAGCTGCTTTAAAATCTAACAGAATTCTTTGTACCATTGCTTTACAAATATTCCATTTCACCCCCTGAGGGATACCACTTTCTGGAAAATAGAAGATGTTTGATTTCTTATTTCTGAATTAGCTTGCCTGCTTGGGTTTTGTGTATAGGGGTAGGGACTCTGCATATGCAAATATTTTAGAGATTGAATTGCTTGCCTCCTTCTTTTGCTTATATGTTTGTTTGATACAGAGTGAAGAAAGACATATGCTCCTGAGGGTGCAAACAAGGTTGAGTTGCGGCTTTTTTCCTCAGGGGAGTTTGTAAGAACTCATTAATTAACTTCAGAAGGTTTTATGTTCTCATCCAAAAACACAGCAAAATCAAGCTGCCCCTGAAAGGCAGCATATGATTAATATTATTGATCACATTAATAAATATGTACTGTATATTATAGTTGCTGACAAAGTGACATAAAACTGGAAGAAATCTGATAGCATATTGGAAAATATCTTCTTCAGACTATGACCTTCAACTTAGTACAAAGGGGCTGTCTAATGATATTTGTGTTCTATCATCTCCACAGTGTGGAGAACTCTTTTATTACTCAGCATATACAGTACATTGACTTGATTATTCAAAACTTATTGCCAGACAGATGCAATTTAGATTATCTTCAGGGCAGTGATAAGGGCAGGTATCAGTTGCCTTTTGTCTCATACCCTGTGTACTTATTAGCAGGAAAACCAACCATCAAAGGGCTAGAAATAGGTAGTGGGATAGAACTAAGAGTTTGAATAGTCTCTTCCCCTGGCATATTTGCAGATGGTTGACATCAGTTCTCTAAGGATCAAATCAAATCAAAACCTTTAGGCCAGAAAATACTTACTGAATACTATAAAACCTGATAATTATTAACAAAAGTAAAAGGTTGACATAAAATACACTAAAATTACATAAAACAAATTAGTGTGCTAACAGTAATACAACTAACACAAGCAATCACCAAAATTCATACTAATCTTCAGTCATAGGTAGGGCAGATGGAACAAATGTTGGTACAAAATAGATGTGAAAACATTCAATATATCACTGTAAGGATCAATACAAATAACATTATTGCTATCAAATATCACTAAAACAGTAAATAAAAATTGCCAGTTGCCCCTCCCTGTCTCTCCTTAGTACATCATTCCTCCCTCAAACCTGCTTGCCTACAGGCTGCTGCTCCTCTTGCAAGGTGGGAAAGACATACAGGCATGCACAAACCCACCCACTAAACATTTACCCCTTTCATCTACTGCTCTACTCCCGTTCTAACCATATTTCCTTGGTGTATGTGTTTGAATTGACAGCTCTGAGATTATATTTCTTCTCATTACTGAACCTTAAGCTTTGTAGAACCTCCTTGTTATAGTAAGTTTGCATCCTGGACACATCTTCTTTTCTTTAATTTTTAATTGTTCCTGTCTTTTTAAAAGTAAGAAGCTCCTCCAAATTATTTGGAGTCAAGTGGCCAATAATTTTTATTAAATATGCAAAATAAATACTGGGACAATTGGAGTCCTGCTCATGGCTAATACCTAAAGATGATTTCTCCATGTACTCTAGGAGGACCTTTAATATGATAGCAGAAAAACACCACTTTCAGGCCAGTACACCCTTAGATCAGCTTCAGCCTGTCATAGGATGCAATAGATGCTAGGTTATGAGGTTCTGGCTTCACGAAATGATTAAGGTACCTCTATGCTACAGTAATCCATACGTGTAGGTGAAGCCTAAGAAAATATATTTCTTCACTATGTCATCCAGGTACATAGGAATCATATCATACAAGCAATTTGATGGAAAAATGGGAGGTCCCTCCTTTGCTGCTTTCCAAAATCCTGCTATGTGATAATGTACCACCCTCATGTCAATATGCTGTTCTGACCTCTGATTGACTAGGTGAATACAAATCCCCTGTAGACTAAGAAGACATTATATTTAGGAGTGCAAGTACCAGCTTTTCCCTGATTGTAAAGAAAACACAGCATTGCTACAGAAAATAAAGTAGAGCTCTGAAAATATTATTGTTCCTTAATTATTTGATGCTATCGCAGGAGTTGTATTGCATCTTTACCTGCTTTACCTGAACATGGTTGCTTTAGGTTCAGCTTAATGCTTTTATAGAACAGTGTGCCTAAAGGCTGACACCAGCTTTTAAATCTAACATGCCATTTTTTCTTGTCAGACATTGATCAAACATGGTGCTTCTATGTGTCCAACTGTCAATGCTGTTAATATAGGATATTATTGCTTTGACAAAATATACAGAACTGTCTGGTATTTTTAGAGTTAATTCAGATGACAGAGAAAGGGGGAAGATTTATAAGGAAAGCCCGGGAAAAGGAATGGAAGTGAATCTTTGCCCTCCAGGCTAATTGGAAGATGTGACTTATGACTGCAAAATAAGGGAGGGGTTTAGCAAGAAAAGTCAGATGCCAGCAAGAGAAATTCAGATTCTGGCATCCATCCATCTGAAGTGCTGTCAATCTGTTACACTGTTAATAAAGGCTTTTAGGGTAAACATTGCCTGGAAATTCTTTGAAGTGTTTCATTAGTCGGAACCATGACACCAACTGTGTCCATGTTACGAAATCCAAGATGCCAATACGCAACTGTTCAGGTATTTAACACACAACAGTTTGATTGAACACTTGCATTGATTATAAAAAAAGGTTTGTCTCTAGAAACTAGGTAACTACAATTTAACCATTGGAGAATTGTTAATGCTTTGTTAAAAAAGGCAATTTTTCGTGAAAAGCTTCAAAATGTTCCTGAGTAGATGTCTTGTGTCATTATTTTGATATTTTTGTGTTGAATCTGAATTATTGTTTCTCTGCCTAATGACATTTTTGGCTACTAAACCATGAACAATCACTTGAATCTAGATTATATGCTCCTGCCCAGAAAGGGCTGCAAATCAATCTGTCCGCATCTATGGACAAATGCTTGTGAACAAAGGAAATGCATCCAATGGAAGTCTGAAACTGAGGGAGCTCTGCTCCAGTAGGCCATATTTCTCAGATTTCTTAAACATAAAAAAGAAAGAGCTATTTCCTACCTCTATGGGAAGTTTCTAGTATTTCTGAAAATTAAAAGATTAAGGAAAAGCAATATGTTTTTGCTCATTTAAGAAAAATCTGTTCCTGCTCATATGTATTTTTAGTCAACAATCCCTGTTTAAATAATTCTGCAAGTACCTGAATAACACTGGGTCCATTTGTGGGAAAATGGTTGTGGAGTTTAAGAAAGCTGTGCACACTTTGAAAATGGTACAGACCTTGTGTGAACACAGCATCTTTCTCTTGTTTTTAAAAAGCTCAATTATTGACAGGCTTTTTAATCAAACACTTTCTGAATCATTTTCATGGTATACAGCATCCTAGTATTAGGCAATTCTGCCAAATAATCTACTGCTTATTATCTAATTTCTTGTTGTGGGGTTTTTCTTTGTTCATAGGAAAATATAGTTGTAGGGAGCTTCAGTGTACTCAAGACTAGGGAAAAGTGTGTGTGTATCTGTGGCAATTAAGCGTGGCAATTTTTTTTCTTTCTCTTTCTTCTTGGTTGGGTCCTTGACTTCTCTTTTAGAGCAAGTGTTTGAGCTGAACCAATTCTGTGTGGTCTGGCTGTTTAGAAATTGGTTCCTTATCCCACATTGTGAAAATACCTGATTTATTGCACATTACACAGAGAACTGCAAGCTAATTCAAGACAAAGTATTTCTTTATACATATTTATACCCAGAATAACATACAACAGAGTTCCCTTTGAATGATCAGAAGAACCTTTTTTCTAAGATAAGTTAAGAATCAGTTGGTTTTCCTATATTTATTTCAGCTGTTTTTGATACCAAAGGTGAATGAAATTAATTTGAAATTGAAAATATGTTGTACGGCCGAAAAACACAGTACAGTGGGTTTGTAATGTCAAATAATAGCTTACTAGAAAACTAGACACAGTTTAGAGAGAAGAGGATGACAGAAGAATAGAAAAGTACAATTTGTATGACTGGCTCCTGATTGCACAGAGAATCAACAATTAGCACCACATTTCAGCAAACGTAAGGTCTTGCTCAATTCAGCACTGTTCTCTCTAAAGAAGAGCTATAAGAAATGAACAGCCACAGGCATACATTTTTTTAAAAAAATTATTTTCAATGAACTCAGATTCACTCAATTTTAAGACAGTAGTAACTTTGTCGCTTTTGGCTCTTATTTGTGCCTGCAGAAAAACTGCGCTCTTTAGCTTTTTATTCTGTTTACAGATTCCTCCTTCTGAAATTCTTATTGTAGAACTTTGTCATGGTTGTTTTTACATTTAGTCAGAGAAAATTATAGTGAATATGCTGTTTGTTGCTTTTTTTGCCAATTTGTTTTTTTTTAAAAAAAACTCTTAAATTCTTATATTAAGAATTATAGCAAAAAATATTGTACAGTTTAACACTCAGTTTATAAAAAATAAAAACATTAGCCAAACATAAGAAACAACAAAAATAAAAGTTAAATATGGCAACTCCAATATATTAGGGTTCAGCTTCAGTCTGCTCTCTCTCATCAACAAAGTGGGATTGGAGGTGGCTGATCACCATTAGATCTGGTCACGGCTTTTTCAGGAATAGGTAGACCATAATCTCTTTCAATGCCATTGGGAAGTCCCCTCTTGAAAAGCAAAAAAAAAAAAAAGTTAATAGGAGGTCCAGTTTGAAAAACTGAGTTTTCTGCAGTTGTTTCAAGAAGAAAACAACCTGTTGTTTGTCTTGGGTCAGTTGGAATAGAAACTGAGATTGGATGATATCACCTTCAGTTCTCTGGTTACTTTGTAACTTCCAGTGGTATCGCATGTCCAAGGAGATAGGGTGGTCTTGATTACTTTGTAACTTCCAGTGGTATTGCATGCCCAAGGAGATAGGGTGGTCTGCCCTAGGCAACTAATGGACCCTATGGGGTTTCAAAGAGATCTTGGTGTTTTTCCCCAAGGATGGGTAGACAGACCTTGGACACTGCCTGGAATAGACATTTATTAAGGAACTTAAAGCAGAGGCTCCTCTGAAGCATCTCATTGAGGGTTGATCCTGTAGTGTTCTTTGTTGTCTGAGGAACTTTGGGATATGAACCACCAGAAGAGAGACTTAGAGTATCTTTGGAGGAACAAGACTGGATTCAACCATGCATGAGCAAGAGCCCATATTAGAAATTATGTTGTGGTGATAAGGGCAGAAAAACCTTGTCATTTTATGGGTTGTTTTGTTTGTTTGTTTTCTGAATTGGCAGATAGTCATACATCAGTCCTCTTTGAAGTGACTTGTGTTTTGCTAGGGAGAGATAAGCCATAGAATTATTGTGCCACCCTGTACCAAGATATAAAATGGGAGAGCTTTTGCTGTGACATCACAAAGTATGTTTCATCATTTTGACGTCACCTAGCAGCAGAATAACATTTTTAATTTAATATTAAGTTTGGATTTCATTTTGTGTAAACTATTAAGAAAAATATATAAATAAGCTTTCTATGATAGTAACATATCTGTTGTGAGTTTTTTTTAAGGCTTTCTGTTTTGTTTATTTATTTATTGTTTATTTTTGGTGCAAAACCTTTCCACTAGCTCTGATTGGGAATAGTTGACAATTTAAGTATAAGTTTACTGAGTAAATTAGAAAACATCAATCACCAAAGCCATCACCATCACTATCACCACATCCTCCTCCTCATCGTCATCATGACTATTCCCATTATATTGCTAATAGATTTTCATTATGCAGCAAAGTCTTCTCACCTTTGCATAAAAAATTAAGCTTTTACAACAGTACATTTTAATCCCTATAATGTTCTGCACATAGCTTGTTGGTTCTGAGCCATGTTCAGTCCTGGAAATGGTACAAAGTTCTATGGTTTCTTGGTTGGATGGACCATTAATAAGACATTACTGATTTTCCAGAGTCTGAACTTATTTTGATTAAGGTTTATAAGGCTTCTATTAGCCTTGGGAGTATAATTAAAGATGGTAGATTTAGCTTCTAATGCTCTGAATTGTATTTAAAAAACAACCAGGCTTCCCATTCTCCCATGTGACAGAGATGAACTTTTTACATTATCATTTATTCCACAAGTATGAATCTCACAAGCATATACAGTACATTATGTATTTTCAGTTGTTATTTTATGTTGCTGTTCTTTTCCTTGGGAAATTTAAGCTGTGTTTCAAGTCATGATTTTTCTGTATGAGCTGGCATTTGAAGGAAGAATAGTATTGTTACTAAGGTTAAAACATTAATCAAGACTCTTAAATTGGATTCATATCACTATCAAGCAACTGGTTTTTTATATAGTTTGTTCACATCATTGGCCTGATTTTCACATAATGCTAAATCATTAGGCCACATTGTGACAATGTGCTCCGGGAAGTATCCATTATGGTTTAATCATAACTGATGGTAATATGGTTTGTTTGTTTTACCTGAGCAAGATGTATGAAGGAGAAGTATTGTCAACACTTGGTTCTACAATTAAAATTAAATGTTGAGCAAACAGAAGCTTGCTTTCTTTGTCATGTATGTTATTAGTTTACTTTGTATTTCCAAATAAATGAATTATTTGGTGTGTTACCTCTGTTAACTGTGATCTATTTATCTTCCTTTCAGGCATTTTTTGTTCAAGACATCATCTGGAACAACTCCTCTCTTCAGTAGTTCTTCCCCTGGATACCCATTGACCTCAGGAACAGTTTACACACCACCTCCCCGACTGTTACCTAGAAATACTTTCTCCAGAAATGCATTCAAGCTGAAAAAGCCCTCTAAATACTGTAGCTGGAAATGTGCTGCTTTATCAGCTATCGCTGCTGCAATCTTGCTTGCTATACTGCTGGCCTATTTCATAGGTAAGTCCCATCTTTCAAGAAATCACACATGATCTGTTAAATAATGTCACATCAGTCCACTGGGCTCTTTCTCACGCAAAACCAAAAGAGTATTTCTAAAATCATGTTCTCTTTATACTGATAGGAGAAGGACTGGATTTTTAAAATGAAATAACAGAAATACACTGCTTAAGAGGCAATGCCTTATTTTGTTCTATTTAGCTAAATTATATTCATGGCAAAAGGAAAGTTAGTTACACGTTTCTGATAAATCAGACAATGGTTCTTATAATCGCAGAGCTTACTGCCAGCTACTTTAAGATTCAAACCTATGTAGTATATAATGGTTAGGGAATTGGTTTAGTACCCAAAAAAATCTTAAGTCCAAGTCAACACTCTGCTGTGGAAATTAATTAGACAACTAGAAGCAAATGCTCACTGTCTCTCAGATTAACTCCCTTGGAAGTTTGTCTTGCTATTGTTGTTGTCGTTGAAAGGATAATATTTGAGGAAGTAATACTATATGATTTCTAAATAAAAGAAGATGGGATCAAAATGATAAATGCAATATATAAACTTTGAATGTTCATGATTTGATTAGTTATTCATAACTAATATGTGATTTCTATCCCTTCTATATATCATAAAATGACGTAAAAATAATAGTGTAGTAAGACTCTATGACTCTTGGCATATATTCCAAGTTGAATATAATGTTATATTCCCTCTCTCATTGTTATTTCTGAATCATGTCAAAATATACCTTCCATTTTTCTTCCTATTATATTTCATGTTTTATTATCCATATAAAACACTTATGTAACTTTCTTCTTTTACCTCTGTAGTCTTTCGTTGTTACACTACATTGTTTATTTCTGAAACAACTTGTGTATTATACTATTGTCTTATTCTGATATTTTCTTTAAGTATACAATAGCAAGACATTTTGGTATTCTTCCTCCATAATTGTAATGACAGCCATAAATCTGCAACTTCTATTGCTTTCTTTGCTCAAATCATCATTTGATTACACAGTAAGAATATTCTTCGAGGTATCAATGATGTGCAAACATGGTACCTGGCAAGCTTATCATAGCAGTGCATTTTGTTTCTGGTACATTTATTGAGAAAAATGGAAAGAAAACACCAAAATATATGTGAAAATATATGTGAGGGAACTAAAGAAATATGATTCAGACTGCATAGTAATATTTTTAATAAAAATTGGAGGTAGCACCATTGGACTTTGTTTTGCACTTTTATGTTAATTCTGTCAAAAATATCCCTAATAAGTATGATTAGACTTCTTCTAGGTCAGTGGTTCTTAACCTGTGGGTCGGGACCCCATTTGGGGTTGAATGACCATTTCACGGGGGTCGCCAAACAACGCAGTCTGCCATTTTTTCCCCCTTTTCCTTAGCTGTGCTACTCCCTTTTATTCTATTGGCTTTTGAAAGCCAATAGAATAGACTCTCTTGAATAGAGTCTAATTCTATTGGCTTTCAAAAGCCAATAGGAATTGTCCAGGCTGTCTCTGCCCTGCTGAGCCCGCCAAAGTCCCATTCTGCAAACAGTGCTGCAACTTGTCTGCAGCGAAGGCGAGCTGTCTGGAAGTTTCCACCCCTCCCTGCTGAGCAACTACTAAAAATGTAAGTAAAAGAGGGCCAGGGGTGGGAGGTGGGAGGCCGGCGGGCGCAGGAAGGGTTGCTGGCGCGCGTGGGGCCCAGAGGTTGCCTTATTCCCTTGGCCTGGGCCAGCTGGTGGCCCAGCCAGTGGTTGCCCTGCGCTGTCGCTGCCACTTGCCAGCTACGCCTCAGCTGGCACAGGGGGCAGCACCATGCATGCGTGGCGCTCCCGAGCAGGGAAAGTCCTCGACTTACGACCGGTTAGGTAGTCCTTGACTTACGACCGGTTGGGTAGTCCTCGACTTATGACCGGTTGGGGGATCACGGCATTAAAAAGGTTGAGAACCACTGTTCTAGGTAAAACTGTACAGTATTTCAATGTTCTCTTATTTTGTCTGATACAAATCACAAACTCAATTTGATGTCTATGGATATTTATGTCAGTAGCTGTTAAAGAGCAAAGTTCAGAAATAAAAACAGTTTTAAAATGGATATTAAATAGGAGGTGATTGGAATTCCAGATAATTTGTCTGAATTTCCTGTAGAAATCTGAGACAGAGAGAATAAAGAATGAAGTTAAATTCTATTCAATTTTGTTGTGATTAGCATACAGATAGCACTTTTTCATCACTTTTGCTTTTAAACATATTTGATAAATTCTAATTTAAATTGTCTATATGCTTCATTTATAACTTTGTAAAAAGGAAATGATTGAAATATATTTTCTGCCCTCTTCTGGAAGATACTGAAATATCTCTATGTTCAGTATTCAGACTTGGAAGTAATTGTATTATGAGCTATACCAGTCAGATTGATCAATACTAGCAACCCCTTGATATAGAAAATGTACATAGGATAAGAGCAACATCTAGTTAAACAGCTAAGTGAATTTATAAATATTTGTCCCAAAAGTGAAATGCACCATCACATGTGTTGTGTCCTGAGCCTGCAAAGGCAGGCTCAGGACATTGCAATGGTGCCAGGCTGTTGCAAGCTGCCCAGGACCAGACTGAGTGGCGCCGGCTTTGCACGCATGCGTGAGGCGCGGAAGCGCGCCAGTTTGTTACCTTTTTGCCCGGGGATTCTATTAAAGGAGGCAGAGAGGTCTGCGAGCCTCAGAGTTGTGTCGGAGGGAAAACTACTGAGAATAAAAGGCTGTTGGAATTACAGAATGTGTTCTCTTCATTCGCCGTTGACTCGAGGACTCAACAACACTGGCGACGAAGGTGGGATGGCTTACAAGAACAAAGAAGAAGATTTGTAAGCTTATCCTAAGAGTCCTGGAGAGAGGAAGATGGCGTTAAACTCAGCACCTGGCCTGCCAGTACAGCGTCGCTGGAGGTAAGCTGGCTGATAGACCCCTTCTTAGAGTAAGAGGAAGAATGGTGAAGATAGGGAGACTGTCTGAATTCGATGTGACTCACCCAGAAAGATGGGAGTCTTATGTTGCTAGAGAAGAAAATTACTTTAGAGTAAATCAAGTAAGAGAAGATGGCTTGAAGGCCACTACTTTGCTGTGTGTCTGTGGTCAAGATGCATTTGAAATTGCAGAAAATTTGGCAGCCCCTGCTTCTCTTGAATCTGTCACTTACACAGATTTAAAGAAGTTATTGAAGGAACATTTTCAGCCCAAGTTGTCTGTTATTGCGTGGAGACACACGTTTGAACAGAAGGATCAAAGAGCTGGTGAATCAGCCAAAGAATACATTGCAGCCTTGAGAAGAGCAGCAAAGCCTCGTGACTTTAAAGATTTAGAAGAAAAGCTGAAAGACCGATTTGTATGCGGGCTTAGGAACAGAGACTTGCAATAGAGACTCTTTGCAAAAGAAGACATTTCCTTCCAATATGCCTTGAGAGAGATCACTGCAGAAGAGGCAGCAGGTGGGGCAGTCAAGAATATGAGGCCTATCAGGAAAAACCCAGAAGCAGTCTCCGTGCACCATGAGGGAGTCCAGGAGAGCTCGGAGGAAGATCCTGAAGATGAGGTGGATCATCTCTACCCATCCAGAGAAAGGAAGCAGAAGGAAAGCAAAGAAAAGTCTTCAGCTGTACCCAAGTGCTTCGGGTGTAGAGGTTGCCACAAGAGGACTGACTGCAGGTTCCGTTCTGCAATCTGTAGAGCATGTGGCAAGCAAGGCCACATAGCAGCTGTGTGTCTGGGCCATCAGAAGGTACAACCCCGAGAAGAATTGCGCCTGAAAGGTACCAGGGTCCCCAGCCAAAACAGGGTGGGTTTCTGTGCATCATGTAGAAGCATCCATAGGTCAGGCACACACAGGCCACTTAAAAAGAAACTGTCACTTAAGGTGAAGTTGCAAGGAGTTCCATTGGTCATGGAACTGGATACTGAGTCTGCCCTTTCAATCATTTCTATCCACACTTTCAGAAAGATTTGCTCTAGCAGTGGGTTCCAGGCCAAGCTTAGGCCATCCAATATAGTCTTAACAGACTTTCAAAATTCCAAGGTGTGTGTTAAGGGGGAGGCCACCCTTACAGTACACTACAAGGATTTTGAAGGTCCATTAGATGTATTGGTAGTTGGGGGTGAACGAACAAGTCTCATTGGACTCGATTGGTTTGAGGCCTTGGGAATCCAAGTTACAGGACTAAACAATTTGCAAACGCCAGGCCTACAAGAAGTCTGCAAAGAGTTTGCAGATGTCTTCAGCCCCCAGCTAGGAGCTTACAAAGCCCCCCTCCAGTTTCTTTGAAGCTGGACCCCACTGTCACTCCAATTAGGGTAAAAGCAAGGAGAGTACCCTTTGCTTTAAAAGGAAAAATTGATGCTGAATTGGACAAATTGATCCAGCAAGGTATTTTAGAACCTGTTGACTCAAGTCCATGGGAAACCCCCATAGTTACGCCTCTCAAGGCTAATGGGGACATTCGCATCTGTGCAGACTACAAATGCACTCTAAATAAGGCATTGCAACAGCATGCATATCCTATACCTGTAGTCAGCCATATTTTGGCCTCCCTCAAAGGGGGGCATGTTTTTGCAAAGCTAGATTTAGCACAGGCTTATCAACAGTTACCTGTTGATGAAGCTGCTGCTGAAGCACAGACCATTGTAACTCATAGGGGGGCATTCAAAGTCAAAAGACTACTGTTTGGAGTAAATATAGCTCCTGGAATCTTCCAAAGTGTAATGGAAAACACCCTGAGGGGTATACCAGGGGTTTGCCCCTATTTTGATGATGTTCTTATTGCAGGAGAATCCACTCAGAATTTAGCTGAGAGATTGAGGGCTGTTCTGCTGCATTTCGGAAAAACAGGTCTCAAGCTTAAAAAAGACAAATGCAAAATTGGAGTGTCTTCTACAGATTTCCTGGGATTCAGAATAGATGCCAGGGGTATTCACCCTGCTAAGTCTAAATTAAAAGCTATACTGCAAGCTCCTAGGGCTAAGTCTAAAGCTGAGTTACAAGCTTTTCTGGGCCTCCTGAATTTTTACAATGCTTTCATATCTAACAAAGCTAATGTAGCAGAGCCACTTCATAGACTTCTAGACAAATAGGCAGTGTGGCAGTGGTCACAAACACCTGAAAAAAGCTTCAATGAGGTCAAGGCCTTACTTACATCAAATGATGTGCTTGCACATTTTAATGAAACTCTTCCTGTGTGCATCGCTTGTGATGCTTCCCCTTATGGGGTGGGAGCTGTACTTAGCCACTTAAGAGCTGATGGAACTCAGGTTCCTGTTGCATATTACTCCAGAACCTTGTCCTCTGCTGAGCAGTACTACGCTCAGATAGATAGGGAAGCCTTGGCCATTGTTGCTGGAATTAAAAAATTCCATGATTTTCTATATGGCAGACATTTCACGGTCTATACTGACTATAAACCTCTGTTGGGGTTGTTTACCATAACCAAACAAACTCCCCATATCATCTCCCCTAGAATGCTGAGATGGTCTATCTTTCTGTCAGCCTATGATTTTTCATTGGTTCACAAACCTGGCAAGGAAATGGGCCACGCTGATGGCCTAAGTAGATTACCTTTACAAATGGTGGAGGCTGCCCCTGCCCCTGCCATCAACATTCTTTCCATTCAGGCGTTGCCTGAGTCTCCCTTAAATGCCAGGGATGTGGCTGCTGAATCAGCCACAGATCTCACACTCACCCGTGTGTTGTCATGGGTTTTGTCTGGATGGCCTGAGAGTTGTCCAGGTACTGAGTTCCAGAGTTTCTGGCTCAAGAAGCATGAGTTATCCACTTTCCAGGGTTGTCTGTTGTGGGGCAGCAGAGTTGTTATTACTACCTCAATGAGACCTAGAGTCTTAGCTTCCCTTCATGAGGGTCATCCTGGCATTGTCAGGATGAAGGCGCTTGCGCGTAGCCATTTATGGTGGCCAGGTTTAGACAGGGAAATAGAGGCCCAAGTGCATGGATGCCACTTGTGTCAGAGCTCACGCCCTGAAATGCCTCAGGCTCCTGTGCATAGATGGCAGGAGACACAGTCACCTTGGTCAAGGGTGCATGTAGATTACGCTGGGCCCTTTCAGGGACAATTCTTCTTGGTCCTTGTTGACAGCCATTCAAAGTGGCTTGAGGTTGTTCCTGTCTCTTCCACCACTGCTGCCAAGACCATTCAAGTACTGAGAGGGATTTTTGCTGCACATGGCCTCCCCGATGTTCTGGTTTCTGACAATGATCCTCAATTCACTTCTTTTGAGTTTCAGGCTTTCTTGCAGGCCAACATGATTCGTCATGCAACTTCGGCACCATTCCACCCTTCCACCAACGGTATGGCTGAGCGGATGGTTCGCACCACCAAGGATGCTTTAAAGAGACTGACCTACGGAGACTGGCACCACAGGTTGGCAGACTTTCTTCTTGTTTACCGCACCATACCTTCCACTTCCACTGGGAAGAACCTGGCTGAACTCCGCTGGGGGCGCAAACTGATCACCAAACTTGACAGGTTGCATCCGGACAGACTGCCTCCTAGGGTCACCCAACCCAGGGCACCGTGGTGTCTGCAAGTGGGTGCCCCAGTATGGACCCGGAACTATGGGCCCGGTCACCTGTGGGTTCCTGCTATAGTATGCAAAGTCACTGGTCCATTGTCCTACGAGGTTTCCTTGGACGACGGTAGTGTCCTTCGGCGGCATATCGATCAGCTGCGTATGAGACTGGACTTACCCTCTGCAACTCCTGGGCTTTCTCCAGGGGGGAGGGGGACCACTGTGGGCAAAGGGAAGGGTATTGGCAGCAGCCGAGGCCAAACGGAGAAGCCGAAGAAGGCCTGTTCCAAGGTTCCGCAAGTGTCCCTAACAGGAATTCAGGGTAACAAGAAATAATACAGGCACCAGTGCCTACTCCAGCCAGGGAGTCACCCACGGGGCATACTCATCATTCACAACCACAATTCAGCACTCCAAGCAGGGAGAATAACCAGGAGCATCCAAACAACCCAAACAATGCAAGAGAACTGGCACACAAACAATTAAGCTGGCCCAGTACTGCTACTGCTTCCAAAAGGACGTCTACACACAGGGAGATAGTCAGAGAGGCAAATCCTGATTCTAGCACCTCCGGCATAGAATGGGGGGGCTACAGAGTATTGCAGAAACCCCAGACAATCCCGTTACGAAGCTTGGGAGTGAAGGGATGCGTTCCCTTGATAGGTCCATTGTGGACTTGGCGAGTTCTACAGAAATGCCAAATACTGGCAGGCACGTAGAGGGGCCCGAGAGCCTACAGTTAGGCAGGTCAACCAGGTTCAGTGGGGAGAAAGTCCTGGTCTGACGAGCCCAGTGGGCAAGCAAGCAGACCAGGCAACAGGACACAGTTCACGGGGACCACCAGGGTTTAAAAGAGGAGGCAACTCCACTCCAACCACTGCACAAGAGGAAGTAGGGGGTTCTCAGAACCTGAGGAGGTCACAGAGAGTAAAAAGATCTCCCAAATACCCTGAAGACTTTGTAACCCTGCTGTCAAAGCAAGGAAAGTGAGAGGGTGCCTGCTGTTGTTGGGGGAACTCAAAGTGCGAGTGTTGGGCGCTTAATTCCAAAAGAATAGCCTGGTACCATGCTGTAATGTGGCTAGTGAGTAGCTGCAACAGATGTGCAGGTTCCCTGGGTTGGCACACCATGCTCGTGTTGAGGTCGCGTATAACTACCTATATAGTTAATAAGTCTCATCCGGGGGGGAAGGGGTGTTGTGTCCTGAGCCTGCAAAGGCAGGCTCGGGACGTTGCAATGGTCCCGGGCTGTTGCAAGCTGCCCGGGACCAGACTGAGTGACGCCGGCTTCAGGCATGGAAGCGCGCCAGTTTGTTACCTTTTTGCCCAGGGATTCTATTAAAGGAGGCAGAGAGGTCTGCGAGCCTCAGAGTTGTGTCGGAGGGAAAACTACTGAGAATAAAAGGCTGTTGGAATTATAGAATGTGTTCTCTTCATTCGCCATTGACTCGAGGACTCAACAACATGGATGCATTTTTATGAAGTTGCAGATGGTATGCTAATATTTTAATTGGCCCTCAGTAAGATAAGATAAGAATTAAGGCACTGAGGTAGAATGATAGAACCTGCAGAGAGTTTTGGGGGCTGGTCAAGGTTACAGATTTTTAGGTTTTTATATGTTTTTATAGTTTTAGTTTTATTGTTGAAAATAACACAGTTGTTTTAAGATGGATAGCCATGCAATTTTTGTTTAAAACAAAGAAAATTCCAAGTTCTCTTTTAAGGCAAGGATGCAAAATTTGTTTAATACCACAGGCTTCTGAAATACAACTCCCATCTTCCCCAGCCATAGTCATTGGGAAGGACACAGGGACTTGTAGTTCAGCTATAGGTCTACTATGGATGGCTGCAATCTTCTATTCTTTTGATAAGAATTTCTTCATGATTGAATTGCATAGTAAAATATACTTGGAGATAAATAAATCTAAATTCCTTGAACTTCAGTATTTGTATTGTGTTTTTAAGCTATGCAGCAAGTTTTGCCAGCAGTAACAAACTAACATATCAATTTGCTCAGAATGAAATAAATCAACAACTTCCATCATGTTTCCATTCTTATTATGGTTAAAATATATGCAAAGGCAACCTGAGAAAGCTGCATATTCTCAGAGTCTTGAGACTCTGCTCCAGCACTTTGAGATGGGACATTACATTTACACCATCATACTCCACAAAGGGCTCCTACAAATATTTTTGTCAGGTCTATAATGTATATGGCTTTCTTTCAAAGTATGTGTGGACTCATTTATGAACACTTTCTAGGAAATCACTTTACTTGATGGTAGTGAGGCTAGAAAAGCTGACTTTATGCCATCTTGTATCTGTGAAATAGGTATTAATTCTTGTACTCTATTTCAATAGTATTGAAATAGCATTATCTGGTTATAGTAGTAATGCACTGATTTTGAATATTGGAGAAAATTAAATGCAATAACACAAGATTAAAAAGTAGTTACAGGGAATAGTAAAAGGGAAGATTTAAAAATATGAAAGCACTATTTCTGCAGAAGAAAATATAGTTTTACTATTATAATTCATACAATATTATGCTTTCACAGCTATGTAACACTTTCCATTTGCAATAACTTTGAATTAGGAACAGTTGCACATATGCCCTGAGCAAGCAAAAGTATTGATTCGATCAAAATCTTTCTTTCTGGAGTTTCTTACTAGGAATAGTTTTGTCAGTTCTGCTAACCTTATATGAGGTTATTCATGTTGTTGCATTGTGTTCTGCAAGCATCAGCACCTTGTGTCAACACCTTGTCAGCACCATGTATAATTTTTCAAAATTCCTTAAACCTAAAAGTTATATGATTGGTATTTAGCCTGTATAAAATAGTGGGTCAGGGGTCTGAACAGTATAAATGCAGAATTACGCTTTCTACAGTTAGAATCAACATTTACTCTAGATCCTTTTTGCTGCTTAGTTGTAGCAGCGAAAACACTTGCTGGTTCAATTTGCTTTCAGTTCTTTCCTTAGCAAACTTACAGAATGAGAAAGTCACCTTGTCATTTTTGTTGCTATAATAATGCTTGCAAAATATAAAATGCTATGTTTCTAGTGTTCCTCTAAACCACTCTGACTCCTGTCAGTCAGACTTTGAGCTTGAAAAACCATCAGGCCATCAACATGTCACTGTGTTAAAAGCATGGCAATTTGGGGTACTTAGAGTTTCCTTTGGAAACAATAGAAGTATTATTTTCAAGGGAAACTAAAAGCTTGGCATATGGTTAAGGTCGTTCTTTAAAATTGATATGTTGAGACTCATACTGATGAATTTTAGAGTGCTGGGACTATTTTGTTGCCTTCCATCATGTGAAATATACCTGGGTTGGGTGGGGGTAGAGGAGGAAATGGTGAAGATCTTGCAGAAATGAGATGCTGATCTAACAGACTCAGTTTATGTACAGAATGGAAGGAATACATTATCTACCATACTTTTTGACAGAAAAAAACATTTTTTAATGTTCACCTTCCTCTTAATGTATAAATATAGTTTGTAGATACATTTGTGTGAACTCTCACTTCTAAATTAATGTAAACCTGCTGCATAATACTTCCCATAATTTGCTAAAAAGCAAGAAATACCTTGATACACTTCCACTCTCACAATCGCATCATAGCTGTTCCCAGATACGATTATATATCCTGTCACTTCTTTAGCTACTGCCAGAGTCACAGTATCTGAGTGCTGCATGAGATTAATTTTCTTATGAAGCAGAGCACATTCAGTATTACAAGAGGCACTTGAAAGGGAAAATCTTTACAACTTCTATATTTTTAAAGTAATTAATTTTTTTTCCCTGGGAAGTAACACACAATTGTTAACCAAAACCACTTATCTCACAAAAACTTTCTGATTTTTTTAAATCTCCCTTTCTTAGATATTAACATGTCCTGATTATTTGGTCCAATTCATCTATTAAAATGCTCATTATGAGATAATAGGAAGTAGTTCTGGATTCTAACCTAAAAAAGGCAGCCCTCAGGTTCCTTCCCATCTGTTCTTAGTAACTGCAGAAGAAAAAGAAGTGTAAATTGCTAAAATAATCCACACTTAAGGCCAATTGATCCAGAATGGGACGCTCATGGCTACACTTTGAGAGAAGAGGTGTTAAGACGTTCTTTATTTTTAGAAGTTGAAGCAGTAACACTAATTTAATGTGGTATGACTATCAAACCACAGTCTCTCCTTTGCCATAAGTTTCTGCTGGATGAAGCCAAACTTTCAGGTAATTCAGCATATGTAAGTATTTGATCCAGTTGTAATTACTACTCATTTACTACTGTTATAAGTTTGAACAGTCGCTGAATGGGTGGCCCTTAAATGAGGACCACCTGCACAACTTTGTACATTTTTTCTGATATGCTCAGTATTATAGACCTAAGGAAAGCAGCAATATTTTAATTTCACTAGTATAGGCTTTCCCTTTCTTTGTTCACTGCCACCTGGCATCCTGTAGGCCTACCTAATCTAGAAAACTCAGAAATCCCATATGTAGAGCTGAAAACCTGATCAGCCAAAGTCATTGAAGTCAGGTATTCTTGTATATATTCATAAGAATAGGCTTCAGAAGAATTAACAAACGGGTATTCATATTGGAAATTATTATGATATGACCAAAGGGGAATGGAATATTTTAAAAAGTATTTTATAAGCTCTTCGTGAAATACCTGTAAATTTCGAATAAGACTGTTAGCTTTCTGTTCCATTAACCTATGCAGAGATAATTTCGGCTGAGTGTTTTTGTACTGTTCAAAGTATTTTAGTTTGTGTATGTAGGAAACCATACCCCTATTATTTTCATTTGGCTTCTTCAGAACCATTTGAATAAATTCCTCCCCTGTGGCCACTTCCATATTACTTGGAGAAACTGGCTTTGAGTTGGTTGCAAACTCTTATTCACAAGGGGTTACTAGTTTTCCATAATATAATTCCGAATATACTTTTAATGCAGTTCTTTCCCTTTTCTCCCCATTTATTCCTCTCTCTTTTGTTAGATTACACTAAATACTGTTTTTATATCCAAAGTGAATGAAAAATGATGCTGCAGACAATAAAAGCCACTGGTATGCATTTATATTTTATGTTGATATAATAAAAATTGCACACACATACAAACATTCAAACTTACAGTTGCCCTTCAGTCTAGTAAGGAATTTCTTCTGAAAATGGAGGAGCTCTTTATTTGTAGCCATTTATTTAGACACAATTTTATATATAAAAAAGGGAGAAAAATCAACTTTCCAGAATGAAAGCAAAAAATGCTATTAATAAAGGGGAATATTTTTAGCTCAGAATTGACATGAGGGATCCTTGATGCTCTCTGAGCTTGCTTGTTTTCTTGCAGATGTTTTATTACCCAACACTGACAGGGCAAGTCACCAAAATATAAGCTCACAACAAAGTACTCCTTACTAGCACTGATGATGTTACCTAGTTTGGATGATGAAATGTCTGCAAGAAAACAAGCAAGCTCAGAGAGCACCAAGGACCTTTTTAAAATTGACATACTGGTTAAACAAAGATCTTGATTAATTCCCCTTATGGAAGTTATATGGTTTCATATAAAAAGGGAATAAAAATTGGACTACTTGTCAAACAGTATTATACTCTGTAACTCTTAAGGAGTTAGATGCTATAAACTTGGTTTTAAAAGCTAATGCCATTGATTTAAGGATTACAGAATTTATTCTAAATTCCTTAGGCTACTGAACAGATCATCATTTCACAGGGCATTTTCTGCCTGTAGGACATGACCCTCTGATATCTTGCTTCTTCATTTGACCCTTGTGATGCAGTTTTCTTCTTGTGAAGCCCACAGAGTACTGTGGAAGAGGACCTAGAGCAGGACATTAGTGTCCAATACAATGATTAATATATCCCTGGTGCAATAAGGGCAATGTTGTGTTGTGATCATTTGGCTTGGAGTGCATGACCTCTATTTTTTAATTCTATAGTTTCAAATGGTGATCTTGTTGGAGTGCTTGATTATTTAAAGGTGAAAGAATCAGTTGCTTATTGTCTATCATTTTAATTTAACATGTAGCATAGATGACATGGAGATCCATGATAGGTTCTTTTTGTACTTTCTGCATATTCATTTCAAAATTCAGTATGCTACTTAAATTAATCTGAGCAGCAAGTATAAGCTTTAACAGCGTAAACAATACAATGCTAATTATAATTGGAGCAAATACGTCTTCTTTTAAATATTTGAATTCCTTATTATGCTAGGTCAGATTAGTGTCACTTCTGTCATTTTTCCATGTCTAAATCTGATAGTTATTTTATTTATTAATATGTATTTTCTTTAGAGTACCACATATTAAATTGTCCCAAAGGTGCTTTTTCAAAAAGCAACTGGACTTCCTTTGTTTTTTCTTGAAGATGTTTCACTTCTCATCCATAAAGCTCCTTGGATTTAAGCTTCATGGATAAGAAGTGAAACATTTTCAAGGAAAACAAAGAAAATCCAGTTGCCTTTTGAAAAAGCACCTTTGGGACAACCATGACCTGGATGACTGAGAATCTCCATAGCCACATGTTAGGTTTTTTTTTCCCTTGTGTCTTCAAGAAAAAGACTGCCTAGACTATTCTTTGCAGTTTTCTTGGCAAGATTTCAGAAATGGTTTGCTACTGCCTCGTTCCCAGGTTGAGAATGACTAATGCAAGATTATCCAACTGACTTTGTGCCTAAGGCAGGACTAGGACTCATGGTTTCTCTATTCTAGCCTGATACAGTATAAGACAATACACTTCATTTAAGCGTTCATCTTACCTATAAGACAAATCATGTTCTAAAAATTATCTGTATGCAGTATTATTATTATTTTGATGCATATAGATTAAAGCTGCAATTAACATTCCATTTTAACAATCCGACAAAAACCACAAATACCCTTAGCAAGAATAAGTAGAAGAGCAAGTAAGTAAGTGAGAAAAATGCTGAGAAGGCAAACAAAGTGTAAAAAGAAGGTATGAAATAAAGAGTGTGAAAATAATAATTAGAAAGGGTAATAAAATGGAGTGTAGCAATGTGCACCAGAATGTGGTAATGGAAGTGACAGGGGCTACAGAATTACAATAAATGTTAGGCATAATTTTCTATAATGAAATGAATAAATATCTCTCCAGTAAGTTTGCATACAATAAAAACATCCTCAACATCATCATCAACTTGCTCACTGGAATTAGTTTCAAATCCTAATATCTGTCCAGTTGATGCTAGACTGGGAACTTTACAAGGATACAGTTGTTTTAATAAGTAGATTCGTTGTAAAAAGTAGGAAAACTGTTAAAGAAGATTGACCATTGCCAGTGTAAAATGCAAGCCTTATTTATAATGTAACCAAAGTTCAGTTATGCGTCTGACTGTGCCTCGTAAGGACCAATTTTGTCTTGAGCTGTTTTCCTCTGACCTAGACAGATCTAGTTCTTATAATACCTGTGTATTTTCCTCCTTTCAATTCTATTATGGTATTATAGTTGAATATCTCCAAGCTTTGCAGACATAAATATGTGGAAAGTGACATTGCCCTCAAATGTGATTCCTTTTTAGTGATCGGCATATCTTAAAGTTCTTGGACATATGAGTTCATTCTCCAATTTTATCCCACTAAGATAGAAAAGCAATAGCAGTTAGTTTACCATCTCCCAGTAAATATGATTAGCTTGTAAGGCCAAAGCTAAGAAAAGAATGAGCCATAAAATCTAATCAATCCTAGACCAACCTTGTGTAAAATGAATTAGTCTTCCAGGTTGGATGGAAAGATGCTGAGATTATGACAACTGTGAGAAACAAAGTCAATCTTCCTGAAAACAAATGGAGAACATTGTTCATATCAGAATACAGAATAACAGAGTTGAAAGGAATAATGAAGGTCTTCTACTGGGTCTTCTCCCTGTTTGAGAAAAAGACCCTATACCTATATCAGTGCCATATCAATCAAAGGGACCCATGAGTTCAGATTTCAACAACTGAAACTTGAACTTTTTTGGGGGGGCATGTTCTAGATTGTATGGAAGCTTTTGTGTGTACAGCTGTGTAGGCAAAGGCTTTCAGTTTCTAAAATTTGCACTGTATTTATTGAGATGGGCTCTTCACCAGCATCAGACAATGACTTTACAGATAGAAGGAGATACTTATTACCTGATATTATCAGGTTTATCCTTGCTCTAATACCTGAATGGTAGTGAATTCCCATAACAAAAGTTGCTTTAGAATTTCAGAATGTTTCAGAATGTTTAGAAATCAAGCATTGTTGAAGTAACTTTATTGCCCTGGCTCTGTGAGCAAGTAAAGCTGACAAAATTAAATTAATGTATAATCTTGAGAGGGGATTGTATGTTTAGAAGTGTTAATATCACTTTATAATGCCTTGGTAAGACCACACTTGGAATATTGCATCCAGTTTTAGTTGCCACAATATAGAAAATATGCTGTGACTCTGAAAAGAATACAAAGAAGAGCAACAAAGATGATTAGGGGGCTGGAGGCTAAAACATATGAAAAATGGTTGCAGGAATTGGTTATGTTTAGTCTACTGAAAAGAAGGACTGGAGTGACATGACAGCAGTGTTTCAATATCTAAGGGACTGCCACAACGGCAAGGGGTCAATCTATTCTCAAACCTGAAGGCAGAACAAGAAGTGAGGATCAACCTAGAACTGAGAAATTTCCTGACAATTAGAATAATTATTCAGTGGAATGACTTGCCTCCAGAAGTTGTGGGCGCTCCAACACTGGAGGATTGGACAATCATTTGTTTGAATAGTATAGGGTTTCCTGTCTGATATAGAAATATATCAGGCAGGGGGCAGGGAGTTAATAATAATAATAATAATAAAGTTGGAAGGGACCTTGGAGGTCATTGAGTCCAACCCCCTGCTCAGGCAGGAACCCTACACCATTTCAGACAAATGGCTGTCCAGTCTCTTCTTTAAAACTTCCAGTGTTGGAGCATTCACCACTTCTGGAGGCAGGTTGTTCCACTGGGTAATTGTTCTAACTGTCAGGAAGTTTCTCCTTAGTTCCAAGTTGCATCTGTCCTTGATCAGTTTCCATCCATTGCTTCTCGTCCTGCCTTCAGGCGCCTTGGAGAATAGCTTGACTCCCTCTTCTTTGTGGCAGCCCCTGAGATATTGGAACACTGCTATCATGTCCCCCCTCATCCTTCTCTTCGTTAAACTAGACTAGATGTCCTCCATGGTGCCTTCCAACTCTATTATTCTGTTAAGATACAAACCACACTATGTAACCCATAATTGTAGCTTACCAAGGAACAATGATTTAAAAATCCATGTCTTAATGCAGACTAAGAACACAATCTGCTGTTTAAAGATTAACAATGAGATCTATGGAACCTATTTTCCTGAAGGACCAGCAGCTTGTTCGGTAAAGCATCACCATTCCCTTCTGATTTTTTCTTGCTTATGGATGAACTTTTAATTAGCATATTCATGGTTAACAAGAGACAAGAGAAATGGATGCTTAAGATTCTGTAGCTAATTAACAACAAATAATGTGATAACATTTTCCTCTTGCTAAGCTGGTCCTAAAACTTTAATATTTATTAGCATTTATTTCTTTCTCCAATTTTTTACTTCCAGGATAGTATTATTTGAGTTATGTCTAATATTTGTATATCAAGGCTACATTTGAAGTTACTTTCCTGAAGAAAACACTTGATAGAGTAGATTTATAAAGGTGCTTTCATATTTTTAGCATAGTTTGCTGTTTAATACGTGACTGTTTTTCTCCTCCAACACCAGCAGAATATTATTTGAGATAGTTTCCTGTCTGCAAAATGTGAATAATATTTAAAGGCAGTAAATTTCCTTTACTTGCAGTATATAGGATAGGAATGGAGAAGGTTTTTTTTCCTCTAACTGAAGCAGTTTAACACAATATCCATACAGCCAGACACAAAAGTTAGGAAATCTGATCTAGGAAAAAACTGGATGCTTATGTGCAGCAGTCAAATACTGTATGTTTAATGAGGGCTTCTAATTTATTAAAAAGCTGAAAATAGGGTGCCTTTTTCATTCTAGTCTGATTTTAGAAGCTGTCCCACTTCTCTTAATCTGAAGGGAAAGGCTGACCTCCAAAGCTCCTCCCTTTTTTCATAAAGAACAGATGATGCAGGAGGATAGCAGAATGCATTGATGTTGTAGAAATTGGATTTCCGTGTTCTTCTCATGCATGCTGCTCACATAACAATACAGAACTGGAATGGTTCTAGGACCATTTTTTTGTGGTGCACACTAAAGAATAAAAACAAGAAATCCATTTTTCTCATAGCTCAGCATCGCTTCTGTTTCCATCATGGTATCAGGCTTCTTCTGACAGGCTGGACTGAAAACAGATAACAAACACTCAAGGACACAGTGTCTTCTGATAAGATGATTTATTATAGAAAAGCAAAGAAAGCAATCCCTCTTTCCAGTGAAATCAAGCTTCACATTTTTGTACTTCAATTCTCCTCCCTGCACGATGAACCAGTATGTTGCTAGTGGATTGCTCTGGTATCAAGTTGCATGTTTGTGACTGTGAAATTGCTCTCACATATGATATTCAGGCTGTGTGCTTTAAGAAGGAAAAGGGTTGATTGGTAACTATGGGATTCTTTCCTGGTTAATATTTATATGAGATGATAATTAATTGGGACATTCAAAAAGCCTTTTTTATCTGTTTGGTCAGTTTAACAAGCCTCAATTCTTATAAACAATATCACTGATACTGGGATCTGTATTTTTCATTACTGCTAAGAGAGAGAGAGAGAAAGAGAGAAAGAGAGAGGGGGGGAGAGGGAGAGGGAAATTTAATTTGCCTGCTGGGTACAAATACTCTTTGCTTGTTATTTATTTCTTTCGTTGAAGTTGATTTGGATTCGAAGAGACTTTCTGAAAGGTCAATTGGCCTGTTGCTAACATAGGTCCTGCTGTACTTGAGATTTAATGTGTTCTACTTGAAAAGGGGAGCTAGACACAAACAGGGACATAGGCTAAAACATTTACTTTAAATATAACTTGAAGTAGGGAGATATTGGTTGTAACCTTCAGGGAGGTTGAATGAAGCAGCTTTTAAAATTTTTGTTCTTTATGTTTACTTGGAAAAAGGAAGAAAAATGATGCTTCTTACAAATGTTATATGTCAAATAAAAGGCACTAAAACCTGCGTACATGCATCTATATTTCTATGGAAACTAAATGTCTTCTGTGTAGTTCACGTAATGTATTTTTTTTAAGTTGATACTTTGATTCACCAAATCAATACTGCTGTTCTGAGTGCCCTAATTCATGGTTTATTATTTTACATTCACTTGTTCATTTATTTATTTTAGTCAGTTTGACCCACAAATCCTGGCATACATAATAGCATGGTAAGCATTTTAAAAACCTAAATTACTTCATTACATAAGAGCAGAATTAAGACCACTCACTTGAAACCTCCATTGAACCGACTGATGACTTTTAAAGGAGACATTCAGGAGTTTTACAATTGTGAAAGGAATAGAAGTGGGTCAACATGTCCATTCTTTACATTTTTCAAATAAAATTTGAAACCAGAATCTTTTTAAAAAAAATGCTCATAGAATAAATAAATAGTTAGGCGAAGATCACCGCATTAATTAAATCAATTCCTTATTTAAAGTCCTTTTAATTTTGATGAACATTAAACTCAACTAACTTTATCTTGATTCAGCTCTGAAACTCTTCTACAACTCCTAAATATAATAATAATAATAATAATAATAATAATAATAGTAAGAAGAAGAAGAAGAAGAAGAAGAAGAAGAAGAAGAAGAAGAAGAAGAAGAAGAAGAAGAAGAAGAAGAAGAAGAAGAAGAACAACAACAACAACAACAACAACAACAACAACTAAAGTAGAGCCATGAAATCTTTTGGCTGTCAGGGGCTGCATTTAACTGGGGGATGGGGGAAAAAGGGAATGAAGCAGCAGTGAATGGGGGGGGATGCAAAGTCATACATAAACATGCATTATATTTGTTTTGCTTTGTGGAGTTTGATTAATTTTTTTTCTTTTTTTGTTTTATGTTTTTCTTTTTTCATTTTTAATATGTATGACTGTCTTAGGGTCTTAACACTATAGTGCAGTAGTGGCGAACCTATGGCATGGGTGCCAGAGGCTGCACTCAGACCCTCTCTGTGGGCACGTGCACCATCGCCCCAGTCATAGACCTTCACCTAGGTTTTATAAAACCTTTTCGCTTTAGGCCTCCGCCGCCATGTGCAAAAAAAAAAAAAAGGTTCAATCAGTCAATTTCAACAAGATCCTGCAAAGTTGGAATCGATTGATTGAACTTTTTAGTCCCACCCAGTCTGCTGTTACCACTGCAGTCATGCCCACCCAATGGGCCACACCCAGCCAGCACCTGACAATGCATAAATGGGTTTTCGGTTGCAGTTGGGGCACTCAGTCTCTAAAAGGTTCGCCATCACTGCTATAGTGTTTTACACTTCAGAATTATTCAAGCTTTATTGTTGTTTGTTAATTCCATGGCAAAGCACAGGATAAGCATGGTCTAAATTTAAAGATCAGGTACCCAGGGTTATAGTTTCATCCTGTGATATTAAAGCAACTGTCATCTTGGTCTGTATTGCCTCATAACCATGTTGGTCTACAGACCCTCATAATTACATTATCCAACTGAACTGATATGCAGTATGTAGTTAAAGTGCTATTTGTTCCCAATAATGTGATGTCTTCTGAATCCACGCTGGCATATGAGATGTTTGGAAGGCAAATTTTGGAGTAAACTTGCTCACATCCCCGCTAATATAGACTATATTAGAATTAGACTCTAATGGTTACAATGACATTGCTTTTCCATTTGTGATGTCTGATTTTATTTCTGAATTTGTAAATAAGCTACTGGAAGGAAATGATTAACTCCCTACCCCTAAATTTATTTCTATTAAGGCATACGACATTTTATATAAGCTGGTATCAGCTGGGGATGCTTTTAGATTTTGTTTTTGGAAAGTGAGGCAGTTAATATTACCAAGAATGGCTTTTCAGCTATGACTTTGTTGGCAAAGGAAGCTCTAACTATAATAATTAATGCCTAAATTGTTCTGAAAGGAAGTTCTGTCAGCCTAATCTTCATTGAATTTTCTAAGGGAAATGCCTAACAGACTAGAATAGTTTTTTCAAGCACTTCTGAAATTTCTTAGCTAACCAGCTTTTAACCACATACCCATATTAGACATGCCATTCACAGACATTATGTACCTAGGGATGATCTCATTCAGAATTCTAGGAGAGCCTTTAATAATTGCACTTTTACTCTTATCCTGAATGCATTTACCAAACAAATAGAACTAGGGGTAACAGCCTTATTTTTGAGAAACACTCATAATAAGTGTCATAATTTAGCTGTTGCTGACTGTGAAGGTGCACCCATTATAGTATATTCCCTTTCTCTGGCTTTTGGTGATCTGTATAGTTAAGCCATAAAAATCCAAAATAGATTTCAGTGTTCCATTCATTAAGTGAGGAAGGAAGGAAGCAAACAATAGAAGAAACTATGCAAAAATTCTTAAGCAAGTCTTTGGAGTAACACTGAGCTTCTATATCTAAATACAAAAAAAAAAGTTTACAACCCTGTTCGAAACTGGGCCACATGAACAGCAGGAAAGCCTGTGCATGCAAATTTCCACTCAGGTGAGCAGAGGGCACTTGAGCAGAGGGTGCTTGTGCTTATGCATGAAGCTCCACTCGCACGAGTGTAGCTTTGTGCACACACACTTGCCACTGCTCACATGAGTGGAGGTTTGTATGGCCTGGTTTTGAATAGGCACAATCCAGTAGTGGGCCATATCCAGGGGGTGGGAACCCTTGATCTAGACAATAAATTGAATGAAGAAATGTAGAATTCCAGAGTTCTAGAATTCATGTCTCCCTGCTTGTTTTGGAGAGTGGTGGGTGGTAGGTTTTTCTCCCCACAGGCAGATGACACCTGATGGAAGAATAATGGAAGAGGCAGAAAATACACTACTTGCTGCCCTGAAATTTCCCACTTTAAGTGTAGGGTATGGAAGCCCAGTGAAGCTTAGAAGAGCAGGCAATGCAAATTGTGTTGATGTATGATTAAAGGAAGGGACTTAAAGTATCCCAACAGCAGGTCCTATGTGCAACAACACATGGATGCTCCAGAAATATCCTGTCCCACAAATCAAAGTCTGGAAAAACAATGAAAAATTACTTCATGATGCATTATAAACAAAGATAGCACTATATGTTTTGTATTATAATAGCTTTTGGATTCATTTCAAAGTTCTGGATTCTGTGTATTCTTACAGTCAGGAAGGCCTATCCATTATTGACTGGCATACATGTCCACTATCAAGTGTAGCGCATTAAGTGGTAGTTCTTTTGCAAGATGAAAAAAAAAATCTGAACATTGAAGACACTTAGGAAAAATGGCAAAGCATATTCTAGCCTTGGGCATATTGTGAGCAGTTTTTGCCATTTGAGAAAGTTCAAGGCAAGACAAAAATGCTTTGCTATCACACTCAATTTCTTTAGTATGCTATGACAATTAACATTTGATTATAGCCAGCAGCACAAAATTCTTTTTATTAGTATACTAAATACACATATATAAGAACAAATCACTCTATGGATCTGTCTGTAGTAAATGTGCAGACTCTGAGTATTGCTCTTCCTTTAATATAAACAAATTAATGAGTTCATTTTTTTCAACCAAATCTTATCCAGTTAACTTGATTTAGAGACAATATATGTCTATGCTATGTAAATCTTATATAAAGCTTTAATAAGTGTCCTTTTGAAATTATGAGAATTCTTAGGTTTAAATCAGATATTTGTTTTAGGATATTCAAATATTTATATTCTTTATCAGCTAATCCTAAATTAAATATTGACAAAACAGCATTTAAAAAGCTAACTCTTAATACTATCACGCAGAGTAGCTAAGGAATGATCTTCAGTAAATTGAAGCAGGTTACAAAGGCTTGCACTAGAGAGCTATGTCAGTGCAGAACTAAAAATATTTTTTCCTCACATAAGACATTATGTTCATACAAGAAATGCTGAATAAAGACAATAGCTGCACTTCTCTGTTGTATTAATCACGAAGAGTTAAACAATGAAGCAATGGCAGAAACAGCTATTTATTCTTAAAACTATGGAAGTTATTTATTCTAAATTGCTATATTTAATCTGTAAGATATATTCATTTTTTTCCATTTTATAGAAAACTGATTTGTAAGTTTACATGCATTCACAGAGAACTAGAATTGCTTCCTTCATTTGTTATTATTTTCCCCCAGTCTTTATAATTATTATTTTTTCTTCTAGAGGTTGCTGATAAGGTTGTCAGATTTGCCTTTAATTCTCTTTTTAAAACAATACCACTGTTACTCTTCAGTTTCAGAGTTGCTTTCATAATTTCCTGCTTATCCTGTTCTGTTTTCCTTTTAACACATTCCTTCTGACTCCAGAAACATGAGATAAAGTTGCCATGAACACACACAGGAACACGTTTGCATATTCACCAAATATTCTTGAGCAATTCTTTGTTCCTTTAGTTAGAATAAACCCCATTCAAGTAAAAGGACTGGCTTCTCAAGGCAAAGACATTGTTAAAATTACCACTTTGGCTTTTTGACCATGAATTACCCTGTAAACAGATATTTTTACTTTCTTTATTCTTTCCTGATATGATACTGTCCCTGTCTTCATGTATAAAAGTAGAATGATGATGTTTTCTATATTCTGTGCAAGATGGAGTGATCTTCCTCACTTAAGTCTCACAATTTTTTGCAAGTCTAGATGCTCTTGTTCCTTGTTCTGTAGGCTCTTCAGAGTTCATGCCACTATATTCCATTCCCTCCTTCCCATGCTTTACTACAGTTTTGGGAAATAGGTGGTTGAGTGGGTGGGTGGTTATGAAAATTGTCAATTTCAGCCACAGAACATGCAGAGTTTTCACTCAGCTATCCTCTGCCTCCATTTTGAACATGTGACAAGTAAAATTTTCCAACCCAATCCATATTAAAATCTTAGATTTCTCTACTGATTTTATGGGAGCTCATTATATTATTGGAGATATTTAAAATCTCCTGAACCAAAGAGATTTTTTTTCCTCCTGACCCAATGAAGTAACTGGGTGAAACTGTGAAGGATCCTTATTAAGTAGAATTTGATCTGTATGACTTTGGCAATTCCATTTATTTTTAGCTTTTTCATTTCATTCTCATTACACTGTTTCGTTGATGCCCTCCTGGCTTGTTTTCTAATATCTGAAAATTTAAAACTTCCAAAATTTGACTAATTCCTTCATATTTAAGGAGTTGCTATCACTTTGGCCTTAAGAGCATAACCTCTCAGAGAAAAGAGTTGGAAATTAAGAGAAATTTTGTGGTGGAGAGTGTGGCATTTTAAATCAACAAATTACTGAAATATTTCTTTCCACAGTAATTATAGTAATATGTTATGGTTTTCTAGGGTGGCAGCATATTTCAGCCAACACTTCATTGCTTGCCCAGTTAAGTTCAGCGTGTTTTTTTGTTTTCTTTTTACATTTACATACGTTTTACATTTTTGGTCTCATTTTAAACAGATAAACTTATATACAAGTTAATCACACATTTTATATTTTATTAGGAGATATTAACTTTTTTTTGCTGGCTGTAAAGTGTTTCTTGAGATTCTGTTTATAATCACACGTGCACTTCCATGCTGTTTGCAGTCTGGTGATGGTGAGTTATTGGAAAATATATATTTATCTATATATCTATATTAGTATAGGACTCATATCTGTACATTGGTACACATTTTCTACTTCTTAATAAAGTCCATGTTTTGTTTCCTTTATGTGAATGAAAAGTTGTACATAAGTGCTACCATGAGACAAGAGTTGGACCAACAGTTCTAAAAAGCTTAGAGAAAGAATTTGTTCTCCTACAGAGATCAACATCAGCAAGAGAAGATTGATTAAATCTTAGTTTGAAGGTATCTTATAAACTGAAAAATTGTTGCTTCCTTTACAATATAAACTTGTAATTGTGTTTTGATGAACAAAAAGTGTACTTAATTCATTCCACCATAAAGATAGGTAAAATAATATGCTGATATATTTTAAACATTTTTGCAGATTGCTGTTGAGCTGGAAGCAGAAAATGAACCACGCAAGTTGTAATGCCAGTAAAACAAGCTATTGAAGTTACAGTTAATCGAGTGTGCATGTTATGAATGACACAATTAATTAATAGTGGGATGTATTTCCTTGCTGTTTTATTTCTGATATGTTTTCTGCAAAGAAATTTAAATGGGCATCATGTAATAATATTATTACTTTAAAAATAACACCTTATTTAACTTTGAAGAAGCTACAAGAAAGTCAGGATGATTTATTTCTAATTTAAGAACTGAGATCTAAACTTCAGTGATAAAGCATTCCTGTTCACTCCTGTTTTTAATTTAAACTAAATAATGTGGGATACTAATTTTTACTTTGTTATTTAATTCTTGTTTCATTGGTTTTAATACATTTGAAAGTTTGCCTTTTTTCTTTTTTACAAAGGAAAATAGTTTACTATTTAAACTCTCAGTCCTGTATTCATTTAATTTTTGGACTTGCCTCCAGGAAACATACATTGAATTAAGTTACACATAACATCGCCCCCCAAATTCCTCAACATTTAATACTAAAAACTTGCAGTTTTCCTTGTGCATTAATTGTGGGTGGAATCTAAGTTATTTTTAGATTAACTAAATCTGTTCTTGGACCCCAGAAATTGAAAGAAATAAGCAAAGTAGCAATAAATTATCTTTTTCAGACATTGTTAAAATACTTGCAACTGAAAGGTCAACTTTGTATTTTGAGGAATTTTAAATATTATCTTTAAATTAATAAACAACAAAATATCACCATTGCTTTCTTTATTGAAAACTAAATTAACTATAAGATTTTCCCTCCCTTTTCTATTAGTTATGTAGATTATTTTCACTATTGAATGAATCTGTGAGCTTGGAAGTACCTTATCCCTCTGTGATATATTTCCTGATGTTCTTCTTTTGTGCCAATCTGTAGAAACATGGAACTTTGTTCAGAACTGGAAAAAGATCTAGTCTATGACGCTTGCGGATTTATAAGCAAACTTTTTACAGAATTTGACTGATTTTTAAAATATGCTTTTATTTGCAAGCTGTTAGATACAACAAAGGGCTATTAGAAAAAAATTAGGAAGAAAAGTAGCTACAACTGGTATTTCTATGACAGTTTCTATACATTCAAGTCTCCATATGTTATTAAATTAAAACACCATCAGGGAAATCTAATATTCTTCATTTAACATAGAAGAAAGTCATTTGCCAAGGTTTGTTTTCCACACCAGGGGTGTAATTATAAAAATAAGTAATTATTGCATGTCATATTTATACTGCAGAATAATTTTCTTAAACAAATTGATTTTGTTTAAACTCGACATGCTTAGTTACAGTTCAAGGTTCAAAAAAAAAGGATGTAATTTGTAATAGTAAATCAATACTGGTTGCATACTGCATTTTTCCTATTGGTGTGTAAACTATTTTGATAAATAATTAATTTTTCACTTGACAGTGATTAATAAATAATATATAATTTGTGGTAAACATTCATTAGACTGACCAAGAAATATAGTGAAATATTTCTTAGATGTGAAAAGACTAAATTGATCTAATTGAATATCACAGTCAGCATGAAAAGTCAACAGTGACAACACAGTTTCCATTAAAATATAAAATACAACTACTCAGAGCAACAGTGTCTGGCCTTTTTAGAATTTGGAATTTTAATTGTCTGTAATGAGAATTTTTGGGAAATTGTTGCCATAATGGACATATACAATAATAAACTACTCATTTACTAGGATGCAAATTGTGGAGATTGCTCCCTTCTACCCTCACAATATTGTATGCTTAAGGAACACATTTATTTGCATAATCTGACATATTATTGTCAATTCATTTTCTAAGTCTCCTAAGCAAACTTTACCAAAAAAAAGGAAAGTTGGAAGTTATTGTTTGGAAACAACATTTAATAATTTGAAATACTTTCTATTTTCCATTATTCTCTTATTTTGTATGTAAAATTATTTCCAGGTAGAACCTAATTAATGGATGATTACCAATAAATAGACCCTATATTGATTTAAAAATGGAAAAAGGAGTAGATGTCTCTTCCATCACTATCTCCCATTTCACCAAACATAAGAAATTAAAATATTAGCATCTGAAAATCTATTAAGCTATTGATTTCCATTCTGCTATTGCTTCTACTATTTCTTGCTGTTTCTCAGATATTCAAGTTAGAGCTATGTCTGAGGTGCAGAAGTTTGTACATTCACTAGTTGGTGGAATAAAAATACAGGAAACTCAAATTCCTGGCTCCCGTCTAGTAGTAGTCTGAATTGTTGCAATGGAGATATAGCAGCCTCCTTGAATATTCATTCTGGTGCAAGTGAATGGCCAGTGGACAAGTTTTTTTTTTTTCCCTCACACTAACTGATGTAAGCTTCCCATTGCTGCATTGCTCCCACAGACTGGCCAGGATGTGCTCCTCAAAACTGGGATGTTTCCTGGTTTTGTATGCATGTGTAAAATTTGGACAAAGATTTTTTGCATTTTGTTTCAGATTATCCAAATAATTTCCATACCTTTAGAATGCAACACACATTTACTTCCCGGCTTCGTGAACAACTTGGCAATTTTTTTCTCAGTTTAATAAAATATGTACATGGATTACTGTATTTTCCAGCGTATAAGACGACTGGGTGTAAAAAATGACCCCCGACTTTTGAGAAGATTTTTATGGTTCAGAAAGTCGTCTTATACGCCGGAAAATACGGTAGATTTTATTGAAGCCTGCAGAATTATTCACTGAAATCTGCCCCTTATTGTTGAAACTCTGCATGATCAGACAGAATGATAGTACAAAATATGTTAATGTAGTGTTAAACCTATACGAGTTGACCTGTAAGATTTGAAATGAGTTTTGTAATTTATAACATTCTTCTCCAACACCTTTACAAGATGTAGATTTAAAATGAGCAGAAACTTAAGACAGTCTTGAATATGAGGTTTAATATACACAAGTAGTATTCTTAAGGTCATCTGATGTAGAATAATTAGCAGTTAAAATTCCATCTGCTAAGAGCATTAGCCTAACTTTTCTATAACCTTGTGCTCTATGTCTATATCACTTTTGATTAACTATATTATGATATTCTAATCCATAGCCAGTCCTGGCTAATCCCAGAAGAGTGAGTTGTAGGCCTCCCTTAGGAAGAGGAAAGAGTATTAGCCATACTCATGACCTTGACACATAGAGAGAAAGAATAAAAATCTAATAGTAGTATGTTCCATTTTGAATTCAAGAACTATTGCATCTGTCAGTTTGATGGCATCCAATGGCATGAATATCCCAAACTTCACCTGTGAAATTAAAAGGCATTGTGCAGAACTCACTTTCCTTTGATTTTTATAATGAAATTTCTTCAAGTTAGTGAAAATATTGTAGAGCAGTGGTTCCCAACCTTTTCTATACCCCACACCCCTAGAACACTTCTGATATATTCTTACACCCCTTACAATGGCAACAAATTATGCATTTAATGGTAATAATAATAATGGCAACAAATTATACATATATACTATAATTTTCAAAATCCAAATTTTTGCAACTCCTAGAATATCGTCTCGCTCTCCCATGGGTGTGAGGATGCTTTCCATATTTATTTATAGATCTATAACATTATTTGAATATCTTCAGCAAATTTTATTTTGATTCCATCTACTTCCCAAAATATTCAGTGCTACAAGCCACCATTAACCTTCCACTTCTATTCTAGATTTATTTACTTGCTTTCCATGTTCTACTCTATCATATCAGGTTCCTCCAGGCATCAAGTTCCAGTCAGATATTTCATTCTTGCTTATTGAGCAAGTAAGTTTTTTAAATCAAAAGGTTTTTTATATCACATAGAGGGAGTATATGGCAGTTATATTCTTTAGTATTATATAAAATCATAATATTATGAAGAATCTCTGCCAGTGTGCTGCATTATTTTATTTTTCTGACTTTCATTTATTAAAATTGAAAATCACATGAGTTTTCAGGCGTTGCTACATTAATTTAAAAAATAACATGATGCAAAATTCACAAGTGATATGCTGTAAACTTTATAATATAACAATTTTCTCTTTAAAAGGCTTCTACCTTATTATGAGAAATACTGGCTTCTAAGTTAAACATTTTAATAAGAACTTTATTTTTTTTCCCTGAGAGAAATAGATGCTGTGATTGAAATTAAAGTTGGAGTCATGCTGTTTGTGATTAATGCTAACAAATAGAAAGCAAAAGGAAACCATGATTTTTATAATAGCAGTAGTTACTCTAAATAGTGTTCCAGCATTCAAAATAATATATTTAAGTAAATTGTTTTCCTTTCAAATAGTACACTCCCATTTACACCAGAGAGACAGGTAGGCAGGGGCTAAAGTTGATACCCAAAGCCATCCTACTGTATATCTATCTGGTTTGCACTCTTACCTGATTTAATTCTGTGAAGTGTTGTTCAGTTTAAGAATTGTAAAAAAAAAAAAAAGGATATCTCTAAAACTCAGTTTGGCATCTAAAGCTAGTGTGCCCTCCAGATGTTCCTGAATTATAATTCCCAGCAGTTCCAGCCATTATGCCAATGATGAGTAGGAATTTATATTTAATCAACATTTAGAAAGCCATAGGTTTCCCATCCCTGAAAATGTAATTGTAGAGACTGGAGACCTATAAGCACAGTGGCTAAATCCATGCTACAGATTTTTGTTCCTGTTGTTTCTGTAATGTTTTGCTAATTCAGTGTGTACAGAATGTGATTGCCAATCTGCTACATTCTCTGGGTTTCCACCTTCATATCCCAAATGCTGCATACTATTTTAAAAAAAAAATGTTGTGAGTGCTAGTGTGGCAATTATTCTGACATGCCTCTATTGCAGTGTGTGTTTGTATTGGTACACACTGATCTGATTTTTTTCCAGCTGTATTCCTACTGACATATATAGCTGTGTGCAAATTCCAGAATTGCTATTCTGATATCATACTTTAATAGTCTAGCACCAACAGTCACATAAGCTACAACAGCATTGAAAAATGAGTACCGTATTTTCCGGTGTATAAGATGACTTTCTAAACCATGCAAATCTTCTTCAAAATCAGAGGTCGTCTTATATGCCGAGTCGTCTTATATGCCGGAAAATACGGTATATAAATAGAGGTGGGAAAATGATATAAGCCTTTTGTTACTTGGCTCTCCTGGGCTTTTGCTTATATACTTAGAGAAGACACTTTTTAGCAATATATCTGAAAGTGTGACCTTTTTCCTGAAAATGGAATTTCCTTATAGTCACTAGGGTCACACACCATGGTTGGTTTTAACCCAGACTATGACAGCAACCTTTTCCTAAGAAAATACAACTAACAGAAAAACAAATACAATTATCAGAAAAGGACTATGGGAGCAAGAGGTGATTGCTTAACCTATTTATTTATTTGGTTATTGTATTTACTTTTTGATGATTTTTATTTATTATTTAAACTGCCTCATTTCTTTTGTAATAAATTGCTTGTTATTTTTTCAAGATCTTTGATGTCCATTCTTAGTGAGTTGGTGGCAGTGACTTGCTGTTTGCAACGAAATGAAATGTTTTATTCATATTCCTTTGCCATCTGTCTGAATATGCAGAGAAATCTAATCATTTTCCTGTATATGTTAATTGGAGGGGGTGTTTCTCGGTTCTTTTAGACTCAGAACTGCAAATTTGTTATATTTACCTCATTCTCTGCAACTGAATTGCCGGAATACCAAACAAGATCCAAATCACTCTCAACTGGGCAAGATCATATGTTCAATAAAGAAAAGTCTTGTATAACTAGAAGAAAAAAATTTGAGTCATGATCATGATAGATATTTTTTTTTCACAATGAACATAGATGAATCTGCAGCCATTTCCTTGAGTTCAGGTAACTGCTCACTATTTCTACCACAAATAGGAAAAGTTAAGATTGGTAAAAGAAATTCCTATGTTAATTACCAATACATATCTTAAATACAGTATCATTCCAGAAACACAAACATGCTAGATTTTCTAGACATATATGATAGGTATCCAAAATAGATTTCAAGTTAAAAAACAACTTTAAAGGTAACTTTAAAAACTATTCAAGATTTTGTCCCAAAACAGTTCAATGTACATTGATCATAACTAACTCATTCTGGTCAGATACTTCTCTTAATATTAATCACTTTTTTGTCTAAAATTGATTGTGAAAACTTCAGTAATGAGCTGTAATGCAAAGTAGCTGTAACTTTAAAAAAAAGGGTGAGGCATAATATTTAATGATCCCAAAAACGGATTATCTGTCAGTACATTGATAGTTAAGTACATGCATAATTTACCATTGTGGAAACAGAATTTTCTATAGAAATCTAGATTATTCTGGGGTTTTTTTACAGATTACAGTGATCTGGATACAAGGGTAGACTGGTAATTATTCATAAACTAAAGTGCTTACATTCCAGAATATTCATGTATAAAAACTGCAAAATCAATTTCAAAATGACTAGATTAGCATGATTTGGTGGGCAAATGGAATTATTCAAAATATTCTATTCCTAGAATGGTAGATATGCAATATCTACCATATCATATACTTAGGAATGACACATTGGACTCCAGCAATAAATTGTCTTCATAACTTCTAAATGTTTACAAACATGTCTGCGACGGAACTAGCAGGAAAATAATATAATAGAAATTCCAGTTTTGCATTTCTATGCATATGAAAAATCACTGAAGTAAATTGGTTTCTGTTTTTGAAATAATAGGAAAGGAAGACAAATCTGTTAATGCTGTTGCATCTGTGTTATACTATTTTATATAGTACAGTAGAAACTCATTGGAACAAATCATGTATAACTTTTTTTTCTCTGAACAACCTTGTTGAATAGTATCAGGATCTTCATTTTGCAAAAATAATATTAATGTGCTGCCTGATATCTTCAATTACAGCATTTTACACCAATTATGACAGATACATGAGGCATAAGAGTTTATTACAAAGTGTGTGTCTGTCTATGTGTGTAAAGGTAAAGGTTTCTCATGTGTGTGTTTGTGTGTATATACATGCACATGTCCATTGCAATTTTATTTTAGTACATTTGATCTGTCTTTTTTATATGATGTGTTTATCTCTGAAAGGCCCATTACTCGATCACATTTTTTGTGCTTTGTACAAAGATTGTGTTTGTATTTTTTCACTTAGACTATTTAGGGAGAAAATAGCTACCGGAAAACTATAGCAGAATAATTTAGTAGAGTTGAAGATATCTTCATTACACCTGAAAATCAGATATAAATGAAATACTATTGAATTGAAGGACTGACATAGACAAAATAATTCTGGTAAACAAGAAAAGTTGTTTATTTTATATAGTTAATTCCAAAAGTATACAATAAGAGTTTCAATAGTCCTTTCTTTTTTTACCCTTAAATGTTATTTAACTTTCTTGGTTCAAAATGTTATTTAGTTTTTTGCCATTTATCTAAGATTCTTCATGTTCTTAAACTTATAGGTTTTTTTTCCCCTTTTGTTCAGAAAAAAGAGGAGTTCATTAGGAGACTTCATTATAGATCTCAAAACGGTAATTTTGGGGGGGAAGTCTTTACCAGCCCAGATTAACAAGAGATTATTTATAACATATTATTTAGAATATATCATTTATAATATGTCAATATGTTTCAACACTCAGGATGCTGGCTTGACAAGCAGCAAGCCTGCATTTGAGACATGACTACTACCGAAGAGTGGAATGAGTTCCTGTCCTTCACTCCAGCTCCTGCCGGGGACATGTAAAGAACACCCCCCCCCGGGTGATGGTGATGGTCACCGGCTCATTCTTTCAGCCCTTGCCTCAGTGCTTCTGATATGAGTGTGATACAAACATATTTCAGGAGGTCTGAAACCTGCATCGTTTTCATCAGCCACTCCATACATCTACATGGAGCTCATGAAAGCTTATGTCCTTTGGTGACTGTGATTCAGTTACAACTGTCTGTTAAGTCTGGTGCTTGGTGAGGCATCGATGAGGCAGCAGGTGAACAAACAACTCTTTATTTAAGGTTTAAACAGAAGCCTGAATAACTGCCACTCCACCCCTATTTATATACTCAGCAACTAAGTGGCAGCCAATAGGATTCAAGTATTAGTTCCTGCTTTTAACACAAGTAATTAGCATGTAGACAGAAAGTCTGGCTCTTAATTGACAGAATCTTATGACCGTTTTTTCAACATTTCCAAGTAATTCACCTCAATACATTATACCCCTTCCCCCTAGATAGTTCACAGGGACATTTGTTGAACATATTCCTTTAAATACATTGGTGGCCTTTCACCCATTCCAAATGCCTTGGGACTGCTTGAGGCTCCCAGTCTGTAAGCTCACCTGCCAGGCTTGGAAGACTGGGGCTATGGGACCCATCCGTCATGGGTAGACTCGAGTCTCTGTGGCTGGGCTGTCTTGGTAGGCCCAAGCCAGTGTCCACAGGTGAAACAGAGTCCACCAGTCCTGAAAATGGAGCCGTCTGCTGGCATTGCCCATTGGTTGCAGAATCAGTGGTTGGGACTGACTCACCAGATGCTTGAGTCTAGTCCCTGAGTTGGAGAGCTCCGCTGTTGCTGGCAGCATCTGATGCACTACTGCATTCATGCTGCTCCTGAGTTTGACTGTCACTAGAGTCAAAGCTTCAGCTCAAAGCGTTCTTTGAGCCTTTTCTTAAGTTTACAATAAGCAACAGATTCAAGCAGAGCTGGAGCGACTAAGTTTTCGGCAATTTTGAATGTCGCCTGGCCACAAACGCACAACAGTGTTGCGGCCTTCAAGCTGTCCTCACAAACTTGTTTGATTCTTAAGTAGTTCTCGACTCTCGTGACATACGAGCTCCACCTCTCTGGATGTGCGATGTCAAATTCTGAGAGTTTCCCGAGTTTGGCCACGGTGAGTTGTTTTCATTGTTTTCGGCCTTGCAATGCCTTGTGCTGCCAAGGCTTCTTTTAATCTCCCTGGAACAGTTCCTTGGGAGTGCTCTTCCTCCAGCACTTTTGTACTGGCAGGAATGGGGGGATGCGGCCCCAACCAAGGTGTCGTTGCTTGGCTTACCCCCTTAGTGACTCAGCTCTTTAAATTTGGCAGCACATCCCACCTTCATCGCCACTGTTAAGTTTGGTGCTCAGTGAGGCATCGATGAGGCAGCAGGTGAACAAACAACTCTTTATTTAAGATTTAAACAGAAGCCTGAATAACTGCTGCTTCACCCTTATTTATACACTCAACAACTAAGCGGCGGCCAATAGGATTCAAGTATTAGTTCCCACTTTTAACACGAGTAATTAGCATGTAGACAGAAAGTCTGGTTCTTAACTGACAAAGTCTTATAACCGTTTTTTCAACATTTCCAAGTAACTCACCTCAATACATTACACTGTCCATCCGAGTATGTATAAAATCACCTTTTGACTTTGTGCTATTTTAAGTAAGAAGAAGGCAAGAACTCTTTTCTTTATTTCATTTTGAGTAAATAAACTGTCTTTACCCATAGTCGCTCTCTGTATTTATTTACTTCACAGTATCTGCTTCAAACACAAATGTTTGTATATTGGAAATGCAAAAGAATGAATATAGCACTGCATTGCGGATTTGAATTGATGTACTAGGTTTTGGTGTATGGGCACACTCTGTTGTCCTCTGTTGGAGTGCTTTTCAAATGAAAAAGGATTGGTTTGGATGGTTTATTGAACTTTATGTGTATTAGCACATCACTCCAGCTTGTAGATCATATCACTCTGCACCTACTGAGCTTTATCTGACTTTCAGGAAGCTTACATATTGTATACTGATATGTAAATAAAATATTTTGTAAAGTCTAGCCTTGTAGGTGCAGTGTATCTATACTCTCTTGATTTTTCCATTTAAATTGTAAATATTTTACTTGATTCAACAGGCAGCCCACATGTCACCTATCATATAGTCCTGAGTACCGCCAAGACACTGTGCCAAAGAGCCCTTACAATTTCATTTATTCACCCAATTTACCAAAAGGGCACAGAGTAATTTTGATACTGCCTGAGATGGTTAAATTGCTTACAGATGACTGTCAGGGAATGTCACTCCACCAGTTGTATCTATCCTCTTTTCCTTCCTCTGTTTGAGTTCTGTAGGCATCAAGCAATTTAAGCTTAATATCCTAGAAGACAAACCATTTAGTGACTGTATTTCCTGTACAAACACTCAAAATAGCCACAGAGAAAACTGATATATGACTATATCCAAATGGTCATTTCCCAATTCTATACTGACCACATAGCCTGCTTACAGAAAAGTTTTCCAGGAACATTTCTGGGATATTTAATTCAGTATTTTTCCCTCAACCACATGGAAGCAAGTCGCCCTGTATCTGAAAGAACTTGTATGCCTGACCTGAATGTATCCAGTTATTGATTTTCAGCAGTTTATATTCCAAATTTGAAGTGTCAAAAGGCACTCACACTATCCTACAGGCATACAAACTCACATGGTGTGTGAGTTTAAAATTATTATTGCTTTTTTCTGAAAAGAAAGGTATCTTCTCACTAATTTTCTTATGTTCTGTCTGCTTCTTGAACCTTTGAATGCATGCTCATTTTTCTCCCATAGAATCTCTGCTGAATTGTTTGCTTGTTTTTTTTAAAGAGAAAATGAAATAGCAATTAAAGTGAAAATTGCCTCATAGTTTTTACAGAATTAGGCTTCGGCTGCATTCAGAGAGAGTGTAGGTCGCTAAATCTGAATATAAAAATGGACCCTTTAAACTGAATCAGAGCAATTCAGGGTGGGGGAGGGGACAGTCTTGATGAAAAGATAACTGTGTTATTTATCCTTCTTGTCAGGGACATTTGCAAGGACATGAAGATAAGGCAGAAGCATTTTGATTTTTGCTTCTTCTTGGTGCTCTGTCTGATTTGCCATTGAATGAGTAGAACCCTGGTTTAGCTCTGCAAAGGACTCATAACTGACATTTCTATTTTTTTCTAACTGCAGATTTTGCTGCAGCTTTAGTTTGATGATTAGAGCCAAGCAACATTTCCTTGATATCTTCCAACCCATGCATGCTCTAAAAAGGTTTCAGGAATATGCAGTCTGCCAGACAGCATCTATATTACATTATGGATGGGGAAAACTGATACATTATAGTTGTTTTCAGGCAATGCAAAATTATTAAAATGGATTATAACTAACTGGATATTGATATTGTTGAAAATGTTTGCATTAAGATATGCAAGAGTATAGTGCATTTAGAAAATATTCATATGCCCTTCGCTTTTGTCAATTTTGTTATGCTGCAGCCTGATTCTACCATTGTTGAAATTCATTTTTTTCTCATTATTCTACTCAGTATCCCATAATGACAAAATATAAACAGAATTTTAGAAATGTGTGTAAATTTGTTAAAAAGAAAAGCTGAAATATCACATTGGCATAAGTATACAGACCCTTCACTCAGTACTTTGTTGAAGCCCCCTTGGCAGTAATTACAGCCTTGATTCTTTTTGGGTATGACACAACAAGCTTTGCACACCTGGATTGGGGGATTTTTCTGCCATTCTTCATTGCAAATCCTCTCAAACTCAGATTGGATGGTGACCGTTGGTAGACAACCATTTTCAGGTCCCTCCAAAGGGGTTCAATAAGATTCAAGTCAGGGGTCTGGCTGGGCCATTCTAGGACATTCACAGAGTTGTCCCTAAGCCATTCCTGTGTTGCCTTGCCTGGTATGCTTAGGATTGTTGTCATGTTGGAAAGCCCAGCCTGAGGTCCTAAGTGCTGTGGAACAGGTTTTCACTGAGGATATCTCTCTACTTTGCTCCATTCAGCTTTCCCTCAACCCTTGACCAGTCTCCTAGCCTACTGCAGAAAAACACATCCACCACTATGCTTCACTGTTGGGATGATATTGTGCAGGTGATAAGTGGAGCCTGGTTTCCTCCAGACATAACATTTAGAATTGAGGCCAAACAGTTCAATCTTGATTTCATCAGACCAGAGAATCTGGTTCCTCACAGTCTGAGAGTCCTTTGGGTGCTTTTTTGCAAACTCCAAGAGGGCTTTCATATGTTTTGCACCGAGGGGAGGCTTCTGTCCAGCCACTCTGCCATAAAGCCAGATTGGTGAAGGTTTGCAGTGATGGTTGTCCTTCTGGAACTCTGTCCCATCTCTACACAGGATTTCTGGAGTTCAGTCAGAGTGACCATCGGGTTCTTGGTCACCTCTCTTACTAAGGCCCTTCTCCCGGATTGCTCAGTTTGACCAGGCAACCAGCTCTTGGAAGAGTCCTGGTTGTGCCAGAGATCTTCCATTTGAGAATTATAGAGGCACTGTGCTCTTAGGAACCTTCAATGCAGCAGACATTTTATTGTAGTCTTTCCCAGATCTTTGCCTTGTAATAATCCTATATCTGAGCTCTGCAGGCAGTTCCCTTGACCTCATGGCTTTTGCTCTGCTATAGTATGCATTGTCACTGTGAGGCCTTCTATAGAGAGGTGTGTGCCTTTCCAAATCATGTCCAATCAATTTAATTTACCTCAGGTTGACTTCAATCAAAGTGTAGAAACATGTCAGCAATGATTTAAAAAAATGGGGGCACCCGAGCTAAATTTCAAGTGTTATTGGAAAGGGTCTGAATTCTTATACCAATATAATATTTCATTTTTTTCTTTTTAATAATTTTACAGACTTTTCTAAAATTCTGTTTTCACTTTGTCATTATGGAGTATTGAGTGTAGATTAATGAGAAAAAAATGAATTTCAACAACTATAGAATTAGGCTGCAACATAACAAAATTGACAAAAGTGAAGGGGATCTGAATACTTTCTGAATACACTGTAAACTTTAAGGAATCATACACTCTTTAAAGAGTTAGTCCATGGACTAAGAAATGAACGTGACCATTATTTCATAAGATTGAAAATAATTATACAAAAGATAGGTACAAACAGTGTACTATTTAAAATATTTTCCTCGCAAAATTTGATATTCTCTTTAAATGTATTTTTCCAACTTTACTTTTTAACATCTTCCTAGTAAATCATATAATCTAAATACCAGCAGTTTGGCTCAGGAACAATGTTCCTATGTTATAAAGTTTTGGAAAAGATCACAAATTACCACATTTTGTTTATTCTTGCAGTTTCTAACCTCAATTGTGTGCGGCAGCCTATTTTATTCTAGTGGAAACAGCCATGCAATCTACAATTTATGCAGGAGCCTTTTTCAAGTGAAAAAAATGGGCAAATTCATTTCACATTCAAAATTAAATATCATAAGGCGTCTGATGCCTCAGCTGCAGTACTCCTGTGTCTCCAGCTGAGTCAACTGAGGCTGTAAACTAGCAAAGCCTGGGTGTTGGAGAGATATCCAGATCAGTGCCAAAGAAGTGATTCTGGCACATTTGCTAGTGTTTGGCATTCTTTTCCAATTGATTTATGGTGTACAAATGGCTGTTGTTGAAAATGAGTTCCTTTGCCAGTCTTTCTACATAGGGATTTATTTATTTATTTATTGATCGTGACAGGCAATAGGGGCTAGCAGGAATCTGTTGTCTTAAGGAAAAACAGAAGGAACACTAACATCTTAACATTTTTATTGCTGGAAAATGAAAATCTGAAAATCTGAAAATCCTGAGACATGTGAAAACCATCTCTCCTGCAGGCAAATTTGTTCAAATTGCATGCCAAAACCACATTTTTTCTTAACACAAATGGCCTTGCTTTTGTGAAGTACAAGCAATCTCATAAATCTGAATATTATGAATACAATTTATTCATCTGCTCAAGATTAATCACAGTCCTTTGTGTAAAATAGGTGTTTGATATAAATATAATTGTTTCAATTAATTGAAAGTTATTATGTATGTGCAGAAACAGGTTTCTGCTTGCATAGCAAGGACCACAAGCATCTCTTGAACGTGCAGCACATTCAAAAGATTTTATTACTGGTTTGGATGCTTGCTACAGTGCAACTTTCTGTCTATGTTTGGATATGTCATGTATCGTTTTAGTTACCTTGCTGTATGCATCTACAGAACTATCCTTAATGATAGTTTGATGGATTATTACAGGTGTATATTAAAATTACAGAAGACAATATTTCATCTGGTAGAGTCTAAGATATGGATGCATGTATTTGCTATTACATTGCAAAAAAAGCATTCTTTCTATAGCCTGTTTTCCATCTACAGACAATTTATGTTTTCTTAATGCCTAGAGTAACATATGTGTTTTAGAATCTTGGAAAACCAACACTGTGCCTAAATCAGAGCAAGCATAGAGGGACATTATTTGCATGCCATATTGCATAGAACATCCTGGCTTACTCCAAAGGCAACCATGAAATTTAATTTGGAATCTTACAGTCACATTCTGAATTGAAAATCTCAGTAATAACTTTCCCTTTTGCTCAGCCTTTTAACTGCGGGATTCAGTTGGGGAATTTCGTAGCAGCAGGTAATTCTGCAGCACTCTGGAGGGATTTTACCAGTACTGTGCTAAAGTGCTTGCAAGTGTCATTTCCATATTTAACTAATTTCAGTTTTTAATTAGCTCTGTGTGAAAAATGAGAGTTCAAGCTGAGCTAAGCTGTCAGCAGACACTCTTGTTTCCTTTCTAGCCTCACAGGACGATCCATTGCTGGGTGGGGAGAGAAGCTGCAACAAGCTGCATATTTCATGAGCCCTTTTCCTGGGCAACAGCATGCAGCCTATTTAGTTCTGAACAAAGTAAAAGGTATTATATTACAAAAGGCGATTTTGGTTTATCCAAGCAATATTTCAGGGATATCCTAAAAGTAGAAAGGGGTCAATATTTCAGGGATATCCTAAAAGTAGGAAGGGGTGAAGAATACTAAGTGGCTGGAGTTGTAAAAAAAAAGAGTTGGATTGGAGATAAGGAGATTCAGTCTGATATCAATCCTTTTGCATAGAAATACAGGCATTAATAAGGAAAAACTGAGTATGTCCTAGTACAGACATGTCAAACACAAGGCCCGGGGGCCGGATGTGGCTCATGAAGTGGTTTCATGTGGCTCGCGAAGTCATCCTTGAAACAGTGAGGGAACGGCCCCCACTGCCTTGGCCCTGGCCAAGGCCAGCCAGGAGCCAATGTACAATTTTGTGGTGGCCATCTATGCTGAAACACGTTCAGTCTTAGCTCCATAAGACCATCTGGAAACAGCAAGGGACCGGCACCTGCCGCGTCGCCCCCGCCTCCTGGGTGCATGCTGGGGAGGTGCCACACTTTGTGCGGAATGAAGAAATGCACCATCGCCTGGAAGTGGCCAGCAAATGGCCCTGGCCTACTTCACATATCCGGCTTGATGGGCTCCAGGGGAAGGGTTTCAGCAGGCTCTTCCAGTGGACTCTTCCTTGGCACTTGCCCCGGTCCCACCCCCTTCTGCAAGAGACCCTCAGATCTGTCCCACTCCTGTCCAGGCCCCCACAGGCACCCTTGACACGAATGATGTAGAGCTGGCCACTCCCACCCAGTAGGTCACACCCACTCCAGCCATGCCCACCCTGGCCACATCTACCCGGGCCCCCCCCCCAAGGACAACTGCAATGCTGATGTGGCCCTCAATGAAATTGAATTTGACACCCCTGTCCTAGTAGGAAGAGAGCTGTACTAGTCTATGGTCTAAACAGGGGTATCAAACTGCAGGCCTGTAGATTGGTTTCATCATACCGAAGCCACACCCAGCCAATTGCCAGCAATTGAAAAAGAGTCGCGATATGTCGTGACACATCACATGACATGGCGAGTTTGATACCGGTGGTCTAAAAAATCAAGAGGCGTATGGTACACCTTTTCTGACTAATAAATGTTACTAAAAAGTGAACAATTTTTTTGTGAGCTGTAGCTCACATTAGATGCCAAGTGTCTGATTCAATTTATTTTACTGACTAGCAAATCTCACATTTTTCAGATAATGTAGTTGAACACACTGGATATATTAGGAGGGCTATAACTAAAATGACAAAAGTTCAGTGTAACAGAATAACAGAGTTGAAAGGGACCTTGGAGGTCTTCTAGTTCAATCCCCTGCTCAAGAAGGAGATACTATATCATTTCACACAAATGGCTGTCCAATCTGTTCTTAAACCCCTCCGATGATGGAGCACACCACAATTTCTGAAGGCAACCTCTGTCTGATCCGGCATCTTACTGCATGAACTTATTCCAAAGTGATTGGGACTTCACAGAACTGTTTATGGATTGATTGATTTAATTTGCTAAAGCTTAAATGCTGCTCCAATCAAAAATGAGCCTGAGCTGCTTTAACTCCTCATTATGGTAATAGAGTGAATAAATACAATGAAATAAATAATACAAATGTTTTCTAACAGCACAATGTTAAATTATAATCCACCATACAGTTATACTTGTCATAATATTAAATAATTGTCTGGCATTATTTTTTTCAACATAACTCAATTATCACCTATCTGGACAGCTTTCCTGAACAGCCAGGACTTGTTTACTTTTTTAGAACAGTCGCAAGAATAAAATGGTCACCATAGACAAGGCTATCACTTAAGAGTCCCCGATAACAAAATATCCTAGGTGTTAGGAGTCACAGCAGGCCCCACCCTAGGTCCTAAGATGATCAGCATCTTAAATTCCATTACAGTGTCATTCCCAAAGCAATTGTGTTAACATGGATGAATTGCAACATGTCCATCACTATTTGCGTCCCTGAGTTCTGGACCAGTTGTAACTTCTAAATGATCCTCAAAAACAATCCCCTCTAACTGAGTTACAGTAAATCAGATACAATATGGCCAAAATATGAATGGCTGTCAACAGAGCCTCCTGGTCACAATCCCCTCCTGCCCTTCCAACAATAAGTGTGAGTCCAGGAAGATTGCCAGATTTCAGACCTACTCTGCATAAGGGACGGAACAGCACTGTCCTGGACTAAAGATGGAATTGAACTGGGATATGTTGGTTTTTAGAGCAGCAACCATTCCGTCTTGGTCCAAATCTTTATTATTTTCTAAGTATTGAGACAAAAACTTAACGACATCTGTGATTGTTACTATAAAAACAAAATTTGGAAAATCTTCCATCATGTGCATTGCCATCTGCTTCTGAAAAGATGGGATAATAATGTGTGTGCATGTATGTATATCCTTTAATTTCATTTATTTCATTATCTCTAAAGAATTATTGTTAGTCGCATTTTTATCCACCTATGGAGGAGATCTGGGATAAGCAGATGCAACCAAGACAATAGCCCACAACTTGTCCTGCCATTTTGTGGAAAGGGGAGGAAGGAATGTTTGCTGGCTTCTTTCACATGCTTTCACTTTTGCTGTAACTGCTTGGGAATTAGGGAATGGGATTGTCTTCAGAGATGGAGCAGACTCTCTTCCAGCCAGTTCCAGCCTGGCTTCAAGGCTGTCATGCCCTGAAGGTGCCCTGTAATCTGCCTAGCACCTCAGCATTCTCAAAACAACCTTGCAGTACCACATTGGCTGCCAGTGGACTGGCCAGAGGGGATGGGTTTGGGGAAACGGCTCTCAGATTTCACTTGACTTTATTGCATTGACTTTCTCTCAGTAAAAGTTCTTTTGATTCAATCCAATGGAGTCAAGAGTTTTGCTTTCCTGAGGGACCAGCTGGGGCAGGTCCTTACAATTATTGTTTGATGGTGTTAAAGACATCATTGCATGATGTAAGTTGTTCCAAGTAAAGCTGACTTTTACAATTGACTGATGGTGATTATGTCAATCCTGATGGTGTTCAAGTGGTAGTCCAGATGTTTTCAGATTGTACTCAAGGCACCTATTACTATTGGTACTATCTTTGGTTTCTTTTGCCATAGTCGTTCTACTTCTATTTGCAGGTCTTTGTGTTTTGTGATTTTCTCCAGTTCTTTCTCTTCTCTCCTGATGTCTACCAGTTACTGCCATGTCCACTGTCCAAACTGTTTTGTCTTTCTCATCAACATTTTTTAAGTTCGGGTTGCTATGTGGCAGGTACTTTTTGATTTGAATTCTAAAGTTCCAGTGCATTTTAACTTCTTCTTTTTGTATTACTTTGTCTATTTCGTAGTGCCACCAGTTCTTTTCTTGTAGGCAAATGATATTTCTTGCAGATCTTCCAATGCACCATTGTTGCTACTTTGCCATCCTTTTGTTAATAATTAGTCTAACTAGATGGTCACTGTTTCTTCAGTTTCTTCAGCTGTCTGTTGCTACCTTCTCAATTCTGATTTTTGATGAATTTGTTGGATTGGTCTGTATAGCCAAAATTATCCCCTGCCTCTTTCTTCAACTTTTCTCCTGTTAGCCATTGCCAGGTCTTTTTTTTCTTTTTTTTAAAAAAAAATAGGTTTTATTATTTTTAAAAAATTGCAATCTTTAAAGCTTAGTAAACAACATATTTTCTGGGTTCACATATTTAACATTAACTTCTTCAATATAAATCTGTTCAGTACTGCATAATCCAGTATTTTTCCTTGATCTTCCTTTCTTTCCCATATTTTTTTCTTTTTCCCTTCATTAAATAATTAAATTCTTAATACTATTGATGTATACAAAATTAGATATAAACATTTTCATCATATTTTACTAATATTCTAGAAGTAACAATAATATCAATTCATAAGTCAATATCCTGTTTTTCGTGCTCTTATTAAAATTTGATTTCTCATCAATATTTAATGTATCTTTGTCAGTTATGATTTTCTCAATATTAATTACATTTATATAGCTAAAAAATTGTTCATACCAATCCTCCTCTTATTTTCAAATTTTCCATATAAAAAAAGGGAAAAAATGCTATTTTAATTCTAAATCATATCTTCCATTATAAAAATCTAGTTATCTCTAAGGGTCATCCGTTCTTTTAATCATATTCAAACAAGTATATTAAACAGATAGTGCACCCTCTGATAGATCAAGTCCTCTGTTTTTTAAGTCTAGCTCTCACTTTCTTTCTTGGCAAGCAGCTTTTCTTTCTATTTTTGTGCAAGCTGTTTGGCATGAGAAAGACAGTTTAGGTAGAATATTTTGGGGTGGGGACTCTGCCCATCCACATTCCCTAGACATTTCCCCTGCCCGCTCTATATTCCATTTTCTAGAATCTTCTTCCTTGTCATCAGGGGTATTTTGGAGAAAGGAGTAAAGGTTCTTTTGTATTTTTGTATCATTGTTATAGGTAGATCTTGGAGTGTTTTATTTGTGTATGGCAGTCCATATTTCTCTTCTATCTCCTCCATCTCTAGATCTATTTCTTCTGCTTCTCTCTCTGATTTCTGGTTTATTTGTTCATGCTTTGTAGTTGTTGTATGGGAACTTTCCAGTTGTAGCTTCAATTTGGAGATTTGGTCCTTGATATCATCTAGGTTATTTTTAATCTCATTATGGTTTCTTTTTATGCCCTCTTTGTGTGCAATAATTGTTTGATGAATTTGCTGTAGCATAGAGAGTATTTCCTTCTGAAAGGTATTTGTTTTTTCTTGAGGCATCATTCCTAGTCTCAGTTTCACCAGTCTCAGTAAGAGTGGAAAAAAATTTTCTGTAGTTTTCTGGTCTTTATATATAGCCTTTATAATCCAGTCCTAATACCAATATTTTATACTAATCCTTTGTCTCAAGTAACCTGAAAATTATCAGTCAGGCAAGGTTGTAATCCACAATGTTCCAAGTGTTCAAAATGTTCAACCTCCCTGCAGCCAGATGTATTCAAACGTCAAATTTTTCTTTCTCTCCCGCTAGCTCTTGAGATTAAAAGTCCAAGTTCAGTTGGTATTTATAATCCAAGAAGGTCAGGATGATAGATATGCTAAAATATTTTCCTTTATTGCCAGCTGTTCTCCCTTAAACTGAAATTCACCAAGGGTTGATTTCTTATATTTCACCTCAATATTTTTTTTCCAAAGAGAAAATCTTAACAATTTTATAAAACTGTAACTTTGTATTGCATTCACTTCAGTATTGTGTAAATAAAAAATTTAAAATGCTGCTTCCATTCACATCCAGAGGTTTTAAACTTATTGGGAGCCTTTTCCAGGTAATTCAGTTGTAAAATAGTAAAGAAAGGATCAATATTCTCACCTAGTCCAAACATTTAATGCTTTTGTTCTTTGGTTGTTAGCAGCTAATGGCCGCAGAGGTGTGGCTCGTCTTTCCCCTGCTGGTTTAGAGGGCTTTCCTTGGATTGAATGGAGAGACCGCTGTCTCTCCATGATCGACAAGGCACCCCTCCTTCTTCATCACCTCTTTTGGGCAACTTTAGGCCCTTTACAGGGCCCCCAGCAGAGCGAAATCAGGCACGGAAGGCAGAGCTCTGCCTTCCTGCATCACGTCTCACCATGACGCAAAACCAGAAGTCGCCATTATCAGGTCTTGTTCTTACCTGTTTTCTTGCTATATTTTTTTTTATGTAATGGCTATGTAATACTTACTAATATCTGTCTTCCAGTCTTCATTTTGTCTTTCTGGTAAGCTAGTTTGATCTCTTTGGGCCCTCACTTAATCTTCTGCATCCTTCCCTCACTCTTCCTCCTCTTAGTATATTTCAGATTTGCTCCAGAGGGCCCCCATCCTTCATCTTACCTTTGATTGGCAGATGCTATTCTACCAACAGAAAAATATTATTGTATATAATCTTTTCTCCAAAGTTGTGCCTTAAATATTTAGCAACACTTTGGGAAATGAAATAAATCTTCAAAACTTGAAATATTTTTCAGTAGACACAGACTAAACTTTACTCATATAATACTCTTCTTGCCTTACTTGTTACTGTGACTTGCATAATTAATTCTCCCTAATATTGTAGTTCCCCTTTATGGATTACTGCCTTGTCATGGCGAAGGGGCTTGTGTAACTCAATGAAGCTATAAGCTATGCCGTGCAGGGCCACCCAATAGCAGAGAGTTCTGACAAAATGTGATCCACTGGAGAAGGAAATGGCAAACCACTCCAGTATCTTTGCCATGAAAACCCCATGGACAGTACTAAAAGGAAAAAAGATATGATGCTGGAAAATGAGCCCCTCAGGTCGGAAGGTGTCCAATATGCTACTGGGGAAGAGCAGAGGGCTAGTACTAGTAGTGCCAGAAAGAATGAAGCAACTGGGCCAAAGCCGAAAGGACACTCAGCTGTGGATATATCTGGTGGTGAAAGGAAAGTCCGATGCTGTAAAGATATTTTCTCCATAGGAACCTGGAATGTAAGATCCATGAATCAAGGCAAGCTAGACGTAGTCAAAAAAGAGATGACAAGACTGAACATCGACATCTTAGGAATCAATGAACTAAAATGGACAGGAATGGGTGAATTTAACTCAGATGACCATCAGGTATACTACTGTGGGCAAGAATCCCTCCGAACAAATGGAGTAGCCTTCATAGTCAATAAAAGAATAGGAAAAGCAATACTGGGATACAATCCCCAAAATGACAGAATGATCTCAATTCGAATCCAAGGCAAACCATTCAATATCACAATAGTCCAAATCTATGCCCCAACCACTGGTGCTGAAGAGGATGAAATTGACCGGTTCTATGAAGCCCTACAGCACCTTATAGAATTAACACCAAAAAATGATGTCCTTATCATCATGGGGGATTGGAATGCTAAGGTAGGAAGCCAAAAGATAACCGGAATAACAGGCAAGTTTGGCCTTGGAGTACAAAATGAAGCAGGGCACAGGCTGATAGAATTTTGTCAAGAGAATACGATGGTCATAAAAAACACTCTTTTCCAACAACCCAAGAGATGGCTCTACACATGGACATCACCAGACGGTCAACATAGAAATCAGATTGACTATGTGCTCTGCAGCCAAAGATGGAGAAGCTGTATACAGTCAGTAAAAACAAGACCAGGAGCTGACTGTGGCTCAGATCATGAGCTTCTCGTTGCAAAATTTAGGCTTAAATTGAAAAAAGTAGGGAAAAGCACTAGGTCACTCAGGTATGAACTAAATCATATTCCTGATGAATATACAGTAGAGGTGACAAATAGATTTAAGGAATTAGATCTGATAGACAGAGTGCCTGAAGAACTATGCAACATTGTACAAGAGGTAGCAACTAAAACCATCCCAAAGAAAAAGAAATGCAAAAAAGCAAAATGGCTGTCTGAGGAAGCTTTGCAAATAGCTGAGGAAAGAAGGGAAGCGGAAGGCAAAGGAGAAAGAGAAAGATACACCCAATTGAATGCAGAATTCCAGAGAGTAGCTAGAAGAGATAAGAATGCCTTCTTAAATGAACAGTGCAAAGAAATAGAAGAAAACAACAGAATAGGGAGGACCAGAGATCTCTTCAAGAAAATTGGAGATATGAAGGGAACGTTTCATGCAAAGATGGGCATGATAAAGGACCAAAATGGCAGGGACCTAACAGAGGCAGAAGAGATTAAGAAGAGATGGCAAAACTACACAGAAGAACTATACAAGAATGAGCTTAACATCCCAGATAACCACAATGAGATGGTCATTGACCTGAACCAGACATCCTAGAATGTGAAGTGAAATGGGCCTTAGAAAATCTGAGCAACAACAAAGCTAGTGGAGGTGACAGTATTCCAGCTGAGCTATTCAAAATCTTAAAAGACGATGCAGTAAAAGTGCTACACTCAATTTGCCAGCAAATTTGGAAAACTCAACAGTGGCCACAGGATTGGAAAAGGTCAGTTTACATTCCAATTCCAAAGAAAAGCAATGCCAAAGAATGTTCAAACTATCGCACCATTGCACTCATTTCACATGCTAGTAAAGTTATGCTTAAAATCCTACAAGCTAGACTCCAGCAGTATGTGGATCGAGAACTACCAGAAGTACAGGCGGGATTTCGAAGAGGCAGAGGAACTGGAGATCAAATTGCCAACGTACGCTGGATCATGGAAAAAACTAGGGAGTTCCAGAAAAATATCTACTTCTGCTTCATTGACTATGCTGAAGCCTTTGATTGTGACAAGTTCTTAAAGAGATGGGAATACCAGATCATCTTATTTGTCTCTTGAGAAACCTATATGCGGGTCAAGAAGCAACAGTTAGAACTGGACACGGAACCACTGATTGTTTCAAAATTGGAAAAGGAGTCCGGCAAGGCTGTATACTGTCGCCCTGCCTATTTAACTTATATGCAGAGCACATCATGAGAAAGGCAGGGCTAGATGAATCAAAAGTTGGAATTAAGATTGCCGGGAGAAATATCAACAACCTAAGATATGCAGATGATACCACTCTAATGGCAGAAAGTGAAGAGGAACTAAAGAGCCTCTTGATGCGGGTGAAGAAGGAGAGTGCAAAAGTTGGCTTGAAACTCAACATTAAGAAAACCAAAATCATGGCATCCGGCCCTCTCAATTCCTGGCAAATAGATGGGGAAGAAATGGAGGTAGTGACAGATTTTATTTTTCTGGGCTCCAAGATCACCTCAGATGGGGACTGCAGCCAAGAAATTAAAAGACGCTTGCTCCTGGGGAGGAAAGCTATGGCAAATCTAGACAGCATACTAAAAAGCAGAGACATCTCTCTGCCAACAAAAGTGCGTATAGTCCAGGCCATGGTTTTCCCAGTTGCAATGTATGGCTGTGAAAGTTGGACCATAAGAAAGGCTGAGCGCAAAGAATTGAGGCCTTTGAACTATGGTGCTGGAGAAGACTCCTGCGAGTCCCTTGGACTGCAAGGCGTTCAAACCGGTCAGTCCTAGAAGAGATCAACCCCGACTGCTCTTTAGAAGGCCAGATCCTGAAGTTGAAACTCAAATACTTTGGCCACCTAATGAGAAGGAAGGACTCACTGGAGAAGGGCCTAATGCTGGAAAAGATTGAGGGCAATAGAAGAAGGGGACGACAGAGAATGAGATGGCTGGATGGAGTCAGTGAAGCAGTAGGTTTGAACTTAAATGGACTCCAGAAGATGGTAGGGGACAGGAAGACCTGGAGGAATGTTGTCCATGGGGTCGCAATGGGTCGGACACGACTTCGCAATTAACAACAACAACAAATATTGTAGTTATTATTTGTAAGTGTGTGGATACAAAAGTGTAGTAAACTGTCAGTGACTATTCCATTGGTAGAAAGGAAGCCTTGAATGGCTTATACAATAGTTTATACAGCAAAAAAGATGCTGAGAGTTTGGAAAAAATTCAATGAGAGCAACTAAAATGATCAAAGGCCTGGAGACTAAAACATACAAAGAACGGCTGCAGGACTTGGGCTTGGCTAGTCTAGAGAAAAGAAAAAATAGGGGTGACATGATAGCAGTATTCCAGTATTTGAGGGGCTGCCACAAAGAAGAGAGGGTCACATTATTCACCAAAGCACCAGAAGACAGGACAAGAAACAATGGCTGGAAACTGACCAAAGAGAGAAGCAACCTGGAATTAAGGAGAAACTTCCTGACAGTGAGGACAATTAATCAGTGGAATAGCTTGCCTCCAGAAATCGTGGATGCTCCATCACTGGAAATTTTTAAAAAGAAGCTAGACAATCACCTATCTAAGATGGTATAGGTTCTCCTGCTTGAGCAGGGGGCTGGACTAGAAGCTCTCCAATGTCCCTTCCAGCTCTATTCTATTCAGTAGCTGAAAAAACAATTGGCAATGAATTTGAAGACCCTAGTAGAATGGCAACTGTTAATTAACTAATTCTGCCTTTCTCAATAATAAGAGTAGAAAACTGAGAGAGAAGATGGGAAGAGGAAAATCATTATGTGAAAGTCCACTGCCATAACATTGGATTTCATGTACAAAAGAAAACATTTTTGTCCAGATTGAGGAAAAAATAATATATTTCAAATGCTGGTACTCTGTTACTCAAGTAATCATCATTATGTCTATACCAAACAAAAGTATAGAAAGACTATTGACCCTTAATTTGTTAATTTTAATTCATAGAACCAATGTAATTATTTTATTTCTCACACATTTTATTTCTCACACATTCCCTGAAAAGGGAAAAGTGGCTATGGCTCCTCTCTTGAAACAATAATAAAATAATAAAACAATAAAATAACTACCCTATTTCCAAGTGTGGAAGCTTTAAGAAAAAGTTGTCAGAGAGCAGAGATATTCCATTTTCCACCTAGAACTTTTCTCAGATAATTATGCAACAGCAGGAACACTGCTTTACCACATACTTAGGCTGATGTTTAATCCTGTCTTGAGCATGCTACAATAGTTTCAAATTTATCTTGGGCACAAATGCACTTCCAGTAAAGGTGTACTATCTTAGATATTTCTCCAATGTTTTCCTAAAATATCTCTTTTACAATTCTGCACTTTCTCTGCTTCCTAGCCAATTTCAGTCCTGCTGAGAACAGTCAGAGAAACTGTCAAGTAAAAGTATAGCTGTTTCTTCTGCTCTTTAGGTGCATTTTAATCTCACCTTCTCTGCAGCTACAGTTTTGTCTAGCAATAGGAGTGCAAGAGTCTGGTCTCTTATTTAATAGAAGGCAAGTAGGAGGAAAGGCTGAATGTTAGAGAATTTCGTGGGGGGTTAGACTATGCCACTGCTGTTGCTCTGAAAGCTGGCTCTATGGTTACACAGAGAAAAGGGTAAATTTGGGGCTAATTCTATCTTCAGGGCTTCTATTCAAGGCAGAATTTAATTACATTGATTTGTTTCATAATGACTAAAGAAACATTGGATTGGTGACCATCCCTTTTTGATTTTTTTTTTCTTTCCCTCATCTTATTTTCCCCATTATCCATAAATTATTACTTGGAGTTCAGTTGATGCCATGAAGTTAAAATATAAAATATAAGTTAAAATACAAGTTGGCAGCTATTAAAAATATTATTTGACACTATATTGTTTGTTGAACATGGCACCTCTAGTCCTGAAAATACAGGTAATCCCCATTTACCACCATAATCGAGTCCAGCATTTTTGTTGCTAAACAAAACATTTGCAATTCTACAGCCAGTGCAATTGTTAATAACACAGTTGTTAAGTGAATCTAGGTTCCCCACTGACGGTTGCAAAAGGTGATCCCGTGACCCTAGGACACTGCAACCGTCACAAATATCAGTCAGTTGCCAAGCGTCTGACCATGGGGATGTCACAACGGTCATAAATGTGAAAAACGGTCCTAAGTCACTTTTTCCTGGGGCTGTTGTAACTTTGAGCAGTCACTAAATGAACTGCTGTGAATCAAGGACTACCTGTATTTTTGGAAATGAGTAATTGGATTGTGGACTCTCTCTCTATATATTTATATTTGTAAACTCTCCTTCTCTATTCAGGTCTTATAGCCAAAGATACCTTTTGGCAAAGAAAGTTGTTTCTTAAATCTTAAGGTTGCCACAGAAGCAGCCTCATTGTATATGATTTCAGGAACCGATGAGTCTTATTCCAATTTTCTTCTCTCTGTACAATTTAAGGACTGTCATGAGAACAGATGAATTGTGCCACTGCTTTATGCTTCTTTTGCACAGCTTTGTCATAAGATATCAAATTCTGAATGCAGCATGCAGGGCTGTTATCATTCTTGTGTCAAAAATTGCAATGGAGAAGTGGCACAAAATCAAAACATTTCTGCAAGGAGGATCAAAGGGAAGAAAAAGAGAATAAAACAGAAGTTTGGTCTCCTTGCTGTCAAGCATTAGATCGAGTAGTAATTCTAATACAGGTTGTTACTATTGTTCCATCTCTTTTTAAGCATGCTATCTGCTGGTGCTTTGGGAAATTTGAAATCAGATTGTCTTTTTTTAAAAAAACAACAACAACTGCTATATAATTCCAAGCATGTGTAACCTTTGCAAGTATTTTGCAAGCAAAAAACACTGGAATTGGACATGGATAACTAAATTTTTAAAGCACTGTGTGAGTGATAGAGAAATTCCATTACTACTAATAAGATTTATGGGTGTATCAGTTATGTACTGCTTTGAACATTCATTCCTTCCATTCACACTATCATGTTTTATAGGAAAATAAATAACAAACAAACAAACAAATAAATAATAAAACACCTATTATTTAATTCAGTTTTTGCATTTATTATCTACAAATCTCTTCTATTTTACAAAATTACATTGCAAATTACCAGATGGCATCTGTTCCTAGTTTCCCTTTCTGCTTATGTGTTTAAGAAACAAGAATCCAATTTAAAAAAAAAAAATACATAGAATTGATTGGAATTTGGACTTTTCTTTTCTCACTGTTGTCATTAAGTGTTTCATTTATCTAACGACTGTCATCATGGATACATTGAAGGAAGAACTAATGTTTTTCTGTTCTCCCTACCTGGTGACAGAGATAATAGTAAGATCCAATGTGGGTCGGTCACTGGGACCAGAGGTTTGCTCTTCTGAACTTTCGGATTCGTGCTGGAATCAATGCTGAGGGAATTTCTCTAATATTCAAATATGTGCTTTGGGCTATTCTATGAGTCATATTTATGTGGTGATTTATCACCACTTTATCAAGCACTTTAAGTCAAGGATTTGGTAGCACAAGGAAACAACAGCCAATCACTGGCCATCAACACACCAATCAATCAATAGGCAGGTACCACATAAATATAATTCATTGATTAGCTCAAAGCACATATTCATGTAGAGAGAAGTTCCCTGAGGATAGGTTCCAACACAAATCCAAAAGTTTGGAACAGAAAGTCTCTGGTCCTAGTGACTGACCCAGACTGGATCTTGCAGCATTGTCCTGGAACATATATATTTGCTTTCATTTGTGAGAAATAGAAATGGAGAGATGAGACTCAAATGGAAAGGATTCCTTTTCCCATTGCCTTTTATCTATCTCTACTTGATGCTTTGAAAAATTGAAGCTGAACATCAAGTAGAATTAAGTTTAAATTTATCAGCACAAGTGAACACTGACATGTTTTAATATAACGTAAACTTAGTACGACATAAAATACATAGTAAAATAATTTGCAATCTTCTGAAACAATCTTCCATAGTGAAAGAGAATTTACTTATAAATATATACATATTTGCAGCTTTCCTTGCATTCTCATTATAGTTCAAAACATAATTAGTTCCAATGTTTTGTTTTTAATTGTAGACATGGACTAAGGCATCCTTTAGATCAGGGGTGTCAAACTCGCAATATCACCTAACGTGTCACGACATAACGCAACTTTTTTGCCATTGCCGGCAATGGGGTAGCCACGTTTTCGCTATGATGCATCTGGCCTGCGGTTTGACACCCCTGCTTTAGACTGACAACCTCTCAGTGTACACTCAGTTTACACTCTCATATAATTACTATTTAACCACTATCATCTGTGCCATATAAGTCTTAATGTTTTATGCCTTGTGCAATCCCAGTATAACTAAAATTGTCCTTGAGCCATTTGCTTAATATGTGCTGAGTTATCAGATGAGTGCGAAGGTTTAACTTTAGAACTGAGATACCTAGCAGATTTCTCACAATTGGTTCTGAAGCCCAGAAAAATCAGCCTGAGATATGGGCAAAAAGGTGTTTATGACAAAATCTTTCAGACATTTGATTCTATAGACCTTTTGGGTGCCTCCAAGCATCCAAACAATCGCATGGTTGAGAACTAGATGAATAGGACAAAGCTAGGTATGTTACACTGTGATATAAAAGCATCCCAAAGCTATGCAGAAGGCATGTGGACCAGTGAATATACTAAAGGAATACGCTGATGCTTAAAAGGTCCTTGAGTCTTCAGAGGCAGCTAAGAGAAGAGACTTCTGAACAGATGTCAGGATTTATAGGTCAAACAGACAAGATAGATTTTACTAGTTAGCTTCCAGACTCCAAAACTGAACTCTGCCAGTTTTATTGAACAGAAAAAAAGGTTTGAAAAATAACAGCATTCATTTATTTCAGTCCTAATGTTTAACAAAATATTTTTAGCCACTTAGCAGCAATATATTGAGCAACATTTTCATCATTAAAAAATTTTTTCTATAGTTTGCAATTACTTGTAGCTCCAATTATGTTTTTCCCTTTGGTGTCTCATTAGTATTCTTTAGAAAAATGTTTTGAACCCATCATGTAAAACTGTTTTGTTATACAACTTACCGAGAACCCTTTTTTCTATATTTATCTTTTTTGGTGGACTTCAGAGGAGCCCCCTCCTCCATGCTTTTAGTCCATAGTCTTGGTATTAATTTTTATGGAGAGATCTTACTGTTTTAACATTATATATTTTGTTTGCAGTTCTAATTTTTAATTACTTTATAGGTCTTATGTGTTTTAATGCTATTACTGAAATGGGTGTAATTTTTTCAGCTTCTATTTTATGTTTGTTTATAATCGAAATGCGGATTTGATTGAACTGCTTCATTTTATTATCCATAAAAATAAAAATCTAGTATCTCCTGAGCCACTTGGACAATGACAGATTTATCACTTTTCCTTTGAGATGAAAAGTGTGTAATTTCTGCTCTTGTTATATGCTGACGGTGCTGATCCTTAAAAGGATGGGGAGGGAGGAATCAGCTTTTGGTAACCCTCCCTCTCAAGACAACATGTTGCTGGCTATTCTGTTTACACAAGCAAACGTGTATGTCACTCCACATATTTCATCTAGTAATTATTGATTGGCTGTTCATCCTTTACCAGGCACTTTTGTGTGAGAACAGTTTAGTGATGCCCCACAAAGCTCCAGTGACCTCTCTGTGTGAAAGAACATGATCTCTTGTTTCCTGAGGATCTCCCTTTATTATTGCTTAGTGCCTCTGACGTTGTGTGGCTAGTCAGCAGCAGGAGCTGCTGAAATGAAATTCAGTTTGACTATCTTCATTGTGGTCTATTTGATTTCCCCCCTCTCTTCTCAGGCCAGGTGTAGTTCTTTTTATTGAAGGATTTACTTACTCCAACATTATTAGGAAATTTCATCAGGTAGCCATTTTGCCACAGTGGTATTCATATTTTTGAACATGACTGATTGTCCTAGACAGGGTGGAAGGTAAAGATGTCAGGCCTGGACTGGTTTCACTACCCTGTGTTCAGCTGGCCTTTTATCCTGATCCCCAAGACCCTGCTATTCCATTTTCTCTTGAGAAGGTCTTGTCAGGGGTGATTAATTGTGTTCCTCCTGAACTTAGGCATAAATACCATTGAAGGTGAGGCCTCCAAATTTATTTCACTTGTGAGCTCTGCCATATTTAAATCAAAGAGTCTGGAGACACTCTTCTGAAAAATTAATCAATTGTGTTTCTGCTTTCCGGTCCACAACTATTTGATCTCTTGCAAGACATAAATGTGAATTTTAATAAAATTATTTAGTATGTAACTGATTATAACCAAGTGCTGGTGGTGGTGACAATATGATTTTAAGTGGTGATAGCTCTTGTGAAGTACTTGCAAGCTCAGTATGTGGGCTCAGTAATTCAAAGACCATTTAATTACTATAGAGACAATAAGTCTGACTTTAATTGTGCATCTAAATAATGAGGCATGAATCTCAAGTTGTAGATTTTGATATACTGGAAGGTCAGTTCTTAGTTCTGTGAATTTTCAAGCATAAAACATCAGACAGTTCTCAGGGAATTCAGGCTATATGTATGCACTTTACTCTAATGTAGAGAAACTTACTTAACTTCTCAGGCTCACCTCTTTTCTTCTAGGTAGGTAACAGTATGGGGAAAAGAACTGAGAGCAACTGTCACAACTATTGTCTCCTGCTGTCCCTGGGAAGTATATCAAAGGGTTGTTCCACCCAGTCACTAGTTTAATTTCTCATTCCCCTTGTAATATTGTTCTGCTACTCCTACTATTCCTCCATCCTTGCTCATTTTGTGCCAGTTTAGTTCTAATGGTTAAGGCACCAGGCTAGAAACCAGGAGACTGTGAGTTCTAGTCCTGCATTAGGCATGGAAGTCAGCTGGGTGACTTTGGGCCATTCACTCCCTCTCAGGCTAAATTGCCTCGCAGGATTGTTGTTGTGGACAAAATAGGAGGAGGAAGGAATGTTAGGTATGCCACCTTTTATTATTTACAACACTAATAAAGGAATTTAAAAATATAAATAATAAAATAAAAATAATAACATAAATGTTGTCTGGTCTCTCTCCTATGGCTTGCCAGTGAGTGGGTGTAAAAAATAACAGCAAGCTGATATCTCACTCATATCATCACTGTTCCTTCCCTAGATTTTATAGTAAAAGGAAAAGAAAATAGCTACTGATGCAGCAGCCAGCCTTCAGAGCAACTGAGCAACTAAAAAAAGATATTGCAAAGGAATACTTTTTTGTCTTGGTTGTACCTTGGTTTCAGTGGGAGCAGTAATGCAGAAGAGCAGAAAGATAGGAAGTTCACCAGTAAGAAACAACACACGCTCTATCTCTGGGGGAAACACTGGAAAACTGTCTCCAGAGAATTCTTTGAAGTAAAGATTCAGCTTATATTGCAAAAAAATCTATGCAAGCTTGATATCAGCACAGAGACATGGGTGGAGAACCAGTTCATTTTTGGAGAAGAGTACATGTAAAAGAAGCCAGAAGAGGGAATTTTTAGCAAGGGAATTCTAACAGTATATTTTGCAGCCCAGAATATGGTCATCTTGGTATTACAGAATGTATCTTTTATTTCCTGCTCAAGTTTATCAATCAGGGATTTTTGCTGTGAAATCTGTCTTTATGTACATATATGCAAGTTATAAGTAATCTCACTTGTGGCTGACGAATTCTGGGAGTTGAAGTCCACAAGTCATAAAAAGGCCAAGTTTGAAGACCCCTGTTGTAAATAAAGAAGCAAAATGCAGTCCAGACAAATCATTTTAAGCAGAAAAAAAAGAAAATTGCAATTACAATTTAAATTGAAACCAAGGAAAGTTCTAAATATGAAGTATCATATGGACATCTAAGGATTCTAACTCTTGTTGATCAATTTTAATATTAATAAATTTTGATTTTGTGTCGTTAAACAATTCATCTAATATGCACTCCTCTGATATACATTTAAAAACATTTAAAGGACGAGGTTGTATACAAAAATATGGTGTCACGAAAAAAATTGTGGCTGAGTCATATACTCTATTATTATCCAAAGACAATCCTGATTTTGTTGGAAAATAGACACCAGCAAGGATGTGAACTGCAATGATATACAGAGGACAGATTACTCTCTTGTTTTAGAAAAGTAAAAGTAGCTCTTTCTCTATGTTTTCAAAAGGCTTAAAAATACTGTAAGATCTACTGGACACACAATAGAATTGAACAAAATAAATGCAAGGCTACTACTAAAAGAAGTATGTCCCACTATAACTTACCATTTTCAATTCTTAAAAACAATTGAGATACTGCCACAGCTATTTTTCACATAATTGATTTCCTGATTTTTTTCTCCCCATAAACATAACAACCTTGTCATGAAACAACTTTTGGTTAAAAGACAAATTCATAGTGCTATTGAAATATGTTAAATTTAAGTCTGGATATGATAAAAACAGAAACTGTTTACTTCACAAGTTTAAGTCTAGGCAACTCTTAGCTTTCTAGCATATGCCTGGTCTTGTTTATTCAGCAGTAAATCCACTTAGAGCAGTGGTGTCAAACTGCCGGTCAGCGGGCCACATGCATCACGCCAAAACCGCGCCCACCCCATTGCTGGCAATGAGAAAAAAGTCGTGATATGTCGTGACACATCATGTGACATCGCGAGTTTGACACCCGTGACTTAGAGAAACTGATCACTAGCAAGGCATATATAGTACTGCAATCTTTGTAGACCAAAAGAAAAAGAAATAATTGTTCTGAGTAAATTCTTCCTAGCAGGCAATTAAGAAAGATGCAATTTTAATGTTATAAGAAAGTGACACATGTGTATATGTGTTGTCTAATGTTTTTGACTCCTTGTGTAGTAACTCAAGAAATATAAAACGTGTGTGGGTGTCTCTGTGTCTAAGAGGAGATGTCCATTTAAAGAGGTTCCCTTTTCCCTCTCAATTTCAATAATAAATGCCTTGTATGTTTATTTTTTTCCTGGGTTTCTGTGTCTTGCAGCAATGCATATGCTTGGGCTAAATTGGCAGCTACAACCAGCAGATGGACACACCTTTAACAATGGAATAAGGACAGGCCTGCCAGGTTCTGATGATGTAGCAACCATGCCATCTGGAGGTAAAGGTGAGGACGAGCTGTATCTTTTGCTCTTAAAAAATCTCTGAATCAATTGCCCCTGCATTCCAACTTAAATTTAAAAGAATTACATTAAAAATAGAAACCTACTCATTTGAAGGATTTGATTGCAACAGTTCTTGGTTGTGAAGTTTTCCTGGTTGGGTAGTTTATTTTCAGGGCATGTTTGGCTACAAGCCTGCTTAATTGTAATAGTTTAAATAAGAGCCTTATTTTGAATACTATCTTCCAACAAAGAGATTCAGAAGATCTTTTCACATTAACCAAGTTCAGTTTACCGATGCCTCCTTTTAAAAGAAAGAGATTATGTCTTCCTTTCCTTCATCCCTATGTGAAAACTAAAAAAAAAAAGCAAGGATTTTACAAGAAAGCATAACCAGTCAGCACTTTTCAAATGGAATTGTAGTTTTTTTTATTTTTAAAACTATATAAGGACTTTTAAATAAAGGGAAATATTATTAGTTGGCCTAGTGGTTAAGGCTCCAAGGTAGAAACTAGGAGACTGTGAGTTCTAATGCAATCTTTGGCATGAAAACTGAACCAGTCATTCTCTATCAACTTGGGACATCAGGTTTGGGTGACAATCTGATTAATCAATTCCTGTCACAACACTTGGTTGATTGGATCAACACTTGGTTGATTTTAAAAGAGTGGATACTTCACAGTGAACAAGGCTGAAAGACACGTCATATGTTGAACTTCTGCCTATTGCTGATACTAAAGATGCTTGAGTTTTTTTAGACGGGAAAGAGAAAAAGAGAAGAAACAAATAGTCAGCAAAGATATGGATTTCAGACCTTCTGAATATAAACAATTTGTGTCATTTCACTAAGTAGTAGTGTAAATAAAGCCTTGGGAAAATATTATAGTGGAATCCGTATGCCTCAGTTGTGCAGTGGTTAAAAAAAAAAAAAGTATGGACATGGTGGCAGAATAAAGTGTGAAATGTTGCTGCTTTTTTTTTCTTGCTTCAATTTATTTAAGGCTAATATTACCAGAATAGCAGTTTTTAAGTTAGCGTCTGGGAAGCTTTAGGCCATCAACTATTTCAGACTTTGCTTTCTTTGGTTGGGCAGAATGACCTGTCATAACTGACAGAACCCAGGAGGAAGAAATGTCCAGAAACTAGTTTTGTTAAAATAATAATAGGGAGGCACCTTAGAAATATGTGCATGTGAAATAAAATTGATTTTTGCAGAATGTCATGTAGAATGGAACAATCCAATTAGGTGTGCACGTTTAGCTATGGGATATCATATTGAAAAACAGTAAATTAAAACCAGTAAATATGAATAAATATGTAAACGTGTGCATATGTATGTATATATCTCCAAGCATGCTAAAAGCTGATTTACTACAGAATCACAACCATAATTTCTGCTTGAGTAAACTATATATTATCCCTTGGGATTGATATGAAACAGGAATTATATCTAGCAGGACTCAGGAGACAGGGCATTTCTGGCTTTGGGACCTGCTCATTATTTCCCCAGAGGTGAGAATGGCCCGTGTTTGGTAGCTCCTGGGAATACCTGAAATTGTGGCTATGCCAACAGGCTTGGAGATCTCCAGGGAAACAGAAATGTGTTGAGATAGCTATGGGTTCAGTATGTAACACCAAAGATACTTTCTTAAATAAGAACATAAGATCTTATGTTTTATGATTTGTTTTCACTGTACGTCACCCAGAATCATGTTCTGTGAGTTGTATGGCTATATATAAGTGAGGAATGAACAAGTAAACTTTGGGGAAAGAAAATATCTGAGATAGGAAAGTAATTTTGCATTACATTGTGTTTGTATTTCTCTATATAACCTAGAAAGTTCTGGTTAGAAAAAATGTTGATGCATCTATAAGAAGCAGACAGGAAAATACAAAGAACCAACAACTCTGACCTTTATTTTAATTGATGGTTCAAATCTTTCTGCGGTTTGCAGTCTTAACAAGTCTTGGCATTAGTATTACTATGCCGATATCTGTAAACTATTCAGAAGTGGTTTCTAAATGTGGTTCCCAAATGAAAGGTTAAAACTACAGGTCTCGAGACTTCTGGTTTTTGCACCATAGTGTATGGCTGTGGGATTGCGGAGTTCCGCATCCTACAACTGCCAGGGGACCCTAAATGGGTCTGAAGTTGCCCCAGAGAGGTGACAAGGAAAGAGGCGTGCCCCAATGATCATGGAATGGCAGCAATCATACCGTTTGATCCAGGGGAAGCCCTCTAACCCAACAGGAGAAAAGCTAGCTGCATACCAGCATCTAGCCCAAGATATTTGCAGCCAAAGTCCAAGAACATGAACCAGGAAAACAGTGAACAGCTTGCTTGGAACTGGTGAGAGTATCGATCTTCTTTCCTCTATTCTGTAACTAAGACCTTGGGAAAGATCCCCAAAGTAAGAAAGTAAGAAAACCTCTCAAAGTGAAGGGAGGGGACTATACCCCCACTCCCTCATAGAAGGAAGTGGCAAATTAACCTTTAAGGGGGAAAGAAATATATTGAAATCAAAGTTAAAATACTATAGTCTGGATAAATCTAGAAATTAAAAAATAACTGCTAAGATTATACCTTAAAGGGTTTTGGTAAAACTATAAAAATAATAATAAATAATAATAATTTTTGTCTGAAAAAGTTGGAAAATAAGCAATTACTGACACCTAGTGGAGAACTAGAGCTTAGAACATTAACAACACTGACTCAGAAATTGGCAAGACGCCAGAAACAAAGAATAATCTGCTCCCTTGAACTTTAATAACTCTCGGAAGACAGCTGGGTGGGAACAAAGAAAGAATACATACTGGGCCAGCCATAAGATTAAAAAGTGTCTAAAAGAAAAGAAATATTCTGACTGTTGTCTAAACTCAAGAATTTTGTTGTAAAAAAATTAATAAAACATTAAAAAAAACTACAGATCTCCAAATAACTGAATGAGAATAATCAGCAGGAAGAGTGCATATTTTCAAAAATATATTTAAAGCTCATTTTTATGTTAATTGTTTTAAAGTAATTATTTTAATAATGTCTCTTTTTTGTTCTTGTTTCTGTAAATCCATAAGCAGCTTCATAAATCCATCAGATGACAGCAGGCAACATACATTGGCAACATCCACAGGAAACCTTTCTAGTTCACGGTTTTGATGCCAAGATCACTTAATTTCTAAAAATGTCCAGCATTTCACACATATCTTCCTAAAAAGTGTTAACATGCTATCTTCAATTTATGTTGAAAATAAACAGAAAAGTATTATAAAAACATAAATGGAAATGTAATATGCAAACATTTAGAGAATAAGCCAGAAAAATACTGAGTTAGTTGGTTTTAAATGGCACACCTAACTATGGTTTATTTTATTTAAAATTTGATAAATACATTAGATTCACATTATGTACTAATCTATAATCAAATCAACATTATGCCTGGATGTGAGCCCTTCTCCTCCTGCTTTATGATACATAAAATAGAAACCCATATCATTCCAAATCCTGTAAATCTACTTCACTTGCCAACTCAATATATTTAGTCCTGTTTTTAGATTACTTTCAATCAATATACTTTGTGGGATGCTTCATCTTATTAAATGATTTACTGAGTAAATTACATTTTGGAGTACATAAAAATGCAGAGCAAAATATGAATTCATGTGGGACTGAAAAGTGATCAGGCTCCTAAATTTTTGAGCACTATGCTTTCAAGATAGTTATGACAAAATTACAGTTATTAATCCATATTATTATATTAGTATGTTATTTTTGGCTTGCAAAGAGTATTTGTTTTCTTCATTCATGTTGCATTAACTTTATATTGTATAAAGTTGTGTGTGGAATAGAATAGAATAGAATAGAATAGAATAGAATAGAATAGAATAGAATAGAATAGAATAGAATAGAACAGAACCTAGGAGGTCTTCTAGTCCAGCCCCCTGCTCAAGCAGGAGACCCTATACCGTTTCAGACAAATGGCTATCCAGTTTCTTTTTGAAAGCCTCCAGTGATGGAGCACCCAAACCTTTGAAAGCAAGTTATTCCAACATCTCTCACCATTAGCAAATTTCTCCTTAGTTTTAGGTTGCTTCTCTCCTTGGTTACTTGCCATCCATTGTTTCTTGGCTTGCTTTTTGGTGCTTTGGAAAATAGTTTGATCCCTTGTAGGAGCCCCTCAAATATCGGAATACTGCTATCATGACTCCCCTTTTCCTTCTTTTCTCTAGACGAGATATAGCCAGTTCCTCAAATCATTCCTCATTTGTTTTAGCCTCCAGCTCCCTAGTCATTCTTGTTGCTCTTTTCTGTACTCTTTCCAGACTCAACATCTTTTTTATATTCTGATGATCAGAACTGGATGCAGTATTCCAAATGTGGTCTTACTCAGGCTTTGCAAAGCGGTACTAGCACTTTACATGATCTTGATTCTATCCCTGTATTAAATGCAGCCTAGGATTGAATTGGTTTTTTTTAATGCTATCACACACTGTTGGCTAATATTTAAATGCTTGTCCACTAGGACTCCAAGATTTCTCTCACATTACTGGCATTAAGCCAGGTTTCACCTAGTCTGTAACTATACAGTTAATTTTTCTTGCCTGAGTGTAAAACCTTATTTTTATCTATGTTGAATTTCATTTTGTTAGACAGAGCCCAGTGTTCAAAACTAGCATACCCTGTGTTTACTGCAGGAGTTTTTGAAATTTTCCTGACAATGATAATTATCTAAAATGTAAATGTTTCTTATGGAAATTGAGAGCATATATGGATGCATATATAATTTTAAGCCACTTGGTAACCTACTTTCGTTATCATTGATGGTCTACAGATGTGTACATATCAACCTGCAGGATTTTCATCCAATAATCTTAGTGGTTCTGGAATTCAAAGAATTGAGTGCTACGTATGGAGGACATTCAAGTTGAGAAGGCTGCCCTTGTTTAGAAAATAGATTAAAAATGCTTTCAATAAATATTAATAAATTTGGCCTTAGTTTCCAAGCAGAAATTTTGCTACTGCTTTTTTCTGTTTGATATTGTTACGTCAGATAGCTTATTTATTTTGTTCATAAGAATTGTGTCTTGCTGACTATAATATATTATCTGTGCATTTTATAGTTTTCTACAAAACAAAGTGTTATCTCTTATTTTTATGAAGAAAGTCAAGTGTTATCTATAGTAGGGCAGTGCTAGTTTCTGATTACAGTTCATTGATTGCAATTAATTAATTTGATTGTCTCATTATCCCTAACAACGTATTTTGCATCAGATAAAACTGAATAGACAAAATTAGTCTGTTGTTGCCAACTTCTTTTTATTTTATACAAGCATATGCCTTTGTGTTATTTTTTTCACACTTATTGGTAGTAGCCACATTGCTTTTAATTTTCATAGCAATACCACTATAATTGGAATCTCTTGGATTCAACAAATAAGAAATCAGTTTGTTGTTCAGGAAAAAGAGACATGGCGGACCGGGTAGGTTATGTGAAAAACAAGAGAGGTTAAAGCAATGTGGGATGAATGTAATCAAAAGAATATTCTCTTAGAGAACCAGGATGAGAAGAAAGTAGCTGCAGAGGAAATCAGAAATGCACTTCAAGAAAAAATGCAAGTCTGTTGCATAAACATCAGCTTAGACCTGAAGGGAAGCAGAGGAGAGAAAGACTGTCCTGCTTTGATTCCCTTTGGTATAAGTCAGGGGTCTCCATATCTGACATCTTTAAGACTTCTGGACTTCAACTCCCAGAATTCCTTAGCCAGCCAACCACAGTTTAAAGTTACTAAATTTGCAGAGCCTGGGTATAAGAGAAACTTGGGCTTTCAACATTCAATTATACTATACAACAACAGAGTTCAATAGGCTTTGTGGAGTTTGTTTTCTGTCCAGGCTTATCTCAAAAGGCTGATAAGAGATAAACTAAGAGTTAAATCTTCTGTATGAAATACCATTGTAAGTCTGTTAAATGTCTATAATTAAGGTGACCAACTTTTTTACAATGAAAAGGAGGACACAAATAAATTGAAGAAAAAAATATCGTAAAAGCTGGCTCGGCCCATGGAAGTTCAACTGCCTGCCATGCCCCTGCCCGCAGCTGCCCTGTCAGCATCGCTGCCCCGCCGTGTGGAGTGGGCCCCACGGCTCCCAAAGCACCAGCCGCGCCAGCTCCATCCCTGGGGGGCAGCCCGCCATTGACATGCCCTGCCTGCAGCCGCCCCACCAGCACCACCGTCCACCCTGCGCAGCCCCGTATAGAGAGCACCCCGCAGGTCTCACAGCATGGTATCTTCGGAATTAATTAGGAGATGGTGTAGTTGGGTAGCAGGCAGGGGTGCTAAGTTCCTGCCAATTTGTCTTCACTGCAGACAACTTGCATATGCAAAGTTTGCCAGTTGGGTGTTTTGGCATTCTCAGCAGCAATTCCTATTGGCTTTCGAAAGCCAATAGGGGGAGTAGCACAGCTCATGCAAAAGTTGAAAAAAAACCATCAAAAAAAGGTGCCGGAACGCCGTTCTGAGCATTCTATGAGAAAAAAAAGCCCTGCAGATTAGTCTTCAAATATCGAAAAGGAGGACATGTAGGAGGACATTTTTTGAGGAAAGACAGAACCTACAAAAGGAGGACTGTCCTCCCTAAAGGACAGTTGGTCACGTTACTGTAATGATTGCTATCATGAGTTTCTATGAAAAGAAAATATTACTTGTTGCATCCTTCATTTTGTTCTTTCATAATGACTAAATTAGTTGGCCTGTCTGAGATATACTTATGTTGTTGTGGTCTGTGCTGTGTAATTTTTTTAAAAAAACAAATGCAATGGGGAAGATATGAACGAAGGCCTTTGGCCTCTTCCCTTCTCAATTTATTCTGGCATGCATAGGAAATGCACTTTGCACTGCAAACTGCAAAACAATAATTTGTACAAGGTAAATAACAATCGTCTAAAAGGAATAATGGAGATCTTTTTTTACTTACAGGTGGCCAAATACATGCTTGAGTTCAAAATGTTTCCCCAGATAGGAAAAAATACGCATTCCAAATCTCCTTCATATAGTTCTGTGAAAACAAAATGAAAACTGCAAAGTGCTTTTAGTAAAGCAAGCTTCAAATAACTTGTAGCATTTTGAAACTGTGCCACATGGATATTATACCAAAGTACTGAGCTTCCCTTTTTATTTGGGACCTTTAATTTTTGCTTTTAGCTATTTTGAAATGTCATTGACATATCTCAGCCTCTGTATGTTGATGAAGCCAGTTGGAAGTTTGAGAGTGTTTCAAATAGCTTCATAAAATGGCTGTTATGGAGATCTGATCTGTCATAAAACTGGGGGGGGGGGAGGGAGACAATTAGGCTTAAAACATCATTAGCAAAGAGGAAAGCTGGTAAGACTAAAGGAGAATTGACTTTCCAATTAAACTAGTTATAGTGAAAGTTGATTTCTAGTCCTTCATTAGGCACAAGAGCTGGCTGGGTGAACTTGGGCCAGTTTTTTCTCTTAAGCCCAACCCACCTCACAGAATTGCTAGTGTGGAAAAAACAGGAGCCAGGGTCATTAGATACAGTATGTATGCTGCCTTGACATCACCAAAGGTGAGATGATAGATAGACAGACAGACAGACAGACAGACAGATAGAATACAGAAAGATCTGAGCCCTCAAAGAAGTTCAGGATCTGAGACCCTGAGAAACTAATTTAGCGGTGAGTGAAAAGATGGCAAGGTCTAGAAAGGCTTTTTCTACTTATTGTAAATGCAAATAATCTCTGGTTTCATTCAAAATCATTTTTCTTTTTTGTTTTTGTGTTTCCAATGGAGACAGAACTGCCTACTTAGGGAGAAAGGTTAGTAATGTGCCAATGTATTTCTTACACAACTAGACAAGGGGTAGAACTAATGGCAGAAGATGCAGAGCTGAATTCAGGACAAGTGAAAACTATAGAGAAGTTGATTTTGGGCTGTAGTGGCCTGATGCTAGGGCTGCCCCTCCCAGCACTGAAGCTGCTATATAAACCAAGTTATAGGTTGAAATAGACTGATTTTCAAGCCATCCCATTTTAAGTATGGCTGAATAGTGATATGCAGGTGCAGGCCTTCTTCAAAAACCTCACGAGTTGCTCACTCCCACTTATATGAATCATCTAGAAAACTGCTAATTTAATGAAAGGGAGAAAGAACTATACTGCTAAATCATCACATTTAGGAAACTGAAATTTATTTACATTAGCAGTGATTAAACTTATGTTTCCCCCCACAAATATTTCCTATTTACTTAGCAATGTTAGAGATACAGTGATTAATCATTTGCAACACCTGCTGTGCCTATTTTGAGATGTCATGATTCAAGGGTATCGTCTCCAGAGGCTTCAACCATTTTATTTCTCGCTGTGCTTCAGGGTCTTTGCGTTCTATGACTAGAATGCAAACTTTTATCTATCTATGTCTATAGGATATACACAGTGGTGGGATTCAAATATGTGAACAACTGGCTCTCTGTGTGGATGCTGCTTCCGGAAGTCTGTTCTGGGCCTGGGCAACAAAAAATTAGCTACCAGTCTGTTGAACTGGTGTGAACTGCTGAATCCCGCCACTGGATATACAGTATATAAAACTATTGTATTTCTTCCCCTATCACCACCATTGTGTACTGTAATGTAATGTTGAAAAAAAATAAATTACTACAAAGTAAACAAAGACTCTAACTGGTAAAAGTCGGCAGAAATTCTAGGACTCTCAGCTTGATATGGATTGGGTTATTTGCTTGGTTTGAACCTGGCACAGTTCACTATGGATAGATGAGAATCTTTATCATATACTGGAATGAAGCCATAAAAAAAAAACAAATTTACCATCTGTCGGAGTAAGAATGGAAATTCACTCTTATATCCCCAACAGTTCAAATATGTGGCCTCTTCTTCCTGTCATGCTTCAGTAGCCTCTTTGCTTTATGTTTCACAACCTTGAAACTGTGTATTTATACAATTAATTCATTTGTCCTAAGAACTGCTGCCTATTTACTTGACTCTCACAAAGATCCCTCTAGACCAGCTTGACCCTGGTTACATCATAGGCAACTCAATGCATTTTTAAGCATTTCCATTGCTTTTTTCCAAGATGCTTTGGACCTTGGATCTAGAATAAACCGTGGCAGACTACAGTAGTGGCCAAAATTGTGGAAATCTTTTGGGAAAGGTGTACAGTAGAAATGCCACCTTTGATTAAGTTTCCACCAATTTTTCTTCTAATTTCTTTATAACTGTAGCCCTGTTCACTTAATAATACTATTTTACATCGCTTTCTGGGCAACCAATCAACTCTTTGCACCATTACTTTAATTTTATTACATTTTACAAGTTCACTAAATGGAAAAAAAAACCCCAACCAACTTGATAGCGATCACATAACACTCTGACAAATGTCCTCTCAGCTTCAATACATCACATCAATAACTGAATCCTACTGTGAACTGATTGGCTCATTGCCAAAACAAGATGACACCTGATTGGCTCTCTAAACACTCATGCTCATTGGCTACAATCAGATGAAGGAAAGCTACCTGATATCAACCTAAGCAAGTTGTGCTTCCATTTTCTGGTTATTTGGCTATAATTTTTCATAGAATACAGTACAGATAATTGAACAGACTTTGTTGCATTACATTTTTGATTAAATTATCTTTCCATTGATATATACTTTTATGGTACTACTCCAAAAAAAGTGGTGTTATTAGCCATCAAACCTCAAAAATACACTTTTCCCAAAAGGTTTCCACAATTTTGGCCACTACTGTATGTCAAAGATGTCCATTGGTTTTAAAAAAAGTAAAGTTGGTCGGGCAATGACATGATTGAAGCTTCATCTCTTTGTAATGAAACAGAAAGAAACAGGGCTTCAGTTGTGTAATTGCACCCATTATTTTAACAGTCCGTTCTCTCATGGGTATTATTTATGAGGTTTTGTTTGGTTTTGTTTAGCTAACCAAAGTTGTTAAATTACTGCAGTAAGTACAGTGAAATTGAGATTTGTAAATTGATCTATCAAACATTTTTCTCAATATCTTGGACAAACTGAAATATATTTTCTAATTAATACTTCTAGTGATCTGGAATTCCATTGTCATATTTTGAGAGGGTTTATGATTTCAGTTGGTAATCTTAGATTTCATGCAATATATTTTCTTACTTTTCTCTTCCAGCATGTCAGTACTGATTGTTCTCATAGACAAGTATCAGTAAGAATAAAAGGATATAAGCAGTATATGTGCCATTGTCATCATGTGACTGTAGACACTTTGCATTAATCTGTTTAGTTCATATTTGTATCTAAAAAGCACCTTAAGCTATAAAAGCATATAATATATTAAAACAATTCCCATTCAATGGTTAAAAAATGTAAAAATTAAAAAAAGCAAGTTTCATCTGATTGGGACATGCTCTACTTGTGAATATTCCACAACCGATTGATTCAACTTGCAGAATTCTACAACATTTTAGAGTGATCTAGCAAGTATGTATTATAGTTTTTTATGCATGTTTGTAAGTTGTAGAGATAAACCTCCTCCCAGAATGTCAGTCCCATATACATGTAATTTTAATACTTTTTAATATCTAGAATATGTTATACTATTTTGAATTCAAATCAAAAGAAACAGAAAGATAGAATCTAAGAAAGTGATTGAGTAGTAGAACTTTGAGGAGATATTTCCATAACTTTCATGTGAAAGTAACTTCAATAGTCCTATTTTCTAAGTTACAATAGAGAAAAATCAGCTGAGCCATACCGAGTGCTATCAGTAGAATTTATTGACAACCCCAAACTGTATAATGTAGGGCATGAACTGTGTTAGACAATATTCAATAACCTATCAACTACACTGTCTAATAGACAATAAAATACAAGTCTGCAGAAACTTTCTAAAGGTTCAAATAATCCCTGTGTTGACTGTACTGGATCAGAATAAATGGGATCAAGAATATTGTCTTGGAAAATACTCAATATTCACTTTTATATACTAGAGATAATATAAGTCATGCAGAATAATCACTAATGATAATTTATATAGTGAAGGTATCTAACTTTTGTTAAATTTTGTCGTGTCTCTGATAGGAACTCAAATTCTGTTTATTTTGCAGGAGAAGCAATATTTCAGAGATTGAATTTTGCTAATTTTCAAAATTGATTTTGACCAATGCGGCTTTGTATTCCCATGCACGTTTCTATTCCTATAAATGTTGTTTTAAAATAACATTTGTTCCTAGCTATGCTGTATGCATAATCACATTTCATCCACCTTTCTTAAATGCATATAATTTAAATTTACTTCAAAAGTATTAAATTTAACATTATTAATAAGGAAGATTTTTAACTTAATTCATATAATTAACCTATTATTTAAAAATACTTCCATGCAAATTAATAACTACAAATCAACAACTGGGTGATAACAATATCTCCTACATAGCTTTCAACATTTTGTGTGAATAACTGCATTTAAAGGTTTTTTTTTCCCCCTAGAAGGAGCACTTTTTTATATCCCATGCTAAGTTCTTCAGAGACCTTCCTATTAACTTCCCTGCAGGGTAGTTCATGCTCATGAAATATGCAGATAAAGAAATTGAAAACAAACTCGATTAATTTTGCAAATCCTAGTTATTGCATTCAAGACATACAGTATATTGTATTTGTTAGTCTCTTAGGATACTTTCATTTATCTACACTCTGAACAGAAAGTTAGAATATAAATATAAACTGAAATGCCATTACTATCAAATTTATTAGCAGTATTTCCACTTGAATGTTAGGATTCACATACATTTGGATTGCAGTTAGAACACTGTTTCAAATCACTAATTTAAATAAAGCATATGGCTATTGTTTTTCCCCATCACACTAAAAGTATTATGATACCTGCTTAAAGAAATATCAATTGAAGAAGCATAAAAACCAATTTCTTAATGAAGAAGGTATGGGAATGGAAGGGAAGGGAAAAAGAAAAGAAAGAAATTTTATATTTCTGGTCAGCCTTCAGTTAACAAGCACAATTATAAGAAGAGCTACTAAGCATTTATCAATGGAGTTCAACAGGAAAAAGGAACAAAAAATACAGTGGAATGACTAGAGAACTATCTCTGTTCTGAGGAATCTTCTAAATATTGGCTGATTACAAGAGATTACAAGAGATGTTTCTTGAGAATTGCTGATTACCTTTTGTGGGTCATTAAGTGACACTTTCTCCTGAGCAGGCAGAGACTGCCACAGACACAATAGGAGGAATATAAAGCAGCTAGTTTCCTTGAAACAAATTCTCTGGGTGATGAAAAATAGAGACCTTATAGGACTTTGGCAGATTAGTTTAAGGGAATCCCTAACATCTCTCTTCCTGGATAGTGGGTACTGACAGATCCAAGAAGAAAAAAGACATCTGCCATTGATGCCTCAGAAACAGAAAATGAATGGTATGATCAAAGTCATTATCGGAACATTTGTGAAATGTTGGTGTTCCTTCCAGAAAACAATCTTGTATATAGCATACCAGCAAGTACATGCATGTCAACAGTGCTTGGGGGGGGGAGGGGGAGAGGAAAAGGATTGGAGGATTAAATGCCAATACAAAATCAGCTGACAGAGGAAGCAGTTCTTTGTAAGTGAGATAATATGATGTGCAAACTGTTGCGTCCTTCGCGAAATGGCAAGACACGAGAAGCAGTTGTAGTTCTCAGGAAACTTCTTTATTCTTTGGTTCAGCTTACAGTTAGAAGACGCCGACAACGCCCAAAACTCCTGGCCTCTTATATAGGTCATCCCCGGGTAAATCTGTAACTTTTGGCACGCCAGCACTTGCGCATGTGCACAAGTACTGGCGACAGCCTGTCTGGTCCCGGGCAGCCTGCACCTGCCGGGACCGTTTGCAATGCCCCGAGCCTGCTTGCACAGGCTCAGGACATAACACCCCTTCCCCCCGGGCTAAAACTATTCCTTATACCATAATAACACATAACTCATTTCTGTAGTGTAGTGCCATGCTCCCCAATACCAGGTATTCCTGGTCTTCCATCAGCCTCAGTGCTCTACTTTTCTACTAGCTCTGTTTTGCCAAGAGGGTTACAAAATCCACCAAATACTTAGGAGATTTCCTTGCTCTCTGTGACCTCCTAAGTTCAGGGTGCTTGCCAAGTACCCTCTGACTGAGGAGTGATGTGTGCCTGTCCCCCTTGTTTTGCCTTGGTGATTCCCAAGGACTGTGCTCCAATGCCTGGCCTGCTTGCTTGCCCACCGGGCTCGTCAGGCCAGGGCTTCTTTCACTATGTGACCTGGTTGTCCCACCTAGCTGTAGGCTCTCTGGCCCTTCTAAGTGACTGTCACTGTTGGGCATTTCTGTAGAACCTCCTAGGTCCGTCCAAGACCTGTCAGGAGGCTGTCTGTCCTCTGAATCCCGTTCTGTGTCCGGGCTTGTGTGGGTTTCAGTACTGTCCCAAAACTCAGTTGTCCCCTGCGTGGAGTCAGAGGTGTTGTAGTCAGGATTTGGTTCCTCGACCACCTCCCTGTGTGTTTGCCCCCTTCTAGGGACAGGGGTAGTGTCGGGCCAACTAGAAGGAGTGTGTGCCAGCTCTCTTGCAGGGAATGGTTTATTGGGATGCTCCCGGGTATTCTCCCTGACTGGAGTACTGAGTGATGTGGGTGAGTAGTGATTATGCCCTCGTGGAGGGAACCTAAGACCCTAGTCCTCATTGAGATGGGAATGACAACTCTGCTTCCCCAAAGCAGACAACCCTGAGAGGTGGACAACTCGTTCCTTTTAGACCAGAAACTCTGAAACTCAGGACTAGGACAGTGCTCAGGCCATCCAGACAAAACCCAAGAAAGGACACGTGAAAGTGTGTGATCTGTGCCCAATTCAGCGGCTACATCCCTGGCATTCAGGGGGGACTCGGGCAAGGCTTGGATAGAGAGAATATTGATAGCTGGCGCAGGGTCAGCTTCTATTACCGGCAGGGGTAATCTACTGAGGCCATCAGCATGGCCCATTTCCTTCCCAGGCTTGTGAAGTAGGGAAAAATCATATGCAGACAAAAAGATAGACCACTTGAGCATCCTGGGGAGATGATTTGGGGGGTTTGTTTACGTGTGGTAAACAGTCCCAGCAAAGGCTTATGGTCAGTGAATACTGTGAAATGCCTACCATATAAAAAATCATGGAATTTTTTAATTCCAGCAACAACAGCTAAGGCCTCCCTGTCTATTTGAGCATAGTTGCGCTCAGGACTCACTCGGGTAAGCTTACACCTTTTTGTTGATGTAAGGCAATCCCACCTTCGTCGCCAGTGTTGCGTCCTTCGCGAAATGGCAAGACACGAGAAGCAGTTGTAGTTCTCAGGAAACTTCTTTATTCTTTGGTTCAGCTTACAGTTAGAAGACGCCGACAACGCCCAAAATTCCTGGCCTCTTATATAGGCCATCCCCGGGTAAATCTGTAACTTTTGGCGCGCCAGCACTTGCGCATGCGCACAAGTACTGGCGACAGCCTGTCTGGTCCCGGGCAGACTGCACCTGCCGGGACCGTTTGCAATGCCCCGAGCCTGCTTGCACAGGCTCAGGACATAACACAAACCTAACGATGAGAATGACAATCAGAAAAAACACAGTCAGCATTGCTGAAACCTGAGGTGCTGATAGAACATACATATATATATACTCAGTTTTCAGAGAAAAGGAAGTATAGTGACCAGGACACAGGAGGATGAATTCTGGACACGTTCTGCCATACATCCTCTCCCCCTCCCCTTTCCCCAAGCTGAGTAGAAATATTAGCGTAAAGTGTATGGCTTTGACAGTGTTCCCTTAATATTCATCCAGAGTGGGCCTCTGCGGTGCTGCCGTGTGTATAGCTCTACCAAACAATGCTGTAAGGTAATAATTGATGATTTCACAGAATGAATTTTTATTTCTACCCAATATCATCAACTATTGGAAAAGTTGCCTATAACAGATCATATGTTGTGACATTCTTTGAACTTGCTGGATGCTCTGTCCAATCAATTTTTCACCTTTTGGTACCTTTTGATGGATTTATGCAGCCACAAGATAAGTATTGTTGAAGATCTAGCAAGAAAGTAGGTTTGGTGTGTGTGTGTGTGTGTGTGAGAGAGAGAGAGAGAGAGAGAGAGAGAGAGAGAGAGAGGGAGAGAGAGAGAGAGAGAGAAAGAAATTTTCTTCCAAGGAAAACCACTTGGTAGATGGATAGGTGAATGTTTCCTTTGAAATGTGAATAAAACAGCTCCTTCGCTGTTATTTCATAATTGCATAACAGGTTCAGACACAGCAACCAGTTAACAGAGACCAGTCCCAAAGGAGATCTGCCGATCCAATTTTAGATGTCCATGCTTCTATGTAATGTTTGAATGAGTGGCATGTAGATAGAATTAACATCCAGATAGTATCCTGAAGTAGATATAGAGAAGGGAAATAAAATTTAATATCTGAGCATTGTATTCATGGGGGTGACCAAGATGAGAATAAGCAATCATTATTAACTGGGAAGGAATGCCTGAGGTCTTTTAATATACAGGGGAGACCTCCATAGTCAACAGAATGTAGTCTTTAGAAAAGTGCATCCCTTAAAAAAAGGCCTGCCCTCATAGTCCATTTTTCAAGGCACAAATGGAGAGAGGTTAAGAAATGAAACTTCCACAGTAAACCTTCAACTAATAAATCTTTTCCAGGTAATTTTGTGGGCAGTAAACCTGAAGGAGACATAGCAAGGGAAAAACTGAAACCTTGCTACATAAGGATTTAGGCAGTAACTAGACTTACTCTCCATCTGTAATCTATTAAATAGTTCAGTTAATTGATTAGTTAAATATAGAAGCATTCATAGCAAGTAAAATATATTATGGAAATTAGCTAAGTTGGTTTTACTGAGATGTGGAAGTGTGATGGCTCAGCTCTTAAAGACACTGAACTTATCAGCTGGAAAGCTGACAGCCTAGGTTTGAGACCCAGCCACTGCGTAATGGGGTGAGCTCCCATTCCTGCCAACTTAGCAGTTTGAAAGCATGCAAAAATGAGTAGATAAATAGATATCACTTTACTGAGAAAGTATCACTGTTCCGTGTCCCTTGGTGTATAGTTATGGTGGCCACATGACTACAAAAAGTATCTTTGGACAGTGCTGGCTCCCTCAGCTAAGAAACAAAGCACTGTCCCCCTAGAAGCGGACACAACTGGATAGGGAAAACCTTTACTTTTACTGAGATACTAAGCTTGATATGAACTATCTGATACTGAATATATATATGAATATATGTTATTCTGTTCTGTTTTTAGCATCTCTGTATTATTGAAGGTACCAGATTGCATTGCTTGGTTTCTTGTTGTCTACAAGATTGTGTGCTTCGGGGAGAAAAAGTAGTAAATAAATAGGTCCATTATTCATTGTTTCATTTTGAATTTTCATTTTATGCTTCTGGAGTAGTTACACAGGTATATTGTTTGACATTGCATTAATCCCATTTACTCCATCTGAAGCCAGTGTACTCTACTGTTTTTTCCCTTCCTTTTCTTTTATGTTCTGATATTACTGAAGGCCCATTAACCTACAAAATTAAAAAAAAAAAGACGCAGCTTATTAAAAACATATTCAAAGATTAAGAGTGTTCAGCCAAAACATTCTCTTGCCATATAAAGACTTTGGCAGTACAGTATGTTTGAATGGCTTTTCATTGCATGCAAGTATAAGTCTCAAGAGCACAGGCAATTTGGAATTTAAAACTGGAAACTTGTTGCAGTGATAATTGCACTTAAAGAAAATGGATGAAGAGGATATGTTTTGGTACTTGGATTATTCACACTTCCTTGCTGCATAATTATAAAACTGTTGCATATCAAAGAAGATTTTTGCTAAACATTCTGAAAGACTTGGGCAAATTGATTTATTTCCTAAGATGTTAGCACTAATTTAATGTGTATTCTTATATGGATGAAAGTACATGTAAATCATACTCGTAATCATGTCAGTATAAGACTTACTCCAAATTAAATATTTGCATTCATATAGATTTTTTAGAAACATTCCCATCAGTATGCATTGGAAAAGTAAACAGTTTGTCCATTTTATAGTTTATAAGGCAATTGGACAACTTAAACTGAAGAAAACTGATGGTAAAATACATAATTGATTCTAGTCAAAAAGTGGCTAATGCTAAGAAAATGAACTGGGAACACTGTCAACGACAATGTTAAACATAGAATCTGCAATCTGAAAAGTTAAATACTGGTCTTATAAATGCTAATTAGCATTTGAGTAATTATGAATGCTAACTAGCATCTATTATCAATGACCAACACCTCTATTTGCCTCTGAAGACCTCATGTATCCATCTGTATTCTTATATCTTTCCCAAAGTCAAGATTTGAAAGGTTTGGTACCAGATAGCTCAGTATGTAGAAGGCTAAGTGGCAATTAATAACTCCATTGTCATTACCTTCCAATTATGATAAAAGTCAGAAATCTAATTTGGATATTGTTTCTAATATTTGTAAATTGTTTTTGCATTTACATGTAATGACGTTAAGTTCTTTGGATAGTTCATGTACTGGTAAGAAGGTTCAGCTGCCTTAAAATCAGATGATAGATAGACAGACAGATAGATAGACAGATCTGTCTATATCTCCTATTATGTTTTCTGGCAGCTTTCATAAATCTGGAATATACAATATAAATATTAATAGCACTAGACTTATATACTACTCCATAGTGAATGGTTTACAATATCAGCATATTGCCTCCAACAATCTGGGCTCTCGTTTTCTGACCTCGGAAGGATGGAAGGGTAAGTCAACTTTGAGCAGGTCAGGATCGAACTCCTTGCAGTGGGCAGAATTAGCTTGCAATACTGCATTCTAACCACTGTGCCACCATAGCTCCTCCTGCATAATAATATAAATAAATAAACTGAAATATATTTAATATGTGGCATATAAATTATTAAACCAATATTATAAGGCATATATTATTCATGAGCTCAATAGAAATAAGATCACATTACATTTATATTGGTCCCAGAGGAAAGATATTTATATATCGCAGTAACAGATTGGCCTGCTACTGTCTTAGGAATTGGGATGACTGTGGTGCGAATGCAAGCTAAGAAAATAAAGGAGAACAAATGGGAATGTGTCTGAATTGTATTTGTGTGAATAAGAAAGGACAAAATGTACTTGGGCCCTGATTGCTGCTCCCTATAATCCTTCATATAATATCTTGGTATGGTTGTCCACAATAAGTGATCTTCCTTTTAAATTTTTGAGATATTTGGATATCTTCATCTGAACATTAGTTAAGAGATTATGGAAGCGTAGAAAAGAAGATGCACAGAGCACTCACACATCTGGTAGGCACAGCTTCTTGTAATCCAAGATTATTTTGGTGTCCTGGATTTGGATGCCCATGACCGTATACAATACAATAATTTGTAGTATGTTCAAAGACAGTAATTTGTTTGATTCCACCATCCAGCTGATCTGTTTTCTTTCACTGCTAGTTCTTTAGCCCTGCCAAGCTCCACTTGTATCACATGCTCAAAGTAAGTTTGGATCATTCTTTATTTGATGCAAAATTGATTAGTTGTTCTTCAGCTTAGTAGCAAGCCACAGATCCATAATTCATTTTTTTTTCCTTCTCAAATTTGTATTAATGTCAAGGTTTCATAATTGCTTATGACTCTTCTCACAACACATTCAAGTCACGCAGTTAAACAGATTGGCAGAAAGTAAAAGTTACACACACAAATACATAACAGAATGTTTTATTATTGGTGTCCTATTTGGCCTTCACAAAGCAAAAATCTAGGAATTAAATGAAATATAAGTATCAAATGTTTTTGTTTTAATGTTTCTATATTACTGTTTTGTGATAGTTTTACTATACATCCCCAAAAGGCATTATCTAGTGAACATTATTAGCCAAAAGATTTCAACTAAAAGATGATAAAATATAATAAACTCAATATGCTAAACAATACATTTAGTTTTCTTAATATTTAGTTTCTTAATATTTGGTACAAGAAAATTTAACTGTCTTTAACAATATTTCCTTTCATCTGTATTCATTTCTTTTTATATTTTGATTGTTTACACACTTGCTTGATATTTGACACAAGATGAATACAAGTGATTGAAATTATTTTTTTACTTTCCCTTGTGGATTTATTTTCATATTCTGTTCGCATTAGAATGGTAAAAAGAGAGCAAGGAGCTTTTAATGTGCTTAGCTGACTCTCCGCTCTTATTATGTTTGATCAGTAAAGAGCAGCACTGGAAATAAAAATGGGAGAGAAGTTGTATGCAAGATTTTAAATGCCCCAGGGAATAAGTTTATAGCTTTTTAAGAAGAAGATTGTCATTCTTGCATTGATAAAATTCTGCTAGAAATGGTTTGCTTTCATTATTACTTTTTTCAAACATAGGTTGGTAAATTTAATCTTAATAACTGCTATGCGCTTTGCATTAATGTATGGGTTTGCCACCCAGTTTCATCTTAAATAGGAGTGCTAAAAATAAATATATTTGATTCTGACTGTCCCATGGTTTTATTGGCTCTTGTCTTCCAGGACCATGGGCCACTAGAAATAATAGCATTGACAGTGGGGAGGCAGAGGTCGGACGGAGGGTCACGCAAGAAGTGCCACAAGGAGTATTCTGGCGAGCACAAATTCACATTGCGCAGCCACAGTTCCTGAAATTCAATATCTCTTTAGGGAAGGATGCACTTTTTGCTGTCTATATAAGAAGAGGACTTCCACCATCCCATGTACAGGTATTGTACTAAGATGCTTAATAGATCAAAAGAAGATGATGATGAAAAAGAATGGCAATTGTTTTGTAACTACTGTATCTTTTTATCTGAGGATTTGGGTTACTTCTTCTATGTTTAGCAAAGATTCTATGAATTTCCATGCCTCCATTACATTGAGGGCCATTTCTAGGACTGACAACATCCTCATGAAGTAATATCACAATCATTTCTTTCTCTATTAGCTTTTTCCCACTTGGTGTCCTTCAGATCTTCTGGAACATTGGATTAGGACAATCTGGCCTAGAATTCCCAAACTGTCTGGTAACTGGCATCCCACAATAACTTTTAGGTGCTGAGTTGGGGAAAGTTCTTAGAGATCTAACTGGAAAGTGAAAAGGAGGAGGGGAAACCAATGATGAACCAATAGAAAGCAGCCTTTCATAATAGCTACTTCTGGTTTAAGGGGACTTTTGTAAAATATGTGAGACATTATCTACAACCTTTGCTTTGCCATATGTACATTTGTAATCATGTTCTTACAGATACAAGTTTAAATTTGGGAGGATGTTCTAAATTTGTAGAGAAAATGACTAGACTATCACCCGATTCTATCCTATTAGCCTAGTTAAAATGCAAAGAATGAATAACATAAATTCTACCTGGGATTTGATTTTATTCCTACATTTGGTATTCAAATCCATAAATCGTTGCTTAACTTTACTCCTAAGTATAGTCTTGCACTGCAGGAGTCCATAGTCCTGGCTTTCCCCAAACAAAACAACCTTTCTTTTAACAACCTTCATTTAATAATATTCACCTATTTCAATATGCCCAGAAATTATGCACTAGCTTTCTGAGCAGCTATAAACCTTGACAACAGGATAACGCTACTTGGCAGCATCTATTGATTACTTAATGTGCTGTTAGGAACAGTCTGTTCTATCCCAGAATAAAAGCAGCATTAAATGCTTTTCTATATGTCTTGTGAGATTTATATACATAATCTGGAGTCGACATTAGGTAGTGTCCTAAATCTGAAAATGAAAATGTCATGTTCCCACAATTTAAAATTTTGATTTGGCAAAAGAGTGTAAGGCTTCACTTGACAGTTCATAACTGATTAATGCTGATAAGCCAAAGCAAGTTAAAATCCTTTGAGGGATCAAGTCAATAATAAAAAAAATTAGGTACATGATTAACCTGAGAATATGAAGACACAGTCCCTGTCTGAAAACCCCAATGAGTTTGAAGCTTCTATGTAACTCTTTAGCAAATATTTCAAGTGTCTAGTCAGTCAAATTGATAGAGCTGGGGGCCTGTTTAGGAACAGTTCTGTGGATAGGGAATGAAGTGTCAAAGGGATAGCAACCCTTCAGAAATGCTACTTGAAAGACATATTAAAAGCAAAAAAAAAAGTTTGATAGCTCTGTGAGCTCTTGTAATAAAATTCCTAACATGCTTCAGTAAATTACTCTTAAGCTTGTTGCATTTTTTATCTGTTGTACTGAAAATTAGTTGAATGTTTAGGTGCCTGAGGACTCTATCTGTATTATACATTTGTGTCCAAGCAAAGACAAATATGTTCATCAATAAAATAGTCCAAATGAAAAGAGTAGAAAATATGATAATAATTAATACAAAAAACTATTAATAGTGCCTAGTCAACTTAATATCCTTAATCCGCCTTTCCTATATAATGTTACACTCAAGGGCATGGAACTAAAATACATCTTTGCCAAAGCAAGCAACTCTTTCCTTTATCCTAATTACAAGTAAAGGCTAATGATTTAACTCAGTGATTCTCAACCTTTTTTTTCTGGCGACCCTGGTCATAAGGACGCACCGCACATGCACGGTGCAGCGCGCATGCGCGGCGGCATCCCCATGCGCGGCGTGCATGCGCTGCGGTGCCCCATGCGTGGCACGCATGCGCAGTGGCGCCCATGCGCGGCACGGCGCAGATTCGCGGTGCCGCCAGCTGACAAAAAATGGCGGGTCGCGTTGTTTGGCGACCCCCGTGAAATGGTCGTTCGACCCCAAATGGGGTCACGACCCACAGGTTGAGAACCGCTGATTTAACTAGTCCCCTCCAATCTACTTTGTAGCTCCCAAAATATTGGATTACACATTGTAGTCCTATTTCTCATGGAAAAAAGTAGTACAACATATCTGTAAGATACAAGATTGGAGATAGATGGACTAAACTCCATTAACAGCAGAGCAAATTTATAAAGTTAAAATGATATGTTTGTCATTAGAAAGACAATTTTCCTATAAATTTTTGCATAATAAAAGAATGAAGATTATTGTCAAAACAAAAAACAGACTATGCTCAAAGGTTATAAATGCCTTTACTAAACAAGAATTATAACTATTCTTTAGAGACATGACATACCTTCAAAGAAAGCAACAACAAAAAAAATTATATTTTCTCTGTCATTTCATTTTAAAAGTTTAAAAATTGACATGGGACTTGCAATACCTTAAAGTAAAATATATTTCACTACATCTTCAAAAGTTTGAGATGCTTCTTAGTAATATGAATTATCTTAAAATGCTATATCTCGTTTCACATATTTATAAGTTAGTGTTTGACACCAATTCCACAAACACCAAAGAAATTAAATAGCAGTACAGCCTATTAAGTGTGGTATGAAGGAGACATAAACATGGAAAATGCAAACTCAGTAATTTTTAGATGAATTATTCATCCCTTAATAGAAACATGGAGCATACAACTTAAGCTCAAGAGTGTGAAAAGTCTAGGTTTGATTGTACTTGCTTCTATTATAAGAGCAGCTGCTCATGAAGGGTTCTAGACACATGACAGTGATATAAACAGTCATAGGAGTAGTTACTGATTACTCTCTCCCTCCTCTTTCCCATCTTATCCTACTGCCCACACCACCAATGAAGCAAGATACATTTTAAAAACAAGTCAAAGGTGTAAAATAAAGGGAAAGGGAATTTTTAATATCTCATTGGTTTTAACATATTTTTATAATCAAATAAAATCAAGTGGGAAATTTAACTAGATTCATTTATGTCCTCTGGAAAAGATGATAACTTACCTTATCTAATCCCCCCCCCCTTCATGAGCATTACTACAAGCTAGATGAAAGGAAGTCTAATGACACAAAAACTCTTAAGGCTTAATGTAATTCAGTAACCACATTAAAGATGTTTATGTGATATTGATATACTGAAAACTTTCATCAATTTATACAGAACTTTGAATTTGGAGTAAACTTGGAATTTTATTTGGTTGGAAAGAAAATACCACTTAAAATCTTAAAGAGTACAGAAAAAGTCCTTGAATTCATTCTTTATAATTTATGTCATTCTTTATGTTTCAACAGAAAAACGGATCAATAGGATTCTAAGTGGACAAGATTTAATTGATTCTTAAACACAAAATCATTTTTATTTAATATATGTGTGCTTTGAATTTTTTTTCTTGTCTAATATCATTTGGTTGGGATTGTGAGAGACCTCACAATGTGATGTGCAGGTTAAGATCTTAGCGTAGGAATAAGGAAAGCCATTGCATTCCATGCTGGGTGGTGATTTGGAAACATACATTCTATCTGCTCTAGATATGTCAGAAAAACATATACAATATCTACTTATCCACCTTGGACCAACATTATAGATTTTAGTAAAGAGGCTTTCATTATGCAATGGATTAATTTGTATAGACAGATGATAGACTGATGATAGATAGATAGATAGATAGATAGATAGATAGATAGATAGATAGATAGTATTTAAAAAAAACTCCTTCCAAAATAATTGAAGTGAGACTTCATTAAATCAATTTCTATCTCTAATTTCATTATCTTGTAGCTTCATATATTATTTCTTTTTTTACAAGAAAGCTTATCTTTTTGTTTCTAGCATGTGATTTTTGACTACAGTTGCACTTTTATTGTAGAGTTGTAGGAAATTGGATAAAGAGGAAATAAAGTCACTCTCCCCAAGTCAAATTTGAAAGAAACTTTCTTTTTGAATTTAAGATGTAAGAACTGATTAGCAATATATTCAAAGATCTATTCTTCATGTCAATAGAGCATACAGCTTGTTTCTGATTTCAGAGATGAAGTTACAGTCTTTCACTGTGTGGTCCACATCTCTCACTTTTATCCATTTATGCCTGGCTTTAGGGGGAAAGTGACATTTTTACCAAGAACATTTTGTAAAAATAGTTCATTATAAAATGCATTTTATCAAAAGTTCAATAGAATAGAACAGAGAAATGTAAAGTAATGAGCCGGCCTGATAGCTAGTGAAGCAGAATCAGACCTTGAATTCTGTCTGTAGCTGGTTTACATTAACAATAAAGACAATAAAGACAAAGCACCTTTTTATTGAATTCACTAACTAAAGTTTATACATCACCTCAAGGAATAAAAATTCAGCTCACCCTACTTTTTGATGTTGTTATTCTCCTTCCCTATAATAAATAAAGCAACAGTTCAAAATATTTCCATTTAGGATTAGATACATTGCAAGAATATTTTTTTTTAATGTTCAGTATAAACTGGTCCATTCAATAGTATAATATTATATAGCACATAAGGTTGAAAGAAAACTTGAAGTTTACTTATAGGGCATCTAGTTTTCATGTAAGGTTCATAAGTAGAGTCATAGGCTTTTAAAATAATGGAGAAGTTGCATTGTAACTGCCATTGAGGATTAATCATTCTGGGTTAGCCTATCCAATGATAGGAATGTTTGAGCCTAGCAATAAAGTAAAGAAGTTTATATGCTAAACTGCTTACCAAATATATAAAGGTAAAGGTTTCCCTTTCAGTCATGTCTGACTCTAGAGCATGGTGCTCATGTCTATTTTTTGGCATAGGGAGCCAGTGTTGTCCAAATAATATTTCCATGGTCATGTGGCCAGCTATATGCCAAGGGCTCACAGATTGCTGTTTCCTTCCCAATGAAGTGGTACCTATTAATCTACTTGTATTTGCATGCTTTCAAACTACCAGGTGGACAGGAACTAGGGCAAGTAATGGGAGCTAACCCTGTTGCGTGAACCTCAGATCCCGAACCTGGGCTGTCAGCTCTCCAGCTGACAAGCTCAGTGTCTTTAACTGCTGAGTCATTGCACTCCTACCCAAATATGTAACAGCATATAAATCTTGTTTTCCTTTTGTAACTTTTGTCTAAGGCAAACTATGAAGAATTTCTCTACTAACTAAGAAGAAACAAGAAGAAACATGTTCCTTTCTGAAAATACTGTGGATATTTTCTATTTGTAATCATTTTGTAGTGTTCTTTTTCATCCTTCTGTTTTTTTTTTTTCATACCAGAAAAATTGACTACAGAAAGATAAAACTACTCTTAAACGGATGACAGCCCATATATTGTTCAGGGTCAATTCAGAAAGGGTTAGTAGGCTTATAGCCACTCAGAAGCAAAGCAAGTATCCAACTTGTTATAAACTCCACCTTTATCAAATATTAAGTATTAAAAAAACAAAGTTTGACAAAAAAACTAAACACAAAGTCCAGTACATTTATTACCACAAATGAGTAGAGAAACAATTAACTCTGTAAATTCATATTTATTTTTGGTATATATATTTCTTAATGTATACCTCTTTCCCAATTTTTTTCCTATGGGAATTTTTCACTAATATATTTACATTAGTTTTCTTTCTTTTTTTTTTTTGGGCTGAAACTTGCATGGCAAAATTCAGAAAAATACACAAATCTCAAGGATTCTGATTCACAGAACAATGTCAGATCCAGATGACATACAATTCCTCCCAGATGAAATCCCTCAACAATTTTCTATTGAGGTACATAAAATAAAGGAGAGTACTTCTTATTGACCAATGCAAAAAAAAAAAAAAATGTCTGTTGAACTCTGAAAACCTCTGAATTTTGAGATTCATCACTTGTAAAATGGGATGAGATCACATCTGCAGGGCTACATACAGTTCTGTGTCCAATCAAAAGCCATTTCTCACTGTATTTCCACTATATTGTGGAGAAAAACATTCTCCACATCTCCATCTCTTTCAGTGTCTGAGATTTAATGGTTAAGCAGCCATTGTAAAATGTCTTTTTCTGTAATCTTTACTCTTAAGCTTTGGCATTCATTGTGGTACTTCACCACAGTTATATAAAAATGTCTGAGAACCAGATCATATTAATAAGGGTAATAAGATTATTTGAAAAGGAACACCAATTTTTCAAAAATAACCGTTACCCCTCCTTCATATTGCCATTGTATTTAATGCAGATATAAGATGCATGAATTTTTATTACCAGTTCTTAATACTGAGCATGATCAATAGCTTCCATCATCTCATTTTAGTCATTCCCTGCATTCACTGGTTTGGAATCATTTGAAATTGGGAGATTGTTTATCTTCTATTTAAGCCAACCTCTTCACTATCCATGTCATCTATCCATCCAGTTGCCTACTGCCTTTTGGGAATAATAGGAAGAAAACAAAAGCTGTGGATTAGACATCTCAGCATGAAAAGGATAAAAATGCACAGGGCATTCTGTCGGCAGTTCTCTTGTTCCTGGGGTTCTACGCACATACGAATTAAGCAGTCTTTTTCAATAAGTCAGCTCTTATGAGTTGTCTTTTTAGCAGCGGTATAGTTGAAAGTGCAGTGCAGTGAAAGCTTCCTGCATCTTCTTGGACACAGTTACTGCCATGGGGTAAGACCAGGTCCCTTTAGCTTCAGCCAGTTCAGATCATTTTAGCACCTCCGCGTGTTCCTCCTTCGATCTGGCCAACTGCTGAGCCTGCCTGCTATCTAAGGGAAAAAATCAGTATCCTATGCAGAAGACCAGGAAAGTCTGTTAACGCTATCCAAGCAGAGCAGCATGCTGTCAGTGAAAAATGTCAAGGTTTATTCTTACATCGTTCCATGTTGATCCTCCGTACACAAACCTCCTTAAGCGCAATAAACTCTGAGAGGCAGGAGAGCGGGAGTCCTCCAAATATGTTATCCCAATCAAGAAATATTGCAGAAGTATATGTTTGTGTCTTTAACCCCTTCCTCCTAACAAATATGTTTAAATAACATCTGTGGTTGTATTAAAGCCTTGCTACAATGAGAAAGTTTGTGTGCTTTTTATCAATAGCATATACTTATGAATGTATTCATTGTATATCAAGTAGTAAACTCTATTACTCTATTGCAAACTTAATTCACACAGAAGTAGTAGACAGATGTGATGTGGGAATGTTCCATTTTCAATGTAGTAGGGAAAGGGCATACGATGCTATATTGAGCTATATCTACTTCCAATAAAAATGCCTTGCTACCTAGACTGGAACACATTTTTCTGCTACCAGAAAAACCACTGAATACACTGAATAAATATACAGTCATCTGCATTTAAAATTGTTTTTCAATTAATAGGATAGATAACTTGGGAAAATAATTACTGGCCAGATGGCAGAAAAACCTGTCATTTTTAAGTGTGAATGTACATATGCAAATCTTTCATTTGGACTGAATTGTCTGGAATGCTGGGAATTGTTTTTCTCCCAGAAGAATCCTGCTTGATCTTCATTCTTAACACAATTGCCTATTTGAGCACATTATACTAATTGTATAAATCTTTATGGAAACCTTAGATTTAGGCTTAAAACTAAGCACTATATATTTAATAATCACGTATAGTTAAGAAATTATATGAAACTAAACGTTGTAAAAATGAGATCTTTGCTCTTCAGAAAACAGGCTGTGCTTTGTTGATGCAGTAATTCCTGTTGTTCTTTTAGTAAGTTTCTTTTTATATGTATTGAACATCTTTAATCAGTGACTGGGCATATAATCTGAGTTTCTATAACCAGCTGTTGCATCAGATTTGTTTTAGGCAAATATGCCTACCCGCTTGCCTTCATTGGTGGAGGGATATAGTTCCTTTGTTCTGTTTTGATTGAGGGAACTGGATATATCTAGTCTAATGAAGAGAAGAAATAGGGGTGACATGATAGCAGACTTCCAATATTTGAGGGGCTACCACAAAGAAGAGGGGGTTGACCTACTTTCCAAAGCACCTGAGAACAGAACAAGAACTAATGGATGGAAGCTTATCAAAGAGAGATCCAACCTAGAATTAAAGAGAAATTTCTTGACAGTGAGAACAATTAATCAATGGAACAGCTTCTGTCCAGAAGTTGTGGGTGCTCCATCAACGGAGGTTTTAAGAAAAGATTGGACAGCCATTTGTCTGGAATGGTATAGGGTCACTTGCTTGAGCAAGGGGTTGGACTAGAAGACCTCCAAATCTGTTATTGTATTCTGTACAACTAGTGTAAGATCTCTGGGCAATATGAGTAGGAAAGCAAGAGGGACCAAGTTACTGGATTTAAACTCTGTGAAGATTTAGTCCTTCAGCAATGCCACCTGCTCTAACAAAAAACAACAACTCTTAAGCATCATATTTTTTTCATTGCAAATACACATTGTAATACCTTTTTTCATACTTAATATGCAATATAAGTATAACAAGTGTATTTTTCTTCTTCTCTCCCATAGTATGATTTTATGGAACGTTTAGATGGGAAAGAGAAATGGAGTGTCGTGGAGTCTCCTCGTGAGCGCCGAAGTATCCAGACGCTGGTTCAGAATGAAGCTGTATTTGTTCAGTATTTGGACGTGGGGCTGTGGCACCTTGCTTTTTACAATGATGGCAAAGATAAAGAAGTGGTTTCTTTCAGTACTGTCATATTGGGTATGCCATGCCAGTACACTCTTGGCTATAAAAAATTGAATAAATTATGTGTGCTACCATTGAAACCTATCTTATTCAACCTTGATGGGTCTTCTTTTCAAACAGGCATAATGATTTTACTAACCTCTAGGTGGACTTCAGCTCTGAAAAGCTCAGGGGAATATTTTGTTATATTAAATATGTTCTGCCTTAGCCTGTAATACTGGCAATATCTAGAAGGGATATTTTATAGCATTAATCAGTTTCATTTCAATCTTTTGTAGCATTGGGCAGCTTAGTCTATTGGTTAAGGCACCAGGCTAGAAACTGGGATACAGTCTTTATGTCTCAAGTCCCACCTTAGACGTAAAAGCCGGCTGGGTGAATTTGGCCAATCATTTTATCTCAGCCCAACCCATCTCACAGAATTGTTGTGGGGAAAATAAGAGGAAGAAAGAATATTAGGTATTATTTAGTATTAGTATTATTTATAAAAAAATAATGAAAGGCAGGATAAAAACAAATAATAAATAATAAAATACAATAATAAAATAAAATAGATACGTTGCTAGCAATTCACGGTTTTGTTTTTTGAAATACTGCATTAGTGTAAAACAGTTTGAGTTAGAATAATCAAGAGATAGGATAGCATAAGAAATGTATACCCATGTAAATCTTACATCTTGAAATATATACAATCCAGCCCATGTCTCAGTACTTTCATATATTAGAGAATCAGCAAATTGCTAGAAATGCAAATTTTTAAAATTGCAACATTCCCTTCTGTGGAGCTATATTAGAAAGTGTTGCCAGGAATAGAGTCACAGTTTATGAGAAAGTCCAAAGTAATAGGTATAATAGTTAGGTAGACTTCTTGATGGTGCAATGATAGTAATTGCCTGAAAAGGGAAGAAAAGTACAGTATTTTATTCAGTTCAGAGGTTCTTTGACACATATCCATTACCTTCACCATCAAGCCACATATATAGAGAACTGAAATACTGAGCAATATTAAATAAAAGAACAAATGTCAAAAGATATTATTGTTTGGCTAAACACATATAAAATACAGTACTGTTCTATATCTGTGAGAAGTAAAAATCTTTATAATTTGATAAATTAATTAAGTTAAAAGATATTTCCTGCCATTATTTTTTATTATCAATATAAAAACAATGATAATTATTGAATCACTCTGAGCAATAACTGTGGCATTCATTCCCTTCTATTTCACCTTCTACACCAGTGGTTCTCAACCTGTGGGTCGGGACCTCATTTGGGGTCGAATAACCATTTCACGGGGGTCGCCAAACAACGCAGTCTGCCATTTTTTCCCCCTTTTCCTTAGCTGTGCTACTCCCTTTTATTCTTTTGGCTTTTGAAAGCCAATAGAATAGACTCTCTTGAATAGAGTCTAATTCTATTGGCTTTCAAAATCCAATAGGAATTGTCCAGGCTGTCTCTGCCTTGCTGAGCCCGCCAAAAGTCCCATTCTGCAAACGATGCTGCACCAGTTGAGTAGTCCTCGACTTACAACCGGTTGAGTAGTCCTCGACTTAAGACCGGTTGGGGGTCGTGGCATTAAAAAGGTTGAGAACCACTGTTCTACACCAATGTATAAATTGTGTGTTTATAGAGACATACAGATGCATTCCTAAAATATATAACTTTCAGTATAAATATTTCATTTTTTTATTATTATTGATGCTCCCTCAACAATAATGGTCTCAAGTCTATAACCCCAAGCTGGCAGGAGAAAAAGGCATAAAAATTAATTTCATACAACAGTCACTGGAATTCTTACAGAATGGCTTCATTAGCTTTTTTGAACTAAGTGTACTTATGAGAACTTTTGGGTCCTTTGAAGTCTAATTGTGTAGTTTGTTGCCTGTTTGTTTGAAAGAAGCCTGACAATCTCTGAGGTGTGGGCCACGGTAACTCTTTTTCAGTAGAAGGCCCTGATCTGTGCAAAACAAACAGATGGTGCAAAATATTCATATAATCTACTCAATCAGGTCCGGTGACGAGATCGAAGAGCTGGACGCAGACCCTGGCTGACCTATAAAGGGACTTCCTCACTTCCTAGCATTCTAAGCCCTGATGATGCCGGCAGGTGCCAGTGAAAGCTTGGCATTTTTTAATTAAACTTTTTATAGTTTTAACTTCCCTGGTGCTCACTTTTATTTTGTGTGTGTGTGTGTGTGTGTGTGTATATATATATATATGAAGATATATATATGTATGTATATATATATGTATGTATATATATATGTATGTATATATATATATATATATATATATATATATATATATATATATATATATATATATATATATATATATATATATGAAGATAAGCTGTCTGAGAAGTATTAAACCACAAAAGTTAATTTTGAATAGTGAGAGATTTCAAAGATGCCAGTATTCCATCAGAACTTGGTTTCCTTGGAAAGAAATCACTGGACCTTTCCATTATGTCTAGACATGGAGTTTAATGCACCAGCTATGCATAAGAGGAAGCAGTAGCACTCCAACAGATTTCTGTTCCTTTTCAGGCTTTAAGGGAGACATTTACTATAGCTCTCTGGCTTTTCTCAGCATATTGATTTTCTTCGCCTCACATATATTGGTGAAGATGCACAGACAAAATAAAGCAAAAGTATTAATAACACAGACTGATGCTGCAGTATATAGTGGCTGCTTCCAATCCAGACATTATGGAAAACATGGTTAAAAGCTGCCATTTTAGCATGTTTTGTTCATACAGAATTATTGTCCGGCTATAATAATTACTACATGGAAAAGCCACATACGATATAAAAAGAAATCACACCATATATAGGAGACTCCCTTCTGAGTCATAATACACAATTGCAGTCGATTACTAAAACACAATGGCTCATTCTAATCATTAGTACAAGAGACCCCTTGCCGTGAATGTGCGATTTGGACTCATTATATAACAGAGGGAACCTCTCTCCCTCTACATTTCCTGAGTTGGAAAATGGGGCTGCTAAATGCCTTCAAGTGCAGTAAATTCTTTTTTTTTTCCCCACAGAGAAGAAATAGCAACTCAACCAAAAAAGAAAAATAGACAAAGTCTTTAGTAATATTTAGAAAATGTAGTGTTCAGAAGCTTAAGATTTTCTTCTTTGTTCAGGCAATTTCTAATTATTGTGAAGTGAATTTCAGATGTTGAGATTTCGTTAAATGCATTAATATCAAAAGCAATGTTAACTGGAGAAATAACTGACAAATCAGTGATGTCTGTCTTTCAGATTCTGTACAGGACTGTCCACGCAATTGTCATGGGAATGGCGAATGTGTATCTGGAATTTGTCATTGTTTTCCTGGCTACCATGGGGCAGACTGTGCAAAAGGTAGTGATTAACTTGCTTTTCAAATGCTACTTACTCTGTAGTTTATTCTAAATCATAGGAAAAAAAATTTTTCATAGCAATTATGTATTTTTTCAAAGAACCGACACAACCACAGTTTCCCATGGGAAGGATTTTTATAATTAATTTTATTTTTTTATTCCAAATCTATCTGGATCCTTAGTCAATTTTTAACCTTCCAGAATAAGCACTCTAAACACTTTTTGCTGTTTATTTCAAAAATATTCTTCCAAGCCCTTAACATCGTATTTAAAGCTTTTCTGTTTAAGAAGTAGGGTCACTTGGTGGATGCAATAAAAACTTGCAGCTCCAAAGGGTCTTGATATTTACAAAGCAGTAAAAAGTAACCACAAAGTTGATTAAGGAATGAACTTGGTCAGGTTTTTGGCCCATAAAAAGCTGTGTTACGACTATATCCCTCATCTCCCAGCGCTCAACCCATAAGCCACCTGCAAAGCCTTAATTCTTGTAGTTTGCTCATAAAGAGCAGCTGTCCAGAGTGCTCATGGAGTCTCTGGAGTGATTTCTCCAGCCAGGATCCAAGATCCAGCCACTAATCTCCACTTTAAATACCATCCATTTCATCAAGGACATTGCCATGGCACTCACCAGAAATCTTCCTTTGTTGCATGTTGAGTTTGCCCTTTCTAACTCAAGCAAACATAAAGTAGAGTAAAAATGTTAGCCATCATTTCTTCTGTCCATCATCTTCATTTAATTGAATACACTATAATAACATCCAAAGAAAGTTCTACTGTATTGCTTTCCAGGTAGTCCTCAACTTACAACCATTTGTTCAATGACCAAAATTATGTCACTTTTTTATTAAAAGTTTTACAAATTTATTACAATATAAACCCCCCCACCCCTTCCCCCCTCCCCCACTTCCCAGAGCTGATTACAGGGTAACAAATAAACAAACATAATCTAACTAACATAAACCAACTATACTATCAATCAAAACCACAACACACTTTAACTCCTTCTCAAAACAAATATTAACAAATTAAACAAAAATAATAATATAATTAAAACTATTAATAATTATCTAAAATGTACTCAAAAGCAAGGTAATACTGTTCCATTTCATATTTCTTTTGAATATAATCAATCCATCTTCTCCAAACCATAATGTATCTTTCTTGTGAATGGTCCTTCAAGTAGGCGGAGATTTTCGCCATTTCTGCTAAATTAGACACCTTAAGTATCCATTCTTCCAAAGTAGGCAGTGAGTTTTTCTTCCAATATTGCCCCACCAATAATCTTGCAGCTGTTATAAGATTCAACATCAAATTGATTTCTTTAACATCAAAATCTACAATAATACCCAACAAAAATAATTGTGGAGTAAACTTTATCTTTCTCTTAAAAATCTTTTGAATATTCCACCAAATCTTAATCCAAAAGGCTTTTATATCTCTACAGGTCCACCAGATATGAAAATAAGTTGCATCTAAATTTCCACATCTCCAACATTTGGGCTGTAATTCGGATACATGCGAGACAACTTTTGGGGATCTAAATGCCATCTATAAAACATTTTATAAAAATTTTCTCTTAAATTTTGCGCTTGAGTAAATTTTACATTTCTAACCCAAATTGTCTCCCATGTATCCAGTAAAATCGGATCTTGAATATTTTGAGCCCATTTGACCATACAATCTTTAACTAATTCCGCTTCAGAATCAAATTCTATTAAGGCATTATAAATTCTTTTTATCTGACCTCGACTTTGATCTTTAATCTGTTTTACCAAATTCACATCCTCTAAAGTGATACCAACCTTTTGATCTGTACTCCACCTCACTAACAATTGATTATAATAAAACCAAGAATATACAATATTTTTTTGCTTCCACTCCATTAAGGGCTTTAATTGCCAATGCTGCCCAACCAAACTAAGTAATTCCTTGTAAGAAATCTTATCCAAATTTACTCCCATAGATACTCCCTCTATCACGTGTCCAGGAATCCACCAAATTGGGATTTTATACTTTAACCTATAATAATATTTCTTCCAGACACGCAACAAGGCACTTCTCAAAATATGGGTTTTAAAAACCTGATCAACTTTTTTATCATAAATTAAATATGTGTGCCATCCATATAATAAATCTCATCCCTCAAGAGAAAGAATATTTTTATTTGTTAAGTTGAGCCAATCACTAATCAGCGTTAAAGCCACCGCATCATAGTACAATTTTAAATTAGGCGCCTTTAGTACTCCTCTTTCCCGTGTATCCTGCATAATTTTAAATTTAACTCTCGGCTTTTTCCCTGCCCAAATGAATTTGTTAATCCCCTTCTGCCATTCCTACAGATTAGCATCTTTTTTCAAAATAGGGATCATATGAAATAAAAAAAGAAACTTTGGAAGTATATTCATTTTAACTGCCGAGATTCTCCCCAACAAAGATAATTGTAATTTTTTCCAATCATTTAAGTCCTTTTGCTCTTTTACCCATAATGTCTCATAATTATTTTTATACAATTTAACATTGGAAGCTGTTATATATACTGCTAAATATTTAACCTTTCTCACTATTTCAAAACCTGTTAATTTAACCATAATATCCTTTTCCTTCATAGACATATTTTCGATAATATTTTAGTCTTATTATTATTTACCTTAAAACCAGAAACCTTCCCGTACTGAATTAAAATTTCAACCAAATCCCTAACCAAATCTGTCGGTTGAGATAATGTCACAACCAAATCATCAGCAAAAGCTCTCAACCTATAATCATTCTTATTTATTTTTATTCCCTTTATTCTAGGTGACTCCCGAATTTTGAAAAGAAAAATCTCCATTGCTAAAACAAATAACAATAGTGATAAAGGACATCCCTGTCTTGTACCCTTTTCAATTTCAAATGTTTCTGTTAATCCCCCATTAACAATGATTTGTGCAGATTGTTGTGGGTATATAGCCTTAAGGACAGATAAAATTTATCCCCAAAATTCATTTCCTCTACTACTCTGAATAAGAATTGCCAATCTAATTGATCAAAAGCTTTTTCAGCATCTAAAAAAATCAAAGCCACGGGGATTTGATTGTTCTTGTCTAAATACTCAATTAGATTAACAATTTGTCTAACATTATATTTCATATATCTTCCAGTTATAAATCCAGATTGATCACTATGAATCAATTGCTTCAAAACTCGCATTAATCTATTTGCCAATATTTTTGAAAAAATCTTATAATCTGTATTCAAAAGAGATATAGGCCTATAATTTTTGGGCTGGGTCAAATCTTGGTCCTCCTTTGGAATCAATAATATAAAAGCCCTCTGCTCCCAACAAAATGTTATTAAAAAGTTCCTTCAGTGGTTCTATCATTTCTTCAGATAACATTTTATAGTAAATTGTTGTTAATCCATCTGTACCTGGAGCCTTACCAACTTTTAATTGTTTAATTGCCCAAATAATCTCTTCAGAAGTAATTAAACCATTAATCTCATCTCTTTGATCAATAGTAAGTTTAGGAAAATGTGATTCCTGTAAGTATTTTTCTATATCTGAAACTTGTATGCTTTCATTATCATATATCTTTGAATAAAAATCTAAAAAACTCCTTTTAATCAAATTTTGTCAATAAACTTCTTTACCTTTATAATTTATTTTCTCTATAATCCTTGATTTCTGTTTCTTTCTTGGTAAGCCAACCACCTACCAAGTTTGTTTGCATTGCAAAATATATTATGTTTCATATACCTCAAATTAATTTCAATCTGATCAGCTATTAACATATTAAATTGCTCCTTAAGCAAGATAATAGAAGCCTTTAAATTATTGTCCAGTGGATTTAATGTAAGAGCTTTTTCCTTAGATTTAATCTCTCCTTCCAACTCTTTACGTTTCTGCATCTGTTTGCGTCTATGCGCATTGTTCATATGAATCAAGACCCCTCTCATATATGCTTTACTGGCATCCCATACCATTGGCATCGAAGTACCCTTATGCATATTCAAAAGAAAAAAATCCTTTAAATAATCTCTACATCTCTGTACATTCCCCTCATATCTAAATAAATTTTCATTCAATCTCCAAGTCCTTCTATTCCCATCTTCAGTAGATAACTCCATCCATACAGGACTATGGTCTGACAATATTCTGGGGAATATCTTAGCATTCTTCACCCGAGAAAAAAGATCATTAGTAATTTTTAAAAAGTCAATTCTGGAGTATGACTGATGCCTATCTGAAAAAAAGATTAAAGTCTCTAAGTTCCAAATCATCCTTCAAATCAAAAAAAAACTTTAGATAATTTTGCATGATTAGGAGATTTAAAAGAACTTTTCTTGTCTTTGCTTAAATCTAAAACACCATTCCAATCTCCCATCATAATTACAAATTTGTAATTTGTAATTTTCTGATGTATCAACTTATAAAAATATTTTTGTTGCTGATTAGGAGCATATAGTCCAATGACAAGACTTCTCTTGCCATTTAATAATAATTCAATAATAACGTATCTTCCTTGTGAATCAGAATCAATTAACTTCAGTAAAAAGTCTTTCCTCACATAAATGACTATTCCTGCTTTTTTCTGCGGAGCAGAGGCTGTAAAGTGTACTCCCAGCTGGGAATTAATCAAATATTTTTCATCAAATATTTTTAAAGCAATATGAGTTTCTTGAAAACATATAACATCATTCTTATGTTGTTTCAAGTAGTAAAATACTTTCTTTCTTTTCTGTGGTGAATTCAAGCCATTAATATTTCATGTCAGGAACTTTACCATCTCTAGTGGCTTGAAGCCTTTGGAACACTGCATCTAAATCTGCAGTTGATGACCTTTTCGGTCTTGTTCCTCCCACTGATTTAGAGGTAGCCGCCTGTGTTGTAATTCCAGCATCTACCTTTTGTTGTTCTTTTTCTCTGTGTTTATGGACTGCATGAGTCATTCTCTGTTCCCTTGGATCTTCTCTTATCTCCAAACACTGTTGCATAGATTCAACCAACAACTCTTCTCCTGTTGGTGATATTACTCCTGCAGCCAATTGTCCTTCAAACTTACTTTCATAATTTCAAATTATGTCAGTTTTGAATAAACAATTTGTGCCTGAAGGACCATTGCAGCAGCTCCATGTTCACATGATCAAAATTTAGGCACTTGGCAATCATTTGCACTTATGACTGCAGGGGTGGTGCAGCTCCCTCCCCCATTTATCTCCCCCTATCTATATCCCTTGAACTCCCTACACTTCATAGCTGCTGACATGTCTAGCTGATCTTCACTGTCTTTTTCCTCCTGCTACTGATGAAACAGGTCTGGCATGGTCCTCCCTGAGGCAGCTGCTGGCCATAGAAGGCTTTCTTCCCAAGGTCACATACTGTGGTTTTCTTTCAAGACTTGGAGAAGAAGGTCTCACATGTTTTCCGCGTGAAAGGCCAGGGCAGGAATGTTACATCAGCAGAGAAAGAAAAAAGATAGTGAAGGTCAGATTGCACAGCAGAGTGCAGGACAACAGGGGTGTCACGGTGCAGGGTGGCAAGGGAAATTGTGATTGGGACCTGGGGTTTGGGTGGCTGCAGCTTTGCACTGAACTGCTGGACCTGGCTGGGCTTCATGTTGCAAAGGACTTCTTCAAAGGACTTCACAAGAAGGCCTTTGAAGTAGTAAGCCCAGTTCTTCATAGAAATCTTTTACACTGCAAAACTAAAAAAACCTTTGTGCCACGCATTGGGGCTTCCTGGGAAACCCTTCATAGTGCAAAAAAGCCATCCCTTTGCATATGCCCTCACAAAAAACATTTGCACCATGAAAAAGCTCCTTTTTCCTGTGCTGTTGGGGGTTCCTTGGGAAGTCTTTTGCAACACAAAAATTGCCTCTGCATTGTGCTGCTGGGTCAGGGTGGGGCTGGGCTTCGTGCTGCAAAGGGCTTTCTAGGAAACCCCATCATGGCCCAGCAGCACAGTGCAAAGGAGATGCTTGTTACATCAGAGCCTAGAGCTGAGGCAAGCTTAGAAACCGTTCTGTGCCATGCTACTAAGTCAGGCTAAGGCAACTGAAGCTACCAGGGGTATCTATGGGAAAAACGGACAAAGACAAAAGAATCTAATTGAAGAATCACATCACTCTATTTAACCAGTGCAACTCACCTCTAAACTGTGACTTATTAAAAACAACTGTACAGTACAGAAGCCTTATCTCCACTATGTTCTGGAAGTTTACATTTCCCTTTGCTTAATGTTGCATGATACTTTCCATATCATATGGTTCAAATTGTAGGAGAAAAAGATTGCATATATCTTAAGGTTATAACTCAGTCATAACTGCCATACAAAAGTAAAAAGAAATGCTGTCACTTTGCTACCTTCATGCATAACAGCTACCCTGTAACATTTAGATTTAAGTCAAACAAACAAGCTGATAAGCATTCAGGAATAATAGACACTCATTATATAAGTAATGATATTCTACACAAGATTACGACTTCTCTTTTAGGTTGATATTATTGTAGTTAACTGATTTGTCCAAATTACTTCTGTCCTGTTTGTACTGGAAGGTCTTATACCCAATGAACTATCTTCTGACATTTAAAAAATATTCAGGGCAGCTTAAGAGCTTATTGATTGGGAATTTTTATAATGCTCAAAATGGAGGCATCCTCATATCTCTCCAGGTATTTAAAAAGAATTGAATTAATCATAGGCTTAAAAGTCTCTGGTGATCTTTGTTAACTTCTTTGGGTTTAATTAAAACATCTGTGCAGTTTTAATTTATCGATTCATCCAACTCATATGTCATGATTTTTAAGACACCCCAGCATGCTCTGCATCATTTTTAACCCAATTTCCACTTAACTAAAGCAATTAAATTCACCCTGGATTAATTAAAGCATCCATACTTTAGTGCTTAAGTCAGCGTGTGCTGCTTTCCCCACATGGTTTTTGAATATTAGGGATTTGACACACCTGATGAGTTTTTTGTCCTGTGATTCTCTGCCTTGCCTGCTAATGTGTAGTTTGATAGCACAGGAGAGTAAACTTTTCAGATATTGTATTTCTACTCCAACTCTCATTGGAATGACGAGATCTTTGAGCCCTTGTTCCCAAAATCAGGGATGTAAGATAATATACAGTACATCATTCTGCAGAAAATTGATGGATAGCATAAAAAAATAAGTGTTACTACAAGAGATAAGAGAACTCACAGTTCAATGTTAAATATTTAGGATTTTTTTTGTAATGCCTCAATAAATATATAAGACAGACTGCTACGAAAAATTCTTGAATAATTAGAGAAGTTCTACAATGCACCAATTATCTAAATACATTATGGGTTTCCCTCAAATAAATGTATTCAGGTGGGGGCTAGATAGTCATTCCCTGGATGCTTTATACTGAACTTTACACCGAGAAATAGAATTGTATTCAGTGATCTAAATGGTTTCATCCAGTGTTTTGATGTTCTGGTTGTTGTGTTTTCTGTCTACTTAGTTCATCTTTGTCACATGAAGTCCAGCTACAGCCATTTCAGGATTGGGTGGAGAAGCTTGGTTTGGGAAACTATACTAATGACCCAGTTGGATTGTCAGGATGTATGGCTATTCTTTAAGATTCTGAAAGATTCAGTTGTGTCAAATATGCTTGTCATCTATGTTGATTAAAATACATTGTATTCATTTGGATGTCCTACTTGCTGCCATATAAACCTCAACAATCTTAGCAACCAATTATTTGAAATAGGTCTGTATCTTATTTTAAGAAGTTCGTGGAGGTTTAATTCCACACACCCTTATAGACAGCCAATTTGGTGTTGTGGTTAAGATATCAGGCTAGAAACTGGGAGTGTGAATTCTAATCCTGTCTTAGATGACCTTGAGCCAATCAGTCTTTGTCAGCACTAACACGGTGTCACTCACCACGTCATGTGATGTGTTGCGACATATCCTGACTTTTTTTGCATTGTTGGAGCTGGTATGGGCATAGCCTCTGTATGAGGCAAACGGCCCATGGGCCTGCAGTTTGATACCCCTGGCGCGAGGAAGTAGGCAATAGCAAATCATTTCTGAAATCTTTCCAAGAAAACTGCAGGGACTTGCCCAGGCAGTTATCAGGAGTCAAGTCTGACTAATCAGAATCAAAAACAAAAATAACCCTTCTTATGGGAAATAGTTTATAAGGTAAAGGACCGTTTCTTTAAAAAATCTCAATGAAGGATTATTGTCTTTTTCCATTAGTTTTACAATACCAGGTAAACTTTCTCTATTTGCCTAAAAACTTTAATTAAAGTAAGTCTATTGCCTAAAAACTTTAATTAAAGTAAGTCTATTAGCTATGTTGTTCTCTAGTGGCAATTACAACACTATTGTTTATTGCCTTGTTATTTGTCATACTATTTGGCTTTATTTGGCTGATTATTCATGTATTGTACATATCCTACTATCTGTAACAATAAAGGGCAAGTTAGACAGGCAGTCCTCTTCAAAAGAACGTGAAGGGTTGAAAAATTATCATCCTTCAAGGAATTTGTCTTTGTAAGGCCTAAGCAAAGAAAGGATATGCTCTATTTTATGCTCTGTTATGCTGCAAACTGTGATTAGATGTCCAAATCTTAAGAAAAAGCAATATCAAAGTAGGAAAAATAGAGATTAGGAAACACTATCTAATATTTCTTTCCTTAGGGAAAACATATCCAATATTATATGAGCAGCCGTTTAATTCCTATTAAAGGAATGATCTAGTCTGACTTATTGGAGATGCAGAATTAATTATCCTCTTGAAGAAGGATTCTCAGAGGGTCAGCTTGAAGAGTACTGACAATAGATTTATTGCATGTCAGTCTATACTGTCCTTCCCAGTGGTCTGTAAAATAATGAACTTTTTCCTTCATAGTCTTTTAGTTCCAAGACAGGCACATGAGAATTTGCATCCCAGGAATAAGTAGAGTCCATCTTCCCATCGCATACACACATTTAGACTTTTGTGTGCAGAAGTAAGAATTAATAAATATTTATTTATCCTGCTTGTTCTTTGCCTAGTTGGACAGGACTAGTTGGCTGTTCTTACAATACATCTTGCAATCCTCATCATGGCAGCAACTGCTAACCAAATATGCTCCTATCAGAAAATGTAATAGTGGTGCTGTTCTGATGCCATCATTTTTTGAATCAGGAGAGGGTTTGTTTTTTTTTAAAAGAAGACTAATAACATGATAATATAATTCAGTGGTTCTCAACCTGTGGGTCGGGACCCCATTTGGGGTCGAACGACCATTTCACGGGGGTCGCCAAACAACGCAGTCCGCCATTTTTTTCCCCTTTTCCTTAGCTGTGCTACTCCCTTTTATTCTATTGGCTTTTGAAAGCCAATAGAATAGACTCTCTTGAATAGAGTCTAATTCTATTGGCTTTCAAAAGCCAATAGGAATTGTCCAGGCTGTCTCTGCCCTGCTGAGCCCGCCAAAAGTCCCATTCTGCAAACGGTGCTGCACCAGTTGAGTAGTCCTCGACTTACGACCGGTTGGGGGTCGCGGCATTAAAAAGGTTGAGAACCACTGATATAATTGGTTAACTATTTAAAAAAAAGACAGTTTGTGTCTGAATGGTAAGTGTCAGGAAAAGCACTATTTTGGAAGTTTGTTTTGTTTTGGAAGTTATAAGCATAAATCAGAAAAACTTATTAATGCTTTCCATTCTGTTCAGGCATTTTTTTTCATTCCATACACATATTTAGGGAATCATAGAAATATGTCACATAGAATAACTTGGTATTATTATTATTATTATGTCTTCGAATTATTGGCTTTCTTCTTAAATAATTTAGATCTGAGATTTTTTTGCTGGTCTCCCATCCAAATACCTAGCTAGTTTAGTTTTTGGAGATCAACCAAGGATATACTTTATGATAATTATATTATAGAACACAGTTTGGTGTAGTGATTAAGGCACCAGAATCTGTAAGTTCTAGTCTCGTCTTAGGTACAAAATCAGCTAGGTTACCTTGGGCCAGTCACACTCTCTTAGCTCTAGGAAATAAGCAAGGCAAACCTCTTCTGAAATCTTGCCTGAAAAATGCAGGGAATTGTCCAAGCATCAACATTGATATGAAGACATAAAAATACTTAATAATATATTGTATTATAAGCAGGTTCAATCATATTTGAATGGAAAATGTACTGCATGGTATAATAGTTGTGAACTGTCTAACATTCCAGCTAGTTCCACTAAAAAAAAAAAAAAAGCATCATTTCAAGAGCCATAATCAATGAAGACCCATATGCCTGGGCAAAGTTGGGTTTTTAAGAACTTGATATGAGTTTATTTTTAAATCATGGAAACTATATCAAAGTTTCTCTGAGCAAAATGTGAGGTTGTGAAAAGAAAGTCTGTAAATGAAGCTTTGCTTGTTTTATTCTAATTTGTCAAGGTGTGACTCACTACTATAGCATCTAATAACATTATTTTGCCTTAGAATTTACTCCATCTTAAGAAATTATTCATGTTGGTATTATTAATACTTAAAATAATATTTATATTTAATGTTGTGACATCAAAATTACTTAGAAAAATTTATCTGCAAGGATAATGCTGTGATTTTCAATAGCCCCAATCATATATTGTTTCATATAGTGATTTGTTAATGTAATTGATTTCAAAAATGATAAATTATGGCAACTGTGAAAATGGTTGCATTTATTGAAATAATGCTGGCAATATAAAAGTTTGATTCAAACCCTACAATGGAGATTCTATTTTTATCAAGATGAAGATGCTTCAGCAAAAATCTTTTGCATCTCTAGATACCTAAAGCCTAAATTACCTAAAATGGTAACTCAGAATAGCATGTATTGCCTTTTTTTTTAATTCAAACACCTTTTAAAGTCTGTTTCTTGCTAGTAAAGTCAGATACCCTTACACAAGTTTGTTATTGACATGTTGTTTTGTTTCCTTTTTTCCATTCAATTATCCAGCTGCGTGTCCAGTTCTGTGTAGTGGCAATGGACAATACACCAAAGGAGCCTGTTTGTGCTACAGTGGCTGGAAAGGGCCAGAGTGTGACATACCCATCAGCCAGTGTATTGATCCATCATGCGGAGGCCATGGTTCTTGCATTGAAGGGAACTGTGTTTGCTCTGTAGGATACAAAGGCGAAAACTGTGAGGAAGGTAAATGCTGCTATACAAACTACATTTGTTCACCTTGTATTGAGTAAAGAGGGTGAGAGGACAAAAGGAAAAATTCCATAATGCTCTGATACACAACCAGTGTAATAATTCTGAAGCAGAAGTTCAAGATTTCAGCATCCTCTGTGTTACTGGTTGATGTGATTTGTAGTTATGCTTCTTTCTTTCCATGTACTTAAGGATCTTAATAATTTCAGCCATTGCAAAATAACACACCACAGGTAAACCTGAGTAATTCTTTTGTTATGGGGTCTGGTCTATCTTTTCTTTTCTTTGGGGGTATGGATTTTATTGACTGAGCATTTTTAAAGTGCAAAATGCAGAACAAAACAAATAAAAAAGAGGGTATACAGAATGGCATAATTGGAAACCTATAAAAGCAAACACTTCAGTCATAATTAATTCAGAAAAAGAGGACCCAGATTTGAAAGACTACAGGTATCCATGTCACTTAGAGACCCCATGTAGAGTAAATTATTCTTGTTACATGCAATCACATTGAATTAAAGGAAAGTAAATGGTATACAGAAAGGAAGGCAATTTAATGAATTCTTAAAAAGCACTTTGTATTGAACATTTAAGTAGCTAAAGTTTTCTGCAAAAGGTGTGAAGGAGTGCCAGAAATAGGAAAGCGAAAAGTTTTAACTAAATTGAAATGACCAAATGTGACCAGGAATGGGATATTTTGTGTGGTTTTGCTTACAATTAATTTTTGTCCCCTGTGATGCTTAAAATGGAAACTTCTCTAGAACAAGGAATTGTTAGAAGCCAGCATGAGTTTGTCAAAAATAGATTAGTGGATAAGAAAAATGCTGTAAGCATAGCTTAGTTAGACTCGGTAAGAGATCAATGTGGAATAGACCATACCATGGATTTGTAACTGGCTGACCAACATCACTCTGTAGGTAGCCCAAAATGGAACTTGGAGGAAACCATGTAGTGGGCTGCTCCAAGGTTCTGACTTAGGCCCAGTACTCTTCAACATCTTCATAAATGATTTAGATGAATGGATAGAAAGGGAAGTCATCAAATTTGCAGACAACACCAAGCTGGCCAGAATAGCTAACACTTAGAAGATAGATTTGAAATTCAGAAGGATCTTGATAGACTTCAGCACTGGGCCCTATCCAACAAAATGCAATTCAGTAATGAGAAAAGTAAGGTCCTACACATAGGCAACAAATAACCAAATGCAGACGTATAGAATAGGTTGTGCCTGGCTCAGCAGTACTAACTATGAGAGGGATCTAAGTGTCCTTATAGATTATCACTAAAGTATGAGTCAGAAGTGTGCTGCAGCAACCCTATTATTCTATATCCTATGTTCTATGGTTGACTTCAGAGAAGTGTGATTTAGTGTTCAAGCAAAATGTCCTATCCTTAAAGCAAGCAATGTGTCTGTCTCTATTTAAATGGTATTATTGGTATCCAGCATCCAATGTATATCTGATGATATCTCAAACAGGAATGAAGGAAAGGAAGTTTACTGTTTTCCTATTCAGGTTAATCTCTCATAATTATTTTCAATGTCACTTCCAATATTCATTCATTCATTGGATTGCATCATATCCTACCTTTTCTCACAGAGTTCAAGAGAATTACATGAGGCTTACCCATTTGAAGAAGGTTGGACTGAAATATAATGTTAGATTGAAAGCTATCCTGAATATGGAATTCTAGGGGAAGATTTAAACCAGAATTTTCCCAAACCTCCTCCAGTATTTTATCTACTTGACCTATTTATTTATCAAATTTATATGGCCATCCGCATCACAAAAAGACTCTGGGCAGCATAAGCAATTAAATAAAAATATAAATATATAAAACAATGAATATTAAAAATACAAAATCATTTCTAAAAAAGCCAGACATATTTACTATGCATAAGGTAGTGTAAATGTCTAATTATCAGAGATGTTTTAAACCTTGATTTAATAAGTAAATAATTGTGTGCTTTCAGTGTGTGTGTGTGTGTGTGTGTGTGTGTACACACACACACATACATACATACATATATACTGAAAAAATGAACCAAACCTGAACACCAGGAAAAATTTAAACCAGAAAAGTTTAATAAATAACCAAGCTTTTGTCGGAAACTACCGACATCATCAGGGTTTAACGCCAGTCAATGGGAATGCCTTTATAAGATTGGTCAATGTCTGCACCCTATAAAGGGCACTCCCATTGACTGGCGTTAAACCCTGATGATGTCGGTAGTTTCTGACGAAAGCTTGGTTATTTATTAAACTTTTCTGGTTTAAATTTTTCCTGGTGTTCAGGTTTGGTTCATTTTTTCAGTATGAATATATCCAGGAATCATATTTTTAATGACATTATTCACACACACACACACACACACACACACACACACACACACACACACATATGTATAGGTTTTTGGTTATTCGGGTTTTCTCCCGCATCAAATTGGAAGTGTCTTGGTGACGTTTCGATGAAATATCGAATAACCAAAGAACCCGAATAACCAAAGACCTACATACAAACACCTCAGAATATATATATATATATATATATATATATATATATATATATATCCATAAAAACACGACTCCTGGGCATATTTATAAAACAGATAAAAAACACGATCATCAGGAGAATATAGGTATAAAAAATATGCTTTACTAAAAACGCCAAGCTTTTGTTGGGGAGGCTCCCAACATCATCAGGGCTGAGAAGCCAGTAAACAATGATGACTTAAATGGGTTTGGCTGACATTTGCACCCGGCTCTTGGACCGCGTCACTGGTCCTGGCCGGTCAATCTGTATTCTAGATGTTTCCTTGTTACTCTCCATGCATTCACTTGCATCACTCCCCCAAATCACTCCTTTTTTTGTTTTATTGTTAACCCTTTCTTCCTCCTTTCTTTCAATGCCATTAGTTCCCCTCCCATTCTCCTTTCCGTTACATGCTTTGGGGGTGTCTAATTCTCTACCAGTGTTACAACTCCCATTAGAATCACAATTATAACCATACATTTCTATAGGTTGTGAGTCGATGTTTTCTCTTTGTTTCGTGTCAGTCACACTTAGAAATAAAATCAATAAACTGCTTGACAAACTTAAGCGCAGTAAGAGAATCAGAGATGATACCCTAAGGAAAGTGTGCCCACGTGATACGGCGCTTGTGAGGTTTTATGGGCTCCCAAAAATCCACAAGGAAGGCACTCCTAAAAATCCACAAGGAAAGCACCCCCCTTCGCCCCATTGTGTCATTCATGGGCACCCCTACATCAGGGTTAGCGAAGTGGCTTAGCACTCGCTTATGCCACCTTGTGGAGGATAGCCCCACAATGATCAAATCCGCTGAGGAATTCCTAAGCAAAATTAAGATCCTAAGGGTGGAGGATGATGAGAGGATGGTATCGTTTGATGTTACCTCCCTCTTCACCTCCATCCCTCAAGACCTGGCCATTTCGGCCCTGGGAGAATGCTTGAGGAATACTGAAGGGAGCCACCATCAAGACTCCCTGCAAACGGATGACCTCCTACAATTAGTGAGAATATGTCTTACCACCTACTTCACCTTCCAGGGTACCATCTTCGAACAAGTGAAAGGGACTCCTATGGGCTCCCCCATTTCTAGTATCATAGCTGAAATAGTGCTCCAACAATTAGAACATAGGGCTATGGCCTTATACCAACCCAAATTTTGGGTTCGGTACGTGGACGACACGTTTGCAGTTGTTAAAAAACAACATGTAGCTACCTTTATGGAAACACTCAATTCAATCTGCTCCGACATTCAATTTACAGTGGAGGAAGAAAAACAAGGCCGTTTGGCCTTCCTGGATGTAGCAATCTATCATCAACTGGATGGGTCGTTACATACAGGAGTGTTCCGTAAATCCACCCACACGGACAAAATCCTCCACTATAGGAGCAACCATCCGGTGTCCCATAAAGCTAGCTGCATTAAAACATTGTTTAAGCGCGTGGACTCGCACTGCAGCACTGAGAAATTTAAAAAGGAAGAAAGAAAACATCTCTTCCGAATTTGCCAATGTAATGGGTATCCCCGGAGATTTATCAGACAACATGGCACTACATTTCACCTCCGGGGCAGTCAGAGAAGAGAAGAACCATCACAACAAAAAAAGACACGGATCTCTCTACCATATATTAATAATGTCTCAGAGGCAACAGCTAGATTGCTGGCCCCCCATGGGATAGAAGTGGCTCACGAACCAGATCAGACACTACGGTCTAAAGTGATGTGCCCCAAAGATCCACTCCCTGCCATGGACAAATCAGCAGTAATTTATAAGATCAACTGCAAGAACTGTGGTGGCAACTATGTGGGAGAAACAGCGAAGCATCTAAAAACATGCATACATGAGCACAAGTTAGCTATAAGAAGGGGCGATCAGCATTCTCAATTATGGATGCACATGGCACAACATGGCCACTCATTTGAATTTGAGAACATACATATAGTTTCTGAGGATGCCACTAAAGGAGGCCAGCTATTGAAGGAGGCATGGTACTCCAATAATGACTCGATCAATCACTACATTGATTTACACCCAGCACTACAAGCACTGAGGAAATGGGATTACAATCACCATCCCAACCACCACAGCCGGTTCAATCAGCGCTTATGTGACTGTAATTGTGACGAAGTACCTGACCCCCATTCTGAGCAGGTACACAATGTCTCAGCCAACCCCCGACATATTATGAGTACCACCATAACGCCGGGTCAACATCAACCACATCCTGACAGACAAATAGGGAATCTACCATCCCCGAACATACACAAGCGCTTGCCGATGGAAGACCTGGTCCCCCCCAGCACCACTTCAAGGCACCCCCACTTTTAAAGTATGAAGATGGTAATGGAATATCCAAGAGACCTAGCATCAGGATCTTGCAACCTGATGCCATGGAAAACAACGACGAGGTCCGTACGAAAAAAGGGGGGGAGAGGAAAGGGAGAGCTACACAGACAATCGTACGCATCAAGAAAGGGGGGGAGACGTTCCTTCTTTCAGATCCATTGCAGGTGAAGAGCGTCTCCACCGGTGACCCCCCCCCGAACGAACATCCCAAACTCTCTTCAAACAAAAAAGATGATCATCGGCAACTGAGGGTTGTGAACACAAGAAGGGAGGGAGAGAGCGTGGGGATTCAAATACCTAAAACTCATTTGTATCCTAACTTTAGGGGCAATACCAACAATAGTCGTAACGGAAAACTCACAACATAGAGGGGGGAGGAATATAAAGAGAGAAGTGGAACCATCACCCGCTCATACAGAAGACAGTTAGAACAACAGGAAATGGTAGAGATAGAGAATGACAGAGCAAGGAAGGAGCATGGGAGTGCCCAAACTTGTAATGCCTGTACCAGTGCTATTGATAACGGCAGGGGAGTAAGAGATAAGGACACGAAACAGAGAGAAAACATCGACTCACAACCTATAGAAATGTATGGTTATAATTGTGATTCTAATGGGAGTTGTAACACTGGTAGAAGGGAATTAGACACCCCCAAAGCATGTAACGGAAAGGAGAATGGGAGGGGAACTAATGGCATTGAAAGAAAGGAGGAAGAAAGGGTTAATAATAAAACAAAAAAAGGAGTGATTTGGGGGAGTGATGCAAGTGAATGCATGGAGAGTAACAAGGAAACATCTAGAATACAGATTGACCGGCCAGGACCAGTGACGCGGTCCAAGAGCCGGGTGCAAACGCATTTAAGTCATCGTGGTTTACTGGCTTCTCAGCCTTGATGATGTTGGGAGCCTCCCCAATGAAAGCTTGGCGTTTTTAGTAAAGTATATTTTTTATACCTACATTCTCCTGGTGATCGTGTTTTTTATCTGTTTTATATACTTTAATTAAAGTATTTTAACTTTAAACTCTCCTGGTGAACGCGCTTTATTCATTCCGTTTATAATTATGCCCGGGAGTCGCATTTTCACCATCATTATTGAATATATATATATATATATATATATATATATATATATATATATACATACAGTGCTTTTTTTCTAAAAAAAAAAAAAAGGTGCCGAAACTCACACACGTCATACAACCTGCCTTGCCTACCCTACAAGGTTCCAGCCATTCTGGGCGTTCTATGAGAAAAAAAGCCCTGTATATAGGCCCGCAGAGCTTATGAATTCAAGAACCTTAATATGTTAATAAGTTAAACTTCATATCTGTCACTGAATGGTCAAATTGTCCACAGAAATAGCAATGCTATCATTTATGTTATATTTATGTACTCTGTATTTATAGAAAACTTTCAACATCCAGCTCACAGACCCAGTCAGATTATTCAGTTTGTGGGTGGCTAAGCAATTCTTTATATTCCTCTTGCCAATATCAAGAGTCAGAGTAGGCATTGCAACTGCACCAAGAATATGCCTGCATCAGCCAGTCTGTACCTTTCTCCTTTTTCAGTTTCTCTGGAGAAATTTTTGCAAATGTATGGTAAATATAATCTGTTTCAGTATCCTCTTCAAAATAACAGTATTTTACGAGAGTCTCAATAAGTGCATTTAGTTCAGGAAAACCTAGTCAAATATTTATGACTGAAAGAGCCCTTAATTCCAGTGCTTTATTTATTCTGTTTAAGAAATAATTATAAAATTAATGCAAATCTTTCTTTGGAAAATTTCTGAAGTAAATATTTAAAACAAATTCTCTGCATAGCTATTTGGATTTTATAGCCTCCAAAACCTATACCCCAGGACAACATTCTTTAATCAGAAATCTCATGATCCTGGTGTTTCCCTTCTCCCATAAATCTGTGCACAGAAGAACATCATGTGCATGTATTTGGGTGTGTGGTAAAAATATATAAATACACATTGGACCTGATACCATCCTGGTCAAATTATCTGGGGAAACAAATTTGTCCTCATAGGAAAAATACAGTATAGAATCATCACATTTATGATGATCTTGAATAGAATAGAATAGAATAGAATAGAATAGAATAGAATAGAATAGAATAGAATAGAATAGAAGCTGGAAGGGACCTTGGAGGTCTTCTAGTCCAGCTCCCTGCTCAAGCAAAAGAACCTATCCCATTTCAGACAAGTAACTGTCTAGTCTCTTCTTAAAAACCTCCACAATTTCTGAAGGCAAGCTGTTCCACTGGTTAATTGTCCTCACAGTTAGGAAGTTTCTCCTTAATTCTAGGTTGCTTCACTATTTGCTCAGTTTCCAACTATTGTTTCTTGTCCTCTGGTGCTTTGGAGAATAATTTGACCCCCTCTTCTTTGTCACAGCCCCTCAAATACTGGAATAATTTAATTTGGCTTTTAACTTACCTTTACAAGCCTATTTCATCCTGTTTTTAATGTGAAACTAATTTTCATCTCCAAGTTCTTTCATCAAGAAAAGAAATACTGTAAACTGTAATAGGTTTATTATCTTTATAGGTAATGCAATTCCTTTATAGATTCCAGAAGAAAAAAACTTGACATAAGTGAAATGTTATTCTTATTTAAAGGCTCTCTGTGACTGCTAAACTCTGACCTCTACATATTAGTGTGTTCAGAAAGAATGAACAAACGATTTAATCAGGAGCAAAAAAGAATAAGGAATTTGAAAGATCAATGGATTTTAAAAAACATGTATAAATGAAATATATATATGGTTCAAAAAAATCACAAGAAAAAATCCCATGCATCATTTAATAAAGCAGAATTCCGTAATATTGGCACTGTCTCTTCAAAATAACTTTCATTTTGTTGGTACTATGCAAAATTCTTTAGGAGATACTAGGTTAGGTGCATATAAAATAAATTCTTAGGCAATTATTTAGTAGTTTAAAACATTTATTCCATGTAGCAATAGCAACAACAAATAAACATATCTGATTTTTTATTAAAAGGTAAAAAAAATCTCTATTGATTTGTGCTTTGAAAAGAATGGACTGAGGTTGATTCATATGCTACTTTCTAGCTATGAAATGGAATTGGATACTGTAGGTCAGCACTTTTTTCCCCGTTAGCTGTTTATTTCAGATATTCATCATAGTCATATTGTTCAAACAATTTACCTGAAATGGCCATGGCACTGAAATCGATATATGTGATACACAAATTTTGCTGCGTTCACTGTTGCTCTATTAAAATTGCACACACAAAAAATTGAAATAGCTAACTTGTCAGCCTTCATTTAGTGCAATTTGGGGTAGAAAGTGAGTAAAATTAACAAATTAGGTTAGGTTAATAGTATTTTTGTTGTCACTTTTATAGCTGTGCCATTTTTCAAAGGTATTTAACTTTATAAATATAATTTTTAGCCCTAGGGAATTTTGCATAATACAATATTGGAAAAATGCCTTGACCTTTTTGTCCTTGTGTGATTGAATATATGTATTCTACCTTTAAGTTTTTCTTAGGGTGGAACAGTGAGAACGTCATATCTATGGAAACTATGTTACTAGGTTTCAGCTAATAATCTAGGCCCTAAACATCCCATGTATTCTGAATCTCATATTGTTGATTTTTCTATATACGCTAAATCATTTTAAGAGCATAGACTTCAAGAAGAAATACATTCTTAAGCAAGTTGTTTTCTCATTCTGTGAAACATCATTGTGTGATTGGCCATTCATATGCTTATTAATACAAATAAATTATCTTTGCATGGATAGCTTTTCTCATAATATCAAAGTATTCCCAAAAATATGTATTTTTAAAAAGATACATTAGGCTTAATCTCATCTGGGTTAACTCTGTGTAGACAGTACTTTATCTATGTTAGCTACTGACCAGTAGGAAGCACTATGGGATCAGTTTCATCGTTAAAGTACATTTTCAGCATAAGTATGCTGCATACTAGATGTTCTATATTGAACCCCTTAACAGCAATTGAATCCACAGGCTTACACTTGTTGATTATACCCTGAATTTAATTTTATAGATATCTTGATCTGAGAGTTCCTAGCTTGCAGGAAGGGTCATCTTAGGAAATTTTTCTACATGCTCTCATACTTTTCAATCAAGACAAAAATGAATCATGTAATGCCCCCTACTGATCAGTACCTAATATAACACCCCTTTCCAATTTAAAAGTAAAAGCTCTTGAGAACTCTGGATGAGGCCCAGACTAATGAAAATCCAAAAACACTCTAGTCTAGTATAAGAGGTTTTGAAACCTTAAATTGTGTTTGCTTAATAATGTTGTCCCAACTCAATACTGGTTCTGTTGCCCAGTGTGCCCTTTGCCCAAATTTAATACACCATGGAAGAGATTGTAAAATAAGCTTTATTCTACCAAAGAAAGGACACAGCAAAAATGTTCCAGCGTATGCATAGGTTAATCACAATTTTAGTACCATAGCCTAACTCCCAATAATATACTTCCCTTTTTAACAATCTACTTCTCGTTTGACCAACACATTTTAACTATAGTATGTGCAAAATCTTTCTTGTTTGTGCATTATGCCTTATCCCATAATATACGGTACATCAAGGTACAATTTAGCAAGCGAAAGAGCTTATACCTTGCCCTATGCCTGAACTTTAATTGAACTTTAATTGGACTTTTTATGTAGGATTTGGGCCTTCTCTACCAATAAGATTAACATATAAAGATTTAAATAGCAATTGAGGGCACACAAAGAAAAATAAAGGAATTAAGTGTGTGGCAATGCTAAAAGAGTCAATGCAAGTCCAGATCATGGGAAGTGATAGTTTTATTCTGTGCTGCTTTAGTTAGGCAGCACCTGGAATACTTGTCCAATCTCATCATCAGATCTTATTAAAGTCAAAGATTAGCATAATTGTCAAATTTTGCTGGCTGCTGAGGAATTAGAAAGAGCAAAAAGAGCAACAAAAATGCAGAGGGGCTTAATCTTATGAAGAATTGATAAAATAACTGGGTAAGTTTACAGTAAAGAAAAGAAATTTAAAGGGAGATGTGACATATGTCTTTCATTATTTGAACAGTTGTCACAAAAGAGAGGTGTGGATTTATTGTCTGTTATGCATCACAGTAAGAAAAGAATCAGTGACCAGAAATATTCACAGAGAGGTCCAAACTAGAAATAAAAATTTCCTTACTGGGATTGCTAATAAGCAGTGGAACAGTTCCTATAATCATGGGAGTTCTATCATTGGAGGTTTTCAAGCAGGCATTGGACAGCCATTTGCTAGGATGATCTGAGGCAGAGGGTTGAACTAGAAGATCTGCAAGACTCTTCCAGCTCTGATTTTATAATCCTAAGGTGTATTTTATTTAATTAAACTATTACATATTTTTCTCTTCAACTTATGTATATGCATTTTCTGATTTTTTTTTAATAAACCTGCAATCTCTTGCATTGGGTGGAGTCGGGGCTACTGAATGGAGCTGAGTGTTTACTGGCTGGATGCCCTTCCTGATGCCTACATGGAACTCACAGCTCACATATTTTTCAGAGAGAAAAATATCTACTGCTAGCTAGAATTGAACTCAAAGCCTCCTGATTGTGAGGCAAGAGTTGCACCTTGGAACATCACACTGCTCATGTTTTCTGATCTATAATCAAGAAATATCCAAATATTATTATTGTAATGGTGACAATTGTTGGAATATCGTTGTTTCTTTGGCAACCTCCTAGATTGTCAATACTTTCTCTACTTCATTACTCTTCAGTTATTGTTTATTGAGGGATAACTGTTAATAAGGCTATTCATTAACAAACTCCTTCTGTATTACCCATCCCCACAAGTGTATTTTATTTTGGAGTATACAATATATATTACTATTCAACTTTCCTATCAATATGCCATTGGCTCAATTGTAACATAAATCAGTAAAAGAAGGAATAATCAAATGGCCAAGTCAAGAGCTTAATAACAGGAGCTTAGCGCTAGTTAATGAGCTTTTATCTTTTAATAAAAGTTCTTACTTACCTTATGGATTTTTTTAAAAAAAAAACCTAATAGTTTAATATTACTACAATGTACATTATCCCAGTAAAATCTTTTTCCTGTAACTTTAAACTGTAAAAAGTTGCAACATAGGGCAACATTTTTTGAACCTAGTTCCTTGAATGGACTAATTTACAGAATGTGTCCAAAATCCAGGACCCATGATTCCCAAGGGAATGACATTTCGGGAAGTAGTGACTGCTTCAGTAGTACTGGTTTGTTGCTGTTTCAGCTCTACCAGGCTGCTACTACAGTCACATGATGTTAATTTTGAATGTTCCATTATAGTTTCCCAACCAGTCTCGTAAGCCCTCCCTCCCTCCCTCCCCCACACAGTAACAGCCACTTACTTATCTGCTGGGAAGGAGGGAAGGAAGGGGGAGGGGAGGGGAGGGGAAGGAAGGAAGGAATTCGGGTAGGCTTTTAGCTTCTCACGAAGAAATTCAATGGAACAGACAATAGGAAGTTGGAAGTAGTTCCTACTTCTATCAATAATCTTTCTGATTCTCTGTTTATGTTACCGTATATGCCGGCATACAAGGTGACCCGGCGTATAAGACGACCCCCGTCTTTATCGCCAAGCCGCATTCCTAGAACGTCGTCTTATACGCCGGAAACTACCAGTATTTCCAGCGTATAAGATGACTCGGCGTATAAGACGACCCCCGTCTTTGGCGCCGATTTCAGCGCTCGCGGAAGTCGCCTTATACGCCGGCATATACGGTATTATTATTAGCGTGTGGCATTGTTACATTAGCCATTAGATCACAATACTATTGCAAAGTAGTAGTTTGGCTGCCAATTTTTAACCAGCTTTGTTTTAGGACATGCTCACATGTTTTCCAAGCTGCATCTCAGGAGGGTGAGCTGACTTCATACCAGAAAAAAAGACACTTCCTGCAGTGTCATCCTATGCCTCCTCCCTTCCAAGAGATCCCTTGCAAAAGGGCACTGTAAACAGGAAGGTTGAAAGCAAGCAGGAATCAGACTGCCTGCATGGAGCACCAACTTTTCTCTCCACGAAGTGGCCCCTGTTTATCCACTTGCATAGAACATGCTTTCCAGCTGTTAGGTGGACGGAAGCTGAGGTGAGAGAGGGAATTCACCCCAACATGTAGTGCTAGAACTTGAAGTACTAGAGCAGAGACCATCTCCAGTGTTACTAAGCCATGAACCATCACTCTCTTTTCTGTTTAGATAAGGACATATATCTGAAACAACAACTCAACAGGACACAGATTTGTCTATTTTTTAAAAAAGTATTTAGGAGACTCCATTCTTAGAATAATTTATAATCAGTTTTACATTGTTGGACCATATTTAAGAAAGGCAGATTTATTTCTTTGATTAGGTGACTTTGTGCTTGTGGCTGTTTTTCCATCTTATCTTACGTGGTGGTAGGATAAATTTGAATATGCCATCTTGAGCTTTGAAAAAGAAGAGATATAAAGCTAATTAAATAAATAAGTAAATATCTTGCTTAAGATCATGGCTGGTTAATAACTGTGCCATCTGGAATTGTGTCTGATGTGATCGCCTGGGAACAATCAATTATTAAATTGATTAATGGAAGAAAAAAATACATTTCTGCATGCTTTGAACAGTATTTGGAAGTGCTATAAACCTCCTAGAAACACAGTACCTCTCTACTATACATTAAATTAATCCAACTGCTGCCTAAGTTGGAAGTTAAAAATTGTATTACTGTAGTGAGTGAACTCCTTAAAGCAATCACAACTCTTTTTCAGTTGTGCAGAGAAGTGTGAAGAAAAGCAACAGACAAGTGCTGTTCTCATGTAAAGCCCTAGTGAAAAGCAGCATAATGTTTAATGGTGTTTTTGTTTGAAGTCCAGGTAGGTAATGCTCAACAAACCAATAAAGCAAGATATTGTTGTTGTTGTTTTAAAAACAATACCAACCGGAAATGTTTAAAACAAGTGGAAAGTAAATAAAAACAAATAAAAATATCTTCCACAGGTTACTTTTATCTGAAGGGTTTGGGGCAGGTAGCCAACTGCTGAGAAACAGAGATACCGTATATTCCGACGTATAAGGCGACTGTGCGTATAAGACAACCCCCAACTTTTGAGAAGATTTTCAGGCTTTAGAAAGTCATCTTATATGCCAGAAAATACAGTACAATATTGAATTTCTGTTTATAGATGAGCACAATAGGAGCTCCTTTGCTGCTAGAAAGCTTTGTCCTGTCAGTGCTTATTTCTGTAAAAAAAAATAGGGCTGGCCACTAGGGGGCAGATTGGTTTTAAATTCAGAGAACAGCTACCCGTATATTCTTGTGTATAAGACGACCCCTGACTTTTGAGAAGATTTTCAGGCTCTAGAAAGTCATCTTATACACCGGAAAATACGGTATTAAGAAATCCTTTGCTTAATAGTTAGCTAAAACTAGGGTTATTACATCTCAGTTGTAAAAATCTGGATAACCAGGTGAGCAAAGGAAAGAGGGTTTTTGCCATACCAATTACAGTAATCCTGCTGAAACAGATTGAAAAAAATATGACTGGTTATGTTTGAAAATTTGATTGTTATTTTTTTTTCTTACTGATAATAGAACGTAGAACACAGAATCATAGGGCTGGAGGGGACTTGGAGGTCTTCTAGTCCAGGGTTTTTCAACCTTTTCACCCATTGTACCACTTTTAGGATATGGCAACATCTGAGTACCACCAGTCGCCTAGCAAGGTGTCAAAAACTTGATGAGTAAAAACCAAAAAAAGGAAAAAGGAGATAAAGTACAGGTAGTCCTCGACTTACAACAGTTCACTTAATGACTGTTCGAAGTTACAACGGCACTGAAAAAAGTGGCCCCCAAGCCACAGCCGAGCAAAACACCAGCCTGCCCATCCGACCGCGCTCTTCCTCCTGTCTGAGGTTTCTATTCTTGTGAGCATTTCTGTTGAGGATTGGCAGCGGGGGTGGGGTGGGGAGTGTTTGGTTTTTATTCCCCCCCCCCACCTGCTGGGTGGTTGCAGCAGGTTTTGGTCACTTCACATGACCCTGGGACACTGTGACCGTCATAAATATGAATCAGTTGCCAAGCATCTGAATGTAAATCACAAAACCCTGGAGATGCTGCAACATTCCAGCTGATTGGTGCTTCTTCTGGGCTCAGCAGAAGCACCAAGATCAGCACCGATTCCAACTGGAGCCTGGCGCTGATCCTGGCACTTCCACTAAACCCTGACAGCCCTAAAGAAGTGCCAATCAGGTAGAAAGCGGTACTGATCCTGGAGCTTCCGCTGAGCCCTGACAGTCCTGCAGCTCCAGCCGTCTCTCGCTCAGGCTTGTGCAATGCTGCCACTGGTTCAGCTCATTCCTCTCCCCCGCTACCATTTTTCTAGGATGGTTGTGTACCACCTGCCAGGTGCCAAGGTACCACAGGTAATACCCGTACCACTGGTTGAAAAGCCCTGTTCTAGTCCAACCCTCTTCTCAAGACATGAGATTTTATAAATGGTCAAACTGCTGCCCAATCTTCAGTGACAAAACACCCACAACTCCAGGAGGCAAGCTGTTCCACTGATTAATTGTTCTCACTGTCAGAAAATTTCTTCTTACTTCTAGGCTGGATAAATTAATGAGCTTTAATGAGCTTCCATCCCATACTTCTTGTTCTTTGGGAATAAGTCAACCCCCTCTTCTCTGTGACAGCCCCCTCAAGTAGTGGAAGACACTTATCAAGAGCCCTGGGGGCACAGTGGTTAGAATGCAGTTCTGCAGGCTACTTCTGCTCATTCCCAGCTGCCAGCAGTTTGGCAGATTGAATCTCACCGGCTCAAGGTTGACTCAGCCTTCCATCCTTCCAAGGTTGGAATGAGGACCCAGATTGTTGGGGGCAATAGGCTGACTCTGTAACCCACTTAGAGAGAGCTGTAAAGCACTGGGAAGCATTATATAAGTCTAAGTGCTATTGCTATTACCCCTAAACCTTCGCTTCAATAGGCTAGACATACATAGCCGTCAACCATCATACAATTTAGCCTCCAGATTCTTTATCATCTTGGTTGCTCCTCTCTGCACACTTTCTAGGGTCTCAGCATCTTTTTTGTATCACGATGACCAGAACTGTACCCTATCTTCCACCCAAAAATGCATTTAAGACAAGTAACACTGTAATAGGATAAAATAATAAATCTAAAATGTTTAAGACATGTTTTTTTAAATAGTCATTGAATAAAATAAAATATATGCATGGGAAAAAATATAATGGCACTTGCCAGATTAAAATAAAACTCAGCAAGAGATCAGCTCAAGCAGCAATTCGCTCACTGTTTGAATAAATATTCCTTGCTCGACAGCAAAGGGTTAGGACAGGTGAGCTTAACCTAACCTCCCTGGATACAGAAACTCAGAGTCTCATCATAGTCCTTGTGTTCTTGCTACGTATTTCCTTTTTTGACAAAACCAAACTGTTTCCCTGATAATTGGTACAGTTGTTCAGTATTTTGCACATCTGTTGAGTCTAACTGCTTTGGTATACGAGTTATGGTTTCAAGTGACTATTTAGAAGTGGCTCTTCCAAAGGACCTTTAACAGGAAAATTTGAGTCTTTGCTCTCATCAAGGAAAGGTTGTGTATCACATACTTTTATTAGTATGGCAGTCATATTGGGCTGTTGTTTATTATATCAGATTGTACTTTTCTTTTTAACCTTTTTATTATATCTGGAGGTTTTTAAACCATTCAGAGTCACTTTTGACTGGAATGGCATATAAGTGTTAGTAACTAAGTAGCAGTGTGTGTGTGTGTGTGTGTGTGTGTGTGTGTAGATACACATACACCATTTATTCTAGTCTCTAAGGCACACAGCATTGTTTCATATGTGTTAACATAGAAGTGCTGGGCTTTTAACTATCTCTCCTGCAGATTTCAAGAGTTCAAAGAGTATTTAATCTCTGCCTGCGGTTTTCCTATTTGATAATTGGTTTATTGCCAGTTGAACCTTACTTTTCTAGTGAAATTTCTTCCTGAATACATCTTCTCTCCACATTTTTTTTCTCTCTCACTGTATAATCCTATTTGGTAAAAATTCCAGTATACTCTTTCCAAAATTTTTAGACCTATTTGTTTAGTTAGTTAGTGTCATCACTCATCTCACACCTTTGACTCTAGCTGGCAAACAAACATAAAAACATTTAAAATAGTTCAAACATAATTCAAAGAAAACATTAAGTACAAATAGCAGCCAAGAGATATGCTCTGTCAGGGTCAACATAACCAGGAATATTGCATAGCAGGTCTTCAAGTTAGGCCAACATCCTAATCTCAGAGAGGAGAATGTTCCAGCAGAACATTTAAATCAACAAATGTATATCAAGTTATAATTTTTGTTATAAAATATTTTTATCCTTTAAAATAAATTTAAATCAATAGAATCTGTGGCACAGTCACATTTTATCATGTGTTTTCCTGTATCTTACAGTGTCTCTGCTCTCTTTTTCTTGTTAATTATCTATTTGTGGACACTCGTTCATAATCACCCACTTTTTTCATGTTGTATTTAGTACCACTTGCAATTTGTTACAGATTTTCCCAGTGTCTTCATCCATTGTGTGAGCAGTAGATACAAATGCTACTATAACATGACATTTGTAAAAGACAGAAAATTGTCACTTACTCGGGTATAGCAGAACAAATACTCAGTGAATGTGTTTTTGAGTTTCAGTGGCAATCAATTCCTGCAGATGACTCTTGCCCTGATCATTTGAGTTCAGAATAAGAAGGGCCAAGTCTATCTATAAAATAAATAAAAACTTAGAAAGTCAGGTCTCTGACAGGCATCCATATTCTTTGATAACACTAGGAGCCTCTTTTTTGTAATCTTAGTTCCTAAGAGAACAAGAAGAATGAGAAGGTCAAGCTCTCTGTTTGTGGCACTGATCTCATTTGAAAAGCTTCAGTGGGATTAGGATTAAAATTGTATTGCTGTTTGCCTAAGAGTAATCTAAAATCCAAGAAATGTTGATTCTGTGAAGGAAAGTATCAAATCTTTAGAAATATTATAGCAGAATGGCATGTTATTGAAGTTGTAATAAGGGATTAGCACAAATAGGGGGCTGGAATTGTATTGGCAGGTGTAATCAAAATTAGAGGAAGATAAAAATTATAAATCATACCTCTTTCTAAGAGAATCACACACACATACACACACACACACACACACACACACACACCCCTCTCCCCTTCTCCTTCCCAAACACAAATCCATACATACAGAAAATTTCCCCATTTCTGCACTTCTGGTCAGGAGAGGAATTAAATAGATGATATTTTAATAAATTTAAACCAGCATAATCTGTTGAAGCATACTTCTAGGTTCCAAGGGGATTAACTGAAGAAATTGCAAAGCATTAGCAATTATTTTTATGGTTTTTGGAAGTCAGATGAAGGGAGGTTGGAAACAAAGGGAAGGTTCAAATTTACAATAGATGTTTTTATGATATTGGAGAAAAATAAGCTAATTATTAGAAACCCACAAGCAGAAATGATTAAACTTGTTGTACTAAATAGATTTATCATAAAGTAAACTACTTGAACTCACTGGAACAAAATGCACTTAACCTAATGTATTTCCTCCTTCAATCCAAGTGTGATATCTAATGTCAATTAAAGACTCATGGCCTCCACTTTTCTTCTTTTAACTAATTAAGTGGAATATATAATTATCAGTATTTAGAGTCCTCTTCAGAAATATTTGGTTTAGAATTTAACAGTGTGTTCTTTTAAACAATGTAGAAATATAATATAAAAATATTGATATTGACATTAACATTGATTGGTAGTATATTACATAACTTAAAGTAATGATTAGAATCATAGTCATTCTGAATACTACAGACATACACATACACATCCAGCTGTCCCTGGAAGACTTCAGACAGGTTTTAATTCATTCTTTATAAAGATAAAATTGGAATCCCCTGATTATTTGGGTTTTTTATTTATTTGTTTACCATCTGAGTCCAAGAACTACGGGCACTTTATAAGAAAGCAGAAAAACTATAGAGCAATAAAGTAAATGCAACAATAAAAGAAGATAATCAAGAAAGCCAAGATGCCAATCCAGGTAGTCATAAAACACACACTCACTCCTTATACAGGGCAACATCCATTATAGTCAAAGATGTGGGAGAAGACCATGTCTTCAAGGCCTTTTGAAATGACAAAAATATAGGAACTACATGGTTCTCAAGGAGAACTACATACCAGACAGTAGGTATTACAACAGTCAAAGCCCACTTCTAGGGTTCCAAAAGAATCAAAGGAACCTAGAATATGTCAAACTTGTTGGATCAAAACACTGGCCAAATGCTAGAGAAGCTAAACTGTCTCTTAAATAGTTGACTCTATACCATATTAGGCATAATTAGCACATTGATTCACACTTAAAAGAAAATGGAGCACCAGTGCAGCTTGTAAAGCAGAAGTATTGCATGGGCATGTCAAGCTTCTGGGTGATCTTCAAGGGCTGCCTCATGTAAGAGTATGTTGCAGTAGTCAACCAGGGGATTATCTGTATAATCTGGATTGGATTATAAGGTAGTTATTTCAATACTCCACCTTGCAAACGGGGGAGTAAATTAATTTTGCCCCTTGCAAACGGGGGAGTAAATTAATTTTGCCCCAGAATTTGATGAAAAGTGATTGTAGATTTATTGATGTTAATATTTAAGAAAAAGATATAAACTTATAAATGTGTAAAAATGGCTGGTTCATCTTCTGCTTTAATTTTACAGTAGAAAAGTTTATTGCAATTATGGTAGGGTGGGCACGTGTACTGATCCACTTTGATAGTACATCCTGAAATGGCCATTTGACTCTCTTTAGAGATAGCAATAGACTACTTTTTATCTGTGAAGTGTATCTGGGATACCAAATTATTTTTTCCCCTAGTTTATAATGTACTTTCTAATTACATAATGAGGGTAGCATTCAAAGGGGGAATAACAAAGAGATACAAAGAATAGATTCAGGACAAAAATCATGTTAACAAGCATGCAGCAAAGATGATTTGTTAGCAAGGAGAATGTGTGCAATAAAGTAATTTCTTCTTGGGAATAAGGGAGAGAGGGCAGGGATGTATCAAAAGCAACAAAATGAGACATTATTAAGATAAAAATTGAATGATGTTCTAAAAAACAAATAATTTGAGTTACAATTACTTTGGTCTTCTGGCCAAAACCTCAATGTCTTTTCTCCTTGCTTTTTCCTCGCCTCTTACTTTGTCTAGATTAGGGATCTCCAAACTTGGCAACTTTAAGACTTGTGGACTTCAACTCCCAGAATTCCTCAGCCAGCATATTGAAGTTGAAATCCACAAGTCCTAGAGTTGCCAAGTTTGGAGACCCCTGGTCTAGAGGAAAATGGCATTAAGGAAACAAGAGATACTGTGTTAATTTATTTCTTCCCATTTAAGAGCAAAATGGGAATGAGCAAACCAGTGATGACAGATAAGTTAGCAACATCTGGAAGACTTATACTTACATTTATTGATTGGAATGTGATAGTTTATTCTTAACCAACAGAGTCATTAATTTATATCTGCAAAAACTATAAACAATAAAAGTGAATGTGTTGGTTCTAACTGAAATATTTGTTCTAGATGATGCAATATAGATGTGACATAGCTTGCTTCTTTTTCTTTTTGTTATGATCAGTCAGAGAAGTGAATCGTTTTTCCAATGAGACTTCATCTATTTTTCATCCGGTTATTTGACACTAGAAATGAAAGTTCCAAACCACCAAAAGCTAGTTTTTAACTCAGAATACAGAGGATAGTCCAGTTAGTAAATATACTACTTTTAAAGGAATATTTCATGTTTAAAGCATTTATAAATTTAGGTCAGAAAAAGAGAGAAAGCTATATTCCTTTGTCATTCAAGATGCTAGGAATGCACTCCAAACCCCAAGAGGGTCTACAGTTTTCTTTTCATCATCTGCTTCACGGAACCATTAAAGCATCGTTTTATTCTGAGTGCTTTGTGATTTAATGTGCATATACATCCAGTTCAAAGCATTCTGAATAGATCCTGTGAAGAGGGAATCATGGTTGCACTTCACCAGCATCACTGCAGGGAGACCTTCAGACCATGGTGCATTTAATATGAACTTCTTAAGGGATTTTGTGCTTTTTTCAGCTGAATGTTATACTGTAGAAGCCTCTTTCAGACATTCAAGGATAGGTAAGGCCTCAGAGCCTTGAATGTTCATTTTAAATACAGGTAGTCCTCGACTTACAACAGTTCATTTAGTGACTCTTCAAAGTTAGATCACTGGGGGAAAAAGTGACTTGTAACCATTTTTCACACTTACAACTGTTGCTGCATCCCCGTGGTCATGTGATCAAAATTCAGACAGTTCGTAACTAGCTCATATTTATGACGTTTCCAATATCCCAGGGTCATGGGATCACCTTTTGCAACCTTCTGACAAGCAAATTCATATGGGGAAACCAGATTCACTTAACAACCGTGTTACTAACTTAACAACTGCAATGATTCACTTAAAAACTGTGGCAAGAAAGGTTGTAAAATGGAACAAAACTCACTTAACAAATGTTTCACTTCACATCAGAAACTTTGGGCTCAATTGTGTCAGGGTCGACCTGAAAATTTATCTACTTGTCTTTCAGTTTACAGAGCATCTTGTGGATTTATTCATTAAGCTAGGCTCTCAAAATGCAGTGAACCAAATCCTATAATTTCCAATTGGATGTTCGAGCTGAGAATTATGAAAGACGAAATCCAATATGATGGGAAATCACTGTATTGATGGGACTAATGAAGCTAAAGCTGCTATGTGAAAATATGCTCATGCAACATTATTAAATGAGTACCATTCACTATCTGTGGGGTGGGACGGTTATCTATATACCTTCACCCACAGACTTTCTATATTAGTCTTTAAATTCTTATTCAGAAATCTAACTCTACTTTGACAACTGTTTTCTGATGCCACCATGGTTTTCCAGTTGCAGCAAGTGTCTCCAAGTATAGTACTGAAAAAAGCCAAATAAAAGGGATGAGGAGTGGCTGCTTGCACTGTTTTATGCCAGTTATGTTGAAGGAATGCTTGAAAGATAGAAGCAAAGAATACTGTACAGTGGAAAGCATGACAAGACCAAAAGGAGCATAAGCAACTCCACTGTTTGTCAATTAGCTTCAGGGATAAAGAGCAGGTAGTAGTGATACTGCCTAGAGAACTCTTCTTACTATATGTTTTTTTTTTAGATGTAATTGACACGCTGAATTGTGTTAGTATAGCATTTGTGCTCCTCTTTGGCCTTTGAGGCCCAATTTAAAGGGAGTCATAAATCATTCCAAGATTTTTTTTTAAGTAATACTCTGCTTGAATATATGTTAGAAGGAAGTTATTTTCAAAGTTTACATAGGCAAGATTTGTGTTTGGTGAAAGGTTCTCACGTCTTGGACGTCAGCTGACTAGGGAAAGACAGTGAGAACACAAACTTTCTTGCCTCCTTTCATCAAATCTCTGAAGCCTAAATACATAAAATACAAAGAATGTCATAGCAACTGAGTAACATTGTTCTGTTTATGTATGTGTCATTGTGAAGTTTACAGGATTATTGATAAATTGTTTAAGAATCCCAGTGTTTGGTGTCTATTTGGAATATATATTCTTCTTCCTTGGTCTCAAAACAGTCTTACTATTTTGTTTTATTAATTTCTTCCCCTATTCCTCTTTTTTTTTTCAACCCTACTTGGTTCTTGAAATTTCTTCATAGCAAGCAGAATGACCTTTTTATGTTTTCAGATTCCCAGAAAATCCTAACAAACAGCTGAGCAAGCTTGCTTCATTTCAGCAGCAAGGAAGCTGCTGAGCACAGACCCATCAATTGATGTCAATTCAGACTGTGTGTTCAGTGCCCTGACCTTTTTCACTCACTTTGTTTTGTTTTGCTTTGTTTCAGTTGATTGCTTGGATCCATCCTGTTCCAACCATGGTGTCTGTGTAAATGGAGAATGCCTCTGTAGCCCAGGCTGGGGAGGTTTAAATTGTGAACTTCCACGTGCCCAGTGTCCAGACCAGTGCAGTGGGCATGGCACATATCTCTCTGATACAGGCCTCTGTAACTGTGATCCCAACTGGATGGGTCCTGACTGCTCCGTTGGTAAGAAAAAAACATTTAGTTTTAGAATACTTATTCTTGATATCCAATAGACTGGATGGTCTCTGGTTCCAGATAATTCAAATCAGGCAAAGTCAGCTGTTGTGCTAAGAGTTGGAATTCTGATGTAAATTCAGGTACCCCAAATCCTGCATACAGCTTACAGTGTAGGAACAATAAGAGTTTGCTCCTTGATTACAGTAATTTTGAGCATTTATTTAATGTTCAAACTATCATTTATCCTATTTTCAAACTATCCTTTATCTTGGCAGCACTGCCTGAATTCTGAAGTGCTGTGTAACTGACAATTTACTCATGGTTAATCAAATCAATATAAAAAAAAGTTTTATCTTCCAATGTTTTGATTTTCACCCCTTGTATTTTTTGTAATCCTATGTTATGATAGTGTTGAAGATGTTTGTTTCTAAAACTGTCAGTTCACAATACATCCACCATAATGGTTATCCAAAATTGTACTCACCTTTGGAAATACAGTAAAAGTATATCAGAATTTTTAATTTGTGGTCTCTTTTTGTTGACATTGTCAACAAAATCCCAACTGCTTGGATGCAATATATCTTGTGTTCAAAATGCTGTTGGTTTTCATGACAAGACTGCGTAATAAGCAACTTAATTTCCATCTCTCTCTTTCTTTCTTATTCTTTTCCAGAAGTATGTGCTGTAGACTGTGGCACTCATGGTGTATGCATTGGTGGAGCATGTCGCTGTGAAGAGGGCTGGACAGGAATAGCCTGTGACCAACGTGTTTGCCATCCCCGCTGCACAGAACATGGAACTTGTAAAGATGGAAAATGTGAATGCCGAGAGGGCTGGAATGGGGAGCACTGCACCATTGGTAGGCAAACGACAGCCACCGAAACAGGCACATATTGCTTTCTTTTCATAACTTGTAGAAACATAGTTACAATTGTGTATGGCAACCGGATGTCCCTTTATGGACTCATCTGCTTCCAGTCATTAATTCTGAATTTTAAAGCAGAGATTATATATTTTTTATAATTGGTAGCAGATTAGCACTTGCAACAATATAAATTATTGTTCTTCATATTTCATTTGGTGTAGAAGGGATATTAACTATTGATGAGATTGTTCCACTCAATTTAACCAAGAGTTTATTTTAACCTTTACACCCTCTTTCCCTTTAGCTAGCCTATTTTCTGAACTACCTCTTTATTAAATATTTCATTCTGAGTGTATCATCATAATAGCCATCAAGAGCAAGGGTCAAGTTGAGTGGGAACTGTCCTCCTGTTGTTATAGAAATAGCTCCCTAGTATTTCCATGTGTTGTGCTGTGACAGTGGTCATGGTGCTTGCCTATAGACTGACACAGCATGGGAGGGCTGAAGCAGTGCTACAGCATGATGGTATACCCTTCTCTAACAGCAGGCTACTCAGCACAGCTTTGGCATCATGCAGAGTGCTGGGGCTAACACAATTGCATTGCTTTTGTTATATGTCAGCCTAAAAAGTAATAACAAATACATATTGTTTTAGATCTGTTGGACTATTTTGAACTTTATACACAAATTACTAATTGTCTTGCTTCAATGTGCAGATTGTTTCTGGAGAACCCAGATAACAGCTGATAATAATTTAAGTCTATTGTGTAGTATCCTAATACAAGTGTTTTCCTTCAGCAGATCTTTATTCATTAACTTGGAATAAAAAAAAAGTTTGGGTGCAATTTGAAGTTAAAATAGGAATTCCCTCACCTTTGGAGGAGGGGTAACTTCCCTATGTCATTTCCATCTTCTTATCTAGGTCCGCCCAATCTACTTTGCAAAACTCTAATCAGTAAATAGATGCTAGCAAAGAATTAAATTTCCCAGCATATTTTTTTATAACAGCTAGTGGCCATCTAAATGGGGTAGTCTTATCAAAATATCTTTTTTAAAGAAAATTGGCACAGCATTAAAAAGTCAAAAAAAAAAAGAATTGAAATTATAATGGCAACTGGAGACTCTAAAAGGACCACCCGGTTGCCAGTTAATTGTTTGTATTTTGAAACAAAATGTGCTTGTCAGACTTGTGTCTTTATTATTATTTAGGTGTCTCAGTCTCTTTGGATAGCTAAACCTTTTGGGAAAGACACTTAAATTGGAATACATGTCTGTCTTCAACATATTTCAAGGTAATACTGAGGTTTATAGCATACAGTTTACTTGCTACTGAAACCAGTTTTTCTAGTTGATGCAGGCTGGTTTCTTTATCTGCAAGGTCTCTTTTTAATCCAGGGGGTCTGATTTCAGGACCACTTTAAGTTTAGTTGAGCTTTGCATCTAATCAATCATTGTTCCTAAAAGGTTTATCTTGTTCTGCAAACTTGTGATAATGTCTATGTTTTTAAAAGTGTTTTTTTTCTGTATTTGTTTGTGATTTTATGGTTTTAGGTAACAATCCTTTACTTGGGAATAAGCCCTACTGAATTTAATGGTATTTATTTCTTTGTAACCATGTATATGACCGCACTATTAATTTGACATTACTGTGCACCCAAAAATTGATATATTTTGATCTGATTACTCAAATGATTCTATGTGATTTTTAGCCCAAATATGAAAATATTTAATTTATTTTTGACAGATGAGTAAAACATGAGGAGGTTTTGAAGTATTAAGAATCTGTATTAGTGTCTCAGAGATCTGTGTTGAAACTGGTGTTTTTTAAAGTTGTTCATAAATTATCTGAACATGTGGATAAATTGTGTACCATCCAGGTCTATGGATGATGCTAAATTGTTCAGGATACTTAAAACAAAAATTGATTGTGAAGGTCTCCAGAAGGATCTCATTAATTGAGTGGATGTCTAATGAAATAGCATTGAGTGGATGGTCAATGAAATTTAGGTAAGTGCAAATTGGTACACTGAGACAAAAGGCCTTATTTTCATATACACTGGGATGACCTTTTTTATAGCTCACTATCAAAAAGGTACTAAGTCATAGTGAATAGCTGAATAAAATTATCCACCCAATATGTAACAGCTGATAATAACACATATTCCATGCTCAGACTATTAGAATCTATCAACTGTCACACTGAGCATCAGGATTAAACATATGGATGTTAGGAACAGGAAGAGACAGTTTACATTTTTTTTCTGAACCTAGAATGTATGCCAAAAACCTGTTTTCCAAAAGAATAAGGATCTACAAGAGAGAGAAGATCATTTAATTTTGCCTTATGTTGATGGAATTTTACCAGCTGTGCTCGGGTTCAACTATGCATCCGTGAAAGCCAACAGAAATAAATACACAGTGTGAAAAGAACAGCTAGGAAAAAATCAATTCCTATATTCAATGTTTTGAAACAGTACCTAGTCAGATATGGAATATTTGATTGATAGTGTCATACTTGTTTCCAGCAAAAAGGATGTTAAAATTATGCTTTTTTTTTATAACTCCTTCGCAGTTGACCATTCTCCATTAAATTTCTTGCCTAGTATGCAAAACACCATAACCTGTTATAGTAGATAGTGTTTTGAATAGTTCAGAATAAAACACATTCCTTGTAGATATTTTAAAATTATACTGGATTTCCTTTGTGGGGAGGGCCTTTATACTTCATCAAGACTATTGTTTGCAATTTTTTCTATATCCTATATCTATGCCTTTGCCCAGAAGACAGCAGGTTTACTCTCAGCACCGCTGGATAGTTTTGTCCTATTAGATTGCTCTTTGTATCAAAGACTTTTTTACCCCTAACTGCTTTTCTTAAAGTAATGGCAATAATAGCAATAAAAGCAGAAACAATTTCTGGAAGAGATGGAATAGGATTTGAAGATTAAAAAGAGAGAGAGAAAGAGAAAGAGGAAAAGTACAGTCTCTGACAAAGGCAGCAATTCAGCAAAAATGGCTCAGTGGCAATGATAGAGAACATCAAAAACCTTCAATTCCCTGTTTCTAACTTTTCAATCTAATCCAGAAGAAAGTGAGAAAAATCAACATGGTTAGATAAAAATAGAAATGTGACTTCTACTAAAACAATAGAAACCAAGTTGTTTGTTTGTTAGCTTTGTAAGGCTGCCTAATCATCATGAAAACATGTTTGATATGGGTAATGTTGTAGCTTCCTTTGTATTGGAAAACATGTGAGGTATCTATGCTCAGTGGAAGGCTGAGTAACACAATTGCCCTGAGTGGAAGGCTGGCCCTAATATTAATCAAAGTGAGATGGCTACCCCAGACAGCAGATGCTAGGAGACAGAGATAGCAAGGCAATGTCAAGCATCATTGCTTGTGCCATGTGATCTACTTTGTATTCTCCAGATGTAGTAGACACTGCTGTCCTAATGCAAGCGATAAAGTAACAGTCAACTGCTATAATTTTGCTAGAGGAAACTAAATATGGAGACACAATTTTGCGTTTGTAGTAAATGATGAAGTGCCTTTGGCTGGTGTCTGTTTACATAGGCTTAGGATAGAGACTAGCTGTTGCAAATTTGTGCCACGGCCATCAAGGCTTTCCTATAACTGAAAATGTATTTTGATTTCATGTATAAAGATTAGAAAAAATAGTTTTCTTTCCACTGTGATTGATTTATGGAAGTGCCACATGTCTATTTTTGTGAAATAATTGTGCATCAGATAGTACAAACCAGCTGTCCATAAAGCTTCATGTGGCCTATTGAGTTCAGGATAAGTTCCAGGATATATTGCTAGTAAAATAATTAAGTTGTTCAGGCAACCCCAAATTGGGATTTTCTGCATTTTTAGGTGAGATGTATCAGTCACCTGCTATATGAATTCTCAATAATACTATGGCATATTGAAACCATTGAGTTTTTAATTGATTCTGCTAATTCTTTGTCATATAAGACCTTATATCCATTGTTCAAATCTTTGTTGTCTCAATGGATGAGTGATACTGACTAATGTAATGTAGTTAGGCAGCCATGAAGATAATAAAAGCACAGGTGTTTTATTTTACTTTTAATTAGGTCTAGCAATTTCAACAGCTAGCTGTTTTGGGGCATGGACAGCCCAGCTGCCATTGTCATTGCTTTAGTCAATTCCCCATTGGAGCTTTACTATAGTTAAATGCCTATACTCTCTTGTGCATGGACTGCACTTGGTTTTTAATATTCTGTCATATTTGGTTGTATAATATTTGTTTAAGATTAAAGGCAGTTAAAAATACTTTAAGTAAATCAACAGTTCCTCCCGATTGATACTCAAAACAGAGGGGGGGGAGGGAGGGAGGAATGGAGGGAGAGAGAAAGAGAGAGAGAAATGGAAGAAGAAAATTGGAATAGTGAAAGGACAAATCAGTAGGAATTTAAAATAGAAGATATAGATAATTGAAATCACCATAGATACAGACAATTTGCAAAATAATGGTAGCGACATTCTGGCTCTACCAAACTAAGTTATATATATGCTATAAAAACAAACAAATAATGATCACCAAGAGAAAAAATAGGAAATATTTAATAAACCAAACCTAGCTTTCGTCGGGTACTCCCGACATCATCAGGGTTTAAAAAAGCAGTCATTGGGAGAAGCTTATATACAGTCTCTGATTGCCTCTATCCAGCTTCTAGATCGTGTAACCGGTCCCAGCTGACCATGCTGAGTTCTGAGTGCATCTCTCACGTCAGCATGCGGTTCTTTCCGATCCCCTCCATACTCTGTCATGCATACCTCCATTGTTAACTCTGGGGCTAGAAAGGATCCTTTCCCCTCTCTTTCTTGTGGTAATCATTTCTATTTTCCCACCTCCCTGTGCACAACTCTCCTTGCTAGGTGGGGGGTGCGGGTCATTCAATTTTCTTCTATCCCCTTTATGTGTCTCGACTGAGTTACGATCAGTCCTCCTCACCATTAGTGATCGTAACCTAGGTGTCTCACCCCATTCTACAATATCCACCCTCTTATCTCCTTCCATACACGCCATCCCAGCTTGTTTATCATCCAATCCGACATCTCTCCCCCTTTGTTCATGAGGGCTATTCCTTTTCACTGTGTTAACAACGGCACTCCACCATTCCATTTGCTGCTGGTCAATATTTTGTTCGTTCCATTCAAATCCCTTTTCCTTTTTCTCCACCAAGGGATTCTTCTGCCATGATAGTGGGTATTCACTGCTCGTTGCCCCCTGTTCTCCTATCAAATCGACCAGTAGAGAATCCCTCCCTCTTCTCTGGCGCAATCTAGTTGTTATTGTATATCCGCCAGTTCTACTCACTGGGGAATTACCCCATTGTCACTGACCAGGAGTTGAATGGATACACGTGGTTTGCGGGGGGGGGTTCAAGACCCCATTTGTTCAATCATATGGGGGAATAGATGTAGCATTCCTCCCTCGCTCATACAACTCACGTTCCGATCTTCTCCAGTGATTAGAATACCGGTTCATATGCCATGTCCTTAGTGTTTGTTATGACGAACACATCTCTATATGCCAGTTGACAGAATCCTTCCCCGAGAACCAGGCTTCTTTCAATAAATGGCCCCCTTTTGTGGCATCACTAGCTAAAACTTGTGTGTGGTCAAAATCAAAGCGATGATCGTGTTTAGCCATGTGTGACCAGATTTGCAAGTACTATTCACCCCTCCTAATCACCAGTTTGTGCTCATGTAGGCAAGTTTTCAACCTTTTTGACGTTTCACCCACATAGTTGCTTCGGCAATCCATGCAATCAATTTTGTACACCACCGCTGATCTTTCTGTGGTGAGGATTGGGTCTTTGGGGCGCATAATCTTTGAGCGCAATGTCTGGTTGGGCTTATGGGCCACCTTTATGTTGTGGGGGGCCAACAGTCTGGTCATTGCCTCGGAAACGTTATTGATGTATGGCAAGGAAATGTGTGTTGTCTGTGTCTGAAGTTCTTCTTTCTGTTGATTGCCCCGGGGTTCAGATATCCTACTGTGGCGTCTAATGAACCTCAGTGGATATCCATTCAGTCAGTAAATGCGGTAAAGGTGTCTCCTCTTTTCCACTTTAGACTCTACCGTGCTGCAGTGTGAGTGCATACACTTAAACAGCGTTTTGATGCAGCTAACTTTATGGGATACTGGGTGGTTGCTGTTATAATGGAGGATTCGATCCATGTGGGTGGGCTTACGATAGACCTTTGTGTTTATAGATCCATCTGATGAACGTCAGACCAACACGTCTAGAAAGGCTATCGAGCCCTGGTTCTCTTCCTCCATTGTAAACTTAATATCCAGATAAACCGAATTTAATATTCCCATAAAGTTAGCTTTATGGCATCGTTTAACGACGACAAATGTGTCGTCTACATACCGAGCCCAAAACCTGAGCTGGTATTGGGTCATAGCCTCACATTCCAGTTGTTGGAGAACCGCCTCTGCTATCACACTGGATATAGGGGAGCCCATGGGTGTGCCTTTCATCTGTTCGTATGTAACACCTTGAAAAGTGAAATACATCATCAAACACAGTTGTATAAGTTTGACCAAGTCTTCAGCTCGTAGGGAGTCTCGGTGTTGGATCTCTTCCTGCTTTTTCAACTGATCTCTCAGAACAGTTACTGCAAGGTCCCGAGGGATGGAGGTGAAGAATGAGGTGACATCAAATGACACCATCACTTCATCCTCCTCCACCCTGAGGGCCTTGATTCTTTCTAAGAACTTCTCTGCAGATCTAACTATAGTGGGACTGCCATTGACTGAGTAGGAGATACGGTCACTGAGCCACTTCGCTAGCCCTGAAATGGGCGTGCCCCTAAAGGAGACAATAGCATGGATATACCCAAGAGTCAGATTTTTACTCACATGGCTAATATATATATATACATATACATACATACATACATACATACAAACAGGAAGTTTTTCAAATAGATCAGTCTGATTGATTACACCTTGGCATTTTAACTGCTATACTGCAGTTCTACTTTTTACAATCTCTTTTGTCTTGCAGCCCCCCAACTAGGGGCATTAAGCAGGCTCAAGTCGCAACTGCGAAGCATTTACAAATTTAATTCTTTAACTCTTTGTCAGAAAAAGAAATTTATGTTTGTGTGTGTGTGTGAGTTTGTGTGTGTGTGTGTGTGTGTGTGTGTGTGTGTGTGTGTCAATAAAAATATAGAAAAACGAACACCAGGATAAAAATAAACAGGACCGTTTAATACAAACAAGCCTATAAGTAAAAGAGTTACTGAGCTTTCGTCAGCCAAACTATTGACATGATCAGAGTTAGAATGCTAGGTGATTAGCTGCCTGTCTCAGCTTCCGGCTTCTCGAGCATGTCATTGGTCCATTAGTTATGTTAATCTGCAATGTGCTAGGTTGATTCGCATCCGGCAGCTTGTTGGTGGACTTGATAATTGTATTCCAATCCTCCATCACTTTTCTAGCATGTGTGCAGATGCCTGGGGGGGGGCAGCTGTCAAGCCATTTCTGCTCCTTATCTCTCCTCCCTCTCATTTTGGAGCGATCTCTCACTCTGCATTTCAAACACCTTGTGGGGTTGTCATCCTCTCCCAAGGCCGCCATTGTTTCATCCGTAGCTCCCTCTCCCCGATCATGCAAAGAGCCACTATTCAGATGTTCCTGCTTCATATTCCCCCCCTTTTTGTCTCTCCTTCTGAGCCACTTCCGCGTGTCCGTATCCAACACCCAATCTTGACACCTCATTAGTTTGTCATCTCCTCCCATAGCAACTCTTGCCGCCTCACCTGCAGCCCTGTCACTCCAGTCCTGCCAGTTGCTATCTCATTGTGGTGTCATCCGGCCCCCCTCCTCTTTTGCCGGTTCGCTGTCCTCCCTAGGGATCGCAGCTTCCCCATTTGTAAAGCCATGGTCTTGCTTTTGCACCATGTGGGGTGGCCATTTACTCCATAGATTACCTCCCACCTTCTGAGAGTCTGGTATGCTGGTAGGAGGTCTATATGGCAGTTGATGGAATTCTCATCTGAAAGCCAGGCTTCTTTAAGAAGGCGGTCACCCTTAGTGGTCTCACGAGATATGGTCTGCACGTTTTCCAGATCGAATGTGTGGTTCAGATCGGCCATGTGAGCCCACACTTGTGAGTGCTGCTCCTGCCGTTTGATTGCCAGTTCATGTTCGTGGACCCTAGTCCTGAGCCTTTTAGCTGTTTCCCCAACGTAATTGCAGGGGCAGTTTCTGCAATTAATTCTATAGACTATGGAAGACTGTTCACCGTTGGAGAGAGGCTCTTTGGGAGGCATGATCTTGGTTCTTAAGGTCTGCTCTGGTCTATGGGCAATGGTCATATTGTGGGGGGCCAGCAGCCGTGCTGTGGCTTTGGAAACACCACAGATGTAAGGTAAAGTTATCCGTGTGGTCGGTGTCGTCGTTGCTCTGGAAAGTTGGGCCCTGTGGGGTTGACATGGTCTGATGTAACGTCTCACAAATTCCATGGGGTAGCCATTAAGCCTAAAGGTGCAATATAGATGTTTTCTCTCTTCAATTTTGACTCTCCCTGTGCTTCAGTGGGAGTTGATTCATTTGAATAAAGTCCTAACACAACTAATTTTGTGTGCTACAGGATGATTACTCCTGTAGTGTAGCATTTTGTCTGTATGAGTGGGTTTACGATAGATGGATGTACACAATGTGCAGTTAGAACGCCGACTAACTAGTACATTCAAAAAGACAAGTGTGCCTTGGTCTCTTCTTCTGCCACAAACTGGATGTCCGGGTATATAGAATTCAACTGCTCCAGGAATTTGATGCTGTCTTGTCTTTTGATAAGTACAAAAGTGTCATCCATGTAGTGTGCCCAAAATTTGGGGTGGTACCTAGCCATTACAGTCGCCTCTAACCACTGTAACACCTGAGATGGGAGATCCCATCAGGGTCCCTTTTATTTGTTCATATATAGTGCCCTGAAAAGTAAAGTATGTTTTCAGGCACAGGGATAACAGCTGTATAAGGTCGTTGGTATTGAGAGAATCGAGATGTTGTTCCTGCTCGTCTTGTAGTCAGTCCTTTATTACCGAGACCACCAGATCTTGGGGGATAGAGGTAAAGAGTGAGGTGACGTCAAAAGAGATCATTACCTCATCCTCCTCTATCCATAGGGGATAGAGTTTATATATATATATATATATATATATATATATATATATATATATATATATATATATATATATCGCAGCTGTTACAGGTGATGCATTGGCTCTTGCAGCCAACAATCCTCCTCTGTTGGTATTTCTATTCTTCTAGATTATTTTGTCATTATATTAATAATTCAGTCTTAGAATTTTTAAACACTCTATTTCATATTATAAATGCAAATCTATTATATATATATTTCTCATTATTGTGATCTACAAATTCAGAATGATTGTTGCATAAATTAGTATTTAAGCAGAGAGAGAGAGAGAGAGAGAGAGAGAGAGAGAGAGAGAGAGAGAGAATAGTTTAATAATTGAATCTTTTCAAAACCTGATTCTTTAAAGAGTAACTTAAATCTTTAAACTTTCTGATCTACTGAAGTATCCTTCATTTTCTTTAACTTCTGTCTGCTCTGGGGGAAAATCTTTCTATCCGCTTGTATGATAAACATAATTAATGATATGCAGGCTTTACAAAGAATAAAAACAATTTATGTTCCAGGAGATGGTACAACACATTTCAGTATGAATATCAATTTTCTTTCACATTCCTTAGTATGTGCTTCTAGTCATGATTAGAAATTGCTACAGCATACTGTAAGGTTTACCTCCCCCCTCTTCTTTTCAGCCATCAGGGTGGAATATATATGACCTTATTTCTTTTCTAGTCCACTTTGAAAAAGCAATAAATTTATTTTTCAGTCATACATCTTGCATTTCATCCAGGACTTCAAAGACGTGCATCCTGCAGATATCTGTAAATGACTTCCTGACCTAAATCAGAGTATTTCTTTCCTTTGGTGGAATTTCTACATGAACTATATTGATTCTGTTGCCAATTCCAGAATCTGTATAACCCTTGCCCCCCAAAAGAGGAGGGGGGGGTTAGGTTTGCTCAAGCTGCTTATCTAGCTATTGAAAGGACAGCCCTAGTTTGGTGTTCTGAAGTGTATTCACTGCAACAGCCAACCATTAATGTTTCAACAATGTCATTTTCTGTGTTATTTTATACCTGTGGTGTCAAGCACCTGTTTCAGTGAGTGAGCAAATTGCATGATATTGTCAGAGACAAAATGACAGAGGTATTTTAACTGTGGAAATTAAATCTGGTGTTAGAATGTCCAATGCTATTAAATCACATAAGAAGTTCAGAGCTTTAAAACTTGTTGCCAATAAACCTTTTAAATATTTGAGTATTTTGTGTAAAACTATTTTCTGTAGGAATTTAATATCATACAATTCTCTAACTATTTTAACATTAATGAAGTAATAATAATTCCTCGATGAAAAATCTAGAATATGCATACTACAGGAATATATATAAACAGGAATCAAACTGAATGCTTTTTACTAAGATTTAAAAAATGAGAAAAGATACTAATCTGAGCTATAAAAAGAACTTTAACCTTCTTTGTGTGTATATATGTGTGCTGTCTGGCACATTTTCTTCTAATATTAGTGTAGGTTATCTGCTCTGTCTCATGTTTATTTCAGTGGTTATGTTACTGGCTGAAAATGCAGTCTATTCATTTGTCACTTAAGTCAAAGTCACAGAATGAGTGGCACAATTGTTCATCAAATAGTGATTCCTAAAACCAGCCTGGGCTGAAGCAGTGAAAGAGAGCCGCCACTCCCCCCGCAAAAAAAAAACCCCTTACCTTCTATAACTGCCTCAGATTATGTTAATCTAGTTTTGTCTAGTTTTGAGTTCCTCCTGCAACAGTTGATAAAAATTGGGGGGATAAAGAAAGGCAGATTTGAAGCAACCTATGATGATCCTATTAGTTTATCCAACTTCCCGATCTTGCAGTTCCTTTGATGAACTGGATATGAATGAAATGAAATGAAATTCAATGGTGAAAAAAGCAAGGTTCTACATTTAGGCAAGAAAAACCAAATGCACAGGTACAGTATAGGTGGTACCTGGCTCAGTAGTAGTAACTGTGAGAGGGATCTTGGAGACCTAGTGGACAATCATTGAAATATGAGCCAGCAGTGTGCTGCAGCTGCCAAAAAAGCCAACACAGTGCTAGGCTGCATTAACAAGGGATAGAATCAAGATCACGTGGAGTATTAATACCACTTTATAACATCTTGGTAAGGCCACACTTGGAATACTGCATCCAGTTTTGGTCACCATGATGTAAAAAAAATGTTGAGACTCTAGAAAGAGTACAGAGAAGAGCAACAAAAATGATTAAGGGATTGGAAGCTAAAACATATAAAGAACGGTTGCTCGAATTGGGTATTTCTAGTTTAATGAAGAGAAGGAGTAGAGGTGACACGATAGCAGTGTTCCAATATCTCAGGGGCTGCCATGAAGACGAGGAAGTCAAGCTACTCTCCAAAGCACCTGAAGGCAAGACAAGAAGCAATGAGTGGAAACCAGTAGTGGGATTCAAATATGTGAACAACCAGTTCTCTATGTGGATGCCGCTTCTGGAAGTCCATTGTTGGCCCAGGCAACAAAAATTAGCTGCCGGTTCTGACAAACTGGTGCAAACTGGCTGAATCCCACCACTGGTGGAAACTAATCAAAGAGAAAAGCAACCTAGAACTAAGCAGAAATTTCCTGACAGTTAGAACAATTAATTAGTGGAACAACCTGCCTCCAGAAATTGTGAATGCTCCAATACTGGAAGTTCTTAAGAAGAGATTGGGCAACCATTTATCTGAAATGGTATAGGATTTCCTCCAAGGTCCCTTCCAACATCATCACCATCATCACCATCATCATCATCATCATTATTATTATTATTATTATTATTATTGAATTGTGTAGCAATTCTAGTGCCTACTATCAATGTTTCTCTCATTAAATCTTTATCCTTGAGCTAAGGCGTAAGCTCTTAGAGAAGATGCTGAGAGTTCCACAGCTTTTTATATTGCTGGACTGATATTTACTAGTCTTTTGAGTGGTTCATGCCCCATGGCAATCATGGATCTTTATGGGCATATGGACCCTTCTGTTCACTCTAAATAATTGCTTCATATAAAAGAAAAATATGGAAATACATAGATCCATGTTCTCACAGACTGTGGACTCAAAAGACAAGATTTTATTTCAGACCTCATTCTTTTTTTTAACAATATTTTATTAAGTTTTATAAGGGTAGGGGAAAAGTAGGATCGATATAGGTATTGGGATTCAGGGTGGGGTTCAGGGATAAAGTTGGTAGGTACAACAATGGGCTTTCCCCCAAGATAAAGTTTCCATAGTGGTCTGAACATTGTAATCTGTGTAATTTGCATCATCACATAATTACATTGTTATAAATTAACATAAATAGCATGAAGTACAGGTGGTCCTCATCTAATGACCACTCATTCAGTGATTGTTTAAACTTATAGTACTGAACAAGTGGAAGTTATGACTGGTTTTAAGTTGCTGAGTTCTGGCTACCACAGTGCCAATGTTCCCTCATTGGAGAAGCCAGCAGGAAGTCAAAAGTCACATAAAGGCCTCACTTACAACCTGGACAATCATCACTTAACAATGTCAAGTGGCAGCACATTCCCGTGACATCACACTTTATGATGTGTCATTTAGCAATGTCAATTCTGGTCCCAACTGCTGTTGTCAACCGAGGACTAGCTATATTAATTACACAAAGAAAATATATTAAGTCAGTTTGGATTTAACAGAAATTTGGATGTAACAAAGACACTTACTACCCAATTATTCTATTAAATTAAGGTTTTAATTTAACTGGTATTCAATTTTGAATTAGTTCAAACTAAGACATATGAGAAAAGAAATGGTTAAGTTTTTGTTTAGGTACACACTTAATGGCAACACTATTAGTAACTATTACATGTGAGCAATATTGTAATACATTTCTGGAATGTACATGTTAATTTTCCCTATGGAATTTTACAACAGTTTTGAGCCTGTTATTTGCAGGAGTTTGGAGCTGGAAAAGAATACAGTTAGATGTATAACATTGGTCCATTTCAGAGAATTATTAACCTAAATTATTTCTTCTTCTTGTGCTATATCCGTTATCAGACATTGGCGATCATGTTATTTGGAATACTGCCAGTGCTTTTTTTCTTTAAAAAAAAAAAAAGGTGCCGGAACTCACACACGTCATACAACCCACCTTGCCTACCCTACAAGGTTCCATCCAAAAAAGGTGCCGGAACTCCGTTCTGGGTGTTCTATGAGAAAAAAAGCCCTGAATCCTGCAATATCTGTCTGTCTGTCTGTCTGTCTGTCTGTCTGTCTGTCTGTCTGTCTATCTATCTATCTATCTATCTATCTTTATTAGAAAAACAATGTCACTTATTTCCCAGAAAGACTGAATTTTTAAAAAGCAAGGAAAAATAGAAAATAATCTTTCTACTTGTTTAGAACCTGTTTTTTTTCTTTAGTAGCTAGTGTTTGTTTGATTTATAACATCAAAATACAAACTTAAATGAAGTGATTTCTTGAGCCTTTTCTAGAGGGAGTTCCACAAGGAAGGATTTTAAGATGATATTTTTAGCTTTTGCAAATTCAGAATGTGCAAATGCAAAAAGAGTAACTTTCATAGATTATTGTAATTCCCATAAAAGCAAAGGGACATTGGAGCAGATGAGAAAACATTATTTTGTTTTCACTACTGGGAATTCTGGAAAGGGGTATTTAGTTCTTTCAACACATTACCATCCACTTTTCAGTACATTGTGAGTATCCACCAAAAGACATCTTTGCTTTTCCCTTTAATGAAACAGGACAGAATGTGTGTTTAGGATTTTCTAATCCTATTACCCTTTGGGAGCCAATAAAGAAATTAGCATCAAATAGTGCAAAGACTTATGGCAGCAGGCAGAATGCTTGCTTATCACTCAGCTTTAATGAAAGGATTTATTTTTTTAAAAAAAAATATTTGCATCATGTAAAGCACTCATGATTTGGGTTTTGATTTGTTTAATTCTATTTTTAATTCCTGCATGTGTTACATTAAATTTTATTGCTTGGGGAGAAAAATGAATTAGAACACAAGACAACAGAAAAGCAGCTTCATTCTGATCAACCATATTCCCTGCTGATCTGGTTTCAAAGACATTTAGTAATGGCAGCAGAGTGCAGATAATATAATAAGAGCAAACCTTGTTTTCTGTTCCCTGTAAATTCTGAAATACAGCATTGATTTCAGAATATATTTTTTGTTTAGATCTGTTTTTAAAAGTTACATCAGCATGGGGAAAACAAATGGACTGTGTTGCTGCTTTCTTTGTTCTGGTAGAAATTGACCAAAAAAATGTGGGGCAGAGGGAAAACAAAGGTGTGAATGTTAGGTCCATTGAATTGCTTAATTGACATCATAGAAGGAACTGCAATTGCTATTGCTTCTTGCTAACTGATTCTTTGTTATAATATCAACCTACATATTTCTGATTATCACAAAAAAAGAGAATATATGTAGCTCAAGATTGAACGGTGGAATACTTGGTTCTCTCTGAGCTTGGTTGTTTGCTTGCACTTGTTTCATTACCCAGTTAGATAATGTCATTATTACTAATGAATATGCCATGTGCTTGTCCTACCAATATGGCAGGGGTATGATTTTCTCATTGATGGTTCTTTGATTAAAGTATTTTTATATATTTTTTTTATTTTTTAAACCAACAAAACAAAACAAAACAAGACATAACACACATACACACACAGTGTATACTCCTCCTTTTTTTTTTAAACAGCAATTTCGTAACGGTAATCTATTATTTATATTTTCCCCCCTTATTCTTCTTTAGATATATTTGTCCTTGTTATCCCATTGTTTCTTATTTGCATTTTTCTTCCTTCATACTATACTTCATACTAAGAATAATACATATTATTATTACTATACATTATTATACACACATTTTTCCACTTTTGACCTTTCCACATTTATTCTCCTCTATTATTTCTAGTCTCCGACCAGTCATACAACTTGTTCCATATTTAGTACTCTGTGTCTTCCTTTTCTTTTATCTCTTTTGTTAATTTGTCCATCTCACAAGTCCAGGATTTTTCTTATCACTTCTTCCTCTGATGGTATATTCTCATTTTTCCAGAACTGTGCGTATCCTATTCTTGCTGCCGTTGTTATATGTAGAATTAAGTACCTTATTTCTTTACTATATTTTCTGTTTAAAATACCCAGCAAAAAGATCTCTGGTTTCCAGTCTATGGGTTGGTCTATTATTTATTTGATCCATCTTCTTATTTTAGTCCAGTATTTTTTCACAACTGGGCATGTCCACCATAAATGATAATATGTTCCATGTACTTTTTTACATTTCCAACATGTTGGTGAATTGTTCTGGAACATCTTGGCAAGCTTTGCTGGTGGAAGATGCCATCTGTAAAACATCTTCAACTGGTTTTCCTTGAATGCCGCCGACATAGTCAATTTTATGTTTATTTCCCATATTTTTTCCCATTTCTCCAATTCTGTATTATATCCGGAAATTTTTGCCCATCTAACTTTGATTAAAGTATTGCTTTCTGCTTAATTATTTTTCTGTTGTTAATCCCTACTTGTCTGGGTGTTGGTTTCTGGAGCCACTATGTAGGAAAAACAGGTAGAAGAGTAGCATGAACACCAACTAGCAGTCAGAAAACATTTTGAAAACTCTTTAATTTCAAACAGACAGACTCAACCATAATTTCAGCTGGAAAATTGTGTGAGCAAACTAAATCCAGAAAGTCTAGAAAATTAATGGAAGCTTGGCATTCAGACAAATCAGACATCAATAGACACACAGTGCTCTGCACAGTGCTGAGAAGCTGATATAGAAAAAGTCAAAGTATAAAAGACATCAATTATAATGTGACAATGCATAAGATAACATAAGAAATAGCACATCTGTGTTTTATATAAACTAAAATAGCAATACTATTCCCAAGGTATTTCCGGGCAAGATCCTGGCAGAAGAAGGTAGATGGATGGAAAAAGAGAGAGAGAGAGAGAGAGAGAGAGAGAGAGAGAGAGAGAGAGAGAGAGAAAGAGAGGGAGGGAGAATAATATAAAACTGTTTTAAAAAAATATGTAGAAAGAAAAACATCTATTTGGCCAGAGACGTTTCCACACCATTTTTTGTGCAACAGATTTTGATTTCTCACACCCCCAGGATCTGCACACATTAGTAGTAACAGCAGTGCTGCCAGTGCATAAAAATATGGTAAGTTGAATCCTGATTTGTGTCTTCTATTATTTCTTTGCAGTGTTTCTCCAATTTTTAAACTTTTGTTCAACCTTTTACAAATTATTTTGTATAGCTTTGTATCAGTCTAGGATTTTGGAGACCTATGATTTATAGAAGTTAGAGGGATGTTTTGCATTATTGTATTGTGCCTCTGTCTGGGATCTTAAGCATATGGTTGGTTGATAACCAGAAGCAGTTCTTAAACATGCTTGGTTTTAATTAATGTAATAATATTGTTTCATACATTGTCCTATAGCAGCAGTCCCCAATCTTTCTGGCTCCACAGATAGGCAGTGGTGGCGGAAGGGAGGGGATGGTTTTGTGCACACAACCTAATCTTGCACATGTGCAGATGAACCTTCACGCGCTTGCCTGCCACTTGCATGGCCCAGTTCCCAATGGGCTGCAGGCCGGTACCAGTCCCGGTTCAAGGCCCAGGGGTTGGAGACCCCTGTCCTAAAGGAGAACATTGGGAATTATATATAGAACTTCTTGTGAACATTTGTGATAATTTTGCATCCCAAAGTTATTAGGTTACAATATTGCAGTTAGCTGAAAAGCCAGTTTTCAGATGAGACTGATTCAAAGACTATCTAGCAAAATGTCAATGGGAAAAATCATTTAAAATGTGGCAACTTTTTAGTAAGATTGAAAAATAAGTAATCAGCTATTTACTTTCATTTGGAATTTAATTTATCTTTGTTCTGTCTCTAAACAGCCCATAGCTCCTTTTTTCTTTCTCTGTGTTTAAACTTTGATTCTCTTGGTCCCTCATGGAACTTTTCATACTTAAATGAATTGATAAATTGATTAAAAAAAATCAATTGTTTGTTTAAAAGGGCAGAAATGAATTTTGCTTGGTTGTAAAAATGGTTTATTAAATAAACAAGGAAAAAGCAAAAAATATATACATTTTTTATAAAATACACATATACACATATTGGCAATTCACAATACAGATATTGATAATCTATATAATTGTTTAAATATATAACAAGCATGGTAAGGAAGCTTGTTAGAAACAATTGGCTAAGTAAAACTTCTATTACATAATGCATTCAGACTTTACTACAGAAATTCCTTTCTATTGTTCAGCCAATTTTATTCTTTCTGTATTTGTATTCACAATCATAAGCAATATTTTGGACATATTTTAAAAATCACAAACCGAATAATGGAAAGTGTACGTGCACCATGTCCAGTAAGCATACAGTCTGTATTTCTTTATGTAGGGCAGCAAAAGAGATATTGGGAGTAATTCTATGAAAGCACATTTAAAATTTTTCACTTTATGTGTTGAATTCTGTTTTCATTAATCCAAATCAAGCGATTATACCATGTTTCCCCGAAAGTAAGAGCTACCCCGAAAATAAAACTTAGCTGGATTTTGGGGGGTGGGCCTAATATAAGCCCTATCCCAAAAATAAGCCCTAATTTTGGGGTGAGGCACACACCTAAAAATCAAGTTAGGCCAGGCCTCTCCTCGCCAGACCACCTCTTCTCCAGTGTCCACAGGCCTGTATTTCACAGTCAAGCCTTTCCAGAAAGCTTCTGCAACTGAGAACCAAGCTATAGATTCAATCCATAGTTCGGTTCCACAAGGCCTTTGCAGCCGAGAACTGAACTATGGATTGAATCCATTGCTCAGTTCTTGGCTGCAAAGGCCTTCCAGAAAGGCCTGACTGCAAAATGCAGGCCCAAGCTCCATTCTGAGCTGCAGAATGAAGCTGCTCCTTCGGTCGCAAAAGAAGTGGGCTGGCTGGGTGGTGCTGTTGGTGCTGGAGGTGAGTGGAAAAGACATCCACACACACACACCCTGAAAATAAGACTTAGTGCCTCTTTTGGAGACTAAATAAATAAATAAATAAATAAATAAGAAAGACCCGATATTATTTTTGGGGAAACACAGTAGTATATAAATGATCGGGGGGGGGAAACATGTGATGTCGCACGATGTATCACGATTTTTCCCCATTGCTGGTGTGACGCATCCGGCCCATGAGCTGGCAGTTTGACATGCCTGCACTATATCTTTCTGGGCACCTTTAATATACAATGAGGATCCTTTCCTCTCTCACATCCCTCCTATAGCGATGAAAAGATTCTGACAAAGAACTGTATCCAATTGCTTCTGAGTTCTGACTGTATATTTCAAAGCCCTGGTTTTCATAAGCATTCATTTTCACATTGGAAGATTAGGACTAGACAGGTGGGGATGAAAACTATATCCTCATCTTTGTTCATAATTGTAATAAAGAATCAAGACTGAAGTTATCATGCTATATTCAGTAGTATCCTCTTTCATAATGGATGGCTGAATAAGTCAGAGTTGTTTCATTTACATATTACCCGAAACCACAAGTCATGGTTTATAATCTCAGTGTTTGGATTCCCATAACAGAGTAAGCTTAAAGCAGTAGTGGGATTCAAATATGTGAACAACAGTTCTCTGTGTGGATGCCGCTTCCGGAAATCCATTCTGGGCCTGGGCAACAAAAAATTAGCTACTGGTTCTACATTGATTAAGAAAGATTCTGGGCAAAGAAAAAAGATTAAGATGGAAACCAAGAAAATAGATGATGGGACATATCAGAGAGAATTCTTAAAAAAGAAACATGTGTTTGAATATCATTAAAGAAATAGAAAAAAATTGAGACGGATGAAATGTTTTAGATACTTAAATGTGATTGAATTCAAGATTATATTATATATATATATATATATATATATATATATATATATATATATATAATGCTTTGAATCAGAATTAAGGGATTAGATGACTAGATGACTAGACCTATTGAATAGAATGTCTAAAGATTAAATATATTCTTAACTACTATTAATCTAGGAGGGATATATATTCTAAGTAGTATGTTATTTCTTATGTTCCGTTACTCATGCTTTCTTCTCTTCTTTTTATTTTTTATTTCTTTTTCTTCTTTTCCCCTTTCTTTTTACTCTTTTATCCATTACTTAAGAAACGTAAAAATGTGAGATGGCTTATGTGGAAAAAATAGAATTAAGTCTGTCAACGTAAATGTAACTAATCGCTGAGAAAACCTTTACCAGTAAGAATATTTAGAATTTGGCGGGAGAAATAAACTAAAATAAGGATTGTAACAGGATCGATGATAAGGCAATCCAAATGACTGAAAAGAAAAGAAACAAACTAATATGATGATTATTATTTAGGAATATTGGAAAAAATATATACTAAATTGTCATTTATTAAAACAATAAGAATTGTATTAACTCAATGTTTGCAAAAAAGGCTGTTTTGGGGAAAGAGGAAATCAACTAAAATTAATATATAGAATACAGACTATAGAAATCAATTGTTAAGGAGTGTCTTTACAAATGCAACCCAGACAACACACTGTTTACCAATTATAGAGTGACTTATGCTTGTAAAAAAATTAATAAAAAATATAATACAAAAAAAATTAGCTACTGGTTCTGCCAAAGTGGTACGAACCAGCTGAATCCCACCATTGGCTTAAAGCAAGAAAATCTTATTATAGTTAAGCATGATGTGTAAAGCCATGTGTAGCCAAAGTCTATGGGAAGTCAGCAAAAATTTAGTCCCCAAATACTTTGCAATCATTTGTGATACCCTTAGAGACCTATCCTTCACATCACTTGAAATCTTGTGAGCTACCTAAAAGTTTCTGTAAGTATATCACAAGGTTTGGGTTCATTCACGGGAAAATGCTGAATGCCCTGATATCTTGTAAACCCATTTTTAAAAATGTTTTCATTTGGCTCGGTGATGTGTATAATTATGCTGCAGGCTCCTGTGATCAATTCTTGTCTCCCATTATTGCAAAGTAATTCTCCAGGCTATCAAGAGAATAGGCTTGTCTTTAAATAAATATTTTATATTTCATAGAACAATTATCATTTACTATGAATGTAAGAAAAACAAAATCTCATCTAGATGAGGTGTATTAATGTATTAGCAGATTCTGCTCTCAGCAGTGGATTGGACTCCATGATATGCTAAGGTTGCTTCCAACTTAAGGGGAAGTGACCTCAGGGATGCAATCTTGGCAGGGGAAGATGGGCCTGCTCCAGATTTAATTTCTGCTACTGAGGAACAAGATGCTGCTGCCAGAGAAACAGAGGGGGAATTATCAGGGAAGGGTGATGAATCTACTGAAGAGGACTGGTGTGTCCCCTGCAGCGATGAGGAGCTGGATTTTCCAGATAACTGGATGCCTGAACCCAAGGAGATTCATTGTTTATATGAGCTCATTGCTGAACACAGGACTCTGGAGATTCAGGCCGAAATCCTCCCTTTGCACAACCTAATCCCAGAGCCTGACAGTGAAAATGAGGATAAATCTGAAGGACCAAGAAGAAGAGTAAGAGTTTATGAATTATTTTAAAGGAGACTTTTGGGAATAGCAGATACAGTATTGTAATGTAATACCCTATTCCCACGATACAAGAAAAAATAAGGAGACAATTGATTTCACAGTTTATTTTGTACATGAGCAATAGAACAGAACTGCTTAGGATTAGCAACTTCTAATAAAGGACTGTTGGGTTTTTGACAAATTTGACAAATGCCCAAACAATCACAGTAAAATTAATAAAGCCCAGGTGTACTCTGCAATTGAAAATAAAGGTAGAATTGAAGCCTAGCATAGATTTAAAAGATTATGAGAACTTATAGAAACTTCTCACATTGAAGAATTTAATATCCATTTATTGTTACCTATGATTTTTATTTATTTATTAAAATTATAATAATGATAAAAACTAGTTTTATATTGGAATCATTGTTGAGGATTATAATATATATTATAATTTTAATATTATTTTTTGAATATAGATCAGCAACTTTTTCACATTTGGGCCCTTGCAATCCAGATTCATATCCCTGATCATTCCCTTACAGAAACACTTTTACCCACCTTGAGAGGTGGGGTTCCTGGATCCCCCAAGTGTTGGTTGAAGAGCTTAACCTCTCTATCTTGTCTGTTTGCTTGGTTTCACTATGCAATTTTATGCTGTCGTGAGTCTTTTAGGATGGTGACCCTAACAAGAACACTGGTTGTGGCTTCCGGTTCTGGTTTGTGGTGCTGGCGGATGTGCGGTGAGATCGCTCTCCCCGCCATCTGATTTTCCTTCTTCTGGAGACCCTGGAAAGGGTTGAAAGTCACCCAGGAGGGATGACCACCATTGGGAGGACTTTGCCAGATCGCGAAGGGGCGGCAGCCTCTCCATTTGATCTGCGGCAACTCCTCAGGACCGAAGAAGAAAAGAGCGGCCATTAACATGGCCGCTCACTTAGTCGCACCAGCTGAAAGCCCAAAGCACTAATAAGCCTGATGAAGCAACTGGAGGAGTTGGGTGAAAACTTACCTTTCCTTCTTTCTTTTCCAACTACTTTTCTGTAAAAATCCTTAAAATACCCTTTTCCCCCAGTTTAATTCCATGGCTTCTGTTTACTCCAGGAACACAAAACCAAGAAACAAACAAACAAACAAAAAAGAACAATAAGATCAAATGACCACATACATGGTCTTGTAATATCTGGATACCTGGGCTCCCTAAAAGCTCTGTATTTCAATAAAAACTTATTGTTTTACTTTTTCGCTAAGCTGGAAAAAAAAGGGGGAATAATCTTTTGTTTTTCCTCTCTTGAACGGGATAAAAGCTCCATTCTGAATGGGATAAAAGCTCCATTCACCATCTTGTGGTGGAATTTGGTACAGCAAGTGGAAAAAAATTTTTTTTTTCTGACTGGGAGACTCCTGAGACTAAAACTTGTCCTTGACAGCAACAAAAGATAAGAACTTGAAACAGCTGGGTGGAGAAAATATCTCTTTACAGTGGAGGTGGCTAGTTATTGACTTTTATTAAAAATAGCCTCCATTAAAGGACTATTTGTAAACATTACGAAATGGAGGAACACCATCCACAGCTTAATGTCAAACTTATACTCGAAAAAATCCTAGGCCACTGAGCTAGTGAATGCTAGAATGAAAGACTTATGTGCCACTTTAAAGCTACAAAACAAAGTTTCAACCTCATTAGATGAATCTACATCCCAAAAAAGCAATAAAAGAAGAAGGAATTAATAAAGTGGATTTTAAAGAATGCCAGCTACAATTTACTCAGAATCCCGACCCCAAACTTTGACTTCACTTAAATACTTTACAACTACAACAACAACAGAAACTCAACAAAGCAATGCTAAGATGGAACATGCAGAGGACTTACATACACAATATACTGAGATTCTAGACAACCCAGGTGATCCAAAAACAACTACAACACTGAACATGACCTTTCATCTAAACCAGCCGAAACCAGAAGACGGAGAAGACCAGTCTGAACATATGATAAAATCATTAACTCAAATATGGAGACCTAAACCATTTGGCCAACAATTCAATGATTGTGAAGGGACTGGCTTCCCTGATAGGCTGATGATTGGATGGTCTCCCTTGATTCAAATGATATATGCAGGAATGAAGGGAGAGCCACTTGAGGATCTAAAAGCTTTTTTATGGAAGCTGGCCTGGCACAAAAGGAAGGCCAAAGTTAGACTTAAAATGGTTTTCTTTATGTGATATTTAATGGAAGAGCTTTAAATTCTATGTAATGAGATAAGGAGATTTTAAAAGATGTTATCTGATTTAATATTTAGGATTTATAGTTATAAGGGAAATAAATTAGTTATTCAAATAATTGTTTTGAATTATAAATGGAATTTAGAGGATAAAGGTTATTTTATGAGTAAGTGATGATATTAGAATGAGAATTAGAATATGACTGTGAAATAAACTAAGAATCTACTGGAATAAATAATAAGTGTATTTTAGACATGATATTATTTTGCATGAACTAAGGGAACCGTGGGTTATCCGAAACTTAAACACTATTGGAAACTAAGCCAACTGGAATATTGTAATTGAAACCAAACAATTGGAAACTAAGCCAACTGGAATATTGTAATTGAAACCAGACAAAAGTCAAAAACAGGATCTAGAGACATATAATTTAAAAGTTGTTTATAAATGTTTTAAATGATTGAGTTATAACTAGCAATTTATTAATTTGAATTTGGTATAATAACTAAGGGAAACAGAGAGGAAATTTTCAATGATGTAAACTGATATATGTATGGATAAGCATGTTATTGGGCTATGTATCACCCAGCCACCATGTTGCTTCCTTATATACCTGAAGTCTTGTAAAAATGGAAAATTAATAAAACTTGTTTTAAAAAAAAAGAACACTGGTTGTACAGATCCATGGGTCCTTCATCTTAGATAATCAAGGCAGCAAAGTAGGACAACAATAATGAACTCCCTGGTTCTGTAAGTGCGAGTTCATTCCCTCTAAGTCACGAGTGTCAAACTCGCCACATCACGTGACATGTCACGACGTATCGTGACTCTTTTTGCATTGCCGGAAATGGGGTGGGCACAGCTTCAGTATGATGAAACTGGCCCGTGGGCCAGCAGTTTGACATCCCTGCTTTAGGTTAATGTTTAAGACAATTTTCAAAAGAGTCATCGGATAATGAAACACAGTGCTAAGTACCTCTCCAAGCTTGGTCCAAATTGCACACACTGCTTGGAAAGGTTGTAACCTGGATGGTTGACAGCCCAATGCTTGTACTAATTCTCCTGCTTTCTAGAAAGGCAGATCTGATTAGCTCAGGTAGTTAAAGCACCCAGACATCAGGAACGTTAATGCATCAAGTATGAGTGATGTGTGTATTATAAACGCATCCTTTTGATTTTAGATGCCATTAATGTTTTGCCCTGAAAGCTTTTTCAGAAATAAAATATATTAGTCAAGGTGCTAACATGAGAGCAACAAAACACAACAAGACTGAGCTTCTTAATAACCTTGCACTCCATTATTATGAAAAAAGCGATAGCAGAGCACTATGCTACAAATACGCGTCCTCACTATGTTTCTTTCAAAGTTCTATAGATTCGTGGAATATGATTTATGTTACGACCAATTCCTTCATTGTGAGAAATCATGCCATTAATATGAAAAGGAAAAGTTGTTCAGATGTAAAATTAGTCCTCTGAAGAGCTTGAGATTATGCCGGCATTTCTCAGCCAGATTAAGGCAGCCTTTTTCAAAAAACATGTGGCCATCTTTGAATCAGTGATTGCTCTTGGCTAGAAGTCCTTTGAGAACTGGAATGCAACACACTGGCAGATGAAATCAAGGGGAACAATATCATATCCTTATTACATCAAAGCTGCACCCTTGTCTTTCTCTATTTTGGAAAAGCAGTAGCACACATTTCCCTCTATTCAGAAAGAGATAGGAATAATAATTGTGCCATGCCTCACTTTTTGGAAGACAGAGCCCATGACTATTCTTTCTCATCCCAGAGAGAGATGCAGATGTTCTGCTTCCTTTTTTTCTTAGACAGAAAATGGGGTGCAGATAAAGGATAAGGGATTTGGAGGAAAGGAGCCCTATCTGAGGTTGGCTTGTGGACTACTGTTAGTCTGTTGAATGTTGAAATGTTGTGCCTGCTTACAGCTTTTAGTACGTATCTATTTATTAGGAGTTTGGTTGGAAAGCATTTATGACAATGCATGTAGCACTTTCAATTACCAGTTCCTCATTGCCCAGGAATGCAATTAGTTTCAGACAAATCTGTTCCACAGTTTATTTGCTGTCCAGTGTAAAAATCTTCACTTTTTTAAAGTTTAGCTTTATTTGATTTGGGGGCAATGAGCTTGTGTTTTCTTTTTTCTTTTTGCTCATTGAACAGCACATTTGCCACAGCCATGACATTTCTAAGTATTCAACCAGCACCAAGATGAAAGAATCAGAAACAATGTTCACCATAAAACTGGAATTTTTTTCCTCAGCTTTGGGAAAGGGAAATGTCAGTTGGTACCAATGCTAGGGTGCAAGACTAGCCCAAAGGCTTTGGTTTGTGAGGATATTGCAGAGGGAACTGTTAGAGGAGGTTCATATCCTCCTACAGCAGGATTTCATTTAGACTTAATGTCCCCACATAATGGGTCATGGAGGAGAGATGACCAAAGGGCTGAGGGGGCTAGGGGGGCTCCAGGATAAGCAATGAAAAGGTGTATTTTCAATATGGAGCAGGAGAGATTCACAGAATTGATCTGATCATCAAGTACAGTCAGGCATTATTTCTGAAAATGACATTCACTACAGTCCCTGTAGGAAGCCATGGCTCCAGATGTTCCTACTGAAAGGCTAGGAAACAAAATTCTTTTTATTCTGAAGGCAATTCTTCTTTATTTATAGCTACTTTCCATTTACCATAGTTAAGGAATACCTTTTAATGCAATATTCTCTCTTAGTTGTATTGCAGTAGGTCTACTTTTCCCCACAGGTCCAAAATACAAGATAGCCAAAATGAACAAAAATTGAATGCCATTTTTCTGACTTTTAGCAGGGAATGTTGCATGTAATGTAAGTGCAACACAAGACTGGTAACCTACTGTACACTTTCTGTGTCTCACTGAAAAGCATTATGTAAAAGATCTGAGGAGTGAGGATCAGGGAAGATTATGACTTTTCATGCAGTGCAAGTAAACAAAAATGCTTTGAGAACATTGAAAAATGATAATGCTGCAGATGTAAATGGTGTGGTTGGGCAAATGTTGAGATATGGGTGTGGTTTTCTTATGGAGTATCTCTGTGACTTCATGGATGTGTATATGAAGACTGTATCTGTGCCTGATAATTAGAAAAATGCTGTTGTTGCTCCTTTATATAAAGAGAATGGTAACAAGAATCAATGGAAAACTATACAGAAATTAGTTTGTTAAGCATTCACAGGAAGACATATGCCAAAATTCTGATTAAAAAGGATGTAAAAGTTAGAAATGTCTGAATGTTAGAAAAGACATTTATTGTATGCTTTGTGATTTAAAGAAAGCTTGTAAAGTGAGTAAATTTGAATTATGGAATGTTCTGTATTGATATGGAGTTGAAGGTTGATTGTTGAATGTGATAAAAGTGGTTTATGATGGAAGCAAGAATTCGTGAAAATAAATTGAATGCTTAGCAAATTATTCAACATTTAGCCATTGAATACTAAACAAGACAAAAATATAGGATGTCTCCTTGATTACTTAATGCTTATATGCTTAAGATAACATTAGAGTTGTATTGCCTGGTATTATGATTGTGCATGTATCATCGTATACAGTAGATGGACTGTTGGTTGAAAACCCAAATAATTCTCAGTGAGTGTTAAAGAGTACAATGCATTGTAAAACATAGGTCTGAAAAATATTTAAAACTATCAAGCTAGAGAAAATGGAGCAAAGAAGTGCAAATTATACAAAATGATAAACAAAAACCCTTAAAGCAAGTAGCTGAACTTGTATATCTAGGTCAGACATGTCAAACACAAGGCCCGGAGGCTGGATGCGACCCGTAAAGTGATTTCATGTGGCCCACGAAGCCATCCTGGAAACAGTGAGGGAACGGCCCCCACTGCCTTGGCCCTGGCTCAGGCTGGCTGGAAGGGAGCCAATGTACAATTTTGTGGTGGCTATCTATGCTGAAATGCATTCAGTCTTAGCTCCATAAGGCCGTCTGAAAACAGCGAGGAACCAGCTCCTGCTGCGTCGGCCCCACCCCCTGGGTGCATGCTGGGGAGGTGTCACTCTTTGTGAGGAATGAAGAAATGCACCATTGCCTGGAAATGGCCAGCAAATGACCCTCGCCTACTTCACATATCCGGCTTGATAGGTTCTGGGGGAGGGATTTCAGCAGGTAAGTACAGCTGGGTGCCCCCTTGGGGAAGTTGGGCTAGGCTTGGTGCCACAGGTGCTCGAGGGCTAGGCTGAGCATTTGACCTCTGCTGTCCAGGGCTCCCAGCAGCCTGCACCACCATCCAGTTCCCCCCGCATGGCCTGAAAGGAATAGTGAGGCTCCTCCACTGGACCATACCTTGGCATTTGCCCTGGTCCCACTGCCTTCTGCCAGAGACACTCAGATCTGTCCCACTCCTGCCCAGGCCCCCACAGGCACCCTTGATGCGAACAATGTAGAGCTGGCCACGCCCACCCAGGAGGCCACACCCACTCCACGCCTACACACCCTGGCCACACTCACCTGGCTCCCTGAGGGCAACCACAATGCTGATGCGGGCCTTAATGAAATTGAGTTTGACATCCCTGATCTAGGTAGAATGCTTACTAAATATGGGGAAATGGATGATAATTTTTAAGTTTTTAAGTGCTGCATTGTACAGTATGAGTATTTGTTGAAAGAAATTAAAAATCAATGTGTGTAATAGCATGTTTCCATCTACTTGGTTTCATGGGAGGGAGAATTGAGCATGTTAAGAGAAACCTTAATGAAAGTTGAATGTCATGGAATTGATGCTTAAAATGTGTGTGGTAAAATGATAAGAGTTAATATACTAAGAATGATGGATGTTGAATGGTTGTGGACTAAATATACAAGTGAGTGTGTAATGCAAAAAGATATAGTGATATATTTTGGTCGTAGTGAGAATGAATTAAAATTTAATTGCAAAACAAATATAAGAAGGAGGAGTGGAAAGGGGAAGACTAAAAAATCTTGCATAGATGGAACAATAGAAGTGAGAAGTTTAAAGAATAAAAGGCAATTTACAGTATGAAGTGGTTTATAGATGTGATGAAAACAAGAATGATTTGGAATGGTAGAAAAGCATGATGGAAAGGTAGAATGAAAGTGTTGGCTATACACTGTTTTCTTTCATTCATACCTTTAATGTATTTGGTCTTCTATTTGTGGCTTCCCCCCCCCGCATTTTGTATTGCATTGCTTACTTGAAAAGGGAATACTTTGCTGACTACGTATGTGAGTATGTAACCTGAAGCCCTGCATTTCAAGTGTTTTTAAAATGCTAAGGAGGAGAAGGAATCCAACTAAAAGAAGGAGATGGTCTTATTTCATTAGAAATGACAGGATACAATCCATGGAAATTATTCAATCCTATTGCAAAAAGACAACTGCATATCTCTTTTTAAAAAAGTAACATTTTACATTTACTTACATTTGTATATGTCATGCAGAGTGGTCATGAGTCTGTGCAAGGCTTTTGAAGGGAGGATTTATAAACTGTGCTAGAAGAAGCAAAATGCCCCTTGAAGCATTAAATCGCCCACTCTGGAAAGGTTGGCGGGCTGTTGTCTGTGCTTTCCCAGGTTGTTCCTGCATACACATGTATCTGGAGCCACTTTGCTTTGCCCATAGCCCCAGCAAAAGAATTTTAGTTGCAGACATCCTACACAAGCCCACAAGCAGTCATACCAATTCTTCCCTCTATTATTTTTGTTTTGTGTTAAATTATAATGCTGGATAAACCCTTTGAACAGTGCCCTGCCAACATGAGAAAGGTTTGTGACCTGACCTGTTCTGCGATTGTGCTGAATTATTCTGGTACATGATATTTATTCACTGCTTTTGCTGCTACCTTATTGCCATGCTCAATTAGCCAAGGAACAATTGCAAACTTGCCAGCAAGTTGCTGTCTTGAGATTCCGAATTGTTAATATTTGACATCCAATGAAAAGCACTCTTATGAATGAGGCAGGAAGATTCAAAGCTGGAAAAATGAAGCTGGAGCTTAGCCCAACTTCAGTCAGAAAAAAAGGAACAGTGGTTGTTTGCACCTATTTTCAAGACATTTTTTTCCCCCGATTGACAATTTCCATCCCACTGGAACCAATGGGGAGGAAATAATGAACCCAGCTCCAAGATATGTCTTAACAGCTGGGAACTCTTTGGTTCTTGTAGATCTAAAGCCTTTCTTCATCTGCCTGTAACGTGCCTCCCAGTTGGCTCACATTTTGCTTTTATTGCTGTTGAAGTTCCAAAATTTCTGCAGGAGTTCCAAGTTTAATATAGTTCCCCAGGGACTATGGGATTACATCCCTAAGCATTTTAAGAAACATCTTAATGTTAAGACTTGAATACTGAGATGGTCAACAGCTTCACAAAAAGTACAGATGGCTTTTGTGGCTTGGAGTGTCTTTTTATTTCCTGAGGCTAAAGTATCAATTGTAACCCCCATATGGTAGGGATAGCCTTCTTCAGTTATCCATGCTCCAGTTACATTCGGTTATAAGGCTTTTGACAATGGTATGAAAAGTCTAGAAAAAAAATGTATCTAGATTGCCTACTGGAAATACTGGCAGATACAATAATCCATTCCTGCCCCTTTTTTCTCTCTGGCTGCCAATCCATTTCCTCATTCAATTGAAAGGGAATAAATTGATCTTTAAAACACTGGACTGTTTTACATGAAGCAGCCCTTCCTCCGGCACTTTAACACCACCTTCTTAGGCTGTTCTCTGGGTTTGCAACAAACTGAATGGGGAGAAATCCCATTCTGAAAAACACAGGCATAAAAGAATTACAGGGAATCGTACAATTATACCTATACTAGTCAATATTACTAGATGCTGGTGTTGGTGATGTAGGACATGTTGAAAGGCATGGGCAAGATAGCCAGAAATGATACAGCCTATTCTGGCAAACGTTTGATCCCTATTGATTTTATGTAATTCTTTCAGGGACCCCCTGCCTTCCATCTTACCCCTCCATCTGCCCCCCCTTCCCCTGCAAGCCTCTTTTTTGGCTGTGAGAAAGGTTAGTATCCTGGCTTTTTCAGCCACTTCATTTTCTTTTTTAAATGATTTCATTAACCAGCTAACCTGTCAGCTTATGCAAACCCTTAAAACTGACTAGGCTATTTTGGGTTAAATGCTTATAATTGGAATAACAGTTGAAAGCACTTGTGTTTATATTTCTATAGCTGGCCTGGCACAAATTTCCCTTCTCAGTGATTACAGTTCCCAGCAGCCTTAAATCTTCAGTTCTCTTGCCCAAATCCAGTATGACCATTACATGGCAGCAAGAGATACAAAGATTCTGATCTTTGCTTTCCTATAGAAAGGAAATTTAATTGGTTGATTGGGGCAGTGGAAGGTGGGAGTGGAAGAGACAGAGAAAATGTGTCAGGAGTGACCAGACAGTTTTGCATTATTTATTTATCAGATTTTTTTTTCACCTCACCTTTATTATGTTGTCACTGAAGTCAACAAACATATATATTATTCCTTCCTTCTCCTATTTTCCCACAGCCACAATCTTGCAAAGTCCATAGGGCTGAGAGAGAGTGACTGGCCCAAAGTTACCCAGCTGGCTAAGGTGGGTCTTGGTTTTCAGGGCAGCTCTTTAACCACTAGACCAGAAGGCTTTTCATGTGTTAATAATCTTAGTGGAGCTGGAAATAGTGGCAAAAGAGCAACTACTGTAATCATGGCCTTTAAAATGTTGCATGTTAAAGTTGAATGGACAGCAGAGCAGCAGATCCCACACTTCATGGGTGTGGGAAGAACGTGCTGTGGGAGGAGAGCATCATAAAACATCTGTGTGGATGTGGGCTGAGTTAAGCTTGCATGATACATTATAATTTTCCCTTTCCATTTTTTTTTCATTGTCTTCAACTCTCAATTAGTTTCTTAACATTTATCTACATAAGAAAAGAATTGCAATCTCTTCCCAAAAAAAGGAAAAAGTACCTTCATTATGACAAATTTAGCCTTTCACTCATTCTAGTCACTCCACTAATCTGCATAAAGAGAAGAAAGCTAAGAGCAGGAGACTTTCTATTCTGTTAGGTAAAAGTGCAGACAGGATTTTTTTTTTTCCCTCATAACTGGATGAAAACAATTTGCCAAACAGTATCTCCCCAAGAATGTGGGATAGAGAAATAATACAAATGATGGGGTAGAGTTTAAGGACCACAAATGAGAGAGCTGAAGAGATCAGTCCACTGCTTTGCTATGCTTCATTGCTCAATGCCTTCTTTCAGTAGTGGTGCTTTGATGGGATAGTAACATTTTAGTTACAATAATGTTCAGAATCTGGGTACTGCAATTTATCATTTTGGAGTGTAGTACATGGAAAGGATAAAATTGGATTGTGTCAAAGCTTTGGTGGAGAGATCCAAGAAGAGTACAGTATCAGCTCAGAAGTAGTAACTGTGAGAGGGATCTCAGACTCCTAGTGGACAATCACTTAAATATGAGCCAGCAGTGTGCTGCAGCTGCCAAAAAAGCCAACACAATGCTAGGCTGATTAACAGAGGAATAGAATCAAGATCACGTGAAGTATTAATACCACTTTACTATGCCCTGGTAAGGCCACACTTGGAATACTGCATCCAGTTTTGGTCACCACGATGTAAAAAAGTTGTTGAAACTCTAGAAAGAGTACAGACAAGAGCAACAAAGATGATCAGGGGACTGGAGGCTAAAACATATAAGGAACGATTGCTGGAACTGGGAATATCTTGTCTAATGAATAGAAGAATGAGGGGTGACATGATAGCAGTATTCCAATATCTCGGGTTGCCACAAAGAAGAACGAGTCAAGCTATTTTCCAAAGCATCTGAGGGCAGGACAAGAAGCAATGGATGGAAACTAATCAAAGAGAGAAGCAACCTAGAACTAAGCAGAAATTTCCTGACACTTAGAACAATTAATAAGTGGAACAACCTGCCTCCAGAAGTTGTGAATGCTCCCACACTGGGAGTTTTTAAGAAGAGACTGGACAACTATTTGTCTGAAATGATATAGGGTTTTCTGCCTGAGCAGGAGGTTGGACTAAAAGACTAGAGTTGGTCCCTTCCAACTGGATGATGATGATGATGATGATGATGATGATGATGATGATGATGACTGTTCTCCTTAGTTTATGCAGTTCCTATTTTCACAGTTCGATTTATGAGAAAATCTGGCAGTTGAACAATGTCATAAATTATGCTGATGCTGTCTGTTCTATTGTGTCCAATTCTTAGAGATTCTATAGACCAACTTTCTCTATATTTTCTGATCTTGTACAGCTTCTTTCAGCTGTTTTATGTTCTGACTGGTGTCAGCCTTGATGGTGTCTAACCACCATGTTTTTGGCAACCCTGCTTCCTTTTTCTGCTGTCCCTTCTGAGGATGTAACTGCCTTTTCCAGTGAGTTTGATCACATGAAATCATTAGAAAAAGTAAGGCAGGACTTTGTTATTTTTTCTTCCAATGATACATCTGATTTTATAGGTTCCACAACTTGCTTGTTTGTCACCTTTACTGTCAAAGGAATATGCAGGTGCCTTCTCCAACATCACTGCTCAAACAAGTCAATTTATTCTCATATGCTAGCTATATAATTCAGCTCTGGCAACCATAGATAACTATGGCAAACACAATAGTGTGGGCTAATCTGCATTTACTGCCAGGCTGATGATCTTGCTTTTCATGCTTATCATTGTTATGTGACCCAATGCTGAAGACAGTGTTGATAAGATCTGTTCTTAACAGAACTTAATTATATGAAACAACAGCACTGAGATGTTACAAAAAGATGACTAAACATGGAAAAACAAAGAGAAGCAATGTGACAGTCTTTTAGTTGCTAGGATCCCTGAACAACAACAGAGAAAAATACCAAGTGGCCTTTTCCATAGCATGCATCTGTAGAATTCTGCCCAGAGTTCACAGAAAACATCCAACTGTTTCATCCTTTCAACACATTCAAATTTTCTTAGGTCCCTATACACAGAGCTTACATTTGATATGTATTTATTTATAGCAACTTACAACAAACCACTAGGAATGTGGCTTATTCGCATGCAGAGATAGACTGCAAATATTCTAGTAAAATTAAGCTTTTCTAATGCCCCCAAATAAGCAAGCACACAAAATAAATACCAGCTAGAGATCATTTATGTTATTGCCACCATCTTGTTCCTCCTCAAGGTCAGTAATCTTCAGTTGAATTCATATTCTACTTTAGCATGTTTTGCTACATTTGAAAGGGTGGTCTTTGAGCATTAGGAATGGTTTATAACAGAATAGTGGTTTCAGTTTATTCCCTTCTAGAATTAATCTGTACAGTTTTTGCAACTCTGTAGTGCAATATATATGGTCGGGGCACCAGGCTCGAAATTAGGAGACTGTGAGTGCTAGTTGTGCATTAGGCATGAAAATCACTCTCTCTCAGTCCAACCCACATCACAAGGTTGTTGTGGGGAAAATAGGAGAAGGAAGAAATATTGGAGAGGAGGAGGAGGAGGAGGAGGAGGAGGAGGAGGAGGAGGAGGAGGAGGAGGAAGAAGAAGAAGAAGAAGAAGAAGAAGAGGAGGAGGAAGAAGAAGAGGAAGAAGAGGAAGAAGAAGAAGAAGAAGAAGAAGAAGAAGAAGAAGAAGAAGAAGAAGAAGAAGAAGAAGAAGAAGAAGAAGAAGAAGAAGAAGAAGAAGAAGAAGAAGAAGAAGAAGAAGAAGAAGAAGAAGAAGAAGAAAAAAGAATTGTACTAATGGGAACATTTTATCAGGGAGAACATCACAGCATCACATGTCCTCTATAAGTGAATAACCACAGAATCAGATATAACTAAGAACAAAGATAAAAATAAAGTTTCAAGCTTTTTTCCACAGCAAAGATTTTAAAAAATATATAGAATTCACACATACACCTAGGCCAGAAGATATAACTTTGCTTGAAAGTAGGAAAAGAGGAAAAGAGGGATGGAAATATCATTGGTTGAAGAAAGAAAGTAGAAGAAAGAGACTAACAGTTCAGGATAGCATGTATTCTTGCATTGATGATTCAGAGTGGTGGAAGTTGGACTTTTCTTGGGAAAAAGAGAAATAAAAATAAAAAAATATCACTTTAGCATTTGGGAAATCAATAAGCTGTCATAAAGATTTTTTTTTAATCGGGCGTAATGAAGGGGACCAGGGAAGGAAAGACTTTAGCATTGTGTCCCAGATAGAAAGAAAGAGTGTCTTGTCAATAATTCTACAAAATGTTTCACTGAGATGTTTGGATTTAGCAGCAGCAGCAGATATGACAAAGCGAGTTGCAAATTCCAGTTCTTAATAGTAAGTTCATTTTTTTGTCATTCACTCACAAGCAGAAAATAATAATGTATATATGTTTGCATGTGTGTATATAGATATCAATGTACATGTGGATGGTGGATGAATGCATGCATCCATCCATTTTTATATTACTTGGTGACTACTTCGTATTCTTAAGCAAGGTCTGAAATTCAAATTGCAGATATAAATTGGAAGGATACAAAGCTTTAAGTTGGGGTGATTTTTAATAATCAAAAATCCCAAACTGGAATAGAGCCTCAGCTTTCAGCTATAGGCTATCATTAGCCAAATTGTACCAAAGCTTGCTTACAATTCCCATGCTTTTGGATGGAAGCATTTACAAAAATACATAAAAAAGCAATAGAGCCCAAGAAACTGATTATGTTTAACTGTTCCTTTATAAATGTCTATGATCAACGTTCAAATTGTGAAAGACAGATCTGGAACAACACATGACATCAAAGGATAGGTTAGGACAGTGATGGCGAACCTTTTAGAGACCATGTGCCCAAAGTGCAACCCAAAACCCACTTATTTATTGCTGGGTGCCAAGTGGGCATGGCCCACTGGGTGGGTGGGGCTGTGGTGGTCATGGCAGACTGGGTGTGTATGGCCAAGGTGGTTGTTGTCACCTCAATTTTGCTCATGGGGAGGGACACCTGTGGGGGACAGGCAGGTTTGGGGGAGATCCAGGGGGTCTCTGGCAAGTGGGACAGTGGGCAGGAGGCTCGTCCTGTGGGGTGAGGCAAGGCAAGGAGAGGCAGGGGTGCCATTGTCTCAGGGCAAGGCAGAGCAGGGGCTGGGGCGGCTGCTGCCTGACACCATTGGCCCCTGCATACAGAGGCCAGCAAGCACATGGGGGCCAATGGTGTCTGTCAGCAGCCACAGCCTGCCGGCCCCTCGACCAGCGCACTCTGGGGCTCCGCAGCCCACCGCCAGCAGTTCAGAGAAACATAGATGCAGTGGGTCGTGCCTGGGAAAAGGAGAACATGCAAGGCCAGGAGGGATGGGACAGGGGGGAGTGAAACCAGCTATGCTGGAATGCATCAGGCCATGTGGGACCTCGGCAAGTTAGCAGGAAGCTAGTGAAGAGGGACAGTTACCATCTCTGTGGCATGGCGCACATGCCCACAGAGAGGTTTGCCACCACTGGGTTAAGAAGTGTGACACTCTACTCTGCATGGAGATGAATTTCCAAATAAGATTTTTAGTATGGATGAATGATTGAATGATCTCAGTGCCAGAAATTTCATCAATTAATTCAGTATTTAAATTCAATAAATTTAATAAAATTCAGCAGCAAAATACTTAGTATGTATGAGATGAGCCTTCCTAATATGTCATTGTTCTTATGACTAATATAACTATTGACTGATTTTACTATGCTACTATTTCAACATTGCTTTAGCACATATTACTGTATTTCCAACATAAAGATTTACAGCGGTTATGCCTATCTCCGATATGAAGTTTCCTGGTTCTTATAAAACCCTGGATCTAGTCTATATAATGATCAAAATGCCTACTTTTATTTCATGCTATTCTGCGCCTGTAGATAGCTATTCCCACTGTGACTGGCCCTGCTATAACAAAACTTGATATGTGAGAATGAGCACCTGTAGATCTGAGATTCTGCTTTGCATCACAATGTCAGTACTGTTTCAATCTGTGGATTTTATTTCAGTTTTTCAAAAAGATTTCCTTCCTTACAAAATGTTCATAGGCACTATTATGTATATTTAAGAATCTTTTTAGAAATAGGGATTTGGATACAGACAGAAGTGGCCCATATTTAAATGCAGTTATTTCTCAAAAAGTATTGCATAGGTAACCAAAATTTGTCTAAATGTACTTTTTGGAGAAAGAAAAGCTTCAGTGTTAATTGACAAAGTTTGTCCTGTTACCAATCAAATAAATATTTATATGTATATAATATGTAGGAGGTTTGTTTTGTTTTGTTACATTTAAAAAAGATCCAAAGTTTGTCTACCTAATTTACATTGCAAGTCTTTTGTCAAGGCTCTATTCATTCTTTATTAATATAGCTTTGAAGGGAGGATTAAAAAACCTTTGCAAAATAACTATTTTTGACATTAATAAATAGAGCACATTGTTGTTTATCTAGGTGCTTGCATTTATGCTTTATGATATTTTTAATGAAACCCGGTATATGGTGTGTGTGTGTGTGTGTGTGTGTGTGTGTGTGTGTTCTCTGTATAGCCACAAATGGAATGAACTTTGCTTGTGGTGCGATGTTTCCTAGCAACTTCATGCCTACTATAGTTTTCCGTTCTCTATTCTTTGCACTAAAAGCAAAGTCATGTCCATGAATTCGCAACTGTAGTGAAAACTTCTCAGAGATTTTGTTCTTGTTTTCATCTTGCTCAGATGTTCTTGGGGAAGGGGAGACGTACACCATTGTGGTTTGTTGATCACTCTACAATTTCCCTTGAAGAAAACCCAGAGTGTATATTCACAATTAAGACCTTTTTGCATTTAAAAGAAATGGGAATACTACAGTGTGATGCGTCCCTTGATAGTATATCATTTCGGTTGTTCAAACATCAGACATGACACACCAAGAGGTAAAATAAAATGTCTTGGAGGCATATTTTAGGCTGTGAAACTGCTCATTTCTTTTAGTGCCTATGTAGTGCAAATGCATCTTTTTCTTATTTCAAGACTGTAGTAAGTCCATTTTATGAGCATCAGAAGAACATTATAGAGCTTGTTAGTACATGGCATTTCTTGACAATTACAACTAACCTTCGACATGCTAGTGGCAAACAAATTCTTATATCTGAACTTCTCAATGTTGGCAACTACAGAGAGCCAAAGGCTGCTTGTGAAAGGAAACTGAACAGCTTATATTTCACAGAGAAATGACTGAGATTGAAAATCATAGTTTAGGAATGTGAATTTCCTGAAAATTGAGTCCAGTTTTCTCTTGCCTAAAGCGACACATGCTATTGTTCCTTCTACTCTGTTTTACCCCTAAAATGTTGCATTCCTAAAATGTGCACACCACATTTTAGGAAAAACATTAACAAACTGGAGCATATCTAGAAAGGACTTGGAATAAAACATAGACTAACTAGAAGCAGTTGTTTAATCTGGAGAAGAGGAGACTGCAAGGAAACATGATCTGAAAGTAGGCAGAAGACAACTTATTCAATGTTGCCCCAGAGGACAGGACAAGAAGGAGATCTTGGCTGCTTAGGCAATCCTAGGTTGCATTTACAGAAGCATAGAATCAAGATCATATGAAGTGTTAGTACCACATTATAAGGTCTTGTAAGACCACTCTCGGAACATTGCAGTTTTGGTTGCCACAATATAAAAAAGATGTTGAGACTCTGGAGACAATTCTAGAAGAGCAAAAAGATAATTAGGAGACTGGAGACTAAAAATATGAAGAACACTTACAGGAATTGGGTATATCTAGTCTAGTGAAAAGAAAGACTACAGGTGACATAGTAGCTGTGTTCCAATATCTGAGGGGATGCTACAAACAAGAGGGGGTCAACCTATTTTCTAAAGCACCAGAAGACAGGACAAGAAACAATGGCTATAAACTAATCAAGGAGAGAACCAACCTAGAATTAAGGAGGAATTTTCTGACAGTGAGAACAATTAGCCAGTGGAATGGGTTGCCTTCAGAGGTTGTGGGTGCTCCATCACTGGAGGTTTTTAAGAGATTTGTCCAGAATAGTATAGGGGGATTGGACTAGAAGACCTCCATGGTCCCTTCCAATTCTGTTATTCTGTTATCTCAGCTGGAGATAAAAATGGTAGGAGCTAATTGAACAAACTATTTCAGGAATTGGTGGACTCTTGGTTTAAAGTATTCAAACAAAGGACTGGATAGCTGTCAGTTAGAAAGGATGTATTAGATTCCTGAATTGGATTTATATGATTTTCAAGGTTCCTTCCTATCATTGTATTCTGTGATTCCATGTTCTCTTAAAAAAAAAACTATGTAGAGCTTACTGATTTTCTGAGACACTTATAAAGCTGAATATCAAAATGACAGATAGATTTAGATTTATTAAAAAAAGAGTACAGCCGAAGTAGATTGTTGGTTTACGTATTTATGTAGGTTCTTTATGAGCTTGAGTTTCAATGTAATAAAGTATTAACTACATAATAAGATTTGAATCAACTGTGAATTTAACCAGGAGTAAAGTTCTTTTAATTCAATCAGTCTTGTTTCTGAATAGATTAATATAGTACAAAGTTCTATACAAGGCTTTACTATATATACAGTAACAGAGATGCTGATCATCGTATTTCAGCAATATTGAGATAATCACTAGTCCTCCATCGCTTTTGCCCTCAAGTTAAGATTCCTGGTGACTGCCAGAACTAATCCCTGTAGTTTTCTTGGCAAGATTTCAAAAGGGGTATGCCATTGCCTCCTTTCTTAAGCTGAAAGAGAGTGACTGGCCCAAGATTATCCTCCTGGTTTTGTGCCTAAGATAGGATTGGAACTCAGTCTCCTGGTTTTTTTGCCTGTACCCTAACCACTGGCTCTCCCATCTCTTATATATAAACACAAATTTTGCTGGGATACTTTTAAGATTATAAGGATATAAGAAACCTACTGGATGAGACCAAGGTCTAATCTTAAACATGTTTTCACAGTGACCAATGTGATGCTTTTAGGTTGCTTGTAAGCAAGAGATAGGAATGTTTATGTGTGTTCCATCCTTTAATTTATGTTTGAAAGAATTCTGCCCCCAGTAAATGTAGCCCTAAGTATCAAGACTAGATGATGTCCTATGGTAATTAATTAATCAGGTTAAAATGTACCATTTTGTTAACCATTCATCAAATTTAAATAAATTCTTCTGGAGCTCTTTACAAAGTCTTTTAGGTTTTACCAGCATGAACAATTTGCTATTTTCCCCAAACTTGGAAACCTTACAACCATACCCTATGTCAAGCTATTTGACTGATGTACATTTTTAAAAAATCAGTCCCAACATTGTCTGTGACGGACTCTGCTTCTTCCTTATATCTATTGTCTATGTTTTCCTAGTTTTTGCTACTTTTTTAACCAGTTAACAATCCATAAAATGATTAGGCCTTTTTTTCTATGACCATTAAGTTAACTCAAAGTCTTTGATGAGAAACTTTGTCATTCTTTTGGAAATCCAAGCAAACTAGCCTTACAAAGTCACCTCCATTCATATGTCTATTGACATTCTCAAAAAAAATTATAGAAGATTGTTGAGGCAGGATTATTTTTATAGAATCCATGCTGATTTTCCTTCAGCAAAGGATTATTCTTCTATGGGCGTATATTTGCTTCAGTTACCATTTCTAGACATTTGCCCAGAACAGTTGTTAAGCTGAGACACCTATAATTATTCACATCTCCCCTGGATATATTCTGAAAACTGGTGTCATACCTTACAATCATTTGGTAACAAGTCTGATGTGAGGGAGAAATGACTGTTTTGGGGAAGGAATCACTCATATGCAAGCAATTTCATAATTAAGTTCCTTGTGATACCTCAGGTAGATGTTCTCAGGATCTGTAATAAGTGACCAACTATTCTTCCCCAATGTTCTAGAATATTTTGTCATCTTATCTTAACTTATTTTTATTGTTCCCATTTCCTTTCTGGGAAATGTGATGCAGATTCAGGTTCTTGTCCTACAACTTATGTTGTATAAATAGCTAGAAAAAAATCATTCTGTTTACTTAGATTCTCACATTTCTTTCAGTGTCCCATTCTCTTGAGCACCTTTTCATTCTTCTTTTTTAAATAAACAGAGTATTTATTGGGACCTGGGGCTATCAGAATACGAGGGCCATTTGAAAAGAAACCTCAGTTTAGTTATCAATGACAGACACTTGCAGATACAGAACTGTTATTATACACATTAGAAAACTACAACATTACATTACTTTTCGACATAATCGTCATTCATTGAGGCACTTGTCATAACGTCTTATAAGATTTTGAAATTTCTTAGTAATAGTCGCTCAGTGCCAAATTTGGGCTATGGGGGTGATTAAAAACATCCCAATAGAACTGCTTCAAAAGTTCTTGGGTGAGTCTAGTGGTGTGCAGGTGAGCATTATTGTGAACCAACACCACACCAGAAATGGTGCCATAGAAAATCCCGCCAAATATGAAGATGCCAAAGAAGCATTGATAGTGAAGTTCATGGAGCATGGTTTGACCATCAATTCAGAAGTCTACTGTGAAATGTTACAAAAACTCAGACAAGCCATCCATAACAAGTGTTGGGGCATGCTGACTTCTGGTGTGGTATTGGTTCACAATAATGCTTGCCCACACACCGCTAGACACACCCAAGAACTTTTGAAGAATTCCATTGGAATGTTTTTATACCTCCCCCCACAGCCCATATTTGGCACCAAGTGACTACTACTAAGGGATTTTAAATCTTGTAAGATGTTATGACAAGTGCCTCAATTTGAATGGTGATTATGTTGAAAAGTAATGTAATGTTGTAGTTTTCTAATGTGTATAATAAAAGTTCTGTATCTGTGAGTGTCTGTCATTGATAACCAAATGGAGAATTATTTCCAAATTGCCCTTGTAGAATAGAATGACAGAATTGGAAGGGATCTTGGACGTCTTCTAGTCCAACCCCTATTCAGGCAGGAAACCCTATGCCATTTCAGAGAAATGTTGTTCAATTTCTTCTTAAAAACTTCCAGTGTTGGAGCATTCACAACTTCTGGAGGCAAGTTATTCCACTGTTTAATTGTTCTGTGGAACAAGCTGCCTCCAGAAGTTGTGAATGCTCCAACACTGGAAGTTTTTAAGAAGAGATTGGACACCCATTTCTCTGAAAGGGTATAGGGTTTCCTGCCTAAGCAGGGGTTGGACTAGAAAACATACAAGGTTCCTCCCAACTATATACATTTTGTCATATGGAGTTTATGAAGATTTATCAGCAATGAAATTCAGTTTCTATTAGAACATATGCTATTTTTAAATAGGTCTCAAAGCAGTATCCGCTGTAATTGACAGATACACTTTTTATTTTAATACTTTTATTGTTTAAAAGCAAAAGAGAAAAAATAAGATAAGGCAAAACAAAAATGCTAAATATAGATGACAAATATTATAAAAAAAAATTTCCAGTAACACATTTCTCCTTTTCCTTCTATCTGTGTTCTCAACTGATGAGCACAATTTAGATACTGGTTCTGTACTATGAGCATTAAAGATTTTTGCTGGTCTCTGTTTAAATCCTAGAAACCCAATTCCAGATGTCTAAAAATGGTTTGCTGCATATTGTGTTATATTTTAGGGAGCTGTTCCTACTTGAATCTGGTTAAATGTCTATTAATATCAATTTTGCCATTGCAAGCATTCTCCAATTTTAGTCCCCAATCTGATACTGTCAGCAAGGTTTCTCTTTTCCAGTGTCAGACCAAGTTTGTTCTTGCAGCTTTCAGCATCTATCTGAGCAAATTGTGATATATTTCATTTGTGTTTTCTGAAATTATACCTGATAAAAATATATATGGTTTTGTTTGAATTTTATTTTTAAGATTTTTGAAGAGTTGATGTACATCTTTCCAATACTTTTGAGATTTTTTTTAATATAACACTACATACAATAAAATCCTTCTTTTGTGAGGTTTCCAACATTTGCTGTCATATACTTCATTTATCATGACAAATGATAATGTGATGTTATGCGATGATGATGATGATGATGATGGTATCCATTCAATCATGTCTAACTCTTGGCAGTTCTGTGGTCCAGGTTTCTCCACATCTTTCGATCTTGCACTGCTTCTTGGACTCATTCTATTGTCTGGATGGTGTCAGCTTCAATGGTGACCATGTTCTTTGGCGGCCTGGTTTCCCTTTATCACTAACTCTTCCAAAAATAATTGCTTTCTCCAGTAAATAGGGTTATGTACCATCTGTAAAACACTTTTATACCAATTTTATAACTTTGAGGAAATGCTATTGATTTTTCCCCATAATTCTCCCCTTTGATACTTTATGATTGCTTCTTTGAAGTTTTGCACCCATTCTGTCACATAAATTTTCATTTGTTCTATTTCCATATCATATCACAGTGATTATTTGTAAAAATGTCCTGATTTTGTGCAAGTCTTTCAAATTCTGTTACCTTTCTCAAAGTCTCTTTTTTTTAAGATTGGTTTCTATTTTTCTAAGTTTTGAAGCTACATTAACCTTCAATGTTCCTTCCTTTATTAGACAATTTTTATTGTGTCATTAGTATGTTTCCTGAATCCAGATATATTATATTGGTATATGTAATTAAATCTTTTTACTATAAATTTACTTAAAATAATAATATTGAACTATGAAGGTAATAATAAATTTGCGAAATTTATCCTTGCTTTTACATACATTCCTAATTTTTAAATAAACTTTGTTTATAAGTATCTCTGCAGATTTTTTTAACAATTTTGTTTCTTTCCACCATAAATACTTAAGAGGTCCATTAGCTAAACCTGTTCCTTCTATAAATTGATATTCTGCTATTCAGAAATTTTATCCATTTTGTTACCCATAATAGACATTTGCTCTTTAACTAGAGTAGGAAATGCTAGTTCACCTCTTTCTTTTTTTTTTTTTGAGTTTTGCCATTTTTTTTAAATAATTTTTTTTCCTATTCCAGACTACAAATTGTACATTGCCAGTCCTCAGATTCTGAAATTTGAGTTGGTGTGTTTTGGAATAGAAAATTTATCTTGGGTTGTGTATTCAGTGATATTATTATGATGAGACTCTAGCCAAGAAAATTTAAAACTTTTTCATCTTTTCCATTTTCAAGATCATTTAAGGTCTCTCCATAATTTGGTGTAATTATTTTAAAATATCTTTTTCTTATATCCAGTCAAGTAGAGTCCTAATTATTTCACTACATCTTTTGTTATCTCACAACCAGTTTGCTGCCTTTTTTTTTTTTTACAATGTTGTCTTTTTCAGAGAACAAATGCTTTGTTACTATCTTAGGGGTTTTTTTCATTAATTTTATATCCAGAAAGTCTTTATTTGCATCAGTACCGCATTGAGTCTTCTGGTTCTGTAACTGTTATTAGTGCTCTGTCATCTGCACAGCATGTCATCTTGCATTGTGCTCTTTGAAATTTATCCCAATTATTTGTTCTCTTTTTGGATCCTGTTTGCTATGACTTCCAAAGTTCACATACTAAAGAGAGAGTGAAGGCCTTATCCTTATGCCTTACATATTAAAAAGGTTGCAGAAAGTGTTTCATTTGCTGTAATCTTTGCTATTTGCAGTTGTAAATTTTTCTCAGAGATTATTTTATCTAGAACCTCCATGAGAAATATCCATTTCAAAACCTTTTTAGTATCTAAAAATATTATTGCTACCTTCTTTTTCTTAATGTTGATATATACTAGTAAGTGTATAGTAAATATGTTGTTGTCTGTCTATCTATCTATCTATCTATCTATCTATCTATCTATCTATCTATCTATGCTCTATCTATATCTATCTATCTATCTATCTATCTATCTATCTATCTATCTTTATCTTTCTATCATCTATTAACATGTCTGATCTGTGTATATATATTTCAGGTATGCAGTATGTTAGCTTAGCTAATATAGGGGTAAATATCTTGCAATCAAAATAAAATAATTGGCACATGATTAAGCATTCTTCAGGTCATCCTGTTCCTTTGTAAAAGTTACATGTGATTCTTCTCAGGTCTTTGATATTGTTTTTCTTATTTGAATTTAATTAATCATGTCCAGTAATGATTATTCTTGTTTCTTCTTTAACTTTTTGTAACATTGGGCCATCAAACCATCTCTTCCTAGCATCTTTCCAATTTTGATTTTCTTTATTGCTCATTTGAAATCTTGAGTACTATAGATTAATTCAGTATTTAACTATGTTATTTAGTGATTTCTATAAGTTCTGAGTATTTGATGTATATACTGTATGGCATACCTGCAGTTGTAACTAATACCTGGGAAGCAAAATCAATAAACCAAAAAAAAGGTGAAACAATGCACCACCAAAATGAGTGATTAGGTTGCAAAACAATATCAACACACTCAAGTTGGATGCAAATAACTTAGAACAAACTAAAAGAATATGAAGAAGAAAGGCTGAAGAACAAGAAGATCAAACAATACCTGATCAATAAACATCACCTAGCAGCAAGGAAGATCAACAAAGCACTAAAAATAATATAGTAGCAAACAGCAAGTCAAGAAAATCAATACAGTAGCAAATAACCAAGCCAAGAAGATCAGCAGATACAAAGCTCAAATTTCAACTATAGGCAGAATCTTCAGTTTCAATTGAATCAGAAAAAATTTACCAATCCATCAATGGAGAGACTGCAATGAACCAGTCAAGTTCTTTGTCAGTTTTACCTGACAAAGAAGAAATAGATAATCAAGTGCCTAAAGATAACAAGAGTTAGTAGAAACCTCAGAAGCTTTGAAGTCACAGTTTTCAGATTGTTGTGATAGCTGGGAGAGGTTATCATCCAGAGAGAAATTGTTCAAGGAGACTCAGTATCACCACTACTGTTTGTCATTGTACTGATATCTCTGTCAACAAATCATGCCATGGCTATCAAACATCAAAAACATTTGCCACGTTATCTTATCTACCCCCTTTACATGAATGGTTTGAAGCTGTATGGAAAAACACCATCTGAAAAAGAATCACTGCTCAATATTGTTTGTATATAAAGCCAAGATATTGCAATGGATTTTGGACTGGACAAATGTGTCATGCTCACCATTAGACAGGGAAAAGTAGTACAGCCTGAAGGAATCAAGATGCTCTGTGGATATAATATCAAGAATCTGAATGAAGAAAATCACTGCAAATACTTGGACATCCTTCAAGCACACTGATCTTAAGAAGAAGGTTAGTAATGGATACATTATGACACTGAAGAAGATCTTAAAGTCCAAATTAAATGGAGGAAAAGCCATCAAGGCAATTAACACGTAGGCAATTCTAGTCATTAGATACATACCTGGAATAGTGGACTCGGCTCAAACAGAACTAGAACCCGGGATAGGTAGACCAGAAAAATAATGACAATCAATCATGCCCTTCATTCGTACAGCGACATTGATGGACTGTGTAATTGCAAAACATACCAGATTTACAATAACTGGTAGAAAAGAAGAAAGTGTGAATAATTGATATGGTAGGAAATAGAATAGACGACAAAAACATGAAAAAGTTTGGTACAAAATGTAAGTAGAACTGTTAGGAAATAGTAATCATAATGCTGGTAAGTTTAATAGACTTGCAAATGGGAATACAGTCACATTTGACTATAGGAAGGGAATTTTTTCAAAGATTAGGGGACTGGTAGAAGAGAGGCATACAGGAAAAGCAGAAGAGACAAATCTCTTTATAATCCTTCAAACATATTAAAAACTACAAAACTGAGGAATGTATAAAAGTACAGAAAGTGACTGGCTTGATATTTTAGATAATCCAGAATCCTGTAAAAATTAAAAAAAAATATTTCAGGAAAGCAAACATAGAATAAAAAGTAACCAAATTGTGGTAGAAGAACTGAAAGGTGAAGAGAGAGAATATGAGGAATGTATATCCCCCATAGAGGAAACAATACCAAACATTTTAAATACATATGTTCGTAGCAGAAAATAGCCAGAGTTGGGATGTTAGAATTAAAGCGATTGGATGGGAACAGTGACCCCTTGCTCTCTGCTCTGAAATTTGTGGTATTTTTCTTAATTTCTAAGCCTACAGACACAAATTAATCTAAGAAAGGATAGCCGATGCTTGGTTTCTCCTAGACCACTTTTTGTCATTTAGCGCGCGCGCACACACACACACACAAACCAATACACAAAACACACCCCCAGACACAAACAAAAGCATATACAAATACATATATAGAGAGGGAGAGGGAGGTAATTTTGGAAAGGCAACTTCCAATGCTTGATGTTTCCAACTCTCAATCTCTCCCACTTCTCAGCTTTTCTTTTGTCTTCAGCAGGAAAGTTTAAGAAATCTTTGAAAGAACCAAGCATTTGATTATCATTTATCTGCACTAAATATTACAGTGACAGTTAGTTGCCTGTACTATAAATTTTATAATAATTATTGAACCACTTTGCCCAATGGTTCCCATGTGAAAAAGGAGGAGAGGGAGAATGGATCTGACGTCAACAGTATCAGCAGTATTGTGGTAAGACAAGTGTTTCTCTTTAAAAAGAAAAAAGTTAGTGAAGATGAGGTCCGGAATGGAAAGCGCTTACAAAACAGATTCTGGTCAGTTCAGGCAGTGGTTAGATTTGGATTAGTAACACCATTTGTTACCTAGGAGTAAGTTGCAGGTTTTGTAGCTGCATCTGTAAATTCCGGTGATTCATAGAAAAGCCAAGCAAGAGAATGTTTGGTGTATGTAGTTGACTTTGAACATTCAGATTTATGTAACAAGTCTGTAGTATCACATTTCAATTCTTTTTCTCACCCCACAACTGCAAATTATAAGAAGATCCATTAGATGAGACCAAAAGAGATCATATTTTAAATTGACATATTCCAATGTGAGAACAATTAACAGTAAACAATCATGGAAAAAATGGAAGATATGAGAGCAGACTTAAAAACAGAGATTATGAACACTGCAAAGAATACTGACTGCAGTTGGATGAAATATTAATTATGTTTCTGTTAACTCATTTAGCTTGCTGTTGTCATACATTCTTTTGAAAAGATTAAACAAAGCAGTTTGCTTTCTCAGTTTCTGACTGATTTCTATACTGCTACTGCTGCTTTTTCAGTATACCAAACCTTTTTGGAATAGCATAATTTTATCATATCAACTGATTGATTACTAGGGAGCTACAGCAGGAGCAGGCAAAAATATTATTAATGCCTATAAGTTTCTTGATGCGGGTGAAGAAGGAGAGTGCAAAAGTTGGCTTGAAACTCAACATTAAGAAAACCAAAATCATGGCATCCGGCCCTCTCAATTCCTGGCAAATAGATGGGGAAGAAATGGAGGTAGTGACAGATTTTATTTTTCTGGGCTCCAAGATCACCTCAGATGGGGACTGCAGCCAAGAAATTAAAAGACGCTTGCTCCTGGGGAGGAAAGCTATGGCAAATCTAGGCAGCATTCTAAAAAGCAGAGACATCACCCTGCCAACAAAAGTGCGTATAGTCCAGGCCATGGTTTTCCCAGTTGCAATGTATGGCTGTGAAAGTTGGACCATAAGAAAGGCTGAGCGCAAAGAATTGAGGCCTTTGAACTATGGTGCTGGAGAAGACTCCTGCGAGTCCCTTGGACTGCAAGGCGTTCAAACCGGTCAGTCCTAGAAGAGATCAACCCCGACTGCTCTTTAGAAGGCCAGATCCTGAAGTTGAAACTCAAATACTTTGGCCACCTAATGAGAAGGAAGGACTCACTGGAGAAGGGCCTAATGCTGGGAAAGATTGAGGGCAATAGAAGAAGGGGACGACAGAGAATGAGATGGCTGGATGGAGTCACTGAAGCAGTAGGTGTGAATTTAAATGGACTCCAGAAGATGGTAGAGGACAGGAAGACCTGGAGGAACGTTGTCCATGGGGTCGCGATGGGTCGGACATGACTTCGCAGTTAACAACAACAAAATAAGGAATATTCACTTGATGAGGGGGGAGTGAAAATAAAATAAAGATAATAGTCATGACCAAAGTGATACCCTTTTGTATATGCAGTGTTGTCACATACAAAAGGGACAAGGCTTCTATCACATAACTATCACCACCATCTTAATGTTTTGGGGTCTCCCCGCAGTTTGGCTCTCCTGGCCCTCTCTGGCCTTCTCTATACTATAAGTTATCCTCTTAAGTCTTAAATCCTTTCCCAACATGGAAAACAGCAGAATAAGAAAAAGAGTTTGACACAAACACATGCTTCTAAAATTGATTTTGGATTGTTTATGAAGTCTACTGGAGAAAAAAAGGCAAAGCTTAGGAACAGAGTCAAGAGAGGAAACAGCCTGGAGTCATTATGTTCAAACAAGTAATCCATGTCCAGCGCCCCCTCCCGCTCGCCCCCACTTTTAAATGTCATTAATTCTTATTTAGCACCAATTTAGTGCTGACTAGATTCAACTAGGCATAAGCAATAAATCAACTTAACTGAAACTTAATGTGTGGGTCTGATTCTTCATCCTGACATTATCCTCTCTTTTTTATTGCATCAATGACAGATTCATTTTATTATCTCAATGATAGAGGGATAGTACTGATACAATACCAACATTAGCTCTTCGGTTTTGTTTTTTTTTGTGCCTTGCTCCAAAAATATTTTATTGATATCTAGGGTTGAAATATGTCTCTCCACCAGTACCTGCTGCTATGAACATCACTAATCAACTTTCTGCTACTTATCTGCCTTAAGCTGGCGTCTACATCCAGACAAGCCAATAAATATATCTGAAGATAATATTAAATTTCCCTATTTTATACAGAGAAAACAAGTGAAAGTATCAAATAAGTACTGAAAGTCTAAATGAGCAAATACATACAAGACCTAAACTATAGTATTGACATGTGATTATCTTAGGGTTTTCTTCAAAAATAATTCATAGAAAGTATGTTAGGTCATGGGATGTGGGGAAGATATGGGATTATATTCCCAGTAAAAAGATGGGCAATAGCAGACCAGAGAATCTTCATGTTCCTGAACTCCACCAGAATTGTTGAATGGTGGATTTACAATTTAAAACTTACAGGCTATCTCTATAACTGTTATTTATTGTTACCTTCCAGAAGGAAAATACTATCAAGACACTTGATTCTTTTTGTTATTATTTATTTATTTTATTTATTTGCTGTACATCTCGCTGCAAGGTGACTCTGGGCAGCTTGCAATATTAAAATGAAATGAGAGAGAGAGAGAGAGAGAGAGAGAGAGAGAGAGAGAGAGAGAGAGAGAGTTAGAGATAGATATATATGTATAAAATCACATTATAACTGCAATAAAATACAAGTTATAACTAAATGGGGAGGAAAGGAAAAGAATATACGGGGGGGGGGAGGAACTGCTATTAGTCAATCATCCACATTCAGTATGATATTTCCTTCATTGGGACCCCAAGCCAACTGGCAGTAAAAGTACTTCAGACTTTTACAGAATGTCAGGAGGATGGTAGCCAATCTCACCTGAGAGTGGCAAAATGTTCCAAAGGCCTGACGCCATTTTACAGGAAGATGTGGCTCTAGTCTAGGTTCACAAATATTGAGGGCAATGCTTCCAACAAAGCATTTTTAAACAGCGTCTTCTTTGATCTCTAAGATGATCTGTAAAAACACCCATAGCCTCTCATTCAATTCCTCTTTCAGTTATTAGCCTCACTTTGCACTGAGAGATAAATAAAGTTCCCTTACAAAAGTCTGATTTCAGACTGGTATGACTGCAAATGCAGGGATAGTAAACAGTCAGTAGTAGACAGTCAGATCACCAACCATTAGCAGATTTAATATGATCCTGCTGAATAAGTTTCCAATCAAGAAGCATTTCTGCTGTCAAAGAGATCCATAACAATTTATGACTTTTAATGGACATTTACGTACACATTCACAAGGTGACCTTTGCTGAATAGAATCAACATTCTCATCATAAGGGAATGGGTTTCTTTTTAATGTCAATGTACCTAACTAATAAATGGGTTTGAGGTTCATTGCCTTGTTAAGATGTAGCGGAAAGCATTAGCAAATGGCACATATGGGAGAGTAATATGCTGGCAGCCAAGCAGGGATCCTGAGATGGTATTCCATCCTTTTATTATGCCTTTCATGGGAAGACCAAAGAGTCACAGATCTCATGGCTGCACAAATTGTATTGTTTGTGAAGAGCTTCATTAGAAACAAAATATGCACAACGAGAAGAAGTAGAAAATGTCCCATCAATCAATTACACCAAAATATTATTTTCAACATATAAATGATCATAGAAATAGGAATTATAAGGCCTAAGAATTTTTTTTTTTTAATTTTCACAAAAAAAGGGGAAAACTCAATCCCAATCCTTGTCCTCAACCTGATTTCTTGGATAAAAGGCCTGGCTAGGAGTCCTTGTGTTGAATAGTGCTATAACAAAATCACTGTAAAACCATTTCACTCGCACAAGTTTGGGAAACTTAGTTGTTAGGCTATATGTGCACTTGATGGTGCACACTTTGAAGTACCATATTTTCCGGTATATAAGATGACTTTCTAAAGCCTGAAAATCTTTTCAAAAGTCAGGGGTCGTCTTATACGCAGGAATATATGGGTAGCTGTTCTCTGAATTTAAAACCAATCTGCCCCCTAGTGGCCAGCCCTATTTTTTTACAGAAATAAGCATTAACAGGACAAAGCTTTCTAGCAGCAAAGGAGCTCCTATTGTGCTCATCTATAAACAGAAATTCAATATTGTACTGTATTTTCTGGCGTATAAGATGACTTTCTAAAGCCTGAAAATCTTCTCAAAAGTTGGGGGTCGTCTTATACGCCCAGTCGTCTTATACGCCGGAATATACGGTATGTATGCTAATAAGAGGTGGTCTTAGATAATAAATTGGTCATCTCTTATTAGCAACTGGCTATCTGTTTAGGATGATTCTCTATATTTGGCTGTTTTTTCCCAATGGGCATCAGCTTTTAAGTTTTATTCTTGAGAATATGGATATGGATATCCTGGATATGGGGGCGGGGGAGACGCCTTTAACTTTTTTCAGGGTTTTAACTATCTGTACAGAGAGGTGAGAGACACAGACATATTTTCTCAGTCATCAGCACTAAATCATAGCAGCTTCATTCTGAAACTTTCCTATGTTGTTATTGTTTTTTTAATTTCCACGTTCATGCAGAGTGGGTGGAAGGTTCCCATCTCTTAATTATTACAGCACTTGTTCCACATTCTGCACTTGTTGAGTGTCCTTGGAGCATATGATTAGGAAGCAAAGCAAGTAGTCTAGCAATAGTTCTGAAATGAAGCATTCTGTCCAGAAAGAAGTGCCTTCTCATGAGGAATAGATTGGGAAGTAATACACGTTGGAAAGCAGAAGGCAATGGGAGGGGTGGCTTAGAAAGAAAAACTCTGTCAGACTAAGATAGACTTGAAAACTTTAATTGTGTGACTGTTCCCATTTCATATTTCTCTCTTTCCCCTTTTCTTTTAATGAATAAGATGATTACTTCTTTTATTTCTTGAGACCATTTACCTTCAGGATTCTGATTGCCACTGCTGCTTTATCCATGAATATTCAGATTAAATATACAGTCAGAATGGCATTAATTGTTTTATTTACTTTTAAAAAAATTTCAGTGACTATGTTAAGCCAGCACTACTTCTTTTACAGATTAGTGAGAGCAAAAATATAGGTGGTCCTCGACGTACCACCACAGTTCAGCCCAAAATTTCTTTTGCTAAGTGAGACATTTGTTAAGTGAATTTTGCCACATTTTGTGACCTTTCTTGCCACATTGTTAAGTGATTCACTGAAGTTATTTAGTAACAGGGTTAAATTAATCTGGCTTCCCAATTGAGTTTGCTTGTCAGAAAGTCACAAAAGGTGAACACATGACCTCAGGAAACTGCAACGGTCACAAATATATCACTTTCATTTAGATATGAGCCAGCAGTGTGCTGCAGCTGCCAAAAAAGCCAACACAGTATTAGGCTGCATTAACAGAGGGATAGAATCAAGATCACATGAAGTATTAATGCCACTTTACAATGCCTTGGTAAGGCCACACTTGGAATATTGCATCCAGTTTTGGTCGCCATGATGCAAAAAAGATGTTGAGACTCTAGAAAGGGTACAGAGAAGAGCAACAAAGATGATTAGGGGACAGGAGGCTAAAACATATAAGGAACAGTTGCTGGAATTGGGTATGTCTAATTTAACGAAGAGAAGGACGAGGGGGGATATGATAGCAGTGTTCCAATATCTCAGGGGCTGCCACAAGAAGAGGGAGTCAAGCTATTCTCCAAAGTACCAGAAGGCAGGACAAGAAGCCATCGATGGAAACTAACCAAGGAGAGAAGCAACCTAGAACTAAGGAGAAACTTCCTGACAGTTAGAACAATTAACCAGTAGAATAACCTGTCTCCAGAAGCGGTGAATACTCCAACACTGGAAGTTTTTAAGAAGAGACTGGACACCCATTTGTCTGAAATATTATAGGGTTTCCTCCCTGAGCAGGCGGTTCGACTAGATGACCTCCAAGGTCCCTTCCAACTTTTATTATTATTATTATCGATCATCGCACAGTCAGCCAGATGTTCAGACTGGATTTGGCATTTTGTCTACCTATCGAGTCCTTATCCAGGACCTGGGATAGGCAGATGTGGATGTTTGATGGTATTACAGATCCAATTCTGTTTCTGTGAATATTTTATTTCGTGTTATAAATCGGCGTTGATCTGCTAGTCTCTGTTCTGTTATTTCTGATTCTGGATGTTGTTCTTTCCAGAACTGGTGCATTCGTTTTAGATATCCTCTTCTTGTTGGACTTGATCTGTAGTAACAGATCATTATTTCTTTGTTTTCCATCACTGTGTATCTGCGACTGGTAAACACCTTTTCTTCCAGTAGTTCTGCAGCTGCTGGCCCTGGTTGCTCAGCCAACAGTCCTGAGTCCTGTAACCCATTTTTCACCAGATATCCAGGAACTCCAATATCTAGTGCGGACCTTGTTAACCCGGGCGACGTCCGAGCCGGTATGGCATTCTGAAATTTACGTCTCACCATATTTTTTATGGGAGAGACACTCTTTGTCTGACTCCTCTGATGAGACCTGTCCAGTATGGTTGAACCTCTGGCATAGCTCTCATCTTCCTCAGAGTACACAAGCCCCACAAACCACGTCAAGGTAGTGCCTCACTGGGGGTTTATTATTATTATTATCATCATCGCACAGTCAGCCAGATGTTCAGACTGGATTTGGCATTTTGTCTACCTATCGAGTCCTTACCCAGGACCTGGGATAGGCAGATGTGGATGTTTGATGGTATTACAGGTATCGTCGCAGGATGGAAGCAGTTCCTAATAAGGCCGCCTTTTGCAATTGACTAATAGCAAATTTGTCAATGCCAATGGTGTTCAAGTGGTGCTCCAGTTGTTTTGGGATTGCACCCAAGGAGCCTATGACTATTGGTACTACCCTTGCTTGCTTTTGCCACAGTCTTTCTATTTCTATTTGTAGGTCTTTGTATTTTGTTATCTTCTCCAGTTCTTTCTCTTCTATTCTGCTATCTCCAGGCACTGCCACGTCCACTATCCAGACTTTTTTGTCTTTCTTATCGACAATTGTTAAGTCTGGGGTGTTATGTTGCAGGTGCTTGTCTGTTTGAATTCTGAAGTCCCAGAGCAGTTTAATTTTATCATTTTCTATGACTTTCTCTATTTTATGATCCCACCAGTTTTTGCTTACAGGCAAATGATATTTTTTGCAGATCTTCCAATGCACCATTGTTGCTACTTTGTCATGCCGCTGCTTGTAATCAGTCTGTGCAATCTTCTTGCAACAGCTTACCAAGTGGTCCACTGTTTCTTCAGCTTCTTTGCATAGGCGGCACTTACTGTCTGTTGCTGTCTTCTCAATTTTGACTTTGTATGCATTTGTCCTTAAGGCTTGGTCTTGTGCAGCCAGAATTAGTCCCTCGGTCTCTTTCTTCAATTTTCCTGCTCTTAGCCATTGCCAGGTTTTATTATTATCTGCTTTCCCAGCTATTTTTTTCATGTATTGGCCATGTAGTGCTTTGTCTTCCCATGCCTCTATTCTGTTCTTCATTTGGTCTTTCTTGTAGGCCAGTTTGGTCTCTCCAGTAGTTAGTAAGCCTTCCTGATATACTAATTTCAGTGCATCTTCATCATTGTTCTTCAGATATTCTTCCAAAGCCATTTTTTCTTCTTCAACCATCTGATGTACTTGTAGCATTCCACGCCCACCTATTTGCCTTGGTAGATAAAGTCTATCAATGTCACTGCGTGGATGAAGGGCATGATTCATTGTCATTATTTTTCTGGTCTGCCTATCCATTGCTTTTAGTTCTGCTTGAGTCCAGTCCACTATTCCAGCTGTGTACCTAATGACTGGGATTGCCCAGGTGTTGATTGCCTTTATGGTATTTCCTCCATTGAGTTTGGATTTTAAGATCTTCTTCACTCTCTTGATGTATTCACCTCTAATCTTTTTCTTGACTTCAGTGTGCTTGATGTTGTCAGCTTGAAGGATACCCAAGTATTTGTAGTACTCTTCCTCGTCCAGACTCTTAATGTTATTTTCGTGGGGCATCTTGATTCCTTCAGTTTTCACTATTTTTCCTTGTTTGATAGTAAGTGTGGCACATTTGTCCAAGCCAAACTCCATTACAATATCTTGGCTATATATACGGACAGTGTTGAGCAGCGATTCTATTTCAGATGATGTTTTTCCATACAGCTTCAGATCATCCATGTAAAGGAGGTGGGATAGTCTAGCAGATGTTTTTGATGTTTGATAACCATGTCCTGAGTTATTCAGTATTGTTGACAGAGGAAACAGTGCAATAACAAATAGTAATGGTGATAATGAATCTCCTTGAAATATTCCTCTCTTGATATTAACCTCTCCCAGCCTCTCACCATTGATCTGCAACTGTGTCTTCCATTGTGCCATCGATCTTTGCACAAATTTTCTGATGTTTCTACTGACTCCTGTTATTTCTAGGCACTTGATTATCCAATCATGTGGCAGAGAGTCAAATGCCTTTTTGTAGTCAATCCATGCCACATTCAGGTTGGTCTTCCTTCTCTTGCAGTTTTCCAAGATCATTTTGTCTATTAGGAGTTGATCTTTTGTTCCTCTGCTATTGGGGCGGTTTCCTTTCTGCTCAGGTGGAAAGAGATTGTTTTCAACTAGATGCTGTTGTACTGCATCAGCTACCACACCAGTTAGTAATTTGAAAGTTGTTGGTAAGCAGGTAATTGGCCTGTAGTTACCTGGTGTTGCCCCTTTTGCTGGATTTTTCATTATTAGGTAGGTTTTCCCAGTTGTTAGCCACTTTTCAATTTCTCCTCCTTGTAGTATATTGTTGAACTGCTTGGCAATGAGTGGGTGTATAACAGTTAGATGTTTCAACCAAAACCCATGCAGTTCATCTTCACCTGGTGCTGACCAATTTTTGATTTTCTTTGCTCTTTTTTCTACCATTTTTGTTGTTATTACTAGTTCTTTCATTTCAACTTCTGTTTTATTTGCATCCACCTCTTTTAACCAAGCCGCATCCTTGTTGTATTTCTTTGGGTTATCCCATATCTGCTTCCAGAACTGCACTGTTTCTTCCTTGTCAGGTACTGACTGATTCCTTGCAGTTTCTCCATTGATGGATTGGTAGAAACGTTTCTGATTGGATTGAAATTGGAGGTTCTGCCTATAGTTTGCAATTCGAGCTTCATATCTACTGATTTTCCTGGCTATAGCTGTTATTTGTTGCTTTATTATTTCCAGTGCTTCCTTGATCTTCCTTGTTTCTAAGTGGTATTTCTTGATTAGGTATTCTTTGGTCTTCTTGTTCTTCAGCTTCTTTTCTTTCATCTGTTCTAGCTTGCTTGCATGTGATCTTAACTTGCTGATCTTATTTTCTAGTCTAACCTTCCATTTTTGTGGTGCACTGTTTGTTTGTTTTTCTTTTTTGTTGATTTTGCATCCCAGGTATTCTGTTATAACTGCAGCTGTGCTGTACATTAGTTGGTTTGTTTCTTGCAGTGAATTGGTGCTTATACTTGCTATTGCAGTATTTGCATCTTTTAATGCTTGTGCTAGCTGTTTCTTTGGAACAAGCTTCAATGCAGGCAGCCTTATTCTGTTGTTTTTGTGCTGTTCTAGATGCTCAATTATTCTTTGTTTCAATTCTTTTATTTCTTTAGTTAGAGGGTTTTGTTCTTCCTGAGGAAGAGGTGCCTGGTTTCCAAATGAGAACAGTTGTATATCTCTACTGGATTCTTTCACTGCCAACTCCCCCTGGTTTGCCTCTACATTCTGAATTACTTCTTGTAAGGCTTTGATTTCTTTGCCCTGGGTAAACCTTTGCAGTTCGTCCAATTCTGTTTCTGTAAATACTTTATTTCGTGTTATAAATCGGCGTTGATCTGCTAGTCTCTGTTCTGTTATTTCTGATTATTATTATTATTATTATTATTATTATTATTATTATTATTATTATTATTATTATTATGTTGCCAAGCGTCTGAATTTTGATCATGTGAGGATGGGGATGCTGCAATGGTTGTAAGTGGAAAAAATGGTTATAACTCACTTCTTTCAGTGCCATGGTAACTTTGAATGGTCACTAAATGAACTGTTGTAAGTTGAGGACTACATGTAGGCATTGTGGTGAAATATTAACCATATGTGGGCTGCAGAAATCCAGATAGCTACTACAACAGGAACAACTCTTGATCATATAGATTACTACCCAGAAAATAATGCAATGAGCATAAAGATTAGGTAGGAAATTTTACTTTTAATCTATGAATGACACTTGAGCAAATGGACTATTTTGTCCTTCCTTATTTTGATACGAACATGATTATTTCTGAATCATCACAGAAAGCTATCTTTTGCTGTTGGTAGTGCTTTATAACATATACTCTGAAAATTAAGCATATGTAAATTTAATTGATAATGATCAATAACCATTACCTCGATAAGGAAATCTGCATTTGAGAAAGTGAAAGACAGGGCTTGTTTCGTGTTTTCTACCATATCCTTTAGAAAATATAAATTTATGCTCAGGTCTGTTTATATTGCAAGAGGTTTATTTTTGTAAATGTCTATAGTTATCTAAAATAACAAAAATGATCATGCATTGTAGTACTTTTTTATTTAAATTACCACTATTCACTATTAATTTATGCAGTGACATACAGTAGTTGCTCAAATCTATAAAGTGGCTTCATCCATGAGGATGTTCCATCATATTTATAAAAAATAGCAAGATGTTATGTTAAATAATTACCCATATATGCCGGCATATTAGGCGACCCGGCGTATAAGACGACCCCCGTCTTTGTCGCCGAGCCGCATTCCTAGAACGTCGTCTTATACGCCGGAAACTACTAGTATTTCCGGCGTATAAGGCGACTTGTCGTATAAGACGACCCCCGTCCTTGGCGCTGAGTTTAGCGCTTCCGGAAGTCATCTTATACACCGGAATATACGGTATTTAAAGATAATGGAAACAAAATATAACTATTAGAAGAAACCATAATCTCATATTGAAAGCCTTTAAAAATCTATATACTACTAAAACTCTCATGCCTCTTTGTCTCTAACCTTTAATTGGATGAAATGAGGCATCATAGGGCAACAATTTTTGAACCAAGGTACCTCAAATAGCACTTAGCAATAGCAATACAACTTAGATTTATATACTACTTCGTAGTGCTTTACAGCCTCTCTAAGCGGGTTACAGAGTATTGCCCCCAACAATCTGGGTCCACATTTTCCGACCTCGGAAGGATGGAAGACTGAGTCAACCGTGAGCCATCCAGAATTGAACTCCTGGAGTGAGCAGTACTGCACTCTAACCATTGTGCCACCACAGTTCTGTTACAGAATAAGCTAAATTACAGAATGTGTCCCAAATCTGAGACCCATGACCCATGACTCCTGTGGGATTTCACAAATTTGTGGCCACTTTAATGCTGCCACATCACCCCCTGGGGGTTCAGTAGATCAGGGTGACCTTATCTCTCTGAAGGCTGGGCAGACTGGCCTCTCTGGTCTCTGGAAATCAGTTAGGCCAGTCCCACCCTGTCCTTTGAAGGCCAGGCTTTGCCCCTAGCCACCAGAGAGCAGTGAGCAACGATCTAGCTAGCAGGAAATCATACCCATTCCCACTATTATTTTGTTTATGGTTATTTTGTTTCTTTGTTTAAGTAAATAAATATCTCCCAATGGGCACTATTGGCAAGGAAGACTACATATCATTTTCACACATTCTCTTCTGCCTTCTACTTAGTCAACTTCAAATAAATGAAGTCCTTTAGAGCAACAACGCCACCTGATATAGTCTTTAGCTTTCTTTTTGGGTGTACAGTAATGTTGTCTAATGTGCTTAAGCATAGAATCTTCATGCAAATCAGTATTACTTGAACTTATCTTCTTCCTTTCTTCAACCAGATGGCTGCCCTGATTTGTGCAATGGCAATGGGAGATGCACACTCGGTCAGAACAGCTGGCAGTGTGTCTGCCAGACCGGCTGGAGAGGGCCTGGATGCAATGTTGCTATGGAAACCTCTTGTGCTGATAACAAGGATAATGAGGGAGGTGAGCAAAAGTCTTCCAATTCCCAGCCTTGAAAGAACAGAGGGTTGTATGTAGTTTCATCATGAGTCATTTTATGACAGAAAGACCCCCTCTCCTATTATTGTCAAGAGTTGTTGTTATATTTCCATTGAAGCAAATGAGATGGATAAAGTAGTGCTCTTGTGAGCAAAATAATGTGACCTGAAAGACTTATTTTAAATATAGGGCTTGATTCATTTCTGGCAAAGCTCAGATTTGGAGGCTAGAATTCTCACAACGCATTTGTGTGGTTTAGAATTTCAAGTCTCAATGCTCCTCCAGATACCCTCTGTGTGACTTACACTTGCAAAAATACCAGCATACATTGTAGGTTATTCAAGCAAAGGCACAGATGACTAAGTAGGAAACTTTCCAAGGTATTGTTAGCTGTCAGCTTTGGGCAAATACAAGAGAATTCTGGACAAAGGTAATACTTGTATTTTATCAACTTCAATTCACAAAGCAAAAAGTGTTAAATGGAACAGAATAGTGGAATTCATTTTACTGGCCATGATACAAGAGTTTACTGTACATTTTTTTTTTAATAACATGTTCATTAGTAAAGCAAAGTTCTGTCTCAGTATTGATATATATTGGCCTGAAGACCATATATGCTGGAAGAAATTTAGCCAGTAATAAGTTGAAAATGGTTTTAATATAAAGTATACCTCTGACTTCAAATGCTATACCTATTTGTTTTAACACATTCACCGGTCACATATTTTGATGTATTACATTGTTTTCAATCTATATGTGTATCTCTCTTTGTGTGTTTTCTTCCATGTGTGTTTTTATCCACCATGCAAAACCAGTTCCCAAGAATTTAGCTTCAGATATATTGAATAATATTTGAAGAACTCATTTTATTAATAGTTTAACATTCAACCAAGAACCTTTCCTAACATTTAAAGCTAATTGTCACAAGTTTTTTTACCTGAGTGTTTCTTGCATTCTTTGGCCTGTTGACCCTAGGGACCTATTCATATGAGGGTTCAGCATTAGAGTGAAAATAGAACCAGATGACTGGATTGGCATGGTGTCAACAGCACTGGAAAACTGAAGTGCCTTTTTTTTCCTAATCAGTTGTAATATAGTTGAACTTTCTGCAAACTATTGTGAGGTGGATTGTTTTGTTTTTGAGATTCATTGAGAAGTATACAAAGGTAAATAATATTTTGATATGTTGTTTTACAGAAAGCTAAATAACCTGAATTATAAAATTCTTTGCAAAACATGGAGTTGCTACAGTAAGTGCAGTAAAAACAGTAGAGAATAGAAGTAAACAGAACATCTAATAAATTTTGAAAAATTAAGTAAAAATCTTGGCAAGTAGTTCAACAGGAAGCAAGAAATGGGCAGTGTCTCATTGCCCGCATCCTCTATTTGTGGATAAAGGTGTAAAGAATGCTTTTTGTGATGTAAAAGGTGTGTTGGTTGAAGAAAATATAAGTGTATTTCAATATGCAGATTGTACTAATATATTATATTTTCCATTGAGGATCTGCCTGACAAAGTGGCAAAACATAGGCAACTCTAGTTGATCAAACACACACCAAAACAAGCAAGAACAAATATTATTACTATTGCATGGGAAATTCCACAGTTGTATAGTAGGCAGGAAAGCTTAAAAAATAGCCAATAAAATATGAAGTTGCCAAGGTTTGTTGCTTAAGTGAAAGGAAACTTTGTTTTTTAATAAACCTTTTATTTATTATCTATTACTACCAAAATCAATTTAATTGTGAAGAAAAGTTTATTATGAATATGCAAGATTTATTATGATGGGGGGGGGAGAGATAGTGAGTATTCCTGGGAGGAATAAGCAAAGAACATCAAGAGTGTAAGTAAGCCAAAACTATATACTCCCAGGCATGAAAGTCATTTGAAATCCCCAGAAAAAGCAACTAGTACCTATATCAGACAGCTGCAAATTATAAAAATGCTGGAGGCAGACAATCACTTTAATGATAATGGTAAAGTATCATTTCATACTGTGCAAGGAAATAAAATTATAAATAACTCCTATATTTAACCAAGGAAGTAGAATGGATAGATAATATCAAGTAATGAAAGCATCCTGAAGAAAGACTATGTGGTTGCTAAAAGTTGACACAGAGTTGATGGTTTTTTATGGATATCATTATTGATGATGGTAGAAATTGTCTGAAACATCTGGAGGGCAAGATTGATTTTATTCACAAATATTGTAAGATAAAGTTCATTTGTACAGTAGGAATCCATTCAGTTCCTTGATTTTTTTTTAATATTGTGGATATATCCTAAAAATAGGTGAGTGCCTTCTAAGGAAACGACAGAGATAAGATGTACAGAAAGCACTGAGAATGTTATTTTTTCTGATTTGTCATAAACAGAATGAAATAGCATGCACACTTCCAGTTAAGATTTATTTTCTCTTATTTAAAAGGAGAAAGAAAAATTCTTCTGAAGTCTTTTATGAAGAATTTCTGTCAAAATCACCAACCAAATACCAGCCATGAAAAGGAACAATTCTGGTATAGTAAAAATTAAGAAATTGCAAGGAAACTCCATGTTCTCAGTTGCTACTTTGCAATTTTTGCACTTATTTTCCCAAAAGCTCATTTTCAGTTATACACACAAATTTATTTGAGCTCCTTAGTGTAGCAGTTAGTGTGAAAGGAATAAATTATTGTATATTTTAAAAATACAGGCCTGTTTTATAACACCTTGCTGAAATTATTCTTAAAGGATAGGCTAGGCTAGGCTAGGCTAGGATAGGCTAGGCTAGGCTAGGCTAGGCTAGGATAGGATAGGATAGGATAGGATAGGATAGGATAGGATAGGCCTAAAGGATAATAGAGTAACACAGGAAAGTGTGTTTATTTGTAAATAAACAAATACGTTTTTTTAAAGCTTCATTTTTTTTCCTATGCAAAATATCATTTGTTTACTCTTATTGAAGCAGCTCTTTCTAAAGTTAATGATATTGCTTCGGAAATGAAGTGACAGAAATCTTATAGCAGAATTTTTATTTTTCCATTAGTCTTCACTTTCTGTGGCAACCCATCAGTGCTGAATTAGAGTTTTTGCAACCCAACACTTGAAAGTTCTCCTTGTCCCTTGCTCCAGGCAACTGCTGTGATAACATGTTTACAAATCTTCCTCCGAGTTAAAAACCTCTTAAATGTTTGTACAGTAGGATATCCTAGACCACAAATTCTCCATAATTCTATGGCTGTTTGCAATTATCTGTTGTGAAAACACTGATGTTATTACACTTTTAAGAGAAAGCATTTTTGGGATGTAAAGAATTGTTTATTAGGTTTTTCTTCTTGCCTTAAAGCATACGATTTCTCTGTTTGTGGTACATTATGTTTTTATGGTCAACCACTGCAGTCTTACAGAAAGAAAAACTCTAAGGAAGTCTGAGGAAAAATGACCATCTAGATGAAACATTTTAGATATAAATGCTACGACTAAATTAATATGGGAGTTGATTAATTTTTAAAATATTTATTGACATATATCATAATATGTTCGGAATTATGATCACTCTGTTTGTATTGGAGGCATTGTTGTAAGGCACTTCCAGGTTGAAGGGCTTAGCTAGTGACATCACCGTTGCCCGGCAGACACCATGGGGGCTCCTTTCATGTCCCCAGGAGCTGGACCAAATGACAAGAGCTCACCCCACCATGTAGCAGTACTCAGGTCTCAAACACAGGCTTGCTAACCTCCATCCCAGCATTCCAACCATTTGAGCCACTGATATGTCTGGATTATAATCATGGGAAATAAATCAGACCCAATAGAATCCCTAATCAATTCTACAGATTGTCTATTTATTTTCTGCTTAAAAATAAAATATCAATCAGTAAAATTCCTGTATGACCAGGAAGAAAGTTCTTCACTGTCAAATATGTAATGTTTATTTTTCTTATCTTATAAGACATCACTAAGTTGTTTCATAACTTACTGAATTTTATACATATACATGCATAGATATGCACACACAATTTGCACACATGTGTTTAAAGGGAATGGTTTTTCTAAAATATCTTTACCAAATAAGCTTCCTAATTTAAAAAAAAGGTTCTCCAGATGTTAGCGCTTTATTAAAGCTTCATTCAAAGGTGTGGTGTAATTATTTTTAAAAATGTTTGAAATCAATTAATTTACCTTATGCAGAATCCTTTTAAAATTTAATCCCATTTTAATCAAGTTCTCAGTAAATAATTGTTATGTGTATTTGATGGAGATTAAGGCTAGTTTATTCATAATTATATGACAAATTTTACACTCACCGGGTTGTGATTAAAATCTATAAATTTCACAAGATGGCACATGCAATTAAAACATCATAGACTTTATTCAGTGAGTTAAAGTATTTGGAAACAAGATTCACAGGCAAACAAGAGGTTTGAGGTTATTTTTAAGTATTCTTTTTCTCAGTTTCTACTATTAGAAGTAATTGTTGTACTACATGAAAGACTTGAGCTTATCTACAAATATATAACCCTCAATCCATTACTTAGCCCTATTTTTATTTGTTACAGTCATGATTCTTCTCAGAATTAATAAGCAGCATTAAAATATATCTTAACTGGTTAACTTTATATTTGGAATAGCAGTGGGAGAGAAATAACAAAGCATTTTGGCCAAATTTGTCTCAAATCATACTGCAGAACACCATTTTGTCATTTATTATTTCAGTTTATAAATCAAATTTCTGCCCATGTCTGAGGTAATATGTAAGTAATCAAAAATTATGATCTAATGACTCTTGTTAGTCTCTAGGGACTTAAGATGTACCATACTTCAATTTCTCCTCCTTTCTCTATACTATTTAAAACATTATTTATATGCCTGTAGTTTTCCTGTATTATTTTCTTCCCCAAAAGATCCCAAACTAACCTTAAAATCACTAAGAGGATATTGAATTTATTAATTAAATCATAAAGCCAAAACTGTGAAAACAAGTGCATAGGAATAACTCTACACAGATAGCTTCTCTGTAAGGTTTTCAAAAAAGAGACACTATCTTGCTTTGACATTTCAGTTAGAGAGAACCTGGGGAAGGTTTGGTGTTTGGTGAGGCAAAATATCACCGATAACCTGGTTCCTGGGTTATTCTAGTGGAGATTTCTGGATATATAAATGTGTTACGTTAACCATGTCTCATGAGCATAATACCACATCTCTACAGGACATGTTACTCTTCCGCACCTTTTATCATCACCGTTGTATAACGAATGCAGCGTCCTTAACGTCACATCAAAGCAGTTGATGAAGATAAAAATTAAATCTTCTTCCTTTAATTTTGCCAAATGTGGGGGCATCTTACCCAGTACAATACTAGGTAGGTAATGATTGGAAACTGTTTTCCAGAGGTTTTCCAGTTCTCCTAGGAAATTTGAAGGATTAATTTTCTGCACATAATACAAACACGTGGGTAGTTGATTTGCCTAGAAAAGGAGGAATAGAATCTATCTTTCTCAGCATCCTGCGATGTGATTCAGGAGATGATATTCCACATTTTCTTCAAAAGTCTTATTTATATCATTCCTTACCTTTTTTTCAAGGCAGCAATATCAGCAATTAGCTACAGATAGATGCTTTAGTCCCAAAAGTACTTAGGCTACAAGTACATGAATATGATAGAAAATGGATGTCCTTTTCCATTGGGTATATAATCCATTACTGTTTTCCCATGAACTATGAAAGAATACCAAGCAAATTTCTGCATTTTTTTCCTTAGCAGTTGTCATTCAATTTGAGGAAAGGGCAATTTGCATTAGAAAACATTTCAAAGAGTGGAATGTAGCAAGAGTGGGGCTTGTGAAAAAATGTTGTATTTCACTGTACTCTCTCCAGCAGACTGCAAGCTTTCTGGCTTTTATGCATTGTGCTTTCTTAGTAGCAATGCTATTGTTGACCCTAATGGAAACTTCGTTCCTTAAGATATTGTTAGAGAAATTCTGCTTCTGCTAAAAGAAATTGGACAGAAAATCTTGTCCACTCAATAATAATAATAATAATAATAATAATAATAATAATAATAATAATAATGTTGAAAGGGACCTTGGAAGTCATCTAGTCCAACCCCTTGCTCATGCAGGAAACCCTATACCATTTTGGACAAATGGCTGTCCAGTTTCTTCTTAAAAACTTCCAGTGTTGGAGCATTCACCACTTCTGGAGGTAGGTTGTTCCACTGGTTAATTGTTCGAACTGTCAGGAAGTTTCTCCTTAGTTCTAGGTTGCTTCTCTCTTTGGTTAGTTTCCACCCATTGCTTCTTGTCCTGCTTTCAAGTGCTTTGGAGAATAGCTTGACTCCCTCTTCTTTGTGGCAGCCCCTGAGATATTGGAACACTGCTGCCATGTCCCCCCTTGTCCTTCTCTTTGTTAAACTAGACATACCCAATTCCAGCAGCCGTTCTTTATATGTTTTAGCCTCCAGTCCCCTAATCATCTTTGTTGCTCTTCTCTGTACTCTTTCTAGAGTCTCAACAATTTCCCCCCCACACACATTTTGAAGGGTCTTTTGTACCCAACTCCTGTAGGAACACCGTAAATTAAATGAATTAAAGTTAACATTAGCCCCAAAATATTTGCCACAGGTATGTTAATTTTGTGGCAGCTATAATTATTTTTGCTTATTTTTTTTAAAGATTTACAAATGGATTTATTTACTTATTTATTATTTCTTTATTTATTAAATTTATGTGCCACCCATCTTCTCCAGAGATGACTCTGGGTGGCTTACATTAAACTAATACATTAAATTACACATTAAACTAATAAAGCAAAAAAAACTGAGTAATAAATACTATTAAAAGTTGGGGAGGAGAAGAATACAAAGTACAAGGAGAGAGTTGGGGTCTTTCCTATTCCAACAGTCCCTTCCAGAATTGGCACTCCCAATAAGGTATAGGCCCGCTGACAAGAGCCAGATCTATATTAGCCTATTTTAATTTAGGTTATATAAGTAGTCCTCAACTTATGACCACAATTGAGCCCAAAATTTCTGATGTTAAGTGTGATATTTGTTAAGTGAGTTTTGACCGCTTTTACAACCTTTCTTGCCACGGTTGTTAAGTGAAACACTGCAGTTGTTAAAGTTAGTAACCCAGTTGTTAAGTGAATCTGGCTTCCCCATTGACTTTTCTTGTCAGAAGATTGCAAAAGGGGATCACATGACCCCGGGACATTACAACCATCATAAATGTGAGTCAGTTGTCAAGCATCTGAATGTAAATCATATGACCGTGGGGATGCTGCAATGGTTGTAAGTGTGAAAAATGGTCATAAGTTACTTTTTTCAGTGCCATTGTAACTTTGAATGGGCACTAAGCAAGTGGTTGTAAATCGAGGACTACCTGTATTTTATAATCTATATTAGGTTATGGGCTGGAGAATATGGTATTTCAATTGGCAAATTGTACTTTTTTTGTCTTCATCCAAATGCTGATTGCTTCTTATAGATAAATCTCTAATGACCATGGTGATTTCCTTGTTCTCTTCTAACTTATTTCACAAATTAAGAATCCAAATAAATGTTCTTTCAGTGTAAATATCTTCTTATACAAAATAAAAGGAAATCAGAGGAAATCTAACCAGCACAATATTGAACCCCATAAACTGGATATAGTTAACTCTTTTTTCTGACTAATATAGCAAAATAAGACAAAGAAGGTTTTTATGTCTCTAAATAACAGTTTCTTTGGGGGCAAGACAAAGAAGTAACATGTTTTCTGAGTAGAATGTTTGACCTGTTTGCTTAAGAATGTATGCTTTTAGTTTTTAAAAACAAAATCATCTTTAAAAAAAAAAAGAGAAAAATATATGGGGGAAAAAGAGAGAGAGAGAGAGAGAGAGAGAAATAACGGATCTTGCCCTCCTGCAATAATTATTTGGGCCAGCTTTGCTTTTATAGAATGGTGAATCCTGTGATTTGATATTTCATCAGGCTTGTGGCATTTAAGATAATGCAAGTATTTTGGAGCACAAAAGCAAATCATGTAATTTAGCTTGCCTCATCAAGCTCTGCCACAGCAGGAGTTTCTAATTCAGCTCAGACAAAAGATTTATAAGGTTCTAAGTACAAATATCCACAATACCTCAGGAGGGGGGAAAAAGGCTCCCCTGAGCAAACACAATGGACATGATGCTTGAAGTCATTTTTAAAATTGCTACCATAATAAACAATTGAAATCTGTTATTGATAGTTTTAAATATATAAAAATACGGGTAGCATGTGCAGCAAATCTGGTTCATACTGGGAGTCACTAAATCATGAACTTGTTTTTCTAACTTGGGGAAAATATTCTGTACAATTAGTAACAATGTTTTTGTATTTTCAATCTTCACAAGTTTGTTACCAACATTAATTTTATTGATTCTGGCAATGACTTTTTAAATGAAAAACTGTAACCAGAATTTATTAAAATTGGCCTAGGAGATGCCCATAACCCAATAGGCAAGCAGTGACATGTACAACTTTTTCACAGACCAAAGTCTAAGGTTCTGAGTTAAATGTAGGTATTTGACTTTATTTTTAAGCAAAAAAAACAGATGTAGAGATGTAGAGAATATAAGGTATATGGCTGTTATTTTTCAATTCTGGTGCTTCTCCAGACTTGGTGATAAACCATCCAAAAGGCGTATAAGTGTGTGTTTGAGATTAAATGAGGATTAAGTGTATGCATTTAAGATAGTTTCTATGTAGATAATATGCATACCTGAATGTTGTATTATATTTAATGATAAATTCATTCAGTGAAAATGTTCCTGCATATTTGTTTGCTTGTTTTTGTTTTGTTTTTAATTTTCCTTTTCTAAACCCTGACTATAAGGGGAATTGAATGAAGCCTATGAGTGAATGAAAAACATGAGTGATTGAATGTGTGCAAAATACACCAGAAGTCAACTGATCTTCCCTGTCTTGTGCTTAAGCAGTGGCTTTGATTGCCTGCTCAACAGAGCATTTGTTTGATAGGCAGCTCCAAGTGACAGATGCTGCTGCATTTGGATTGAAAGTTTATGTCAACCATCAATACGAGTGATGTTCATATCTTTGCTGTCTATTCTCTGAAATGAGAAGGTTGGGAAGAATCATTGTTGATTTGGCTGTACTGTAACATGCTACTTCCATCACTAGCGACTCATCCCTTAGTTGTTTGTAACTGAATCTTTATTAATTTGCAATTAATTTGGGCTTGGCATTGTTAGTTTGAGCTATCCAAACTAAAGAAGGAATTCTATAAATTTCTGGATATCTTGCTACATAACAGTATTATTTCAGAAAGTCTATTTTAGAGCCACTATAGAATAGCCATTTATAAGGGGGACAATTTAAAAACCTATTAATAAACAATATTTATTTCAATATTTTGGTACTGTCAGACATGTATATGCAGGAATTGTACCACAAGAAAATAATCACAATGCTGTATATTATAAGTAGCTAATTGTAACTAGGCCATAGAAGAAAATATTAATAATCAGTGCAAAGACAATTAAAACAAGTTCATTATATGCAAATTGCAACAGAGGCAGCAAATCTTTGATTTCTGAGAAGAATATCATACTAGAGAAAATTTTTCTGGTTGATGCCAACTGAATTTCCAAATATGTCTTCAAAAGATGATCAAAAAATCAATATAGCAAACACAAGTCTGTGATCAAATGCCCACCCCTTTCTTTGCCCATTGCTTATAAAGCAAAGGCAGGACTTTGATCAGACAGTTATACTCTTGACTCAATCTAATCTCTGCTAATGGTCTGTCTGTCTGTCTGTCTGTCTGTCTGTCTATCTATCTATCTATCTATCTATCTATCTATCATCTATCTAATATATCTGAGTAAATATGTCAGGACATGCTGCCAATTATTTCTTTTTAGTTCTTTCCTCAAGAAGAAGAGGAAAGAACCATAACCAGGGCCTTTCCTAGAATCCAAGCTTAGCCTAAACTCTATCTTGTCAAATTGTTGTTGAATTTCTACAGATAGAACCTAAAGTTTGTACTTGTACCTACCTTTTTAGAGGAATAATAAATCAGAGTCCATGTTCTAATATAATACTAAACTTATTATGAGTTGGTTAAATTTTTGAAGTCATACATATATATCCAGAATCCCACAAGCATTTCAAGGGGTGAGGAAAAGGGGACAATTAGAAACTATGCTACAACACAAACATTGCCTTGTATGTAATTGTGAGCAGTGTGTTACAAGTATCAATGTATGGACATATTTTGTCATGGACACCACTGAGAAATACATTTAAATTTATGTTTTTAGAAGGAAACAAATATAAATGTCTTGTTTGGATTAAACCACTGAATATTTATTTTAATTATGGTACTACAGTTGATTCCCTGAAATGAAGTGTGCATATAGTTAATCTTGACTGAAATTAAATAACACACTAAGTGAAACTTTGGTGTGTTACTCTTCGCTTTCTGCCATCATAAAATGGTAATAAAGATTAACTTATCCAGATTAACTTGTCCAAGAAAGCTGCCAAAATAAGCATTATAAAGCACTTTATAACCTAGGGCAACCATATCACTCTCTTGGCAACAATAAGGAGTCTTTCTTTCTTCCAAGATCCAGATTCTTGGCATTTCTCATTCTCAAAAAATATTTTTTTTTATATTTAGTTTGTAAATCCTTGATACATGATGATTTTGAAATATTTGGCTTGATCTGAATATTTTTTTTTTATTTTGTCTCATACCTGAGCCTTGACGAGGTTTTCCTTAAACTGTATGTTACTCTGCATGTATTTATGTATGTTTGTACAGAGAAAATATAAATGAACTACTTAAAAAGACATCTTGACCTATTATATGAATTACCCTTATTATTTTAAATATAAATATATGCTGATTTTACTTCACAGGTTCTAAACTTCACTAATATTTATTAAGATGCGCTATAACTGAATTTTATTCAAAAATGATGTAAGAGTTTGATAACCACCATCGGACTTAAGAGTCAACTAACATTTTTATTCAGCATAAGATCAATAAATTAAATGTGCCTATTCTCCCTTAAACTCATTGTTCCTTATTATGCACTGAAGATCATTCCTTGAAATGTATACTATCACTTCAGCAAAAAGAATTACTTAAATTTCATTGTTCATGAGCAATTCAACCCTAATATCAGTGTATCTAAAGTGTCAGTTACAAATGTATGTGATGATGTGTGTGTAATTGATGGGTTTGTGAGTAGCATAGATAATTTTGTTCCACATTTCAACTGTTATTTAAAGAGTCACCTGACCCATATATGTTTATATAAGAAGTTCCGTCAAATTTAATAAGGCTTATTCTACATCACAACTTTCTAGGAGGATGCTTTGGGATTTATGGGAACTTCCTAACAAGCATGACTGAGATTCCAGGGAATAATCTAGAGGACATTGTATTAGGAAAGGCATTATAGTGCTTTTTTTCTAAAAATAAAAGGTGCCGGAACTCACACAACCTGCCTTGCCTACCCTACAAGGTTCCATCCAAAAAAGGTGCCAGAACTCTGTTTTGGGCGTTCTATGAGAAACAAAGCCCTGATAGTAAATAAGTTTAGGGTTTCAGGTACTTTGATATCTTAAATTTAAAATTACTGAGAGAATTAAAATATCTGTCTTGTAAAAATATTGTTTTTCAAAAAAAAATGCAAAATAACTCTTCTCTGTTTTCAGATTTTCTTTCTATCTACAATTTAACAGTGTCTTTTTTCCAATTGAAGAAGATACCTTATTCTGTGCTTAACTCAAAAACTCTTTGCATGCTGGAAAAAAAATGTAGGCTTTGTAAATTAATTAATATTAGCAAGCACTGTAACAGGGCAGAAAAGTAAAGGGAATGCAGTTTCATGAAGATTCTTGCTACAGACTTACCTACAAAATCTAAAAAGTGTGTGTGTGTGTGTGTGTGTGTGTGTGTGTGTGTGTGTGTGTGTGTGTGTGTGTGTATGTGTTTCCATTCAGTCTCCAGGTAGTGATATATAGGTTTCTCACCAGTATTGAATGGAGAAATGTCTAGCCATCTGAAGTCCTAAACTGGCCCTTCAGAACAGTTTGATTGCCTTCTTGATTGTTTGCGAGATAACTCTAAGATTGGCAGTGACAGGGTAATTTACTGAAGATTGCAATGTCAGACTATATCCAAGGGGGTTTGCTGGCATGAAGATGTTATTCTCATGACTGACAGGCCACTGGGAGTATGGTATGCCAATTTAAAGTTCATGGTGTTGTCCAAAGTGTACAGATTCTTCAGCCCATAATCATGCAGTTTGATGAGATCATTATAGGCATAACATACTCTCACTCCTATAACAGTCAAAGCAAAGAAGTATTCATAGCTGGAGAAAGTAAACAGAAATTTGTAGAAAAAAATAATTTTCTACATCTTACCTTTGAATCCCTTAATATATTGACAGGCTTCTCTTTTCTCCTACCTGCATGTACAAACTACTGAACAAACAATAAACAATAAACAATTTTCAATGAATAATTACAAGCACCAGAAATAACAAGGTGTTGTAGGAAAAGTGTTCAAGTTTTAATAGGAAAGCCATCTTCAGTTATTATATGAGTCTAATTACTGTCTCACATTGACTATATAAAATGGGTAGAATCTGAAAAAATATTCTATCTCCATGATGAAAAAGGACTTCCAGATTAGAGGGAATCACAAGTCACTGACCTTGAAATTAAAAATGAAATCTTAATTTCAAATAGTAAAATAACTTAGTGGTACGTGAACTGAAAACCAAATGCTATTAATGCTATTTCCTTTTTTAAAAAAGTCTCAAAGTGATCATAGATGAGTCTTGAACATGGCATAAATCTTCAAAATAGCTAATCAGATTCGTAGCTGATCAGACCCAAACACCCATCATCTGTTTTTTTAGGAAAAGCTCACTCCATCATAAAGACATATGATAGATAATAATTTGTTAAATGTTCTGGATTAAGTATATTAAAACCTTTCAGATATGTTCCAGGGGAAACAGATTTGAACAACCATCTTCTTATTGGAGTTTTTAGTCACAGAGATCTATCAGTAAAAGCCAGATAATCATTCCCTTGCTGCCACACATAATAAATCTGAAAAAAATAGATGATTAAAAGCTATATATAAACAGAGAGATGATATTTAAAACCATGCACTGGAGTAACTTTCATCGAGAAAATATGTTATTAAAGAATCAAAGGAGAATCATTTTTTATTAAAACATGATTAATGGACAATCTATATTAACAAATATTTATTTTAGAGGAATTTATATGAAAATGCTGTGCTTTGTAGGAAACTTTCACTCACACATGCACACACACAAACACACACAGACATTATGTCCATAGGACATTATGACATGGTGGCACAGTGGTTAGAATGCAGTATTTCAGGCTAACTCTGCCGATTGCCAGCAGTTCAGTCCTGACTGGCTCAAGGTTGACTCAAAATTCCATCCTTCTGAGGTCAGTAAAAACAGGACCCAGATTGTTGGGGGCAATATGCTGACTCTGTAAAGTGCTTAGAGAGGTCTATAAAGCACCATGCAGCAGTATATAAGTGTAAATGCTATTGCTGTTATGACATTATATTCTAGGAGACATTATGAACACAAATTACAGTTGTTGTTATTATTATTGGTCTATAAAATAACATATGGATTGGAATATTCTACTGCCCTACTAATATGAGTAGTAAAATGGCAGGATTTTAATTTAATCTGCACATCCCAAATTTGGAGTCTCACAGTAAAACTGATTTGGGCCTTTAGCAAAGCTGAAAAAGTCCATTCCAAAATTGAGAATCATATCTTTACGACTTACATTGGCATTTGTTGTAGTGACCCTAAAGACAGTAACAGAGCTAATTTGCTATACTAAAGTTACCGTGTTGATGAAAATGCTTGGATATGTCTAAAGTTAAATGTGCTGAGATTAGCAATGCTATTGTTCAGCTTGTAAGGAAGCAATGGTGAGCTATAAGTAGTGGTACAATCAAGTGACTGGAGAAAATAGCTTATGTGTTCTTCCTTGCAGATGGCCTCATTGATTGTCTGGATCCAGATTGCTGCCTCCAGTCGACTTGTCAGAATAGCCTTCTCTGCCGTGGCTCACGTGATCCCTTAGACATTATACAGCAAAGTCACTCCGGTTCAGAAGCTGTAAAGTCATTCTATGATCGAATTAAGCTCTTAGTGGGAAAAGACAGCACTCATATAATCCCAGGAGAAAACCCCTTCAATAGCAGGTAATAACTAAATATACAAGTTTGTAAAGGCATGGGACTGTTTTGGCAGGGTTTTAATAGTGGTTTAACATGGAATGCAGCTTTCACTAGTGAAATCCTTTTCTGTCTTATGCTAAAATTTCATTCTGGGCTTTTTGTCATGATTTTTTAATGCTGCCTTTATGTCAGGATGCTGGCTTTGCATACTGACTCCATATGGGAAAGGACTAGCATTGGATTTATTGCATGCAGGAAGCTTGGAAAGAAAAGGAATCCCATATGATGACACTAATGAGAGTCCAATATGTTCTGGCTTTCAGAAAGAATAAGCCTATATTTCATGTCTCACCCGATTATTCTAAATATGAAAACAGCATTGATACAGAATTTGAGAGGGTTTTTTTTCAGATTTTTGCCTTGTTTATCCTTTAGTTGCATTAGGACTATGTTAATAAGCTATAAATACTACCTGGATTTTAAAATAATTAAACCTTGTTTGCATTTAATCAGTCTAAATATCAATTGATTGGAAATGGAAGTCCTATATCAGATAGATTGACAGAAGAACATAACCCAAATTTGATAAAAAGTGACAGCTCTATTTTTTTACAAAAGAGTTTTGCTGAAAGGAAGCACAATTGACAGCTTGAGCTTTGCCACATATCCATATGTGACTTGCAGAAAACCTACTGGTAGATTCCTTCTTCAAGGGTTACTCAGCAAAAGATAATTACAACAGATTGCCATCAATCGTGCTGAACCTCCTGAAACACCCCAGTCTATTTTGTCCTTCCTTCCTTCCTTCCTTCTTTCCTTCCTTCCTTCCTTTTTGCCTTCCTGTCTTCCTTCTCTTCTCCTTTTAGCTGAGCTAGGAAAAAATAGAAATGAATATACTTTGGATCTTCCAAAACCCAAGGAGTAGCAATGTTAGAAGATTTTAATAAGAACTTCCATTATTCAATCAATAAATCCAAATCTGTAAACCATATACACAGAATTTCAAATACTGTACAATCGATATAATAAGCCTGGCTGATGTTATTTATTCCTTAACTCCTTGATCAAACTCTTCGATTTTGGTACATGTTCAGAGTTCATTATATGGAGAGCATAATTAGAAAGAAAACCTCAGGGTCTTCTGCTTGGATGATGATGGCCAAGCTGCCACAACCTGAGGATGGTATAGATTTCAAGCAGGATACATCAATTCTGCATGGAAAATATTTTTAAAAAATATGTAATAGTAATAGTAGTAAAGTTGGAAGGGACCTTGGAGGTCATCTAGTCCAACCCCCTGCTCGGGCAGGAAACCCTACACCATTTCGGACAAATGGCTGTCCAGTCTCTTCTTAAAAACTTCCAGTGTTGGAGCATTTACTGCTTCTGGAGGCAAGCTGTTCCACTGATTAATTGTTCTCACTGTCAGGAAGTTTCTCCTTAGTTCTAGGTTGCTTCTCTCCTTGATTAGTTTCCACCCGTTGCTTCTTGTCCTGCCTTCAGGTGCTTTGGAAAATAGCTTAATTCCCTCTTCTTTATGGCAGCCCCTGAGATATTGGAATACTGCTATCATGTCCCTCCTTGTCCTTCTCTTCGTTAAACTAGACATACCCAATTCTAGCAACCGTTCCTTATATGTTTTAGCCTCCAGTCCCCTAATCATCTTTGTTGCTCTTCTCTGTACTCTTTCTAGAGTCTCAACATCTTTTTTACATCGTGGTGACCAAAACTGGATGCAGTATTCCAAGTGTGGCCTTACCAAGGCATTGAAGAGTGGTATTAATACTTCACGTGATCTTGATTCTATCCCTCTGTTAATGCAGCCTAGCACTGTGTTGGCCTTTTTGGCAGCTGCAGCACACTGCTGGCTCATATTTAAGTGATTGTCTACTAGGACTCCGAGGTCCCTCTCACAGTTACTACTATTGAGCATGGTGCCACCTATGCTGTACTTGTGCATTTGGTTTTTCTTGCCTAAATGTAGAACCTTGCTTTTTTCACCATTGAATTTCATTTTGTTAGTTAGTGCCCAGTGTTCAAGTCTGTCCAGATCCTTCTGTATCTGAAGCCTGTCTTCTGGAGTGTTGGCTATTCCTGCCAGCTTGGTGTCATCTGCAAATTTGATGAGTTCCCCATCTATCCCTTCATCCAAATCGTTGATGAAGATGGTGAAGAGTACTGGGCCCAGAACAGAGCCCTGGGGCACCCCACTACACACTTCCCTCCATATAGATGAAGTTCCATTGAGGACCACTCGCTGAGTACGGCCGGTCAGCCAGCTACGGATCCATCTGGTGGTGGTTCTGTCTACCCCACATTTTTCTATCTTGTCAAGTAGTAGGTTGTGATCTACTTTATCAAATGCCTTACTGAAGTCCAAGTATGTTGTTATCATTACAAAAGAAAGACATCCCATTACTTTCTAATTTATAGTCAATGTCTATATTCAATCTTCTAAGATTTATTCTATTTTATTTAGCCCTAAGGTCCGCCTTAATATTCTTCCTAAACCCTAACTTCTATTCTATCTATTCTTCCTAAGCCCTAACTTCTATTCTATCTCTTCTATCTATCCTATTCTGTCCTACACATCATCAACTACTCCTTTAGTGTCCTTATTGCTGGGAGGGTCTCTGTTGTCAGCTAGACTTGACCATCAGGGTTCTGGAACCTGTCTGATACTGCGGATCATTACCACCAGTGTCACATTCTGTAGTGCTGAGTCTTGCTTCATCTGGATCTATGGTGACACTTTTGGATTGGCTGCTCTGAGCCACTTGATACAACTGATCCCCTCTGGTTTACTCTGCTTTGATCCTTTCTTTGTACCTGATGTTAGGTCAGATTGTATTGACTATTAATATAGTGTATTATAGTATACTGCAATATAATAACCAATCCCAGTTCCCTTAAACTGCCTCTTACTGCTGATACACAGCTTCTTAAGGCCTTATAAGGGACATGTCCTCTTGACCCTGCTGCTTCTTCCTCTCTCACTTGTCTTTCTCTCACCGTTTTACCCACTATTGAGCTCTTTTTCTCTTCAACTAGGATTCTGCTGATAACTAGCTGTTGGTTTTATGACTGTCTATAGGCTTTGGCGTGCTGCAGTTGCAGCTACCACCATCCCAACCGTTCAGACCCCTCTCGAGACTCTCTGCTAAGCTCATTAATTTTTCTTACACTGGCTACTTGGCAGTTCAGATGTAAGGAGACTAACCATTTTCCTCTTCCTTCCTTTTTCTTTTGGCTTGATATCCCTCTGGAATCTTCTCAACAGCTGCCAAAACATTTTTCCCTCCCCTTCACTGCTACAGAGGACTTCTTCAGTAATCCTGCTCAGCATATGCTTACAAACACAAATTTACACGCTGCCAGAATCCAGTTTCTGTGTCCCAGAGCAACTCTAGACCGACCTTCCCTCCTTCCTTCCTTCTTTCTCTAAATTGCTTCTTTCCAACTTTTCCCTTCTTTTATGTCACTTCTTTAATTTTCCTTCTTCTGTCTTCTGAAATCCACCCTCGCTTTTCAAGTTCAGTTAATAAACCCCATATTTTAAAGGAACTACATTTCTTTCTTTTCTTTACTTTTCTTTTTTTTTTAACAGAAAAATTGTTCTCTTTTCTTTTGGATAGGACTTAAGATGGGCCTTAATACTTCACAGCAATCAAAGTGAGAGGAACTGGCATAGCATTTTTTTCTTTCATAGCTATCTTCTCATTCTAATCCTCTTCATTCCCATTTCCTCCCCCCCCCCTTTTTTTTTTTCTGGAGCAACCAGCTCAGGCTTATAGAAGACTGTTTTTGCCAAAGTCAGGTATTTCTAGGTCTAATAAGGAAATCCGAAATCATTCAGGAACAAACCCTATGTTTCCTAATAAAACTTGTTGGAATGATAAATGTGCAAACTTGTATTCACCAGCTGGACCACTTTATGGGTGGAAACTTAAGAGAAAAAACAAATAGTAAATTCCATTTTATTGTAACTATTCAGCTTGAAGTCAACTTTCCTAGATGCCTTAGGGACGTCACTGTGCTCTACCGAAGGCAAAAGAGTTCCCAAATACAATTTGGCAAGATATGAACAACATAATTTCCTGTTTGAAAATTATGGTTATATTATTACTATGGTTACAGTGATTATCTATTATAGATTTGATCCGAAGAGTGGCTTTGGATCAGGTGCCCACAGGATGCATAGAGATGCATGGCTCATACATAAATCTTCTGTGTCACATGATATCTCTTTTAAAATTCAGAATTGAAACTATTTTATAATATGGCCAGAATAGTTTGCCATTAAAATAAAAGTCCTTCTGTCATGTTTTAGCTAATGTACATCAGCCTATATTCAGCAACAAAAGGTTATTGCCCAATAATATAATAATATTCATAGTTTCTTTCATAGCTATCTTCTTATACACACATACATTATCAAAAAGTGCCTGACCGCTCAATTCACTACAGCACAACTAACACAAGATGCTTGGATAACACTACCATACATCTGAAACATCTTACAAATAACCAACAGACTATTACAACCACATCATTGCAAGCAAACCAACTAAAGGTGGCCCAAGAAGAAAAGGTCATTTACAACATACAGTGTAAGGAATGTAACAGCTACTATATTGCAGAGCACATCCATGAATGCAAACTAGCAGTCAGAAGACACAATGAAAACTCCTTGATCTCAAAACACATAGACAGACTCAATCATAGTTTCAACTGGGAAATGATAAACTTTCTTGATCACGTTAAATTTAAAAAATTAGAGAATTCCTGAAAGCTTGGCATTCAGACACATCAGACATCAATAGACAGTAGAGATAAACCACATTTACATACCAATCAAAAGAGACAATTTAAAAATATAAGAAAGAAACAAAAAGATAGAGCACATTCTCTCTAGCAACCAACAGCAAGCAGGGATTAACACCAGGCAAACAATCAAGCAGAAAGCAATACCCTAATCAAGGAAATACTAAGGAAAAAAAAAACACCAAAACTGTCAGTGCAATGTATTGTACAGGATCAGGGAGCAAAGCCCTCACTCACTAGCACTGATGATGTTACCTAATCAGGTTCAAAACATCTGCAAGCAAACAACCAAGCTCAGAGAACATGTAGGACTCCACAATTCACAGAGAATACTGAGCTAGGTATATTCTCTTTTGTTGACATATAATAATAACTGGTGGATTATGATGAAACAATATTTGATTTATCAAAAATGAAATGCAATCTATCCCATATTTGTTTACACCTCCCATCAGATTCAGCTATGCATATTCCAAAGTAGATTTGTTTAGAATTGCAGCCTATTCATGAAATCCTTTGGATGCATATTAAACATAAGCACTGCTGTGTCCAATGGAGCTTGGTTCTTAATAAACATGCTCTAGAATCCATCTATAGTTAATATATGCAAATATAGATTTTTTTATCTTAAGTATATGTCATTTATTTTTCAAATTTTAACTAAGTACAGGAGCAGTATTGCCTGCATTAGAAGGTAATAAGAGGCTAATAATCTCCAGTTTTAATAAATTTGCTAGCATATGGTATATTATATTGTTCCTACTCTTAACATTTTAAATGCTTACTATTTTGAACCGTGTTGTTGTTCCCCAGTAAAAACTTATTATATATTTTAGTAGACAGTTTTAGATTATTTACCTACTTTTCTCTGAATAAACTGTGTTCTTTTTTTTCTTCCACATCAAGTATATGTTCATTGGTAACCACTACAGTATATTATTCTAATATAAAATAATATAGAGCCAGTAATTCTAATAATTCATTTTAGATGGAACAGTTTTCTTCACCAGAAACTCTGAGTAGGGTGATATCTTGATCATCCATCTACCCTAAGAAAATTAAATTTAAAGACTTAAATAATATGCCCAGAGATAATTTATATATTTCAGGGTTCCACACACAAATTTCCTTTTGACTAAGGATGGGGTTGTTTTGTTGGGGGGACACTTCCCCTTGCATTTTTTTTGCACAGATTCCAGACATTTTTTGGAATGATCAGAAGAATCTGATCAGCCAGCAGGGTCTGATTCAATAGTAGGTAGGGTTTTTATAGCCCTAGTGGAACGAGTTGAAAACCTAATGGCAAACAATTGGTTCTTTTTTTAAAAAATCACTAATTAAATATGATGACAAATTTTTGGGGACTGTGAATTGCCTTATTCTTTGAAAGGTAATTGATGTTTGTGGAGTGAATGTTTCTGACAGAGTATGTAGATAATATTAGCAAAGACATTAATCCAGATAACCAAATCATTAATTCAGTGTGCTCTAAACTAAATTTCTTTAGATTTATTTTATTTTCCAAATAGGAACCTGAACAATACATGTCACTTTGTACAGTTAGGATAACTTTTGAAAAGAAGGCTTTTAGCCTGCAGTAGTTGCAATACATGAAACCTAGCTTCGTAGAGTGAAGAAGGATAATTAAAGCAAAGATAAATCCATAGCTGGACTTCAGACAGCATCAATCTTCATCTTAGTCAAGAGTGTAGCCACTGATCAGAAATTATTGAATCCTTCTGAGTTATTCTTCATGGGAATCTGAATGTAGCATTAATAAATAAACTAGGGGAGAATGTAGCATTAATAAATAAACTAAATAAATAAATAGCAGTGTTCCAATATTAGAGGGACTCCAGAAAGACAAGGGGGGGGCAAACTATTTTCCAAAGCACCAAAAGGCAAGACAAGAAATGAAGGAAATTAACTAAAAAGAAATTTAGTAGTTGTTGAACACCATTTTCAGAAGAAGTGCCCCATCACTGGAGGCTGGATAACCATTTGTCTGAAATGATACAGGATCTCCTGCTTGAGCAGGGGGTTAGACTAAAAGACCTCCAAGGTCCCTTTCATGTTCTATATTCTACGTTCTATATTCTAAATGTTAGTCTGTTCAGATCCCTTCATGTTTAGCATTAGAAAAAACAAGAGGCAGTTCTCCTTACAGCCCAATACTTATATCTGAGAAATGGAGGGATTGCTGTTCAGGTAAAAGTTTATATATCTCTAAAGCCCATCTACATTTGGGAAGTGATCAACTCCTGTTTCATTTAGCTGCTATAGCTTTTAACAAGCAAAATTATGAACATTTTGCTTGTTAAAATGAACATTTTTTTATGCCAGAAGAAACTCACCTAGCTGTGATAATTTTCTTCCCCAAAGTATTACTTGAGCACTGGCATTGAATTACATTTCTTTTCCAGCCTGGTATCTCTGATAAGGGGCCAAGTGGTGACTACAGATGGAACCCCACTTGTTGGAGTCAATGTGTCATTTGTCAAGTATCCAAAATATGGCTACACCATCACTCGCCAGGATGGCACGTAAGTTGATTCACTTCATTCACGAACTATTTTGTATAGTAATAACTGTGCAGATTAACAGATGGTGCTATCTAGTGAAACCATGTGGTATCATGCATAGAATTCCTACTAGGGCAAAGGGCTACCAAGAAAGCAGAAAGTAATTTTTCACATGGTGTTTTGAAGACTAGCTGAAAGTAAATTTGAAAGGATTGACTTCTGAAAATAATGTGATAGCAGTTGGACTTCTTCTCACAGAAGCTGTATTATACCTATAAAAACATTTGTGGACTACAGTAGTATCCAGCTGAGGCCCAGAAACATTTAATTTTGAGATTCAAGGCAGGCTAACAATCATTTTTTTGGGAGGGGGGGGTGAAGAGACTCATAAAACAGTGCAATTTCTTAATTTCCCAATTGTCCCATTCCTTTCTAAAAATCAGCTCTATTTAGAGTTTCTTGAGGCAAAACATATTAAAAGGGTGTAATTGAATAAACTTAGACAATTCCCTGCCGTGTCCTGTTTCTCTGTTCATCATTCAATTTGAAAAGCACATAGACTTAGCTCCAACAAAAATACTGTGTCATACTTTATCTAATTAATTGGATGTAGAAGTAAAATGATATATTTACATGAAATAATGCATTGCAGCTATTTGCTGCAGTACATGTGAATTGTAGTCTATAAAAGTCATTGGAGTACTGATCCATAACAGGGCCATTGTTGGGGGCTGGGCTCACTGCTTCAACGCTGAGCTTTCAAACATCTTAGCAATAATGGGGATTCAGGGCTTTTGTGTGATTCATTATAAATTTACTAATATTGTTTGCTCAAAGCTGTCATTCAATTTTGCCACATGGCATGGAGGCATTTGTGATGGTTTTAATGGCTGCTTATAGCAGTTCTATGTTGGAAACCACACATCATACAGTGCTTTATGATATATCATGACCACATTTGCATTAATAACAGATCTTGGTTCACAGCAGAGGTCTTAATCGCAAACTTCCCTGAGTCAAGAGAATGAGCATGTTAACTTTTTTATGTATGCTTGGAGGAAAAAGATATTGTGTTACAGATGATACCAGCTCTAAATCTCCTGCGATCAGGAAGACTAGAATTAAAGAGAGGGCCCTGAGCCATATCACTTAACAAATTAATTTAATATAGTTCAAGAAAGTACCCAAGAGAAACAAAAACCTTGTTGCACTTTTGGAAACTAATGAGCTATATGCATTTTTTTCTACTTCTCCCTAGAGAGCAAGACATGATTTGTGGTACTGCTTTGTTGTTTGTTTGTTTGTTTTAGGAACTGGACAGAATAAGCCATAATGTGGTTTCTTTTGATTTGGCTTTGCCTGCCTCTGAACTCTTAGAATGTTTGTAGTTTTGGAGCCCTTGCTTATATTATGGCATGTGTTGTAAAGTTAGATGGTGATGTTTGTTTGTTCAATAAACAGTGATTAAGCAAATCATAGTTAAGCATAATACGTTGACCTTGATGTTATCTTTTACTTTAGGTGCAGTAAGTACTGAAAAGGGTTAAGATCAAAAATGTCAGATATGGGGCAAGGCTTGCATTGTGACAGCTCTTTAGTCATTTTGCTCTTTTTGTTCCAGCCCCACCTAGTTGCTGTAAGGGCTCAGTTTTCTCACACATGTTTTCATTCCTAAAATCACAATATTGATGGCTTTGTTAGAAACAAATACCTACTATTTTAAATTTTTAGACAGAAACATTTATCCAGTTCTGGAACTAATTCAGCACAAAGAATAATGTGTCTATTTTGAAATTTTAAGATTTTTCTTCCCTTTGCCATAAACTTGTATGTAAAGATAGTTCTACTGCTACTGGGTTTAAATCACAACAGTTTTAGCTAATTTCATATCTGATATTGGTTTGTTAGTCCTATGCTTTGTAGCATTTGAAATCTATGTTTGACTAATAATTTGAACCATTACAAACTAGTTAATTTTCACAATTGTGAAAGGAATGTGGGGATTCATTTTTTAGAATACTAATCTATCCTGCTGTATATCAGGCTACATTGATTAGATAGATAGATAGATAGATAGATAGATAGATAGATAGATAGATAGATAGATAGATAGATAGATAGACAGACCCTTTTCCTACCTTTAACTTATAAGATTCTTGCACCCCATTTTAGAAAAAGCAGATCTGATTTCTTTAATAAGTATATTAATCACTTCTGAGTACATTTTTACCATTCTAACATACTATTTGTAGGGTGACTTAAAAGGACTTTTGGAAGCTAATCTGAATTGCAGTAGCACAATTGTTTTATAGGATGCACAATACAATCACACTCCAGAATACGTACGCAGATTGTAGTGATTACCAACTGTTTTTGAGTTTAGTAGAATTGCTATACAGTACTTAGGGAGGGGGAATTTGTGGGCTTTCAATTAACTCTAGCCAAAAGACACTCTGTGAGAAATATTGAAATTGGAGTCAGAAACATTTTGTGAGTCATAGATGGTCCATCTTTGATATAAACTTTTAAATAATTTGGCAACAGAATATCTGAATGGCTTCACATTTTGTTTTTGTTCTGTTGGATCTTTACATTTGAGATCCACTGATTTTATTTTTTTCTGCTTTGTTGTTATGATTTTGGGGACTTGGGTATAGCAAATTCTGTCCTACTAAAGTTTTGAATCAATGCAGTAGAATGTAATCTAAGAAATTGTATAATAAACTGTATTGGGTGTGGTCCTCTTTCTAGTTTTATTGATTAGTTTGGGTCTTTGTTCTAGAATTATTCATGATGTCAACTTTTTTTAGATTTGATTTGATTGCAAATGGAGGAGGATCTCTAACTCTTCATTTTGAACGAGCCCCATTCATGAGTCAAGAAAGGACAGTGTGGCTACCATGGAATAGCTTCTATGCAATGGATACCCTCACTATGAAAACTGAAGAGAACTCTATTCCCAGCTGTGACTTAAGTGGTTTTATCAGACCCGATCCTGTTATAATTTCATCACCACTTTCCACCTTTTTCAGTGATGCCCCTGGTCGAAATTCAATTGTTCCAGAGACCCAGGTATCAAACATAGATACTAAAAAAGAAAAAAAGTTACAATAAGTTCATTATCATTATTTTCTAATAACAGCCCTATAACAATTACCGTAAATGCCGGCGTACAAGGCAACCCGGCGTATAAGACGACCCCCGTCTTTATAGCCGGTCCGCATTCCTAGAATGTCGTCTTATACACCGGAAACTACCAGTATTTCCGGCGTATAAGACGACTCGGCATATAAGACGACCCCCGTCTTTGGCGCCGATTTCAGCGCTCGCGGAAGTCACCTTATACGCCGGCATTTACGGGTATATTGATTTAATTCACATTTTATAATACCAGTTATTTTGAATATTTATGTTATCCTTTTCTTCATAAATATAAAACAGATGCAGATATATGCATTCAGAGATAAAGGCAGAACATATTGGTATATGACTATGATGTGTTTGGCAATATTCATTAATATTTATCTTGGGTATATTCTTTGTCACAAACACCTACACAAATTCAGTTGCATTTGTCCATTCTTTGAACTTGGAAAATTCTGGGAGAAATGCTTGCTTAAACATTTTTCATGAATATTACATTTATGTGCTGAATTGGGAACCGAGCTTTTTAAAATCCAAGCCTTGCGCACATTAATAAAGCAACAAAAGTATTATCCACAAATTTCAGAGAGTCTCAAAGCATTTTAGTAGAATATATGTCTTTGACTTGTACCTATTGTTCATGACAAATCCTGAATCTGTAGCATCAAATTCCTAATTTAGCACTTGATTCTTCTAGATACAAATGTAGAAATTAATCATCAGAAATGTCCCTGTGTAAAAGAACAAACCTATTTAATGGTGATGGATGTATTGTGCTAAGCTTTTCTTGTTCATTTTGGGTACCAGATTCTTCTGAAAACCTTATCCAGTTTTCTCTCTAGATTATAAAATCCCATTGAACAGCTCAAGCTAGGCATAAGGCCAGCAGGCAAGTTGACTCTTGCCACAATCACATAGAAAAAGAGTTGATTCTAGAATTTAAAGAGCAGATACACAAGGTGCTGAACCCTCCTCCCCCAAATAGCTTTGCCTCCCTAGGCACCTTCTCCTCAGCCAAGATGCAGTACTAGAAGGAAACTTCTAGGAGAGCTATGGAGAAGAGCTATGGGAAGAGGTAAGGAGTAGCATGGGGAGAGTTCAGTTCCTCTCGCCTACATGTCTCTTTTAATCTAAACAAAAACCTTATACATATCTCATCTCCATTCTTACTCTGCATGAAGTTGTCACAGATTCAAGTTTGAGCAAGCATCCTCTTTGGCATGTTTGCAAAAACATAATACATGAAGCTAAGGCATACCCAGGTGATAAGGGGGCGTTCCATCTTCTTCATTGCTACTGTTATTCTGCTTTTCCCAACCACTCACCCCCTTAGGCATCCTGGCTACTTTAAGATGACTGTCAGTGGTAGTTGTAACTTCATAGCATTACAGCTTCATGGGGCCTTCTTGCATAAAACTAGCAATCACATCTGTGATTCTTATTGATGCTTTTGCCAATGGTGTGGATTTTAAAAGAAACAATAACAGTGCCCAAATATGACTAATCCAGAAGTCCTATCCTAAGTCTTACCATTGCAGGAAGGCAAGCTAAAATTTCCTAGCGTATTTACTTTAACCTACAAGTACAACCCATGAGCTGAACCAAATAAATCTCTTCCATACCACATTCATTTAATATGAACTCTCTTTCCTTATTTAGGTTCTTCATGAAGAAATTGAGATTCCAGGTGCCAACATAAAGCTCTGCTATCTGAGTTCCCGTACTGCTGGATACAGATCCTTGCTTAAAATCACCATGACACAATCTCTTGTGCCTCTGAACTTAATTAAAGTTCATCTCATGGTAGCAGTGGAAGGGCATCTTTTCCAAAAGTCATTCCAAGCATCTCCCAATTTGGCATATACTTTCATTTGGGATAAAACAGATGCCTATGGCCAGAAAGTTTACGGGCTCTCGGATGCTGTAGGTATGATCACTAGATTCAAATCATGTAACTTTTAAGTGGTGGCTTTCAACAACTGCTCTTAAGTTAAAGAAAAATCTGTGATCTGCACTGACAATAGAAAATACCTATAGACAGCTTCCATTATTCCATAGCAGTTTTTCCAACTATAATTTATTTTGTTTATTGATTAGACAGTATTTATAACTTTCCCAATTACAAAGTAAAATGGGCATTATACAAACAACATTTTTTAAAAAAACAATGTTACAGTAAAAATACTCTAATCAAAATACATGTGATAGATGCCCTCAGTCAAAATAACTAGTATTGAAGGCTTATTGAAATAATACCTGTATTACTTGTTTATAATATCTAATAGATATTGCATGTAACATTCTATCTGGGAGTTCCTAATATAACACTTATGGGCACCACTGTGCCTGCTATTATTTTGCTTTATAAACACTAATCCTCCTGTTATACCTGACTGTGTGTGTGTGTGTGTGTGTGCGCGCGCGCGTGTGTGTGTGTGCTTCCTTCAATCATGTATGTTTCTCAGAGATTGTCTATAGGTCACCCAACTGGCTTTGTGCCTAAGAGAGGACTAGAACTCATGATCTCTTGGTTTTTAGGTTGATAACCAGAGAGAGACAAAGACAGACAGACAGAAACAAAGAAACAGAAAGAGAAAAAAAAGGGGGGTGAGAAATAGAAAACGAGAACACTACAAAAAAGGAAGATTATATTTTCAACTTCATTTCACTGGAATTTTCTCTGGGGCACAAATTGGTTCCCCAAGCTGTCATAAAAATGATGGTTGAAGAAATAATTGATCGGGGGCAAAAATCTATTCATTTATTTAACCTATTGGGGGGGTAAGAAGAATTGAAAGAATGATATGATGCATCTGTTAGAGAAATTATTCTGATTGGTTAAGTTACTTATCACAATCATTCTGTGAACTGAAATACTTCCCATGACAGATTTTTTTTTAAAAAAAATTGCCTATGACATGTTTCCATAATTCATAATGGGTCTCTAGTCCAGTAGGGCTGTGGACTCCTATTACATCAATATTAAGTAGGGAACACAATACCTTTTTTATTGATATCCACAAGAAAAGTACACAAGTTTGTATGTGTTTGGACAGAAGGCAGTGAGATGCTAGGAGAATTGAAAAAGGGGCAGGAGTATGTTTCTGCAATGCTTTGCTCCTGCATTTTTAGTTTCTAATTGAGTCTAGCAAGACAAGGTATCATCACAACACTTTTATACAAAATAGAAATTTGAATAATGTACCAGAGCCATGGGTGAAGTTGGCCATGAACATATTGCCATTGTGAGTGTGACTTCTGGAATAAACTCAAACATTCACTAGCACTCCCAGTGAATTTTTTCCCAGTATTTTATTAACATTACTGACAAATATTACATATTAGGGGCAAAGACTGTAAATAATCAATTATTTAGGCATTAAAAGCCTGATTTACAGAGTTTCCCCAAGCTTTTCAAAGAGGACAAGAATAATCATTCAAATGACATTTTGATATAATTGATCATTTCTCACAGAGAACTCAGATCATCATTTATGTTTTCTGTGGGGTAAAAGATAAGGGAGTTTTATCAGTCTTCCATCTTAACTGAATTTATGAAGTGGTTGTCTATATCTTTAAGAGCTATTTGAGGAACTTGAGAATTCTTTAGGAAATGATCAAGGCAACTCTTCAGTCCTGTTGCAAACTTTTAACTGCAGTCTCAGAGAAAGTATCACAGTGCTTGCATACTGTATGTATGTACAAGATGACAAGAAGAGATCCTCAATGCAGATAAGTCAGATAGGATGTGATGCCTTACAACTTCAAGATCAGATGCAGAGGTGCTCTTCAGTCACTTCACCAACACAGCCCTATCTACATCTATGTTTTCAAGCCAAACCCTGGCTTGTGTTAAACAGATTTTGTTATTAATTGGGCATCTAGGACATAGTTTGTTGGTGACTCACATATCTATGCCAGATATGGCGTATGGGCTTATCCCACTTCTTCTGGAATAGCTATTGAGAAAGCTATTGAATTTTATTGGAATACAAGTGATCTTCCTAAATGACACATTGCACTCAGATCTCTTCTAGTCTTCTTTTTGATCCACTCCCTATCCTAACTAACTGATGAAGTATATTTCTAGGCAGCCAGATTCATAAAATGTATATATGGCTTTTTATTTATTTAATGTATACACTGCCTTAATCCAATTGGATGGTAGGTGGTTTATATAGGCGTAATAAAATGTAGTATCATTACTAGAAAAACATTAGAGTAACACAAAACCTAATTCCTATATCAGTAGGTCTTGTCCAAAATCATTCTGGATGTCTCTTTGGAAAAAACAGTTCTTTAACATCTTTCCAGATGGTCAAAGGAATAGTGACCATCTTTGCCTTGGAAGATATCCTGTTCCATAGAAAGGAAGTCCCTACAAAGAACACCCATCCACTCCCACCCACCCCCATCAGGTCACTCCTACTGCATTTCCTGGTAGGCTGGGACCTTAAGCAAAAGTTCTCCAGCTGTCTGGTTTGGGCAGAAATTACCAGGAAAAGATCTAAGCCATTAAAGGTCTTGAAGGTGCTAAACAACACTTGAATTGCATTTGAAAATATACTGGTAGTCTAACAAAGTAAGATTAGAATTGAATGTTAAACATGCAAGTTGCTGCATTTTGGAACAGTAGAGTAATCTTCAAGATCAGCCTCATGTGGAATGAATGACAGTCATAGAATTGAGAAAACATAAGAACATGAGCTCTTATTGAGCAAAAGTTTATCCTGTTCTGGAATAAAAAAATTGAGAGTGCTTTCCCAGGAACAGCCTTCTCTTGCTCCTCTGGCAGGACACCCAGACTCCAAGCCTAACCCTTTCTGGGGAAGCACAATCTCATCACAAATTACATAGGATATAATATTAGAATGAGTAGGTTTCTGAATTAGCAACTATTTAACTTGCTAGAGTTAGAAATGCAAGTAGGTATCATCAGTATATTGATGGTATCTTACTATGGAACAGCAGATGCCATTTCTGGAAGAAGCTGGAATGTGACTCCATATCCTTATCTAGTTATACTTATTTCTTGTTTTCCAACAGCATTGTTTGAGGTGTTCCTTCACCTACTTGATTTTCTAAAAATTTTCAGAAAATCAAATTGCTCATTGGGATCAGTGGACAGGGAAAGGCCATTCAGAAGCAATCCTGTTATAGTTGAACAATAACAGAGTTGAAGTTTGGAAGTCTTCTAGCCAAACACCTGCCCAAACAGGAAACCCTTACCATTTCAGACAAGTTATTGTCCAATCTCTTCTTAAAAGCCTCCAGTGTTGGAGCACCCACAACTTCGGGAGGCAAGTCATTCCATAGATTAACTGTTCTAATTGTCAGGACATTTTTCCTTAGTTCTAGGTTGAATTCCAGAGGCCAATGAGACATTTAACATAAGTTCTCCAGATTCCTATGTCAATTTTCAAATATGGGAAGCTACTAGATCTGTCAGATATCAGGATAGGCATCTTACTTGGACTATCCTACTTTGGAGGTTAGGGATCCAGTTAACCCTATCATCACTAGAAAGTTATTTGTACATGGCAAAAACAAATCACTTTTAGATGTCTGCCGGGACCAGATCATATGTCCTCTGCTCTGAAATAAAGCAGATCTACCATGTGGCCAACAAAGTGGTTTGTCTCAAGAAAAAAATTCAGATTGTTATGACAGCCATGACAATTATTTTGCACTAACAATACAGGTAAATCTATAATCATCTTTGCAAGAGAGAGATGCTGCCATGTAGGGTTGGACAGTACAATAACACCCCCCAAGCTTCCCCCCTAGCTTGTTCTTCGGACATAATTTCACAAATATGGCCTCATATCTGGCCATCTGTGGAACAGAGTTCTTCACAATGGCCAGGCGCTTCTGATACATAACTGCCACAGTACTTCCCCTATCTTGGCATCAGCACTGAAGAAAGTGACAAAAACCCGTTTGATAAATTTCAGTGAGAGAAAATCCCCCTCTTCCAGCCAGATCTCTGAGACTACATTCATGGGAAACAAATCTTGAATTCAGAAGTATCAGGCCCGAGTATGACTTGCTTATCAGTCTAGTTGTCTAGTTCTTGATATGGGGACAACTTTGCAATATTTCTTCCTCTGGACCATCTCACCTGCCATATTTCCTCCTTCCTATCATTATTATCATTCTGCCTCCATGTCCATCCCCTTATCTACCTAGCCCACAACTCCTAATCATTCCTATTGCCACATAACAAGTTGCCTACCAAGGGTTTTCCCCTTCACTTGTCCAGTCCCCTATAGATCTCCTTAGCAGGTCAGATGGTGGTAAGGTACCCTCTCCTGTCTTTTCATTCCAGGGATGAACATTTTTCTAACATTCACTCAAGTAAACAGTAGTTCTATTTATTTTTTCTTTTCTCTTTCATTGCTCTGTTTGTTTTCCCACTATCTCTGCTATTACCATATAAAGGAAAACAGCTCCACTGGCCCATTTTAAATAGAGTCAGTTTCATTAGGCCTCCTACACTGGCAAAAACCATGCTATCTGATATAATGGCTATCTCCTCCACCCTGATATATCTTATAGCTTCTGCTCCACTTTCTATTCCTCTTCCATTCATTCTGATTTTAACTGTGGTTTTTTATTTCTTTATTGACTTTTCCTTGATCTCCTTCTCTGTCCACCTAGTGGTTAAGAAGAGACTAGACAATCACTTGTCTGAGATGGTATAGGTTCTCCTGCTTGAGCAGGGGGCTGGACTAGAAGACCTCCATGGTCCCTTCCAGTTCTATTCTATTATATTCTATTCAAAAGCTGTTCCAGCCATTTTACCAGTATACTTTTATCCCCTCTGCTCCTTAGAGGCCTGGCTGAGCAATTTCCTGGCAATAAATCTTACCAACCCTCTAGGTCCTCTTTGTCTTTGGACACAGTGTTATTAACCCCCTGAGCTCTAACTTGCCCAGTCTTCCAGTCTGTCATACTGACCACGTCACTTAGCTGGAAGTGAAGATGAATCTGGAACTTTCTGTTGCTAATTCAATACTTTACTCACAGTAACTCCCAATATGTGTCATGCCTGTTGGACATTGCCTGTTGGTTTCTGCAATATGTAATTATATGTGAAAACTTTATGGGAAATAGTAAACATTACAGTGAATAATAAATAGGCTGGTTTCAAACTGAAACAAGAAAGCCATGCATTTGGTAAGAACAATAATCTATAATTTAATATTTTCCAAGATGTCCATCTGATAACTCTGTGGATAATGGGGTATCAGGTTAATGCATTATTTAACATATTTCCAGAGTTTTATTCTGTATTTTTTCCCATGAACACAAAAGTACAGTATTGAATTTAGATATGTATTTTCAGTGCTAGAAGCAGCCAGCTAATTAAAAATAGAATCTGGGCTGTCATCATCAGTTCCCTCCTTCCTTTATTAAATCAATCATTTCCTGCAACTTTAAAACTCTGTTCAGCTCTTCAGAGTATACGCCAAGTTAAATTTCAGGGTCAAATGAAGTCAAATATCTAAGTTTAATAATGTAGAAAAAAATAAAATACCTTGGGAACTGTACTTCATAGTAGATGGCAACTCATTCACATAACAATGGTTATTAATATAAAATATGTCTATATATATTTCAGTGTCTGTGGGCTTCGAGTATGAGACCTGTCCCAGTCTGATTTTATGGGAAAAAAGGACTGCTCTACTGCAAGGTTTTGAACTTGACCCTTCAAATCTAGGTGGTTGGTCATTGGATAAGCATCATATTCTTAATATAAAAAGTGGTAAGCTTATTGATATTCATTTGTGGGGTTTTTGGTAGGGAATCTCTTGCCCTAAAGATGTTGATGAATAATTCTCGGAAGCTTAGTCAATATGACTGATGTTGCAGGATACAGAGAATTGTAGCTTAGCAAAATCTGGAAGAACAGTTTTCCCATCCCTGTAGGTTCCATTCTCATAGGTGTGCTTGGAATAATAAGAAATGCTTGTGCTAACATCTTATGGATGCTAAACAATAAGAAGACCCTGTAGGGCCAATATTTAAAACATGTTTTAATATTTAAAATATATGAAGAAAATTATGCCTTTAGTGTTATTCTGAAAAGCATTGTTTGTGTTGAGATATTAGCTGCATGCACATAGCTTACTTAATCGTACAATACAATTCCTTTTGTGGATTTTTTACAATGCATGAACTGTTAGTGAACCATGTGGATTGAGCCTGTGAAACCGGCTAAACCTCAAAAATGAAACAAAACTAAGAACTAACTAAGGTTAGCATGTTATGTGAATGTAGTTGCTAGGTATTTGCTGGTCTAATTAACTGTGTTAAGTCAACATAGCTATTGCATTAAGCCAGGGATGGGCACTTGCAGCCCTTGTATCTTTTTCCAGTGACAACTGACCAGAAATCTGTGTCAGCTTTAAGTTTGAGGTGGGAAACAAACAATGACTAGAAATCCATACAAACAAGAATATATGGGAAGGACTCTCTTGACTTTTGTTTTATTCATTCATTCAATATGATTTTGTGTTTAGGAATGTGCTAAGGATATGCATACAATATAAGTATGGAGAATCTCAATTAACAGAATAACGGTCCAAAATGAAAATTTTTGTGTGTCTGTTAATTAACTCACATACAGATGTATACGTTGTAACAGTGAAACCAGTTGAGAAAAGGATATTTGAAAGAAGTTGGTTTTTATGTATCATTGAAATTTCCTCAGCAGAGGGTATATTTATATATCAGACTTAGATTTTAAAGAATGTTTTGATGTATTCTTGTAAATCATCAACACCCTGCAAGGTTCACCCACAGACAGCAAATAAATCTTTAAATAAATGAATGAATAAAATTATTATTTTTCTTTAAATTACATTATTTGACTTTCACAGTTTATTTCACATATCCAATTTTTTGTTCAACTTATAAAACACATTAAACTTTAACAAAAAAATCAGCTGACTGAAATTTGACTGTCACCTTTCCATAAAAAATTCAAACTAACTTGCAATGAAATTTTACTATTTAAATTGCCAGTGTCAAGTATGAAACACATTTTAAAGTAATTCATTATTTAATGTCTGCTTGGCATATTCTCTGACTTCCTCTTGAATTTTTTTCTCTCAACTCATTCACTTAAAAGAACAAAGAAGCTGATCAGTTCCTAGGGCTTAAATATGTTCACCACACCTGGTCTGGGAAAAAGAAGGAGAAAAATTCCCAACAATTATACCCTTGCCAAACATTCAAAGTTGATTTTAGCATCTCAGAGTGATAATGAGTGGGTTTTCAGGGTTGAATTCATTAAAAACCTCATGCTATTCCAAATGGTGCATATCTTAATAGGAAATTAGAATGGGAAAGATCTAAGGAAAATCTATTAAATTGTTTATTTTATTGTGAGCATTACTGATTTCAATAAAGAACATGTCTCTTTTTCACTGTGTTAGTCAAAGAGTTACCATATACAGGAAATGAATTAGATATTACATAGTTTATATTAGTCCCAAGACATAGTGCTCCCAAAGTCTCAGACTTCAATGCTATACTTCCTGCCAGCATTGTCTCTGTCAAATCTGGATGGTATTAAGTTGGTGAAGGATAAGGTGACTTGTTAAAGTTAGCAAAATGAAAACATTGGCTAGCAGAAATTTATAAGCTATGTCCTTACAATCTGAACCATGTAATAAAACTCTGAAGACAGATAAATTCCAATCACAGGATTTGGCAACCAAAACATCCCATGAATAAAAATAAAGTATAGTGTGCTTTTTTGCATGTTGTTAGGTATTCTACACAAAGGTAGTGGAGAGAATCAGTTTTTAACTCAACAACCAGCAGTAATTACCAGCATTATGGGAAATGGTCGTCGTCGAAGTATCTCCTGCCCAAGTTGCAATGGACTTGCAGAAGGAAACAAACTTCTTGCTCCTGTAGCACTTGCGGTGGGAATTGATGGGAGCCTGTTTGTTGGGGATTTCAACTACATTCGACGCATCTTTCCCTCAAGGAACGTCACCAGCATTTTGGAGTTAAGGTAATGCCACTGCTAAAAGCACCACTATAAAAGCTTTCTTAAGTGATTTTCTTTATAGCTTTCTAGACTGTTGTTGCTTGTAGCCCTCAGCACAATCCACTGTTCACAACTGATAGGTGAACATGAGTGATGGATCAAAACTGGCATAAAGTTGCATTTCCCCCCCCCTTCCTTTGAAGATTATAATGGGAATTCAAGCAGTCCATGAATTGTGAAATTCACCATTAAAGAATCAGAATGGGCAGTGACGGTTAAGCATTATTATAAAAGAATCTAGGTGGAAGTTAATTTTTTGTTTTGTTTTTAAAAAGGGAATGAAGAAGAGAAAATGGGCATAACAGCAATAGGAGGAAGGAATTAAATTAGGAGAGGAGAAAAGTAAATTAGAAAGCAAAAGACTGTTAAATCAGTTAAAATGGTCAGGAAAGAGAAAAGAAACAGGTCAGAACTGGAAAGCAGGAAATTGGCAGTGGGAATGATAAATAAGAAGAGGAATGCAAAAGAATATTGTAGGAGAAAAGGAAGGGAAAGGACAAAAGGAGAAGGGTGAATGAAAGTTATGTATGAATGGAACGGTAATAAAACAAAGCAAGAGAATAAAAAATAACAAATGTTAGGATTCTGCTAAAATAGTGAACATATTTAGTCCAGCATTGTATATCCATATTGGCCAATTGAATGGCTTTGGAAATCAATCAGTAGAATATGAAGGCTGTAGCTCATTCTTGTTTCTATTCCCAAGTAAGTCCTGAACCTCTCATTATTCAGCATCAATGGTTAATCCTGGGTTGCAGCATGAGAATAGGAGAAAAAACAATGCTCACATATTATGTCCATAATTTCACATATCTTTATTACACAATCTTTTTTAAGTTCAAAGGCCAAAACATTTAACATTTTTCCTTAAAGTGGAGTTGTTCTAACCCTGAGACATTTTGATTCTCTTTTGTGTCTCTTTTTGATTCAACATTATGGATTTTGAGATGCAGTAAACTGAATTATGCACAGTAGTGCAAGTGTTCTTCAGCTGTGTATTTGCATTTATTTTTATGGCACGGTTGTGCAATTCATAGTACTCCTATACCCCTATACTCCTTAGAGTGGGTAGAGCTAAAATTTTGAATTCATTTTTTCCCTTTTTATATTTTGGTCAGAGCTTTAAAGACAAAATGGTTACCTTAAATCTTCATATCTTAAACTGATCCACAATAAAGAAAGGAGGATCTGAAAATGTTAGTCTTCCATACTCTGGTATCATCATATTTTGATAGCCCTCATTTTCAAAGCAGTTTCACATTGAGGTGACACTTTCATTAAATCAAATTAAATCTTCTGATTATACTTGTGATATTGGGATAGTTCTACTTCAGTGGCATGATATTATAATTGCTTTTGTTGACCCATATTTAGCTTTTTTAGTGAAAGCTGTAATCTCTCTCCTGATTTCTAGATAATTTATGAATGTGGGATAGAATGCAATTTTTCTTTCATGTTGTTATTTCTTATATACTGCTCTACTATTTCTAACTTGCAACTTCAAACTGAAATCATAGTCTCCATGTAGATAAAACTGCTCAGATTATACATATCATTGAATCCATTGTCCTAAAACATACAAAGTGCTGAAAACCAGAGCCACATGTAATATTATTTTTTGCTAATTCTAATATATTAATAATTGTTTGTTTAAAGGCAGAAATCTTTTTCTTGATTATACAAAACAAGAGGCAAACTTTTATCCACTGGTTTCCTTAAGTGATTTCATTAGAACTTTTATACAGTATTGTCTAGCATTGATTAGGTCCATGGCAACTGGACACTGTGGAATTCTGATTGAATTCAGTATAATGTAGTGTCAGGTGTTTGTTGCCTTCTCAAGAGGCCTATAAGTCTTAGTTTTGCATTAATGGAAATGAAACAAAGAATGGATCCCATATAAACAAATATAACTAGAGGTGTTCAGGAACATGAGATAGGTTAGAATAACTCAGAAGTGAAAGTATTTTAACAAAGGTGGAACTGTCAGAACTAAACCTGCTTTAGAGTTCTTGGTGTTCTCTGAACGTGCAGACATTTCATTACCCAAGAAGGCAACATGATTAGTGCAAGTTACCTGCCTGTTTATTTGCAATAACTTGCCCTGCCAGTTTTGGCAGGGATGAGATTTCCTATTTAAATCCACTTTGTTTTGATTTTAGAGTTACACAAAGCATTTTTTCTAATACTCAATCATACTGAATAGTACCAGTTTTACAGCTATGCCAAAACTGGGGAGGAGAAGATTTGATAATATTTAATGGATGGAGTGGAAGAAAGAAAAGAGTACTTGATTTAATAATGAGCAAACCATATTACAGCTATAGATCATTTTTTCTTCTCTTGAGATACTATGTCACTAAATTCTCTGTATCGCATTATAGGCTGATCTAATGTACTGAATGATTTCTTTTACTGAAAAAAAAATACATAATTTTGTGGACAAGTATGGCCATCATATGCAAAAATAGGCATTACTCATTTTAATCATCCTTCCTTTCTGCACAAAATCACATTCTGCCTAAACATTTATCACAGATGTTCTCCATTATATGAACTAATATTGTTGCAAATTTCTATGCATTCTAAATAAATACAAAAACAGGACACTTAAAATAATACTGATAAGATAAGAAATAGCAAAGTGTTCCAAATCCATGCAAAAATATAAGTGAAATTATAACTTAATCTAGTTTATCTGTAAATAAAAGATATTCTTGTAATGTGCATCATTTTCTCAACTCTTCATCTAGACCAAGCATTCGGAATGACATAATCTGAAACTCACCAGGGCACCAAATTGAATTACATTCCTGCTATAGGTTTGAATTGAATTATCTGTGCCAAATTGAGATGGAGCTATTTCCTTTTAATTTTCCATATATGACAGTTTTGAGAAAATAAAAGGATAAGCGAAAGAGAAAGATTTTGACATGTGACATTTACAAATGCAAAATATATTTATAGGAAAAGTTAACAGATAGTAGTCTTATAAATGGCTCTCAGTTCTACTAGTTAAATGGGACATCCATGTTCAGAGAGAAAGTGTTGCAAGCTCACTGTGAGTTTCTGGGAGAAGACTGGAGGAACTTGGTAGTTGATCAATGTGAGAAACTAGAGGTTAAATGAGAATTACCTTCAATTAGGAACCAATGAATGATTCATTCAAATTATGTTTCAGCACAAGACATGACTTAGCTTCCAAAATTTGTGAAATATCACAAAAAGCAGATGATACCCAGTATAGCTACACATACTGGCTTTAAAGCTGAAGGACCCAACACATTGTAGAAGAAAGTTAATTTATTCAGGAAAGTTGTATTAATGCTGGTCTTTCGTATCTGTAAATTTATATTTGTTGATTATTCAACTGGGATTGGTTAAAAGAAAAGAAAGACCATGTTTATGACCTAAAATATGTTAGTGGGGTAATATTTATCCTAGACCCCTTTGTGAATGCCTAGATTGTATCCATAATTTTGTTAATTGTAAACTAATTAGAGCTGTAGAATAATAAATTTATTTCTAGGAATCATAATAGCTTATGTGGGATCCAGCAAATCTCCTTCTAGTCCAAACCTGGCCCTTTTATGACTTTTCAACTCCCAGAATTTCTCAGCCAGGCCCGCTGGCTGAGGAATTCTGGGAGTTGAAGTCCACAAGTCATAAAGGGACCAAGTTTGAAGACCCCTGTTCGAGTCTATGTACTTAGGCACTAGACTAGGAAAAATTATGGAAAGAACATGCTTTGGTTTCAGCATAGCATTTAGGAGATCTCTCAGAATATTTTGGTTGGCGGAATTGTAAAAGGTGGATTGAGTGTTTTTCCTTTTACATGAATCAGCAGTCTGTTAAGCAGGCATACGCAATGAATGTCTGCGTTAGCATGGAAAGATACTTCTCTGCCCCCAGGAACCTGTAATAGACCTAGTCCTGGATTAGGGACAAAAACATTGCAAATAAAATAAAGCTAGAAATTGTAGGCTGCAACACAGAAGGTAGGAGGAAAATTTAAAACAATCTCTAAACTATGCCTAAATTTGGTTAAATTCAGTTGAAATAAATATAGTCAAGATGGGAGAGACAGGTTTGGGACTATAGATATAAAAATTACGTTCATCTTAACAAACTGAATAAGAAATGGGAAGGAATCTTTGCCTACTTTGCAAGAGTGGTTTCTTAAAGTTTCTTACCTGGCAGAAATGGCAAAGATTTCGGCTTTTTTGAAGGATCAATCGCAGGAGAAGTATTTTGCGGTATGGAAAAAATGGATAGATTTTATACACTATAAGTTGGATATTAAAAAGTACTATTTAGTTTTTCAATAACTTATATTTAAAATTTAAAATATCTTATAGATTTTATTTCCTTTTTTTATTTTTATTTTTTATTCTTATTATATTTTTTTTATATTTTTTTGTCTTTTCTTTATTCTTTTTTCTTTTAAGTATTATTTTTTGGGTATTTATGTTTTATATATATATATATATATTATTGTTAATTATCTTATAGTTTGTTTAATTAATGTATTTAATATTTAGATTTATTCATGGTTTATATTTCTTTTTTTTAAGATTATTTCAAGAAATTTTAATTAAGCCTATGTTCAGCTCTGGGAAGGTCGGGGGAGGGAATGGGAGGGTTGGGGAGGTTTGGGGGTGGGTTGCTTTGTTTTTTGTAAAATTTTAAAAAATTCAATTAAAAAAAAAAAGAAATGGCAATCAGCTCCAAGAAAAAATGGAGCAACCTTAGGTTGCAGTAAAGGGAGCCCAGTGTTTAGTAATAATCCTGTATTCAATATTAGTCTAATCACCTTTAGAATACTGCACCCAATTTCATCTACTGCATTGTAAACTAAGAAGAGTATGAGGAAGGGACAGAATGGACTATTGTATTTTTACAATAAAAGTCTTAAGGGTCCGTCCCAGCAGATACAGAGACAGCAACACTTTCTGTATGGCTTCATGCCTGAATAAGTCAAGATTAACATTGGGAACAGGTTTCTTTTTGCCATCTTGTAGAATAAGACAATATGTAATGTTTGCTACATGGTCTCTTCTTCAGCTAACTGTTCTCTCTTTCTTCCCTCCCTCCCCCCTTGTTTCTTTTCTGTTTTCTTTCTGTAAAGAAATAAAGAATTTAAACATAGGTAAGCCAAGTTTGCAATCCTATTATCATTTGCTATAGCTTGCTTGCTCCATTTTGTTTGCTTTTTGTGTTGTGCTTTTTTGTATAATGTTCTGTTTTTAATGTATCAGATGTAGCAATATTAGTGTTCTAATTTTATGTTAGAAATATGGTAAGCAGTAGTAGTTATACAAATGCAGTAAAAAAGCAACCAAAGAATTAGTGGAATGAAAATATAACGAACTCCATGTAAACTTCAATATGACCATTTTCTCTGTAGTGTCTAATTCGTTTAAATGGTTGAGGAAAACTGTAGGAGTGGTTCTTGTAAATGCTGAAAAGGATTTAGAAAACCACTAATGGACTAGAAATGGGTCAAAAACTCATTTCCAATCCATTAAAGGATTTTTTTCCCCCAGATTTGTTCTCCCATTCCATCTCACCCTTTAACTCAATATTATTAGGTTACTTTGAACAGTTTATATCCAATCACCAAATTCATTAGTTATTTTGAAGTGATTTTAAATTCCTTTGGAAAGGGTTTCATTCCTTTTGCTGTTCACTTTTTACATGCACAGTTTTGCTCACCTGCCCTACATCTTTGGACATTGTCCTAGAAGCATGTGAAAAACCATAAAACACAATCAGGCATTTACTTGCTGGTAACTTTTGCAATTCCTAGATAAATTTTTGCAAAATGTTTTAATATTTGAATAATTAAGGCATAACATAAAAACATAAAATCCCATAGATCCAGTTTGACCAAGCTAGATATATTGATACCGCAAATAAAGTTTCATTCTGGATATATTATAAGTCTCTTGTTGTAACTGCTAAACTCAAATGTATTGTCCTTACTCTAACACAAATTAGCATTTGTGAAAGTGAGCTGCTGAAATAAAAATGGAAGATTCTAAGTTAAATGTTACTTGTGCCAGTATACAAGACAGTTGTTGCCCCAATTAAATTCACCTGTGTTACTAATAAATTCACTTAGTGTCACACAATACTAGGAATCTTACATTATCATAGTCAATTTAGGGTACTCGCGTTGTCAAAAAAAGTCAAGGCAGTGCAATTAAAGCTCTGCCTGTTTTAATGTGTATCTCTCACACACACAATGCAGAATGCACATTGAAAATAGACAGAGCTTTGATTGCATTATTGTAGGTGTCGTCTTGAACATTTCTTTTAATGACAAAATCAGCAAAAATGGCTTTTTTTTTTGCATTTTTCCAACTTTATTCACAAGGGTATCATCCAATCTGAGTATCATCAAATCCCAGTTTGCAACCATGCCTAATGTAATTGTCCAGAACATCTTTTATTGTGGAGCTGGCTTTATTTATCTCACTCTGCTCCCTCAAGAAATCTACTTAACAAGAAATAACTTAATTTTCTGTCTTTGTTCTGCTGTCTTTTAAAAACTCTCTTGCTTTTAAAGGAGTTTGCCCTGTGTCACCTAGGGCTGGCATCTGCAGAGATCTTATTTAAAATACTCATTCCATCTGCCTGTTAGCTGAGGGATGTTTGTGCAGGAGTATCTCCATTTAGTCCAGTTGTCTATTTGAATAGCTGAAGCTGACATTTCTAAATTTGCAGGTGGTTCACTTGTTCAACACCTTGAACACCTGTCAAAATAGATTTATTAGAAAAAGCCTCTAATATCTCAAGACACTCAATGACCCTATGAAATAAGGCAGAAAGATTTCAGCAAAACAATAGCTTAGCTTTGTGCCAGATCTGAGGGACTTTATTACCATATAGAGAATTAACACTGCAGTATTTTAGGATTGATTTGTTATGAAGGCAAAAAAGAAAAGATTTGCCACAATGTACACTGTTGTGTGGTTGGCCGAAATGTATGAGTTTATAGGATAGCTGCAGATTACAGAATGCTAATCTTACAAGAGAACAGGAAAGAGGCAGTCATGCTTTCAGAAACCTTAGAAACTAATTAGTCCGTACAATGCCTTCTAGAGGATGAAAATATTATGAAAGCCTTCTCTGCAGTAATGCTGTGCCTATAAAAAAGAATATTTGCAGATCAGAGTTCAAATGAGGGGTCCTTGGTGCTCTCTCAGCTTGGCTGTTTTTTTGCAGAGGTTTATGATGTTACCAAACTAGGTAACGTCATCAGCTAACGCTGCTGCTGCTGCTGCAAGAAAACAACTAAGCTCAGAAAGCACCAAGAACCCCATAATGCTTTACCTCCTTGAATCTTGGGGATTGCAATACCAGTGCTGAAGTTGATCCCAATATTATGAGATATAAGGGACACATAGAAAGAAAACCAAGGCATTTGATATCAAATTGTCTATTTTCCTTACATTTTAATTACTGAATAGATATCTTGTGCTTTGTGAACCATTGTAAGATCACTATATCATCCACTGAACAACCCAAAAAGTAGCTAGGACTGTTCTATACATTCCTTATTCAACACAGAGGCATTCTTACTCTTTTAATGAGCCCCCTGCTCTTTATACACATTGAATGACACTAAGGCGGAGATACAATCTAAACCAAGGTTCTCCAGATCATAAGTTCAAATTACCTACCTTGAAATAATTATAAAGTGGGAAGTATTAATGAACATATACCATGCTCATTTCTGTTGTAATGAAGAAGAAAAACTATTTATAATGCTGGACTAAAGCTTTTATCTTGAAGGCTGTAGGCAAAACCCACCCAAATGAACTGACTGAAGAACAAGTAGGAGTGTAAGCTGCAAACCTAGACATGTGCATCTGGCTGTGGCAGCTACACATTTACCTGTAGGCCTTACCTGCAAGGCAGGCAACATTCAAAAATCTACAAGATCATACATTATCATGACAGGAATGTGCAGAGATTGTCCATGTGCTAACATACCTTCTCAAGTACAGGTAGTCCTCAACTTATAACAGCAATTGGAACTAGGATTTCCATTGCTAAGCAATGCAATCATAAAACATAACCACATCCCTTAACAAGGGCCATCCCTACATTGCTGATTGCCATTGTTAACTAATCCCTTGGTGATTAGGTGAAGCAGCATCCTACAGGCTTCCCATAACCAAAGTCCATGAGGAAGCCAACAGGAAGTCACAAGTCTCAGGCCAACAAGCAGGTCAATAGCTGCTACTGGGTGAAGGCAAAGGATGCAGGATAGAGTGTTAGTGGGTGCAAAGACGTGCACCAGAGGCATTGTGAGGGTCAGGGAAAGGCAGGAAGGGATGCAAAAGGTTCATGACAGGCATGACATGGGTTGATAAAGGGGTACTAAAGAGTGTGCAAAAAATGTGGTACAGGTTGGTGTTGTGAGGAGATGTGCAGGAGGCATGGCATAGTTCAGGAAGTGTGCAGAAGGGGTGCATGGGGGGGTGTGAGTGGTTGGCACAGCATGAAATCAAAGGGGCTAAGGAATATTATGCAGGTAGGGGAAATTTACCCCAATGACTTGTTATCTTCCCTTCAGGACAACAAAAGTTGCAAAAGGTGATCATGTGATCATGGGGCATTGCAACTGGTCATAAGTGCAAACCAATTGCCAAACACCCAAATTGTGGTCACATGACAGTTGGGGGGGGAGTTCTAGGATGGCCAGAACTCCAAGGATCAATCATTTGTTTGTTGTTATTGTAACTTCAAATGGTTGCTGAACAAATGAGCATAGGTCAAGGACTACCTGTACTATATCTCTCTGGAGACACCATCAAAGGCTGTCAGCCAAATATGAATATGCAGCTGATTTTAGCAATTTTCCTAAGCCATAAGTTTGAGCTGCTTTGTTTCAAACAAGCAGTAATGAAGATAAAACACAGTAGAAATTATTTCACTATGCATTTTTATATTGTGAGAAAATTGTTTTCTGGCAATCAGTAATAATAGCAAAGCCATTCCCACACACTTTGAATGCATGTTGCTCCTTTTCTCAAAGGGAAATGTGAAGCACTTCAAAGCTTAGGCTTTGAACAGGAAACGTTCGAAGAGAGAACCTGTTTAGAACATCTTGATTTTTTTTAATAACAAAGCCAATTTTGCCCTACTTCAGCTTTAACCTTGAAAGTAACTAATCTTATGACATTTGTTACTATTTTGGAATACTAAATGTAGATGTTATACTTCTAATAATCCCAGGCTGTCCAACACACTATAAAAACTCTTTCTAAAAAAGCTCTTTTTATTAAGAGGGAAGAATGTGTGTAATTAAAAATTATGAGCTTACTTACCTTTTATAGAGCATCAGAGCAGGTTGGAATATTCTCTATTATTTGGCAATGCAGGAAGATGGGATAAAGATTTTACAAGCCAGCACAGATGCTGTATTTTTTTTTTTAAAAAAAACCTAAATACGCCTCCTGTCAAAAGCAATTTAAAATTCGAGTCTCATATATTTTGCATTTGTGGTTACATTATTTCTCAAAGCATTGTTCCAAAACAAAATGTTTATGCTTTGTATAATAAATGGATTCTCATGGATGGAAAAAAGGAAATCCATAAATGGAAATTCATGAGAATCATATATGTTTCCATTGCCCTTGTTAGTGAGATGTAAATCAGTCTATTCTAGTTTTGGAGATGTGGGGGAAATAGAATGATGTAATGCTCAAAGAAAGATTGATTAAAAACCAAGGTAGATTTGTCTTGTAATTGACAGGAACTTGCTAGTGAGCTAAGCTGTTAAGAACTGAATCTAACATTTACACTCCAAAATTACCTCAGAAGTAAATTTCACTGAGTTCATATTATTCTGATATTGGTGTACTCAGTCTCATATTGGTGTAAACAGGACTACAGAAATAATTTAAGATAAAAAAACACATGCCATCAACATTCACCGAAGTAAAATAAAGCTAGGGGGGGTTACATAAAATCCCCCGCCAGCTTTATTTATTTACCACTTTTCCATCTGCCCCTCATCCAAAGAATTCAAAGTGATAGGTAAAGAATGACATTATTGTCCTTCAGATTTGCACAATCACAGTCCTGCAATTGGAGAGGTTGTGAGGAGGAAATTTCTTCAGGCTGTCATGTCAGTTTAGAGCAGTGGTTTTTCTCACACCCAAACCTAAACTCTACCTGTTCTAGCCAAAGTGAAAGGAAGTAGGAATTGGGGCTGCCAAACCTCATGGTATACTATGAAACCAGTACAAGTAGAGAGCTAGCAGATGCTTTGACACAGCATGCCAAGCTCTTGTAAGACTTACCATGTTGTGTGAAGCCAGTTAATTGGGTTGGTGTATTGTGTGAATCCCGAAATGGGAACTAGGTTAGGCATGTTATACGAGGGCAGGGTGTCTATGAGATTGCTTTTAGACGGAAGGATGGCAAATTCATGCTCCTGGGCTGAAACGGATTAATAATGATCTCTCTGTACACCAGACTTTCTGAAGCTATCATTTTTTTCTCTCTCTCTTTCTCCTCAAGTAACAATCCTGCCCACAAGTACTATCTAGCTGTGGATCCTGTTTCGGGCTCTCTTTATGTTTCGGATACCAACAGTCGTCGTATTTACAAAGTCAAGAGCCTTACTGGTGCAAAAGACCTGGCTGGTAATTCGGAAGTGGTTGCAGGGACAGGAGAGCAGTGCCTGCCTTTTGATGAGGCCAGATGTGGTGATGGAGGGAAAGCAATAGATGCAACATTAATGAGCCCTCGAGGTAAGGGGCATCACCTGCTGTTGTGTAGCAAATGGCTGATTTGGGTAGCATAATCCAAAAATAAAACATTTACTTTGAGATATTGTTTATTGGCCCTAGGATTACAGTTTAAGACTCTGGCTATTCAGCCCTTGGAATTAATGAAAACACTAGAAGAACTGTAAAGAAATACTAAATAAAATAAATTGCTACGTAAAGGCTATGCATGAATTCTACCTTCCAAATTGAATGAATAAATAATTCTAACTTATTATATTGAAAATACCGTTATGGTAAGCTTTCCTTAATTGTTCAAACTAAATTTTGTTCCTAGTTCCAAAGATATAAGTTATTACCTTGGCTGTTGTAGGCCAGGAACCTTTTTGGATCATTGAGCATATTGGTAGTTTTAAAAACATATTTTGGATGCTCTCACAAAACAATCATTTACCCGAAAGCAAACTTAGCAAAGGTTGATTCCCATACTCTCTGTCACTTCTTACCCCTTCTCTTTATCCTCCCCCAACTTCAGACAGGTAACCATATTTCCAAACAAAATGCTGAGCTGCATACACCTACCATGTTTATTTTTTAAGACTACCCATAGGGTTAACCAAAGTGTAGAAGCATTCTTGGAAATAAAAGTAATGCTGGAAATGTGTGTTTTTCTTTGCAGAATGTCCTCTTTCCATGTAATTATTTTTAATAAAGAAAAAAGAGATCAAAGCAATAGATAAAATTGGGTGGCACAGGGAGCTTGGTGAACACTGAGGAAGATAAAAAGTCTCAGATTCTAGGCCACATTACTGTTTGCTTGGAATATCCCTTTCATACAGGGAAGAATGACAAAAAGAAATCTGAAGAAGCTTAGGGTGGCATGGTAGCAAATGGCATAGACCATGGAATTTTCTGAACTTAATATGAAAGCTTTATTCCTAGATTTCCAATTATGTTTTATTTGAATGTAGTGTGTACTTTGGAAAAAAAAGAACGAATAATATTTTTTTAAAATACAATGAAAAACAAAAAAATTAAATTGAATTAGGATTAGAATGGAAATACATTTATAGATATATATACACTATTAAAACAATGATCATCAAGAGAATGCTTTAAGAGAATAAAATTTAATTAATCAACCAAGCTTTCGTCAAAATACATTTGACATTGTCAGGGTTAAAAGACAAGTATAGGGAGTAGACTTATATACCATTATCAAGCGTCCCATTATCAAGCATCTGCTTCTGGCTCTTAGAGCGCATCATAGGCCCCAGCTGTTCAGAATGTAACCCAAGCGTGTCTCCTTTAATACACATTCTTTTGTTCCTAGCTCGCATTCCCTCACACACCACTCGATCGGTAGCTTCGGGATTAAGTGGATTCAGGACTAAGGTCTTCCCCCCTCCCCCATGTGCAGCTCCTCCATCACCCCGCATACGATCGCACCTAGGGGGTGGGGATGGGGGGGTTGGATTGACTCCAGTATCCCCCTGAGTCACAAATTCACTTCGGTCCTGCCCTTTCGTCCCTTGAGGATGCATTACAGATTCTTCTCCCCCCCAAAAGATTTCAAAAGAAATCTTTTGCCTTGTATCAGCTCAAATTAGAGCCATCCACAGGCAGCAAGGCAAAAGATTTCTTTCTCCCATATTTGGGTCGACAGGGTGCATCAAAAAGCACTCAAGGTAATTCCTCCCCCTGTCTCTTCTCTCCCTGACAGAGCTGACAAAGTGAGAAAGAGCCTGTGGCCTAGCGGTTAACACAGCTGCTTAACATGCAGACAGCCCAGGTTCGAATCTCAGAAGGGTATGTCTGGTTGATGAGAACTAAAAAGTTCGAAATAGCTATTCCATTCTCCCTTAATTCTTTGTTAGCAATCCAAATTTTATAATATAAATGATGTCGCAGTTGTGACTGCTGCCTGTGGATGGCTCTAGTTTGAGCTGATACAAGGCAAAAGATTTCTTTCTCCCATATTTGGGTCGACAGATTGCATCAAAAAGCACTCAATAAAATTTTATTCACAATATGCACACACCCAGGAATCATGCTTTATTTTTAGTATTCCTTTTAATATATATATATATAGTGTTAGGGAGTCATTTGTCAATAAGGGCAGGTTTTAGAAACCTGTCCTTATTGACAAACGACTCCCTAACACAAAAAATGACACCAGATCCACACTCACAAAACCACACAGGATGTCACCACCACACATCACGCAAAAAGCAAACCCAAAGCCACACCGATGATGAGGCACGACCACAAACCAGAAGCCAGACCACAGCTGCATCATTAGCCACTTTAAACCCCTCCAATCCATACATGAAGCAAACTGACACACACTATGAAGATGAGGCACGACAACGAACGCGAAGCCAAAAAATAGCAAGGCAGCCCACCATTTTAAACCCCCCTGCAACTCAGACTAACCTGAGCACAACAAAGCCCCCACCCAAACAGAACACTCCCCCAGCCAATCAGAGCACAGCCAACCCCCCAGCCAATCAGAGCACAGCCAACCCCCCAGCCAATCAGAGCACAGCCAAGCCCCTAACCAATCAGAACACACCTCCACCCAATCAGAACACAGCCAAGCTCCCACCCAATCAGTTCATACCCCCACTGGCAGTTAAAAGGAAGAAACAGCTAAGACCACACATTGCTGCTCAAAGCACGAAGCTGAAAACACCAGCCTGAAGATGACGAATGGGACTTCGTCAAAACGTCGCCAAGACACTTCCAATTTTATGCGGGAGAAAACCTGAATAACCAAAGATCTACACACACACACACACACACACACACACACACACATGGTTGATATGTAATGATAGATGATGATATATACCCGTGGTGGCGAACCTATGACATGCGTGCCACAAGTGGCACGCAGAGCCCTCTCTGTAGGCATGTGCACCGTCACCCTAGTCCTAGGCCTTCAGCTGGGTTTTATAAAATCTTTTTGCTTTAGGCCTCCGCCGCCGTGTTCAAAAAAAAAAAGGTTCAATCAATCAGTTTCAACTTCTCGCAGGAAAAAAAAAAGATCTCGCAAAGTTGGAATTGATTGATTGAACTTTTTAGTCCCACCCAGTCTGCCACTATCTTTACAGCCACGCCCACCCAATAGTCCATGGGTGCCCAATAGCACCCGATGATACATAAGTGGGTTTTGGGTTGCAGTTTGCGCACTTGGTCTCTAAAAGGTTTGCCATCACTGATATATACAGTATAATCTAAGTTCTTCAGAAATATTTCAGCAAAAATCTTATTTTTGTTTTTGTTTCACATTGGCAGGTATTGCAGTGGATAAATATGGCCTTATGTACTTTGTTGATGCAACAATGATCAGGAAAGTTGATCAGAATGGTATCATATCAACTCTGCTAGGCTCTAACGACTTAACTGCTGTTCGGCCACTGAGCTGTGATTCCAGCATGGATGTCACCCAGGTAGAATGTTATTTGTTTCTGATAATAAAACAGATGGATAAATGTCTTGCGGTTATCTCCAATATATACCAGAAGTTTTAGCCTGCTGGGGAAAAAAATTATTGCTGATTATACAACATATAATATTTAACATAATTAGCAATACAAAAAAGCCAAGCCTTCTTTGCAGAAGCTTCTATATATCTACAACAGAAAAATAGAACTGTGATACAGTAATGTGGTTTAATTAACTTTGGTTATCCTTTAACTGGAAAGGGGGCAATTAATCTTTTACATAAGCATCCAGAGAGCTGACTGCATGTAGGTTTAATGGATACTGAAAATAATATTGTCTAAGGCAACTGCATACAGCTTTGATTATTGACTAACTCCGTTAAAACTGGCCAATTATTTGCTGTTCTCCACAAACCTTTGTTCATCAAAAGTTTTTAAAGCAATTGTAATGTGTTGTTTATTCTATAGGTGCGACTGGAATGGCCAACTGATCTGGCTGTCAATCCAATGGATAACTCACTGTATGTTTTGGAGAATAATGTCATTTTGCGAATCACTGAGAACCATCAGGTTAGCATTATTGCTGGTCGTCCAATGCACTGTCAGGTTCCTGGGATAGACTACTCTCTTAGTAAACTGGCCATTCATTCTGCTTTGGAGTCAGCCAGTGCCATTGCCATCTCACATGCTGGCATTCTTTACATCAGTGAAACAGATGAGAAAAAAATTAATCGGCTTCGTCAGGTCACCACGAATGGCGAGATTTGTCTTCTGGCTGGGGCAGCTTCAGACTGTGACTGCAAAAATGATGTCAACTGTAATTGCTATGCTGGGGATGATGCTTATGCAACTGATGCCATCTTAAACACCCCGTCCTCCTTAGCAGTAGCACCAGATGGTACAATTTATATAGCAGATCTTGGAAACATACGCATCAGAGCAGTCAGCAAAAATAAACCAATCCTCAACTCTTTCAACCAATATGAAATTGCTTCACCAAGAGAGCAGGAGCTATACATCTTCAACATTGATGGTATCCATCAATATACTCTCAGTCTTGTCACTGGGGAATATCTATATAATTTCACCTATAGTGCTGATAACGATGTGACTGAGTTGGTTGATAATAATGGCAACTCTCTGAAAATTAGGCGGGACACAAATGGAGCTGCACGCCATTTTTTAATGCCTGACAATCAAATTGTGACTCTTGCTGTTAGCACCAACGGTGGTCTCAAAGCAGTGTCAACCCAGACCTTGGAACTTGGATTAATGACATATCATGGAAGCAGTGGTCTCCTGGCAACAAAAAGTGATGAAACGGGATGGACAACCTTTTATGAGTAAGGCTGTTTTTAGACAAACATATAGTGCATATTAATTGTCGGTCTGAGTAATTATATGTCTTCATAAAGAATAAGGTAGTAAGGTTTTTTTTTTCATGCAGGATGGCTCAAATAAGGCAGGTCTGAGTGGTCCCCAAAGGGAACCAGAGCGCTCATTTTTGCAGGCATTCTTTTGTTTGCTCTTATTGTGTTGTTATGGGTTTTCATATAGCTTGAATTGTTTTATGGAAAAATGAAAATCAACAGAATCAAAGAAAGAGCCAAAGAAGGGTAAAACATTAGTAAGAGAACATTCAGTGAATTAACCAGTCCTCTGGTTCAGTCATGGGAAAAAAAAATAATACCATTATATTTCATTTACAGCATTTTTATTTATATTAAGAGTGCATTAATATATGTTTTATAAAAAATAATGCATATAGACCAATTTGATGTAATAGTTAGGGCACAGAATATAAACCAGAAGATTATTAATTCTGGTCCTGCCGTAGGAATGAAAGCCATCTGAGTGAGCTTGAGTCAATCAGTCTTTTTCAACCCAAGTCACTTCTCAGGGTTGTTACTGTGGAGAAATTAGGATGAGGAACAAGTATAGGTATGTTTACTGCCTTGAGTTATTTATAAAAATAATAAAGGTGGGATAACCACAATTTTTTAAAAAGGTACCCCATAGTCTTTACTATGCAACCCAGAGAAAAACAACTTTGAAGTAATTCTGAAAATGGAGCTTGGTAAAAGTGGGTGTAAATTTGAGCACTGAAATGCATAAAGTATTTATTGGTGTCCAGCACTAGTAGGACAAAACTTTGTTAACCTTGTCTGTCAGAGGATATTTATTTGCCCTATTTATACTGCCTAATAGACTGTGGCTACACCCCAGTAATCTTCCTCCCCACAGGGATATCAATATTACAGTTACTTTTGGAATTCAGGTTGCCCTTCAAATGTCAGGATTGTGGGATGATGTTCTATATAAGCAGATAAAGCATTAATAAAATTTACAGATTGCTTGTTTTTGCAAATAGTGAGGAAATCACATCCTAAAATATATATTTTTAAAAAATCTATCTGACATACTATTTCTAGAGTGTCTAAAAATTGCACTTACTTCAGGAATTAAATGAGAATGAAAATGCTTTTCTATATAATTGCAACAGATTAAAGATGAAGTGTGCCTTTTTAAAAATAATAATAATAATAACCTATGCAAGGAAAGCAGGTATTTTTAATTGGCATTCTACAAATTAATTTGCAAAAAGATCATTTCACAGATGGAAATGGATAAAATATTAACATACATATCTATGCTAGTTTTTTATCCCTCACATAGAGCTTGCACTCAAAAATAAAATAACTACTTGTAAGAAAGTGTGCAAACATTATATGCTAAGAATCAGGCTACGCTACTTATTTAACTCTGTTGCTAAAAGTTCAGACCCACTGTCCAAAGTGGAATATTCTTTTAAGAACAGATTTGCTATAGATGAACTATAGTACATTTGCAGGTTAGGAAATTGTCCATTGTGATGGAAAATCAGATCTACTCACAAGGAGCTTGCTGTGTCACGTGAGCCTTTGTACACTTGTTCTTCACAATGTTCCAGTCTGAATCTAATGCTAAAATACTGAATTGGGGAGGGAAGGTCATCAGTTTCTTCTTCCCTCTTCTCCTTGGATATAGCCACAATAAGATTAGAAGCTTCAGATCCTTAGTTTATCATTAGATCAGCTTATAATTACATTTGAACCAAACCAAAACCTATCTAATTTAAATAAGCCAAGATTTTGTTAATCAACCAACATTTTTTTTTTACCTTTGACCAATTTCTTTCAAAAAGTGATGATTTAAACACCAAAATGCAGTGTTTTCTGCCATACGGGAGCAGAAAACAAAGAGAAGTGAGAGGAGAACTGTATAGACTTAGTCTGACAATTCTGATCTTAATTATAGTTGTTTTACATGAGACTAAAACAATCTGTTTACATAACAATTAACTGAGGATCATACATCTAAGGACCTTTCTCCATTGCCGAGTTATCTACCCATACCTGATCGGCAATTATGCTGGTCAGTGACTGAAATAAAGGCTTGATTTGACAACTGGCACAATGCTGTTACCTCCAGCTCTTTAGTTAGACAGCAGCCGAATGACAGCCAAATGAGGGGCCAGAGGCATCAGCCAATAAGCACAGATCCCACCCATTACTGGACACCTGATTTTTCAACCAAATCTTATGAAGCAAAATGCAAGAGATTATGTAAACCTTATGACTGCTCTTGAAAGCAATGCTATTAAAGAAAGAAGCATTGTTTTAATATTAGCACAGCTAAGGATGATAGATGCTCATCTCACTTATGGACCAGAAAAGTTGCTATGATGTTTGTACTGCTTGGTACAAGAAGTGGGTTCAAGTAGGCAGACTTAGGATATGAGAATTATACTTTTCAGACGAAATGGCTGTTGCAAATATGTTCTGTGAATGTATTTTTTCCCCACCCTCAGCCCAAGTCATACTATGCGATGAACTAAAAGAAGTGTTTCTTTCATGTTGACTATTAATGGCTTTGGTTCTTTTTTTTTAATGTATGACTCTCACACCAAACAAATGTAATTTGAGAGCATAAATAATCATATGTCTGGTATGATTGAAAAATAGTATTTTCCAAGGCTCTTCTCATTTTTGTTACTTTGATGAAGTTTGTCACTGGAGCAGTTGAGCAGTGCCATCTGCAGGTCAGTTTGTAAAATGATAGTAAATAGGAGCAGAGCTTCCGTGGCTCTTAACTAATAAAGTTGCAACATATCTTTCAAGAGTAGTAAATGGGTGATGTGGGTAACTTCCCATTAGTCCTGGGTTGCAGGACTGGCTTATGATGTATCTATGACGTTCTTCATCCAATATAGCACAAAGTACTGTTGTTGAACAGCAAAGAAGAAGAAAGAAGAATGCATAGATTATGGTTTTGTTTAGCTTTTGTTTGGATTTTTTTTTTTAGCTTCATTAGTTTAGGCATACAGATGCTCAGTTCCTCAGCTGTCAGATTATTTAATTTAATTTATTTATTTATTATAAAATTTATCTAACCATTTCACCAAAAGTGACTCTGGGCAGCGCCCAACAATAAAACCTCAATAAAGGTAAATAAAGTGATTTTTTTTAATGACCAGCCAAGATTTACAATTAAAATAATAGTTAGGTAGTAGATTCATGCAGAATACTGGTCAATGGTGGTGTGTGGGTGTGTGTATGTGTGTGCATTACTTTTAAAAGACACACAGAATAATCTGCAGAATAAGGTGCCAATGAGAAGAATGGATGGAGTCAGATTTTTTTTTTTTTTTGAAATGTTGAAAAAAGTAAATGTACTTGAGCAAAATTATGCAGGGAAAGAATGGTGTAGAGCCTTTCTTTTTGCTTTGGAACAGAAGCAAACCATATAGTCCTGTTGCATAAATTCTGCCAAGTCCTATGCAATTTTTCATTCTGAAATGACTATTGGCTGATCCCACTAGCGTAAACATAACTCATGAATCTTTACTAAACATTGCAAGTCTCTGAATAAAACATAGACAAGCATAATACACATTAGAAACACCCAAAGCAATAATCGTCACATATTTTAGAAATAAACATAATATACTGACTGTGACTATCCCATATGATTCCCTCCTTTAGTAATATACCTTAATCGTGGCATTTTAATAGCTCTCTCGTGTCTCGTGCTGCTGATTTCTCCCATGCACTCATCAGATCCCTGCTCCATCATACTTAACTGTGCACAATAAATGCTTTACAGCTGTCTCTTGCCTCAATCCATTGGATAATTACCGTATTTTCTGGCGTATAAGACGAATTTTTAAATCATGCAAATCTTCTCCAAAATCGGGGGTTGTCTTATACGCCCAGTCATCTTATACGCCAGAAAATATGGTAAGTCATATTGTCCAGCTTCTGCTGCAGACTAGTCAGGGAACATTTTTCCCAGCTGATGGCAAGAATTTTTTCCCCAGGTTATTTGTACTTCCCATATGATATTCTGCCTGTTGTTTCCTTTTTTGTCTGGACAATTCTCATCCCCATATCTCAAGGAGCTTACACAATCGTATAATTTGCTACTATCTATTATTAGTACCTCATTAATATTTCACTATTTCTCCTCTTTTTCTTTCTTCTTTTCAAAGCTTTATACATACATACAACCCCCAAATTTGCTAAATTAAAAAAGAAATATCAAAAAATATTTATTTCTCCTGACGAGAAGAATTGCTGGTATTTAAGGCCATTCTCTTGCAAAAATAGCAAATACAGTAGAACTACTTGATCTGAAATACAAAAATGTCAATGACCAACAGATGTTAGCAGAGTTGTGCTTTTCTGCGTTGCCTTTTACTATCTAGTGGTCATCTGGAATTTTGGGGTACCAGTTTTAGTCACCCTATTATTTACCTCTGCATTTCAAATAATTGTCATGTGAGCTTATATCTCAAGTCACTTTATTGGCTCCATACATTTCCTATATAACACTAAATCCTAGTGAGGAAAAAGACCAGGGATTATAGAATTGCAGCCTTTGGTTATTATTTAGCGCTCTAATATTGTATCCTTTACAGGGCCTTTGGAGCCGTAGGATGAATCAGTGACCAAGGCCCTTAGGCAGACGAGTGTTCCCCTTCCACCATTTATAGGATATTGACAGCAAAAGGGGGGGGGCATTCTAAAGGCAGCTTTGGATTATATGTTTTGTCAGCATGGTTTTGGTTCAGCCTGCCTGTGAAATAATTGAACCTATTTGCAGGATGGATATACTGTATGAAATATTGAAGGCCTATGTTTAAAAGAAGAAAGGAATGAATGTCTGGTATGGGGAAAATTGCTATATTTATTTTGAGATGTAAAAAGAAGAAATAATAGAAGAATGGGAGATGTGATTACATTCTGTAAATATATCAGAAGGGTTCAATAATAATTTTCCAGGGATGATTATTTGAAAAAAAAAAAAAGAAATTCCCAAAGGTATACTAGCTCCAGTAAATCATCTTTTTGATCATACATCCAATTTTCTTTGGTTTGTGAACTTAACAGTATATTCTTAAAATTGTGTAATTTTTTGATATTAAAGATTTTATTCCAATTATTTGTCTTTGATTAATATATTTGTTTCATAATCTGTTTACTTTTTTTTAACTCCAGATAGTGCATGTATTATTTAGCTCAAATTCAGCCATTAATATGAGATTTCTTTTCTTCTTCTTTTTTTTAGTTATGACCATGAAGGACGCCTTACCAATGTAACTCGCCCTACTGGTGTAGTCACCAGCCTTCATCGTGAAATGGAAAAGTCTATTACTATAGATATTGAAAACTCCAACCGTGATGATGATGTCACAGTAATTACCAATCTCTCCTCTGTAGAGGCATCCTACACAGTTGTTCAAGGTACAGAGATACACTTCCCAAAGACTTTACACAGTTTGTATGAGTAACAATAAGAGAAATATAACCAACAGCAGAAGAGAATTTGCCCAATAGCCAGTGAGCAAATGTTTAAGTACCCCTTGGCCTGCTTAAAAACTTGATATTTCCAACTTTTATTTAATATTAATTCAAAGGTCATCATTATTTCTTGGTTCAGAAGATTTCCCTTCATTCCTGCCACCTTTTTCAGGAGAGCATGGCAATATGTGTTCTTTTCAGTATAAATGTAGTTGTCCTTCTTTACCAGCTAAAGCCAAATACAAGCAAAGTAAGCAAGCAAATAAAAATATGATTCTATTTCACATCATTTCTTTCCTATGAAGAACTGGCAGTCTCATGGACTTTTTCCAGAGGCTATAAATGCAACCATTTTTTTTTCTTTTTCTATATATGTTTAATGCGCAGCAAGTTTTGCAGCTATAGAATGAAGGCACATATTTATTTATAAGTTACTTTGTCCATGTCCAAGGAATAAGGTTTCTCCTATGCTCATTGTCAGAAATTGATAAATCAAATTCATAGGAATTGTTGTTCATTTGGGGCCCTTCCTCATGAAGTGATCTTTGAAGGTCTCTGATCTTAATAGCAGAGAAATAGCTTACAATATGATCCATGATATTTAATTGCAGCAGTAACAGTAGTGGAATTAACCTCTAGCTTCTATGGGGAAACCATTTTAATTGTTTTATTTTTGGGCAATTTCAAATACTAAATAACTTAAGAATCATGGCAGTGATTAAAGGATTACAAAACCAACAGAACCAATTTTATTTTTCATATTGTCAGGTTCTAGTTTCACCAAGTGAAAGAGGAGAAAGGGGTGAAGTGTGTCCTAGAAATGTAACCTTCACTGTCCATTCCAGCTGAAGCATCTACTGTATTTCCACATAAGGCCAACGCCCAATTTTATTGTTGATTACATGCTTGACATTTATTCCATTTCAATCACTAAGGCCAATATGAGTTACTCGAGCCAATTATCCATATGCTTATTAGCATCTCCATTTAAATAATATTCCCTAATATTTGAAATACAGAATCCTGGTTTTTTTCCAGTATCTCAATTGTCTTATTTCTTTGAAGGGGAGATTGCAGTTTCATCCTCTATTCACCTTTAATCTTAATAATTTACTTGCCTATTATTTGTTAGCTCTGCTGACAAAATTATTCCAGCTAAGACCGATCGTTGAGGAAATAGTCCACTTTTTCATTACAATTTATCAATATCCTGATGATATCCTAAAAGAACTGGGTGACACAGTGTTGATCAGTATAACTAAATGGGAAATATATTCTGTTCATTTCCATTGCTAAATTACTTTGTGAAATTCCACATGTCCATGCGGGTCCTGGCTGACATCTCTTGTTTGACAAATCAACATATCACTACTATATGACAAATGATAGACTCTTTTTATGTTGCACCTGTATGCTTGGCTTCGCTTGACTGCTTTCCTGTCTAAAACAAATCTCATATAGATTATCTTCCTTTCAACAACAAATGCCTTTTCAGCATTTAATTTAAAATTCTCTGGAGACTAAATGTACATAATGTGTCTGAAATTCATTACAGATTTCTGAATATTCTTGGCATGAGAATAAACAATAACATCATCATTTGATCATCAGTCAAAACATCTTTTGATAGAAATGGACTTTTTCTTCTTCTAAAAATCCTATCGTTTTTTGTACCCAAACAAAAAATTATTTAGGACAGAAGAATTAGGGGTCTTAAAATGAAATCAAAATTACTGTACATTAAAGTTCTTTTGAAGGAGGCTTGCACAAGTTGCCAAAATTTGAAAAAGCATTGCATGGGGAAAGTATGCTCTAATACAATTGCCACACATTATGCATTGCTTTCTTTCTCATAATTAGAGATCTGTGACAATATTTGACCTTTAACCTTCCAAATGCAGAAATCTCTAGTATTTTGTAATCAAATAAGCTTCTTGCCCCATGTCAGTGTTTCTTCAGGTTACATTTCTGTCTGTGATTCTAGAAAAACATAAAGTCTCCAGCCTGATTTTAACAGCTATCAAAAGATTTGTGATCTCACGGATTACTTGCCTGGTCTGTAGGCATCATCTTGTTTTCCCCATGTCCTATTTCTATTCAAGTTCTACTTGTAACATGATACAAAATAGAAACTCGTTACTTCCAGTATAGAATTTCTTGATTATCTTTGAAATAATGCCTTTTTTTACTATATCACTACCTAGAGTTATATATACTTTTTCTAAACCAATCATCACATTTTTTTCCATATGGGGAAACATCTGAAGTCGGTTGAAGATATCCATTGACATTTTTCATTGTTTAATAAAAATATTTCACCTATTCAAGCTTTATGTCTCTGCATCAATACAAACAAATCATATCAATTGTCCACTCAGTGTACTCAATTTACAGGTGAAATTCTTGATTGTATATGCTGTGCACCTTGTCTAGTTCTGACTTAAATAGAATAGAATAATAACTTTATTGTCATTTTAAATGTACACTAATCAGCATACATTTAAATGAGATTCCGTTGCATACAGCTCTCAAGGGGTAACCACCTCCAATATATACTGCATAAACATGACAAAAAAATAAATAAATAAAATAAATTATGCATATACCCACATACACACACATGTGTGTGTCCCAGAGAAACAATACAATCTACTTCGGATATAAAGAAAGTCAGTTGTACAAGTGATTGAGTGAGGTTCCTGAAACACTTTTCAATCAATTTATTTAGTAGATATTAAATCATTAGGAAACTACCTGTTATGTCAGCCAAGGTGCATGCCTGTAAAATAAATGATTTCAAGACAATTATTATGATTTTGTAGAAAGGTAATTGCTTAGTTATTTACACATTTATAGCCCATCACACATACGGACTTGTTGCAGTTTTCACAATATGAAAAGTTTGTTAGAACATACACAGTATCCTGAACCTAAAAAAAAGAATCATCTTAGCAACAGTCACAAGGACAAAACCCATCTAATACTCTCAGAACCTAAAGAAGTGGTTCATAATTGGGCTTTTACACATTATTGTATTATTCCATTTTTTACTTTCTAGAATCCTTTCTTTTATCATCATATGTATGTATACAAACTCAGGAAACCAAAGCACATTTTCTGCAATAAAAAAGAATGGGATTCCCCCTTCTTTAAGCAACAACTCACATTTTCAAAGAATAGTTTTCTCACATCTATATTTCTCTATCTGTCTCATTCCATTGTTATTGTATAAATTCTTGCTAAATCAGGTCCATCCACTATGCACACCAAAAAATCAGATATTTATTATGTAAACTGGCACAATTCTCCATCCCAGAGCATGAATATTAAATATCACTCCTTGGAAGATTTATATGGCTTTGTGAAAAAAATTAAGCAATTCTTCTCAACCAGAAGATTTTCAACAAGGAAATCCTATGCTCCCCACTCCATAACCTCAGTATACTGAATCCTGAACTACATTTGTTATGTACATATTTAAAGGTTCTATTATCCCTTTGCAAATTTACTTACCTGTTTGCATCTTCAGTTACAATCTTTGTAATTCCCTTATTGATTTGTTTTGAACTGTTTCCTTAAAATTGTTAGAAAATTGTTATTTCCTGTGATAGTTGCTCAACAGTCCTGAAGATGTATGACTACAAAACCAATTACACCCAAAGCTGCATGTATTTGCATTATTTATCATTTAAGGCAGCCTTTTAATTATGATTAATTCAGTTACAATAGAAGGACTGAAAACGATGTAATCTGAGCACATGCTGCCAAGATGAGGCAGAATAAAAGGTTGTGGGTTTTTTTATATAAAAAGAAAATCTTATTAGACCTGTTGAGCCAAAATGATGAGAATTTAAATTCATTATATGAAGTTAACAAATTAAGAAGGATAAATAGTTGGTGCTATTATAAAATGCATCAAAGGACCCTATTTGCTTTCTTTAGAGCAATCTGTAATTATAGGGAGCTGATTTCATCCAATTTGCTACTGTTAGTAAAGTTTTCTATCTGCAAAGTCTGCATGCAAAGTTTGATGCTGTCTTCAGTAAAACTATACTTCAAGACTGTTAGCCTGGCAATTTTTCATATATGTGCTTTTACAAAGATCGGAAAAAGGATGTCTAAATAAAAGAACACTAGAGTTGTTTGTGGTCAGACAACTCCTTCTAAAGGTGTCTTTTATTTTCCATTGCTTTTTTTATTGTAGTTGTGTAGGGTATTCTGTTTTCTGGAATCTCTATTCTTAAAAATTCCCATGACATGGTTGGTACAGACGTAGAAACCATGTGACATAGATAATAACAAAACAATCACTTGTATTCTTGTTTCTTCTCTGTATTAACTCTTGCCTAGGCACATTAAAGAGCCCATTTTCTGGCAATATGTTTGCTCAAGAGACATTTGCCAAGAGAACCATCTTAGTCGTTCTGTTTGGAGGTAATTAAATTTCTCAACTTAAGAAGACAAATTTAAATGTAATCACTGACAAAGCTCCTCAAATAAGATAATGGAAACCTTAAAGAAATTATCCAATGCTGCCTATGCAGTGTGACACTGTTAACTAAACTAGAATGAAAAGTATTTTGTGGATGATTGTTTTAAAATTTAAAATAGTGCCACTAAAAATAAATATTGTCATGGGACAATAACCTCCTCACAAACAGGGACTATTTTCCAGGGTTATGATTTTTTTATTTCTCTCTAGCAGATGATTAATTAGATAGATTTTTTTATTATTACAAGATGATAGTGGTTCTTTGCTGGCAGCTGCTCACTCTGCTGTCTACTTATCTTGCGGGAGAATTTCCTTTTTACCATTCTGAAAACTAGATCAGCCAGTCAAGAATATAACGATCACAAATATCAAGTTTTATTTTTGCAACTTCTGCCAGTCAATAAAAAGCAAGATGTCAGGCTGGCTAGTAATGTTTCTTTAAGGCAGAATGAAAAGTGACACTCATACAAAAGATTGACTTTGGCAGCTCATTCTGTGTGAGCATTATGCCTTAAGTACTGAAACCTAATCTATAAGTCAGCTATATATCTGTTAAGGGAGCACTGAAGGCAGTATAGAAAGAATAGAGACAAAACTGTCTTTTCTCTTTAAAAAAAGCTGTAGCTACTTCTTTTGATATTTTTGGGTTGAATAGATATCTTGCTGACCCAATACTTCAATTAAATCACTTGCCACCAACTTTTTCTCAAATTACATATGTATTCACAATTTTGCAAAATAATAATTATAATAATCAATTGAAATGTAATTTACCATTAAAGAGCAAACAGAAAATATAATTCTAATAACCTGATATGCCTTCAGGCTTCAAATATTTCATTGTATTTCTCGCTACATAAATCAATAATATTGCAAATATCTGCCTTACCTAAACACAAATAGTAATTGTAGGAATATGTCATTTGACAGCTATAGAAAGATCATGAAAACCTTGCTAGTTAGGTAAAACATTTATTTGTACGATTTACAGAATATTTCTTTTCTTCCCAATGATTGATCCAGATCAAGTGAGAAACAGCTATCAGCTCTGCAGTAATGGCACCCTGCGAGTGATGTATGCAAATGGGATGAGTATCAGTTTCCACAGTGAGCCACATGTCCTAGCTGGGACTGTGACCCCAGCAATAGGACGATGCAATATTTCACTGCCAATGGAAAACGGCTTAAATTCAATAGAGTGGCGCCTCAGAAAGGAACAAATTAAAGGAAAAGTTACTGTGTTTGGAAGAAAGCTCAGGGTAAGTCCTATAATCAATTTGTTTCTCAAATTATTCTTTTCAAGTACAGGTTACAGCTTTTTCAAAATCTGAAAACATGTCAGATATTATTTGTTCAGAAAACCAGATGACTTCTCTGAGCAGATCCAGGCCTTCCACTACAGAGAATCCATGATCACATGTGGAATTTTGGACCAAATGTATGAAGACAGAACATTCATCCTTCCTGCTTTTACCTTACACATCACCTTGTAAAATCTTCCTTTCTTTCCCATTCATCCTCCTGGGCTATAGTAGTACTGTATAATTGAACCTAGCTAGAAAAGGAAAGCTCCTACCAAGGGGAAAGGATGGGCCAGTGCTCACTGCCCTTTGAGTCATGGGAATGGTTATAAATGAATAACATAAATAATTCTTTAAATGCTGGTGTGGAATCCCTTCATCCCCCAGCATGAGAAAGATACAGTTATGTGTTAAGGAATTCTGAAGAAACAGGCTTATAGAAATGTATATAAAGCACATCTGTACTGTTTTTCAGATATACTGACTTCCAAAATGATTTCACAATTGTGAAATGATACAGTATCAGTAAAAATAAAAACAGTACAACAAAGGACATCTATCAATTAAATCTCTAAAAAAAAGTTGAATTTTAAAAAATGTTTACTCTAAGACTCTATCCTAAAAGACATCCAGACTCCAAGTCAACTTTTGCCCTCATCTGACATTGTTGCTGCCTTCATAGCAGACAGCCAATAAAACTGTTGCATCTTTGGCCAGCTACTATAACAATTCCTATTGGGATGTTCACTGTCTGACTGCTCATTTCACTTTTGCTTACTAGCTAATTACAGTTTGCAGTATGTGGGCTCTTGCTTAATGATTGGAGGTGCATTCCTGAAAGAGCAGTCAAAGAAATCCATGTCACTTGAGTAGTGACATATTGGTTCAATCATGCAGATATTGGTTCAGGATCTATATTGGTATGATGTTATACAATATCGCAATTGTGACCATATGACTTACCTTTGGTTGATCTGAAAAAGATCTGGTTGTGGTATATGATAATGCAATAACCAAGATATAAAGTGGAGGCATGACTTTGAAAGCTGATTGCCAGATTTGATTGTGCATTGACAGAGTTCAGACTTGGAGCAATGAAAATAAAGCAGGAGTCAAATCAGATCGCCAAACTATTTCAGTAATGTTGTAAATAACAAATGGAGAACGGCTCTCACGCAATAAGGTATATATTTATAAGAAATCCAATAATCAGAGATGGAATAAGAATAAAATGTGGCAACAGATCTCTCTGCTACTTACAAATGTAGAATTCAAAGCATCATATATATTGCTTTTCAAATTTTATTGAGTGATGCCCAGTATTATCTTAAAAAAAAAGCAACTGTTCCAGTTTTCCTAAGTTGTTTTTCTAAGAAATATTTGTATACTTTATTCTTAAAATATATTTCAAAGTATACTCCAAAAGCCTTTTTTATTGGCTTGTGTTTACTGGCACACAAGAATGTTGGTGGTAGTAAAAGTCTCATTATTGTCATGTTTGTTTTGGTGTTGGCCGAGTCCAAACTGACTCTGGGTGACATACAATACAAAGAAAATAGGATAAAATTCAGCTAGTCCATGACTTAAAACCACAATTGTGCCCAAAATTTGTGTTGCTAAGTGAGACATTTGTTAAGTGAGTTTTCCCCCTTATATGACCTTTCTGGCCACCTTTGTTAAGTGAATCACTGCAGTTGTTAACTTAGACAACACGGTTGTTAAATGAATCTTCGCTTCCCCATTGACCTGGCTTGTCAGAAGGTCGCAAAAAGGGATCACATAATCGCGGGACACTGCAGCCGTCCTAAATATGAGTCAATTGCCAAGCATGTGAATTTTGATCACGTGACCCTGGGGATGCTGCAACAATTGTAAGTGTGAAAAACAGTTGTAAGTCACTTTTTTCAATGCCATTGTAACTTTGAACGATCACTAAATGAACTGTTGTAAAAGGGGCGTTGTCTTACCTGAACGCCTTTTCTCAGCATGATGATGGAGAATCCACGGATGGGTTGTCTTAATCTATCTGCTCCAATTGGACTAAGTCTGAAATTGGTAACGCCCCCTCTGTGCCAAGTGCACCCCAGTTTTAGACTAAGGCGATACCCAGACTTTAGTCCGACGCGTCTGAACAAATGGGAACCAGGCCAACTGACCTAATGGGAGGGAGTGGATTCTCCATCATCATGCTGAGAAAAGGCGTTCAGGTAAGACAACGCCCCTTTCTCCAGCATGATTGGATGGAGAACCCACGGATGGGACATACCAAAGCCCTGTGTCCCTAGGGTGGGAAATTAGATTGGGCCTGGGTCCCATCCAATGTTAATGCATGTTCTAGTACCTTGCGGCCGAATGAAGCCGTAGAGGATGCGTATACATCCATCCATCCTGTAATGACGGACAAAGGAGGAGGGCGATGCCCATGTTGCTGCCCTACAAACTTCCTCTATGGATGCCTGGGTAGACCAGGCTGCTGTAGTGGCTGCGCCCCTGGTGGAATGGGCCGTGATATGGCTGGGAGCTTGAAGTGACTGAGTCTGGTATGCCAGAGAAATACAAGCTCTAATCCACCTGCCTATAGTGGGCGAGGAAACCTTTTGTCCTAACGACGATGGGTGAAATGACACAAACAGAGCCTCAGTCTTGCGGAAAGATGAGGTTCTCTGTATATAACAATATAAGGCCCTGCGAACATCCAATCTGTTCCACTGAGCCTCTGTGTTATTAGATGGGTTCGGACAGAAGTCCGGCAAAACTATGTCCTGGGACCTATGATATAAGGAGTTAACCTTGGGCACAAAGGAGGGATCTAACCTGAGAGTAACCCTGTCCTTATGGAAAATACACAGGTCCTTTCTTACTGACAGGGCAGCCAGCTCAGAGATCCTTCTGGCTGAAGTTATAGCAACCAGAAATGCTACCTTCATTGATAAATGTTTGAGCAAACAAGTGTCAATAGGCTCAAAGGGTGGTGAGACGAGAGCCTGTAGAACCTGATGAAGGTCCCAGGAGGGATATCTATGTACCGTTGGTGGTCTGGCATTGTTAGCTCCCTTTAGGAAGGAGCGTATCATAGGGTGTTGTGTTAAGGGCTCCTTGCCACAGGAAATAACCGTGGCAAGTGCTGCTACCTGTCTACGGATGGTACTTGTGGAAAGACCTTTGTCCAGACCATCCATCAGGAACTCCAGGATAACTGGCACTGCCGCCTGTAAGGGTTCAATATTGTGCGCTAAACACCAATTACAGAAGCTCTTCCATGTGGCATCGTATATTCTATTCGTCGAGGGTCGCCTGGATTGCTGGATCATGGCTATGACCCTTGACGAATATGAGTCTAGGCCTAAGGCCTGCCTCTCAAGTGCCAGACGGTTAACTGGAGCCATTGAGGGTCTGGATGATGTAACTCCCCCTGAATGAGGGAGATCCGATTGGCTGGAATCCTCCATGGAGCCGATGCGGAGAGCTCCATCAGGTCGGCGAACCAAGGTTGTCTCGGCCAATGTGGGGCTACCAGGAGAACCTCTGCTCGTTCGCGAAGGATCTTCCTGATCGTGGCCGGCAGGAGAGGTAGTGGAGGAAAGGCATAGAGCAGTTCCCTGGGCCAGGGACTGCGGAGTGCATCTGTTCCTTCCGCTGATGGGGACGGGAACCTGGAAAGGAATCTGGGAAGCTGTGAGTTGGCTGGGGAGGCAAACAGATCTAGGGTTGGGGAACCAAACCTGTCCACGATCTCTCTGAAGATCTCCGGATTCAGCTGCCATTCGGAATGGTCCACGGTGGCTCTGCTCAGTGAGTCCGCCTGTTGGTTGGCCACTCCGGATATGTGCTCCGCCCTGATGGAGGCAAGATTCAGTTCCGCCCAAGACCCCAGCAATCTGGCCTCTTGCATGAGAGGCTTGGACCTCGTTCCCCCCTGTCTGTTGATATGGGCCTTGGCTGTGATGTTGTCGGTTAAGACCAGGACGTGCTGGCCCTGTACTAAGCTGCTGAATCTCTTTAGGGCCATGTGTATGGCTCTTAGTTCCAGCCAGTTTATATTGTTCTTTAGATCCTGCCTGGACCACTGACCCTGGGCCCAGTGTGTGTGGAGGTGTGCCCCCCACCCAAATAGGCTTGCGTCTGTGGTGATGGTGATCCTGTCTGGTTCTTTGAATTCTGCTCCCCGTGACAGTGCTGGAGAGTCCCACCAACGAAGGGAGTTCAACACCGCCTGTGGAACTCGGACCTTCTGGTGGGATGTGCTGGTATGAAGTCTCTGAAATGGAAGGAGAAGCCACTGTAATTCCCTGGCATGGAGACGTGCCCATGGCACAATTTGCACGCAGGACACCATCTTCCCTAGTAGCTGTGAAAGGGATGCCAATGTGACTACTCTGTCCCTTCGGATCCGACGTACAAGAGTCTGGATAGAGTTCCGTCGGTCCTGAGATAGGTATACCGTGCAGTTGTCTGTGTCTATAACTGCCCCCAAATGGAGGAGCCGAGTTGTTGGTACGGTATGACTTTTCTGGAAGTTCACAGAAAAACCGTGCTCCTGCAAAACCTTGATGGCTAGGGCGAGGTCTGCTTGGGCACCTTGCCATGATGATGACTGAATTAGAATGTCATCTAAATAACATTGAATCCTGATGGGAATTAGTCTAAGGTGGGCTGCGATCACTGCCAGTACCTTTGTAAATACTCTCGGTGCAGATGAGAGGCCAAATGGAAGGGCTCTGTACTGGTAATGGCGTCGGGCATAACTAAATCTGAGGAATTTGCGGTGTCCAGGAAAAATGGGAATGTGCAAATATGCCTCAGTCAGGTCTATGGAGGTAAGAAAGTCACCTTGCCTGACGCTAGCCAGGATTGATTGAAGTGATTGCATCTTAAATTTCTTATACCTCAGGTAGAGGTTTAGACCTTTTAAGTTCAAGATCGCCCTCCAGCCCCCTGAAGCCTTGGAAATGACGAAGAGGTCTGAGTAAAACCCTCGCCCTTCTTGTTCTTTTGGAACTGGTTCAATTGCTTGTATTTGCAATAAATGAGCTATTGCTTCTGACATAAGTTCAGCTCTGGCCCTGTTCGTTGAAATAGGAGAAGAGCGGAACCTGTCGGGTGGATGGGAATCAAACTCTAATCGTAGGCCTTGGGAGACGGTGTCTAACACCCATGCATCCGTAGTAGTGGCCGCCCAAATGTTGGAATAGAGGGCCAGCCGGCCTCCTATGGGAGGTGAGGCTGCAGACTCACTTGCCTCGCTTGAAGGAGCGGCTCCCTGTGCCCCGAAAGGACCGTTTAGTCTGGAACTGTGATCTGCCTCTGTATGCTGAACGATCTTGTTGTCGTTCCTGCCTCTGAAAGGAGGGGCGAGAAGCCTGGGCCCACTCCCAGGATGGCGCTGGCCGAAAGGGCTGCCTTCTGTAGTTACTCTGCGACAAGTTCCCCCAGCGCCTATCTCCCCTCCTTGATGTATTGACCAAGATCTTGCGTTTATCCTTACCTTCGGTTAGGTATGGCTCTAGCGCCTTACCAAAGAGTTGTCCACCTGCGTAAGGCTTGGAGGCCAGACGCCACTTGGCCTTGGTGTCTGCTCGCCAGTTTCTGAGCCAAAGGAGCCTTCGTGCTGAAACGTCTGCCGCGATGGTCCGGGCAGTGTACCTGGCCGTGTGTAAGGAGGCATCGGCCAGATACTGGCACGTGGCCACCAACTTACCCAGATTCTGGTGGACCCTGAGCTGGTCTGGAGGGATCATGTCCTGGAGCTCCTGTAACCACAGGACCGAAGCCCTGGCAAAGAAGGCCATGGAGGTTGCCGCCCTCGTTGCCCAGGCTGACGCCTGGTGGGCTCTGCGTAGGGCAGACTCGATCTTCTTGTCCTCTGCTCTTCGTGCCTCATTTATGTCCCCAGGGATATTGGACTTGGGAAACAATGAGTTCAAGGGTTCATCAATTTCGGGTATCTCCAAAAGGGAGGCCGGGGAAGGAGCGACATTGAACAATTGTCTTTCTACTGCCCCAGGGCTCAAGGGGGATCCTAGGTTCTCCCATTGTTTCTGGACCATCTTTAGAAAAAGGGGGGGCAGGGAATATGATTCTGTGAGACAGAGGGTTCAGTGTAAATGGCATGGGGACCTTGGGATGTTGGTGGGGTCTCCTGTTGTTGAGTGAGGTTAGCAGTGGTACAGGCTTTGAGTAACAGGGAATTAAAGAAGGAATGGTCAAAGAGACCAACAGGAGGGGTGGGCTCGGATGGGGCGATGCCCTCGTCCTCAGACAAGATCAGGTCAGGTTGTTCAGCTCCTGTAAATTCCAGGTCCGATGCGGGGTCATCCATCCAGTCCGGAGATTGTGAGTGATGTGTGGTCTGGGGGGGTGGCTGTGGAGTGTTGGAGGTCATAAACTGAGCCACAGCCTGGGCTATCATAGACTGGAGCAAGTTTGGGTTCAGGGCCTGGTTCTCAGGGAGGCGAAGCCCTGCTGCAGTGGGTGTAAACGTGGCCTGGGGCCCTGAGGTGTCCTGACCAGTCATACCCCTCCCTGAGGTCACAGCTGTGCTTGAATCTGACTCGGTAATTCCTCTGGGGGGAGACCAAGCCCCTGGGGCCGAGGCACTATGTGAAGAAAGGGGCTCAAATATAGACCTCCCCCTTGTACCTGCCAGATCTGGGGATACCGTTCTCGGTCCTTGGCCCCCTTCCTCTCTCTGGGGCTCCCTGCTTAGTCGGGCTCGCTTGGTGGTGCTCTTTCCACTTGCCTCTGATTGACGACTTCTCTTGACCGGCTCGCTGCCTCTCTCTGCCATGACGGTTGCTCTGGTCTCAACCTTGGCAAAACGCCCCCTCAGCGCTGTAGTTCACCAAGGGAGTCTACAGAGATAATTCAGCCCTAGAGGGGAAGGGCGGGGAACTGATGTGGGCACCCCGATCACTCAGGATCGATCAGGCCCTCCCCGGTCGGAGCTGCTCTCTGAAGCGTTGGCCACCAATGATCGAATGCTGTCTTCAGAAGAAGGTTCCAGGTAGCCTGGACTCCGGCCACACCCAAAAAAAAAGGCCTCCGGTGGCTTTAGCCACGCACAAAATGGCCGCCAATGACTCTAGTAGCAATTAAAATGGCCGCCGAGGCTTCAGCCCCACTCAAAATGGCCACCGAGGGCTTCAGCCACAAACAAAATGGCCGCCGAGGCTTCAGCCCCACTCAAAATGGCCACCAGTGACTTTCGCCACTCCCAAAATGGCCTCCACCACCTACAAAATGGCCGTCGGGCTGAGTCACACCCAAAATGGCCGCCAAAATTCAAAATGGCGGCCGCCAATTTGGCGCCTTAAAAAGGGCCGGAAAATAAACGGCAGTTAGAAGGAGGCCTTGAGGCCCGGGGTGTAAGCTGCGCCGAGCCCTCGTTCGGATGAATCGCCTGGGCTCCTAAGCAGCTGGTGGCATGCGATTAGGCCGGCAGAGCTCCGAAATTTGGGCCACGCCCAATTTCTCACCTGTTGCTGTTGCTGGGATCGAGGGGCCTGGGAAGGCTCCCTGCCGGCCTGGCGAGGCCCGACGACGTTGCGGAGCCCTCAGAGCGATCAGCAATGCCTCCGCCGATCAGCTGGCAGTCGGAGGATCGCCAAGCAGCTCCGGATGAAAGCGATGCAATTTTGAAGGTTCGAACTGCTGTCCCTAACTGAGGGAAACGAATATGGGGAAACTTCCCCCCCCAGGGAGAGGGGGTGCGGGTCTGTCAGCCTAATAGACTTGAGACTGTCAAATTGATCCTATTTCCTTGCTAATAATCGATTCAAATCAGTAATAAAACAATTAATACTAATAGCCTGAGCTAAGCAATTAAATGGAATCTAACAGTCTTCTGCTCCAGGAGCGAAGACAAAACGCGTCTTAGAGCAAATAGGACTAAGTCTAAAACTGGGGTGCACTTGGCACAGAGGGGGCGTTACCAATTTCAGACTTAGTCCAATTGGAGCAGATAGATTAAGACAACCCATCCGTGGATTCTCCATCCAATCATGCTGGAGAATTGAAGACTGCCTATAGAACAAGATAGGTGGTCCCTCAACTATCCAGGCCCTATGCTGGGTAGGATTCTATAGGTGATAATCAGCACTTTCACTTGTACCAAAAAGCATACTGGCAACCAGTGTGGTTTGCAAAGCAGTGGGATTAAATGGCCTACCAGAACAAGCCTATCACTGCCCACTCTGTTATGTTCTGGACCAATTAAAGTTTCTGAGTGATCTTCAAAGGCAGCCCTTTGCCTTTGTTGCAATAGTTAAGGTATGCAATAGTTAAGGTATGAGGTGATCTGGGTAAGTTTGGAGGACTGTCCATTCCAGGAAGGGACATAGCTGGCACATGAAATGAGCTGTGCAAAAGCCTTCTGTGCATGTTCAGTCATGGCTAAATTGAAGGTCATATAATTCTTATAGTTTGTAGAAGTAGAAGTGAAACTATGAAGACATTTGGGATTCAATCATAAATGTCTTCATTTCAAGCATATAACTGATGGGTGTAAAATGCTGCACTTGAAAAGCTAATTATTAATAGAAGCCACTTTATGCTGGGGGTTTTTTTCATGCATGAAATCAGCTATTCTCAAATAACAAGTGAAAGCCTTAAATAAATGTCTATAGTCCTGGCACAAAGTAGTAAAATCTTAATAGAGTCACTTGCAGTAATTAGCAAAGTTAAATGTATTTGTCTTACAGCTGATTTCTTCCCAGGCTTAAGGTTTCCAATTTTTCTCTCTTTTCTTTCTCTCTTTTTTTTTCTTTCTTTCCCCCCCCCTTTTTTTTTTTGCACATGCAAATTCAATTCAACCTCATCTTTTAACACCTCAGTATTTAATTGTTTTGTGTTAGTTCCCTATTACAGTAATCACATATCCATTTAGCTCTTTTAAATGAAAATCACTGCAAGATTATAACAGGTTGAATGGACTAAAAGTACAATTTGAAAACAAGAGGGAAAGCACTGAATGTATTTGCATCTGATTTCTCTTAACTCAGGTTTGTTTATATAAAAAAAGTGGATGAAATGAAGGCAAATGCATCGAGATCACAGTACATGAGAAGATGGGGATTGTAATACCATTCTAGTTTCTCACATGCATATCTGCATCAATCCCCAAATGGAAAATGCTGTTGAGGCCTTACAGTGGCAGGAGATGTCACTGTATTCGTATAAATATCGTACGATGAATTTCAGGAGACGAATGCTAACTAACAAATAAAAGCAGAGTTTGCAAAAATCCATGCTTAAAAAGTAGCATTTGCTTATTTTAATTTTTGTCAGATTTTTAAGGGATAGATAGGTTGGATGTGAAATAATTAAATAAGTGTAGAGGCTTATAACATTTGCAGAATTTAAAAAAAATGAATTCTCAAGCTTTCTATAGTTTTAGTATCTTTTGAATTGGAAGCTCTTGCTCCTGAACCTTGATATACAGAGTTTTTAGATAGTAAGAGAAAGCAAGCATACTTTCAGAATCATTTATATCCATATTAAATTATACATTGGTCTTCTAGTTTGCTCAAGTATCAGAAGCGCAGATTATCGTCATTCGCGGTCAGCACATTTGATTAGATTCTGAAGTTTATAGAGTTATTTCCCTCCCTTGTTGCTAACGGTCTCAATATGTACTTGTAATTACCAATAAAATGTTGATATAAATTTCAGAAAGTTGGGATGATGGATTTTTAATATAATGCTTGGCATCATATCTAGCAATGACATTCTTGGACAAAATTGCCATGGTCAAACCAGAGGAAAATTGTCATTCTCATCCTCAGAGATGATCCTTTGAGTGCCTATCTTACAAGTGGCTCACTTGCAATGAACTGTACTCATTTTTCATTTTCTTCTTGAAGTTACCTGCTGCTGGCCAACACCTTTCCTTTGGATTGCTTGGTGGTAGGAAAACAGCTAACTATGTTTCTAATTATTGTTGATCAAACACAAGCAACCCTTGAGTTACAACAGTTCATTCAATGACCATTCAAAGTTACAACGACACTGAAACAAAAGTGAGTTATGACCATTTTTCACACTTACAACCATTGCAGCATCCCCAGGGTCACGTGATCACCTTTTGTGACCTCCTGACAAGCAAAGTTACTGGGGAAGCCAGATTCACTTAACAGCCATGTCACTAACTTAACAACTACAGTGATCCACCTAACAACTGTGACAAGAAAGGTCGTAAAATGGGGCAAAATTCACTTAACAAACGTCTCACTTAGCAAAATAAATTGGGGGCTCTATTGTGGTCGTAAGTCAAGGAGCACTGTATTGGTCAATCTCTTGCTTTTCTTGTCCATATTCTATACCAAAACAAAATGCAGCCTTGACAATAGAATGATGAAGTAAGCGGTGAAGTGAATAGAAATCTAATCTAGATGCACACCAAGGGGGCAATAATGGAGCAAAGCATTAAATATGTGGAATGAACAAACTCCTATACCTAACTCTCCACCGATATAATAGCATTTATATACTAAGTTGCACACACAAGTAAATGGATTGTTAAAGATGAGCATTTTGCTATGCTTTATGCTGTTTAATCAGGTGTTAAAAGTGACAGCGGCAAAGACATGTACTAGGGGAAAGCAGTTCATATACACAGGTGGTGCTTGAGAAAAAGGACAGTCAGTGACAGAGTTTGCCTTGTGTGGGTTTCAAGTTAGGAAGAACAAGAACTTTTCCTGTTTAACTGTCTTGCATATCTGAAGCAAACACTAGCAGGGATGTGACTAAAAGGAAATGGCAAACTGGGTCTTCTTTCCCTGTTATTATGAGAGAGAAAAAAATTAAGCATCCAGTTTCTCGGGTTTCAGGATTCACATTACAATCATTGCCTTCAGAGAGCATAAATAAGGTTAATTTATTGGATTGGATTGGGGGCCTGGTGTCTTATTTCTAAGAAAATAAAATTAAGACAAGGATGATTTAAAAAAAACCAATTTCTTTGCAGAACACAGTTGACATGTAGAATTGACTTCCAAATCTTTTAGAACTGAATTCCAAAATCCTTGTTTCAAAGGCCGTTACAAAGAATTAGGAACTAACTCACAATATTTGTTTGCTATGATTGAAGGTTAATTTTCGAGGATAGCCAGTTTCACTGTAAGAAGAAGGCTATATTACATGGCACCTAGTTTGATCAACTATGTTTTATTTTTCTGCAATGATTGTGAGCTGTGAAAATCCACTAGCAAGAAGAGAAAAACAGTAAGGAATTGGTGGTTCGGCTAAAGTGCAGACCTGTAAGATAGATAACCACCCTATTTTAAAGAATCCACACTTCAAGTTCAGCTTCCTGATATTCATATAATACATTAGAATAGAACAGAATAAGTTGGAAGGGACCTTGTAGGTCATCTAGTCCAACCCCCTGCCCAGGCAGGAGGACCTACATCAGGGGTAGGCAACCTTGCCTCTTTTATGACTCATGGACTTCAACTCCCAGAATTCCTGAGCCAGCTGGCTCAGGAATTCTGGGAGTTGAAGTCCACAAGTCATAAAAGAGCCAAGGTTGCCTACCTCTGACCTACACCATTTCTGACCGATGGCAGTCCAGTCTCTTCTTGAGAGCCTCCAGTGATAAAGCATCAACAACATCTGAAGGCAATCTGTTCCATTGGTTGATTGTTCTCACTGTCACAAAATTTCTCCTTATTTCCAGGTTGAATCTCTCCTTTTATATCAGTGGTTCTCAACCTGTGGGTCAGGACCCCATTTGGGGTCGAATGACTATTTCACGGGGGTCGCCAAACAAGGCTGTCCGCCATTTTTCCCCCTTTTCTTTGGCCACGCTCCTGGCCAAAGTGGTGTATAAGTGGTTGGGGGTCACCACAACATGGGGAACTATATTATGGGGTCACAGCATTAGAAAGGTTGAGAACCACTGTTTTATATGAACCTAACCAATTATTATTTATTCGGCAAACTCTGGTTAACCAATCCATAACTTAATGTTTACATGTGAAACAGTCTTTGCTGAGGATTCCTCTTCAGTGTTTATGTAGAATTAGGTTGCCTGCTTTGCTAAACCATATAAAGTTCTGCTTCTTATTCATTATAAAAGCTAAAAGTAAGCCTGCTGAGTAGATCTACGCTACAATGTTATTACATAGACAAGTATTATTATCTATTAGCAAAAATAAATTATCCCAAAATGAATATTGTGTACTCTGTTTTCTGCAAGCCTCTATGAAGTTGTCTCTCTTTTGTGTATATAAAAGACTCACTGAAGCACTCTTAGGACCTGCCTATTGTACCTTGCACAAATAAGAAAGATTAATGTATAGATAACAATCCTCCCCAAAAGAGAAACAAAGTGGTTTATTAGATCAGTTTAAGTCATAGTATTTATAATAGTGTGATGTGTGCTCCCAAGGATAATAGGGCTTTGGGTTTCCATGTAATTAATAAAAAATGACCATATTGCATTTCTTTCAGGAAGCATGAGGATTAAAAATTCACTATCAAAGTAGGATATATTTTTGAGAAGATAAAGCATTTTTATTCTTTTTTATTTCCTGCAGTGTGACTGTAGAATGTCCCCCAAGAGAAAAATGCAACTGGAAATAATAGTAGAAACTCCCATTGCACACTTTTTAAAATATTCCTCTTTGCATGATTGCATAAATGAATCAGACAAGAGGGTGAATCTGCCCGGTGGACAAATTAGCCAGAGCTTAATTTATATCAAGTACTATTTCTTTCAGTATAAAACTCACATGAAAAATAATAAAATAGGTACAAAGTTACCTGTAGATGAATCATTGAGAACAATCAAAGATATATCTAACTTAGTGGTGATACAATTTAACTTTCATTAAACACATAAAGAAAGCAATGAGTCCCAATATGTGGCCAATAGATTCCTTCATAACTATCACAAGAAACCTGACTAAGAAATTATAATATCATATACTCCATAAATGTAATATTCCTTCACAGTCCCACACTAATATGAAGCGAGGCCTTTTATCAATAATGCCAATATAAATAGGCTAATTTTCAATTCCTTTTGCAAAAGTACATCAAGGGAACAGCTGCTCTGAAAATCACTTTTGTTCTCTAGTTATTACATTATACACCAAATGCAAGAAGTTTCAAGATAATTCCTTGTGGGAACTCTGACATCTGGGATAAGAGAATTTCTTTTCAGAGATAATTTACTTTAGAGACATTTAGCTTAATTTCTCTAAGTAGTAAAAATGAGAATGAAGAAAATGAATGATAATTAAAAATTAATTCTTTACAAATCCAGATTCATGTAATTGATTAATTCTGTAACTAAATTTCTTCAAAGAGTCTCAGGGTGAGAACTGGGCTTGCTTTTGCTATGAAACTAATTCAGAACCACTTTCAAGTCCTAAAAATAAAGGTTATGATCTATTTCTGTACCTTTTGATATATTGTTTAAATTTTGATATGAGAAACAATTTTCAGTACCTTTCAACCAAAGCTACTATAAAATATAAGCTGAAGAAAAAGTTCCCAGAAAGTGAAAAACACTTTAATCACAGGTGTCAAAAGACATCTAATTTAAACATGTCTACTTTATTAATGTCTCAATCACAAATAGATGCCTATCCAAATAGAAGTTGGATAGTACAGGGTTCACCTGGATTCCTTGGTCTGTCATAAGTAAATGCAGCTACGCTATATTAGAACACTTGCTGCAATGTATGTTAAATTCAAGATTAGTATGATTCTTTGTTCTGACTTTTAACAATCCTAGAGTCACCATCTCTTTAAAAACAGGTTTATTTTGAGATGAGCTCAATTCATAGTAGCCTTAGGAATATATTCCTATATTGGTTTTCATCAGGAATTCCATTATATTCCCCTATTTTTTTTTTTACACTTTCTAGTCCAGATATGTCAAACTCATGACATCACGTGACATTGCGCGACATATCGGAGCTTTTTTGCCATTGCTGGCAATGGGGTGGGCGCTGCTCCGGTATGATGAAACCGGCCCGGGGCCGGCAGTTTGACACCCCTGTTCTAGTCTAATCTGCAACCCTTACATTCCCTTGGTTAGTGCTTAGATGGTGTCACATCTAAGCACTAACCAAGGCTAATTCTATAGCTTCCCAGACCAGATATAATTGCTCAGGTGCTGCCACCTGCTGTCCAGAAGCTTTCATGCATATGTATTTTAAAAAAAAATCTCTTAAGAATGACAGCTTCATTCATATACAAGGGGGGGGGAAGCCTCACATATATTTGATATAGAAGCAATTAATTAATCCAATTCAAATATGAGCATTGGTTGGTGTATTCTTTATGTGTGCCCACCTTTAAGCCACTCTGGACTCCTGACTTTCTTGGCAAGATTTGGGAAGTGCTCTGCCATTGTCTCCTTCATAGGCCTGAGAGACTGATTAACCCAAGATCATCCAGCAGAAGCCTAAGGCTCAAAGGTCTCTCAGTTTCTAGCCCAGGGGTCTTCAAACCTGGCCCTTTTATGACTTGTGGACTTCAACTCCCAGAATTCCTCATCCAGGTACACTGGCTGAGGAATTCTGGGAGTTGAAGTCCACAAGTCATAAAAGGGCCAAGTTTGAAGACCCCTGTTCTAGCCTGTTATATTAACCACTAAACAAAATTGGCTATTTAGCTTTTGGTGCTTTGGGGACATACTTTTGTTTTAGGTGTATTTGTGTGCTGTTTCTAACCATGTGAAGATAGTAATTTCTTAATAGTCACTAGCAGGGTGAGACATGGCATCCTGGTGAACGTGTCCATTTTTAAAAATGTTTTATAGCTGGAAATTTTAGGTGGTCAGTTGACTGGGATCAGTGTAGATTTAATTTGTTTTGTAAACAAATTTGATCTGCTAAAAAAAGGCCTCCAGAATTAAGGGTTGGGAAGAGTTGCAGTGATCTTAAGGTGCAATATCCTAGTTAAGTTTGTGGGAGAGATGTCAAAAAAAGTCCATTCCAAGTAAGGATAAACATATTTTCAGCAATTAAAGTGCTCACATTAAGATTCAAGAAAGATTTCTACCAATTAACCAGCAGTAGTGAATAAAACTGGCACACTAGATAGAGGTTAGGTGCAGGACAATTAATAAAAGGCAGTACAGGAAAGAGAAGCTTATTTGTTTGCTTGCTTGTACAGTTTAGAAGCTGCCAGATTCCTAATGACTCTGGATGGCTTACAATTTAAAAAACAGAAACAGTAAAACAAAAGAAAGAAATCCTGAGTAGCCAAAGACAAGACACCAGGGGAAAAACATTTAATAAGGTTTCAGTCCTTACCTTGCCCAGGGCCTGGGAGAATAGCCAAGTCTTCACTAGCTTGGTGAATATCATGAGGGTGGGAGCCACCTGGATCTCTTTGGGGGATATTATTATTGAGGGCACATATTCTATTTATATTTATATAGATATATTTTATGAATTGTTACATTTAAATTATATAAAAGTTTTTGATTAACATTTAATTCTCCTATACTATGAAATCACTTATTTCAGATGCATGTGTGGATATCAGTGTAAGAAGGGAAATTCAGATCAAATATGCATTATATACAGTCCCCTGGATACAGAAACTATAGATTTGGGATTATTATGGTTAACAATAGTTACAATATAAATGTAAATTCAGTACTATGTTGCCTAATGTTCTCTAAGTAATGTTTAGAATCAGGATGTTCGCCATTTAAATAATTTCTTTCAAAATGCTGAAGACTTCATGTAACAGTGGTTTCAACAGCTGTACTTCATTAAACAAGTCAAGCAGCAAAAAATAATCTTTTAAAAATAGATCTCTTTGGTCATGGATAAAAGTATTCAAATTAATTCAAATATGAAAGCAAAATCATATTTGAATGGAGAGAACCTCATTTCCTTCCAATAGGAAATGGAATTACTCATTAAAATAGAAAATCATGGACTTAATTTTTTTTAAAAAAAAAATATTTAATAACTTGGTAGCATCCATGGAGGAAGCCAAGCTTGTTGCAGTATGTACAGAATCATCACAGATAAAATTGGTGAGGAAATTATTCCCCAGACTATTAATTCACTAGAAAACATACATCGGTTCCTTATCAGTATGACACAAGACAGTTCAAATTGGATATAACATTGTTCTCTTGGGTTTCACTTGTGAAACATCTAATTTTAGCTCTCACCCTCCCTTCAAAGAGGTGCTTCTACCCAATCCCCTTTCTTTAGCACCTAAACTTTGAAATATTTAGTTGTCAGAAATTCCAAATAGGAATTTACTTCCATTACCTCCGATTTTAAATAACTGGTTATTTAAGAGCAAGATACGATTCTGAAAAATCCTCAACCATTGAGGTGATTATGAAGTCCTTTTCTTTTGCATATTGACAGCTAATTGCCTTTTCTCACTAGTTTGTTCTATATTGGGGCCTAATTCTTCTGAAAATTTGTTGTGAATTCAATTGTATTTAAACCTTGGAGTTTATTTTCTGCCTAGGCCAGAAAAAAGTCTTATTGGTTTATAAATGTAAGTTATATTTTATTAATATGTGTACCGTAATGCATATTTTTTAAAAATTAGCAGCTTCACTAGGAAGAAATTTTTAAATTGTCAAATCTTTAAAGTTGGCAGTTAAGACTTTTCACACAGTTTATTAATTCTGCAAAACATTTTTTAGCAGTAGTTCCATAGGATTTATAACTAGAATTCAAAGACTATCTTGTTCATCCCGATTGCTGACTATTTAATCTGTATTTGTATTATGTTCTAATATTTCTGTGATCTGATTTTACTCAGTTTTTTAAACTTTATTGTACTGAGCTAAAGTTTTATCTTTAAATAGATGTTTATTTATATTAATGCATTTATCTACTAGTTATTATCCTTATATTAAAAACTTTTTCTCAAATTTGCACTGAATACAAATTATTCAGCATTAATTGCTTGCTTTGTTCCACTGTACAGTATATTGAGATGAAAATAACACAGTCTTAAAGCCACCGGGAACTGAATACAGTGGGACCTACTTCTGAGCTAAAAATATTTATTGCACTCTTGTATGGAAAGAATTAGTTTGAAGAAAAGACCAATATGTTGGTAGACACAATTTTAAGGTGTGACTGAATTTTTCTACAGGGAAAAAACAAGAATAGCTTTCTGCAGAAACCAGTGGAATTTAATCAATCTTACCAAATGCTTCTTCTGTGATATATATATATATATATATATATAGTATAGCACTATATTAATGTTAATAATTTTGCTTTAATTAGGTCCATGGAAGAAATTTGCTGTCTATTGATTATGATCGGAACATTCGTACAGAGAAAATATACGATGATCACCGGAAGTTTACACTTCGTATTATTTACGATCAGCTTGGACGCCCTTTTCTCTGGCTACCCAGCAGTGGACTTGCTGCTGTGAATGTCTCTTATTTTTCAAATGGACGATTGGCTGGGCTTCAGCGTGGTGCCATGAGTGAAAGAACAGAGATTGACAAACAAGGCAGGATTATTGCTCGCATGTTTGCTGATGGAAAAGTGTGGAGTTATACATACTTAGAAAAAGTAGGTAATTGTTGGTATGACCTACAGTCCTGCATTAACTGAAGTTTGGATTTACTGACACCGGCATACATATCTATACATCAAACAATTCAAAAATCATAATTGAGGTGCCTTTGTAATTTTAAGAACTTAAGCAGAGTATTCATTCCTAAATGCTAGATATAAGCTAATGCTAGCACAGATCAATGCACTGTACCTTCAATCTTAGGACTAAACTTAAATAATTTGTGCCCATCCTATTTTTGAATTAGTTGCTTCTCCTTTTTGCCTGGTTCTGAAGAACTCAGCTGCACATTCTTTTGATTGGTTTGTTGGTAAAAAAAAAAAAGATTGTTTGAGTATAGATTCTTTTAGATAGACATGCAGACTGATTAACCCAATGGAGTTTAATGTTTAATGAATATGTTTAAAACTGTGACTTTTAATATCTCTGCAATGTTATGAAATAGACAACATTAAATAATTATATAAGCTAAAATACTCCTTGGATTATAAATCCTTTGATTCTGGTTTAAAATGAAGTGAGATCAGTTCTTACAAGAACCAGCTTCTTTTTAAGAACTGGAAGAAATCCCATTTTAAGAATCGTTTGCCACAATCAGATTTTTTTGAGCCAACAGGCAGTGAGTAACCCTTACTTATGAGCTTTGCTAATTAAATTTCAATGAGGTAACTCATTGTGTGATCAAACTTTTTAGGTTCTATGTGTGCCTTTGCAATGAATTGCAAGTCTTTTTATGGTAAAAAATCACAGTAAATCTAACACAGTCTTACAGGTGTGCTTAATATTGTGGCATTCTTTAGTGTAATATCAGCATAGTGTACAACATAGTATAGTGCCTGCATACGATTATCCTAGCAAGCAAACCAATTAGTGAAAATAAAGTCAATATGGAGTTTAACATTTCTTTATAAGCTAGTGGTATAGAAGAGAAGAGGATGCACTATTATTTATTTTACAGTTGTGTATCAATTTGGGGGGGTTGCCCTCCCAAATTAATTAATAACCATGTACATTAAAATGTTTATAGCAGCAATAGCTGTAACTGTCATGTATAACAAGAAATCCTTAATGATTTGTGTTGTATTGTGATACCGTCTTATATATTTTTGATAAAAAAAACATAAAATATGATTTTGTTTTTTCAATAGTCTATGGTGCTACTCCTTCAAAGTCAGCGGCAGTACATCTTTGAATATGACTCTTCAGATCGGCTGCATGCTGTCACAATGCCAAGTATAGCTCGACACAGCATGAGCACTCACACCTCAATCGGCTATATTCGAAATATTTATAACCCACCTGAAAGTAATGCTTCAGTGATTTTTGATTACAGCGATGATGGAAGGATTTTAAAAACATCTTTTTTAGGAACTGGTCGGCAAGTTTTCTACAAATACGGGAAGTTATCCAAGTTGTCGGAGATTGTGTATGACTGCACAGCAGTGACTTTTGGATATGATGAAACTACTGGAGTTCTGAAGATGGTCAACCTACAGAGTGGGGGCTTTTCTTGCACCATCCGCTATCGTAAAATTGGCCCTCTGGTTGACAAACAGATTTACAGATTCTCTGAAGAAGGTATGGTCAATGCTAGGTTTGATTATACCTATCATGATAATAGTTTTCGAATAGCTAGCATCAAGCCTATAATAAGTGAGATCCCTCTTCCAGTTGACCTCTATCGTTATGATGAAATCTCAGGCAAAGTAGAGCACTTTGGCAAATTTGGGGTAATCTATTATGATATAAATCAAATAATCACTACGGCTGTAATGACACTGAGCAAACATTTTGATACACACGGACGGATTAAAGAAGTTCAGTATGAAATGTTCCGATCACTCATGTATTGGATGACAGTGCAATATGACAGCATGGGAAGGGTAACTAAGAGAGAATTAAAGCTTGGGCCTTATGCCAATACAACTAAATATACATATGATTATGATGGAGACGGGCAGCTCCAGAGTGTGGCAGTCAATGACAGACCAAACTGGCGTTACAGTTATGATCTAAATGGAAATTTGCATCTCTTGAATCCTGGGAACAGTATCCGATTGATGCCACTGCGCTATGATCTAAGAGATAGAATTACACGACTAGGTGATATGCAGTATAAAATTGATGATGATGGTTTTCTGTGTCAAAGAGGTTCTGACATATTTGAGTACAATTCCAAGGGCCTCTTAACAAGAGCTTATAATAAAGCAAATGGATGGAATGTTCAATATCGTTACGATGGATTAGGAAGACGAGCTTCTTACAAAACTAACTTGGGACATCACCTTCAATATTTTTATGCTGACCTTCACAACCCAACTAGGATAACACATGTGTATAACCACTCAAATTCAGAAATTACCTCTCTATACTATGATCTGCAAGGTCATCTTTTTGCAATGGAAAGCAGCAGTGGAGAAGAATATTATGTTGCCTCGGATAATACGGGTACACCACTGGCAGTTTTCAGTATCAACGGTCTAATGATCAAGCAACTGCAATACACAGCCTATGGGGAGATCTATCATGATTCTAATCCTGACTTCCAAATAGTCATTGGATTTCATGGAGGGCTATATGATCCCTTAACAAAACTGGTCCATTTTACTCAAAGAGATTATGATGTTTTGGCTGGACGTTGGACCTCTCCTGATTATACAATGTGGAAAAATGTTGGTAAGGAACCTGCCCCATTCAACTTGTATATGTTCAAGAGCAACAATCCTCTCAGCAATGAACTGGATTTAAAGAACTATGTGACAGGTGAGAAATAATTAATAGTCTGGAAATCTAAGGAACGTTGTAAAAAAGATGTAAGAATGCTATTTTGCTCTTAGGAAACTCATTTAATATCAAGTACAGACTCAAAATTCTTCATTTTGAGCAGATTAGGAAGAAGATTGCACTATTTAATAAACCAACTCCTTTGTTTTTGAACAATGATAATGTAATCCTGCATTTGGTCCTGTGGGTTTAAGATTAGCTAAAAACAGTTGGACTTAAGCACACATGATTATATGTATTTTTTAAAAAAAGTAATACACAAGGATTAGATATGCATCAAGATATTCCCATGTAATCAGGTAGAATTACATGGAATTATCTTCTGGATTGAGCAGAAGAATCACATTTTATGTATGTGAATTAACCTTAGCAACATAAAATGCTAAAAGTTAGGGGGTTTTATAAACATATTTTGCAGCAATTTGCACATGCAATCCTGTTGCTTCTTCTGTTATGTACAGCCATTTAATTCAGGAGGATTTAGCAATGCTTTGAGATAAATTATATTGTAAGGAGTTAGCATATGGTTCAATGTTTGTCAGCCAGTGGTTTGTATACCATTAGTGATAGGTTGCAGTGTTCTGGGTAAGAGTTGATTTGCCCAACTTCCCCAACTGAGAAAGAAGAGAGCAGGAAAAGTGGTCAGAGCTGACAGCTTTTATTGAAGGTGCAAAAACAAAAGGAAATTCTAATCTCTGGGTTAAGCTGAAAGATTGGAATTCAATAACAAAAATAAAATGAAATGATGTGTTTTTCTCTATTATTTGGAAACAGTTTTTGGTTTGGATTTAGACTCTGAAAATAACTGTCGGTAATTTCCAGTTTAGTTTTTAATCAAACTCAAAATCAAATCTCGATACCCAGGTAACATCAAGCAAGCATACTATTCAGTTCAGCTAGCAAAAGTATAGCTTGATATTTATTTATTAAATATTAGTAAACCTCAAAATCATTTACTGGCAAAACAGAATAAAAGGCAGGAATAGCAGGAACAGAAAGATGAACAATGGGCAAGAGGTGAAAAAAAGGGAAAAGGACTTAATATCAACCATCTATATTATCTATACTTCTATTAAAAGGCACAAAACTTTCCAGGGCCGCTGGAAACAATACCGGTAATAAGCATGGAGAGTCTCAAAGGAAACGGCCTTTGTTCATTTCAGCCATAGCCCCTTTTTATGTACATAGAAGCAGAATAAAGTAAGACACCAATTGAAGTCTCCTTTTTTCTGCACTATGAAGAAAAGAATTTGGTCAGACAAAGATGATGTATCCAATGACAGGAACATTTTCCCCATTTCAATGGTCTTCACATTAGCATAACTGATAAATAATGTATGTTTATTGAAGTCCTATAAACAGATATGCCCTCTCAGGGGGAAAAAAATGAGTTTTTATGCTACCATGTTGATAAGGTTCCTGTTAGGGTGGTTGTTGGGACTTTATTTGCAAATAAAATGATGGAAAAAAGAGAAACTAAGTAGGCTTCTAATAACCGAGTGACTATAATGAAAATGAAATTTATCCACATCCTAGAGCAGATCAGGGATCAAATCAAGCCGGTAAGAATCTGTATTGGTAAAGTGCCTTTGGTCTGCACTGAAACTCACTCAAGGCTACCGTACTATAGCTATTGCATAGTCCAGAGACTAGAAATGCTTTTAGGTATGGACATCACCTCTAGTCCTTCTTTTCATTAAACTAGAGATACTGTATCCAATACTTGTGACTCTTCTTCATAAGTTTTAACCTCCAGTCCCCCAATCATAGTTAAACAAATTTAAAATGGGCTATTTTTTTTATAAGCTCACATCTGAGATCTCACATATTTTCATCCAAAATTTTGCAAGAGTGAATAATTTATTGAAATAGTTTCTGTGTTATTTATTTATAAATAGATAATACACTTTTATTTTAATTTGAGTACATATGGACACTAATTTCCCAATGCCAGCTGTCATGCCAAAATGGGGAAGGCTTTCTTAAAATTTAAAATAATGTTTCCTTCCACATGTCATGTAAATATTCTACTCTGTTGGTATTAATTTACCACTTAGTGCTAAGTTATTTAGGAGTGCTTCCAAAGAAATTAACAGCTATTCAATAAAACTTTTTTCAGAACAGAATGTGGTACATGTCATAATTTTTTGAAGAAAAAGAAGTATTCCCATTCATGCAGCTACTGTAATTTACAAAAACTTTAAATATTAGGCAAAATGAATTATATTTCAAAAACGTTAAAACATAAATTATCAGAGTTGGGGAAATCTTTAATATGAATTGTATCCTCCATGGTATCTAGGATATTGTCTTCTAACAGAGTAGATATACATATATGTATACATATACGTAGGTCTTTGGTTATTTGGGTTTTCTCCCGTGTAAAATTAAAAGTGTCTTGGCGACATTCCAACGAAGTCCCATTCGTCATCTTCAGGCTGGTGTTTTCGGCTTCATGCTTGCTCCTAGAAGCACGAAGCCGAAAACACCAGCCTGAAGATGACGAATGGGATTTCGTCAAAACGTCGCCAAGACACTTTCAATTTTACGCGGGAGAAAACCTGAATAACCAAAGACCTACATACAAACACCCGCGAAAACCTCAGAAAACATATACATATACATACATGCATACACACACATACACTTATATATCCCAAAAATCTTGACTCAAATTCTACCAGCCTATGATGAGGCAGCTGCAACCGAAGCATTGTGTGAAAATAGATAGAATGAAAAAGATTAAGAAATCTGTCCAACAAATGTTTTTTGATGCTTCCCCAAAGAAGAACAAGCTATACTTAACATCCATTTTGGCCATCCTGGCTGAAAATGATGGAAACTGTCCAACAATCTAGAGGGAATCAGGCTGGAATAGTTAGTTGGTCAACATGTTTTCTTAACTAATACTTCTTATAGCTTTCCGTAAAACTACTGTTTCCTTGACCCCAAATTATTAATCTTGCCTTATTGCTTTTTCTTCTCCTTTTGCCATGGCCTTCCATACCCAACCCATGGTGACATCTGACACCTTTTTACCAAGAAAGGAAACTCTTCCTTTCCTTATGCAAAGCAGAACATGAATCCTGAAAAAGGCTCTGCTATTCTCCTTCCTTCCTTTTATTTCCTATTAGAATAGCTGAAACTGAAAAAAAAATGAAATACAGATAGTCCTCGACTTACAGCAGTTTGTTTAGTGACCAAAGTTACAACAGCACTGAAAAAGGGACTTATGACCGTTTTTCACCCTATGATTTTTGCAGCATCACCAAAGTCACATGATCAAAATTCAGACGCTTGGCAACTGACTCATATTTATGACGGCTGAAGTGTCCCAGGGTCATGTGGTCCCCTTTTGCAAACTTCAATGGGGAAGCAAAAGTCAATGGGGAAGCCAGATTCACTTAACAACCGGGTTACTAGCTTAATAACTGCAGTGATTCACTTAACAACTGTGGCAATAATGGTTGTAAAATGGGGCAAATCTCAGTTAACAAATATTTCACTTAGCAACATAAATTTTGGGCTCAATTGTGGTCGTAAGTCAAGGACTACCTGCACTGTACCATAGATACTACAATGCAATAAATAATGTTTTACATATTTATTGATTGGAGGCGATAGCCATAGCATACTTTTTCTTTCCTTTGTGATGATTTTCTGTTTAAAAAGCATTCTAAGCATTTTACTTGCCAAAATTCAGAAAAGCTTCTCCTATCAATGCTCTGCTTCTTTGTAGCAATGACGCAATATCTATTGCTTTACTTTTTGGAACACTTTTATCATCCAATTGTCAAGAAAAATGCTTCAGATCCTATCCTGGCTTTATAAGTAAGCCCGGACTCAATTCTACTACTGCTTACTAGCCATCTTCACCTTTCATAAATGTGCTTATTTAATTCTTAGATGTGAAAAGCTGGCTAGTGATGTTTGGCTTTCAACTCAGCAACATTATACCTGGTTTCCCAAGAGCAAAAATGTACTTCGTACCACCTCCTTATGAACTATCGGAATCGCAGGCATGTGAACATGGTCAGGTAAGCAGCGACTTTCTGCAGCTACATAATTTTCTTTGGCATTACATTTGGGGGTTGAAATCTAGGGGTGCTTTGCAAATGTCATAGGCATTTTTAAATTTTGTAGAATTTAAAGACCTTTCAAGATATGATAACACACCCATCTTGTATCCATTCCTTAACATCAGGAGAATGAGAAGAATGCACTGATCATGCCAATGCTTTTTGTGAAAGGGATTTATTTATTTTATTTATGAGACTTATATACTGCTTTAAGTGCAAGCACTCTCTAAGCGGTGTACACCAGTAAGCAATGTATATATATATTTACATTGCCCCCAACAATCTGGGTCCTCAGAAGGATGGAAGGCTGAGTCAACCTTGAGCCGGTGACATTTGAACCACTGACCTGCTGAACACAGTTAGCTAAAGTGGCCTGCAGTACTGCACTCTAACTGCTGCGCCACCTCGGCTCATATTTGAATGCTTCGCCTGGCCCTGTGGTTTTGTAAAGTTAACAATAACAAGCACAGCTGACATATGAGTAAAACTCATATGGATAGGATTGAATTAGCTCGATAGATTTTTATTGTAACTTTTGTTTAGAATTCTAGCATAAGATCTTTTGATATTTATATTTGAACTATTACATTAGCTATGATTAAAGAGTTTTTCTCCCCCAATGATCTGATAATAGCAGACAATGTTTGTATCTTTATACCTCAGCTCTATCAGAACAATAAGAGGCAATAACCAGTGCTGCAGAATTATCATAGCTGAATGTTGTATGTTAAAAAAAAATATAGCTTATTGAACAAATAATAGCTAAAATGGTTTTACTGTTAAATGAATTCTACTGAGATCTTTGATCTGAAGTTATCATATATTAGTTTTTACAAAGTCTATGCAGATTATGTCATAAGATGCTCATCTCATTAATTGGTCTGTACAACGTTGGTTTTTACTAATAGTATTGATAATCTTAACTTCCATAAAATTGTCCATACAATTTTTAAACTAGGCATCATTACATCTTGTGAAACAAATTCCATCTGTTAATTATGTAGTATACGAAAATCTTAGCTATTACTCTTATCAATAATTTCATTAGAACTTTTGTGAAAAATACTTTTTTTCACATCGTACATAATTCTATGCATTATACTAGACCTGGGCATTTTACAATCTGTGGATCATATCCGGCCCTTTGACTGCCTCTATTCAGCCCATGGTGGAAGCGGGAGGGGCACAAGAGTCCCACCTTTTTGTGTAGCCTTTGGGAAAATTAATTACCCACCCCTACATTATACACTATCATTTTTTCTGTTTATTATTTTTTTTAGGCTAAACTAATACATAGCTGAGTTGCAGTGTTTCTTTATGAGTGTTCCAATTAAAATGTTTCTTTGTTTTCATTTTTCTACATCTAATATTATTTTGGAGATTTTGCAGGTACAACTATACACTATGCTTTAATTTGATAACATTAAATTTGAACAAAACAAAGCTGTCTCTAAGGCAACTTATAAAATATACTTTTTTCAAATAAAATGATCTAATTACAAAAACTAAAAACAGCAAATCAGTATTGTTCAAAGTAAGTCATGTAATAATTTGAATAAAATACAGATTGAAACAAACACCAGGATGCCTTTGGGAAGAGAGTTCCAAATATGAAGCTATTTGAAAAACTCTGATCAGATTAATGCTCAGATTTGCATTGTACAACTCTATCAGGGCATCAGTTTGGTGCCTGGTGTGCTTCTTTAAAACATACCTTTAAAATTTAAATTGAACTAGAAATTGAACACAAATTATCAATGCTACTACATCCCATCATTCAAACCATTCACAATGGTTTGAAAGCAAGCAAAGCAATAATTGTTTTTATATTAGTTGAATTTTGCAAATTCCTTTTAAAGGCTACTCGAGGTAGGCTATATTTCAGTACTTTTCAGAACAATTTTATTTGACTAGATTGCTGCATTTGAGTATAATTTTTGACATAATTAAATAAATTAGAATTTCAGTCTGTATTTATCAATAATGTCTTTTCCCTTTTATTTTTGTTTCAGTTAATTACCGGCGTGCAGCAAACAACAGAGAGGCACAACCAAGCCTTCATGGCCCTTGAGGGACAAGTCATATCAAAAAAATTACATGCCCATCGTAGAGAGAAAGCAGGTCACTGGTTTGCAACCACTACTCCAATTATAGGTAAGGGGATCATGTTTGCTGTGAAAGAAGGCAAGGTAACCACCGGCATCTCAAGCACTGCAACGGAAGACAGCCGAAAAATTGCTTCAGTGCTGAACAATGCTTACTACTTGGACAAAATGCACTATAGCATAGAGGGGAAAGACACCCATTATTTTGTCAAGATTGGCTCCTCTGATGGTGATCTTGTCACCCTAGCCATGACAAGTGGACGCAAAGTATTGGACAGTGGTGTCAATGTTACAGTGTCCCAGCCAACCCTCCTAATCAATGGAAGGACTCGAAGGTTTACCAATGTTGAATTCCAATATTCTACTTTATTGATTAACATACGTTACGGTCTGACCCCAGACACTCTGGATGAAGAAAAGGCTAGAGTTCTGGACCAAGCTCGCCAGCGGGCTTTGGGGTCAGCCTGGGCCAAAGAGCAACAGAAGGCACGGGATGGCAAAGAGGGGAGCCGCCTGTGGACTGAAGGAGAGAAGCAGCAGCTTTTGAGCACAGGGAGAGTCCAAGGGTATGAAGGATACTATGTGCTCCCAGTAGAGCAGTATCCAGAGCTGGCAGACAGTAGCAGCAACATCCAGTTCTTAAGACAGAATGAAATGGGAAAGAGGTAACCAATCAATCTGCTGTCATCCTTGCCTGGATGAATCAGTAGTTACAACTGTTATCTCCTCTCCTAAGGAGATGAAGACCATCGGGGGCACTCGGCTGAGCTGCTTTGGGATAAAGGAGTGGCAAGTGAGCTCACATTTTTTGAGTCAAATGCTGCTGTTGGAAGGATTAAGAACTACATCCTGAAGTGGACTAAAGCCAGACTGAACACTTTTAAGTCACTTAAGTTCAAAAGTACCCCATAAATATTACCCACTTGTTGTGGGTCTAAAGAAAAAAATAATAATTTCACAACAAAAAAAAAGATTGAAAAAGAAGGCCTCATCTTATATTACCTCACTCCATTCACATGTGAGCAAATTTGTTCAAGAAATCTAAGAGGGCCACCCACCATCCACTAAGTCAGCTGATGAGAAAGATTCTTCAGGCTGCTTGTTTGATAACATTCTCGAGGTTTTTTTCATTTAAAAGCAAAATACAGGTGCATTTAATACATGACTTCTGGGGTGATTTGTGTGTAGCAACTGGAAGAAAGGAGAACAGGAGCAACAGAGCACTGGAAATAGGAACAGAAATATACTAAGGAATATAAATCTGAACTTGCACTCTGAGCCTGCTTATGTCTGGCCTAAGGTTAACTTATTCAAAGAGGGCAGAGTGTAAAGTTCAATTTGAAATTGTGGCTATAAATCACTACTGATAAATTTCATACTCTGTTTGTCTTTGAAGATTCCATTGTGGACAGTAACACAGTTGCAGGGTGTAGTCTGTTTAGATTCAGTAGTTTGTTGGTCAGTTCTGGTAGAGCTGTGGGCATTGTGTTAACACTGTTGCAAATGGGCACCAATTCAGATCACCCTGTACATACATCAGCCAGAAGGCACAATCACTGTTTCAGATTTTAAAAATAAAAAATATTAGTGTGTTTGTTTGGTCAAGAAACTGAGACAATCACATTATGGTCACTAAGAAAAATAAAAAAAAAATAAAAATAAAAAACAAGTCTAATAAGAACTTTGGTACAAAACTTTTTTGTATTATACATGTATGAATTGTTCATTGAGTTTTTATATTAATTTTAATTTGCTGCTAAGCAAAGAATAGAGACAGGCAAAGATAATTTATGGCAAAGTGTTTAAATTGTTTATACATAAATAAAGTCTCTAAAACCCCTGTAAATTTAATGTCTTCTGTTTTAGAAGCAAACAAGAAGCATAATAGAAAAATATACTGAGATGTACATTAAAATGCTGAATGTTGCATAAATGCAACAGAGAATATACTGCAGCTATAGGGGAAATTAGGAGCAGAAGTTATTTTAATTCAAATTAATTGTTTTATTTAATTAAAATGATTTGCCACATGTGTAGTAAAATGATTTTAAAAGACCATTGGCAAGTAAGAATAAGAAAATTGTTCAACAGAGAGTTATCATGTGCCATATGGGTGTGGGTGTATATACACAAAACACACACACACACACATTAAGGTCATTAATTTCACTTTAGTCAGTGCAGGAATTCAAATTAAAGCATCCCCAGCAGATTATTATCTGATTTCTGTCTGATGCATTCTATGAAAGAAAGCCTAACTCACTTCTAAGTAATTGACTATAGAACTACTAAATTCTAAAGAATGTCAATATACAATATGGAATCTGCCTTTCTGTAACGTAAAACAATTATCCTGTGTTCTGACATCCTGCAATTATGCAGAACAAGTCTTGATTTTTCTTCTGTATGGCATCTTTTCAGGTACTTGAAGACTGCTGTGTCATTCCTTAAGTCTTCTCAAAGCTAAACATTCCCAGTTCCTTCCATCTCTCTTGATTGCTAGTACATTGATCATCCTCATCACCTTCTCTGAACCTGGTGCAGCCCCTCTGAAATGTACTGAAAAGCATGGTTCCTAGAATCATTAAAATGGTGTCTGACTAATATGGAATTAAATTCAAGTATTATTCACAATTTAAAAACTAATTCTGAAAATTGTGCTTTAATGAACACATTTCTTTTCTCCATACAGTAGAAACAACAGTGAACTCTTTAACTTAGAGATGAATGCTGATGAATTACTGCATATAAAAAAGCATGCAAGCAAACTGGGAATGGTATTGCTTAAACAGCCCTATATTCTGGCTCCAAATTTCAGTTCTGTGATGCTAAAATGAATATGGGATTTCGGAATGCACCTACCCAAATACTAAGCAACCATTCCATTGTCTTGACTGCATTTCCTTTAAAGGCAGTATTATTGCAAACACAGAGTGTTAAGCCATCTGTCAAACACTATTACTCATTAGTAACCCAAATGTGTGAGATAAGTAAAACTGTATAAAAAGTGAGAATGATTACAACGCCATTACTGCTTACAGAGAATCCTTGACTTACAACCATTCATTCAGTGACTGTTCAAAGTTACGACGGAGCTGAATGAATAATGGTTCTGAGTCAGAGTTACAGCAGATCCAGCCCCTCCCCCCATGATCATGTGATCTTGATCTGGACACAGCTAAACACCCTGCAATTACAGCTAAACACCCTGCATATGATTGTTATTTGCAACTTTCCTTTCTGACTTCAATGGCTGGCAGGGAGGGTCAAAGTTCATTGGGGTAAGTCTCTTCCATCTAAACACTCTTTGCCAGTTGCTTTGTGCTTACACTTTGCTGACCATTCACACATCCTCATGCAGTCCCCAACCTATGCCATACCCCTGCATATCCTCTCCAACCCATGTGGCACTTCTTGAACACTGCCTTGAATTCCCATATCCCTGCCCTGACCCACATAGCACCTCTTGTGCACCCCACACATACCTCCCTCTCTCGTTGCAAATATCTTCCCGCCACTCTGCTCTTAAGACTGTGCAGCTCTTGTCCAGGAAATTACAGTGGCCTTTCAAGCCACGGCCACCGGCACCACGGCTACCAGCCACGCTTGCAGCCTCTCCCCCTCCCCTTGTCCCTTCTTTGGCCCGGGAGGGAGGGAGGGAGGAAGGACAGTGAGAAGGAAGGAAGGGAGGAAGGAAGGAGATTGGAATGAGAAGCAGGGAGGCAGAGAAAGAGGGGGGGTAGGGATGGAGGGAGGGAGCAAGGAAGGAAGGAGAGAAAGGGAGGCTCTGAGGGAATTCCTGCCTTAGCACTTGGCCACCAGCAGCACTGCTGCCCTTTTGCCATCCCCTTGCCCCCTCCTCCTGGCCTATCCTGATGGTCTCCCATCCTATCGCTAGGGATGCTTTGGTTACAAAGCCGGGTCTCCTCACATGGAGAGGAAAGGGGCCTCCCTCTGGTGACTTGGGAGCTCGAGGGCTGGGCTGGATGCTTGCCCTCTGCTGACCAGGGCTCTGGGCAGTCCATGCTACTGTCCAGGAGTGCCCCACGCCGACCAAGTGGGATGGCAAGGCTTCACCCTCTACACTGGAGACCCCCACATCCCCCACACAGCCCCATCCACACACCCCACAGGCAACCCACGACCTGAGTGATGCTGAGCTGGCCACACATACCCCGGCCATTGCCACTTGTCAAAAAGTTGCAAAAGGTGATCACATGATCCTGGGACACTGTGACCGTCATAAGTATGAATCAGTTGCCAAGCATCCAAATGTAAATCATATGACTCTGGGGATGCTGCAACAGTCATAAGTGTACCATTGTAACTTTGAACAGTCACTAAGCGAACTGTTGTAAGTCGAGGACTACCTGTACTTCATCACTTTTTTCCTTTTTTTTTCTTTTGGGTCATCAACTTTTTGATACCTTGCTCGACTGGTGATACTCGAATATTGCCATATCCTAAAAGTGGTACAATCAGTGAAAAGGTTGAAAAGCCCTGCTCTAATGCCCTGCCTTGCACCATTGTGAACATGCCACAACCCACATGGTATCTCTTACACTGCTACACACACCCTCCCAGATCTGCACAGAACCTCTTGCGTACCACTCTGGACCCTCCCTTCCCACAAAGCACTTCTCTTTGCTGTGCACCCCCACACATCCACATCAAACCACATAGACCTTTGTGTACTAGATACCCTCCCTGACTTACACAGTTCCTCTCACACATTGTTGAATACCCCTATGTCTCATCCCTAGTCCCTCCACACCCTGAAGGCCCTCTCCCTCCCCCATCTTGCGGCAGCCACTTACCTGCCTCCCTGCCTGCCTGGAACTTGCAACTTTTTGCCATTTCCCAACTGATTTTGGTTATGGGAAGCCAGCAGAAATTTGCCTCGTCCAGCCTCCATTGGCTTCAGTTAACCACAGTAACTGAGACTTCAAGGTTTGCTGTTGCTAAGCAACAGAGTTGTGCATTGCGACTGCATCAGTTAGTGATGGAAATTTCAAACCTTTGTGGTTGTAAATTGAGGACTATCTATACCTGAAGTTCATTTCTGAAAGCAGCAATGAACGGGAGACCTCTGTGCTTGCCACTGGTATGCCAGTATGAACCAAACAAACACAGGTACTCTTCGACTTACAACAGTTTTTTTTAGCGACCATTCAGAATTACTGTGGCACTGAAAAAAGTGATTTATGACCATTTTTCGCACTTGGGACCGTTACAGCATCCCCATCATCATGTGATCAAAATTCAGACGTTTGGCAACTGACTCATATTTATGATGATTGCAGTGTCCCTTTTGTGAGCCTCTGACAACAAAGTCAGTGGAAGCCAGATTCACTTAACAACCGTGTTACCAACTTAATAAATGGTAGTGATTCACTTAACAACTGTGGCAAGAAAGGTTGTAAAATGGGGAAAAAACTCACTCAATAAGTATCCCATTCAGCAACAGAAATTTTGGGCTCAATTGTAGTCGTAAGTTGAGGACGACCTGATACTAGTGCTTGCTTCCCATAGAACAGCAATATTTCTACCAGACTGGAACAGAGTACTACAAGTCAGTAAAACACACACTGGAGCGGGATGGATGTATTCGCTTCACTGCCTCAAAATTGCTTATGAATTGTTCTCAGCAGGATCAGACTTCATGCTGATGTTTGGTTCAGATGCCACCAATAATGTATGTGTTGTATAGGTATGAATAAGAGAGACAGCTGGTTGCAAAACTCTTCAAAGTACAACTCAGAAAAAGTGTTGTGAAAAATAGTATAAACATTTTATTTCACTAATAAGCAGCACACTAACAACAAAAAAGAGAACTGGTATTTCTGGTTTTTTGCTTTAAATAAACATTTATTCAGAAAAAAAAAACTTCATGCAGGTTCAATTACTACCTTTACAGTCTGTCTATTATGCACTATTTCATGCTTTTGAATGGAGTAGTTTAGTAAGTTTTAGTAGAGGAGAGAGAAGAGAGAGAGAGAAATTGCTATTGAAACATTTTTTTGAGTTTATAATTATTACTAGATAATTAATTTAGACATACTAAGACATATACTATATTAGGTTTGTTTTTTTTAAAAAAATGCCAGTAGTTCTTTTGCATTTCTAATTAACTTGGTGATGATGTTTGTACTCTACAGCTAGAGATAGAAAAAGAAATGTCAGTGTTTAACCATGAAACCACAGGGTGGCAGTCTTGTCAAAGTCTTCAGAGACTAAACCCAACAACTTCTGAATCTAGAGTTAATAGGGATCATTTTTCATTTATGGGATGTCAAAGAAATATTTGTGTGTTTATAAATTATACAGTTGAATATAACAATGAGACAAAGCTATTTAAAAAAAGGCTTAATCCATCCAAAATTTTGCACTTTTTTTTCTTTATCCAGTCTTTTAAAGAAAAACAAGAAGAATCTATATATTACCCTGCTCTCTCTTAAACAGTCCAGCAAAGAAAATTAATCACAATATCTAACCTATTTACAAATATAGAAGAATGAATATCCTTGAATTAGATCAACTGGTCATTTGAGAGATATGCTACTAGCTGATCCACTCCAATACATAAGTGATTTTAAACAATTTCTCAAAATGTATATTCATTTTGATCTCAAATTATAGATATTTGTTATATATAATAGCCCATTAATTACCAGCAAAGTATGAAGCATCTTATAGCACAGGGCTAAAGTATTTATTTAGTTTAAAATTAACTATAATAGATAACAGCTGTAACATGCACTACAGCCCATCAGAACTCACGGAGTTGCTTGGAGTTATGCAATATAATTAGTGGTGATGTTGATGGTGATGATGATGATGATGGATTCACAGTCTAAGACTGGTGAAAACTTAATAATTCAAGGTCTAACCAAGGACCGAAAAATTATTAATGTAGTGCCTAAAGATATAGGCAATTCCAAGCAAGCTTTCAGTGTGCATTTGTGTGTGTATGTGTGTGTGTGTGTGTGTGTGTGTGTGTGTGTGTGTGTGAGAGAGAGAGAGAGAGAGAGAGAGAGAGAGAGAGAGAGAGAGAGAGAGAGAGAGAGAGAAGGTGTGTTTAGTAAAATTAGGGTAAATTCAAAATTTCCAAATATTGAGAGAGTTCTTTAAGTTATTATTATTATGGTTGATCACATAATTAAGCCAGATGTTTAGACTGGAATTGGCATTTTTTATTCCCCTAGCAAGTCCTTCCCAAAGACTTGGAATAGGCAGATCTCTAGGCAGATATTTGATAGTTTTAAAGGCATTGTTGCAATATGTTAGCTGTTCTAAGAAATTACTATTACTATAATATGGATCATCGCACAGTCAGCCAGATGTTCAGACTGGATTTGGCATTTTGTCTACCTATCGAGTCCTTACCCAGGACCTGGGATAGGCAGATGTGGATGTTTGATGGTATTACAGATATCGTCGCAGGATGGAAGCAGTTCCTAATAAGGCCGCCTTTTGCAATTGACTAATAGCGAATTTGTCAATGCCAATGGTGTTCAAGTGGTGCTCCAGTTGTTTTGGGATTGCACCCAAGGAGCCTATGACTATTGGTACTACCCTTGCTTGCTTTTGCCACAGTCTTTCTATTTCTATTTGTAGGTCTTTGTATTTTGTTATCTTCTCCAGTTCTTTCTCTTCTATTCTGCTGTCTCCAGGCACTGCCACGTCCACTATCCAGACTTTTTTGTCTTTCTTATCGACAATTGTTAAGTCTGGGGTGTTATGTTGCAGGTGCTTGTCTGTTTGAATTCTGAAGTCCCAGAGCAGTTTAATTTTATCATTTTCTATGACTTTCTCTATTTTATGATCCCACCAGTTTTTGCTTACAGGCAAATGATATTTTTTGCAGATCTTCCAATGCACCATTGTTGCTACTTTGTCATGCCGCTGCTTATAATCAGTCTGTGCAATCTTCTTGCAACAGCTTACCAAGTGGTCCACTGTTTCTTCAGCTTCTTTGCATAGGCGGCACTTACTGTCTGTTGCTGTCTTCTCAATTTTGACTTTGTATGCATTTGTCCTTAAGGCTTGGTCTTGTGCAGCTAGAATTAGTCCCTCGGTCTCTTTCTTCAATTTTCCTGCTCTTAGCCATTGCCAGGTTTTATTATTATCTGCTTTCCCAGCTATTTTTTTCATGTATTGGCCATGTAGTGCTTTGTCTTCCCATGCCTCTATTCTGTTCTTCATTTGGTCTTTCTTGTAGGCCAGTTTGGTCTCTCCAGTAGTTAGTAAGCCTTCCTGATATACTAATTTCAGTGCATCTTCATCATTGTTCTTCAGATATTCTTCCAAAGCCATTTTTTCTTCTTCAACCATCTGATGTACTTGTAGCATTCCACGCCCACCTATTTGCCTTGGTAGATAAAGTCTATCAATGTCACTGCGTGGATGAAGGGCATGATTCATTGTCATTATTTTTCTGGTCTGCCTATCCATTGCTTTTAGTTCTGCTTGAGTCCAGTCCACTATTCCAGCTGTGTACCTAATGACTGGGATTGCCCAGGTGTTGATTGCCTTTATGGTATTTCCTCCATTGAGTTTGGACTTTAAGATCTTCTTCACTCTCTTGATGTATTCACCTCTAATCTTTTTCTTGACTTCAGTGTGCTTGATGTTGTCAGCTTGAAGGATACCCAAGTATTTGTAGTACTCTTCCTCATCCAGACTCTTAATGTTATTTTCGTGGGGCATCTTGATTCCTTCAGTTTTCACTATTTTTCCTTGTTTGATAGTAAGTGTGGCACATTTGTCCAAGCCAAACTCCATTACAATATCTTGGCTATATATACGGACAGTGTTGAGCAGCGATTCTATTTCAGATGATGTTTTTCCATACAGCTTCAGATCATCCATATAAAGGAGGTGGGATAGTCTGGCAGATGTTTTTGATGTTTGATAGCCATGTCCTGAGTTATTCAGTATTGTTGACAGAGGAAACAGTGCAATAACAAATAGTAATGGTGATAATGAATCTCCTTGAAATATTCCTCTCTTGATATTAACCTCTCCCAGCTTCTCACCATTGATTTGCAACTGTGTCTTCCATTGTGCCATCGATCTTTGCACAAATTTTCTGATGTTTCTACTGACTCCTGTTATTTCTAGGCACTTTATTATCCAATCATGTGGCAGAGAGTCAAATGCCTTTTTGTAGTCAATCCATGCCACATTCAGGTTGGTCTTCCTTCTCTTGCAGTTTTCCAAGATCATTTTGTCTATTAGGAGTTGATCTTTTGTTCCTCTGCTATTGGGCGGTTTCCTTTCTGCTCAGGTGGAAAGAGATTGTTTTCAACTAGATGCTGTTGTACTGCATCAGCTACCACACCAGTTAGTAATTTGAAAGTTGTTGGTAAGCAGGTAATTGGCCTGTAGTTACCTGGTGTTGCCCCTTTTGCTGGATTTTTCATTATTAGGTAGGTTTTCCCAGTTGTTAGCCACTTTTCAATTTCTCCTCCTTGTAGTATATTGTTGAACTGTTTGGCAATGAGTGGGTGTATAACAGTTAGATGTTTCAACCAAAACCCATGCAGTTCATCTTCACCTGGTGCTGACCAATTTTTGATTTTCTTTGCTCTTTTTTCTACCATTTTTGTTGTTATTACTAGTTCTTTCATTTCAACTTCTGTTTTATTTGCATCCACCTCTTTTAACCAAGCCGCATCCTTGTTGTATTTCTTTGGGTTATCCCATATCTGCTTCCAGAACTGCACTGTTTCTTCTTGTCAGGTACTGACTGATTCCTTGCAGTTTCTCCATTGATGGATTGGTAGAAACGTTTCTGATTGGATTGAAATTGGAGGTTCTGCCTATAGTTTGCAATTCGAGCTTCATATCTACTGATTTTCCTGGCTATAGCTGTTATTTGTTGCTTTATTATTTCCAGTGCTTCCTTGATCTTCCTTGTTTCTAAGTGGTATTTCTTGATTAGTATTCTTTGGTCTTCTTGTTCTTCAGCTTCTTTTCTTTCATCTGTTCTAGCTTGCTTGCATGTGATCTTAACTTGCTGATCTTATTTTCTAGTCTAACCTTCCATTTTTCTGGTGCACTGTTTGTTTGTTTTTCTTTTTTGTTGATTTTGCATCCCAGGTATTCTGTTATAACTGCAGCTGTGCTGTACATTAGTTGGTTTGTTTCTTGCAGTGAATTGGTGCTTATACTTGATATTGCAGTATTTGCATCTTTTAATGCTTGTGCTAGCTGTTTCTTTGGAACAAGCTTCAATGCAGGCAGCCTTATTCTGTTGTTTTTGTGCTGTTCTAGATGCTCAGTTATTCTTTGTTTCAATTCTTTTATTTCTTTAGTTAGAGGGTTTTGTTCTTCCTGAGGAAGAGGTGCCTGGTTTCCAAATGAGAACAGTTGTATATCTCTGCTGGATTCCTTCACTGCCAACTCCCCCTGGTTTGCCTCTACATTCTGAATTACTTCTGGTAACGCTTTGATTTCTTTGCCCTGGGTAAACCTTTGCAGTTCGTCCAATTCTGTTTCTGTGAATATTTTATTTCGTGTTATAAATCGGCGTTGATCTGCTAGTCTCTGTTCTGTTATTTCTGATTCTGGATGTTGTTCTTTCCAGAACTGGTGCATTCGTTTTAGATATCCTCTTCTTGTTGGACTTGATCTGTAGTAACAGATCATTATTTCTTTGTTTTCCATCACTGTGTATCTGCGACGGGTAAACACCTTTTCTTCCAGTAGTTCTGCAGCTGCTGGCCCTGGTTGCTCAGCCAACAGTCCTGAGTCCTATAACCCATTTTTCACCAGATATCCAGGAACTCCAATATCTAGTGCAGACCTTGTTAACCCGGGCGACGTCCGAGCCGGTATGGCATTCTGTAATTTGCGTCTCGCCATATTTTTTATGGGAGAGACACTCTTTGTCTGACTCCTCTGATGAGACCTGTCCAGTATGGTTGAACCTCTGGCATAGCTCTCATCTTCCTCAGAGTACACAAGCCCCACAACCACGTCAAGGTAGTGTCTCACTGGGGGACTATAATATTATTATTATTATTATTATTATTATTATTATTATTATTATTATTATTATTATTATTATTATGTGACACAGTAAATTTTTTAGTCATCCAAGATGCTTCAAAGACTCTTCCCTTTGTGAAATTTGTAAATTTTGTAATGGCAGATTACAAAATTCTAACTCAGGTTGCTTTTGCCTATTCATTGTAATTTTTTTTAAAGGAGTACCATGGTGGCCTAGTGGTGAAGATGCTCACCTCTTAGTCAGAAGGTTGAGAGCTCAATCCTAGATAGCAGCAGATGTTTCTCTTCTAGGGTGGAAAGAAAAAATATCTGCTGTGAACTTCACATGGTATCAGGAAGGGCATCCAGCCAGTAAACCCTCAGCTCAATCCAGTTGCCTCAAGTCTATCCTGAACTAAGGAATTACAGAGTCATAAAAAGAGGGTATTTTTATTGTAATATTTTCAAAAATATATTGTATCCTAAAGTTCTGTCATTGCCCAAATAATATGTTAGTCTGTCACTTAATGATAACCGAACAATTCAAGAACAATCTGGAGAACTTTCCCAGCCTTTGTTATTTTTTTAGGTTATAAATTAGCTATTAAGCAATATGTGAAATAAAATGTGGAGAGAGGATTAGGACTTTAGTTTGATTTTAATGTTTTCTTCAAGGCTTATCAACAAATGAAGTATTCATTATTGGCTCTGGGATCAACAATGCCGAAAATGTATCTTGCTTAGTATATATCTTAGCACAGTATTATTTCAGGCTATCTGCTATAGATCATAGCTTTAAGGAAAATAAAATGTTATTTAGTGCTGGAAGCCTGAATCACATACTAAATTTCACACTGATCAGCTTTTGGTATTCAACTGCATCGATAGATGCAAACAAATGTTAGCAATTAATCCATGCTAACTGAAAATTGGGGCATCATATAGTTTTATGTCTTTCTCAGTCTGCTTGAATTGGCAGGTATGTGACTACTAATGGGTTCTTTCAATTGGTTTGTCATATTTATCTAAACTGTTGTAATTTCACTTACAGTGAAGTTTCATTAAAAAGCTCTACAAGCTAAACAAAACAAAGAGAATTCCAGGCACTATCAGTATTGGATGCCTTTGCAAAGGAAACACATTTATGCCTATTCTTATGCCATGGGTTTTATGTAGCAAAGAAATTTTCTAAAGATCAGTTGATCAGAATACCAAAGCTAAAAGGCTTTGCCTTTTCATATTTAACTGCCGCTCACCCTCTACTTCACTTCCTTACACAATACACCATGAAATGAATGAGCATTAGGAGGGAATATATATGAGACTGAACTTCTTGCTTTAAACTTAACTAGAAATGCTGCATAACTGCTTTAAACTTAACTAGAAATGTGCTCTAGGTTCTTCAAATTAGAGTTTCTTTTTTTATATTCATTTCAGACTGAAAGTCTGCCATCAGTTATCTTATTTTACCTACCCCTTAGTTCTTTTGAACTTCAAAGAAAATCACAGACCTTTTCTTTTCACTGGCTGTTTCTTTTTAAAAAATAATACGCACAGAGCTTTCTGGAACTGCAAGTTACCTGATAGGAAAAGATGCCAGAATGACATTATACCACAGGTATGAGGAATGTATAATAACAAAATAGTACAAAGCCTAGATTTTAAAAGAAAACATGCCATAAAGAAAATGACAACCCAAAATATGGATATTTCTGTAGCCAAAACATATAGTAATTAAGTTTTCATTGCTTATATTGCCTAAGTTTAAAAAAACACAGCTATGCAACATCAACAAAAGACAGGACGTATGTTATATTTTGATATAGTTTTGTAATTCAGTTTGTGCCAAAGATTCAGTCAAAGGCGATGTGTTATGTATGTACTTGGCCTGCAGGAAACAGAGACAGTTATTTATTGAGGAACACCAGAATTGGAAATGGAGTGATGACGGATTCCCCTTAGTTTCAATTCCTCCATATTTAGAATACTCTTATCCAAACTGGTGCTCTCTAGAAGTGTCCCTTCCTTCCTTCCTTCCTTCCTTCCTTCCTTCCTTCCTTCCTTCCTTCCTTCCTTTCCTTCCATCCATCCATCCATCCATCCATCCTTTCTGTTGGATTATTTGTTGTTGTTAGTTGCAAAGTCATGTCTGACCCATTGTGACCTCATGGACAATGTTCCTCCAGGCTTTCCTGTCCTCTACCATCTTCTGGAGTCCATTTACATTCCAGGTTCCTATGGAAAAAAGATCTTTACAGCATTGGACTTTCCTTTCACCATCAGATGCATCCATAGCTGAGCGTCCTTTTGGCTTTGACTCAGTCTCTTCACTCTTTCTGGTGCTACTAGTACTAGCCCTCTGCTCTTCCCCAGTAGCATATTGGACACCTTCCAACCTGAGGGGCTCATCTTCCAGCATCAGATCTTTTTGCCTAGATCCATAAATCCATAATGCAGGGCCCCAGATTAGGAAAATACATTTTTGAGCAGATTTAGGCAGCTTATGAACCACATTCTAATTTCACATAGATTTCTGGATTGATCTTAAACCTGCTTTGCAAAAAAAAAAAAAATATCCATTCAGATAAAGTGACAGCTTGGGACACAAAGAACAGAGTGTTGGAAAATGAACAATAAAAAGAGAAAATGTATATCAGGAACAAAGTGGTATATCCACTCTTTTGGCTCTCTCTCTCTATTATTGTTTACTGTTTACTTCACATAGACCCATACCCCTTATAATTCACAGGTATTTATGAGGAAACATTGTCCTTGAGAGAGAAAAAAATTAAAAGGATTCACCCAGCTGTAAATAGTTTATCCGACAGAAAAGGATTTCTATATTTACCTGGAAAGAGGACATTTCCTCTTCATTTCCTATTGCATTTTTAGAATGGAACTATTTTACCTGATTTGCATGTAGCCAAAGCTACTTGGATCCTGGATTATTGATCCCTGTGGGATTTAAGGCTGAATCAACCTATCCTACTAGATACCCTAAGGACCTTTGTAGCCTGACACCAGCTTCTGTACTGGGTAGCAGGTTGGTACTCCCTGTTCACCACCTACCCTTTATGGTGCACCTCATAGGCTTCTCAATCTCACATTCTGTGTCAACCTTACTCTGATATGGAAGAAAGTGGGAGATCTCACAGCCTGTGATGTTCTTCTGGTTATTAAAAGGTCAAAAATCAAATTAAGTTAAATAATTCTACCAACTGGTATAGAGGGATGATAGCAAAATGATGTACTTTTTTATTTTTGGAGGTAAATAAAACAATCTCATAAGACATGTACAAAATCAAGCGCTATTAAATGAAGGAAAGAAAATATCTTTTCAATAAAATTGGTTATTACAAAGTTTCCCAGATCCCAATTAGCTAATAAGAAGAAAAGCCAAACTATAATGATCTGGACAGATCACAAAGGGCACCTGATCTGCAACAAATGCAGAGCTCTTTCACAATCTCTTGATGGATACTAGAGAGAGTTATTATTATTATGGTTTGTTACACAGTCAGACAGATGTTCAGACTGGATTTGGCATTTTTATCCACCTATCAAGTCCTTCCCAAGGACCTGGGATAGATAGATGTTGATGTCTGATGGTTCTAGGTTTTATCTAACACCATCAGACTAAGCTGTTTTGAGTAAAGCTGCCTTTTGCAATTAAGTGATGGTGAATTTGTCAATGCCGGTGGTGTTCAAATGCTCCTCCAGTTGTTTTGTGATTGCACCCAAGACAACTGTTATTATTGGCACTATCATTGCTTTCTTTTGTCACAGTCACTCTATTTCTATTTGCAGGTCTGTTTTAGTCATCTAAGGCAATGGTCCCCAACATTTGCGGCTTGGTAGAATGGCGGGAAAGGGGAACCAGGCTGTGCAAGCTCGACCTGTGCAAGTCGAGATGCTCATGCATATGCACACGCATCAGCTTACTGCTCACGCAAGCTGAGCGGTGCACACATGTGCGCATCAGCCCACCACTTGCACAGCCCAGTTCCGAATAGACCACGGCCTGGTATTGAGCTGCACCTGGGGTTGGGGGACCCCTGATCTAAGGTGCTTTGTCATCTTTTCCAGTTCTTTCTCTTCTATTCTGTAGTCTCTAGGTACTGCCATGTCCACTACCCTGACTTTTTTGTCTTTCGCATTGACCTAAAGCATCTTTACTACATGGGGATGTGAACTCACTATCTAGGCAGTTTGTTTTCATTTCTATATTTTTCCTGTTTATGATGGTGCCCCTTAATATGTATTATTACAATGTCGCCAAATAAGCCAATACACCTCTTTCAGGAAACAGAAAGCCAAACTTTGAGAGTTCTCTTAATTTGATGATAGGAAGAAGATGGAATACAATTCAATTTTCAAACTGCAGATTACAAGCTTTGTTTTCACTATGCAGGCAGCTACATAACATTACTTACTATGAACCCAAAAGTCAACAGGCATCTATATCATTCTCCATGCTGCTACACCATCACTGGTTTTTAACAATCCATACTTTAAACAACAGGTAATCTTTTTTGCTCGCAAACCATATTTCTTTTATTAATTTTTGACATACAAAATACTTCATTTGTGTAATTTGCATTTTCTATAGAGTCAATGGATTGGAGGAAAATAATGCTTTGTATTACAAGTTAAAACTATTTTAAAATATGTGTCTGTAATCAGTACTATAAGGAAACAAACTTTTTTTTAGCCATTTAATTGTATTTTCTTTATTAGCCACTAACACAGTGGTTCTCAACCTGTGGGTCGGGACCCCATTTGGGGTTGAACGACCATTTCACAGGGGTCGCCAAACAACGCAGTCTGCCAATTTTTCCCCCTTTTCCTTAGCTGTGCTACTCCCTTTTATTCTATTGGCTTTTGAAAGCCAATAGAGTAGACTCTCTTGAATAGAGTCTAATTTTATTGGCTTTCAAAAGCCAATAGGAATTGTCCAGGCTGTCTCTGCCCTGCTGAGCCCACCAAAAGTCCCATTCTGCAAATGGTGCTGCGCCAGTTGAGTAGTCCTCGACTTACGATCGGTTGAGTAGTCCTCGACTTACGATTGGTTGGGGGTCGCGGCATTAAAAAGGTTGAGAACCACTGCACTAACATCAATAAAATAGAATATATGTAACTCAGAACTATGGAACCCTTGGTGGTCTCTGAGCTTAGCTATTTGCTTCCAAACATGCTGAAGATGTTACCTAGTCAGGTAATGAAACGTCTGCAAGCAAACAACCAAGCTCAGAGACCACCAAGGACTCCTTAGCTATAATAAATTATTTATGGAAGGAAAATATTTTATTTAATCATTTCTCTGTTGGCCAATCTGGAAAGCCAAATAAGAACAACAAACCAGCTTGGAAGAAAACAACAGCAAACTACTTCTGTAGAGCTGCCAAGAAAATTGCATTGATGGAGGCACCAGGAGTCAAGCTTGACTTGAAGACATCTTTATCTTTGATCTAATTTAAAAATCTGTAGGAAGAGGTAGTAATCCAGAAATTATGAAGAACTCCTCTCAGGTTGCTTGGTTTCCATGGTTCCTGAGCTTCCTCCTTCAGCTTCCAGACAGACACAAGTCCCCAGAGCATTTCCACATATTAATTAAACTGTCTGAAACTATGTAGAGTTGTGGGGGAGATAAGTATTGTGCAGTAGAACATGTAAATGGAGGAAATCAGCACTTTTACAGAAACACTTTTTTACTCTAGACATTTTGGATTCAAGATTTCTCAGTAAAATTTAAACCATCTACCTTGGCTTATGTACATGGCTTACTCACTCACACATACATAAATAGAGGATATGAGATACTGACAGATAAATTATCACTGCTGTGCAAGCATATTTAATGCAATACACATGTTCTCCTAATTAAAAATACTGAGACAGTGTCCTAAAGCAAGGCTTTTCAACCAGTGGTACGGGTACCACCTGTGGTACATTGGCACCTGGCATGTGGTACACGACTATCCTAAAAAAGTTGTAGTGGGGGAGGGGAATGAGCTGAACCGTTGGCAGCACCACACAAGCCTGAACGAGAGATGGCTGGAGCTGCAGGGCTGTCAGGGCTCAGCGGAAGCATCAGGATCAGCACTTTTTGGGACTGTCAGGGCTCAGTGGAAGTGCCAGGATCAGTGCCAGGCTTCAGCTGGAGCTTGGCACTGACCCTGGTGCTTCTGCTGAGCCCTGAAGATGCACCAATCAGCTGGAAAGCAGCACTGATCCTGACACTTCTGCTGAACCCAGAAGAAGCACCGATCAGCTGGAATGTTGCAGCAACTCCAGGGTCTTGTGATTTACATTCAGATGCTTGGCAACTGATTCATATTTATGATGGTCAGTGTCCCAGGGTCATGTGAAGTAACCAAAACCTGCTGCAACCACCCAGCAGATGGGAGGAATAAAAACCAAACACCTCCCACCCCACCCCCACTGCCAATCCTCAACAGAAATGCTCACAACAATGAAAACCTCAGCAAGAGTGCCGCCAAGTGGGCAGGCAGGTGTCTTGCTCGGCTGTGGCTTGGGCACTTTTTTCAGTGCCATTGTAACTTCACTAAGCAAACTGTTATAAGTCGAAGACTACCTGTACTTTATCACTTTTTTCCTTTTTTTTTTTTTTTTTGGTCATCAAGTTTTTGACATCTTGCTAGGTGACTGGTGGTACTTGGATGTTGCCATATCTTAAAAGTGGTACAATGGGTGAAAAGCCCTGTCCTAAAGTATAAAAAAGAAACCCTACTGACAAAAATCTCTGAGCAAATAGAATGAACCAGCAAACAATGCAAATAAAGGCAAATCAAAGAGCATTTCAGTAAAATACAGAGGCACATTCCTACAAAGGGATTTTTAAAGAAACTGTTAAATACTATCGGTTCCAAATGACTGCTAGAACAGTATCTAGGATGGTAAAACCCAAAGTAAGATAGGTTTGTTGTTACAGTGAGAAAACAAATGAAAATCTGAATCTGGCAATTTATAAGATTATAAAGCATCCCATATGTAATTAAACAAAACATGAGTCAATCTATTTTTTTTTCATAAGTTTTCATTTCATTTTTAATAAACATTTTGTCCAATGTTAATTGTCAGAATAATTTTATTATTTATTGTTCAAATTTATATGGTCACCCATATAAAAGAATGTGACTCTTATCTTTATAATTATAATCTTAGAACTAACTTGGAAGGGGAGATTATTGAAAACAATCTACATTTATTCATCTGTGAGTATACAAAGGCCTAATTGAAATATGGACCATCCATACACACATACACAAACAAATTTAAAATACCACGACAATTGATGTGCACAGAGTAAGTGTTAACATATCCCCTCAACCAGAGCTAAATATTTCTTTCAGCTCTCATGTTTGTTTTTTTCTAAATTCAGAGTGGTTAAATAAGCTTTAATATTTTAATAATGTTTTAAAAAGGAAAAAAAGAGAATAGCATTGCATACTATAAGATGCAAATAAGTATCAGACTGATACTTTCCCATCTGGTCCCTCATCCAGTAATACAGTGATCAAATCAGAAACTTTTGCTTCTATCTTGCAAGTAACTGGGCTTTGCTGTTATATCTGAACTTGGACAAAATGTGACCAGTTTGATCTATGGTTTAGAGAAATTCATTCATACAGCCATTTATTATTTTAATTGATACTCTAATTCAGGGTACTTCCACAGCTTTGGCTTCAATTTATCAAATTATTACAGTCATTCAACAGCATCATATGAGTATCATCAGCATTCAGCTCCATCCATTAGAAATCCCATCTAGTCAGTAATGTTCCATTTTAAAAATATCAAGATCTCCCCTTATCTTTGTTTCTATCAGTGTTACATAGCCAATCTTGACTGATCTCTAAAAAACTAAGCAAGGAGGGGCATCTGGTTAGTATTGAAATAGGGGGCCAGAGGATAAGATAGATTGGAAAGCTGAAAACGTCAACTGGAAGAAAACAACTGCAAATCATTTCCACATTCAGTGGCAAGAAAATAACATGGAATGTCCACATAATCAGCAGGAGTTGACCCTGACTCAACAGAAACTTGATTTTTCATGCATTATCAATGCCTTTGCCAAAAACACAATGCACCAAGAAACTTTCACAGACAATTTTGGCTGATCATTATGTCCCTATAATTGTGAAATAAAGCAGCTTCACTCTACAATTAAAGTACATGTCCTCATGAAGCTATCTTAATCTCATCCACAGACTATTGTAGATAAAGCTTACTTTAATTTTTAACCTATTCTGGCTTAAAAGTAGTTACCTTTCCCTTCTCCCAATGCAAGACTTAAAAGTCTTGCAATCAAGGAGACTTCATCCACTATGTTGATGATGAAGCTGTTAAGGGATGGGATTGCTTTAGTATTTTTCAGGTTTGCCCCCTCCAGTCTGCCGGAATGACCAGTTGCCTGGCTTTTATAGAGACTGCTGCCCTCTGTGGGTTGGAGATGAGAGCTAAGAAGCCTAGCAGCATCTTTAAACAAATGGAGACTGATTCAAGAAAATGCTGGGACTTATGTTAGAGGGTGGGAGATTTATGCACCATTGTGTTGGTCTCCCAGCCTCCTTTAGACTGCAAAACCTCCTGTATGCCAAAGTTAACTGCCTTCATATCTCCAGATTCTTATTGGGAAAACTTTATTTGGGGAGATGAAGCAGTATGAAAAGAATTTCTATACTGTTGTCAGAGAGACATCACACCCTTTCCATTGCTGTAGGAGGTAGTAATTTCATGAAGAGAACAGGATTCCTATGCAAATTTACACCTTCTCTTCTTATTTGTAGTTGATTTCATCATTCACTCTGTATAAGGAATCACTTTCATGTGATATGGAAGGCTATGCAAATGAGATAGATAATTAGGTAGGTAGGTAGGTAGGTAGGTAGGTAGGTAGGTAGGTAGGTAGGTAGATAGATAGATAGATAGATAGATAGATAGATAGATAGATAGATAGATAGATAGATAGAGATTGATAGACTATACATAGGTACCCATAATAATGTAAATATTTCTGGATTTAATTATTTTTGTAAAGTAGCCAGAAGTTGATTGCCATTGTGGCAGTGGGTGTGAGGAAGAGGATGAGCTATATTATCATAGGTGAGGGGGAAAATGGCAGAAGGAGAGTCCATCTGCCAAGCTTTTTCTACAACTTCCACCTGTGAATGAGAGACAGGGCACAGGGATGGAGACTGAGCAAGAGAGCAGCTGAGCCTAGGAGAGCCAGCAAGACAATGAAACTGAGTAGAAAGCAAATAAGTGTATGAGAAAAAAAAAAGGCAGTAAGAACAAGTGTGAGAGAAAGGACAAGTGCAAGTGAAAAGGTAAGTAATTAAGAGAAACCAAATTATCATTTCCTGGTAAAGAAGAGGAAATCTCTTCCTAGTTCTCTGAAAGGCTACCTATCATCATACATATCTGAAAAATGATAAAACCTGTAAATCAAAACTTCCTTTTCCCCTTTGCTCCAGCTCCACCCCACATAAGAGAATGTAATTGATAGATACAGAATAAATTTCTTTTCTTAACTTATCCCTCACTAAAACTTCTGAAGCAGATTATTGCTTAGCTATCACAGTAATAGAAATTATGGCAGAATATTTTTATGGCAACTTCAGGAATGCAGATGATTATGGTCCTTTAGTGTCACACAAAAGAAGATAGGGCTTCTCTATGTATGATAACTACATTTCATCATATGTACTTTTTCTATCCTCAACTCCAAATGAAATATAATTCGGCATAAAGACTGAAATTTAAAACTGTGCTCTTTTGAAACTGGTCATTTTGTATTACATGCACTATTCTGCTTTTCATTGCTTCCACACCTTTAAAATTGCAACTTTATAGAACAATAATGGCAATCTCCATATTATGAAGAGCTTAATAGAGTGATTTCCACAAACCCCAATTTAATTGAAAGGAATCTGGGAGTAGGCTAGGGCAATTTCCCTCCACTTAAGAGTTGTTGACTGGCTAGCTGAAACAAAGCACTTGACATATGCAATCACTTTTGGATGAATGTGTAAGATTGAAAAAATTTGTACAACTACAGTCTCTCTCTTTGTTAACCAAGTAAGGAAGACAAAACAAGGGGTTACAAAGTGAAAAATAGAAGACGCTTGTTGTTGGATTTATTTCCTTTCTTCCAGGAACTCAAGCAACATATCCTTCCTCCATTTTTCCCACAAGAATCCTAAGCAATGCAGATTGGATTTAGAGTCCAACTCAAAGTCCAATGTCACCTAGTGTGCTTTTGATGAACCTAGATTTCTCCAGTCATAGTCCTATCTGTTAATCATTACACCACACTGCTAATAAAAATGATAAAACAGATAAATTTGTCTTCAAGTATGAATGTTGTAATGAGATTACCTCATTGTCCTTTTCCATATTAAACCACTGCTGCATAGATTTGATCAATTGCAACTTAAGCAGCAGTAAATATAGAAGACCGTTCATTTACTACAAGAAGTCCTTGACTTATGACAGCAATTGGAACCAGAATTTCTGCCATTAAGCATGTGGTCAAAAAGTGTGCAATGTGAAATGATTGCATTGCTTAGCAACAGCAGTCTCAATAGTCCCAGTTTCTATCATTAAGTGGAACTGTGGATGCTAAGCAAGGATCTCAAATGACTATGACTTGGAACTCCCTGGCAGCAGAAGCTGGCTGGAAATTACAAGTCCCAGACAGCTTGCAAACAAGCTGGAGGCTGATTGGTGACTACAGAGTTGGGGGGGGGGAAATGCTGCATTGAGTACATATGGCTTGGGGAAGGGGTTCTCTGGAGGTGTATGCAGGCTGAGGAGGAGTGCAGTAACATCACACAAGTGTTTACAAGCTGCAGAGAGTGATACAGCACTAATGCACTACAGGCTATAAGATCCCTGGGATTTTCAAACTTTAATTCAGAGGTCCCCAACCTTTTGGGCATCAGGGACCAGTTCCATGGAGAAAGGCTTTTTCCACGGACCGGAGGGTGCGTGGTTTTGTGTCCTGCATGCATCCCACAGATGGGACTTTGCTTGTTTGTGCGAACTAATTGCGGGCATGCTGCGGCCCAGTACTAGTCCATGGACCGGGGGTTGGGGACCCCTACTTCAACTGCTATGTCACAATACATTACATTGTTCCAGTTCCTTAGTATATGTACTCTACACCTAGACAGTTCCAAGGAAGACATTTTGGAAATGTGTCTTTATTTCACTTAATCTGAAAGATATAGCTGCTTAGGTGCTGATATTTGAATCCATATTTTTATTTATCGATTTTCAAGATTACATACCAAACATAAACTCAGATGCTGCTTCCCATGTAATATTCAACCATAAGATGGGTTGTTTGTTTTGGGCTTATTGTGATGTGTAAACCTATCCATTTTGGTTTAGCATTCCATTTAAAACAAGCCACCATGACCTCTTCAACAAGCCAAAGTTAAAAGTCTCAATTTAGCAAACCTCAGACTTTTACCTAGTACATAAGATTGAGATAGTGAGGAATTTCTTCCTTCTCCTGTGAGAAACCTAATTGTAAAGTGACGGGAATCTACTGCAGGTGTACAAAGTGCTAAAGATTAAAAATATGATGTAAAACAAACAGACTACTGAGTTACTTTTAATCACCAGCCCAGCCCTGTACCACTTAAATTCCACATGACTCATGCCCTCAGAGCAGGTGCCCGCTGACACACATTCCACAAGGAAAGTGCACTTACAAGGTTGTATTTGCACAGTATTTAGCAAGTATGCAATATTTATCAGTAAGCAACTTTAAAAAAAAAAGAAAGAAAGAAAGAAAGGGGAGTTATTTTGACTGGATTCCTCTATGACAAATGCTATATTACATCCCACTTATTTGTTTGCTGCAAAAACAGCCTAAAATATGGAATGACGTAACAGGGATAGAAGCTAGTGTTGCCAAAGTTAGAAGACAACATGCATTCCTTTCTGCTTACATAAATGGTAAGAGACAGAGAAGCAAAGTTTGGTTAACCAAAGAAACACAATAGCCTAGTTTATACTACCTATTTATCTATGTATACACATTTTAGTTTGTTGTGTTGCATGGATCTTGCTAATTTGTGGCCTTACTTTAAACTAGAGAGGGAGTAAAGGCAATGAAAAGAGGCAGCCAAGCATGCAGAAGAATGGAAAAGATGAGGAAAATAATTAGAATGATTTAGGGAAATTACTGCTTTGTGGAGACCATCCTGTAGTGTCTAATTTGCTAAGCAAATTCAACAATATGCATGATTTTCATGTTGGACCCTTATTCATAATGAAACTGATGCAGGTTGTTTCCTGAAGAGACAGAAAAAGGTGATGTGTATTTAAGTCTGAGTTTGGTTTTAACCATAGAATAGATCCAGCCAAAAGGAGAATCAACCAAATCTAGGATGTGCTAAATGACTTACAAATAAACAAACCAGGACAAATGAGGGAAAGGATTGAAAGAACTGCCAAGCAGCAAATGAGCTTATTCACACATGTTAAGCCATAAGCCGCCCATTATTATTATTATTATTGCTATTATGCCTATCATGAACATAACCGGTGATTTCTTAAAGTGTTTCGCTCTTCATGTAAATGGGTATAGGAAATAGGAAATAAATATTCAACTAAAACTCTTCATTACTACTTTCATTAAAGGCTAAAAAGGATAAGATAAGAAAGATACAAATGCTAATGAATTCATACTTCCATAGAGTATTATATTATATTTACCATAGAATAATAAAGCTTAAATGAACATTGGGCTAAAAACTGGGAGACTGTAAATTCTAATGCTGCCTTGGGCATAAAGCCAGCTTGTGGACCTTGAGCCAGCAGTTGAGTCTCAGTCCTAGAAAGGAGGGCAAACCACATCTCAAAAACCTTGCCAAGAAAACTGCAAGGTCTTGTCTAGGCAGTCTCTGAGAATTGGACATGACTGAATGAAAGAAAAAAATGAACGTATATAGCTGCCCATCTTACATTTAGGTCTCTGTGTGTCTTATAATTAAAACATAAATAGTACCAAAAAACAACAACAACCATACAAACAATAGAGATGTACTTTGCTGCCATCTGCCAACATTTGGGTTTCTGCAGCTCAGAAATGTGCAAACAGATCTTACTGATTCTTTTTAAGCCTGGGAAAACCCTTTCTGTTTTTGCAGAGGAACATTCACTCAAGGGAGAGTTCAGCTAAATATCTTAAGTAGATCAGTTTAGGGTTAGGAATTAAAATCTCATCTCTTTGTTACTCATCTCCTCCTTACAAGAATAAAGCTACACCAGAGTACAACACAAGTGGTAGATTCTTCTGTATTTCACAAGCAGAAATAAGCACTTTGTCTCCTGGAATATCTTCTTTTCTCACAAATGATTGTCAAATATGCAAAAGGAACGTCCTTGCTGTTAGAATGTAAAATAATCTGCCTTGTGTTCTGTAATAAACTCTAGAGCGTATCATTCAAAAGCAGAAAAAGTTAGAAGAGAGGAAGCCAAAACATAGGAATTGGAATGGAAATATGCCGAGAATCCCTTCATTCCCTTGAACAAAGTGAACAGCAAACAAAGTGTTACACATTCTTATCAGCAGATCTTTTAAAAAATTATACAGTTTCTAAGGAGACAAACACATTATACTTGGTTCAGGCTCACTAACTCCAGCAGAACTTGTGACAGACATGCCCTAGTACTGTGGTGGTGAACCTATGGCACACGTGCCACAGGTGGCCATGCAGAGCCCTCGCTGTGGGCATCTGCACTGTCGCTCCAGTCCAAGGCCTTAAGTCCCGTCCATGAGCAACCTGCATCAAAATCTCCCCGGGCAAGTGGCTTTTTAAGCTGGGTTTTATAAAACCTTTTCGCTTTAGGCCTCCACCTCCATGTGCAAAAAAAAAAAGTTCAATCAATCAATCAATTTCAACTTCTCACAGGAAAAAAAGATCTCACAAAGTTGGAATTGATTGAACTTTATTTTTAGTCCCACACAGCAGTGGAGGAAGTGATGCGTCAGAGCTGGAAAGAAGGTGCCACATGGGGGTGGGGGAGTGGTGGGAGTGGTGGGAGCAGGGCGCTCCATGCGAGGGGTGGGGCAGGGCCTGTGCATGGGATAGAGAAGCAACACAGCAGCGCTAGCATGGTAGTAGATCAGTTGCTTCCCTCACCCTGCCAGACACTTGCCGAAGCTGCGCAGGGTAAGGTTGCTGGGCCCACTCCTGCCCAGATGCCCTAAGATCTCGCAAGAAGTTAGAAAGTCTGATGAACTTTTTTTTTTTACCGATAGTCCCATAAACATGCAGCAAAGGCTGAGAAGCGAATGGAGAAACGGAATGCAGCTGAAAGGCAGGTTAATAAAAAAAACACTTGGGGGAGGTGACGCATCTGGACAAGCGCGGCAACCTTACCCTGCATGGTGGTACAAGGGTGGGGCACACATCCTTCCCATGCCAGGCCAGCCCCTGCAGCACTGGGGCAGCCACGTTCGGCGGCGGTGGGCAGGGTGTTGAGGTGGGGGCCGGCAGGCCGACCAAAGCAGCAGGTGGAGCACTGGAGGCTCGGGAAGGAAGGGTGCTGAAGCATGCAAGGAAACAAAGGAAGTTTTTTTTGGGGGGGGAAAGGTCAATCAATCAATTCCAACTTTGCGATCTTTCATGCGAAGTTGGAATTGATTGACCTTTTTTCCCAAAAAAACCCCTTCCTTTGTCATTTCAAGCAGCGGTGGCAGATCACAAAAGAGAAATGGCATGGGGCGGGGAGTCAGGTAAGGAAAGAAAGGGAATTTCTGGGGGGAGAGAGGATTTATTTCCTTACCTGCCCCACTTCTTCTGAGGCCACTTTCCGCTCAACCGCATTGCTCTTGCCAATGGCCTGACCACCCACTTCAGTGCCCTCCCTCCCTGAGTCTCGGGCGATCACCTGCTGCTTTGGTGGCTCTGTAAGCAGAGCTGAGAAGTTCTCTTCTCTGCCAGAGAACTTTGCAGCTCTGCCTACAGAGCCACCAAAGATGTAGCTGAATGGGCAGGTGAGGGGGAAACCTGCCCCACTTGTTCCACGGCCGCTTTCAGCCAAGCCACATTGCAGCGGCATTGGGTGCAATATGTGAGGCAGCAAACAGCCACGCCATGCCGAAACTGACTGTTTGCTGTTTCCTGCGCAATCCCACTGCCATGAGGCCACGGAACAAGCCAGGCGGTGGTAAGAAACTGGTATACCAATTCCTTACCTCCACCTGGCTTGTTCCGCGGCCTCATGGCAGCAGCATTGGGTGTGACACGCGAGGTGGCAAATGGCCGCGGCCGGCAGCGAACAGCCACGTCGTGCCAAAACTGACTGTTTGCCATCTGCTCCGCAATGCCACTGCCATGAGGCTGCAGAACAAATCGGGTATACTGGATCCCTCTTTTCCTACTCCGCCTGCTGCTGGAGGGCTGGCCCGGTATTTTGCAGCAGGCTGCGGAGTCTCAGAGTGCGCCGGTCGAGGGGCCGGCAGGCTGTGGCTGCTGACAGACACAGTTGGCCTCTATGTGCTCCCTGTGTGCAGGGGCCGATGGTGTCAGGCAGCAGCCGCCCCGTCCCTGCCTTGCCTTGCCCTGCGGCAACCCTGCCCTGCCCCCTGCCTGGTCTCACCTCACCCAGAAGGACAAGCCTGCTGCCCACTGTCCCACCCACCAGAGACCCCCTGGATCTCCCCCAACCTTGCCCGGCCCCCACAGGCATCCCTCTCCACGAGCAACATTGAGGTGGCCACGCCCAGCCTGGCCATGCCCACCCAGTCTGCCATGACTACTGCAGCCACGCCCACCCAGTGATCACGCCCACCCACTGGGCCATGCCCACCCAGCACCTGACGATAAAAAAGTGGGGTTTGGGTTGCAGTTTGGGCACTCAGTCTCTAAAAGGTTCGCCATCACTGCCCTAGTATGAGGAAATTTAGCTACAGTAGCTGGGGATGCTACACTCTCTTAAAATCAACAAGGACACTGGATTATATTACACAGAGCTACATTATATAGTCCTTTGAAGATTTCAAAGGTTTGAAAATTTAGGACATATTTGTAATCACTTTTGTAATAACCCCTCCCCCCAAAAAATACAGGGAGCATTATCAAGCATGTCATTTTGCCTTATAATAGAAGCTGGAGAAGTAGGTCTTTGTTGGGCAAAACAATCTAAAACCTCTAAAACTTGGAACATTTCACAACCGATATGAACAAGGGCTTGTTATCTTTGCTGATTCAATTCAGTACTGGGTATAGATACTGAATTATTGTTTAATTTGTTATGGCAGGCTAACTATAATGTGGTTAAACCATAAATTATTGTTTACTATGTTGAATGATGTATGAAGTCAGATACTAAACCCGAACACACAAAGAATCCTTGCAGTCAATGCAATACAAACCTTAATTCCTTTGCTTTAATAATTTCTTTTAGAATGCAGAATCTGAATATCTGAAAGGCATTTCATGGAAAGAAGCAGATGAGCAGGAATGTCCCTTAAAGTGAAGGGCAAAACTGTAATTTTTAGAAAACTTGGGTTTTTTTTGTTTTTTTGGGGTCCCTACGAGCCAATCTTGACTCCTGAAGCCTGTCTGTAAGTCTCTACAGGTTTCTCAACAAGGTTTTTTGAAAGCAGTTTGCCATTGTCTCCATCCTAGGGCTGAGAATGACTGGAACACACAATTTCCTGAGCAGATGGCATGTGAGAAAGACCTTGAGAAATGAGGAAGAGAGATGCTGTCTGGAGAATAGTCAAATAATAAAGGGCATAGCCCATAACTGCATAATGGGCAGAGAAGAATGCTCAGAATGGATCCTCCATAATTTTTCCATCAAGGTCACATTGGTGGAACCACAATTTGTTGTGCTGTTGCAGGTTGAGGAAAATTCTGTCCCTACTGTTGCATTAGTTTTATCATGGCATTCTGTAAATTGGTCATCTGTGCATCTACTTGTTGCTGGTGTTGCCCCATGCTGCTGGCAGGAGCTCAGCAGATAGCCGGGAGCCCCTAAATTTTTTCTCTTTGGAAGAGGGCATGAGACTTGCAAGCCATACATTAAAAGTATCTTTGTACTCTGAAAGTACAATTTTCCCCCATTTCCTTTACAGGTGAGAAGTTTGGGGGTTTCTAGCCCAGTGCCAACACAAATACACAAAACAGGTTCTCCCCCCATTTTTGGGCATGTTAGTAGTAATTATTTGAGGGACTGCATCCCAATCATATCTCTCCATCCCATTGGTGTTTAGCAGAAAGGGCATGTTAAAGGTCCAATCCATGAAGAAATGTCATCTGACAGGACCCAGGAAGAGAGCCTTTTCTGCCGTGGCACCTGCCCTTTGGAACATCACTCTGAAGTTAGTTTGGCTTTGATCTTGCTGGCCTTCAGGAAGAGTCTGAAACCATGGCTTTGCCATCTGGCTTGAGAATCCAGCAAAATGAATGCGAAGTCTGTAAGGTAGTTATTTTGTTAAAGAAAACAACTGTGCATTTCCTGCACATTTCTGTTTTATTGTTTTAATGGTTTTATTGCTTTTAAGATTGATTAATTAATTAAGATTAATGCTTTCTGTTAGGTTTTTTTTTCATTATTTGTTGTACTTTTGTTTTTTTAAGTGAGATGGGCAGCTATATAAATTTACCAAATAAAAAAAAAAAAGAATCAGATGTCAGTGCCACCCAAGAAATTCTGTTTCTTTCATTACATTGTATCAAATATATTTTTATCACTTTCAGACAATTCAGCAGTGTATTAATGCACCAACTGGTGTGTCATCTGGGAAAGCAAGGAGGGAAAACACAGAAGAAAAAGCTCCCATGTTGTTTTGGTTTGAAGATAATTAGCCCATCCCTACATCTTCTGATGTTAGGAGATCATGAAATTCAAGGACAAAGGCGGGGAAGGGCCAGCCCAGTATCCAGATTTTTGTGGTCTCATCCAAGCTCTATTACAGAGACTGCAGCTCCTGGGTCACAAGGTATATAATAACTTGCTTCCTGAAATATAAATTGGTGCCATTTGAAATACATGATTTATACTGGATAATACATTCATTTTTATTGTCATGATATGTACTAGCCAGGAAAATTTAAAGCTTTTCCAGGCCTTGCTTTTTTTTCTTTCCATAATTCATTGTAATTGTTTTGAAATATATCTTTATTACAACCTCTCAGGTAAAGTCTTAAATATTTAATTGGATCTTTTGTTGTTTCATAAATAGACACTTTTTTCACAAAATATTCTTCTTCAGGAGTTAATTGCCTTGTTATTATCTTTTGTTTTATTTTTATTGATTTTTGTATCAAGAAAAGCAGACAAAATTGTTGATAAAATTACTTTCATCAACTGTTGCATAGACCTTCACGGTTGCATAATTATTAGTACTACATTGTCAGCACAACATACCATCTTGCATTCCTCTCCTTGAATTTTGATCCCTATTATCTGTTTATCTTTTCAGTTCTTGTTGGCCAAAATTTCCAGGGCAATTTCAAATAAGGAAGTAGACAGTGGAAACTGCTGCCTTCTGCCTTTGTTGATATGTGTGTATATGTATTTCTCCCCTTTTTTTCCTACTTAATAAAAAAATAATAACTTGTTTGCTCAGCCACTGATCCACTGAAAGCAGCTCCTCAGTTATGACAAATATAAGTTTAACATACATACACATGAAAACATGAAACTGGTATTCTTAAAGAGGTAGCTTAAAAAGACTGTATTAGCAGAATGGGGAAATCCTGAGCCCAGCTGACTTGCTGCTCACAAGAATAGAAATGGAGATAACTTCAATGTCTCTTGATTAGGGCAGAGCCTGACAAAAAATCTTCCATGTTCCTGCAAGACAAAGATCTTCCTTTGCTAGTTTCTCTACATGTCATTAATGGCCTAAGTCTTAGAAGAGCCCTCTGATAAATTACAAATTGAGGCTTGGATTAAACATTCCCTATTATTTGTGGCTTGGATCAAGGTATGTGGGCGTGTACTTTTGAGGTAGTTTTTGACTCCAGGAAACTACCTGGTTTTGACAAGGTTTAGATGAAGTCGCTTGCCATTTCATGCTTCCAAAGAGAGAGGAACTGACACAAAGTTACCCAATTGGCTTGGTGCCTAAGACAGAACTAGAACTCATGGTCTCCTGATTTCTAGCCTATTTCACCAATCACTATGCTAAACTGTCTTCTTATTAAGTATCCCCTATTATTTATGGATGAATGCTCCTGCCATATTGGCTTGAGAAAATGAGACAGTGCTATCTTGAAGAAATAGTTGAGTTTTCATTAAACAATGACTAATAGTGACATAGTGAATTAGTTTTGAGCATAGTTAAAATAAGATCTGATTATGTTGCTAGAAAGTCTTTAAAGATGAGCTCATGGGGGATAAATATTATGTTCTTTTTTTTTAATTGAAAATTTTTATTTTTTTAAAACATATAAAAATACAATAAAATTTTAAAATAGAGAACCCCCCCCCTTACCCTCCCTCCCACCCCCACCCCCCCTCCCTTCACTTCCCAGAGCAGAATACAGGGTTAAGAAAAAAAAAGAAAAAGAAAATTATAATAATTAAAAAAAAGAAAAAAAAAGAGAAAGAAAAAAAATATCATAATTAACCTTTAACTCCATAACTTATAAAACAATTCTCTATAATATTTGATATTCATTCATAAAATAAATAAAACTTTTTAATTCCATATTTTTTCTGAATATAATCTATCCACCTTCCCCATACAGTAATATATCTTTCTTGTGTATGATCCTTTAAATAAGCAGAAATTTTTGCCATTTCTGCAAAACTAGATACTTTAAATATCCATTCTTCTAAAGTAGGCAAAGAATCTTTCTTCCAATATAGACCTACTAGTAACCTTGCTGCAGTTAATAAATTCAACATCAAAGTAGTTTCTTTTTCATTTAAGTCAACAAAAATACCAAGTAAAAATAGTTGAGGAGTAAACTTTATCTTCTTTCTAAAAATCTTTTGAATGTTCCACCAAATCATAATCCAAAAAGCCTTTACTTTTTTACAATTCCACCAAATATGAAAGTATGTCGCATCATTATTGCCACATCTCCAACATTTGGGCTGTATGTTGGAATACATACAAGATAATTTTTTAGGATCTAAATGCCATCTATAAAACATTTTATAAAAATTTTCTCTCAAATTTTGAGCTTGTGTAAATTTAACATTTCTTATCCAAATTATCTCCCATAAATCCAATGAGATCGGCTCCTGTATATTCTGAGCCCATTTAATCATACAATCTTTAACCAATTCTGTTTCCGAATCTAACTCTAATAAAACATTATATATTCTTTTTATATGAGCCGGACCTTGGTTTTTAATCTGAATAACCAATTGTCTATCTTCTAGTGTTATTCCCTCTTTCTTGTCTACAGTCCATCTATCCATTATTTGTAAATATTGAAACCATGACTGTAGAATATTTTGCTGCTTTAATACATCTAGGGATTTCAAATGCCAATTCGAACCAGAACAAATTAACAATTCTTTATATGAAATTTTATCAAAATTTGTCCCCTTAGAGGTTCCCTCAATTGCATGTCTGGGAATCCCCCAGATAGGTATTTTATAATTTAATCTATGATAAATATTATGTTCTAACCTAGATAAAATCAGCTATAGTATTTTTATTAATATTTGGAAACTGTTGAAATGAAAAATGGCAGCTCCAATTCAATGACATATGGCACTATTTTCTGCCATCCATGCCATGATTACAGGCAGAATTACACATGGTGTCAAGTTTCTTGGAATTCATTGCCAGTTCCCTGTTTGGAAAGTAAATAACACTCCCTTTTACACACACACATAAAAAAACCCTATACCTATGAATCATCCCCTCTTCTCTTTATTTGTTATTCTCTTGATTCTTTATAACTAAGAGTCACATGTCTATTACTTCATAATACAAATATATTTGAAAACATCGAAATGACCAATGGGGGCTGAATCTGGTACATTAACTAATTAATTTAATACCAATTCTCAGTAATTAATTTTAGAATTATGTGCTGAAAAGCAAGGGGATTTATTCCCAAAATCCCTTATGAAAGAGTTTTTAGGTTTCTAAAATTAGTATTAAAATGATAGCCAGAAGTTTCAATTTTAGCAGAGCATTCTTTAAACTTATTTTTCAATATTAAAAGAAATCAACTATTAGGAGGAATATGCAGAAATAATTACAGAGTAGAAATTTGGATATCACTTCTAAAAAATCTTTGTTCACTGAAATAACCATTCATAGCTTTAAATAAGGGGGGACACAATCTAGGAGGGGGATTTTAACTGATTTTCTCTGGGAAGATGAACCCAAGCATTGATCTGCGCAACACAACTCTCCTTCCTGATTTTGCCTATTGTATGGATGTAGCTATGATTGGTATGGACTATTGCAGTATGCAGTTTGTTCTACTTGACATCAGTCTTGAGGACTACTTGGAAGCTACAACTGGTCCAGAATGCAGCAGCAATGATGCTGAAACCTGCCTATGTGGGATCTCTGCTTCATGAGCTGGTGAAAGCTTCCAGGTGAAACTCAAGATTCTGATCACAATTTATAAAGCCCTTCATGATGTAGGGCCAGGCTGTCTGAGGGACTATATCTTTACTTTCTGCCCATCCTGTATAATTGGACAGAGAGGCCAACATTTCAGTTCCTATTAATTACTGAAAGCCAGATAGAAGGCTTTCTCTATTGACATGAATAATTGCTCAGCATGTTGTATAAGCCCAATAATGGTATAACAACCATTGTGACAATGGGGAAAGTGCCATTCTTCATCCTAACCATATTTAATGAGCCTTTTTTGGCCTTCTCATTCCACATATGTGGAAGGAATATTTTGATACACCATTATGATTGGTGCTGGAATTGTGCCGTTGCCATGGTATCTGGAATATGTGCTGCAGTATCTTATTTTTGAAGTTCTTTTAGTATTTACTCTGTATCATACTCTGCGTTCACAGCTGATCTTAGGCAATGTGAAAGCTGTCTTAAAGTGTGGTCAGTTTTTTCCTATGTTTGTTCCAGTGAACCTCCACATTGTGAATGTTTAGCCTGAAGATCTGAAAAAAATCAAACCAATATATAATGTTCTCTTATGTATGAATTCACAGAGACTTTTTCATCTCTGGCAACTCATATAACAGCTGCTCTTTTTCTGGGAATGGTCTGTTATGTTCAGTTGGTAATATAATAATTTTCCTTGGGAAAACGAGTTTTATCTTTTCCTTCAATGTCCATTCTTTCTCTACAGTGGTCAAGGGCTCTGCCATCACAACAATGTCGCTGAATGCTTGTAACCTCATTTGGGTTAAATCATGATTATAACTTGAGTTGTCTGATTGGCTTGTATAGACAAAAATAGATCTGTTCATTTAAACTCAAACTCCAAGTTCACAGCAAGTTTTTATTTTTAAAATGTATAAAAAATGTGTTCCTGTTTGCTACTGAGACTTTTCAGTTGTAATTCTCTTTGCTGTAACTCAACTAGTCTTCCCTCACAGCTTCCATGAATAGGATGTGCATTGTGTGAGGAGGTCCAGAATTACCTGCTAAAAGCCAGGATGATGGGAAAAAAAGCAACACAAAGAGAAAGATCATTGGGAGAAGCCAGCCCCCTATTGCCAGCTTAAATGGTCCTATAAGAATAGAACAGAACTGGAAGGGACCTTGGAAGTCTTCTAGTCCAGCCCCTTCCCCCCCCCTGCTCAAGCAGGAGAACCTATACCATCTCAGATAAGTGACTGTCTAGCCTTTTTAAAAATCTCCAGTGATGGAGCACCCACGATTTCTGGAGGCAAGCTGTTCCACTGGTTAATTGTCCTGTCAGGAAGTTTTTCCTTAATTCCAGGTTGCTTCTCTCTTTGATCAGTTTCCAACCATTGTTTCTTGTCCTGCCCTCTGGTGCTTTGGTGAATAATGTGATCCCCTCTTCTTTGTGGCAGCCCCTCAAATACTGGAATACTGCTATCATGTCTCCCCTATTTCTTCTTTTCTTTAGACTAGCCAAACCCAATGCATGATAAGATTTTTCCTACCACCACCATAATGAACATCTACATTTCAAGAAGATACCCATCTTTCTTGACTAAGGGGCTCAGGATATTTGGCCCCAAAGCAGACAGCCAGTCAGCACATGGCAAAAAAGTGTGACTGTCCTTTTTAAAGTGTTTGCCACACACAGCACAAAAACAGGCAGCTACTTCCTTGTAACATTTTCAGTCTAATTCTGGATTTTTTTCCCCTTGGCAAATATTGTTATATTTAGTTCATCAAAAAAAGGTTTTTCCCAGTCTTATAGGTATTGTTTGAAATAAAAAGAATATTTTTGATAAGATATCCATTTTCACTGTTGCTATTCTCCTCAGTATTGAGAGTTGTAAATTTTTCCACTTTTCCAGATCCAATTTTATTTGTTTTAACAATCTTATACAGTTGTTTTCTTTTATTGTTGCACATCTTGCTGTTAACAGACAGCTACTTTCTCATTGTGATTGAATTAAAGTCATTATCTTTGGATATGTTCACTGATCATTTTTGCAGATAGGAAAGCCTGTGTATGTTGTGCAGGATACATATTAATTTCAGCAGCACCAGTCAGTGTTACCAAGAAGGAGAAGTATTATAAGGATGTACTTCAGCAATGTCTGGAGAACAACATTTGCTTCTCATGGCATATAGGAATCAAAATATAGTCTGCCTTGGCTTGTCTTTCAAGTTATTATTTTCTGTGTTCAAACTTTATCATTTTAGAATCATATGACGTCTAGTCCTAATTTTTTGGTCCTAGGTTACTGATATACATTGTTACATAACAGAATCTGATACATGTTTTCTCAGAAGTAAAATCCACTGATTTCTAAGAAAGCACATGTATATAAAATTCAAAATTTAGTATATATTTTAAAATGGTGTTCTGTCATCATATAAAAATTATATTGACATATATCAATCCGTTGCCTTGCCAACTTTATTCTTTCTCCTCTTAAATTATTATCAACTTTTTTTTTTTTTTCAGTTTGAAACAAGTTACCACTTGGTGCCAATTTGGCTGTGCATTGAGTTTAAATATAGCTAGATGGCAGCACCTAACTTATTCAGCTGATCTCCAGAAGTGTAGTGGGATTGGATAAGGTTAAGCACTTTGATGGAAGACTACCAGGAGTAGTTAGGAAGTTGAAAAACATCTTGGAGGAAGGCAGTGACAAGCCATCTTTACATTATTATTAAGAAGATGACAAGGATCTCTCCATGAAGTCACCATCAGCTAGTGGTTGGTTGTTTTTCTTCCCCATTTACACAGGTCATGGTGCTTTCTGGGATCAAGTGATCTACATACTGCCCTTGATATGATGGAATGAGGGTTCCATATGGCTTAGAGATACACTCTCCATGTTTACCAGGTAGTACAAATGTTTTTCTTTTCTACTTTTCTTCACGTTTCCCCCCAAGATTGATAGCTGATGTTTTCTTTCTTAACTACATATTCTCGCTAATGTAGATAAGAAAGAAGAGTTGAGGAACTGCTATTTTGGTACAATGTGGGAGGGGAAAAAAAACTCTATTTGCGGGGGGGGGGAACCTTTTCTGTAAGGTTTCCATGCTGCCGATTTTGAATTCTTAACCTTGGCTCTATCGATTCGATTCGACACCAGCCACACGATCATCTTTCGTCTAATACAAACCGTGGGCAAGCTGTCTTCAGAAAGGGATCCCCGTGCTGCCTCCAGATTTTGTCTCCAGCCTCCCTTCCCCCGCCCTAGGGCTTGATCCCAAGTCTTGAAAACCAATTACCTTCACTTTCACCTGTATTCTGTGGATGAGCGTCTCTTCTGAAGCACCTTTGACCAATCCCCCGACCCTCCCATTTGCTAACAGAGTGGGAATCCGCCCACCGCTATCAGGCTGCCTCACCAGCGGCCAAAAGCTGCAGCGGCTCCTCCTCCTCCTCCTCCTCCTCCCGTCCCCCTCCCCGCCTCAACCAGGAGGAGGCGCTCGTCTCCGATACGGTCGTGTTTATGGTAATAGCCGCCGCTAGATTAAAAAAAAAAAAGTTGAGGTGGCTCTACTATTACCTGTATTACTGTAGCACCGGCATAGGGGAGGAGTGAAGGAAGGAACCTAGGAGACAGCGGTGAGAGGAGGAGGAGGGAGGAGGAGCAACAGCCGCGGGCGGAGCAGCGCTGCAAGACTCTCTGGCGGGGAGCGCTCGGCACCCGAGCCTTGGCTAAACTGACGGCCCTACTTCGCTGGAAGCAAAAGCCCGGGAAAAGAAGTGGGCTCGACCTCTCTAGGCTCCAGGCTCCACGGCAGCGTAGCTCCGCCCCCTTCTCTGGCTTCGAGGGTCTCTTGCTGAAGAGAGAAGCGAGGGAGAGGCGATCGGCTCGCTTATTGGAAGGGGACGGACAGACAGACAGACGGACGGACGGCGGCCAGCCCGGCTCGCCTGGGCTGTCGCGTGTTGCCTGCAACATTCGAAAAGCTCTTCTTCCCCTGCACGCGCCGCTTCTCCTTACTCCCCGCGCGGCTGAGGATGCAAGACTCCCGCCTGGTCGGTTGCCTGGCTCCGGTTTCCTTGCTCGCCGCGACCCCTCGCCCTAGCCCGCCGTGCCAGCTGCTGGGCTGGGCGGGGGGTTGCTGAACCCTTTGCATGGGGTGGCCGCCGCCTCCGGCCTCGGTCCGTCTCTCCGCTGCTGCGCCTGCTGCCGGGAAAAATGCCCCGGCAGGAGCTGCCTTTGCCCGAAGGCTGGGAGGAAGCTCGCGACTACGACGGCAAAGTCTATTACATCGACCACGCCACCAAAACTACCAGCTGGGTCGACCCGCGAGACAGGTGAGGAAGGACTGACCTGAGGAGGCCGAGCCAGTCGGCCGGGGAGGAGCCTGCGCTGTAAGGGCGACAGGTGCCTGGAGCAGACTGTGTGCCGTGGTGGGGATAGGAAGGGAAGAACTTGGCCGCGGAAAGTACGTGGGCCCGGGAACGTGTGTGCGTGTTTGTCCGCTCGTCAGGTCGCTCCCCCCCCCGTATTGTTCCTGGCAGGTCAGAATGGTTTGAGAGCGATCTCTGAAGATTTGGGCCAGTATTAGCACAGGTAGTTCTCGTCTTACGACCACGGTTGAGTCCAACATTGGCATTGGTTAAGTGAGCTTTTGACCCATTTTACGACCTCTCTTGCAACAGTTGTTAAGTGAATCATTGCAGTTGATGTTAGTTAACCTGATTGTTAACTGAATCCGGCTTCCCCATTGACTTTGCTTGTGAGAAGTTGCAAAAGGGGATCACATGACCCTGGGACACTGCAACCGTCATAAAAACAAGTCAGTTGCCAAGCATCTGAATTTCGATCACATGATCGTGAGGATGCTGGAACAGTTGCAAGTGTGAAAAATTGTCATAAATCACTTTTTTCAGTGCCGTTGTAACTTTGAACGGTCACCAAATGAACTGTTGTAAGTCGAGGACTACCTGAATCTAGGCCGGCTCCATGCAAAAAACTGTTTTGAGTAGGAACATATCTAGCAATATTGGTAAAAGAAAATGTGTTCTGAGCTTTATGCAGATGCTTCCTTCTTGGCTTCAATAAACATACATCAACTGGACAGGGGAGGGTCTGGGGACCCCGGACATGATTAAAATAAGCCAAAAGCCAGACCGTTTATAACTGGGAAACTTCCAGAAGCTCCATCCTATTCAACTGTTATTTAGGACAAGGATCAGATCTTTAATTTGTGGTCTTATTGGTGTGTATTTTAATTGGTATGTATCCTGCATAGGAGCCATCACTGTCATTCTAAACCCAAGTTGGGTTGCTTATGTTCTTTTTTTCACTAGTTTTTTTTATTTTTAAAGCCCTCTGCCTCTGACAGCTGAGGCCAGCACTTTAGGCTTTCCTCCTCCCATTCCCTACTTTTACAATTCCAAGAAGTAGGGAGGTCAGACTGTTCTTTCCATTCCCTTTAGCAGAGTTTCACGTCTAAACAGAGATTTGAACTATACATTACCAACATCTAACCTGCTTCCTGAAACCATGCAGAGATAAATATGCTGACCCACATGGTTGATACATTTAAATGGCATTAGTGGAATGCTTACAGAGACAAAGGGCATCATGTCAAAGTTCAGGTGGAAAGCCTGTGTAATTTGAACATGGAAGCTGCCATCAACTTGCCACACAGCTTCTTTTGTTACTTTTTTGAATGATTCATTACGTGTTTGGTCTGGTGGGAAATACTTAAGGTGGGTGTGGGGGAGTATTTTGGAGTGCAAAAGCTCAATATAAATTGAGCAAAAGCTCAATATAATTCCAATCCCACTTTATAGAACAATATTTGCTCAGGGTCCACGGAGATCTGTGAACGGATTCCACTGTCAACTTCCTTGCATGCATTTTTTTTCTGTTATGATTACACCACATGATTAGAATTCAGCAAAGGTATGAAATTCAAGTGATCCATTATGTAATCTATCTTATTTCCTGGAGCCCTACTTCAGTGATAATATGGGTAGCTGTTCAGGCAGTATCTTTAAAATCATTGACTCCTTTCTTCATTTCATATGGTGAATCCTGAAATTTGAATTGGCTCCCAGATACTTATGCAAATCAAAGGCTAACTGGAATGGTGCTAGTCAGGACTAGCTTCCTCCTCCATTTTTCAGACTTGTCAGAACATAGAATTGCACCTGCTGAACTAAAGGTGTGTCTTAGGAAACTGGTGGTGGAATTAAACAGGTGCATAAAACTTGTTTGACTCCCCAGTTATACTTGAGGCAACTCAGTTAATTTTTTTTAAAAAGCTGTTTTTTTAAGTAGCTACATTTGTACAACTTAAATAAATACATTTGGTATTTAACTAAAATAACTACAATAGATTGTTGTTCTTCAAACACTGTTGCTAAAAGCAGAGAAGTATTATATCTGTAGAAGTACCTTGAACTTCACTGCTTGCTATGTAGATTAAAAGATGTAACTTTTCATTATACCAGTGCTTCTTTCCCCCCCCCCTTCTTGCAAGGATGAGTGGGGTATGTATTTGCCCCTTTTTGTCCCATTAATTAAATTGTTGCTCATGCATCCATGAGTATTCTTTTGCTTCTTTGCTATCTTCTTAAAAAGATACCAACTATATTTTTATACATTTTTCATTGAACTCAAGTTTAAACCCTTGATGTGGGATATATTTTAAAAAAATATTTTCTTCAAACTAATAAGATACTTTTGTGTTAGACTTTATCTAATACAAAAGCATATTTAGCTAAAATATTGGCATTTGATCCAGAGCAACTTTTGAATTAATAGAAATATTGATCTTCAAATGTAGAATATATGTGTATATTGAGCGTATATTGATACTCAAGTGTAGATTGAGTATTTGTGCAACTTTCATTGCTTCCTTCCCCACAAAATATATGATAAAATAGTCAGAATGAATTTGTTCTTTTTCTGGTATGATTTACTACATCTTGATTCTGTATAAATGGGGAGACAGGTTTAATAATTTTTCACACCTTAAATACAAGAGAGATAATGGGCAAACTTCTAGATTCCATGGCTTCTTTGCTAGAATATAGAAATCCAGCAAGCTGAACAAAGTGCAAAACGGTGGCTCAGGGGTAATATTAATTGCTAACATCTCCTATGCCATTTACTGAAATAACCTGTGTATTCAAATAAAAAAGGATTCTGTAGAACAACCTCACCTACATTGCTTGTGTTAAACAACTAGATGACAATTATTAGTAATGAAAAATGATCTACCATACTAGCAAAACTATTACTGTTCAAACTTCTGTTAAGTTGTTGCCAGACTAAAATCAAGACACCTAACTTATAGCATAATACCAATATGACTACAAATGAAGAATAATGTTTTTAGAAGAAAGTATTGAACTCTAAATGTCCAGTTTAATAATACTATCTGTAATGTATTCAGTTAGATTTCTAGTATTTAGTTCTGCAAATTCTTGGTCTAGCCAGAAATCTTGAGGTTACTTAAAGTTTGTAACATCTCTGATTTTGATATAGTACAATTATTACTTTACTATATTCTATGGCAGGGGTCCCCAACCCCTGGTCCATGGACTAGTACCGAGCCACGGCATGCCAGCAACTGGTCCACACAAACAAGCAAAGCCTCATCCCCAGGATGCAGGCAGCACACAAAATCACACACCCTCCGGTCCAATAAAAAAACCTCTGTCCACGTAACTGGTCCCTGGTGCCCAAAAGGTTGGGGACCTCTCTGTTCTATGGTATCCTTCATTATGATAATTTTTGGATTTTAATATCATATCCCCTCATTTCCCTTTTCTAGGGAATTTTTCAGTAATGAATAAAAATCTGAGTGTATTCTTGGATTGCAGACCATATTTCAACCAGACCCAAAGATTGACAATTGACACTCCTAGATGATAAGATCAGAATGCAGGTAATTTAGATGCCCCATGTTTCTGACTTATATTATTATAAATGTGCTGAAAGCAGAAAATTATTAGAGAGAAGGACTGTTATTTTGTGTGTGTTTTACAGAGAAAGTATTAGAATTGTAGGTTACAGTAATTCCAGAAAATACCGAGATAGAACTAAAATGCGTATCAAATATTTTATGTGATTCTCCCATTGCAGTTTTAGACAATTAACTAAAACATATTGGTTCAGACATAGTCATATTTGAGAGTGAAATTCATGTTTACTTTAAAATTGTTAACTGTTCGCATTTTGTGAGGACTAAGAATTTAGTATTAGAAGGACATATTAACCCTTTAAATCAACATTGCTAAGAAGATACCCACTATCATAATCTAATGGAAAAGGTTGGTTTGAGAAAACATGGTTAACCAATGTCATTCATTCAGTGAGTTCATTGAAGGATTTAGCTAGAGTTCTCTGATCTAAGCACTACATTTCTGTGCTTACATACACACAGTGCATTAAATTGCACAAGTATAATAGAGCCAAATCATTGTCTGATATATTGAGTGTGCTATATATTTAACACAGGGATAGTTGAAGATACCTATGTGTTGTCAACAGAGAGCCATGCTTTTGCTAAAATTTGTTTCCTTTATACTTTTTGGAGAAAAAAAATGGGAAATATTAGGATGCAGAAAGAAGTCCAGATTGCTAAAAATGCTTCCTATGTGTGATTTAGAGATGATGAAGTCATCACATATATCACATCACATATTATAATGACTTCATCATCCCCAAATGCTAAATGTGTTTAAAATACAAGCAAATAGACTTTGTATAAAAACAACAACTTTTATGATTCTGTTCTGTATGGACCTAGTTCTTTAACATCAAATCAATGGACTGTCTAGCTTAGAACATCCAATTGAGTGGTATGTCAGTATTTCATATTTCAGATAGAATTTTCCTGTTTTAAATTCATATGCCTATTCTAGAATGTGAAACACTTAAAACTTTTTTGAGAAAATTCAGCCACTGACTAGAAATGCACAAACTGAGGCACCAGGCCATAGCTACATTGCATTCTGAAGGGCTACTTCCATTGTCCAAGGGTCATATTGCTTCCAAGGTCAGAATGTCATAACTGACATGTATGAGCAAGTAGTATGTGTGTGCATAAAATATCTTTTAGTTTTGTTTAAGCACTGAACCTGGCAAAACTATATCCTGTGCAGATGGAATGATGTACCATTTTCACAAATTAATGGTATCAGGATTTGTTTTTGGGCTATTAACTATTGAGGTGATTTTTCTAGCTGTGTTTGAAAACACTCATCTGTTTCAGCAGTACTTCCAAATCTATGTGATAATTCCTACTCAGCTTTTGTGATCACAACAACAGTACTGTTCCAATGGGGAAGCAGAGATTTGAATTGTAACAATAAAAATCCAGATTTTCTTTTAAAAAATGAGGATTTTGTAGTGCATTCAGCCTGTCCTCCACTTCATATTCTCCAGATGTTTTGGATTCAAGTTCCCATTATTTTTGACTATTCTGGCTTCTACTTCAAAATATCTGGAGAGCATTAGGATGGAAAGTGGAGGCTGTAGTTCTTTGGTAAACGTAGCTTAACTGTGAGGATGAAAAATTATAAGCATGGCACTGTCTTGTGGCTCTCTTTGTTTTAAGTTTACCATAACTACAAGTTATTTTCTGGTACAATAACCAGAGAGTGCCCTGAGAAGCAAACTATGGGAACATTGTCTACTTAGAGACTAGCTGGCAGTCAAAAATAGTAAGCTTAAAGCAAGGCACAAAGTGTTGTTTCCAACTGAAGCCAATTGATACGCACAGGTGTGTTTAATAGTAAACCAAGCCTGTTGCTGTTATATCATCCAATTAAGCTCAATATATATATATCACAAGTGACACATTGTTCTAGCACTATTAGAACCATTTCATTGAAAGCATTTTTAAAAAAAAGATTCCTGAGTTCTTAGAACATTAGTTCAGCAGATATTTATAGAAGATAATTGGTATGTATCAAAATGCTACAATCCCAACATTCATATTATTTACTAATCAGTTCCTTTGAGATTAAATCAAACCCTAACCTTGAATCCAATAGATTAGGGGTGTCAAACTGCCAGCCCGCGGGCCAGATGCATCATAGCAAAACCGCACTGGCTCCCTTGCCGGCAATGGCAAAAAAGTCGCGATATGGCACAACACGTCACGTGACATTGCGAGTTTGACACCCCTGCGACAGATGAAGAACTCTTAAGTAAAACCTATAAGGATTTTTAAAGCATGTCTCAGTTTTCCTTACATTTTTTACTTTTTAAAATGGTAACTTAAAAGTTGGCCAAGGTTTTTTGGCGGAAGGGAGGGGACAAGGATGGAAAATGCATCAAAATTTCCACTTATTAGCAAGGTTCCTGAAACTCCAAAACCTCTACTCAGCTTTAGATTAGTTTGATTAATTGTCAGGAATAATAGAGCTGAGAGGGAATTACTGCGAGGGAAATATGACTTTTTTGAGATAAGTATCCAGTAAAAGTGTTCTTTTTTGCATTCAATCTCTATATGAAGTTGTATTCAATGTCACATTTTAGCATTAATTATTTAAAAGCCATACCTTAAAATGATCATTAAGTCAGATTAAATGTACAAAGCATAGATTTAATATGAACTGAATCACGTTCATATGTTCCTATTAAAATGGCTTTCTTCACATTTCTAGATTTTCAAAAGTTTTTGCACGTGTTTTAGGCTTTTTTCTTTTTATTGACAAATGCATTTCCAAACCGTCTTATAGGCTTGAGTGCATGGGAGTGGGAGTCTGTTTAGTGACTGAGGTGAATCTTGTTTTGTTGGTGGCTAGCTATAATTTAATCTGGCCTTCACAGAAGGCTGGAGAAGTTGCCATCCTTGGTTAGTGCGCTCTGAGGGGAAAAGATTCACATGAGTGCAGTTGGCTGCCTTTGCTTCGTTACCAATCAAGAAAGGGCAACAGATTGGGAAGGTCTGCAGCTGCATAAGCTCCAGTTCTGCCAAAAAGAATAATGAGAGTAGTCAAGAAAAGGAACAAAAGCTGAGGAGAGATGCCCTACATCTCTGAGATTTTTTTCTTTACACTCCGGGTTTTCATTTGCAAATCAGCACTATTCTGTTTGTTGTTTGTGCTTCTCACTGAACTTTTTTCTCCCCATGGATCTCTTTCTTTGGAAATGTTCATTTTATTTATCCAAATTTAATTGCATTCCACTGAAGCATCATTTAACAGCTAGATTTTGATTTTTGTTTTAGTTTTAAGTGATGTATATGACAGCAGTTTGGTAACTCTAGATAAAACTCACACCCAATGTATATATACATTTTCTTGCAAATAAGTGGCTGGAACAGGAAAAAAATAGCGCCTCACACAAATTCAGTAAAAGTGTGCTTTTCTTTGAAACTGATTATGTGCCTTAATATATAAATAACATTAATATTCCTTAACTTTAAGATAATACGTATATATTTTGTCCTTATTACAACATGCAATATTCATTGTTTCAGAATTCAGCTTCCCTTTGGCTTCAACTTTCTAATCATTATTTGATTCTACAAGAGTGAGGATTATTTCATTGCATAATATATAATGCAACAAGATATGTATAATAGCGTTGTTTTGATAGTTTTACCTATGACAAGCTCCCACAGAAAAATGTTGAAAGTCTTAAGGTTGGGGTTGAGGTGGGGTGGTGAGTAAATTGGACTTTCCACCATTTGTTGACCAATAGAATAGTTGGTCTGTTCAGGCTTTTCTTTAAAGTTTTTTTTTTAAAAAACTGAACTTGATTTACCTTGCCTTAATATTTAAAAAATGCAGATATCTTTCATTATACTAAGAGGTAGCTGCTCTATATAAAAATGGAGTAAACCCCCCTCTCATAGTGATGATGATTTTCCTGACAGTTAGAACAATTAACCAGTGGAACAACTTGCCTCCAGAAGCAGTGAATGCTCCAACATTGGAAGTTTTTAAGAAGAGACTGTCCGAAATGGTATAGGGTTTCCTGCCTGAACAGGGGGTTGGACTAGATGACCTCTGAGGTCCCTTCCAACTTTATTATTATTATTATTATTATTATTATTATTATTATTATTATTATTATTATTATTTTATCATCTAGTTAGGTAATGAAACCTCTTTAAGCAAACAAGCTTAGTGAGCATCAAGGGCTCTACAGTTCAACCCTGCGTTACACATTTTCCCTTCTATTGGATCTAAGTGTGCTACTTATTATGCTACTATCATTCTAAGTGCCCCATTATCCATTAAATTATTAATTTTGATACAAAGTAGAATGTATTGGCAAATATTTTTGCCTGATTCAGTCTATATTCAGAAATTTCAGTCTGGTTTATAATAGTTTTCTAATAATTAAATTAAATAATCGCAAAATGCAGATAAAATAGACAAAAGATAAATTTAAAGTTAGAGCATGGTAAATCTAGGCAGCATTCTAAAAAGCAGAGACATCACCCTGCCAACAAAAGTGCGTATAGTCCAGGCCATGGTTTTCCCAGTTGCAATGTATGGCTGTGAAAGTTGGACCATAAGAAAGGCTGAGCGCAAAAGAATTGAGGCCTTTGAACTATGGTGCTGGAGAAGACTCCTGCGAGTCCCTTGGACTGCAAGGCGTTCAAACCGGTCAGTCCTAGAAGAGATCAACCCCGACTGCTCTTTAGAAGGCCAGATCCTGAAGTTGAAACTCAAGTACTTTGGCCACCTAATGAGAAGGAAGGATTCACTGGAGAAGAGCTTAATGCTGGGAAAGATTGAGGGCAATAGAAGAAGGGGACGACAGAGAATGAGATGGCTGGATGGAGTCACTGAAGCAGTAGGTGTGAATTTAAATGGACTCCAGAAGATGGTAGAGGACAGGAAGACCTGGAGGAACGTTGTCCATGGGGTCGCGATGGGTCGGACACGACTTCGCAATTAACAACAACAACAAACTAATGAAATATTTCAAGCCATTTTAAAATGCTTAGCTTTCTTTTTCAATCAGGTTGGTATCAGAAAATCCACTCTGCAAGTAGGCATCTCGATTTGGAATTCTTTTCAGAAAGGCAAGCAGGAGCATGAGAAGTACAGTAGGCTTAAAGAGTGTGCAAGAGGAGAGGATAAGGAGACATTAAGAGTTTTTGAAGAGGCAAATAGATTAACATACTATATTAGATATATCTCATAAAAATAATTTTGGGAATAACACATAGTGCTGTAATGACTGCATCCTCTGCCCCAAACAGGCACCTTCAATAGTACTTAGTAAGAAGCTTTGAATGATACAAATATATTTCTGTATTGACACTTAGCGTGTGAAGTAGCAGTGTTCCAATATCTCAGGGTTGCCACAAAGAAGAGGGAATCAAGCTATTCTCCAAAGTGCCTGAAGGCAGGACCTGAAGCAACGGATGGAAACTAACCAAGGAGAGAACCAGCTTTGAACTAAGGAGAAAGTTCTTGACAGTTAGAACAATTAATCAATGAAACGAGTTGCCTCCAGAAGTTGTGGGTGTTCCAACACTGGAAGTTTTAAAGAAGAGATTGGACGGCCATTTGTCTGAAATGCTATAGGACAGGGGTTCCCAACCCCAGGTCCGTGGACCGGTATCGGGCTGCAACATGCCAGCAATTGGGCCGTGCAAACAACGAAGCCCCATTCATGGGATGCAGGCAGCACACGAAATCACCCCCCCCCTCTGGTCCATGGAAAAATATTTCTCCACAGACCTGGTGCTCAAAAGGTTGGGGGCCTCTGCTATAGGGTTTCCTGCTTGAGCAGGGGGTTGGACTAGATGACCTCCAAGGTCCCTTCCATCATTATCATCATCATCATCATCATCATCATCATTATTATTATTATTATAAAAGACATTCTATCATGACTTACAACCAGGTATTATTTTCACAAAATGATATCTGCCATAATATAAAATCACCTATTCTTTTTAAACTTGATTTTTAAAGGCCTGGTTTATCCTATATTTCCCAATCCTAATATTTTCTAGTGAGTTGTCTTCCTTATTTTTATTTCCTTTTATTTTCTATTGTTGATCCCATTTATTTATGTATACCACTACCCATAGAATCAATTGCAGCAATGTACATTTAACAGGAAAAAAATAACTATAAAATGACAATACATTTTAAAAAGTCAGCTGATACAAACATATTTCAAAAAAGGACAGGCAAAAAGCCAATCAGAGTCTCTTAAAACCGTGAGATAGGTGGCATATACTTTTAATAAATAAATGAATAAAATAAGAAGCAGGAATATTATCAGTAGGCAGGAGTAAAGTAAAACTTTATTTTACATAAGCATTAATCTGTTTTCACAAATGTACTTTCCCAGTCTTATAGCTACCAATATTGGAACATTGTCAAAGAGTCAGGCACCACATTTATGTATGTTCTCTTGTCCCTAACATTTGGTTAGGGCAATAATATGAGCAAAGAATATTGAAATACAAGTGAAATGGTTATAGTTTGCATAGGTTTGTAAAGTGGAAACTGTTCCCACTCTCCTACAAAAAGTTGGCAAATGCAAAGCTGTCTTTGAATCGGTTTCCAAGTAACATGCTTACTTTGTTCAAAACTCTGCAAATTGGAGAAGGGAACGCTTCCTATAAACTGCCCATTCACCAAATTGTATGAATTATAATGCATCCCAGGCTTCTTGAGTTAGTTCATTTCACAGGAGTGAAACATGTTATTCCTTAAAGTTTAGTACAACAAACATTCCTCCGTTCAGGGTACACAATGCACATGTATTTCCTTTACGAAAGAATGCAAACCTGTCTGTCCACATTTTATTACTGTATTATTCTTCTCACTGACCCAACTAATACATTGCTGGAATTCAGCATGGTTATTGTTTGAAAATCCAGAGTAATTCTTGGGACCTTTATCAAAGTGAGAATGATTTTAGCATTTGTATTCCTTCAATTATTTCTGTTTCTTTCTTATCCTATGTATATTTGCTCTTTTTCTATTGCATGGATGTTATAGCATTTTTTCAGAAATTATTATGGCAAAAGCATAAACCTTAGAAATTACAAATTTGTGAGGAATTGGATGAATTGCAAGTATTTTATAAAAAAATCACATCAATTTTGAGATATAATATACTTTTTAAACTTTTCAGCCTTTTGATAAAGACCAAGTGAAGTGATTGAAACCAATTCTATGATATATTTTTTTCACTGCGGTAGCATATATTAATGTAATTCCATGTTTTTATGTTCTGTTTCATGAAGTCGGTTGTTATTTATAAAATATATTTGCAGAGAAAAAAGTTCATTAAGCATCTGATTTTGTATTGAACTCTAAAGCTGTGAAAAACATATGATTGCAGTATTCCTATATTTGAGAGATTGCCACAAAGAAGAGGAGGTCAACTTATTTTCCAAAGCACCAGAGGGCAGGACAAGAAACCATGGAAATTAATCAAGGAGAGAAGCAACCTGGAATTAAGGAGAAACTTCCTAACAGTGAGGACAATTAATCAGTGGAACAGCTTGTCATCAGAAGTTGGAGGTTTTTAAGAAGAGACTAGACAGTCACTTGTCTGAAATGGTATAGGGTCTCTTTCTTGAGCAGGGGATTAGACTAGAAGACCTCTAAGGTCCCTTCCAGCTCTATTCTGATTGATAGCTCAGATCTTCACCTTTTAATTAAAGCACATTTTTTTAACACATCAGTGCAAAGCTGATGATACTGTTGTAAGAAGTTGCTGTATAAGTGTGGCATAAAAGATGTACTGCTTTAAAGACTTGATGCTTGCCTTTGTACAAGATCTTGCCTAAACACCTTAATAATTCTTTAAGCATATTATTAATTTTGTAGTTCTACAATTTTTAATCATTACACATCATCCTAATTAGGTGGAAGTCACAGGGCCCAACTTACGACAGCAGTTCTGACTATGGTTGTTAAGTGAATTGCCATGGGTCATTAAGTGTGATGTCATATGATTGACTTGTCACTTCCTGCCAGTTTTTCCATTGACTTTGCTCTTGGGAAGCTGGCTGTGAAGTTTGCTAATGACAATCACATGATTGCAGGACTCTATGATCACTATAAATGAGCACCAGTTGCCAAGAACCTGAATCGTGATCAGGGGACACAGCTTCGACAATTGTTCACATGTTTCTTTTAAACGGTCACTGAATAAGCGGTCAGTGAGTGAAGATTACTTGTATATTAGGTTGTTTAAGTAAAAAAAAAATCATGTTGTAATTGGTAACTCATCTAACATTTATAGAATATTTTTTAATGTCTTAATGTCCAAGATGTGCCCCCTCCCAAAAGAGCCCTAACGTTTAAAGCTGCAGCCATTATAAACTCAGTGTTCTATGGGCCTACATGAAGCAGTTCCTCAGAAAGTGTTACATATGCAGAAATAAAAATAACCTGTAGGGAGAAAATGTACTTTGTGTGCTACATCAAAATAAAATATTGGATCCTGTGTCAAAATTTTGTAAGCCATAGATCTTGTGTGGCATAAATACCACTTGTTGCAAAGAAAGGGGAAAGGTAGGTTGGTCTTGCAAATGCAGATTGCTAGGAAAATGCATAAAGAATCTATTCCTGGTGGTCGAAAGACTGAAAGGATCCTTCAAAGTAAAAATGACTTTGATCAGTATCTAATTGTTAACAAACATGTACTGAAGCAGTTTCAAAATTTTCCCTTATGGCTAAAGGAAAATGATATTTTTTATCTTCTTGCAGTCATATTGATTAAGTCAAAATTTCATACTTGTACTGTAAAAATGTTGATTTTAGTCATGCATATGCATATTTTTATGTATGTCTTTAATTGAACATATTTAGACTTACATAGTTCATAAATAATAGTCCTTCCTTCCTTCCTTCCTTCCTTCCTTCCTTCCTTCCTTCCTTCCTTCCTTCCTTCCTTCTTTCCTTATTGGTGATTTTTTAAACATACCCAACATTAAAAACAATCTTAGATTTGAGTAGAAGTACCAATTGGTGGTAGATATCAGCAGCCAAATAAAACATTTCTGCATTTAACGCCCACATAAAGCCTTAAGGCTGAATAATGCTGGAAAAACTGGCTTCACAATATTTTGTTCCCAGGTGGAAAGCTGATTCTCACCTGGTGGTATTTAAGTTTTAATATTTTTATTGTAAAAGATGCCATAATTTTTTAGAAAAAATACTTGGTTTAGTACAGTAATATAAAATATAAACGAGGTTAAATATAAAAACCTAGTTTGAAATTGGCTATCATTTTCTGGTTCTACAAATTGGAGAGTGATTCTAGAGTTACTTTCTACTGTACAATATCATTTATTTAACTATTAAAATTTATGAGTCCTTTCCAATAGTACATTCTAACATTTCCCAGTAATTGAAATTGAGAAGAGCAGTACCTGTATGAACCACCTAGAAAAGTTTATAATATTCTCAAAGAGACACAGCTGCTTTTTTTTTTCAATCTAAGGATAACAGAGAGCTGATTGACAGCAAGAAGCATGGCATGCAGATTATTCTCTACATCAGAGGCTTCCAACCTTTCTTGGTTGGCAGACTGGAAAGGGAGGGGGAAACATTTTAAGTGTACGCGCACACAAACGGGACCGCGAGCACGTGTGATGCAAATGGAGCGGTGCTAGCAGCCATGTGACACTCGCTAGCACCGTACCATTTTCACATGCGGCGCCCCATTTTCATCGTGCGGTGCCCCATTTTTGCTGCGCAGCACCTTGGTTGCATAGCGGCGGCGCTAGCTCAAGTGGGGGTGAGTGCACGCACTGGCCAGCCTGTTCTGTGGCCCAGTGGCCAGTAGGCCACGGCCCAGTAGTGGACTGCAGCCCACAGGTTGGGGACCCCTGCTCTACATAGGCTGGAAAATGTTCAGAACAGTGAAATCCAGTTGACCATAGTACTTTTTCTTTGGTTGTTCCATTTCTAACTAAAAAAAAAAAAAAAAAATACCTGCAGAGGTCTCCTACATCTGGCTTGGATAAAATAAAATACTAGAGGTTTAGCAGCATATTAATGATAGAACCTTCTGAAATGCTGGACTCTTTCTTCTAATAACTGCAAGTAGGCATTCAAAAAATACTTGCAACAACAATGAAGTCATTCACTGCTACTTTCTGACATGTACCCAATAATACCTGTATTTCTATTCCACCAGAAATATAATTAGTAACAATAATCACTGCTGAGACATCCAGAAGAAATAATGCTTTGCATCTCTTAGTGGAGATCATCAACTGGAGCCAACAATATCCAGTCTGAACTTTAGTTACATTGGATCAATGTAATCAGGCTCAGAAGATTAGATCAAGTTTTTCAGCCACTCTTTGTTTGTATAGGTTTAAGTGATGCATTCTTTTTTATAATAATTTTATTAAAATTACAATTACAATAGAACTAATACAAACTAAAAAAATAAAAATAAAAAATAGGTGCAAAAAAACCCCCCAAAAGAATGAATGATCAGGGGCTGCCACAAAGAAGAGGGTGTCAAGCTATTTTCCAAGGCGCCTGAAGGCAGGACAACAAGCAACAGGTAAAAACTAAGCAAGAAGAGAAGCAACCTAGAACTAAGGAGAAACTTCCTGACAGTTAGAACAATTAACCAGTGGAACAACCTGCCTCCAGAAGTGGTGAATGCTCAACACTGGAGGTTTTTAAGAAGAGACTGGACAGCCATTTGTCTGAAATGGGATAGGGTTTCCTGCCTGAGCAGGGGGTTGGACTAGATGACCTCCAAGGTCCCTTCCAACTTTACTACTATTATTATTATATAAATGATATATAAATAAATGAATTCCCTGTTCATCACAGCAGGTATAATAATTTTAGTAATTATCACCTTCTCCTGAAAAACAACAAATGATCTCTTCTTCCCAAAACCCAACTCATCTATAAACAAATCCTTAAATACTTTGTCATTTCAGTCCTGATGTTGGCAAAAAACCATTAAGAGTTACCAAAGATAACATATCTATTTTAATCTTGATCAAATAAACCAACCTTATATTCCTTACTTTTACTTCTAACAATCTTGATCTTTAGTATCTTCAGATAATGTTGTAGAACTTGATTTCACTTTCTTGGTTTGTTATTTGTATATATTATAGCACTTTTTCTATGTCACTTTTTGTAGTCTTTCATTTTTAAATCTGTTTTCAAATCAATCTCAATCCTGTCTTCCATAACATCTTTTAAACACAATCTAGCTATAGAGCAGTGGTTCTCAACCTGTGGGTCGGGACCCCATTTGGGGTCGAACGACCATTTCATGGGGGTCGCCAAACAATGCAGTCCGCCATTTTTTCCCCTTTTCCTTAGCTGTGCTACTCCCTTTTATTCTATTGGCTTTTGAAAGCCAATAGAATAGACTCTCTTGAATAGAGTCTAATTCTATTGGCTTTCAAAAGCCAACAGGAATTGTCCAGGCTGTCTCTGCCCTGCTGAGCCCACCAAAAGTCCCATTCTGCAAACGGTGCTGCACCAATTGAGTAGTCCTCAACTTACGACTTGTTGGGGTCGCGGCATTAAAAAGGTTGAGAACCACTGCTATAGAGGCAGACACTCTTAAAACTAACTTCTGTGTCCATTGTTTGAAAACATCCTTCTATATTCCAATGTTAACATATCTTGCTTCAGTCTGTAATTGTATGCCAAGTCTGAGTATTCTTTTCCTATAATTGTAGTTAGTTCCCTCTAGGTCAATTTTTAAAGTCTTATCATTAAAAAAAATTGAAAACAAAAACATTTTTCCAAAGGAAGGATTCTTATAATTAATTCCAAAATATTAATTCAAATTGATCTGGAATCTTTGTCAATTTATAAGTTTTAATCACTCTTTTGCTGTTTATTCCATATATATATATATATATATATATATATATATATATATATATATATATATATATATATATATATATATATATATATATATATATATAAATTGTATTTAAACTTTTGCTAAGGATTGAAGAAAACTCACCCAGTGTGATAAAAGTTATCAATCCAAAGTTCCTAATAGTTGAACAGCAGTTTACAAGAAATTTCCATAACTGATTAGAAAATGAAGTATGTGAACCCAGTGTCCTTTCAAAGGACCAAGTACAGTGTGAACAAGATGGCTCTTCTCTCATCTCTAAGTGTTCTAAATCCATCAGAGACAATTGTCTTGGAGTCTCCTTATGAGGAGCCTGAAGCATTTAGGTGATTTCAAGTCGTCTCCTTGTCTGGAGAGAAATTACAAAGGGCTAGTCTACTTCCTTCCACCATGATCATCAGCATATTTTTTGCACAGCCATCTTTGGTCTTCCATTTCTTCCCTTGAAATATTCAATATAGCTCTGTAATTATTCATAACAGTACAAACCGGCAGTGATATGTGCACTTTAAGATATTAAGAACATAAGACCTACCTTGCCAAATTAGACCGTTGATCCCTCTAGTCCAATAGTCTGCTCCTCAGGGGCCAAAACCAATTGCACAAGGAAGTCAACTAGTCTCCCAGCAGAAGTTGTTACACTGCCATCAAGGCTAATAACCATTGATCCTGTGACTTCTGTGAATGGGCCCAATCCATGTTTGAAGACAGCCAACAACCACATCTTATGGTAGCAAATTAAAAAAAGATAAAGTTATTTGCAATGAATCAAAGGGATCTTATTTAATTGATTACTCAAGATGATAAAGGAATATTATATGGAATAATTTATAGATAACTTGTTTCATCAAAAAATAATATTTAAAATTAACCAAACCTAACCAGAAAGCATAGATTCCTCATTAAATCTGTAAATATACTTAAATCTGTAGAGCATTGTATAAATTAATTTCAATAGGCTGGTGATGCATTTGCCTGTTCCCTCATATAATCAACCATCAGTTGATACAATACTGCTAACCAATCAAAAGCAAATGCAACAATTTTCTAACAGATGCCCTTAATGTAACAGAAACCCATATATATTTTCTGCCATCACAACCAAAGTTTCTAAAAGACAATGTTAAATTTAGCCAAAGAGAAACTGTTTTTTGATGCAAATTATCTTGAAGTTTCTCCTCATAGCTATATCGCCTCTGTTCATTTATATCTGACTCCAGAATAGGGTCTTAATATTTTTGAAATTCACTATATGATAGTCAAGTTCATTCAGATATTAATAAAATTGGTTCACATAACATTTTAAAATGTGTCAAGGTTGATAGAAGTAAAATAAAAAACTTCTTAGAAGCCCATCATCTGTGAGTGTTAAAAGAATAGACTAAACCATTGGATGTGAGGTCAAAGTGACATTCTTCATGGTTAAATATTAGTTATTTATGACTACAAGTAACTGTATGGAATGCAAAAAATGTTTGAGTTGCTATTTGGCAACAGGTATGCTATTGTTCTTTGACCCTTAAGTGCTAGAAACATAACATTGTGTTCACTGTTGGTGATCCTACTGTTTATTCACTAGAATGTTAATTTTGTCTTTTGCATCTGTACCAATAACTTCTTTAATTTGGAACAAAACAGTCATAAACAGGGATGGGGGAATAAAATAGCCTACGGTATATTATTTTCAACATCCTTGTAATTTTCATTGGTTCTGGTAGGAACAGAAACTGTAGATGGAATGATTTTTTTCCACAAAATATGCTAGTAGAGTTACTCATTCTTAATTTCATTTTCTTTAAATCCAGTGATAACGGAGGGTATAATCTATAGCTACTCCACCATGATGTGCCTGATGGGAAGGAATCCAGCTCCCTCAGGGCTATTTCTGAGACACTTGTTTGGAGTGATGCTGTAATTGAATATTTCCTGCCTGAAGAGATGGACCGTACCTGTTCTTCAGCAATGGATGTGCATCTCTATTGGCAGAGCACTTTGCTGCTGGGAAAGGAACATTTTTGCCACATTCTAACAACTTTCAGGCAACTTCAGAGATTGTTTTCTGCTCCCCTTCTGCATAAATTGAGAATTAACTTTCAATTAACTGTTTAGTACAATAGCTCTGTAGGCAACTATTTCTTATCGGTTTTAGATTTAAAGCAATTTCTATTTCTTGAGTCAAACATCTGAAAATGTATCTCTCTTTAAAAGTTCCCTTTTCAAAGATAATTCAATGTGGCTTGTTTGTTAAATGTTCAAAATGTTCAAGATTTTACTGAAAAGGTTTAAAGTCCTCTTAGACCAGACAGGTCAAACTTGCGATGTCACATGATGTTGCGCGGCGTATCAGAGCTTTTTTCCCATTGCTGGCAATGGGGTGGGCGTGGTTTCCTGGTGACGCATCCGGCCCACGGGCCGGCAGTTTGACACCCCTGTCTTAGACAGTATTTTGGGTTACATAAATTTAATTTTTTGTCATTTTCAATGAATAGGTATGTAAGCAACCTCAAGGCATTGAAAAATATACTGTAAAAATACAATCTAATAATAACAATTCCAAATGTAGATATGTAACAGTCTACCACCTGAATTAAAAAAGTAATGTTAATGAAAAATTTAAGCTTGATCTGATTCTAATTGAGCATTCTATATTTTTATTTTTTTCCATTGTGAGCATCTTGCATTTCAGGAAGAATGCTGTAGCTTGCAACAACTTTTGGTATTTATATAATGCAGGACTTACGTTTTGCTACAGCAAGCTTCGTTTGCACTAAATGACAGGTCTAGTCAAAACATTATGAGGGATACTTCTGTGATTGAGAAGAAAGACTTCATAGCAACATGGAGTATTCTTTCAGTTTCAGATGGGGTGTCATACCCTCGAAAGGTTACATTCCCAGGCTGGTTTGGAGAATACTGATACAACCAGAATAGTGTGTACTTTTTAAAATATGTTGATTGGCCCATACATGCATTTTTTGTTAAGCACTAGTCCACCAGGATGTTTGCTTTTGAAGAATAAACATCAGAACTCTTATACTAGGTATAACTAAAGTATGTTGGCAGCTAAGCCCTTAAAAATGACATCACTTAATCTACTAGTTTTTTAATTGCACTAAAGACTTTAAAAATCAATTATAAGTGTTTTTTTCTGGTTCATGTTGTCCTAATTCAAAGACAATGAGAATCCTACTAAGTTACTTCAGAGTTGATCATAGATTTGTATGTATAAATAATATTTCACTCTGCCAGAAATAGTTTGTTATAATCCTTGTGATAGTACTTTTTGATGGTGCATGCAAATAATGCTACTGCTATAAAAATACTTCATCAATTCTAAAAAGAAGCATGAAAAATCCCTTATAAATATGTAAGGAGTGTGTTTCTCAAAATTGCTATTAGATTCATTTATTTTGCTGCTTCTAAATGTTCTAAGTACTATACAGCAAATCAGATGTTTACTGATTTGGTATTTTGAGTTGTATTTATAAAGCAGGCATGATGCTTCAATACACACACACACAGCACATTCAGAAAGTATTCAGACTCCCTTCACTTTTGTCATGCTACAGCTTGATTCTACAGTTAAAATTATTTTTTTTCTCATTAATCTACACTCAGTACCCCATAATGACAAAGTAAAAACAGAATTTTAGAAAGATCTGTGAATTTATTAAAAAGAAAAAAATGAAAATTCACATTAGCATAAACCTTCACTCAGTACTTTGTTGAAGCCCCTTTGGCAATAATTACAGCATCGAGTCTTTTGGGTATAACGCAACAAGCTTTGCACACCTGAATTGGGAGATTCTTCTTTGCAAATCCTTTCAAGCTCAGTCAGGTTGGATGGCGACCATCAGTAGACAGCCATTTTCTGGTCCCTCCAGAGATGTTCAATAGGGCTCAAGTCAGGACTCTGGCTGGGCCACTCTAAAACATTCACAGAGTTGTGTCTAAGCCACTCCTTTGTTGTTTTGTCTGTGTGCTTGGGATCATTGTCATGTTGGAAAGTGAACCTTTGGTCCAGTCTGAGGTCCTGAGGGCTGTGGAACAGGTTTTCATTGAGAATATTTCTATACTTTGCTCCATTCAATTTCCCCTCAACCCTGACTTCCCAGGCCCTGCTACTGAAAAACACACCCACAGCATGATGCTTTCACCACCATGGTTCACTGTTGGGATGATATTGGACAGGTGATGAGCAGTGCCCGATTTCCTCCAGACATAACGTTTAGAATTGAGGCCAAACAGTTGAATCTTGGTTTCATCAGACCACAGAATCTTGTTCCTCACAGTCTGAGAGTTCTTCAGGTAGACTCCAACTCCAAATGGGCAGTCATGTGTTTTGCACTGAGGAGAGGCTTCCATCTAACCACTTTGCCATAAAGCCCAGATCAGTGAAGGGCTGCAGTGATGGTTATCCTTCTGGAATTCTATCCCATCTCCACATAGGATCTCTGGAGCTCAGTCAGAGTGACCATCAGGTTCTTGGTTATCTCTCTTACCAAGACCTTTCTCCCCCAAGTTCAGTTCAACTGGGCAACCAGCTCTTGGAAGAGTCCTGGTTATGCCAAACTTCTTCCATTTAAGAATTATGGAGGCTACTGTTGTCTTAGGAACCTTCAGTACAGCAGCCATTTTACTGTAGCCTTCCCCAAATATTTGCAATAATCCTGTCTCTGAGCTCTGCAGGCAGTTCCCTTGACCTCATAGCTTTTGCTCTGCTATAGTATGCGTTGTCAGCTATGAGGCCTTCTATAGAGAAGTGTGTGCCTTTACAAATCCTGTCCAATCAATTTAATTTACTACAGATAGACTCCAATCAAGGTGTAGAAACATGTCAGCAACTATCAAGAGAACTGGGAGGTATCTGAGCTAAATTTCAAGTGTTGTTGTAAAGGGTCTGAATATTTATTATGTCAGTGCGATATTTCAGTTTTTTTCTTTTTAATAAATTTACAAACATTCCTAAATGTCTGTTTTCGCTTTTTGATTATGGGGAACTGAGTTTAGATTAATAAGAAAAAAATGAATTTTAACAATTGTAGAATCAGGCTGCAGCATGATGAAAGTGACAAAAGTGAAAGGAGTCTTAATACTTTCTGAATGCACTATGTCTGGGTCTGCGTGTGTATGTATGTGAATATATATATGAGAGAGAGAAATTGTTCTTTAAATATATTTTAAACACCTGCTTTTGTTTAATAGTTCAACTTAAAAACTTAAATCTAGGGGTAATTCAGATATTTTTCTGATAATTTTGGCATATGATTAATCAATGGTTAGATAGAATTATACCCAATGCCTAATGAGACACTGCTGAAACTGCGTATACAATGCTCTGGCAGCATTACCCTGAAAAACAGGATTGATTGTACAGACGATTCCGACTGTAAAGGTACAGAATCAGACAAGTAGCTTGTGGCTCCAATGAGAATTGGGGCAGAAAATCCACAATATACTATAGGATTTCTGAATGTTGACTAACAGGTTAGATAGGCTGATAAATATATCATCAGTGAATGCCAGATAAAAGGCTCTTCGTGGCTGTTGCTGCTACCATAGTGACTAGAGGCTTCCCTCTCTGTGAAAGCAAAATCTCTGGGGATTTTAGATTAGATTATGCTTGAATGGAAGTAAGACTAGATGCTTCTTTACTGGTGTATTTTTAGTTTCATTCAAGGTTGTCAGGGTTCAGTTACGAGGTGCAAATGCATCTCTCTAATATTGCTGGCCCCTGGGTTTCATTTTTTTATATTGCTCAAACCTACTAGTGCTGTTGTGCCAAGGCTTAAAAGAGAGCTGGGATGACTTTAAATTTAGAGCCTTGACTCTGTTTCTTTCCAGAAGCCTGGCATCCACCATTCAGAGCCTGTGCAAAACAAAAGAAGAGGGTGGGGAAAGGAAAGATGCTTTTGAATTGAGTTCAGCTCCTGTTCCATGAAGTTTTCTTGGCAGGATGCTAGAAATAGCTTGCCACTGTCTTTTGGGGCTTTGCTTTTAATTCCCACTTTAGTTAACAGCCCTGAAATTCCTTACTAATCTTCTATCCAAATACTGCCAGGAGGAACCCAAAGCATACTTCAAAAAATTATGGAATAAGATTCCTTTGAAAACATGCACAGAGTATGTATTTGTGATTTATAAGTCCTTTCATATAAAAATAGTTCTTCTAAACATTCTTTTTCAGCAGCCTAATTTACTAGAAAAATACATTTAATTATTGTCAAAGAATAGGTATCATTTGTGGATCTACTGCAAATTGCAAATGCATTTATATAAACAGCACTGTTAATCTCTTCCATATCCCACAAGCCCCCACCACACCCAGCCAATCTGCTGTCAGTGTTGAATTAGATTCTGGTAACACTTTAGTTAGCTACTATTCAGTGAGTCAGGGAGGCGTTACTGAAACTTCTCTTCAGGCATCAAAACCATAAAGATTGCAACTGAAGTGGATTGGGATTGGAGTTTTCTAATTTCTGATTCAGACAGAGGATTCTTAAGTGTAGATTTGTTCCTCTTCTTTGACATCTTAAGGAAACAGATTTATTGGAATTAATTTATTGTCCTATGTAGAGAAACAGAAAACAACATTTGTGTTACTATATTCATTACCTTTATACATTTAAACAAAAACGCATCATGTTATAAGGACAAAAGCCCTTATAAGATTTAATGTTCCTCCTCCTTTTTTAAAATCTTGCACACTGAAGAATAGAAATTGGAGAAGCTTAGGCTAAAACCCCATTTCATATGTAAATGCCTGTTCCATTTACAATATAATGTATTTATTGTGCTGTTTTGTTCAGTGATCAAGCTGAAATAATGTTATGGGCAATGCTGTTGGGACCACTGTACCTCATTAAAATATATTTGCAAAGTGCCTATGGCAAGAATTCCAATAATTCTCAACAATAAACTATACAATCCTTGAGATTAACAGATTTATTTATGGGGTACAATTTTGGTAATGTAATCTCTGGTCCATAAAAATTTGACACAATAATCCTTTAAAATGACCCACATTCTTTGCTATGATGGAATTGTTGTTGCACCTCTCCTTCTAGATATTATCAATCAGTATTAATCCTACAAGCATTTCGCTTATTTTGTAACATCAGTGCTTGAGATGGAGGCTTGATAATCAGGTGCCATATTCTAAAAGGACTCTTGTTTTATATAGTATTGGCTCAGTGGAATGTGACAGGCTGATCCAGTTTCCAAGAAACATGGGGAGTGAGAATGTAAACAAGAGCCCATGGCTACATTCTTGGGATTTCACTTCAGCTGAGAGGAAGGAGGAAAATAAGTGTTTGAGAGTTTAGTTCTGAGATAAAAGGTGTTGCTGTTGTGTATACTACCAGTATTTCTTTAGAAAATACCACTGAAATAGAACACATCTAGATATATCATTTGTTGTTTTAACATGTAGGATAGAAACACGTTTCTATCAAGATGTCATATAGTTCCATGGGGAAAGGGTTTTTTTCTCCCTTCCTACTTTTGAGGAAGCAGCTATTTAACCAAATTTTCTTAGAATAAGTTGATTATTTAACTGTTGTTCTTGGTAGTAAGAAAGAAAAAGCTATTTTCCAAAGCACCTGAAGGCAGGACAAGAAGCAACAGGTGGAAACTAATCAAGGAGAGAAGCAACCTAGAACTAAGGAGAAACTTCCTGACAGTGAGAACAATTAATCAGTGGAACAGCCTGCCTCCAGAAGCAGTAAATGCTCCAACACTGGAAGTTTTTAAGAAGAGACTGGACAGCCATTTGTCCGAAATGGTGTAGGGTTTCCTGCCTGAGCAGGGGGTTGGACTAGATGACCTCCAAGGTCCCTTCCAACTTTACTATTACTACTACTACTACTATTATTATTATTATTATTATTATTATTATTATTATTATTATTATTATTATTATTAAAAATGCAGAAAGATCATTACTGTGAAATAGCCTATTTGAAAACTGGTGTTCTCAGAAGAAGTGATTTAATAAGTGTCATTTTATTTGAAGTGCTGAGCTATAGTAATCTAATAACATGGCAAGATATGGAAGCAGACAATTCCACAAGTCAATCAGAAAAAAACATAAAACTAAGTATTTATATTTCAGGAGAATCAATCGGTTGGTGTATGATACACTACTATTCGGTGACATGCTAATTTTGAACATTCTTGTCAGAGCTGATCTATAATGTTATCTCAAATTAGATTTCAGATATCATTTTTCTATATAGAGTAAAATAGTAATTTTGGAAAATATAAGGTTGGATCCAGAGTAATCCTTTCTTTTGCTGAAAGAAAGCTGGGTGACCTTGAGCCAGTCATTTTTTCTCAGCCCTAAGAAGGACACAGGGGCAAATCATTGCTGAAAAAAAAATTGCCAAGAAAACTGCAGAAAATAATTTCCAAAAATCAGACATGATTGAACAGAAGAAAAAAAAGTGCTTCATCTTAATGTAATTAGAACTGATAATAAGTAAAGGGCAACTCCCTCACCCCCAAAAAACCCTTATGTTATAGAGTGACAGTGTATATACTAAAGTAACCTTATATAGAATGAGCACAAAACTGAAACTATATACAAAAAAACCCAAAAATGAGACAAGTTGAATAAGATTTTACTTACGCTTTGCAGATTGTGATGGTGAAACAGTCCACACAATCTCCTTATTCTATCGTTAGAAAAGGAGGTGGGCAGTGTTGGATCAGCACAGTTTGCATATATCATATGTGATGAAATTAACTTAGATTAGAATGTTGGGCAGCAAATTACAAATTGGAGGCATGCTGTGTTTTAATATAATTTCCTGGCTTATCCTTTATACCTAGAAAAAAAGATGAAATCGAAAGGTGTAAGCCAGAGGTCAATAGTTTTCAAAAATTTCTAACATTCTCAAGCAAGGCAGATGTCTGGACAAGGAAATGTAAACTGTAAGTTTTCTTCTTAATTTCAGCAGGTTTGTAACACTACCTATTTGAACATAAGTAACATGACAAATATCTGTTTACTTCATTCTGATAAAAAGGACCTGGAAGCATTAACTATTTGAATAAATACTTCAACAAGAATGAGTGAAACTCTTTTGTGTTACTATGCTTTTTCTATGCTCATATGACTGAGATTTAAAAACTTCTCATCCTACTATCAATTAAATTACATGGGGGTTGTAGATTGCAAGAGATAAGCCATGTTCAGATGTCCTCTTGGTTCTCTGTGTGTGTATGTGTGTACAGTATTTGTATGCATTTTTTTAGAAGTTATTACCTGGATGGAAACAGTTCAGGTTGTTTATTTAGGCTGGAGCAGGGGTGTCAAACTGCCGGCCCGCGGGCCAGAAGCATCACGCGGAAGCCGCCCACACCATTGCCAGCAATGGCAAAACCGTCCCGATACATTGCGCGATGTCATGTGATGTCGCGAGTTTGACATGTCTGGACTGCAGGCTCAAGAAACTTAAGGGAAGGTTGGATTGTAATGATGAGTGGTATACCTGAGGACAGCAGCGTTTGTAGCTTTGCTCCGTTCATCATCCTTACCTTGTTTGGTGGATTGCTTGCTTGTTTTCCAGCATTTCCCAGCATTTTTGTGACCTTTTGCAACATCTTGTTGGCTGAGCCTGCTGAGCCACTCATGGTTGGCTGCATTGTGTGATCTTGTCACAGACTGAACAAGGATCTTTTGGTCTGAGGAGCCAGTTTTGGACTCAGTTTTTGGCAGACCAGCTATTGGTGTTGGTGAGGACTGGTTTATTGCTGGATGCTTAGAGCAGACTGCCATGGGACTCTCTGGGACACTTCTATCAGGCAGTCCTACCATAGGCATTTTTGCTGGGGACTCTGCTGACAGATGCCTTTGTTGCTCCCTGTTTCTTTCTCCATTACTGAATTACTTCCTTTGTAGGATACTGGGGATTTGGCAAATGAGTGGTGGCTGGGCCAGTGTGTGTGTGTGTGTGTGTGTGTGTGTGTGTGAGTGAGTGAGAGAGAGAGAGAGAGAGAGAGAGAGAGAGAGAGAGAGAGAGAGAGAGAAGAATAGAATAAAGAAGAGAAGAATGGCAGGCTACTGTGGACACCTTTCTCACCCTCTGAGTAGCCCCAAGAAGGTAGGAAAGAAGAAGAAAAAAATGTGGGTTCTATCTGCCTCCATCTGTTTTATTATTTATTCATTTAAAATATTGGTATAGGCCCCCATCTTATAACTAACATTTTGCCAGCTCCAATCAAAAATAAAAACAAGATAAAAAACATAATAAAACTCTATAAACACATTTAAAACAATAAAAACCTGGAACCAAGTCATATAGTCTCTTATTCCAGCTCTTGGGGGAAGAGCCAGTCTTCAAAGTTTTACAGAAGGCTAGAAGGGTAGAGGCCTGCTGAACTTCAGGGAGCAGAATATTCCATAGGGCAGGGGCTGCCATGGAAAAAACACGCTTCCTACCGGACTTTTTTCTTTTTTTCCTCCAAAAGAGGCACCGGATCTTATTTTGGGGGAGGGGGTGTCTTTTCCACATTCTCACCTTGCGGCGGCAGCACTGGCAGCCCCGCCCAGCCCCCTGCCTTTTCTTCTGGGGCCAAAGGAAATGCCTCTGTAGCTGAGAATGGAGCTCCAGCCTGCATTTCACCGTCTGAGGCCTTCCGGAAAGGCCTCTACAGCCGAAACTGAGCTACAATCCAATACATTGCTCGGTTCTTGGCTGCAGAGGCCTTTCTGGAAGACCTCTGACAACAAAATGCAGGCCGGGGGCCCCTGCAGAAATGGGCTGGCGAAGCGAGGCAGGTATGGATTCATGGGAGGCCTGGCTGCAACGGTAAACATGTGCAGGGCACGTAGGGCAGCTCCATCCCCCCACCCTAACTTGATTTTTAGGCATAAGTCTCATCCCAAAACTAGGGCTTATTTTATGGGTAGGGCTTATATTAGGCCCACCCCCCCAAAATCAACCTAGGGCTTATTTTTGGAGTAAGTCTTACTTTTGGGGAAGCACAGTAGCTCCCATCAGATGGCAATATTTAGGGGCAGGGAATAGGAGCGTGCCCACCCTATCTGTTAGACCTGCTAGGACAGGTAATTGATCTTAGGGAAAGGTGGTTCCACAGATAATGTGGCCCTATGCCATGTAGGAATTTAAAGGTTTTGACCAGAATCTGAAATTGCACCTGGAAAGAAACTGGAAGCTAGTGCAGCTTGTGCAGCAGAGGGGTTACCTGGACAAACCTAGGTTGGCCTAGCAAAGAGAATTGCCCTTTCAGAAATGTGTCCATTTTTAGTATGGCATTAGCTAGTACATGGTGATTGTAATCTAAAGCTCCCTTATGGCCTTCAGGGGCACTGAACTCTGGGTTTCTGAATGTGAGACCCTGTTCATTAAGCTGGACTCTAAGGATCAGTTGGGACTGTTGCTGCTTTACTAGCCTCCCTGCTAATAGCAATTTCCCTGCCTCAGCTTCTTGACTTTAGTTCTGGGTTGGCAGTGGAGTTCAGCAGATTTATGGTTCTGGGAACTTCAGTTTGCCTTCCTCTGGAATGTATTCTGAGATAGCTCAGGAGTTCATGGGCCCTATTACAGCCATGGGCTTTTCCCATTTATATATTGATTGATTGATTAATTAATTAATTTAATTAATAATTAAATATTGATCAATGAAGTAATAAGCAAGGAATGTTTAATACAAATGAAGCTAGGTTGATGGGACATTTTGAATTTTTAAAACACATTGTATTTTTTACAACCCATCTCCCTCAGAGAGGGGCTCTAGGCTCTACAATATTATCAATGTAGGACAGTGGTCATATTCCATAGCAGGTCTACCTATCAGAATAGTGATTGTATGATCTGAACTTGGGGAAGTCTTGTCATGGTCACATCATGTCCTGCTTACCGTGGCAAAAGTAAGTGTGGAAAAGTGACAGTGGTTCTCTGCCCTTATGGTGTACACAGATTGCTGCCCAGGAGTCCTGTTTCAGGTGCCATGAACCTCCTGGGTAAGGGTGAGGGGGAACCCTAAGAAATATTTGCAAGACTGTGCATAAGATTTTGCTCAGCATCTTTTGGATTTATTCCCAGTTGGACGCTGGTTTTACTGCAGGTCTGGAGGAGATGTGTTCATGGAGTCTTGCCTGGCTATCTGGGAATAGTTTGAGCCTGTTGAAGTTGAGGAGTTTTGACAGGGTCCTTAGGATTGTGAGGTTAGCCACCTACTCTTTAAATCCATGCCCATCCCAGATGATGTCTTGTATGTGGTTTTGGTAATGGTTAGTTAATTCTTCTACTGTACGCTGCTCAGAGTCACGTCTCATGTGATGAATGATTATATAAATTAGATTAATAAATTAAATAAATTTATCTTTAGATATTCTTAATAACTGCACAGCAGCAACTAATTCACAAATATGCTCTCTTGGTAATTGAAAAAATATCAACATCAGTATTTCTTCCCTGATAATGCTCCCCACTTTGTTCCATCATTCTTTTTAAAATGCATAATCTTTTAGAAATGCAAACTGGCCATTAACTTGTTCGTTTACAGTATATGGGTAACATTATTCTATTTTTTAATCACATGTTGGAATATGTTAATATGATTATAACAGCTGTTTTAAAATTAGGTATCAGTTCTAATTTAACGTAAACATAGCTAATAATTTTTCTTTTTATAGTTCGCATATGGAGAAGAAGTAAAACCATAACTTCTTTGTTTAAAATTTTCAGCTTAATAAGTATCTGAAAGATAACCCTACAGTAAACAAGTTAATAATTAAATATTGATCAATGAAGTAATAAACAAGGAATGTTTAATACAAATGAAGCTAGGTTGATGGGACATTTTGAATTTTTAGAACACATTATAAATCCTAATGATAGTTGCTTAATTCCTCTTTTGAAGAAGTTGATAAGGAGTGTAGTTTTTTTCTTTCCTTTATCACAAAGAAACTTTTACTGTATAAAAATAACAGTTCATGATTATGTGCAATCAAGGTGATATTTATTCATAAAAATGTTTTCCTTATGACAATCTGTCAAAAACCTGATCCTTAAGATCTTCTAATGGTGCACCCATTGCCACTGCAATTAAGTACATACATTTTGCTGTTGATCATTCTCATTTTCTCTTTCCTTCCACCTTTCCTGGCATCATAGCCATCTCCAAAAGTTAGATCTTCACAAAATGTATTTAAAGTGTGGTTACTTAAGCCTGGTCATTTGTACTTCAGGTTAGAACTCTGGGTTGGTTGCTTATTTTATTAGCTGTACAAAGTATTCCCAGGAGTCTTCTCTAACACCAAAGTTCAAAAGTGTCAATACTATTTCTGTTCTGATTTTTCAAGATCCAATTTTCACTTCCACAGTGAAACCTAGTGTCATGGGAAATACCATTATTAGTGCTGTTCTCATCTTTCTATGTATAGACCTATCATGGCATCTGAATATCTTTTCTGGGGCCTTCATGAATGCTCTATCAAGTTTTAGTCCATTTCATGATTGCTTGTCCTTTACTATTGATTTTTTCTTCTTCTATTCTATCATTGATTCTTGGTGATTACTTGGAGAAGTCCCTGCAGTTTTCTGGGAAAGGTTTTTCAGGAGTGGTTTGCCACTCTCTCCTTCCCACAGCTAAGAAAAAATGACTTGCCCAAGTCATCCCACTGGCTTTCTGCACCCAAATTTCCCTCACTGCCAGTCATCCACTGCATGCTGTAGTAAGCCATTGTTGTCCTCGTGTTTCTTCCTCTTTATATACATTCTTCTATTTTTTTCTGCTCTACTTCGCAACTGCAACATATGCACCTGAACCTCATACTTTTAAAGACAGAGCACAGGACTGATTCAGCTCCTTTGCTGCCTTAAAGTCTGGGAAAGAAGAAATCATGCTGGCTATTGTGAGCCTCTCATTCAACAATCATGCAAAAAATTGGAGGACATATCCTTTTGTAATATACCAATTTACCAGAATGCTACTTGCCACCCCCACTAATTTCCACTCCCACAGGACACATTTTACTTTTGTGGATGATTGCCATATTCATACAAATGTTTTATTCTTATGCAAATGCTTTGATAGGTAGAAATACTTCTAGCCACTCAGCTATAGATATATGTTTAGCAACGGTTCAGTACTTGCCCTTGAAGCATGACAACTAACTTTGAAGGTTATTTTAAAAAATGCAGAAATCCAAAAGTTCAAAGTGTCTGCTAAATACCATCATCCATAAACACATTGGAGACCTCTGGACTAAGAAATGTTACCTGTGGGAGTTGACATGATAAAACCTTTCTTTGGTGGGAGAATGGAAAAACAAGCATGTAACTAGCTTGCCTTAAGAATTTTGAAGAAGCCCCAGCTTAATTTTGTAACAAATTTACACTGAAATAACAGAAATTTTAAAATCTTTAAGATTTAAATACTGGTGTAGCAAATCCAGTGTTCTGTTGTTGAGGTTTTTTTGTTAATACAAAAGAGAGATGGATGTGCTGAGGTAAATTTGAACTATCTGTTTGGTATAAATAAACATATTTTCCTTCATGATCAAAGATTACATAAACATTAAAGATGAATTTAGCCTGCTTATTGTGTTATAATCTTGGCAGGTAGGAAAATTTGGTGATAATATGACATCTTAAAGCTATTTGCCCTGATAGGTTATGCTTATCGGGAAGAACAGCTTTTAAGCATACTACACTTGAAAATCAATTCTTCTGTTTAGGATTTACATATTAGGTACATGTCCCATATATTATATGCAAACTGGGTGCAGAGAAATAGTCTGTATAATTGGATGAACGATAAATCTTGTGATCACAATTCTATTGTAAGATAAGAAATAGTCCTTAGTCATCATTTGTGCTCTTTTGGTTCACTGTGTATTATGGCCTCCTGGGCTTTTGGCTTTTGATAGCTACTGCTTTGTAGTGAGAAAGCTGAATGCATTGATAATGCCTTAAATGTGAGAAATGGTTTTCCTTCAGCCAAGAATGGTGGAAGTCATTTGCTTTCCCAAATAATAAGTGTTGTTTTGTCTCAATATAGCAAAGGGAAAAAAACCTATTACTGACTGATATATATCTGCCCATTTTAAAGAAAATATGTATTGAATATAAGTAATACATCACAATTTTAGCCATTGTCTATCCACTGCAGGATGAAGGTCTCTTCCTCATGTTTCCAACAAATATGGTCTTGAGCTTTCTTTTGCCAATTGGGCCTGCAATACTTGCTGATGTCATTAATCCATCTTGTTTTAGGTCTCTTTGTGGATGCTTTTTATCAAGTGGGATCCATTCTGTGACTGCCTTGGTCCATCTGCCATCAGTTCTTCTTGCTATGTGACCACCCCATTTCCATTTTAATTCTTTTACTATCTTGATGATATCATAGGTCTTTCTTCCTTATCTTGTAATCTTGTTTTGTAATGTATTTCTCAGGTAATACATATTACCTTAGAAACTTTGAAAGAAGATACATCAGTCTGGCTTGTGTGGTATGCTTAATACTATTTGCACATAATAACCTTGATGTAAAATATTTCCTAACTTAAATCAATTTTAAGCAATCCTAGTTTGCTGAAAATAAAAGTGGACATTCCTATCTTGCTGCTTATAATTTGTCAAAAGAACGAACAACTCAAATTAATTCCTAAAGAGCTAAACTATGGATTAGCTTTATATGAAAATATGTTTGAGTGGAGTATGTTATAGAACAGGGCTTTTTAACCTTTTCACCCATTGTACCACTTTTAGGATAAGGCAATTTCCGAGTACCACCAGTTGCCCAACAAGGAGTCAAAAACTTGATGACCCCCCAAAAAGGAAAAAAATGATAATGTACATGTAGTCCTCGACTTACAACAATCCACTTAGTGACTGTTTGAAGTTACAACAGCACTGAAAAAAGTGACTTATAACCCTTTTTCATACTTATGACTGTTGCAGCATCCCCAGGGTCATGTGATCACCTTTTGCAACTTTTTGACAAATGAAGTCAGTGGCCGGGGGGGGGGTGGCCAGCTCATCACTCAGGTTGCAGGGTGCCTGTGGGGTGTGTGGGCGGGGATGTGGGGGGGATCTGGGGTCTCTGGTGGAGGGGGTGGGACAGGCATGGGAGCCTTCCTTCCCTCCCTCTCTCCCTCCCATTGTCCCGTCCTTCTTTCTTTCCTTCCTTTCTTCCTTCCCTCCATCTTTGTCTCTTCTTCCTTCCCTCCCTCCCTTCCATTGTCCCTCCCTCATTGTCCCTTCCTTCCTTCCCTCCCTCTTTGTCCCTTCCTTCCTTCCCTCCCTCCCTTCCATTGTTCTTTCTTTCCTTTCTTCCCTCCCTTTGTCTCTTCCTCCTTCCCTTCCATTGTCCCTCCCTAATTGTCCCTTCCTTCCTTCCCTCCCTCCATTACATTGTCCCTTCCTTCTTTCTCTCCTTTCTTCTTTCCCTCCCCCTCTCTCTTCCTTATTCCCTCCCTCCCTTCCATTGTCCCTCCCTCCTTCATTGTCCCTTCTTTCCTTCCTTCCTTCCCTCCCTTCCATTTTCCATTCCTTCTTTCTTTCTTTTCTTCCTTCCCTCCCTCTTTGTCTCTTCCTCCTTTCCTCCCTCCCTTCCATTGTCCCTCCCTCCATCATTGTCCTTTCCTTCTTCCTTTCTTCCCTCTTTGTCCCTTCCTTCTCTCCCTTCCATTGTCTCTTCCTTCCTTCCTTCCTTCCCTCCCTCTTTGTCTCTTCCTCCTTTCCTCCCTCCCTTCCATTGTTCCTCCCTCCCTCCCTTATTATCCCTTCCTTCCTTCCCTCTTTGTCCCTTCCTTCCTTCTTTTTTTCCTTTCTTCTTCCCTCCCTCTTTGTCTCTTCCTCCTTCCCTCCCTCTCTTCCATTGTCCCTCCCTCCCTCATTGTCCCTCCCTTCCTTCCTTCTTTCCTTCCTTCCTTCCTTCCTTCCTTCCTTCCTTCCTTCCTTCCTTCCCTCTTTGTCCCTTCTTTCCCTCCCTCCCTTCCATTCTTCCTTCCTTCCTTCCCTCTCTCATTGTCCCTTACTTTCCTCCCTCTTTGTCCCTTCCTTCCTCCCCCCCTCCGTGTCCAGGAAGAAACAAGGGGAGGGGGACAGGCTGCCAGCGTGGTTGGTGGCTGTGCTGCCGGTGGCCAAACCTGACTGTGCACTCGCAGAGGAGAGCTCTGCCCAGCTCGCGCTTTGAGGGAAAACATGCCGCTTGCTAATTTAGCAGAAGCGCCAGGATCAGCACTGGGCTACAGCTGATTTGTGCTTCTGCTAAATTAGAAAGCGGCATGTTTTTCCTCAAAGCGTGAGCAAGTGAGCTGGGCTCAGGAGAGCAGCTACAGCTGATCTGTGCTTCTGGGCTGCTCTGCAGAAGTGCTGATCAGCTGTAGCTACGTGCCCCGATCCTCGGCTCCTGCCCAGCTCACTTGCTTGTGCGAGTTAGAGGGCAGGGGTGCGGAATCGGCGTTTCTGAGCACACACCAATTCACGCCCCTTCATTCTTCTGAATGAAGAACGTTAGGGGGTGTTGAAAGCAAGACAGACTTAGGACTGTATTAAGACCATAGTAAGGAGAGTGAAAGGGAGGCGAATTCGGGGTAGAGCAGAAAAAGGGGGAAGGCGTTAGGAAATAAGCACCAAGGTACATGGTGCCTTGCAAGGGATTCCTGAGTGTTCCGCAATTGTTTTTCCTCTCTCCTCTGCGCGAAACCAGGTGCGATGCCGTTCTACCTGGCAGTGTGGGTGTTGGCTCCATGGGTTTCCTGACCAACAGCTGAGTGGCTCCGACTTCTGAGTGGTCCCGACCAACAGCTGAGTCCTCCGAAAAGCAATGTGAGGGCCCTGAGGGGTATTGCAAGCTCGCGGGGGGGGGGGAAGGAAAAGAAGATGGAAGAGAGTGAGGCCACAACAGAGAGAGAGAGAAGGGGGAAAAGAAGGGGCGGTTGTGATGTTGGCACTCAGGGCCGCGACGCGAGCAGTCTCAAACGCCTTCCTGGGTCTCAAACCCCTTCCTGCCGAGGGAGTGGATGGCTCTGTCTCCTATCAGGCTAGCACTTGTTGTGAAGTAAGAAGAGAGGGGAAGGGCGATACGGATCCCGCTGACCTGCGTGCATGAGAAGAAGTCAATCCAGTTGCTGCACAATGAGTCCCTGGGGACGGCAGGCCTTACTCTGCGCCTGCGCTCTTCACGCGCCCTCTGCAGGGCACATTCGGTAGGGTTCGTGGAGGCTGCCACCAAGCAGCATGTTTTCCACAAACAAGTGAGCTGGGAAGGAGCGCAGCGGGAAGGAGGAAAGCGACGCCACGGGGGGGAGGGAAGCGACGCCATGTACCACCAGCCAGGTGGTCATGTACCACCAATGGTACGCGTACCACCGTTTGAAAAGCCCTGTCATAGAACACAGGGATCTTTGCTCTCAAAAACTGCTGATTTGTATCTTCTAGGACAGTGGTTCTCAACCTGTGGGTCGGGACCCCATTTGGGGTCGAACGACCATTTCCCGGGGGTTGCCAAACAAGGCTGTCTGCCATTTTTTCCCCCTTTTCTTTGGCCACGCCCCTGGCACCCGTGATGTATAAGTGGTTGGGGGTCACCACAACATGGGGAACTGTATTATGGGGTCGTGGCATTAGAAAGGTTGAGAACCACTGTTCTAGGAAAATATATTAATTTCTCGCTGGAACATATTTGTTCATATCATATAAACTGAACTTAAATCTCATTCTTCGGAACTGGCTAAGGGGTCTTTGATGGAACCCATAAGGTTATATAAGCCATGTTGGTATAATAATTTCACAGGTGTGACTATTTTAAAATAATTGTTTAATTGTATCAGGCAAATATGACTAAATATTTCAATGAGATTATTAAAAAGAGAATTTAAGAGGACACCTTTTATATTATTGATTCAGTAATGTGATCTTTAGCTGATTTATAATACGTATAATCTGTTCCCTCTATCTCTTGTCAGAAAATTGCATTTACCCTAAGGAATTTGAGGCTGTTTCAGAACCAGTTATATTAATAACATGTCTGTGCAAGAAAAGTTATATAAACTTTTATCACTTATGCTGTTATAAAATAATGATATTCTGTGTGTTTCATTGTAGATTCTCTCTGGGATAAAGAGCTGTGAATGCTTTAGGGGTTAAGCAGTAAAAGAGTCATTGAGAAATACTTTAGAGCAGTTTCACATTTCTCTAGAGATCTTTTCAAGCTACTCAGGAAGAAAATAAGATTCATATATTGTTCCATAGGTACCGTATGAACGGTAGAATAATAGGAATGGAACGGAAATCTCACTTGCATTCTGCTTATCTGAAAAGAGATAAACTACAGATATTCAGCATATAGTTTATGCAGTTAGATAATATCTGAACAATACCCAACTTCATAGCTGTCTAAGACTTTCTTGTCAAGTGCTGCCTCTTTCTGGGAACTGGCAATTTGCATTTATATTTTCTGTCTGGTTTAAATTTATTAATGTCTATATGTTTCTTTGGACATGTTGGTAATATAATCATTCAGAATAAAAAGAGATATTTCAAATTCTAGAAGTTACATGGCTTCTCTGGATTACTTTTGTTGCTTACCAAATGGATACTGTAGCTTCTTAACAACAGCAAGAAAAATCATATCCCTTCCCCTCCTTCCATAACACATCACTGTGATTTTTGATTCCAGATCTTTGATCTCTTTCTAGTCTGAGGGACCTAAAATCTATCTTTCTTTCAAAGAATAACCAGAGAATCAATTTTCCAGGAGATTCCATGAGGACGTTCTTATTACATACAAAGGATTACATATCTGAAAATTAAAAAGGCTATAGACATACATGTAACCTCCTTATTGTGTCTGGAACATTCCTATTTCCTCTGTCCAAAATTTTGGAACTATTTTGGGGAAGATGTCTCCCATAGTATGAGACGGGTTCTTCCCCCCCCTCCCCCATGATAAGGTGAGCATTACACTCAATTCCTAGCTATATACCGTATGCTGTCAGAAGTTTATTGCTGCTTATGAGCTGTACTCTGGTAATGTCTTGATACTGTTAGGTGGAAGGTATGCAAACCTGAGTGTACAGCATTTAAGACATGTAATATTTCTTTCAATTATTGAAAGTGGTGCTGGATCAATAAAAATACACAAAAGTATACAGTATATTGCAATGGAGACATAAGCAAATCCAAATCACATATTTACAGATAACTACTCTCAAATTTATTTTGAATCAAAAATCATAGTTACCATACATCTTCCATTGGTGCTAGTGTAGTGTCTTCGAGTCAGTTTTCATTCCTGTCAACTGCCTGGACAAGTCTTTCTCGGCAGAATAGCCACTTATAGTCACAAAGTGAGGTGTGTGTGTGTGTGTGTGTGTGTGTTATCTATATGATACACATCTAATACACACACACACACATACACACACACATATGGAATGAATAAATAATAGACAAATATTTTCAAAGTAGTATCTGTTGCTCCATTTTTAAGATGGAAAGAAAGGAACTAGAGCTTAGGTTTACCTGTTCCTAGTACAATGCTTTAACCACTCAACCAAATAAGTTCTCCATTGATACAGAAAAATAATTTGCACTGTGCAGACTGCATGCCTGAACAATGGATCTTGTTCGGAACATAATGTGCATAGAAATATGAAAAGGTACTTCAACGAGGTGAAGAATATAGCTATTTATATCTGACTTAAACAACTCTACTCCTGAGAAAGTAATAGAAGTGGGTATAAAATATTGTTGGTCATGTTTTAATAGAAGACAAAGCTTCAAATCTTTGCACAATTACTAAGAAGCCAATGCCACTGATTCCAAAGGACTAAATTCCATAAACATGGCACAAACAATATTGTCTCAGGCAGTGGTGGGATTCAAATATGTGAACAACCGGTTCTCTGTGTGGATGCTGCTTCCGGAAGTCCATTCTGGGCCTGGGCAATAAAAAATCAGCTACCGGTTCTGCCAAAGTGGTGTGAACCGGCTGAATCCCACCGCTGCTCAGGCTTTTAGTCAATTTACATTTGCTTCTTTTAAGCTTTAACATGGCATTGCTGTACATAACTAAATAAACGGACTGCATTGATTAATAAACAGAATACTGATAAAATTGATTTTGAAAACAAAACTGATAGAAATGCTCATATGCTTTTACTATTCAGATTTTCTAGAAGCCAAGGTTTTCTTGTAAAAAGTAATTTGTCTGTCACCTTTACAAATGTGTAATGACCCAGATTTTTTTTTCTCTAAAAGGGAAATGCTCTTGTCTAATTGGAAGCATTCAAATATTTTTTCAACAGCTTGAAAATATAATTTGTGTTTAGAAACTCCCCAGAGCTGAGAAATACTGTATGTAAACAAAAGAAGCATTTTGTTGCATTAGCAAATAACATTCTGGTGGCCTTTTCTATATTGTTTATTATTTTAGAACTATGAGTAAATCAAATAGAACGTAGAAAATTACCTATGGCTGATTCAGAGCTGGCTCATATATACCTTTTAATCCATGGCTGAAGCATAAAATAATGATCTGCATGTATGAATGGTTAATCATAGATCAAATCTTTGTACATTGAAACTTGATTTTTTAGACCTAGGTTTTTCTGAGTTTGCACACAGTAGATAACATTTTGTTACAGTATATATTTTGTTACAATATATATGTACACAGTGTGTTTGTGTATATGTATATGTGTATACATTTTGTTACAGTATATACGGTAATCACACTAATATGTAACTTTATGCTTTCACAGTTACATTAATCTTTCGCCATCCGTTGTGCATTTTAGTTTCCCAGTTCATCTTTGTTGTTTCCTGAACCTGTTTTAAAGGCTCAAAGTCCTTTTCAAAGTATTAGCGTGCAGAAGTGGACATACTCAAGAAATAATCAGCCCAGTTAAAAATAACGTGGAACCATCAGTTTCTGTGCTTTGAAATTATACTTGTCCTAAAATGGCATTTACATTTTTTCTAGATATATCACTTTGCTGCTCCATAATCAGTTTGTAGTCCATTACTATTCCAAGATCTTTTACATAAGTCCTATTACCAAGTCAGGTATTCTGATTGCATACCTATGCATTTGAGGTTTGTTTCTAACTGCAGAACATTGCAGTCTGTAAAAATTATTTTCTGATTACGATCTTTTGGATTTTCTTCTTCTTCTAGGTATTAGCTATCCAAACCAATTTTATATATTTTGCAAATATGCATTTTGCATTTCCTTTTAGCTTTTTCCAAATCATTAATAAAAATATGGAAGAGTAGAATGTCCAGGAATGATCCTTGTGGTACCTCACACAAAACCTTTCTAATGTTTGTTCAGGAACCAGTAATGAATATTCTGTACAAGCAGTTTTTAAACTAGTTATGTATTCACTTAATTGTCATGCACCACAACCCACCCTCACAAGCTTTCTTATCAGAAAATGATGGGATATTTTATCTAATGCTTTACTGAAATTAGAATACCTACAGTATCCTTACAGTCTATTATATAAGTTACTGCAACAAAAAAATGAAATATGGCTTGGTAGGCAAGATTTGTTCTTGATAAATGAGCTCTGATTTTTGGTAATCATATTTTTTTCAAATGGCTTACAGAGTAATCTTTTAATGATCTGAAGGTCATTTATTCTTTTTGTCTAAAAGTCATTTAGCTTTTCATTTATTCTCCAGGATTTTTCATTTAATATGTAAAGTTTTACTCAAACCATCAACAGGTACTTTCAGTACTTACATGCAATTGATTTGAACTTAAAAATTCAAGGTAAGTAAATTCCCTGAGAGAGTATTTTAGGATTGAGTGAATATCACTTTAGCCTCATCTTGTGTTCTTCCTCAACAGTCACCTTGCTCTTCACCTATTAAGGACATATCTATAGAGAAATTGGGAGAGAAACATAATGGTGGGGCAAGATTATGGAACATGTTCATCCCTCACATAAATGTTAAATCAGATGAGTTAAAATGGACAAATAAGGCTATTTCTTTCAAAAGTGAAGCTCAGTGTGCATGTAATACCATGCTAAAGAATTCAGTGAGTGATTATAGGTTATTTTTTTTTTACCTCATTTGGGGGACTAAATATTTTGCCAGTTCTTTAGAGATTCATGGCTGCTAACAGATACAGAAATAAATCCATCCACTAATGCTGGCATGACTCTTTCTGCTTCAAGACTGGGTCAGAAAGGAAAAGAATCAGTTGTTAAGCATGTGTGAAGGTTAACTACAGTGTAAGAAATCTCCTTTATTGCAGCCAGTAAACTTCCCCTGGTATTACAGTAGTCTGTGCTTTAGTAGCTGCATTCAACCATGGGGTCTAACAGACAGGGAGATAAATATTACAGGTAGTCCTTGACTTTACAACAATTCACTTAATGACTTTCAAACTTACAACAGCAATGAAAATAGTGACTTATGACCATTTTTCACAGTTACAACCTTTGCAGCATCCCCATGATGATGTGATCAAGTTTCAGATACTTGGCAACTGGTTCATACTTATGACTGTTGCTGTGTCCCAAGGTCATGAGATCACCTTTGCAACCTCCTGACAAACAAAGTCAGTGGGGAAGCCATTTTCACATAACAACCAGGTTACTAACTTATCAACTGCAGTGTTTCACTTAACTGTGGCAAGAAAGATCATAAAATGGGGTAAAACTCACATAACAAATGTCTCACTTAACAACAAAAATTTTGGGCTCAGTTGTGGTCGTAAGTTGAGGACTACCTCTATTATTTCCATGGTAGAGTACTGACTAAATGTTGTTTTCTGCACAATATTGTGCGAGACAAAGCCAAATTTGAGGGTTGGTAGAAATGAAGATGATTGGAACTCATTTTTGTTTCTGAAGGATTGGGGAATAAAAATAGCATTGAGACCCCTCCGGCCACATAGAATGAGTTTAAATTTATGGCCATATAAACATACTGACCTTTAACTGAGTTTAGGGCTACAGCCAGGTACCGTTAACCTATTTATTGATATATGTTACTCTAGAACAAGGTAGACATTCCAAGCAATAAAACGTAATGTAAATGAAGGTTTGTTTATGCCTGTAAGCTTTTTGCTTTTGCCTTTACGATGAAGACTGCAAGCAGACCTGATCTTTGTGTGATATCCAGACTATGTTACTATATAATTAAATGGAAGGTAATGACACCATTAAACCAGAATTTGTTGTGGAGTTACAAATCAGGGTTGCAAATCACCATAATCCTGTACTTGAACATCACATTAAGTTGTTTCTTCTTAGTTTGTTAACTGGATGTTATGAAAGAAGAAACAGAAAAGTACCAAAAAGAAATTGATTTTAGATGAGCTACAATTTTTAGCTTTGGATGTCTGAATTCAGAAAGTGTTTGGTATATGAATCCAGAAAATTATGATCTGCAGTCACAAATACTGTCCCCGAGCATAATAACATCTAGGCTATCTTTAATTCCTTTATTTCTCACTTCTCTAATGCCAAGATTAGATTTTTTTGTGAAAAATACTGTTAATTTAAAAATGTAAATTATGTATCAAAGAGTTTTTGATCTATTCTCAATAAAAATTTATGATACAGATTTTCCTTTTCATGGCTAACAGGAACACATATTTCTTGACTCATTCCATCCTTAGAAAGTTCTTTCAGAGCAGCTGGCCAACCAAGCCATTGTACTGAATGTTAATTACTGCATTATGGGGTGTGTGTGTGTGTGTATGTGTGCGCATATATACATACGCGCACGCGCACACAAATGTGATAGCAATAGCACTTAAGATTTATATACCGCTTCATACAGCCCCCTCAAAGCAGTTTACAGAGTCAGCATATTGCCCCTAACAATCTGGGCCCTCATTTTATTGACCTTGGAAGGATGGAAGGCTAAGTCAACTTTGAGCTGGTGAGAATCGTACTGCTGGCAGTCGGTAGAATTAGCCTGCAATACTGCACTCTAACCACTCTGCCACCACAGCTGTGATAACACAGACGAGCATGACTTTAGGAAACTAACATCTACATCCTTCGCACTTTCTCGGTATTAAAGAAATATTTGCAATTTATCTAAAAGGAACAATCAATTTCAGCACATCTAGCATAGATTATATCAATAGAAACCAAGGATTATAGTTGATTATAGACCTTTGTATTTACAAAGGAATACTGTGCGTTCCAATTTCAATTAAAAATACTTTTTAATATTTTTTTTTTGCATTAATAGAATTCTAAGCTTCAATCAGTATGATCAATACTCTGTTAAAATTGTAACTAAATAATTGGAGGAACTTTTAAATTAGAGACTTAAGAGTTTTATTTTAGAGAAGCAAGTTTTGTTCTAATTGATACAATAAAAAGCTGTTGAAGGGAATATAGGAAAGATAGTTGCTATTCATGATAGTCAAAGTTTTGTTTTGAATAATATGCAGATGTAATTATTTAAATATATGTTATGGAATTCGAAAACATTAATAATTTATACCCATATTTAACTCTCAGTAACAATTAAGTTTAACAAATGGAAATGCAAATATATCTTTTGTCTATCCAATTTATTATTTGACACAAGGTTTTATGCAAAGAGAGTATTACTTAGTAATGGTAATTTCCAGCAGGTTAATATATGCAATGTCTCTAACTGTTGAGATCTTGAGATAAAATATGTTGAACCCTTAAGTTATAGTCTGTGTTACAATGTTTATGATTGAGGAGGCATGCTTTTTTATTAGGCAAGATAGGCAAGAAAATGGTTAGGGAGCACCTGTCCAGCCTAGATGAGTTCAAATCGCCAGGACCAGATGGATTACACCCCAGAGTTCTCAAGGAACTGGCAGATGTGATATCGGAGCCACTGAACTATATTTTTCAAAGATCCTGGAACACAGGGGAACTACCAGAGGACTGGAAAAGAGCTGATGTAGTTCCCATCCTCAAAAAAGGAAAAAAAATGGATCCAGGAAATTACAGACCGATCAGCCTGACCTCAATACCTGGGAAGATCCTGGAAAAGATAATCACACAACGAATCAACGAACACCTAGAGGCAAACAAAGTCATTACTAAAAGCCAACATGGGTTTGTCAAAAATAGATCATGCCAGACAAATCTTATTGCATTCTTTGACCAAGTGACAAAATTAGTGGATCAGAGGACTGCTGTGGACATAATTTACTTGGACTTCAGTAAGGCATTTGATAAAGTAGATCACAACCTACTACTTGACAAGATAGAAAAATGTGGGGTAGACAGAACCACCACCAGATGGATCCGTAGCTGGCTGACCGGCCGTACTCAGCGAGTGGTCCTCAATGGAACTGCATCTATATGGAGGGAAGTGTGTAGTGGGGTGCCCCAGGGCTCTGTTCTGGGCCCAGTACTCTTCAACATCTTCATCAACGATTTGGATGAAGGGATAGATGGGGAACTCATCAAATTTGCAGATGACACCAAGCTGGCAGGAATAGCCAACACTCCAGAAGACAGGCTTAAGATACAGAAGGATCTGGACAGACTTGAACACTGGGCACTAACTAACAAAATGAAATTCAATGGTGAAAAAAGCAAGGTTCTACCTTTAGGCAAGAAAAACCAAATGCACAAGTACAGCATAGGTGGCACCATGCTCAATAGTAGTAATTGTGAGAGGGACCTCGGAGTCCTAGTAGACAATCAGTTAAATATGAGCCAGCAGTGTGCTGCAGCTGCCAAAAAGGCCAACACAGTGCTAGGCTGCATTAACAGAGGGATAGAATCAAGATCACGTGAAGTATTAATACCACTCTTCAATTCCTTGGTAAGGCCACACTTGGAATACTGCATCCATTTTTGGTCACCACGATGTTAAAAAGATGTTGAGACTCTAGAAAGAGTACAGAAAAGAGCAACAAAGATGATTAGGGGACCGGAGGCTAAAACATATAAGGAACGGTTGCTAGAATTGGGTATGTCTAGTTTAACGAAGAGAAGGACAAGGGGGGACATGATAGCAGTATTCCAATATCTCAGGGGCTGCCATAAAGAAGAGGGAATCAAGCTATTTTCCAAACCACCTGAAGGCAGGACAAGAAGCAATGGGTGGAAACTAATCAAGGAGAGAAGCCACCTAGAACTAAGGAGAAACTTCCTGACAGTGAGAACAATTAATCAGTGGAACAACCTGCCTCCAGAAGCAGTAAATGCTCCAACACTGGAAGTTTTTAAGAAGAGACTGGACAGCCATTTGTCCGAAATAGTGTAGGGTTTCCTGCCCGAGCAGGGGGTTGGACTAGATGACCTCCAAGGTCCCTTCCAACTTTACTATTATTATTATTTATTTATCAAAATTATATAGCTGTCCAGCGTGCCAAAAGTGGCTTAACCACGCTGAATATGAGAACAGTTATATTTATTATTAGACATTTCTTCATAATATAGATTTATATGACATATACCATGGGTGACTAACAACAAATATAGTAACATATTGATTAAAACTAATTAAAACAAACATACTGCATGGTATAAAACCCAACAGATACCACCACAAAACAGGTTGCCTATTATTTAGGCCCAATGCCTTGGGGAAGTTTCAGGTTTTTACAACCTTACAAAAAGTCAGCAAATTGGAACAATCTGAATCTCAGGAAACATGATTCCCATAGGGCAGGGGTAGGCAACCCAAAACACTCAAAGAGCCACTTGGACCCGTTTTCCACCAAAAACAAAACACTGGGAGCCGCAAAACCCTTTTGATATCTAAAATGAAGATAACACTGCATATATCCTTTCTAACCTTTATTATAGGTGTGTGTATGTGTATGTGTGTGTGTGTATGTGTATATGTATATGTATACACACACACACACACACACACATACACATTAAAAATAAAAGTAAATATATGACTCTTGGGAATATCCATACTATTAAAACAATGATCACCAAGAGAATGCTTTAAGAGAATAAAATTACATACACACACAGGTAAAAAAAGGATATATGCAGTGTTATCTTCATTTTAGATGTCAAAAGGGTCTCTCTCTCCCTCCCTCTCTATCTGCCCTTGGTCTGCCACTCCTCTTCCCCACTCTCTCTCTCCCCCCCCTCTCTCTTTCTCTCTCTCTCTTTCTCCCCCCCCCTCCTATCTGCTGCTCACCTGGCAAGCTTCAAGCTGTTGTCCAACAACCTCCGGGGTAGGCAACCTCGTCTCTTTTATGACTCATGGACTTCACCTCCCAGAATTCCTGAGTCAGCCTAGCTGGGCTAGCTAGCTCTCTCCTGCCCTTCCTGCTTCCTGCTTCCTGCAGAGACGCAGCAAAGGGAGGAGCTCCGCCCAGAAAGCTTTTCAGCTCCTCGGAGAACATGTGAGTACACTCTCTTTTACAAACACACACAACACACACACACACACAGCCAGACACACCCAGAGAGAGAGAGAGAGAAGCAGGGAAGTGCAATTGCCTCTCTCTGTCTCTGTCTCTCTCTGCAAAGGCAGAGGAGGCTGGGAGCCACAGGGGAAGGCTCAAAGAGCCGCATGCGGCTCCGGAGCCGCAGGTTGCCGACCTGTGCCATAGGTGCATTGCAACAGAAAATGTATCCATTATTTGATTTGAAATAGCTTCTCAGTTTAAAGATCTTTGCCCCAATACTTTTAATATATTCATACAACATGCTGAGCCCAATTAGTTGGGGTATTGTGCACAATCCTAATTGTTTTGCAAGTTTTGGCTTTGTGTGTTGTGTAAATCTAGCCACTGCATGTTTGCCAACATTACTAAATCAAACATAGGGGCAGGATTATATCAGTGTGCAATGTATTGAACATTAACAACTAAGTACAGTTTAGATTGTAAATTGTGGTTCAGCACCTAAATGAAAAAGAAAAAAAATATTGTATTCCACTTTGTCTAAACAGAATTTCAAGCCAAACCATGAAGAAACTACACTCACACTTTTTATGTGGTGCAAAAGACTATATATTCATAAAACCATCCAGGAAAGGTAATCCTTAATACTTCTGCGGAGCACATGGTGTGATTTCTTAATATGTCATGTTGAGATATAAAGATGTATGTAGACAGTTGTTGCATCTAAAATCAGCATATTCTAAAACTAAAAAAAACTACTTGTACAGTTATAAAATTACTTTGTGGTTATAATACACAAAATAACAAAGAAACTTGCAGGAAAAAAGAAGGTCTTTAAAACTTTGGATAGACTAGTCATTGGTAAACACTGCTTCAACTATAGTTAGCTCATCCTCCTGAAATTCATCTTGCAAAATCAGAAAAGCAAAATAAAAAAAAATAATCCAAAAGTTGAATGGACATATCTCCCATTCTTTTCTGAAAACCAGCCACATGTGCCTTGGAAGCCTGTTAAAATTGAGCACCAGTCATTAAGAAAGCCCTACTCCGGGCCACCAAATAAGAAACACCTCCCCCCCCCCCAAGACCACCAGCAAGCCTCTCCAGTTGATCTTAATACACAAGTCTTATATGATCTTTTAAGAACTTGAGTAATAAGCTGTTTATGGTTTTAGAAACTACATTAATATACTGTAATTATATCTGTAGTAGCTCACAAGCATTCAGAGTGGTGCTTTAAGGATTACATGGCATTAAATGATCCTATTTAAGTATTTCACATTGTATTCTGCTTCTTGATATCTTCAAAGATAGCCCCATTGAGAATGGACTGAAGTAATCCACCTAAGTGATTATTTGTATATAGGCTATGGTCCATGTATGATCATAACGGGGATACCCATCATTTTAAAATTCGTGTTCATATAACTTGAGATAGCAAAATTTCTAAGCCAAAAGATTGCCCATCTCCATCCCCTTTATCATAGGGAGCAGGAAGAGTAATTTGATTTAGCCATCAGATAACAGTAGCAGAAGAAAAGCTGATGCTTCATCTGATTCCCAGGATTTACTGAGATATAATTTTTGTAGTGAGCCTTAAAAAATAGAACAGTCCAAGCTAAAATATATTTGTTGACCTATCTGTCCTTATGGTTTATAAACAAAGCACAAAATGAATTTGCATCATACCACTAAGCTATAGTTTCAATCAGTAAGCCAACAATAAGAGGATGTTACTTTATTCGTTTACACATACAAGTAATTCTCGGTTAATTATAGCAATTGGGACTGAAATTGCTGTTGCTGAGTGATATGGCATGGTATCACATGCCCTATGTAGCAACAGCAGTTCTGGCAGTCCTGGTTGCTGTCATTAAGTGAGGATTGTGAGGGTTGTTAACCAAGAATTTCATGTGTCCATAGCTTCTGACTTCCTGCCAGCTTTCCTATTGATTTTGCTTGTGGGAAGCAAGGGAATGTTGGAAATCATAATCACATGATCATGGGGCTGCTGTGATGGTTTGAACTTCGAGGGCTGGTCAGAAATAATTAAATTTGTCTTTAAAGTAGGTTTTACAAATCATCTTATCTCATGACAGGTTTCTCAGGTTAGACTTTGTTCCAAGCTCTACTTAGGCAAATCGGGTGAAGAAAAGAGTTGGAAGTTTCAACAAGTTCCCAGATGCACATATCTCTAATGTAAGATCTGAATTTCACCAAAGGGAAAGTATTGTATGTACATGTCTATAGCATATACATACCCACATAAATTAAGAATTATATATTGTGTAGAAACAGTATATAATGTTTATTCATGTTAAATAGTTAATTAAATTGGTTGCAATGTACAATTCCTGAAGCTCTTGCTTGTCTGCGTAACAAGCCTCATCTTAAAGCTAGATTTTAAACTATTATATATCATCTTGTAGAAATACTTGTTAAAAGTATAGAATGAACTACATTGCTTTATTTCAGATTTTATATATTTTGATATTTATTTTTTAACTCTTAGATCGTTTTGTTTTATTTTATCTTTGCTAATCATTTCAAAGAAGTTGGCTTTGACTTGTTTTTCACATGATTCTCCTTTTTGTTGCTTCATAGCTTCCACTAACTATAACTGTGACAACTAATGACAACTTAGCACTCTTGTTTATATATGGTTGGGAAACTCAAAGCTATTCTAAAGAACGCTTTTAATAATGAAGAGATCCTTACCTGCCCCCAAAATACAGCCTTATCTGCATCTGTGATAAAACCTTACCAACCTGGTAGCTCCCCTCCCCGATAAAATGTAATTGCAGCCATCACATGTTTGTTCATTTTGGATTTGTTCATTAAACTGGCATCAACATATTCTGCCAATTGACTTTCCTTGAGCCAGTCACTCCCTCTCAGCCCTAGAAAGAAAGCATTGGCAAGCCACTTCTGAAATCCTATCATGGAAGCTACAATCCGGGCAGTTGCTTGGAGCCAACTGTGACTTGCAGTTCCCCCCTCCCCCAAACCCCCAAATAAATACCTATGCTCATTAAGAAATCCTTATACCGTATATTCTGGCTTATAAGACGACTTTTGAGAGCGTCGAAACAGCCTCTGAACTCAGGGGTCGTCTTATACGCCAAGTCATCTTATACGCCAGAAATAAGGTAGTTTCTGGCGTATAAGACGACTTTCTAGGCATGCGACTCGGCGTCGATCATCTTATATGCCGGAAATAAGGTAGTTTCCGGGGTATAAGACGACTTTCTAGGCATGCGACTCGGCGTCGATCGTCTTATATGCCGGAAATACTGGTAGTTTCCGGCGTATAAGACGACTTTCTAGGCATGCAACTCGGCATCGATCGTCTTGCGACCCGGCGTCGAACTAAGGGGTCGTTTTATACGCTGTGTCGCCCTATACGCCGGAATATATGGTAAATACTTTAAACAGTATATTGGTTAGATATACTGATCAGATTTTATATATGTATACATATCTATACATATCTTATAGATGTATATAATAATAATAATAATATGTATACATATCTTATAGATGTATATAATAATAATAATAATAATAATAATAATAATAATAATAAAAAGTTGGAAGGGACCTTGGAGGTCATCAAGTCCAACCCCCTGCTCAGGCAGATAACCCTATACCATTTCAGACAAATGGCTGTCCAGTCTCTTCTTAAAAACTTCCAGTGTTGGAGCATTTACCACTTCTGGAGGCAAGATGTTCCACAGGTTAATTGTTCTAACTGTCAGGAAGTTTCTCCTTAGTTCTAGGTTGCTTCTCTCCTTGATTAGTTTCCATCCATTGCTTCTTGTCCTTCCTTCAGGCGCTTTGGAGAATAGCTTGATTCCTTCTTCTTTGTGGCAGCCCCTGAGATATTGGAACACTGCTGTCATGTCCCCCCTCGTCCTTCTCTTTGTTAAACTAGACATACCCAATTCCAGCAACTGTTCCTTATATGTTTTAGCCTCCAGTCCCCTAATCATTTTTGTTGCTCTTCTCTGTACTCTTTCTAGAGTCTCAACATCTTTTTTACATCGTGGTGACCAAAACTGGATGCAGTATTCCAAGTGTGGTCTTACCAAGGCATTGTAAAGTGGTATTAATACTTCACGTGATCTTGATTCTATCTCTCTGTTAATGCAGCCTAGCACTGTGTTGGCTTTTTGGCAGCTGCAACACACTGCCGGGTCATATTTAAATGATTGTCCACTAGGACTGATCTCTCTCAAAGTCTACTATTGAGCAGGTACCTCCTATACTTACCTGTACATTTGTTTTTCTTGCCTAAATGTAGAACCTTACTTTTTTTCACCACTGAATTTCATTTTGTTAGATAGCGCCCAGTGTTCAAGTCTGTCCAGATCCTTCTGTATCTTAAGCCTGTCTTCTGGAGAGTTGGCTATTCCTGCCAGCTTGGTGTTGTCTGCAAATTTGATGAGTTCCCCATCTATCCCCTCGTCCAATTTGTTGATGAAGATGTTGAAGAGCAGTGGGCCCAGAACAGAGCCCTGGGGCACCCCACTACACCCTTCCCTCCATGTAGATGCGGTTCCATTGAGGACCACACACGCTGAGTACGGCCGGTCAGCCAGCTATGAATCCATCTGGTGGTGATTCTGTCTAACCCACATTTTTCTATCTTATCAAGTAGTAGATGAATTCAAACCGATCGATTCTTTCCACCAGAAAATACACCACATGCACTGTTCTTTTCTTATAGATTTATTATTTATTTGTATACATAACCAAAAAACCCTGAACCAATAGTAATAGAGGCCTTGGGTGCAATCCCAAAACAACTGGAGCACAACTTGAACACCATTGGCATTGACAAATTCACTATTAGTCAATTGCAAAAGGTGGCCTTACTAGGAACTGCTTCCATCCTGCGACGATATCTGTAATACCATCAAACATCCACATCTGCCTATCCCAGGTCCTGGGTAAGGACTTGATAGGTAGACAAAATGCCAAATGTCTGAATATCTGGCTGACTGTGCGATGATCCACAATAATAATAATAATAATAATAATAATAATAATAATAATAATAATAATAATAATCCCCCAGTTGAGGCACTACCTTGACGTGGTTGTGGGGCTTGTGTACTCTGAGGAAGATGAGAGCTATGCCAGAGGTTCAACCATACTGGACAGGTCTCATCAGAGGAGTCAGACAAAGAGTGTCTCTCCCATAAAAAATATGGTGAGACGTAAATTTCAGAATGCCATACCGGCTCGGATGTCGCCCGGGTTAACAAGGTCCGCGCTAGATATTGGAGTTCCTGGATATCTGGTGAAAAATGGGTTACAGGACTCAGGACTGTTGGCTGAGCAACCAGGGCCAGCAGCTGCAGAACTACTGGAAGAAAAGGTGTTTACCCGTCGCAGATACACAGTGATGGAAAACAAAGAAATAATGATCTGTTACTACAGATCAAGTCCAACAAGAAGAGGATATCTAAAACGAATGCACCAATTCTGGAAAGAACAACATCCAGAATCAGAAATAACAGAACAGAGACTAGCAGATCAACGCCGATTTATAACACGAAATAAAGTATTCACAGAAACAGAATTGGACGAACTGCAAAGGTTTACCCAGGGCAAAGAAATCAAAGCCTTACAAGAAGTAATTCAGAATGTAGAGGCAAACCAGGGGGAGTTGGCAGTGAAAGAATCCAGTAGAGATATACAACTGTTCTCATTTGGAAACCAGGCACCTCTTCCTCAGGAAGAACAAAACCCTCTAACTAAAGAAATAAAAGAATTGAAACAAAGAATAACTGAGCATCTAGAACAGCACAAAAACAACAGAATAAGGCTACCTGCATTGAAGCTTGTTCCAAAGAAACAGCTAGCACAAGCATTAAAAGATGCAAATACTGCAATATCAAGTATAAGCACCAATTCACTGCAAGAAACAAACCAACTAATGTACAGCACAGCTGCAGTTATAACAGAATACCTGGGATGCAAAATCAACAAAGAAGAAAAACAAACAAACAGTGCACCAGAAAAATGGAAGGTTAGACTAGAAAATAAGATCAGCAAGTTAAGATCACATGCAAGCAAGCTAGAACAGATGAAAGAAAAGAAGCTGAAGAACAAGAAGACCAAAGAATACCTAATCAAGAAATACCACTTAGAAACAAGGAAGATCAAGGAAGCACTGGAAATAATAAAGCAACAAATAACAGCTATAGCCAGGAAAATCAGTAGATATGAAGCTCGAATTGCAAACTATAGGCAGAACCTCCAATTTCAATCCAATCAGAAACGTTTCTACCAATCCATCAATGGAGAAACTGCAAAGAATCAGTCAGTACTGACAAGGAAGAAACAGTGCAGTTCTGGAAGCAGATATGGGATAACCAAAGAAATACAACAAGGATGCGGCTTGGTTAAAAGAGGTGGATGCAAATAAAACAGAAGTTGAAATGAAAGAACTAGTAATAACAACAAAAATGGTAGAAAAAAGAGCAAAGAAAATCAAAAATTGGTCAGCACCAGGTGAAGATGAACTGCATGGGTTTTGGTTGAAACATCTAACTGTTATACACCCACTCATTGCCAAGCAGTTCAACAATATACTACAAGGAGGAGAAATTGAAAAGTGGCTAACAACTGGGAAAACCTACCTAATAATGAAAAATCCAGCAAAAGGGGCAACACCAGGCAACTACAGGCCAATTACCTGCTTACCAACAACTTTCAATTACTAACTGGTGTGGTAGCTGATGCAGTACAACAGCATCTAGTTGAAAACAATCTCTTTCCACCTGAGCAGAAAGGAAACCGCCCCAATAGCAGAGGAACAAAAGATCAACTCCTAATAGACAAAATGATCTTGGAAAAACTGCAAGAGAAGGAAGACCAACCTGAATGTGGCATGGATTGACTACAAAAAGGCATTTGACTCTCTGCCACATGATTGGATAATAAAGTGCCTAGAAATAACAGGAGTCAGTAGAAACATCAGAAAATTTGTGCAAAGATCGATGGCACAATGGAAGACACAGTTGCAGATCAATGGTGAGAGGCTGGGAGAGGTTAATATCAAGAGAGGAATATTTCAAGGAGATTCATTATCACCATTACTATTTGTTATTGCACTGTTTCCTCTGTCAACAATACTGAATAACTCAGGACATGGCTATCAAACATCAAAAACATCTGCCAGACTATCCCACCTCCTTTATATGGATGATCTGAAGCTGTATGGAAAAACATCATCTGAAATAGAATCGCTGCTCAACACTGTCCGTATATATAGCCAAGATATTGTAATGGAGTTTGGCTTGGACAAATGTGCCACACTTACTATCAAACAAGGAAAATAATGAAAACTGAAGGAATCAAGATGCCCCACGAAAATAACATTAAGAGTCTGGATGAGGAAGAGTACTACAAATACTTGGGTATCCTTCAAGCTGACAACATCAAGCACACTGAAGTCAAGAAAAAGATTAGAGGTGAATACATCAAGAGAGTGAAGAAGATCTTAAATCCAAACTCAATGGAGGAAATACCATAAAGGCAATCAACACCTGGGCAATCCCAGTCATTAGGTACACAGCTGGAATAGTGGACTGGACTCAAGCAGAACTAAAAGCAATGGATAGGCAGACCAGAAAAATAATGACAATGAATCATGCCCTTCATCCACGCAGTGACATTGATAGACTTTATCTACCAAGGCAAATAGGTGGGCGTGGAATGCTACAAGTACATCAGATGGTTGAAGAAGAAAAAATGGCTTTGGAAGAATATCTGAAGAACAATGATGAAGATGCACTGAAATTAGTATATCAGGAAGGCTTACTAACTACTGGAGAGACCAAACTGGCCTACAAGAAAGACCAAATGAAGAACAGAATAGAGGCATGGGAAGACAAAGCACTACATGGCCGATACATGAAAAAAATAGCTGGGAAAGCAGATAACAATAAAACCTGGCAATGGCTAAGAGCAGGAAAATTGAAGAAAGAGACCGAGGGACTAATTCTGGCTGCACAAGACCAAGCCTTAAGGGACAAATGCATACAAAGTCAAAATTGAGAAGACAGCAACAGACAGTAAGTGCGCCTATGCAAAGAAGCTGAAGAAACAGTGGACCACTTGGTAAGCTGTTGCAAGAAGATTGCACAAACTGATTACAAGCAGCGGCATGACAAAGTAGCAACAATGGTGCATTGGAAGATCTGCAAAAAATATCATTTGCCTGTAAGCAAAAACTGGTGGGATCATAAAATAGAGAAAGTCATAGAAAATGATAAAATTAAACTGCTCTGGGACTTCAGAATTCAAACAGACAAGCACCTGCAACATAACACCCCAGACTTAACAATTGTCGATAAGAAAGACAAAAAAGTCTGGATAGTGGACGTGGCAGTGCCTGGAGATAGCAGAATAGAAGAGAAAGAACTGGAGAAGATAACAAAATACAAAGACCTACAAATAGAAATAGAAAGACTGTGGCAAAAGCAAGCAAGGGTAGTACCAATAGTCATAGGCTCCTTGGGTGCAATCCCAAAACAACTGGAGCACCACTTGAACACCATTGGCATTGACAAATTCGCTATTAGTCAATTGCAAGAGGCAGCCTTATTAGGAACTGCTTCCATCCTGCGACGATATCTGTAATACCATCAAACATCCACATCTGCCTATCCCAGGTCCTGGGTAAGGACTCGATAGGTAGACAAAATGCCAAATCCAGTCTGAATATCTGGCTGACTGTGCGTTGATCGATAATAATAATAATAATAATAGAATTGGAAGGGATCTTGGAGATCATCTAGTACAACCCCCTCCTCAGGCAGGCAACCTTATACCAGGGGTGTTCAAACTTGGCCCTTTTATGACTTGTGGACTTTAACTCCCAGAATTCCTCTGTCAGGCATGCTGGCTGAGGAATTCTGGGAGTTGAAGTCCACAAGTCATAAAAGGGCCAAGTTTGAAGACCGCTGCCCTATACCATTTCAGACAAATGACTGTCCAGTCTCTTCTTAAAAATTTCCAGAGTTGGAGCATTCACAGCTTCTGGAGGCAGGTTGCTCCACTTATTAATTGTTCTATTAGGAAATTTCTCCTTAGTTCTAGGTTGTTTCTCTCTTTGGTTAGTGTCTATCCGTTGCTTCTTGTCCTGCCTGTTTAGATCTGGCTCACAGGGCCACCCTGGAGACAGCAAGGGGTCAGCTTCTGCTGACTCAGCCCTGACCCAGCCCAGCCAGGCGCTCTCCCTGGGCACGTGCACATGCGAGCACATGGTGGCTGGCAGTGCCCTGCAGCAGCTGCAATTCATTTGCCCCTCGGCTGCTCATTGGCCAGGAGCAATGGCTAGCTGGATGAGAGCCCGGGGTGTCCAATAAGCCGCGGTCGGCCCTACCCCATCTGCATCACACTCATGCACATTGGGGCCCTGGGTTTGAGTGCCACCGCCATCGGGCTGCTCCTTTAAGCAGCAGGCAGGGGTAGAAGCATGGGGGAGCAGGCATGTGATCCAGCTTGTCAGATGCACTGGGCGGCTGCCCACCCACTGCCCTGTGCCAGCTGCAGTAGCTGCAGGTAAGTAAAGAGAGATGGTGGGGACACACCAAGGCAGCCCAGCCATTCATTGTCATTGCCACATTGCAGCCCCTGCCCACCCAGTCTCTGCCATCTAACCTCATCGTCCAGCTCTGACTGCACATGTGGGACGAGCCTCCCACCCGTCACTACACCTCCGACATCCCCATTAGGAAATGCAGGGAGTTCCTGCCCTGCCCAAGTCCAGCCCCGGAGCTGCCCTCTGCCAGAGTTGGGATGTTTGAGGCTCGCCCTCCAATCCCACCTTCCATCCCTCAGTCCATTGAGGCTCTGTTCGCAGAGTAACTGGACACATTCCAAGCTTCCTGGTGCTCAAAATTGTTCCATTGTCTCCCAAATCCCATCAGCCAGTCGATCTCCAAAGGAGCTATTTAAGTGAGGAGGTTGAGGAGCAAGAGGCCAAATCCTCCCAGAAGGTTCTAGACCCTGAGCAGCGCTTGTAAGTGTCATCCTTCTTGGGCTGCCCAGACCAGAAAATCAACTTCCCAGATGGCTAAAATCTACTTTTATTGAGATTGGCTGCCATAATCAAATTTTTCAAATCTGATTGTGCTGAAGCTCCTTCTTCTCCTCCTATGAATCAGGGAGGCAGCTACCTGAGAAACTTCCAAATCTTCTCTTGTAGTTCTAGGCTTGAAAAATCCTTCAGCCCCTTTTGCCTAAGAAGAGGGTTCTCCACTGTCAGTCAAGCCGGCCACGCCCAACCAACCACGCCTACCTAGTTGTGGCGACCTGGCTGTGACCTCCCAGCCATGCCTACCCAGCCACGCCCATCTTCTCATTTGAAGGCAACCATAAAGCTGATGCAGCCCTCAATGAAATTGAGTTTGACACCCCTGATCTAGAAGAAGATTATTAAGAATTAATGCTAGACTTACTTGTATGTCATGAGATGTCTTTAATATATGATTTTAGCCTGGGAAAAAAATATGGAAGATTTTGTTAGATGACCCTAAGATCTTTTCTAACTCTCTGATTCTATTACCAAGTAGCAGTGTGGTGGTAAAGGCAAGCTGTGTATGTATATATATAAATATTTAATATATATATATATTAAAAAAGCAAGAGTGGTTGATCAATCCAAAATTGAACAAGTCACATCTGGACTAAGAACCTCCTTATCACTGTAATTGCATTACAGTGTTCCTATGTGGTACAAATATTCTTGTGTGGTACAAATATTTATAACCATAATTTTTTTTGTTCAAATCACAATTTACAACATATGCATTTGTTTCATATTTATTTAGGCTAGACTGTATTTATATTTATATTCAGCTGTACAAAATCTCATTTCCTAGGATTATGCAAACATTTTTAAATATATGCATATGAAATGGATTGTGTGTTTTTATCATAATAAAAACTATTGCAGTTTTGCTTCTGAAAATCACATTTACCAAAATCACATGTCTTTTTAATTGTTTGTATAAAACCATGATTATATGGCTTATAAATAAGTTATTATTTCATTTATTAAATAATTCATGATATGCAGTGTAAAGTATATAAGTCATACATACAAGCATATATATAATTCATTATATAAATTTTAGATGGAAGAAAAAAAGTGACAATGCAATAGTTATCGTGTCTGTGCTGCATATTGGGAAAAGTGCAATAAAAATACTTCAAGAAAAATTATACTGTTTGATTTATGCTGTATTGTGGAAGAGAAGGAGGAAGAGGAGATAAATTAAAAGAAAAGCAATTGGTGCTGTACTTGATGGGATGGCCTGAAATGGTTAGATGAAACATGATTCTGAATAATTTTTTATCTGAGAAAGCACAGTGATATATCAAAGGTGCTGCAGAAATGCAGTCTGTCTTGATAGTATTGTAAAGAGTTGTTTGTTGCAAGTCAATTCATCACAGGTAAACAGAATCTAAACAATGCTTTGCAGTTTCTATGATATGTAAATGAGAGATAAAGCTTAGTTTTAAAATCTTGATTAACAACAAGTATCTTAATTAAGATTTTTTTAAAAATCCTCAACTGTCAGATGTCTCACAGAAAAAAAAAATGTAAAAATCCACCTATCCAGTATAACAATCAAAATAAATCAAGGGCTCAAGTATATTCTAAAGAAAGACATAATCATATAAATAAATTAATATGATAGCAAATATAAAGTAACTTAAAATCATGTTATTGATATCATTCCTGGAAAAGAAGAATTTTTTTAAAAAACTAAACAGTTTTCTTTTAGATAAAGAAAACATGGATACCACTTATAGTCTTGGAAAATATGAAAGTAAAGCAGTGTCCCCATGAGCCACTCATTTAGGAACTGTCACGTCAACATTTTTCTCATAAGTTTTCTTTTGATTTGAATCTATGGTGGTAAATCATAGACTGAATAATGAGAAAAGAACAGGTGAGAATAGAGGAGAAAATTATGTTGAAGAGGAAGGAGAATAAATTGTAGTTGGCTTGGATTTCAAGTCTAACATCTACATAGCTTAGGTGAGAGTAAGTTTACAGGTGATGCTCTGAAAACAATGATGTAAAAAAGGATTTCTGTATTACATGGTACATATTTACAGCAAGGGAACACCGAAAGCTTCCCATAGGGAAAATTAGGGAATATGTAATAATACAATATAACAGTAACAATAATATAATATAAAATAAAACCTGGGAAGATACTGGAAAAAATAATAAAAAAACAGATCTGTGAACATCAAGAAAAAATAAAGTTATAACTAGTAGCCAGCATGGGTTTGTTAAAAACAGATCATGCCAAACCAATCTTACTTCATTCTTTGACAGAGTGACTAAATTAGTAGACCAGTGAAATGCTGTGGACAGAGTATATTTAGACTTCAGCAAGGCATTCAACAAAGTATATCACAATCTACTTCTTGGTAAGCAAGAAAAACATCACCACCAGATGGATTTGTAATAGTTTGACAAACCATACTCAACAAGTAGTCCTTAATGGTACTATATCTACATGGAAGGAAATAAACAGTCTTGGCCCAGTACTCTTCAATATCTTCATAAATGACTTAGATGAGGGAATAGAAGGGCATCTCATCAAATTTGCAGATGACACTAAACTGGTAGGAATATCCAACACTCCAGAAGACAAGCTCAGGATCCAAAAAGATCTTGATGGACTTGAACAATGGGCCCTATCCAACAACATGACACTGAATGTGAAGAAAAGCTGGGTTTTACACCTAGGCAGGAAAAACCAAAGGTACAAGTACAGATTAGGCAAAACCTGGCTCAAAAACAGTAACTGTGAGAGGGACCTTAGAGTCCTAATCTAGTGGATCACAAACATGAGCCAGCACTGTGCAGCAGCTGCCAAAAAAGCTAATATAATCCTTGGTTGTATAAACAGAGGCAGAGAATCAAAATCATGTGAAATATTAGTACTGCTTTATAAATCCGTAGTAAGACCATACCTAAACTACTGCATCCAATTTTGGTCACCACATTGCAAAAAAGATGTTGAAGCTTTGGTAAAATTGCAAAGAAAGGCAACTAAGATGATTAAGGACCTGGAGACAGAAATGTATGAAGAACGGTTGCAGGAACTGAGTATGGCCAGTCTAGAGAAAAGAAGGACTAGGAGTGACATGATAATAGTATTCCAGTCTTTGAGGGGCTGCCACAAAGAAAAGGGGGTCAACTTATTTTCCCGAAGCACCAGAAGGCAAGATAAGGAACCATGGATGGAAACTAAATCAAGGAAAGAAGTAACCTGGAATTAAGGAGAAACTTCCTAACAGTGAGGACAACTAACCAGTAGAACAGCTTGCCTTCAGAAGTTGTAGGTGCTTCATCACTGGTGGTGTTTAAGAAAAGAATGGACAGCCACCTATCTGAAATGGTATAGGGTCTCCTGCTTGAGCTGGGGGTTGGACTAGAAGTCCATTACAGCTCTATTCTGATTGAAATTGTAACAGAATTGTGTTATATTATTTAAGAAACATATAGTTAGATAATCTATATTAAAAATAACCATGAAAGTGGGCATAATTTTTTTCAAGATTGACCTACCAAAGAACCTCACAAGGCCTTGCATTCTATTTTCAGATAACCAGGATAAAACTTATTGTTTTCTATATTGTGACTTAGGGCTATTCTGAATCTAGTGTCCACATGTTTTATTATTTCTTATATTTATCAGTTATTACATTTTCTTCATATGCTTCATATACACACATGTATGCCCCTCACTTTTGGAAGTGATTAATATTGTATAGAGCACAGATATGCATTGTGGTATTTCTATATATTACTTATACATCCTAGCTGGAGAGATGGGAATAATAGTATTTTGGCTTGAAAGGTACACAATAGATTGGGGTAAAACTGAGCTGTAGTTATACTTGTGCTGCATTGGTCAAAGTTTGCCCAAACTATTCATTACTGCTCGAGTAATGAAAAAAGTCAGGATGATGGCTGCAGCCATTGAAGTCAAAAAAGCACCACTTTTTAAAATGTGCATCACATGTAGAGTTTCAATCATAGCTCCCATTATGACATTTTATTTAGCTCATCTCTTCCCATGACCACCCCCAGATTACTACAGCCAGCTGGTCTCGCTAGACTTGAATCAAAGCCTATTCTTCTCCATCTGGCCCTTTACAGTCTTCAGGTATTCAGTCGTTGTGATGGAACACACAAAGAGCAAAGTTATACAGCTGTTTATCATTAGCATATTAGTTATACCCAAGCTAGTACAAATAATTGACTTCAGCTAGCGGCTTCAAATAGGTAGTGGGTAGAGAGTTGAGCCCTAAGGTCTAGCATTGGATTTTTGCTTCCTAACAAAATTGTCTGGAACTGGCCATGGAAGAAAGGAGAATTAATGTAAAATTATGTCTGCCACTCCCAAATCCATGAGCCTATCCAGAAGGCTACAATGGTTGATAATGAAGACTGCTGAAGAGAACTATAATGGATACAATACCCCCATTGTGTTCTTACTATTGACAAGAGTGATCAGTACCATCTCAATGCTATAGTCCAGTCTTTTATCTATCTACAATCTATTCACTTCAGGGTTCTTTGAAACTGCAAGCCTACTGTCGTCACTACAGCCTTCCCTAAAAATAGGACGAGTGGAAACCAAGCACAAATTATCATCTAGAAATGACTAAGATTCCATCTTCAGTAAAAGCAAATTTGTAGATATTTTTAATGAAAAATAAGGCTTTGATGTGTACAGACTCACTACACATGTTCGTTCTTTTAATGATGAATAGGAGAAGACTGCCATTGATTTTGTTTGTTATTTCTTCTTATTTCATGTGAAGCATAATACATTTTCCATTTCAGGTATACTAAACCACTTACCTTTGCTGATTGCATAAGTGATGAATTGCCATTAGGATGGGAAGAGGCCTGTGATCCTCAGGTTGGAATCTATTACATTGACCACAACACTAGTAAGTGTAACATGATTTTATATTTAATGCATAAGTGGCTTTCATATATAGCATTCATTAGTGCTGAGCATACATTAAAAATTATAAAGAATAGAAGTTTCAGAACATGAAGTCTGATAAAATGTAGCTTCAAAATAATTATGGAATGATATTAAAGATTTACTTAGGTGGTATATTTTATTTAAATGTTAATTAGTTTAATTTTAAAATATTTTATGACATGCAGTGTGATCTACCTTAGAGTAGCTTTGGTTTTTAAATGATTCTTTTTACACACCCGTGTGAATAAATCAGCATGCAATTCTTTTCCAGTGGGAAAAAATATGCAGAGCACAAAAGAAGAAGAAGAAGTAATAAGCTAAAGAAATTAAATTCATGGGATAAGAAAAAAAAAGGAAACTTAATTAAATTTAGGTTAACACCATTCACTGTCACTCATATCCTTCTGTCCTTGTAAACCAGTGGTTCTCAACCTGTGGGTCGGGACCCCATTTGGGGTCGAACGACCATTTCACGGGGGTCACCAAACAAGGCTGTCTGCCATTTTCCCCCCTTTTCTTTGGCCACGCCCCTGGCACCCGGTGATGTATCAGTGGTTGGGGGTCACCACAACATGGGGAACTGTATTATGGGGCCGCGGCATTAGAAAGGTTGAGAACCACTGTTGTAAACCATCCTAGCTTCCATTATATCTATATATACCACATCATGCATTGTTTCTGGTTCTTTAAACTTCTCACTTCTTAAGAGTTTTAGTAGCTGCATCCAGTTAAAACATCCTCAGTCTTCTCCTTCCTCTCAACCTATTTGTTCTTCCTCCATATATTTTTTTGGGATTGGATCCTCATTCATTCTGTCTATATGACCAAATCTCCTAAATGTACTCCTATTGTACACTTATTAATTATTTTAATTCCATTCTTATTCATCCATCATCCGTTCATTCTTGTTTGCATCTTTTCTGATTTCATAATTGGTAAATACCATTTCCTGCCAGCAACTCCAAACCAAACACCCCAAGACTGTGCTACTCCCAGGAAGCCTGGTTAATTCTAGGTCAGGGATGTCAAACTGTCGGCCCGCAGGCTGGATGCATCATAGCAAAACCGCGCCCACCCCATTGCCGTCAATGGCAAAAAAGTCGCGATATGTTCAAGGTGGTTAAACAAAGACATTTTAATAATAATAATAACAATAATGATAAAGTTGAAAGGGACCTTGGGGGTCATCTAGTCCAACCCCCCCGCTCAGGCAGGAAACCCTATACCATTTCGGACAAATGGCTATCCAGTCTCTTCTTAAAAACTTCCAGTGTTGGAGCATTCACCGCTTCTGGAGGCAGGTTGTTCCACTGGTTAATTGTTCTAACTGTCAGGAAGTTTCTCCTTAATTCTAGGTTCCTTCTCTCCTTGATTAGTTTCTACCCATTGCTTCTTGTCCTGCCCTTAGGTGCTTTGGAGAATAGCTTGACTCCCCTGAGATATTGGAACACTGCTATCATGTCCCTCCTCATCCTTCTCTTCATTAAACTAGACCACAGGTCGGCAACCTGCGGCTCCGGAGCCGCATGCGGCTCTTTGAGCCTTCCCCTGTGGCTCCCAGCCTCCTCTGCCTTTGCAGAGAGAGAAAGAGACAGAGAGAGGCAATTGCGCTTCCCTGCCCCCCCCTCTCTCTCTCTCTGTGTGTGTCTGTGTGTGTTTTTTGTGTGTGTGTGTGTATGTGTAAAAGAGAGTGCACTCACAGTGTTCTCCGAGGAGCCGAAAAGCTTCCTGGGCGGAGCTCCTCCCGTCTCTGCAGGAAGCAGGAAGCAGGAAGGGCAGGAGAGAGCTAGCTAGCCCAGCTAGGCTGACTCAGGAATTCTGGGAGTTGAAGTCCATGAGTCATAAAAGAGAGGAGGTTGCCTACTCCTGAAGCTTGTTGGACAACAGCTTGAAGCTTGCCAGGTGAGCAGCAGATAGGAGGGGGGGGGGAGAAAGAGAGAGAGAGAGAGAGAGAGAGGGAGAGAGAGAGAGAGGAAAGAGAGAGAGAAAGAAAGAGTGGGGAAGAGGAGTGGCAGACCAAGGGCAAATAGAGAGGGAGGGAGGGAGAGAGAGAGAGAGAGAGACCCTTTTGACATCTAAAATGAAGATAACACTGCATATATCCTTTTTTTACCTTTGTGTGTATGTAATTTTATTCTCTTAAAGCATTCTCTTGGTGATCATTGTTTTAATAGTATGGATATTCCCAAGAGTCATATTTTTACTTTTATTTTTAACGTGTGTGTGTGTGTGTGTGTGTGTGTGTGTGTGTGTGTGTGTGTGTGTATACACACACACACATACACACACACACACACACACACACACACACCTATAATAAAGGTAAAAAAGGATATATGCAGTGTTATCTTCATTTTAGATATCAAAACGGTTTTGCGGCTCCTGGTGTTTTGTTTTTGGTGGGAAACCGGTCCAAGTGGCTCTTTGAGTGTTTTGGGTTGCCTACCCCTGAACTAGACATACCCAATTCCAGCAACCGTTCCTTATATGTTTTAGCCTCCAGCCCCCTAATCATCTTTGTTGCTCTTCTCTGTACTCTTTCTAGAGTCTCAACATCTTTTTTACATTGTGGTGACCAAAACTGGATGCAGTATTCCAAGTGTGGCCTTACCAAGGCATTGTAAAGTGATATTAATACTTCACGTGATCTTGATTCTATCCCTCTGTTAATGCAGCCCAGCACTGTGTTGGCTTTTTTGGCAGCTGCAGTACACTGCTGGCTCATATTTAAGTGTTTGTCTATTAGGACTCTGAGATGCCTCTCACAGTTACTACTATTGAGCAAGGTACCCTCTATACTATACCTGAGTTATTTTTTTATATATATCTTTGCTTCTGAGGGCCATATTTAATTCCCTGGGGTAAAATGCATCTCGGGTACTAAAGATATAATTGCAAAATTATTAGGAGTTTCAAGGGCATTTAAATTATGGGATCATAAGTGGTACCATTTACTATAAGTGGTAGATGATCTCTTGTGACAATAAAGACAGGAACTAATACAGGAACTCATTTCTACAACGTTTTTGACAGATGGCCATTCAGACTCCAGCAAGTATGTTTCTTTTAGCATTGAAGAGTGGTTTTCACCAGAAGGAACGCTCGCCAGGAATTGCACAATTTTCCTTCCAGAAAGAGTGACACATAGAACTGACCACAATAGTTCAAGCAAACATTGATTAACATAGCCAAGAATACATTGCACCTTTGTTATAGGCTTGGCATTAGTTGCTGGATATATTTTTATGGGTGTAGCTTGGTATACTTCAAAGGTATTGATTTTGATAGGTTCACCTTGTCCAACCAGAAGTGGCCTGTTCAGTATATTCACCCCAAGAGAAAATCTTGCATTTTGTCAAACTAGGGAAGCTGAAGCCAGTTGTTTGTTGGTTATAGCCTCAGACTCACTGAATAGTATGATCTTCGAAATGAGGTTTACATCACCATTACAGTATTCTGGTAGTTGATTAACATGGGGTTCTTCCTGAGACCATTTAGCTGCTATATTTTTCTTAATATTTGCTCTGTCATTGCTTGATTTTGTAATATTGCTTCTTTGTTATCAACACGGATATTTCATTATTGATTATGGTTATCAGCAGCTGGTGGCCATGGGTAGATTTCACTTTATGCAAATGAAATTAATAAATTCTTAGTCCCCAAATGTGTAACCTGGATTATAATTCAAATTCATTATAATTTGGAAAAGATTCCAGCATTTATGTAGATATAATATCCCAAAAAATCATTGTGTAAATTTTTGCTACTTGCATTATGTATATGTATACGTATGTATATGTATATTAGGCATTTATTTTTTTGTTTGTTTTTTATTTATATCCCACCTTTATTGTAATTTACAAATAAGATGGTAAACACATATTAGGAAGCCACTAATAGTTTTCAATGAAAATAAAAATTAATGCTGCCCTTTTTTCCTAATGTAGGTCAATGTTAAAATCTACTGCTTTTCTTATGTTATATAAATGTTACATAAAAATATTACAACGTGAGTTTTAACATTAGCAACGATATTGAAATGAACTGATATAACCTATTACAAATGGGAAACGTAAGTCTAAGAATGCTTTTTGGGTATAAATATCATTACTTCTAATAGGACCCTCACAGGCATTGTGGTTTTAACTCCTATTTTTAAAATAAAGCTAAGAATCTAGAATAATTACATTCTGACTAAACTATTAATGAATGTTCTTATTAAGTACTTTTTAAAAGACTTTCATTATAAAGATATGGGAAGAAGCAAAAAATTATTATATCTTGGCATTCTCCTTGATGCCTGAAATTGGACTTGTTAGTAAGAATCAAAATTGTCTCAGCACTCTTTTAAACATATATTTGTAAATTTAATGAAAACATTTTTTTTAACATCTTATGACTACCCTGTTTCAGCTAGGTATTTATTTATTTATTTTTAGCAGAATCTAGTGGAGCAAAAAAAGAAAGCTTGTGCAGTACAGGTAGTCCTCACTTACTGAAGATAATTAGCACTGGGAATTATGTTGCTACGCCATGGGGTCATGAGGCATAGCACCATGTAACTGCACTGATTTATGAAGCCAATTCCAGTAGTCCCAATTGCTGTCATTAGATGAATTTTGTGCAGCTGCTATATTCTGCAGTAACACGATCAGCATTTGAGACTTGCTACTAGCATCTCCACTGACTTTGCTTTTCATAAGCAGGCAAGGAAAGTCGTAAATGACAATTGCATGAGAATGGGAAGCTATGACATTGCATTGCAAACCCTTTGCCAAGCACCCAAATTGTGATTATGTGACTGTAGAGAAGTCCGACAGCCACAACTATGAGGACCTTTGTTCAGAGCTGTCTTAAGTGTAAGGACTACCTGTATGTAAGAAGATGGTGTGTTGTTAATATAAGCTAAACAAGTACTGTGATTTATATCTTAGATTTAATGATAATTTAGTAATAGCATACCATCCCACATTAATTATTTATAAAAATTCAACCAATTTCAGCATGGTGGAATATGTATCCTTTTAAAACAGTCTTACTTGGAAAAGTCATAACACTGACTATTAATCTGTCACGGCATAACATTTCAAAGTTATGCAAAACTAACAATATGAAAACATGAAAGCAAAATATTCCTCTTTTAGTTCAGTTGCTCTCCTCCACCCACCCACCTACCTACCCCCAAAAAAGTACTGATGGCCAAAACCATTCTGTTTGATTTTACCAGGAATAAGAGAACTACCACAGTTGATTGAGGATCTTGAATTACCACTAAATGGAAGAAAAGAGTTTTCTGTAGCTGTTTAGGATTCATAGCTTTTCAGTCTGGTAACTCCAGTTCTGGAAGACTAAAATATGATCTACATAAAAAAAGAGCTAATTCAGCCTTTAGCAAACTGGTACCATCTAGAGATATTGGTGCCACACTTCCAGAATTCCAGAAGCTATTTTTGAGCAATAATTGAGCATTATTTATTTTAATAAAACTGAAAGGCAGGGAATTAGAATTAACCATAACTAAAAGCTGAAACTTCATGTAGAAATGATAGGAAAGGCAGTACATTATAGAATGTTGAGTCTTCGCAAGCACCCAGCCTGCAAATGTCTTTGTTCATTATAGACCACGTAGTCCTAAAGAAGCTCCTCTTGTTTACTTGAATCCTGTAATGGTTTCTTTGTGCAAGAGTTTTCTGTTAAATATTAAGGAACTCCTAAATTATGCAGATTAGATTTCTTTGTTATCCTAGAGCCCAATCATATTAATAATTTATTCTGTGGTAGCTAGGCATCTCAAGTGTAATTTAGCCAAGAGCATTTAAAGCTGATGAAAGAGCAGAAATGTATGTTTCTAACTTTTCAGACAGATTTTCTCCCATAGAATTTTCAGACGTACACAAGTTAATTCTTGCTCACTAAACAGAATGGAACACCATTTCAATTATTTCTTATATGCATCACATACATACTTTTCTTATAAAACTACTGGAATTTCTGTCTATCACAAATGAGAAGTAATAGAGATTCACGAGATAATCCAACTTCTTTTTGTAGTCATCACAACTTCATTTTCCCTTATTCTTAACTATTTGTGCTAAATAAAAGATTCAATAAAATATAGACATTAACAGATACCTATTTAGAAATTATAGAAAAATTAATACTGTGTATATTCCCATATAAATGTATCAATGAACTGGATAAAATGAACTCAATTTGGGGGAATGCATTTTGGTACCTAACACTCTCAGTTTATCCAGACATATACATAGTACATGCACACATACATAAACACATCTGTGTAAATCTTAAAGGTTTTATGTCTGAGGAATAGTAACATGTTATATATATATATTAAGTTGTATGTAGTCCTGAAATACCTATTCACATTATATTGTGTAGGTTGAAATCATAAAGTAAATTTCTAGAAGGCAAGTTATCATAAACTTATAGAATGCAACATAACTTATGGTGAATGGCTGGGCATCTCAAATCTCTTTGCCTAAAAGTTCTCCAAGAGTCCTCTCAATTCCTATTTTGGATGTTCCTATTTTTCTTCCATGGGAGCTGTCCCCAAACATTTTGGCACCAGGGACAGGTTTCCCAGAAGACAATTTTTTCTGCAGATTGTTGCTTGTTCGCTAACCACTCACCTCTAGCTGTGTGGCCTGGCTCCTAACAAGCCACAGATTGGTACTGGTCCATGGTCCAGAGGTTGTAGACCTCTGTTCTATGGGATGCCTCATCTGGCAATTTCCTCAATTTTATATTAGAGAGATTGGGTTCTCACAACCTGTGCTGCTTTTTTGGTGTTTAAAGATGATGATGGTGGTGATGATGAAGCAGTCTTCAGGCCACGTAACCTAGAAGCTGTGACTAATGTTTCAATTTCTTCCATTTCTTGGAAGATAGACCAATATCACCAGAGGAAGCTTTTTTTAAAAAGAAAAAGATAACAGACTATAAACACTCTTTTTCACTTTCAATATTAAGTTGCTGTATTTCACTATTTAAAGGGAATAAGTACAGAGTTAACTTAATCAGAGATATAATGTGATTTCTTTTGTTTCAATTAGCATATTACATTAATATAATCATTTGGGGTTTTAAAACTGATTTATATAAGAATCCATGTGTATAGCTTATCCAACAAACTTTGCTAGGATAGTGAACCAAGTATATGATCATAATCACATAATGTTTTGTTGTTGTTTTTTTTAAAAAATCTCTTATTATAGTGTGGTATACATGTCATTCAAATCACTGGCCATATAATGCTTTAATTTTTGAAGATCTGAAAATTTTATGTATTGTTGGCTTACAACTATGGCATCAGCCTTGTCATCTGAATCCTGATTAATGGCTGGTAAAATAGTAACTCATCAGCCTGGCTGTCAGTAAAGTGATGCTGGTTCTGCAGAAGTATTTTTGCTCAACAATGACAGCAAAAGAGCAGAAATACTTCAGAGATGTGAAGGAACTGCATTAGCTTTCTGCCATGTCTGATACATCATCCATGTATAACTTTATTATTCATAGTTAACTTAAAATACAGATTACTCTGTAATAGGAAGCTGATTCATTTGTGCAAAATTATTATCATTTTCCGCATGGATACTTGCATTAAGCAATATATAAGAGTGTTATTTTAACTACTAGGTGGACTGTCTTGATTGGAATAAACAAGAGACAAGCCCGTTTGTCCTTTCAACACATAGCAAAACTTTGTCTTTAGTAGACCTTATGCCATAAAAAAAAATCACAAAATAATAAACTTCTATCATAGGCCAAATAGTAGTTTATGTTACATTTATCTCTAGCTTGTTGTATTCTTGTTTAAAGAAAGTACCCAGATAGAGGATCCACGAGTACAATGGCGTCAGGAACAAGAACACATGCTGAAGGACTACCTTGTATTGGCCCAAGAAGCCTTAACTGCGCAGAAGGAGGTTTACCAGGTCAAGCAACAGAGGCTTGAATTGGCCCAGCAGGAATACAAGCAACTTCATGATGTCTGGGAACGTAAACTGGGATCTCAGACCAGCTGTATGTGTCTTAAATTATAATTTATGAATATAAGAAAGTGCAATTTATTTTTCCTCTAGGAGCAAGTTTTGGCCTTAAAAACTAGATTTTATGTTTTCAGAAATGGGAGAATAACAATTTTTTTTTTCCCCTCCTAACAAATCTTGGAAAAATCCTTCAGGCAGTCTAAGAGCATTTTATCCCCAATATGCAGGTTCCATTCCATAAATTTTTACTTTTCCTCATCTCATGTACAGGTAATCCTCATTTAGCGACTGCCTCATACAGTGACCATTCACAATTAAAATGATGATGAAAAAGTAACTTTGCAAGCTATCTCACATTTAATCTTTGTAGATCTGAAAAGCAAAGGAAAGCTAAAATGAGATTATAAGTACAATTACCATTTTATTTAATGACCACTTAATTAACAACCATGTTTCCGTTCCCAGTTGTGGTCACTAAACAAGGACTAACTGTAACACTGTATTTTGTATAGTCACACCATCCACTGTATTTTTATCCATTGTTTACCTGTATTTGTGCATATGTTTTCCTTTTCACTATTCAGTTCTACTATTCTAACGAAAATAGTTTGGAAAATGGAAGGTTTAAGCTACTGTATTTTTTTTAATTACCTGTTCTAATAAATGCAATACTTCTATATGGTTTTCTTTTAGAAAACAGCACTGGAACTTCAGAATATGTTTAAAAGGGGGAAATAAATAAAACAGCTTAATTTTGGTAAAGCTCCCTGCCATCTCTTCTATTTTGAAATACTTAAGATATCCATCTAAAAAATGTGGAAAAATGCTTTTACTTTAAAAAAAAAAACATTTTTTACCTTGTATTTGTTCCCATTTTCTTAATCTTTTTGCTGTTTTTCTTTCATTTTCCCCTCTTACTGTAGTAGCCTCCAGTTCATCATCTAGCTCAAAATATGATCCAGAAATTCTTAAAGCTGAAATTGCTACCACAAAATCTAGGGTAAGATAAAATGATTTTAAATTTCTTTTTAAGTTAAAAGAAAAAAACTTCAACATGCTGTATAATATAATCCTTCCATTTGCCGATTTGTACATAACTAAGGAACCAGAGCTTTATAACATTGGTGAATTATAAATCCCAGCATATTTCACTATTATCCATGCTGGAATATATGACTAAGCAATATCAGGGGTATAGGTTCCCCATACCCATATTAAAAGAAAGCAAGTTAAGGATGCCTTTTACTAATAGAATATCCTGAAATAAATGTTTTACATTGTAAAATATTTATTCAAATTATTGTTGGCTGTTTCCTTCTAAGTGAAGTATCATAAGGATTCAGTTTATTTTTAATCTACTATTTATGTGACAGTCACATTTTGGTCTTAAGTCATGTAATCATGAAACTGTTGGATTCATAAATTGAAAATCACAGAAACCTCAACTTCCCCATTACATTTCATAGTGATGTATATGGAAACCTTGGCTTGAATCAAAACAAGTACCTTTTTTATATCTGTCTGGAATTCTGACTTAGTATCTGTCAGCAGCCCTTAAAACTTATCAGGATCAAAGATTGGTGATAAGGAACCTGACTAAATACAAAGTTTCATATAGGTCTGTGCAAAGCTTCCAGAGAGTGCTTCACTATAATTGCTTTGACAACGCAGACCTTTAATCCAGTTCTCATCTGTTGATTTTCAAATGTCAGCTCTGTGTCAATTTGTTTATTAAAGTGAAATGGGTAGATAGTATAATCTACCACAACACATCTTGACATCTGGAGATACTGCAGTCTACTACAACACATCTTCTCAACTGAAGATGTCAAGATAGGGCACCTTGTTTTTCTGCATAGGAATACTTCAAAGTGGATCTGACCAACAGGTAGAATAAAGGCAGTGCCAAAAAGTGTATGGTGTCATTTTGTGCTTCTTTAGCCTATATTACAAATATATTACAAATATAACAAAACTAATAATATTTCAATATGCCTGTCTAAAAATAATTCATAGAAATGTTTTACTTTATTTAAATCTCCTAAAATCCATTTTATCTGCATAGGTGAACGCTACATTACATTACAGATAGTCCTTGATTAATGACTGCCCTGTTTAGTGACCATTTAAATTACGACTACACTGAAAAAGTAACTTGATGACTGGTCCTTGTACTTAGGACTGTTGCAGCATCCCTGTAATCACATGATAAACATTTGAATGGTTTGCAGAACAGCCCTGTGGCTATATAATCACTATCTGCTACATTCACAACTAGCTTTCAAAAGAAGAGTCAAGGGAGAAATGTAGCAGTAAAATTGTGGTCATGTGATATCTCTTAATAACTGTGTTGCTTAGCAGTGGAGATGCCAGTCCTAATTATGGTCATTAAATGAGGTTATTAGATGATGATACAAACAGCTAGGAAAGAAAAAGAAATATACTAGTAGCTAAAATTGCAGGAAAGAGACCTGGTGCTCAGTATGGAGAAGTCTGGTGGACTAATTATGGTTTCAAACTGAAAGGCTCAATGTGTGGTTATCAGTGAATTGAAGGAAGTTAAACTCTAATACTAAGAAGATGGGCAGCTTTAGCAAAGCTTTATATGGGCATGCTATTTTCTTTGAATCTTAATGTTTTTTAAAAGAAATACAGTACATATTGGCTAAAATAAAGCATTTTGTTTCACTTATTTATAGGTTAATAAACTCAAAAGAGAAATTGCTCACATGAGACAGGAACTCCAATATAAGGAACATGGTTTTCAAACACTGAAGAAGTAAGTTAACAAGTCTGTCTGTCTATCTCTATCTATCTATCTATCTATCTATCTATCTATCTATCTATCTATCTATCTATCTATCTATCTCTATTTCATTTATATACATTTCTGACTAGTTGAAAAATGTATATTCTTGTCATGATTGACTGGCAAATTGAAATTAAAAAAATTGTGCGTATTATACAAAGAGAAGAGCCTCTGGACACAAAAAAGGTAAAAAGTTTGAGGAACAGGAAGTAGAGAAGTATGCAGGCTTTGCATGTTATATGATAGACTGCACTACAAAACAAGAGTTGAGATGAGACAAATAGGGGGAAATGAAGATAAACTGCACCAGAATTCATTGAATTTTAAGTTTGTTTTTAATATAGTTAAAAGTCACAGGGATGACAATCTACCAACCTTGGCTGTACGTAAGATAAATATTGACGGCTCTGATTTCTACTTGGATAAGAACTCATTAAGAAAATTCAGGTCAATTCAAAACTTGGGGGAGAAAAATCCAAATAAAGAAAGTAATGGCAAACAAGTTTCATATGGTTGCCAAGAAAACATTGCATAGCCATGACCATGTAATGACCAGGAGTTAAGCTGGATTTAAAGGAGTCTCTTCCTTTCATAGGATTACATCCAATATACTTAATACATTGATGTCATATTAAAACTTGGCATTCATCTGCAGTTTTCACAATGGCTTTATCCCAAAGGCACTTTTCCAAAAGACAACTGGACTTTCTTGGTTTTTTCTTGGTAAATGTTTCACTTCTCATTCAAGAAGCTTCTTCAGTTCTGACTGAATGGTGGGGAATGGAAGGATTTAATTCATATGGTTGTTAGCATTCTGAGAGTGGTTGAGGCCAGTTGGGGGTTTATCTGTATACTCAGTCACCTGAATCAGAGTGCAAATGGCTGTGGAACCTTCTTGAGACTGCTTAACAGACGGTGTTTTATATAGAAGAATGGTGGTGTCGTATCCCTCCCCTTATATTGAGACAGAGCTGCTCAATTTTAACAGCTTTTCAAGGAAAAAAAACAAGAAAATCCAGCTGCCTTTTAGAAAAGCACCTTTGGGACAACAAGAACTGGATGATTGAGAATTTCCATATACATAAAGACTTTAATTTCTATTCATAAAATGTCAGGGAGACTAGAATTGGTGTATTTGAGTTCTGGCATTTTACTATTTGATAATAATGGACCATGTTATTTTGGACATACTATTTTTCTGACTTAGTGTTTTTGTTATATTGTTATATTGCTATAGAATCAATTAGGAGTATGACAAGTAAACCTGATTCCTGCCTATTTAATGTAAATATTTTAGTTCTCTTTTTACACTAAGAAAAAAAATCAGAGCAATATCTAGTATTAAACATTTTCCCAAATTGTTTCAAGTGATTCTTTCCATCTTTATTATGCTTATCCCTCAGTTGATAAACTGTATTGATTTGGAATCAAATCAAATAAAACTAAACAAAACTTTATAAACACGTGGTAGAAATTATTAAATATGAAGTTATTTGCAGATTGGAAGAATCCATACTTTTTTCTGTAAACAAATATAGAGGTACAATACATATCCAGGGTCATTACAATCTGCAATAAAACCTTTGAGACCTAAGTGATCCCACACATTTCCAAAATATTTATGCTATTAATAGATGTAATGTGCTACCTAGAAACTTGTTTAAAAACCCTCCAGAACTACATGCATAACACAAACTAATTAGAAATTGCTCATGGGAGCTATATTTTTCAGTAGTTTTTACAACCACACAAATACCCCCTGACCTATATTTGATATCATCTTCCCATTTTTGAGATCTGTTTCTTGAAGTCCAGAGCAAATTGGTTGTGTATCAAGATTTAACCTGAGGTTCCGTCAACTTTAGATTAGGACCAACTAGGAAATGACAATGCTGCAAGAAAATGACATAGATTATCTTTTCCTCATACTAATGAATTAAAATGCAAATTCTATGTGCTCCCTGGCTTTCTCACATATATCTTAGTGAACATGTATTGGGCCTTCTTATCAAAACAAGATAAATTTTAGTCCCATGTGAATGTAATTTAATCTTTTTTTCCTGGAAATTGATCATTTCTATACTTGTTCAGTCCTATTTTTCGGTACATCAATTTGCAACAGAGGGAGTTAACACATAAGAATTTGATCAATATACAGCTCTCCAGTAGATGGAAAATCAACAGCTCAAAAACCCCAGTCCAACCTCATTTTAATCAATTTATTTCTTTTCTTAACTCTCTTATAGTGAGTAATGGTTTATCTTTCTTTTTATCTAAAGAATTGATATGAAAATGTCTGATACCCAAGGTGGATATAAACTTGATGAAGCACAAGCCATTTTAAATGAAATGAAATCTATCAAGAAGGCTATTACTTCAGGAGAGCAAGAAAAGCGAGATCTTATTGAGGTATGAAATCAGTTTAGTGAAATAATGTGCCTAGCATACAGTTAAAAAGTTCTGAGCATACATTATGAGTTTCCGGAAGTACAGAAATATTTATTTTTAACCTACACATAAAATTAAGTTTATACAGAAATGCTGGTTAAAAATCAACCATTCTCATTGTTGATAATCTTCTGTAAAGTAAAATAGGTGAAATAACTGCCCACCTATAGCCTAACTTCTGCTTTAATAAAAGAAACCCATTTAATAAAAATAAATAAATTTGATTTTAAATGTCCTTTTAGATTTATGCAAATCACTAATTTTTAAGTGTTTATCCCTTCGTTACTTTCCTTACTTTTAAATGTCTCCTTCAAAACAAGATGGCAGTGAGAAGGCAATAAGATGGTAGATGTTCTTTCTTCTCATTCCAGAGTCTTGCCAGACTAAAAGCTAATTTTGTGGCAATTAAAAGATCACATTCAGACTTATGGACCAATAGCACTTCCTTGGGAAGTTCCCATTGCTCTTTACCTAGGACGTACCTGGATGCTGGCTCCCAAACAGATGTTTCTGGAAATGTATGTATCTCATTTTTAAGCATATTCTTTAATAGCCTGATGATTTTTCATAGATCCAATGTACAGATGTTTGTAGTACTTATCTATATATTTGTTTTACATAATATTTCTATGTTTCTTGAAAACAAAGTTAATGAAAAAAAAATGTCTTTGAATTCTTGTGAATTTTGACTCTGACCTTATAACGATTAACATTTTCTCTTGTCAGTTTTTTGTGAGCTGCAATAATCACTTGGCTGAGAAAGTAAGAGTGCGTCTCCAATATGAAGATGCTAAGCGAAGGTAATTAAGTTTTTCTTTATTGTTCCTGGCAATTCAGAAAGCAACAGATATTTACCATAAAAGAATCTATTTCTGGCAAAATCTGTTCAACGAAGTTGTCATTTTCTAAAAATAGGTAATTTATTCATGTACCTACATCTATATTTTATATGCTGTTATGCATCTATATGCTTTTCATACATTCTTGTCAGTTGCAATTAATTAGTTGTAAACAAAGTGCCTTTATATTATAAGAACTGTGAAACAATAATGGTGACCTGATAGTCTTTTCTTTAACGCTGATGCATAGTCCATCTGATTTTGACAAGAAAATATTGCACTCTCTTAATTTTTTTATAAAAATTAAAAAAGGAAGCAGCCTAAGTTGACATGGTATATTTAGAGTAGCAGAACATCTGCTTTGTAAGGATTAAAGGGCATGGTAAGCAGTCCTTGTACCTTTATTTGTCTTTTTCTACTGCTAGCACAAGTTCTCCCTCCCTCCCTCCCCCCCTCTCTCCCCCCCTCTCTCCCCCACTATATTTTATAAAACAAATTTCTAAAGTCACCACAATATTCTCCAAAAAACCCCAAAAAGTCATATAAAATCTGGTAACAGGATCTTTTTAGTTCCTTTTTTTGAGAATAAGTTTCAGACTCTGGAAGTATTATGCCAATATTTCTGCAATTTACCATTTTTTAAAGTTTTGAAAAAAAACGTGCACAATTTTTCATGTAGTTTCATCAACAATAGTTATCATTTCTAGAAAAAAAATAAAGTGGATAATTACAGAATTGGTGTTAGGAAATCTTTGAGTTAGAAATAATTTCTATTGTTGCAGTACTCAACTCTCTTTGTGCTTCCTCCAACTGACAACATTTATTTATTTATTTAGAAAATTTATTGACCAGCCATCTTACCTCAGCGCATCTATTCCAACATTCTAATATAAAGTATAACATTTATTGGTCAGAAATGTATATATATATTTGGAATACCACCAAAGCTGACAATAGAGAGAAAGAGAGACAGATAGACAGACAGATACTATAGATAGATTACAATTCAAGAGTGCTTGTTTCAATCCTATATGAAAATCAATTACATCTTCATAGTTTTATTGCTACGGAAACATCCTTTTTCAGCAAGTTATAAGGTTGTGTAAGGCATCAGAAATATCTAGAAATTGTATTTCAGATATTTACATTCTATGTTCAGGAATGTAAATTTAGCATTGTCTGCAAGTCTTTAAAGCAACTGTGTCTCTTCCTGAGATCCTGCATATAACAGAGCCGAGGTGGCGCAGCAGTTAGAGTGCAGTACTGCAGGCCACTTTAGCTGACTGTGTTCAGCAGGTCAGCGGTTCAAATCTCACCGGCTCAAGGTTGACTCAGCCTTCCATCCTTCCGGGGTAGGTAAAATGAGGACCCAGATTGTTGGGGGCAATGTAAATATATATATACATTGCTTACTGGTGTATACCGCTTAGAGAGTGCTTGCACTTAAAGCGGTATATAAGTCTCATAAATAAATAAATAAATATGTCCGCCCCAGTTTTCTCAGGGAGAATGGATAGCAAAAAGGAAGGAAGGAAGGAAGGTATCCTTCATCCTTCTATCCTTGACACAAAATATCAACTCACATTTTTCAGTGAATTTCTCACTGATTATCATATTAATCAGGGTGACATTATCATAGATTTAAGACATTATGTGAAAACCCAACTCTCTTGAGTTATTGTTGGAAAATCTCGTTCTTCCTAGTTTTCCCAATTGTCTCTAGCAAAACTAAAAAGAAACAGAAAAAGACAACAAACCATAATGAGGTGAATGAGTGCAGTCCATCGGAGCACCATTGGAAGACCTGAAGGGTCAGGTTGGGGGAAAATCCTTTTGGAGAAAATCTGTGGCTAGCAGTTCCAAAGAGAAAGAAGATGATATCATGCTTCAAATATTAAAAACATAAACATACAAATATGTATGCATACATACATACACACACACACACACACACACACACACACACACTATAATTTCCAATGAATGAGTCTTAAATAGATTGAATTATATTTTTATTCCAGGTGATTTTCAAATCATAAAAGAGTGAAGCGAAGCTTATCACTGTCTTCTAAAAAACTTTGCTTCTTTTCATAAGCAGTGCGGTATATAGTACAGAATAAGACTTCAATGACAAGCTGTTTCAGTACACCTGGAGTACAGTTTAGTACCTATTTGCAACTCCTTTAAAGCAGCTGTGTGGGTTTTTTCCCCCTAGGATCACATTTCTGTCTTTTTCAGGTGCCATGCACTCCTGGAAAGAGATGCACTCAATTAAATAAATTGCAGTCAGGTGCTACATTTCCACTCCTGCTCCCCCCAAAGCATAATTTTGTAGTCAGAAATACATGCTGTATGCCCTTTTCAAAATGAAAAAAAAATGCAAAATAATACAGTTGTGAAGTTTCACAAGTCAAAGACAATGAATGAAATAGGTACAATGGAGAAAAGAACAGTTGCAAAGATAAAAAGGTCTGAAGAGATATGGTAAATAATGTTAATGTAAAAAGATTTCTTCATACTTTGATTTATTTATCATATAATTTTATACTCCTGTGCTTTTCATATTACTGCTTCTCCTGAAAGAGTTGTGAGTACTAAGCTGATATATTATTGCATACAGGCTGGTAAATGACAGAAGTTAACAAATTACAGCTGAGAAATCCTCTTAGAACATACTTTTTACACAGGCACTGAGGAATTCACAGATTACATATTAATGCCTTTAATAATTATTCACTAGAGCCCAATGTTAAAATGGCTTCAAAGAAAATTTCAGTGGATGGATTTCTATTAATTACAGAATTTAAATTAATTAAATGTATCCTACAGGAACAAAGCAACTTGTTTATAGAGACATGTCTTTAAATACAGATTTTCTGCAAAGCACCAGCCAAAACTTTGACATGACACTGTATGTCAGTAGAGATCCAGTCAGCAATTCTGGTAAAAATAATAAATTGCAGTCTGCAGGACAAAATGGCCCGCTGTAGAGGCTTAAAGTAGTCACTGATTTTTACATCCTAAGTTTTATTTCGTATTGTTATTGTCAAAGAAAAAAGGGAGTTTACACTGAAGAGTATTTTTTACTCTTTAATATTATTTAATCATAAAAAATGGTGTTATCATAGGAACTTACCTATCAAATGCAAAATTAGTTATTTTGGGTTTTTTTCCCCCCTTTCACAGAATAGCAAACTTAAAAATACAGCTGGCTAAATTGGACAGTGAAGCCTGGCCTGGTGTGCTTGATTCTGAACGAGACAGATTAATGTTAATAAATGAAAAGGAGGAACTTCTAAAAGAAATGCGGTTCATTAGCCCAAGAAAATGGACTCAGACTGATATAGAAAAACTGGAGATGAAGAGAAAGCGTTTAGAAGAAGACCTTCAGACTGCAAGAGATACACAGAGCAAAGCTTTAACAGAAAGGTATGAGAATCATTTGATGTTTTAATGCCTTGCTTACAGTCAGCAGATGATGCTTTATGAAATGAGTCTCAAAAATTAGGGCTTTTAATCTGTGGATTTCCGTGACGACAGTGAAACTTTACCACCATACATACTTTGGTTTGAGAAAGAAAAGAAAAAAAAAGAGTTGGACACTGAAAGAAAGCAAATGTAGACTATCACAAAAGACATAAATCCAATAAATTGTTAATTAAGTTTAAATTAATGAATTTATGGAGTGAAAAATGTGGTAATGCTTATTGTTTCACATCTTATTCACAAGTCCATAAAATGTATTCCCAGATCAATTATACATGGTTCAATGAATAACATATCTTTTGTCAGTCCAAGCTTAATGAAAGTTAGAACTCAAAAGCCACTTAGAAGTACTTTATAATGGGCTGACGTTTCCTTATAATCCTATAATGGAAATTTATTATTGCAGTATTATAGCTTATTAATCCATCTTTCAACCAGGTCAAAAACATCTGTAAAATTACCTTCAAGAAAATGCCTGTGACAAAATGAGTCTATGAATGAGATAGGAAGCCCCTTAACCGATAGCTTGAGGTGAATGTATTAAACAGTGGATCATTTAAAAATGCCATAGGAAAGGAAAAAATGCTCAGATTGAATATTGAATATTTAGCAGAATATTTAGCAATTCTATTTAGAAGTAAGATCAATTTTAAAATTGGTCTTACTTCTAAATAGAATTGCTAAATATTTTTGTCTCACCAGATGTGACAAAAATATAGATTGTTGAAGGTAAGCTTATGATGGCAGTTCATGTATGATAGCTGGATTTTGAAGAATTTAAACAGAGCAAATATGGACCATAGATAACAGAATATTGCATTATTCAAAAAATGACTGTTAAATTTTGGGTGACCAAGAATCAAATAAAATTAAATGTGTGTAGCTGAGAATATTTATAAATTTTAAAATAAACAAACAATTGTAAAAATCTTCTGAAAGAATATGCAAAAATTTGCAATATGTGAAAAAATGTAAAAAAAAAAACAATATGTTGAACCTGCGTGTTGGATGCCTGCTTTGTAAACTAATATTTTTTTAAGAAATCTTCTAAGTAGACTAAAAAAAGAATCATGTACCTGAGAAATGTATTAAACATGAAATAGGAGTTAATATGTATCATAGAATTATCCAGGCAAGATATTGCCACTTTTCCTTTAATTACTTAAATCTTGAGTTATAATAGAGTTCAATTCATTATATTCTTTTTTTGTAGAAGGCTGTAAATCCAGGCAAATACAGTGTTTCAGAACTTCAGAGATATTAAAAAGATAGCTGCACTTAAATTGATATTACTCTTTAAATGTTATCCCCATAGAAACTGAAATTTTGGATAAATGTAATCTGACAGCTGGGTCATCAAGAACATAAAAATGCTATTTATCCTATGTTCAGTAGCTGGCTACTAAATGGAATTGTCATGGTTGCCTGGATGTAGTAATAATATCTTATTGTTACAGCTATAATGACAGTCCCATGGCAAAATGCAATAGTAATAAGTTGGTCATTCTCAATGTAATTGCTGTTTTTAGACTGTACATGTAGGTGGATGTTGCTAGAGTCTGTAGTGATAATTTTGACAGATTATTCTCACTAAAAGCCATTTGCACATGTCCCTTTTATTCAATTGTTATGCATAGTTTTACAAGCCAGGCATTTTCTTGTGAAAGTTCATCAGCCATCTCACACAAATGATCTAAAAACAGTTCTCTGTAGAAATTAAAGTGTTCAGCCATCTGGAAATATCTAGAATTCTAAATCTCAGGTCACGTGATATTCTTTTTTTTCCCTTCTACATTCTATTGCTGGAATGCCTTCTCTAGACCAGAAAAATATTTAAATGTCCCTTTTTTCTAAAATTATGTTTTGCTACTTCTCAAGGTGACAGCGAATAGTTGAAGAAAACTATTTTTTCACCCATTTTACTTTATATCTTTGTTAGGGTATAAAAAAAAATCAAAGCAATTTAAACAACCAGCTACCTTATGGTGGAAGAGATTGCCTCATAGGATCTTGGCTATTTACTGACATGAATGCTTAAGAGCACAGAAATAAAAATCATTTTATGGTGCCAATATTCTGCAATATTTAATAGAGTCCTGACGATTTTGCTGCTCTAAAGATTTACTTGGAATTTTTAGAATTTGGAATGTTCTGAGCAATTAATTTTCAAATTAGCTCAATTGGATTCACATAGTACATTTTTATTGAAAAGTTTCCATTTAAATAACAAATATTTCTGATACTGACAGAAATATGTTTTACCAGGTACTTATTATAAAGAGAGATTTAATATTCATTTGTTTCAATTACTATCCTGCTGCCTCTGATATTTGGAACTAAACTGACAGCAGTTGATAACTTGTATTAAAACAGATGGATAATCTAAGGTTTTAGACCAGACATGTCAAACACAAGGCCCGGGGGCCAGATGCGGCCCGCGAAGTGGTTTCTTGTGGCCCGCGAAGCCATCCTGGAAACAGTGAGGGAATGGCCCCCACTGCCATGGCCCTGGCCCAGGCCAGCCGGGAGCCAATGTACAATTTTGTGGTGGCCATGTATGCTGAAATGCATTCAGTCTTAGCTCCACAAGGCCATCCGGAAACAGTGAGGAACCAGCCCCTGCTGCGTTGGCCCCGCTCCTGGGTGCATGCTGGGGAGGTATCACCCTTTGTGAGGAATGAAGAAATATACCATGCCTTGGCGCTTGCCCCGGTCCCTCCCCCTTCTGCCAGAGACCCTCAGATCTGTCCCACTCCTGTCCCGGCTCCTACAGGCATCCTTGATGCGAACGATGTAGAGCTGGCCATGCCCACCCAGTAGACCACACCCACTCCATCCACGCCCACCCAGTAGGCTGCACCCACCCTGGCCACACCCACCCGGCCCCCCAAGGGCAACCGCAATGCTGATGTGGCCCTCAATGAAATTTGAGTTTGACACCCCTGTTTTAGACAATAGTGATTACATTCACAATCACATATGATAAGTCTATGTTAATTAAAATAATGTATTACAATATATATATATGTATACTTAATATATCTGAATATTTTATAGCAATATATGGGCTAGTTTGAAGTTGGATAAATCTCACGTCTATTTTGAAAGATAAAGAAGAGAGAGACAGGTGTTATGTTTCAGATTGGTTTTGGGAATTGAAAACAAATTCTTCTATTTAACCAGAAAACAAATTACTCTATTTAACCACTTCAATATTTATATTTGTGGCTTGAAAATGAGTTATAGCTAATATGTTTGGTGTTTAATTTTTAATTGTTATCTAAAAGTCAAAAAGTCTTAATGCTGGAAGTCTCTTTTTTCTTTGAGCTAACAATGCAATCAAAATAATATCCTTTAATGAAACAAATGGTACATTCATATAAAAGATTGCTATGTTTTTGGCACACTGTTCTTGGATTGCTTTTGTATGGCTCCCTGTATGTAAAAGTTTCTGGATCTTGCAACTTCCAAAAGATTCTGAGGGCTGCCTCGTTATTTCAGGAACTTGTGAATATGGAAATGTAATAACTCTCTGCAGGAAAGGTGTCTGTTACAGATTCCAGATTTACAATAGTGCATATAGTCTTGTTTCACAATAGAATATTTTTACTTACAGCAAGCACTGCCCTCAAAGTAACTGTTGTTCTGCCTTGTTTTCCAGAGGATCTAGGACATTACCAAATGAATAACACTCACAACAAGGATTAACATTTTTACACAATTCTTTCTTTACTTGCTTTCTTTGAAATTTATCTTGAATGATTTCATTTTTCTGGAAAAGAGTCGAAACTCAGAAGGAATCTGGTAGTATCTTTTCCAACTATGAAATTTTATTAAAGGACAACCAGAATATCAAGACTGCTTTAGGATTAAAATTGGGAATGGGCAGGGTGGAGGGCAAGGGATGGAAAGAGAGATTAACCAATTAGCCAATTACTGTGTTTCCCCGAAAATAAGACCTGGTCTTTTTTTTTTCCTCCAAAAGAGGCACCAGGTCTCATATCACAGTGGTGGCACCAACGGCCCTGCCTAGCCGGCCCACTTCTTCTGTGACTGAAGGAAATGCCTCTGCAGCTGAGAATGGAGCTCCGGATTGACACACGTGGTGCTCCCCAGCCTGCATTTCACAAAGGCCTCTGACAGCAAAATGCAGGCTGGGGGGGGAGGGTGCCGCAGAAGAAGTGGGCCAGTGAGGCGAGACAGCTGTTGATTCATGGAAAGCCTGGCTGCAACAATAAGCAGGTGCAGGGTGCGTGAGGCAGCTCTACCCCCCCATCCCCGCCCTAGCTTGATTTTTAGGCGTGCACCTCGCCCAAAACTAGGGTTTATTTTTGGGGTAGGGCTTATATTTGCCCACCCCCAAAAATCAAGCTAAGGCTTATTTTCAGGGTAGGTCTTACTTTCAGGGAAACATGGTATGCTGAAGTAGATTACATGTAAGACAGATTACAAGTACCTTATTAATAAACATTTGTAATGTGTTTAAAATCCATTAAGTTAGCTGAGATCTTTTGAGATAACTTGAACCCTTTTAAATATGTTATATGAGTTCTGTGGATTCCACAGTCTTTCTCTCTTTCAATTGTGCTGTTGAAGTCTTGTTCTGAGATAGAGGAACCTGAGAGATTGAAATGCTTTGATATTATCTTGTTGTTGTTTCAGTTCTGATGTGGAACATACTCATTAATTCTTTTGTACAAAATTTGTTGTTGTCCTAACAGAATCCAGAGGGATACTGCTGACAAATGATAGCATATGTCACATTAGAGGAAGAGCATGTGAAGGCATCTCTAAATCTGTGTGTACTTGGTTAAATGCTACATCAGTTAGCCCCTCTATGAATTTGATAAAGTCATCTGCATCTCATGAAAGCTTGTATCTTTAAATCAGATTTGCTAATTAGAAGAGGTGCTATCAGACACTTCCAATTTTTTATCTTTAACATTTAGCCAAAGGAAAGTTCTCCCTCAGCTTTCCATCTCTGGATGGAAAAGCCTTTTGTTTATGGAACAGCAGATAGTTCCCTGGTAGAGGGGGACAAGCAATAAGCTATATGTTACAGTAGAAGTTGTGGGCAGCTAAGATAATCCACCAGGCTTTGATTAAAATTGGAATTGTGGGAAGAAGGATTTGGATGACAAATTGGCACAGAAATAATATGTGTTCCAAGGGTTGTTTGTTCTCTAGCAGAATAAGAAAAAAATAGCTAAGAACTGTGCTCAGTTTAATTTTTTTCTGTGTTTAAATCTAATATATTGTTTCTATGGTTGTTGTCTCTATGTGTGTTTTATGAAAATTGTTCCCTCTTTATAAAGGAATACTTCTAATAATCTTTGGATCCTTACTTTTTATTACAGTATATTATTTTAATGAAGATTATTATAAGATGTTTGTGATTTGAGTAGCTATACACTGTTATTTCCTCTGCCATCAATTCTTTTGCAAAAAAACTATTTAAAATAATTTTACCTTGTTTCTACTTCTTTGTTAAATAAAGTTTGATTCTATTTGTGTCTTGTACAACTGGCCTCTTCCCCACAAGGAAGATGACTTATTTTCCTAGTTCCAGGCCTTAATGTTACATGAATAAGAATTTGCACTAGAGAATTTACTTTGTTTTTAGTAGTTTTTTTTCCTCTTCTATTTGTCTTTAAGCTGCAAAGGCTGTGGGTACCATCACTCTTTGACACCACAGTGAACACCACAGCAGCAGTATTATAATGTTGCCTTTGTATATATTTTCTTCAGGCTGAAGTTAAGCAGTAAAAGAAATCAGCTGGCTCATGAACTAGAGGAAACAACACGATTAGTAGCAGTGTTGCATTTGCAGTTGAAAAAGTAAGTGACCCACACTACTCACAAAAGTTTTGTATCCAAAGAAGGCCTTTGAACATAAAGGCAAAAATGATTTCCCTTAGCATTACAAATGGCAACTTGGTCTTATTAAGAGGTGACCCTTTGAAACAGAGTAGAAATTCAAAAATGTCAAGGATGCTTAGTAATAATAATATAGCAACTTATCTTCTGCAGTATCTAACAGGTATTTCATAAAATAAGGATAATAAGCTGAAATGGTAACCCTCCAAAAATTCACTTTTGGAAATTGTATTGCAAGATATGCAGCAAAAATTGTACTCTCAAAGGTGCTTTTTCAAGAGGCAAATTCTTTTAGAGAATTGTTGAGGCCACTTGGAGGTTTTTCTGTGTCCTAAAACCTCCAAGTGGCCTCAATGACTCTCTAAAAGAATGCAAATGACCAGCTGTCTGCAAGTAATATAAATCCTTCCATTCCTCACCATCCAGTCAGAGCTAAAGAAGTTTCTTGGAGGAGAAACAAAACGTCTTCAAAAACAAACAAACAAACAAACAAAAAAACAAGGCCCAGTTGCCTCTTGGAAAAGCACCTTTGGTACAACCATGACCTGGATGACTGAGAATCTCCATTTGCAACAGATAAAATAAATAATTATGACTTAATTTGTTTATTTAAATTCAGATTTATCAAAGACACTTCAAATGAAGAACAGTTCTGCTAGTTCATCCATGTAACAATTTAGAGAAATAGTTTAGGTTAAGAGTTAGGAAACAGTTCATCTAGAGAGTTTTGTAAATGACAGATGATTTGAATCATTTGTCCTAAATAAGATACTTAAATCAATATATCCATTTTGATTTTGATTTCTAATTATTATTTTTATTTTAGTTTGTCCTCTAGCATGCTTTCCTTGTCTTCTGGCAGTAGTCATGGCTCACTTGCATCCAGTAGAGGATCTCTGGTCGCCTCAAGCCAGGATTCTTCAACTTCAGCCAGCTTTACTGATCTGTTCAATGAACAGTTTGAACAGCTAGACTGTGAATATCAGAATAAAATGGACCTCTTGCTTTTGGAAAGAACCACTGGTTTTCGACCTTCAGGATGCATAACTACTATCCATGAGAATGAAGTAGTAAAAACACAGAAAACAGATTCCACCAGCCGCTTGCAGATCTTGAGATCCTTGTCTGGAACACCCAAATCCTCAACATCTTTATCTCCAAGGTCATCTCTTTCATCTCCTTCTCCACCATGCTCACCACTAGTGACAGACCCATTCTTCGTAGGAGATGCCTTTGCGAGTCATGCAGACTTTGAAGATACTGAAATAAACAGTGGACTTGCTGAACTTGCTCTAAACTCTGTAGGTGGAAAGAAGTATAGAACAGAAGATTCTAGAACTGGGGTCAAGCATTTGGACCAAGGTAAAGTAACAAATGCCTTCCTGATTTTCATTCCAAATTATTGGTATTGTTCACTATTTTTAACAAAGAGTTTTAGCATTCAATTCATATAAAATGTTTTTTTTTGGATATTCTAATAATCGTAGTTAAATACAGTAGTGAAAATGAAATTTAATAATAAATCTGTATTTTCACAGGAAACATTATTATAATGACTATTAGGTGGTATACTTTATTTTTTTTAGTCTGTCAAAACTGTTCTGTTTTCACTGTTAAGGGATTTCATAAAAATTAAAGAAGTATATTGATTCATTGCTTAAAAGCTGAATACTGCCAATTTAAGCATCTCTCCACATTACGTAAGAAGCAAATGAATGCCTAAAAGATATCCCATGAGAAGTATCTTCTGTGCATGCGTATTTTTCCCTAGGAATTATATTATAACAGAATAACAGAGTTGGAAGGGACCTTGGAGGTCTTCTAGTCCAAACCCCTGCTCACGCAAGAACCCTATACCATTTCACACACATAGTTGTCCAATCTCTTCTTAAAAACTTCCCATATTGGAACATTCACAACTTCTGGAGGCAGGTTGTTCCACTGATTAATTGTTCTAGCTGTCAGGAAATTTCTTCATAATTCTAGGTTGCTTCTTTCCTTGATTGGTTTCCATCCATTACTTCTTGTCCTGCCTTCAGGTGCTTTGGAGAATAGGTTGATCTCCTCTTCTTTGAGGCAACCCCTTAAATATTGGAACACTACTATCATGTTACCTCTAGTCCTTCTTTTCATTAAGCTAGACATATCCAATTCCTGCAACCATTCTTTATATGTTTTAGCCTCCAGTCCCCAACCATCTTTATTGCTCTTATTTGCATTCTTTCTAGAGCCTCAACATCTTTTTTATATCGTGGCAACCAAAAACTGAATGCAGAATCCAAGTGTGGTCTTACCAAGGCATTATATAGCTGTACTAACACTTCTCGTGATCTTAATTCTGTCCATCTGTTAATGCAGCTTAGGACTGAATTGGCTTTTTGGGCAGCTTCAGCATACTGCTGGCTCATATTTAAGTGATTGTCCACTAGGACTCCGAGATCCCTCTCACAGTTACTACTATTGAGCAAGGTACCCCCTATACTATACCTGTGCATTTGATTTTTCTTGCCTAAATGTAGATCCTTACTTGTCTCACCATTGAATTTCATTTTGTTAGATAGGACCCAGTGTTCAAGTCTATCAAAATCCTTCTGTATCTTGACCTATCTTCTGGATTGTTAGTATTCCTGCCAGCTTGGTGTTGTCTGCAAATTTAGTGAGTTCCTCTTCTATCCCCTTGTCTAAATCATTGATGAAAGTATTGAAAAGTACTGGTCCTAAGACAGAGCCCTGGGGCATCCCATTGCATACTTCCCTCTATGTAGATGCTGTTCTATTAAAGATTATGTGTTGACTCATGTTGGTCAGCCAGTTACAAATCCATCTGGTGGTGATGCTGTCTAATCCATTATAAAAGACTACTTTAAAATTGAGTATAACAAATTGACACAACATAATGTACAATGTTATAACTATACAGTCCCATACCAGAGGGAAATAACATTTGGACATTTTGTAACACTCTTAGATATTACTGCTAACTTGTCAGCTTTGTCTTTGAATTTCTGGAATAGTGAGACAAAAAAAGAGTTGATTACATCCTTACCAAGAAGAATCGAAAGACAAATGAACAAGGATATGAACAATGGATTCAGTTTTACCCAGGGAACAGGGACACTGACTTTCCTACAAAAGGGAATCATTGACTTTTCCTTCTAATAATACTGAAGGCAAGTCATCATACTTAGCCTGTGATTTGAGGAAAAGTGGAAAGGGTCAGCTATCTAAATAATTTGGGACTGGAACGTAGATTTTTTTTTTTTTTTTTGCAAATTTTATTATTTAAGAAAGAGGTGAAAAGCTTTCCCCTCTCTGAAAAAAGTGGACCACTGAAGATTTTTAAAAATATTTTAATAATGTCAATATTTTTAGACGTTTTACTGTATTATTACAAACCTCCTGTACTAATTTGAGTAGGTAATACCCAAATAATTATAATAAATAAAATATATTCCTCTAGCTGTTTAGTATATTTTTTTAGCTAGAGTTGGCTCCCAAAGTAATGTGAATGAACATGAATGACAATAGCAGTAAGGATCGAAGAGTGTGCCAGATTTCAGGTTTCCTCCTATTATAGCATATTTCAGATAGTCCCTCTTAGTATGTTTAATATGCTTACTTTTAAAGCAGTATAGTATGTTAAGAACCATGTAGCCTTTGTCTCATCTGTATACACAATAAGTTGACTATACGTATGTGTGTATGTATACAAACATGTAAGTATAAAGTACTTATAAATATACATATAGGAGTATATACACGAAAGGTATTTTCAATCAGATACCTTTAGATGTTCCTTGCCTTCCTTTTCGAAATAATCTGTTATTAATCATCAACTGAAATTCAAGCAATCATCTAGTGTCATAATCTAGAAGTTAAATTTATGTTATCCTGAGACAACTTCCTGGATTATCTGAATAAATTAAAAAGAAAACCACTGCATACTTTTATCATAATAGTTATTTTGTGGCTGTCAATTTATCAACTGAACCTCACGAAAGTTCAAAAGACATTGGATTTATTCCGTATTACAACTCTTCTGGCCCTACAGTTTGATAACATCATCAAATATAACTACAGATTTATTTTGAATTTACAGAGCAGAATTATTCAAATTTTAGGAAGTATTTCTGAGCTTCTGTTCTGTTTGATTAAAACATGCTATTCATCACACAAAACCACCAACCTGGGGTCTGGAAAAGATAAAAAAAAAATGTCTTTAGCATGAGGAATAAGTTCTTCCATGAGGAATAAGTTTTTCCTTCTTCCCTGTGAGCAATGCCACAATTTATATTTGGAGTGTGAAAGGGTTATTATTCCCATTAGGTCTTGATGGTAATTAGCCTAAACTTTCTTGGTTCTTTGAAAATGGCTGAGGGAGTTAAAGAGAAAGCTACAAGGCACTAAGCAGATTAAGTGATTGAGGATTGTTATTCAGTCAGCAGACAAAATAATCACCACAGGTAGTTTATTTGAGGGCAGTAATGAGTAAAAACATTCACTCCCTGGGATTTGCACACACAGCTCAAAGAAGTGGAAAAGCTGCCTGATTGAGTTACAGCACAGCCTTTTGGGATCATGTGTCTTCACATGTTCTTGTAAGATACAGCTAATTAACTTGCCCCCAAATTACCCTTCCTTCCCTTTCTTTATAGGCATCGCTTATTAGGAAACGTTTTTCAATTTAAATATTGTTCTCTGGTGTCATTTAAATAGTTGGATAGTGGAAACATAGGACAAAAATCAAAATACTGAAATGAATGAAAATTAATTCAGCACATGAGCTCATGCAGTCAAAACCCTTGATCTAGAAAATAAAAGCAATAAGACTTTTTTTTAAAAAAGAAAATAATATAACTAGGGACTTTTTATTAGCCATCTCAAGATTTTTTCCCCAAACCAGCTCACAGTCATCAAGTCTGATTTGACTTCAAATGAATGCTTGCTTGCCATTTCAACCCGTATTTAGCAACCTGGAAGTCTTCCAAAGATAGTCCAGTAATCTCTTTAATCCCATTCATCCACTTTATCAGTTCCTTCAGCCTTTACATCTCTCAAATTTGCCAACCAGAGTCAATTTTCTTAATCTATTATCCACTCGGATCACATGCCCAAAGTATGTGAGTTTCTGATCGCATATCATCATTCTACAGTTCACCCCAATTTGATTTATTCTATGATATTCTTAATGATTGTACCTAGATCCATAATTTGAAAGTTACTGTCTTTTTCTCTCAAGATGTACAATATTTAGATCAAAATCACTGCTTCAGAATCAGTATGGCCAGTCGCACTCTACCTGTCAACAGCTTCTTATAGATTCAGATAGTTTTCTGACCTTGTATACTGTAATATGGTAAGCTCAGATATATTTGGCTGAAATTAAGGAGGGATTATGTTAAGAAGGTGATATCAAGGACCTTCACCCCTTTTCAAACCAAATGCATATTTCTTTGAGTATGTGCAGCTATTGTGCAAATTCAAAAAAGCATGTTATTTTTAAGAAGCAATCAACAGTGCTCACTTTAGACCCAAATATCGGAAACCATTGCTTCTTGAATTAGGGTCAATTGTCATCTGCTTCGGTTGCAGGTATCTAATGAGTTGGCCCATTGGTTTCTTTAATATAGTGCAATTCTGTCATGAAATTACCCCAATGTCTTTGAATTTTCTAGTTGTAAATATGATTGAAGGATCCGTACTGAAAGTGGCATGCGTATCAGCTGCAGTGTCAGATGAATCAGTTGCTGGAGATAGTGGGGTGTATGAAGCATCTGTGCAAAGGTAATTCTTACCCAAGTTATTACAAATTTAATTTGCATACATCCAACTGCACCAAATCAGGAAAGTTGAATTTTACAGATTACATATTTGTTATGAAAATGTACATAGCGTACATGGTATAGGATGCTGGTCCACATTTCCTTTTCTGATATCACTGGAATGTTTCCTACAGACTACATTTTTAATTTCCCATAATTGAATACTATAATTCAGTTAATAACATTTTCTTGTGCAAAATAGCTAACCAATTTACGCTAGGATGTGTGTTGGTTCTGTAGGGTGAACTGTAAGAAGGCCATCTGAACTACTAAAGACTGGCTTAATCAAAGACATCCCAAGACTAATGAGACATTATCAGCCAAGGACTCACTGAAATATATCTTCTGTCTTATTCCTTTTAACCTTAACTTTACTTATGCTCAGTAGTTTCTCTTGACCAATTTACCATTCTCCTAGGGAGGGTGTGGAATAAATAAAAGCACTTTCTGCTTTTCATGATTCTCTCACTGAGAATCCCACTTATTTGATTCTCCTATTTACTAGGAGAAGTAAGTCCTTAATTAAGAAATTCTACAATTATTGAATATTTGATATCAATATTAAATGTCACGTTTACATGTTTTTCCACACTCCAAATTTTAGGGTAGATACCTTCTATTTGTTGCAAAAGAGAACAAAAATGAATTACTTTTTAACGATTTGACTTTTTTTTAGAAAAAGAAACATAAAAGTTTATAAAGTAGACCATGGTATGAAGAGTCCAACTAATGTATTTCTCTCAGCCTCTTAGATGGTACAAATGTTCTCTATGACTAACTATAGTAGCCGCATCCCTGTCTAGAATAAAATATTTGACCTAATTATCATTAAATTATTGCCAGGTGTTAAAAGTGCACCTACTTTTGAAAACCTATCCAAATTACAACTGCTAGTATATTATTGGAGCCTGAGCAACAGACTCATGGGATCCCAGTAATTCCTTTGTTGCTCAAACTTTCACAAATGATGCTGGTCATTAAGCCCTAAATAGCTTGGGTTCAGAATAGTCAAATAATTCCTATAGGTCACTTTCTGATCATAGGTTGTTGTTGTAGGTTCTTCTCAAGCTGGTGTAAACAATGTTATTGAACATGGCTACACAACAGAGGGCCCTCTGAGCAATGATGCCCATCAACAGCATACCCTCTCCATGGGGACTAACCTGATACCTACACATTGCTGATCCCAGGCAAAACCATTCCTTTCCTCTGAGGATTTTTTAAGGCTATAACGAAAGAATTTCAGTAGCTATTCTGTATTTACTTTTTATTGTGTGTTCTGATTATTGTTGAATTCTATTGGCGTTTTAAAATTCCTATTTAAATGTCACTGTTATCTTTTTCAGGCTGTGTACCTCAGAAAGCGTGACATTTGAGAGTGATGATTTAGATGCCCCTGTTACAGCTAAAGTTCAAGTTTCAATGAAGTAAGATGACCGCCTTCTCCTATGCTTTAAGCTAGTATCCTTATTAGTACTGGATAATTTTTCTATAACGGAGTTGTGTATCACAAGTAAGATTACAAAAAAAAACCAAAAAACCAACACCTAGAGGTACAGATTTGAAAGTGATATTAACAGATACTATTATGAGGCCTCAAGACACAATTTTTCTGAATCTTTGTACTTCATTATCATTCATTTATCCAGAGTGTAGATGCTTGGCAAAATTATGACTGCATGCTTGAGTTCCTTTCAGCTTTCTCTAATTTTAATTATGTTTGCTTAAATTAAAGACCACCGAGTCCAATCATCTTTTAACCATATCTTATGCACATATGCCAGGAAATCCTATTATATCCAACCAATTTTCCTCTTTTGAAAGAGCTCCAGGGATTCATTAGTACTAGGTATGAAAAGCTGAAAATATTTCAGAAAAACGAATAGGGGCATCTGTATATGTATACGTGTCTCTCTCTGTGTGTTTGTGTGATTATGATTATTTTATTACAATCTTCAATTGCCTCTTTCATTTATTTTCACTTCAGGTATGATGACAAAAATAAACAATTTGCAGTATTTATTGCCCAGTTGAACAATGTTCCTACTCTTTTACCACAGCAAGACCAGAAAGTGTAAGTAATTACAAGGACAACAATATTTCTGCAGTTCTCATCAGTTATCCTAAATGACTTTTTAAAAATCTAGTTAGACTAAAAGAAATAAAAAGTCTTAAATTTACCAACTATCACTTTTGAGCCTATATAGCCATTTACTTGAATAAATGGATATTCTTCTACATCATTTTCATTGAAAAAATATTCTTAAATATACCTTACTGCTTGTGGAAACTGCTTTAGCTTCACAGCTGACATTAAAAATTGGAATTATTTCTGATGTTTGAAACATTGAATATTGAAATATTCCTCTGTAGCTCTGCAGAACAAAGCTTCATATATTTCTCCACAATATAGGAAATGATTAATGCACTATCTGACATGAAAAAGATGTCTCTGCAAATTCTAATGACTCCCCTCCATGCAATATTTTTAAGAAGACTAACCTAAAATGCAGTATTAGACACATATACTATATAAATAGTAATGCTATAAAATGAGGATTATCATTAACTCCATAAATTCACATGTGTTGCAGTATTCCTACAGTATCCTTTGTATTTCTATATCGTAAAAAAGTAAAGAAATATTAGAGGGCAAAGCGCTGTTGCTGGGCAAGTCCATTCCTGTTCTTGGATCTTATTTTTTTGAAATATCAAATATGAGGTGTAAGAATTTTGCTTAAAATTAACGAATCAGCTGAGCAACCTTGAAGCTCAGTAGTCTTCAAGGAACAGAAAACTGTAACTGCAGATTAAGTCTGATCATGATTCTGCATGAACAAAGTTTACTAAGAAGTATAACAGATCATCTGGGAATTTTATGATTCTGTCCCATCTATACCTGTTTTTTCTCTGTTAAAAAATAGTAATAATAAATAGTTCTTGGAAATTGAATAACTACTATATTTTAACATAGAATGCAAGTGGGAACTTGTTTTTAAAAAACTGACAAATTGATAAGTTATACCGGGACTTGTTTTAGTTCTCTGTCCATTCTTCATTATGTCTGTGTAAAGAGAGAAAAAGGGAATCCAACCAAGCACTAAAATGATTGTATATTCTACTCTAAACTATGTCAAGTTTTGCCATCCATAATTTCTAGCTTTTTTACATAATTGTTCTACTGAAATCTATCATGATTTTAATATTGGGGTTTATAAAATCTGACCCCTGGATGACTGTTCTTGTACTGTTTGTTTTGTTATGTTTTATGTGTTTTTTATTGTTAGCCGCCCAGAGTCCTTCGGGAGTGGGGCGGCTTATAAATTTTAAAAATAAAATAAATAAAAATAAAATAAATATTAATATCTGTCCCAATTGCAGATTTATAGGAACAAATGGAAGTTGAAAAATAGTTATCTAAAGAACTATGCAAAAATGTGTTAAACTGATAGTTGTAGTAATATTCACATATACAGTGAGCTTGTAGAGTAAGTAATCCTTATTTAAGATCATTCCCAACAGGAGCGTTCGTGTGGCTGTTCTCCCTTCGTCTGAAAGTACAAGCTGTTTGTTCCGTACACGACTCATGGACGCATCAGACAATCTCATATACAATGAATTATTTTGTGTTACAATCCCTCATTCAGTTTTGCGACAGAAGACACTAAGGATTGATGTCTGCACTTTAGATAACTTCCATCTTGAAGAATGCTTGGTTAGTGCTTACTTCTATGTGATATTGTTATTGTCTTCATTGTGGTGCCCTCACAATATGGGAGAGCAGAGCTTCACCTCTCTTAAATGTGAGCAGCATTTGCACCAGAGTAAAGGTAGTAAAGAATAAAGATAGTTCTTGACTTACGATCGTAATTGGGACCAGAATTGTTAAGCAAGATGGTTGTTAAGTGAGTCATGCCTAATTTTATGACCTTTTTTGTCACAATTGTCAAGCAAATCACCGCAATTGTTAAATGATTAAGTTGTTAAATGATTAATCAAATCCAGCTTCTCCCATTGATTTTGCTTGTCAGAAGCCAGCTGAGAAGGTTGCAAATGGTGATCACATGACCCCAGGGCATGGCAACCATCATAAATGCATGCTGGTTGCCAAACTCCCAAATTTTGATCACATAACCTCAGGGATGCTGCAATGGTCGTAACTGTGAGGATCATTCATAATTCACTTTTTTCAGTGCCTTTGTAGCTTTGAATGGTCACTAAACAAATGGCTGTAAGTTCAGGTCTGCATGCAACACCACTTGCATAGTTGTCTCAACTGAACATTGTTTTGCACTATTACCTAGTATATAAATGTAAAGAGAGGGTAAATTATGTATGCTGCCCACTATCATGCATTTATCCTAGCATCTGTGAATCAAACTCTTTGAATGTCCTGAAGTTACTCATCAATGTATTTTGTTTTCTTTTTACTGTAGGGAGGTGCACAAATTAGCCTTGCAGAGATCTACAGATCAGGGGAAAGTTCACTGCGCTGGTACAACCTCCTCAGCTACAAATATCTACAAAGGCATAGTTGTGAAAATAAGCAAGAGGATATTTGTTCTGAGCTACTCTGCACTGATAAAATGGTAAAAAAAACTAATAATTAAAGGTGTTTTTGCACAACTGCAGGAGACCAAGCCTCATTGCCAATCTATTTGTTTTGTTTTATTGAATAATGATAGTCTTCGGTAAACCTTCAGACACTGAGAGTAATATTGTTAATGCTGTTAACCCATTTCCCACAGGACTCTGTATCTGCATTGCTGGAACAAACCGTTGTTGAACTTGAGGCAGTAGAGAAAAAACTAGGAGAAAGTATTTTACTTACTGATGAAACCTGGTAAGTCGTATGATGCAACAATGGGATTCCATGATTCTTTTTACAATGACAGAATCGAATAAAGGATATAATCAACCCCCCCCTCAGCAATTTTTCAATATATAGGCATTAAACATTGAAGTAATTCTTTAGAGAAAATTGCTGTATTAAAAAGTTTAAATATTAACATTTCAGTATTAAAATTGGCATCTTTAAACACACACTAATCTTTGGAACATGATATACTCCTAACACATGCAAAAGCTGTATAATATTTTGATATAAATACAAATTTCATTTTATATTTTCAAATTCATAAATTTTCAAATTGGTGACACACATCTCCTGATATCTCCTCCATTCACGTTGAGAAGACTTTCTACAGCTCTCACTGCTTTAGATCTTCTAATTCAAGCATATTGTCAAGTTGCTTAATTTTATCACATGCTGTTTTGCTTACCACAGTGTCTGTGAATATAATAGTTTTGACAAAATTCCTATATGCTGTAATTTAGAGTGAACTTTGCTCATTTTTACAGGCAATATAAGGGAGATGCTGAGCAGGATGGTAACAGTGAAACTGAAAATGGTGAGACTGAAGCAGAGGAGGAATTTTATGGCAGAAGGACTGTGTGGGCCACTGAAGAGAACTTGCTACCTTTGTTGCAGGCTGAGTCAGCAACCATCAAGGTAAAGAATGTATAATGAAAGCAGAATCCCCTGAAAGCCAGCGAGCAGAAGGACAAGCTGCCTTAAGCATCATGCCCTTGCTGCAGTCCCCTTGTTTCATTTCTGACAAGCTGTCTTTTGAATTTACACTCTTCACTTTACATGAATCAATATTGCTGAAGTTTGTTTTGTTTTCATGATAGCCTTCAAATATCATTGGCAAATTAGTTGCTTCTGCAACCCTGTCATGGCTCTCTCCCAGTGATTATATTAAGAGTGGCTTAAATCTCAAGCTCTTGGCTTGATGGAAGTCTCACTTCTTTTGCCCAAATACAGCTATGTAACTTCCCAATAAATAGATATGGAAAATTACACCAGCTTCTTCTACACTGCTGCCAGAATTTACAACATGCCTGTTTGGCCTTGGAAACAGAAACTAACATTTTCATAGGCAAATCGGATCATGCTATTTTTTTCTATGCATTTCATTTATGTCAACATAAGAATTTGATGAACAGTTCATGTTTTCTCATTAATAGGATAGAAAGAATTCCTGAAGTGCATTTTCTTTGTTGTACTTTCTCACTGCCATATAGTCCTCAGGTTCAAATATCAGATCCCATGGGAACCAAGGTCATTCTATCAATTAGATTAGCAGGTTGGGCATTTTGTTAGAAAGACCACCAAATTATTGTGTTGGGGAATGTAGCTGATTACATAGTGCTGGGGTGGGAAGTTTGACTTTGTAGTAGTGTAACACTTTGGTGGGGATTTCAGACTTGGATTCACTTTTGACTGTGCTGATATTTTGTAACCAATAAGCATGTTCTTTGAGGAAATCTCTAGCCTCAGAGTCCTCATTTATTGATCTCATCATTAGAACCATGACACTTGTTTTGCAAAAGTTGAAAAATACCACTTTAGAAGCAGAACAGGTAAACATAGGTAAATGCTGCCTCAACAGTAGGATGGGGTGAGCTGAGGATGAAATTGTTTGTGCCCTATAAATCAATTTGTTTATGCATTGCTAGTTCAGACTTAATGGGCTGTGCCGAAGAACTCATTGCTGTGTATTTTTTATATGTATAAGCATTGAAAAGAAATATCATACAATTCAGTGCAATGTTCTTATACCAAAGCAGTCAGGCTGAAAGTATATCAGGAAGGAAAACTACCTTGATGTATCTTTGACTTCCAGGTGGATAAAGAGACCAACACAGATAGTCTTAAGCAATCTTCTCTAGTAGTTCGTCCAAAAGATAAAAGAACACCTAATCCTTTACAAACACCTTTTGTTAGAGGCAGCACTATCATCCGCTCCAAAACTTTTTCTCCAGGACCACAAAGCCAGTATGTGTGTCGGGTAAGGAAAACAGAATTCATGTACTTATTTCTTCATTCTCTCTCCTCTGCAAATAAACAACTAATAGTTAACTTAGTTAACATTACACTAGACACTGTATGAAGAACATTTACTTTCCTGGAATCTCCTTTGATAATTTTTGATATGAGTTTGGGATTTTCAGTAGATAAAAATACTGTTTGAAAATCATTAAAATCTTTTGACAGACCAACTCCTGACAGGCTAAGCAAGTAGTTCAAACACAAGTGAAAAATGTTAAAACTCCTCCACTTAGAAGTGTGTGAGAAGTTGCTAGTATATTTTTGCATAGAATTTCAATTTCCCTTAATATAATTTTTAATCTCTTTCAAATTCAGTACACGTGTAACAGAAGAGTTGTTAAAATGTGAGTGAAAATAATGTACTTATTTTGTTTTCGAAACCCATCTCTCCTACACATACACATCCCTGCACATGTCCAGCTTTTTGAACTTGCAAGAATTTAAAGTTTGTATGAATAAAAAAATGCTTTTATTTCAGAGTATGTTTCAGCCCCAAATTCAATTTTCTGCTGTTTTAGAGCTATGCTCACAATTCGAATAGTTTGTAGCTATGTGATAAATTCCAATGAAAAATGTGTTGCTTGTAAGGATTACATATACCATGTAGTATTACAATGTTAAGTTTGTCTGATAAACCGTAGCTCCTGTGTGTCAAGAATTCTAAACTTCCTAATTGCCCAACCCTACTAGAATTCAGATGTAGTTGCTCACCATAAATATTACCATATTGTTTTCTTCCAAATTGTATATTCTGCCAATTTAATTGCTGTTCAATTATGGATCAAGTTTGGTGACTTTTATAGAAAGGAAGGAGAAAGAATGTAAGAGGAATCTGAAAGCAAACATCACTGTGATTTCAAGTACAGCCTATAATGCAATCAAGCATGAATGAATCCAGTGCATTGCAGCTATGTCTGCAAGGGTTTGCATTTTTGATAAAATGGTTATTTATAATTAATTAGAACCAGGAGACAAGATTAGGTACGACTATAAATAAACTCTCCTTAGCCTTGGTTTGAGAAGCAAAGACAGAAAACACTATCAAGAAGTTCCTTTCCTGAAAGATGGGCTGGTTCTGCTGAAGAATGTTGGGTTCCTACAGCACATTAATTGCTGAAGGCACCCAAGAGGTCTCTTTAATGTGTGCCACTGAGGGTCATTTTTTTTTATTGCAGCAGCATACAAATATGTTAAGTAAATAAGGTTATTACTCACACATTCTGATACCATCAGGATTTTTAGCTATCCATTTTCTCTTTGATTAGTTGCAAATCTAAACAGTAGGCTATACAATTTTATTTTGTTTTTTAAAGTAGACCTTTTGGCATCAATCCACAGAATAAATGACACATGACAAGGTATCCAGGGATAGCATGATAGATGAATAGTTCAGTACAGTAAACAAGAAATGAAGAAAACCATTCAGAATATCTCAGTTTACTTACCTATCTGCCACAAAATAGCAAAAATGCAGCTTTAAAACTTAAATGCTGTTTGTCTGACAGGTTCAATAGCTTTGCAAGAAGAATGCATTACTTAGCATTACTTTGTTGTTGTTGTTGTTAATTGCGAAGTCGTGTCCGACCCATCGCGACCCCATGGACAACGTTCCTCCAGGTCTTCCTGTCCTCTACCATCTTCTGGAGTCCATTTAAATTCACACCTACTGCTTCAGTGACTCCATCCAGCCATCTCATTCTCTGTCGTCCCCTTCTTCTATTGCCCTCAATCTTTCCCAGCATTAGGCCCTTCTCCAGTGAGTCCTTCCTTCTCATTAGGTGGCCAAAGTATTTGAGTTTCAACTTCAGGATCTGGCCTTCTAAAGAGCAGTCGGGGTTGATCTCTTCTAGGACTGACCGGTTTGAACGCCTTGCAGTCCAAGGGACTCGCAGGAGTCTTCTCCAGCACCATAGTTCAAAGGCCTCAATTCTTTGGCGCTCAGCCTTTCTTATGGTCCAACTTTCACAGCCATACATTGCACCTGGGAAAACCATGGCCTGGACTATACGCACTTTTGTTGGCAGGGTGATGTCTCTGCTTTTTAGAATGCTGTCTAGATTTACCATAGCTTTCCTCCCCAGGAGCAAGCGTCTTTTAATTTCTTGGCTGCAGTCCCCATCTGAGGTGATCTTTGAGCCCAGAAAAATAAAATCTGTCACTACCTCCATTTCTTCCCCATCTATTTGCCAGGAATTGAGAGGGCCGGATGCCATGATTTTGGTTTTCTTAATGTTGAGTTTCAAGCCAACTTTTGCACTCTCCTTCTTCACCCGCATCAAGAGGCTCTTTAGTTCCTCTTCACTTTCTGCCATTAGAGTGGTATCATCTGCATATCTTAGGTTGTTGATATTTCTCCCGGCAATCTTAATTCCAACTTTTGTTTCATCTAGCCCTGCCTTTCTCATGATGTGCTCTGCATATAAGTTAAATAGGCAGGGCGACAGTATACAGCCTTGCCGGACTCCTTTTCCAATTTTGAACCAATCAGTGGTTCCGTGTTCAGTTCTCACTGTTGCTTCTTGACCCGCATATAGGTTTCTCAAGAGACAAATGAGATGGTCTGGTACTCCCATCTCTTTAAGAACTTGCCACAATTTGTTGTGATCCACACAATCAAAGGTTTTTGCATAGTCAATGAAGCAGAAGTAGATGTTTTTCTGGAACTCCCTAGCTTTCTCCATGATCCAGCGTATGTTGGCAATTTGATCTCTAGTTCCTCTGCCTCTTCGAAATCCTGCCTGTACTTCTGGTAGTTCTCGATCCACATACTGCTGGAGTCTAGCTTGTAGGATTTTAAGCATAACTTTACTAGCATGTGAAATGAGTGCAATGGTGCGATAGTTTGAACATTCTTTGGCATTGCCTTTCTTTGGAATTGGAATGTAAACTGACCTTTTCCAATCCTGTGGCCACTGTTGAGTTTTCCAAATTTGCTGGCAAATTGAGTGTAGCACTTTTACTGCATCGTCTTTTAAGATTTTGAATAGCTCAGCTGGAATACTGTCACCTCCACTAGCTTTGTTGTTGCTCAGATTTTCTAAGGCCCATTTCACTTCACATTCTAGGATGTCTGGTTCGAGGTCAATGACCATCTCATTGTGGTTATCTGGGATGTTAAGCTCATTCTTGTATAGTTCTTCTGTGTAGTTTTGCCATCTCTTCTTAATCTCTTCTGCCTCTGTTAGGTCTCTGCCATTTTGGTCCTTTATCATGCCCATCTTTGCATGAAACGTTCCCTTCATATCTCCAATTTTCTTGAAGAGATCTCTGGTCCTCCCTATTCTGTTGTTTTCTTCTATTTCTTTGCACTGTTCATTTAAGAAGGCATTCTTATCTCTTCTAGCTACTCTCTGGAATTCTGCATTCAATTGGGTGTATCTTTCTCTTTCTCCTTTGCCTTTCGCTTCCCTTCTTTCCTCAGCTATTTGCAAAGCTTCCTCAGACAGCCATTTTGCTTTCTTGCATTTCTTTTTCTTTGGGATGGTTTTAGTTGCTACCTCTTGTACAATGTTGCGAACTTCCATCCATAGTTCTTCAGGCACTCTGTCTATCAGATCCAGTTCCTTAAATCTATTTGTCACCTCTACTGTATATTCATCAGGAATATGATTTAGTTCATACCTGAGTGGCCTAGTGCTTTTCCCTACTTTTTTCAATTTAAGCCTAAATTTTGCAACGAGAAGCTCATGATCTGAGCTACAGTCAGCTCCTGGTCTTGTTTTTACTGACTGTATAGAGCTTCTCCATCTTTGGCTGCAGAGCACATAGTCAATCTGATTTCTATGTTGACCGTCTGGTGATGTCCATGTGTAGAGCCGTCTCTTGAGTTGTTGGAAAAGAGTGTATGTTATGACCATTGTATTCTCTTGACAAAATTCTATTAGCCTGTGCCCTGCTTCATTTTGTACTCCAAGGCCAAACTTGCCTGTTATTCCGATTATCTTCTGGCTTCCTACCTTAGCATTCCAATCCCCCATGATGATAAGGACATCATTTTTTGGTGTTAATTCTATAAGGTGCTGTAGGGCTTCATAGAACCGGTCAATTTCATCCTCTTCAGCACCAGTGGTTGGGGCATAGATTTGGAATACTGTGATATTGAATGGTTTGCCTTGGATTCGAATTGAGATCATTCTGTCATTTTGGGGATTGTATCCCAGTATTGCTTTTCCTATTCTTTTATTGACTATGAAGGCTACTCCATTTCTTCTGAGGGATTCTTGCCCACAGTAGTATACCTGATGGTCATCTGAGTTAAATTCACCCATTCCTGTCCATTTTAGTTCGCTGATTCCTAAGATGTCGATGTTCAGTCTTGTCATCTCTTTTTTGACTACCTCTAGCTTGCCTTGATTCATGGATCTTACATTCCAGGTTCCTATGGAGAAAAAATCTTTACAGCATCGGACTTTCCTTTCACCACCCGATATATCCACAGCTGAGCGTCCTTTCGGCTTTGTCCCAGTCGCTTCATTCTTTCTGGCGCTACTAGTACTAGCCCTCTGCTCTTCCCCAGTAGCATATTGGACACCTTCCGACCTGAGGGGCTCATCTTCCAGCGTCATATCTTTTTTCCTTTTATTTATTTATTTATGAGACTTATATACCCCTTTAAGTGCAAGCACTCTCTAAGCGGTGTACACCGGTAAGCAATGTATATATATATTTACATTGCCCCCAACAATTTGGGTCCTCATTTTACCTACCCCGGAAGGATGGAAGGCTGAGTCAACCTTGAGCCGGTGAGATTTGAACCGCTGACCTGCTGGACACAGTCAGCTAAAGTGGCCTGCAGTACTGCACCCTAACTGCTGTGCCACCTTGGCTCATCTGTCCATGGGGTTTTCATGGCAAAGATACTGGAGTGGTTTGCCATTTCCTTCTCCAGTGGATCACATTTTGTCAGAACTCACTGCTATAACCTGTCCGTCTTGGGTGGCCCTGCACGGCATAGCTTATAGCTTCATTGAGTTATGCAAGCCCCTTCGCCACGACAAGGCAGTAATCCATAAAGGGGTAGCATTACTTAGCACCCTAGATATCTAAAGGGCACTTGGAAGAAATAACTCATAAGTAAGCAGCTCTTCCCAGCTTTACAGAAAAAAAAAAAATCAAAGAGACCATTTTTTTGTTCCATTGTGTAGTTATGTAAAGAATAAAATTTTTAAACTTACAATATTTGACTGATTTTGCTATGAATGACAAATTGAAATTTAAGGTATTCTATTGAGAGGCAGATTTCTTTAAAATATGTATTTATTGGGTTGATCACCAGCAGCCAGAGGCCCTTGAAATCACAGTGTGATGGAATGCAGGTAGTCCTCGGGTTCCAACCATACCACAATTGAGCCCAAAATTTACATTGTTAAGTGAGACATCTGTTAAGTGAGTTTTGCCCCCATTTTACAACCTTTCTTGCCACATTTGTTAATTGAGTCACTACAGTTGATAAGTTAGTAACCTGGTTGTTAAATGAGTTTGGCTCCCCAATTGTTTTTGCTTGCGACAAAGTCACAAAAGAAAATCACATGACCTTGGGACACATTCTTCCAATGGAATAAGCTCCCAAAGATAGATGAGACAATATCTACCACCAGTGATTTTTTTCCCTGCTTTTTTTTTTTCAGCTTAATCGTAGTGATAGTGATAGTTCAACACTATCTAAGAAACCACCTTTTGTTCGGAATGCTGTTGAGAGACGAAGTGTCAGAATGAAAAGGGTAAATAATATTCTTCTATATTGTCCAGTTTTTATTTAATGTTTCTTTATATTTATTTTTTAATTAGCTGATTAGTTAGTTGCTTGGTTAATAAAACTAATGAACATAATTTTTTTTTATGTCCTGAAAGCTTCAGGCAGCATAAAGTACAACAGTGCTTAAACTAAGTAAAATTTCAGTATTATAAATTATAATAAGAATTGTTACTTATTTAAAGCAGTATAAATTGAAAGTAATGACAAATAATTGTGATGTAAAAATAAGGTGGCATTTTAGATTTTCACAACAAAGAAAGATGATTTATATGTCTTTGTATTTCTATGAAGAAACATGATTTTCTGTCAGTGAAGGATTTCTATGGTTTGCAGTTTCTATTACTGTGCAAAAAAATCTGTTGTAAATATCTAATACTACTAGAAAGTTATTGCAGTTTATGTAAGTTTGAAGAACTTTTCATCAAAAAAATGGTTTAATGGTGAGATTAATTAGTTAATATATAAAACATATAATGTTTCCTTTGAATTAAGCCTGACTCCTGGTGACTTTATGGACATACTGTATATACATAGGAATGTTTTAGCAACACTCTGGAAAAGATTTGTAATGGTCTTATTTTCCAGGATGTTATCAGTCATATTGTTTCATACCTTGCTATTTCAACCATATTTCCTGGTGGGGTCCTATCTGGTCTGATCTGCTTAGGTTTTGAAATCAGATAAGATTGCCTAGGTACAGACACCAATTTGGAGTTTTAATATATTGAAATCATATTGTTGGGTTTTTTTTTCAGTCTTCTGTTAAAACTCTTGGACCTGAGCGTTTAATCCGTACGTCTCTTGACCTGGAATTAGATCTGCAGGCATCAAAGACCTGGCATAGTCAGTTGCTGCAAGAGATTTCTGCCCTCAAACAGCTAAAGGAGCAGTTAGAGCAAGCTCAAAGTCAAGGAGAAAAAGAGTTACCCAGATGCATAGATGAAAATGAGCAATTCAGGATGTTAATGAGACTGGTAGAGAAAAAGGCAAGTATTCTTAAGGCTAAAAATTGATTTTTATTTTCCAGTTCTCTAAATGACAGTACAATCCAATAGTAATTTCTAAAAGGAAAAATACTTCTTATTAATTGTTATGGGACCACTTTATTTTAATGGGAGTTAAAATATATTTAGTTAGGCTTGGAAGTTGTCCGCATTCTGACTTCTGTGCAAGGCAGCATGTCACACACTAATGCCATATCTCCTTGGAAGCTGAATAATAGCAATAGCACTTAGACTTATAAATTGCTTCCTAGTGCTTTACAGCCCTTTCTAAGCAGTTTACAGAGTCAGCATATTGCCCCCAACAATCTGGGTCCTCATTTTACAGACCTCGGAAGGATGGAAGGCTGAATTAATCTTGAGCTGCTGAGAATCAAACTGCCGAGCTGCTGGCAGTGAGCAGTCAACAGAATTAGCCTGCAATACTGCATTCTAACCACTGTGCCACCACGGCTCTTTGTTTGACCTCAAACCATGTCATGTATATGACAAATATTCCTGACAGCTGCCAAATGTGAAGCAACTAAGTCAGCGAGGGTGGGTAAAAAGCTTGCAATTTGCATTCTATACCATCTGGGATTCCACTGAGTGCCAAATCACTGACATGACAATTTCAGGCAAGTGGCATAAGATATTGGATGTATAACTTTTTTCTTCCCCAAAGGAGACAAAGGCAGAGGAAAAACACTACTTCAGTAATGACATTCTAATGCAGGGGTGTCAAACTCAATTTCACTGAAGGCCACATCACCATCATGGTTGCCATTGGGGGACCATGTGGGTGTGGCTGGCATGGACGTGGCCTACTGGGTGGGTGTGGCTGGCATGGACGTGGCCTACTGGGTGGGTGTGGATGGCATGGGTGTGGCCTACTGGGTAGGCATGGCCAGCTCGATGTCACTCACGTCAGGGGCACCTTTGTGGGGCTGGGCAGGACTGGGGTGCATCTGAGGGTGGGGAAGGGTGGGTGGACTGGGGCGAGCGCCAGGGCATGGTCCACTGGAGGAGCCTCACTGAACCTCAGGCTGTGCACGGGGGCCCTGGACCTTGCCATGGACTGCCCAAAGCCCTGGGCAGCAGAGGTCAAGTGCCCAGCCCGGCCCTTGAGCTCCCACGGCACCAGGACCCCACAGCCCTGCCTAGCCTAGCCACACTTCCCCGAGGGGGTGCCCAGCTGCACTTACCTCCTCCTCAATGCTGCTGCTGCTGTGCTCACTCTCCTTGGCCAGGTTGCTCATAGTGGGTGCAGGAGTACAAAGTGTGCGGGTCAGAGGGAGGCCCACTCTTTCTTCATGCGAGGAAACCTGGCTTTGTAACCAAAGCATCCTCAGCAATAGGATGGGAGATCACCAGGGGAAGGCAAAAGGGCAACAGACTGCTGGTGGCCAAGTGCTTAGGCAGGACTTTCCTCAGATCCTCCCTCCCTCTTATTCCAATCTCCTTCCTTCCTTCCTTCCTTCCTTCCTTCCTTCCTTCCTTCCTTCCTTCCTTCCTTCCTTCCTTCCTCCCTTCCTCCCTCCCTCCCTCCCTCCTTCCGTCCCTCTCTCTCTCCCTTCTTTCCTTCCTTCTTTCCTTCCTTCCTCCCTCCCCTTCTTTCCTGCCTCCCTCCTTCTCATTTCCATCTCCTTCCTTCCTTCCCTTACTTTCTTCCTGTTTCCCTCCCCTCCTTCCTTCCCTCTTTCTCTCTGTGCCCAGGAAGGGACGAGGGGAGGGGGAGAGGTTGGCAGCACTTCTCTCAAAGAATAAGAGGTCTTTAGTCCAAGCTCCTGCTCAAGCAGGGGATGTATACCATTCCAGACAATGGAATATGAAATCTTTACTTAAAAGCCTCCAGTGATGGAGCATCCACAACTTCTGAAGGCAAGCCTTTTCACTGGTTGGTTGTTTTCACAAGTACTTAGTTCTAGGCTGGTTTTCTTCTTGATTAGTTTCCATCTATTATTTGCCTTCTGATGCTTTGCAAAATAGGTTGACCCCTTCTTTTCTGTGGCAGCCCATCAAATATTGGAATACTGCTATCATGTCACCACCCCTAGTCCTTTTCACTAAGTTAGACATATCCAATTCCCACAAACATTTGTCATATGTTTTAGCCTCCAGCCCCCTAATCATCTGTGTTTACCATCCATTTAGACCGGATGGTCCCCCTGGTTTGGTTTATAGAACAGGGGTCACAAGCAGAGCCTTCTCAGAGACAGCACCCCTCCATTATAAAATTTTCTCCCAAGGAAAATATGAACAGTGCAACTGTCACCCCTTTAGAGGCAACTCCATACACACTGTTCAGCCAGGCATATGTAAAACAACAATACATTTTGTGTCAAACAGCACTAAGTAAATTACTACTACTATTTTTCTTTCTTAAAATACACACTTTTAATATTGTTTTAAGCAGTGCTAGTGATGCTTTACAACAGCTGTCTTTGAGAGTTTTCTTGTAAAACCACCCTGGATTTCTCAGAAACTTTTAATTTCAAATTAGTTGTTGATTTAATAAATTAGGCAGAAGAAACAAATGTTTAAATACATCTAAATCCCACAGACCTACTGCCCCCTAGGCCCATACTGCAGAGAAAATAAGGCATTGCATTTCTAGCCAGCATAGCCACAGGATGATGGGAACTGTGATTCATGACGCCCAAAATATATTAGTTTGGGTAAGGCTTGATTAAATTGTAAAAGAGCAGATGAAGGGAAGTATTTTTGTCTCTGACAAAATAATTTGGGGGCTTTTTAATTTCAACTCACACCAATTCCTCTTAACTTCCCATTCAATCCAAAGAATTCTATTATTGCCTGGATTTTGAGGAGGGGAGGAGGCAAGAATAGACCACAAAGCTAATCTGCAAGTTTGCTCTCTCCCTGCCTGCACACCACCTTCCTCTGTATGTGTGTGTGTGTGTGTACCAGCACGTGTATGTGAGATAGAGAGCGAGAGATCCCCTTTTTGTAAGTTTGCTAACTCTGCAAAGCTCCCCGTTCTCCACTTTTGCTTCCCTGCTGGCTCAATCTCTCCCTCCCTCCCTCTCTCTCTCCCTCCCTCCCTCCCTCCCTCCCTCTCTCTCTCTCTCTCTCTCTCTCTCTCACACACACACACACACACACACACACACACACACCAGGTTAATAAAAAGAGAAGGAGGGGGGGGAAAGGTGGAAGCTCTCCTTTTTTGTAACACCTTGGCTTCCTCCTCCTCCTCCTCTTCTACCCGTATCTCTCTCTCCCTCACATACAAACATAGACACACACACACACACACACACAAAACACACACACACACACACACACACACACACAGAGGGAGAGAGGGAGGGAGGAAGAGAAAGAGAAACCTTTCCTGCTTTCTCTTCTTTCTCACCCTTTCTGGCCTGGCACACAGGAGAAGCCCAGCAAAGTGGAGCATGGCTGGGCATGACGGGGTTAAGTGGGGAGGGGCAGGGCGGGCTGATGCAAACCACCAGCCCTAGTGTTCGCCCATTTTCTTTGCGTGCACCAAGGCGCCCAGCTGGGTAGAGGTGGGCCAGGGCTGCAGCAGCGGGGACCGGTCCCTTGCCATTTCTGGGACAGCCCCAGGGGGCCAAATCTGGGCCCTCCCCAGGCTGCATCTGGCCCATGGGCCTTCTGTTTGACATGTCTGTTCTAATGTTATCTCTCTAGTCTCTGGTAATAATTCTCTCTCTCTCAAAGTGCAGCTGTCATGGCCTAAAACCTGCCCTCTTCTGTATTCAGTAACTTGAGATGAATCTTGTTTTTTTTTAATAAAATACAAATGTATACTAAATTCTGCCTTGAGATATTGCCCAAAACATGATTTAAATACAGGTAAAATTAAATGTTTTTTTAAAATAATGTGAAATTTTATTTCTAGCTAATAAAGTTATATGTATGTAGACTGAAATCTTGATATAATCCACCCTGATTTTGTGTGTAACAGTCCAAATTTCCATGGTGATTGTCATAATATATTTTATAGTAAAATTACAGAAATTATGAAAATTATATTGTTAAATCAGTTAAAGTCATTTATTCAAATGATGTAAATGAAGAAGTTTGTGCAATTTGCATCACAGAAATTATATAAATTGCCATGATATATTTTACTGGATATTTGTGAATAACAATCAGTCACTTGATCCAATTAATCCATTTAAACAAGGTTTTATTATATGCAATACCCTGTTGCAATATAAACTGTTATTGTATATTCCAATGTTTGTAAGATTATTCTGTAACATATATGGGATATAATACATATACTACACACAGTAATATAAACCATGTTTCTCTAAAAGTAAGACATCCTGAAAATAAGCTGTAGCTTCATTTTTACTCATGCATCTAATATAAGCCCTACCCCCAAAATAACCCTTAGTTAACAGTCTGCATAGCTCTGTCTGGTTGTTTATGATGCTGTTGCCACAAGGTGAGGCGAGGTAGGTGGGGGAGGGGTGGAGCTGTCCCACGTACCCCGCACTTACTTATTCAGGGCCCCTGCAGTTAAGCCTCCCATGCGGCACCAACAGTCCCATCCAGCAGGAGCCCACATGGCCACCACCAGCCCACTTCTGTGGCCGTTCACCACCGCTCATGCTCATTGCCCCCGGCTTCCATTTTGCTCACAGAGGCTTCAGGAAAGGCCTCTGCAGCCGAGAATGGAAGCCTGGGTTGACGTATGTGTTGCCCCCAGCCTCCATTTCATCACCAGAAGCCTTCAAGAATGGAGCCCCTGGTTGATGTGTGCATTGCCCCCAGTGAACCGGAGGCCAGGGGCAATACGCACATCAACCAGGGGCTCCATTATTGGTTGCAGAGGCTTTTTGCAAAGATGGCAAAAGGCTTTGCAAATGGAGGAAAGGCTTCAATGTTTCGGTCCTTACCCTCCATTTGCAAAGCCTTTTGCTGCAAATCTCATCCAGGCCTCTGTTTGCAGTAGCTGCAGAAGAAGTGGGCCTGCAGCAGCCACGCAGGCTCCTGCTGGACAGGACTGTTGGTGCTGCCACTGTGAGGCGAGATGGTGGAAAAAAATAAGACATCCCCCGAAAATAAGACCTAATGCCTCTTTTGGAGGCAAAAAAATATAAGACAGGGTCTTATTTTTGGGAAAACACGGTATGCATATTCAGCTTCAGCAGGACTGTGAAAAAAAATTTCTTCATAAATATTCCGTGATATGACTCCAGTTTAAATACATCTGTAATCAATTCTTGTTCTTTTAAGAAAGTGACTATCTTTGTGAGTGTTAAATGACAGATTATTAATTCATAAGATTCTTTTCAGCGGCATTCCAGTTCTAATTTTTATATTCAACCTTCTTTCCTCTTTACTTTTAGTTGGGCAAAATTAATCCATTGAGATTTGATAATACTGCATTTCACAGGAAATACACTAATTTCTTTTTCTCCCTCCTCCCCTCAAAAAATCCCCCAGTGGTAGAATTGGTAGAACAGCAGCAATTAAATAATTTACACACATTCAATCTTTGTATCATTTCTAAATAAATATGTTTGCTCTCTCTGTTACATGTCAAACATAGAAAGAAACTACTTTTAATCTTTTAATGACACATAGATGTGTCAGGTTAGGAAATAATCTGTTGCATTCCTATTTAAATAAATGGTTCCATTCTCATTTTTCAGACCGTAAAGGCTGGATGTAAGTATGAACAAAAGGCTGATAAAATGATGAGGGCAGCTGCTAAAGATGTGCATAGATTACGAGGGCAGACCCAAAAAGAGCCTCTAGAGGTGCAGTCATTCAGGTAGGAAAAATATATCCTTTTTTCTTCGCATATCCTTTCCTTTGTGCACTCTTTTGAAATATGTTCTGCTTTATGTAAATTCACTTATCAATTCATTATCATTAATATCGGAAACAAAGTAATCATATTTGCATCACTTTCATCTTCTGATGAATTGTGTTTGGCATTTTATAACAAGCATATCCTTTTCTGGCAGTGGCCTGGCACGGTTTCAACACTTAAATTGCTTTCATTGAAATAACTTACATGCAAATACTTCACAGTGCAAATGAAAATGATCAGGTTTTGCTAAACTACGTATTTATTGTTCTGGTTATGATACTGAAATTGTTGTGTTTCACTTTTAAATTATTGTCTCCAAAGGACCAAAACAATAAATATCAGATCTTGCTATATAAAAAAAATAGAATTTTGAGGCCCCTTTAAGATTTAATAGCATTTAACTTTTGTTGTAGTAGTCCATTTCAATAACTGCATCATATTATTGGAATAACAGAAGTTGTAAACAAGGAGGTCAGGTGAAAATGACATGCATAAAATGTATTGATAACTATGACACCATGTGTATCATAGTAATTACAGTAATTATGATGCCATAGTGATCTGTAAACCTTATGCTGTAACTCATGTATCATTATCAAGATTACATGATATTCTCCTTTTTTTATTCAGAGTTGTTTTAAAGTCCAAGTGATATTGTGAAATTGTACATTGTTAAAGATAGTAGATTTTATTGTCAGATTTTGACTGCTGAAACCTTAATTACAATAATAACCGATGTTTTTGTTATTTGTAGAGAGAAGATGGCATTTTTCACACGACCTAGGATAAATATCCCAGCTCTCTCAGCAGATGATGTTTAATGTCTGTTTAAGTATTTTGTTCTTAAAACCACTTCCGAAAAGTATATGTCATTCACTGAAGTTTATTTATATATCATATTATCACTGTTAGTACATTGATGGCTTTATCAGTTCTAGGGCCAGACTTTTAGCTTTCTTTCTTTTTCATTGCAAATGCCAGCATTAAAATTACACTATCATATAGTTTGTATATTTAGCTATGTATTTTTGAAAGATTTTTTAAAAATAAAACAGTATAGCTCAAAATTCCATTTAAATAATATTTACATGTTGACATTTTGTACAGCTTTGCTTTTTTTTAAAGACAGGCTTTGCTGCAATAAATTTTGAATTTGAAAATCTGACATACAATTCTAAAAACAGAACCCCAACTCTTATATAACTAGGTTTTGCTAATTCAAATATTTTTATATCAAATAAAGGATAAAAGAAGCCATTTCAAGAGTTAAAAATGAATGTTCTGTGAGCTGCAAAACTTCCATTTCCATCTAGGTCATAAAAATGGGTGTGGAATTTAAATGCCTACTGCACTTTAATCTGGAGATTGTTACTTCATTTCATTATGCCGTTACCCAGAGTTCCCAAAGCCCTCTGAATCCTGCGTTAAAAAGAGAGTTGCAAGAAACATTCATCCCTGGCTATATATTTGGCTTGAAAAAATATCAAGAGCCAGCAGCTATTTTAAAAAAGCTATATCTGTCTTTAAATTATTTGTATTTCTTTTAATAAATAATCCTCATATAATCATGCCAGTTTACAATGAGCAGCAACCAAAAGGAGCTTCTAAAAACAAATCCTTTCTAGTAATTTTATCTTAATATCTACAAATGCTTTCTATGTTTGTTTTTTAAAAACTAATTTAAATATAGCAAGTTCTCCCCATTCTTCAGTGAGGAGTATTTAATCAGAAAGGGTTTTCTCTGATTACTATTGAGAGCATCTATTTGGATATCGAAAACAACATCCTAGAAGGAAACAGCAACAAACCACTGTCTTGCTCCTGCTGAGATAACTACATGGACAGTTTCCAGAAGCATTTTACCTTAACAAAACAGCCTACAACAACACCTTGATTTAAAAACCTGTAATCATGTTTGTAACCCAGTTAATCACATTGCTTGTAGTTTTTGTATATTTTTTCCTAGTTTGTTTACTTTAATAATTGTGTTAGGGTTTGTTTGGTTTTTTTTGTGCACACCCAAGGACTTTACTCTGCACTTTCATTTTTATATGCCCATCTTTAAATATACAGTATGCACTTGTATACATGCATAGTTGTAGAGATAGACATGGTTAGATTATGGAACTAGGTGTTGACTCACTATGAGATACATATGAGTGCCAGTTTGGTCTAGTTTTAAGGCGCCAGGCTAGAAACCAGGAGACTGTGAGTTCTAGTCCTGCCTTAGGCATGAAAACTGGCCTGGTGACTTTCAGCCAGTCACTCTTGCTCAGCCCAAATCATAAGGTTTGTTGTGGAGAAAATAGGAAGAGGAGAAGGAGTGATAGATATATTTGCTGCTTTGAGTTATTTATAAAAATAATAAATGCATGATTAAAAAAAATAAATAATACCTTTTCTAGGCACTTCAGGGGGAAAACAATGAAAAAAACCAATGTGTTCTTATTTTTAATAATTAGTAACTGCTGATTATCAATTTTAAGGATTTCAATCCAGAAAAAAACAATATGTGAGAAAAGTCAGTAGGATAGAAGCTGATTTTTCCATCCTTTCCTCTTCAAGCAGAATCTGGTATTGTTTTAAAAATTGGACTGATGCACAATCCAAGAAGAAGAATTCAGTTTCAGAAAATACTTGTCAGGATTTATTTATTTATTTTTTTTTTTGTAATATCCCTTTTTTTTCTGCCCTGTAAATCATAGCCTACTTACTTTAGGAGAGTATCTCAATCCCCAAAATAGATGTTTGCCAAGGATTTATTGGAGGATGGGAGAAAGAACATCTTATACCAGGGGTAGGCAATCTTGGCTCTTTTATGACTCGTGGACTTCAACTCCCAGCATTCTGGCTCAGGAATTCTGGGAGTTGAAGTCCATGAGTCATAAAAGAGCCAAGATTGCCTACCCCTGTCTTATACTAACAACCATCCACTTCTCTACACCTAAGGTCTATTTTGTTTTTCATATAGTATTTGAAGAAATGTTAATACATTCCAATTTGATTGCTTGAGACAGAGATAAGAATGTGTGAGAATCCAAGATCTATATGGAGTTGGCACTCTTTGGAATATAACTGAAATATCTTCATATCTTCCTACAACAGCTCACATCTTACATTAACCCATGTCTCTAATTGTTGACAATTTAAGAACAGAGAGTGATGGACACTGGAATACAAAGGCCTTAAAGGTCCACAAACCAAGATGCACCTTCAAGAGTAAAGTTGACAAGTGGTTTAAAACTCGATTTTTCCTGAGTTGTATATATATATTTTCATGTATAAACACTGGAATAAGCAACCACTAAACGATTGAATTTATATATTTTAAATTTTGTTAGGATTAACATTAAAATTGTTATAGATAGAACTTAACCTACCTGATCCTTGTGTCTTTTGTATGCATATATAGATAATTAAATTATATCAGTTCATATAAAGATACAGATAAATATGGATCTTCTTCAGATCCATGCAATGATGGAAACAAACAACTGTGATTGAGAACAATGTTTGTTTTTTTAAAAAAAGACTTGTTTTTCTTGAGAGTTTATTCTGCACATATTTAAGAACTTTAGTTGTTTTTCACCAGTAGTTTCCACATGTTCTTCAAAATTGATTCTTACTGGATTTCAGTGGTTTATACATGGATTGAAACAAACAAGCAAAGAAAATACAGTTTCACAACTTTAAAACATAATGGCCTGAGGTTTATATTGCAAATGTATTTTTGCAGCCTTCCCTGACCTGAGAGCTATCTAGGTATGCAGACTTTAACTCTCAGAATTCTTGGCAATAGTCATATTTGGTGGAAGGGGGGTTGTTATGGGAAATGAAAGTTCGCCAGGCCAAAGAAAGATATATTATTGGGTTAATTAACGGATATGAATTTAGTGTCTTAAAAAGAGATGGAGACTATTACTTCACTTTTAAAAAAATCTGAATAGAAGAAGATTCGTGCTGGATCAAGCCAATATCCCACCTAGCTCAACATTCTATGTTAACCAGGGGCCTTCAAACTTGGCCCTTTTTATGATTTGTGGACTTCAACTCCCAGAATTCCTTAGCCAAGCACACTGGCTGAGGAATTCTGGGAGTTGAAGTCCACAAGTCATAAAAGGGCCAAGTTTGAAGATCCTTGATGTTAACAGTGTCCAACCAGAGTGAGTAAAAAAAGGGAGTAAAACTGAATAGGAGAACAATAGCTTTTTATCCTCCATGACTTCCTAGCAGCTGACAGTGAAAGCATGCTGCCTGTGATCCTGGAAATAAGAAAAGGCCTTAAAAATAGCAGTTGACAGCCTGTTCTTCCATGCAGTTGACTGGTCTTGTAGCCGAATTATGACCATTATTGTACCAGATGTTGTAGCTTCTGATTAACTATGTATTGTGTGAAGTTGATTATGTCCCATCAGGTTGTTACTGACATTTAGTGATGACATTGAGAGATTTTCTTCATAAACTGTATAAAGTAGTACATTTATTATACCAGAATGTTCCTACATTTAGATCTGCTGGATAATCCCGAGAGCTAACATTTTGTGAGAAAGAGAGAGAAAAAAACAGTAAATCCATAATTTGTATACAATGAGTAATTTTCATCAGTTTCTTTTATATTAGTGTCTAGTGGTTGTTCCCCAACTAACCTTTGTTTCAAAAATTTTAAAAAATTCCCAGCTCCGTAATTTCTTAAGTGTAGGAAAATTATTCTAGTATCCTAATCATTTTCATTGTTCTTTTTGATATATGCATATAATATTATGTTACATTTTTGCTTTTCATGGAGATATGGGCAGGAAATATATACCACAGTTCAACATCCATCTACAGTTAAAGGAGCACTGAAGTGTTAGAAGAGATTATCATCAGTAAACAGCCAGTTTGATCTGGTAGTTAAGGTACCAGGCTAGAAAGCAGAAGACTGTGAGTTCTAATTCTTCCTCAGCCATGAAAGCCTGCTGGGTGACTTTGGGCCAGTCACTCTTTCTCAGCCCAAATCACCTCAAAAAGTTCTTGTTGCAGAGAGAATAGGAAGAGAAAGGTATGTTGGATATGTTTGCCACTTCGAGGTATTTGTAAAATAAACTCAGGATATAAATTATAAATACAAATAAATTACAAATACAGTCAATGAACACCTCTATTCTTTGAATTACATTAAAGGGCACGTGATGTGTCACAACTTTTTTCCCCTTGCCGGAGCTGGGGTGGGTGCAGCTTCCACATGACGCATCCGCCCCATGGGCCGGCAGTTTGACACTCCTGAAATAATAGCTTTAGTATTGTGACTTGGTTTATGGCTCTGTAATAATATTGCAGTATGGTGATTGGGGGAGTGCTAAAGTATGGGCTATAATACTTGCATATTTCCCAAAAGTTCTTTGAAATACCTTACACTGTAAGGACAGCAACAAGGACAGATTTCTTGCACTGAAGAAGAGTATACAAATTCTGATTGTGAGCAGACATATGTGGGAATTTCAGCAGTATTGAATTCAAAGCAATCAATCAGAATAGAACTGGAAGGGACCTTGGAGGTCTTTTAGTCCAATCCTCTGCTCAAGCAGGAGATCCTATACCATTTTGGACAGGTGATTGTCCAGTCTCTTCTTAAAAACCTCCAGTGGAGTGCCCATGATTTCTGAAGGCAAGCTGGTTAATTGACACTGGTTAATTGTCCTCACTGTTAGGAAGTTTCTCCTTAATTCCAGGTTGCTTCTCTCCTTGATTAGTTTCCATTCATGGTTTCTTGTCCTGCCCTCTGGTGCTTTGGAAAATAAGTTGATCTCTTCCTCTTTGTGGCAACCTCTCAAATAGTGGAATACTGCTATCATGTCCACTCAAACATTACTATTTTATTCTCTATGTGCCACTCATCAGCATTGTGAAAAGACGTGCAAATCCCTTACACATTTTCTTACAAGTATCTGCCCCCCAGCCCGTCAAAAATTGCAGTGCAAGAATTCTGTAGGTGCAAAACCATAAATGGGTTTTTCTCATCCCTGTTGGGAACCCTGATAGGAAAACAATCCAATATCATGACAAATGTCTCTTTTCATCCTGTCACAATTGCATTGTGCTTTGAGAATGCTCTGGGGGTGATTGGAACAGTAAATGTTTGACTCTACCATGAGAGTGTACCCAACTACCTCAAGCGGTAGATGCTGGACAGCTGTGAGTCTCCTGAATCGTTGTTTCGCACGGTTTGTCCTGCGCTTCCCAGACAATCGTTTCCTCTCGTCCATTATCCTTTCCCGTAATTAATTTGCAGTCTAAGTCGTTTCTTTATCCAAAATCTCGTCCTTCGCTACAGGCCGCCACGAAGCCTCCCAAAAGGAAAGCTCGTCGAATGGCAAGAAACAATTCCGACGCGATTCAATAGGGGGAGCCCGAAGGCGCATGGAAGGAGTCACGCCGCGCTTTCTTCCTCGGATCCTCTCTCTCGCCTTTGCGTCAACAGTGAGTTCTGGTTCCGGTTTCGGCTGCGGCTACCTTGTGGCTCGCGAGAATGACAATGCTAGCGGCGGAATGGATAGAGCGGTTGCAGCGACAGGTCAGAGGCTTCCCCAGACTGGGTCGGGCGCGGTTTCGGGGAAGAAAAGGGGGCAGCTCGGAAGAGGAGGCAGCCGGGACGGTCCTGGCTCTTCTCTGTAGAGGCGCCGGAGCCCTTTTTCTCTCTCAGGCGGTTGCTGGGGTTCCCGCTGCGGACGCGTGGCAAGGCTGGAGCTTTCGCGGGAAAGCGTTGGGCTTTTCTCCTTTGTCTCTTCAGAGTCTCTCTTCGGTCTTTTCAGAAACGATGCGTTTCTTTAATATTCTTCGCGGGGCTGTGAGATGAATTTTCTAAAGCAGAGGACTGCTCTTTGCTCCCCCGGTCGACTCCGTTGTGCAAGGCAAAGTGGGGAATAGCGAAGACGGGCTTTAGTTAAAGCATTTTAAATTTTGCCATTTTGTCAGTAGCAACTAAGTTCCCTCTTAATTGGGAAAAAGAATGCTTCCCGAGAAATCCATCTCCCCTCTTTATCTTTTAGCCTCGTATTTCTGTCTCTTCCCCTCTTTTGTAGACATCTTTTACAATTTCCACTTAGGTGTGAATTCTGCTGATCACATCTCTGATATTTACTGCCCAAAACATTAAATAAGCTAGTTCTTTTATGGGACGGATTTAGTTCTTTCATGAAAAGATGTATGGTAAAAACTAGAACTGTTACACACCTATCAATTTGTCCTTAGTTTTTAGTTTTTCCCAATCTATGGTAAAGTTGGCATTTCCCGACAGCAAAGGAAAGAATGTCAGAAGTTAAATTATTCTGCATTTGATTATCATAAACTGAATGGCATAATTTTCTCTTTGTAATAAAATGTTTTCTCTCTTTCCTGTTTTGCTTTTCTCCTTTTGTTTTCTTTTTATATTAAAGCAATAAAATATTACATATAAATTTCTGCCTTTCCAGCAATCACCAAGGAAGCCAAAATAATTACTATCAGGACTGAAAAATAATGAGGTGGATAGCAGCTTATACATTTAATAAATAAAATAAAAACTATAAAAATGAAATGAGAAAAGTTATAACATGTTAAAACATCTCTCGCAATAACTTTTTCACATTAAAGTGACAGTTGTTAGCAGCTTCTTTCTTTGCCATGTGGCCATTGTATTTATTCTTTCAAACACATCAGTGCACTCACATTTTCTTATAATTTTTACTACATAAATGAGAAGATTAGTTATTTCCATAATTTGTGACATGAAAGCTTGATTAAAATTTGCACATTTTAATATCAGAAACCTACTTCAAAAAGCTATTTATTCCTTCAGTAGGCTTAATAGTAGATTGATATTTAAAACCTAAAGATATAAAAAGATACAGATTAATAGATGACAAATCAGCAATGTTAATTTACTGTGTATGCTTTCCTAAGGTATTTAGCGTTCCATACATGATGAAATAAGAGTGGTATCACTTATTTAATTGTTGGAAATAAACTGTAGCATTAAAAAAAAATCATTGTTACATTTTAGGAAAGAGAAATCAAGTTTTTGACTGCTGAAATAGATCATTTGAAAAACTATGGATGCTTGGGAGCTTCACCAACTTTGGAAGAATTGCGGGAAGAAAATGCAAAATTAAAATATCGCTTAAATATCCTACAAAAGGTATGGTTTTGAACTTTCTGGACAGCAAGCATTATGAATAAGAAAAATGGATATTTTTACAGATCTGAAAGAATCACTTTTATTTTTATGAAAATCATGAGCATGTGTGCTTCTAAGCTGCTGGATAGGTTTCCAGAACTAAAGGGATCACTGTGTCAATACTTAATAAATTGAAAATAGAAGACATTGCATCTGGAATTGTTTAGCGCACAATAGTAACATAAAAAACTGATGGCAGAAAAAGACCCAGTGGTCCATCAAGTCTGCTCTGTGTTTTTTGTTTGTTTTTTTAAAGATAAGAAACTTAATTAAATTGGGACAAAATTGAAAGCCACTGAATACAATTACCACATCCAGAGGAGAAAATAAAAGTAGAAAGGTTGCGGGAAAAGAGTTGTGGAAAAACTGCAAGGAATTTTCTCTCTTGATGTACAGTGGATATAAAAAGTCTACACACCCCTGTTAAAATACCAGCTTTTTGAGATGTAAAAAATCAGATCAAGATAAATCACTTCAGAATTTTTTCTACCTTTAATATAACATATATGCTGTATAATTCAATTGAAAAACAAACTGAAAACTTTTAGGGGGGGGAAATAACAAAACTATAATAATGTGGCTGCATAAAAATGCACACCCATTAACTGATACTTTGTTGAAGCACCTTTTGAATTTATGACAACATTTAGTCTTTTGGGGTAGGAGCCTATCAGCATGGCACATCTTGCCTTGGGAATCGTTGTCCACTCTTCCTTGCAAAAAGCATTCCAAATCTGTCAGATTGCGAGGCATCTCCTATGCACAGTCCTCTTTAGGTTATCCCACAGATTTTCAATTGGATACAGGACAGGGCTCTGGCAGGGCCATTCCAAAACTTTGCTCATCTTCTGGTGAAGCTATTCTTTTGTTCATTTGGAGGTATGCTTTGGGTCATTATCGTGTTGAAAGATGAAATTCCTCTTCATCTCAGCCTTTTAGCAGAGGCCTGAAGATTTTGTGCCAAAATTGACCAATATTTGGAATTGCTCATAATTTCTTCCACCTTGACTAAAACCCCAGTTCTAGCTAAAGAAAAGCAGCCTCAGAGCATAATGCTGCCACCTCCATTTTTCATTGTGGTAGAGGCTATATTTGGTGATGCACAATGTTGTTTTTGTGCCAAACATATTTTTTGGAATTATGGCCAAAAAGTTCAACCTTGATCTCATCATACCATAATACATTTCCCCACATGTTTTAGTCAGACTTCATGTAGGTTTTGGCAAAATGTAGCTGGGCTTGGATATTTTTCCATCTTGCCATCCTACCTAATAGCCCAGATATATGCAGAATACAGGAGATTATTGTCATATGTGGTACACAACCAGTACTTGCCAGAAATTTTGCAGCTCCTTTAAAGTTGCTCTAGGCCTCTTGGTAGCTTCTCGGACCAGTTTTCTTTCTTTTTTCATCAATTTTGGAGGAGCATCCAGTTCTTGGTAATGTCATAGTTGTGCCATATTTTTTCTACTTGTTGATGATTGTGTTCCATGGTATAGCCAATGCCTTGGAAATTTTTTATGCCCTTCTCCTGACTGATACCTCGAGATCCCTTAGATCAGGGGTGTCAAACTGCCGGCCCACGGGCTGGATGCATCACGACGAAACCATGCCCACCCCATTGCTGGCAATGGGGAAAAAGTTCCAATACGTCGCAAGTTTGACATGTCTGCCTTAGATGCTTTCTAAGTTCTTTGCAGACCATGGCTTTTGCTGCAAGAGGCAACTGAGTAAATGTCAGAAACATCCTAATAGAACAACTCAACTTTATATATGCTTCATCAGAGGCACTCTAATTGATGGTACTATTTTGAATGTGATTGGTTAATTCTGAACACAGCTACATCCCTACTTATAAGAGGGTGAACACATTTATGCAACCACGTTATTGTATGTTTTTTATTGTTATCTCCTTCCCAAAGGTTTCAGTTTATTTTTTAATTGAATTGTACCGCTATATTAAGGATGTAAAAAATTCTGGGAGAGAGAGATGAAGAGAGGTGAGAAAGAGGAGGGAAGTAAGGGAGAGTGTTAGAGAGGGTGGATGCAGTTTGGGGGGAAGTGGGCAAGCAACACCTATGGTTATGTGTATGAATTTATTTTATTTTGTTAAATGTGAATTTTTATATTTATGTAATTGATAAATGGAAAATAAAACTTTTAATTAAAAAAAAATTCTAAAGTGATTTATCTTGGTCTGATTTTTTTTACATCTCAAAAACCTGGCATTGTAACGGGTGTGTGGGTAGATTTTTTTATATTCACTGTATGTTGCTATTCTGGAAATGCACTTACAGTATAAGGGTTTTGTCAAATAAAAGGGGGACAGGTTGCAAGTATATGCACATGCACACACTCACACAAAAACACAAAGAGTTGGATAGAACTAGATATGGACAAACATCCAGATTTGTCAGGATTGTCTTTAAGAGGTGTGACACATCATGTAGCAATTGAACTTTTTCATTCTTTCTAATTCAGAAACAAATGTATATATACATGACCACCTAATTCAAACCATTTGTGGAATTCTAATTTAAAAAGATGGGAAATTAATAAATAGGACTTTCTTATGTTTATACTTTGAAATTGCATTTTGAATTCTTAGCTCCATGGAACATGTATTCATTCTTATCTATTTGAATTCATTGTTAAGTAATTTTATTTTGTATTCCTATTTAGAGCCTTCACGAGGAACGACATAGAGAAAAATCATTCAAAGGCATGATTAATATCAATTACAGGATTCAAGAACTTTTTAAGGCAGCTATCAAAGCTGCATATCCTGATTTAGAAAACCCACCATTGGCAGTAACACCAAGTCAACAGTCCAGGTTTGGTGATTACCAGTGTAACAGTGCTATGAGCATATCTCAGGTAATTGATAGTGTGTGTACTTTTCATAGCTCTTTACTGCTGCATCTCAAACAGATAAGATTATGACAACATACAAATGATCTGCTTTTATTAGTTATTTTTCCATAGACCTGCCATATATTATTAAATCTTTGAACTGTGGCAATGCTTTGTAAACAACTTGAAAAATATTAAATAGAGAAAGTGTAGTAATGTGAGTGGCACTGTATAGTGATGTTGTTTTGGACTTCAGGACTTCTCAAAATTTGATTTGATAATTATATAGCCAAAAAATCAAATATTTCAGTGGGATCTGTCAAACTGTTTGCATGTATTTATTTTAACTATTCCTACATCTTTTTTTCTTGTGCAATTTAAAGCAGATAACTTAATAATAATATAAACTGAAAGGAAAGCAAAAGTGTTGAAAGGATAAGATTAGCAATCTAGCAATTTAAAAAAAAGTAAAAGTAGCAGTAGTAAAAATTAGAGTCTTTTAGGCCAAAGGTTTTAAATGTTGTAGTGAAAGATCAGCAAAGATGTGCAACACAAATCTTTCTGGGAATCAAGGATCATATTTATTGTTCCAAATAAATGTGGGTATGACTTCTGTAAGAGGATTTTTATGGATGATTTATTTATATAATAAATATGTTTTTAAATGAACTATTGTTTTTTTCCCCTTCCATTCTTAGTCTGAAAATTTCTATGAGCAGTGTGTTGTACAATGCAAAATACTTAAACATCTACATTTTAATGCTGTAATAAATAGCAATATAAATTTTCACATATATATAACTATTGTGATATTGCTTTTGGGAGTAAGTAATATTAGGCAAAGAGCGAGAAAAAAAATCTAAAGAGCAGTAAACTAAAGAAATTAAGGCACAAGTTAAGAAAGAAAAAAGAAATATAACTAAACATAGTTGACACAAAGGTCACTCACTATATTCCTTTCTATATTTTCTGTCCTTACAAATCATGCTTACCTTCATACCTCCATACATCAAATTATTTTGTTCTTTTCTCAATTCTTTTAAAATTTCATAAATGCCATCCAGTCATTACTATTTTCTTAGTAATTCAATTTTATTTCTTTTTAGTATTTCCTTTTTTTTTTCATCCCATTAACTGTTCATAAATTTGGGATTTGATAGTCATTCATCTCTGTTGATCAGATGACCTCAGGATAATTATTTCATACTAGTCTCACATTTATATTCAACACACATTCATCCTTGATCTTATCTTTTCTCATTTTATCACATATGCTTCTTAAAGTCACTATTCATTCTATATACTTTTATGTTTCTCTTATGCCCAACATTCCATAACAAACTGTGTGGAAGCAGCTGATTTATACTTACTTACATCCTTTGACAAACATTCCTTGCAAACATTCAGTCCCCGAATTCCTTGCAGACACGCTCTCCACTAATTGTATTCCATATCCTAACATTTATCCACTTATATATAAATATATATGATCTCGGACATTTTCTACTTATGTATAGCTTACAAGTATTCACTCAGTTTTCCTTTTTAAAGACAACAGTGATCTTTGGTAAATTAATGTGTGTATCCATGTTTGTCCTTGCATCATCAAACTCTACTTAAATTTGCTGAAAACAACTCAGGTTCTTAGTCAATATCATAGTTTTGTCAGCATACAAAAGTACATGCATACTGACATTTCTTACCAACATAGTTGTGATATCACCACAAACATACATGGGAAATCTTTCCATAATTACACAACCAAGGAGACACCACATCTCTCTCATCTCTTTTACTCTTTGAAATAGCATGACAGGTTGTATCTTGAAATGCAAGAAGAATAAATAGTGAAGAACATGCATGCATACATGAATGAAAAGAAATGTGTCTATGAAAGTAGAGATAAATAAAAGGTATAATAGATTTGAGTAAACATAGTCTGGTCTAATATATGCAGGAAAATGAAGGGGCAGGTTTAATTTTAAATACGAGGGTCTAAACATTGTATATAAGAAAATACACACGGGATGGGATAGGATGGGATAGGATGGAATGGAATAGAATAGAATAGAATAGAATAGGATTCTTTTATTGGGCAAGTCTGACTGGACACACAAGGAATTTGTCTCTGGTGCATAAGCTTCCAGTGTACATACAAACAACAAAGTGATGTCAAAGATTATAAATCATATTTACAGTCATAAATCATAAGATATAACAAATGATAAATCATAAGATACCAATAGGAAAAGGATAGTACTACCAATAGTAGTAGGAAAGATGAGAAGATAAGAAAGATGAAGAAGATGAGAAGTGTAATAGCAATACAGCCCTCTTACATGGGTAAATATTTTTAGGCATAAGACAGTGCTGTGGAAGTTAATGTTTAGCAGAGTGATGGCATGGGGGGGGGGAACTATCTTTGTGTCTGGTTGTTTTGGCATGCAGTGCCTTTATAGCGGCACCCTGAGGGGAGAAGTTGAAGCAGTTTATGTCCAGGATGGATAGGTCTGTAGATATTTTCTCATATAACATAAAATTATCTAGGATTTTTATGTCATGCAAAAGAAGATGTTTGGAGATAGTTGCATATTAACATTCAAGCGATGATAATAGGGATGAGTTCAAGGAAATTCTTTCTGAATTAATATAATTAGGAGGAAAGTTACTCTGAACAGGTAGGAACAAAATGACAATGTAGGAAAAGTGGGTGATTTAGAAATCCAAAAATAATGGGAATTGCATATCTGCATTAAAAAAATCTGTTTTAAATATGTGGTATAAGCAAAAGCCTGTTGATGTACTTGTGTGCAAAGTATGATTTTATTATTCATGATGAAAGAATAATTAGTGAAGGATACTTTTATTTCCTTCATTTAATTCATCCTCTTTATTATTTATTTCCATGTCCTTTAGTTTTTACCATATGGGCCTATAGATACCAGTTTTGATCAACAAAGCTTATATGGAATGATTTTTGGTAAAATAAGAAAGAGGATATTAGATTAATGCTCTCCATTGTATTACGCCATATGCAGTTTCCCTACTAATTCTAAAGGCACAATAATCAACCCTTTTGGTCAATTTGCCACAAGCCAAATTGCCTCACCAGCTGGGAACTTCCTAATATATTCATCCACATCGGTACAATTTTTGTAATGTTCTCTAATCAATTAAATCAGTGCATGTTGACAGTGTAAATACACTTTTTTCTTACCTGAACTGATCTGGTTTAGATATATCAAAATAGAACCAGAGTTATTTGCTATCCTCGGCTCCAGACTTTTAAAAGTATGTATAAATGACTCTCTGTGTCCTTGAATAACAATTTGATGTTTGGGGCATTTTTTAACTTGTGGATTCCAAGCAGGTTTTTTATAAAATAATACCTATTATTTTTGCCAAAGTGGGTTAAATGATGAATCTGTAGAATATTGACCATGGCATTGTGTGTCTGGCTGCGTTTTCTAGTCAATAAACAATTACACTGACTCCTTTCCTTATTTTCAGATACTGCTCAAGACTAAGGAGCAAAAAGTAAGCCCAAGAGACATTGCTGACAAGATTGCCAGAAATATTCCAGACAATGAATGTATTGAGAAAACTGAAATCGCTGGTCCTGGTACAGTTACTCTGTCTTTAATATAAGTAGAAACAATTTTCTAGCAGTGTATATTATAATAAAATTAATTTGACAGTATCATGTTCTGACACTTGCTGACCATACTTCTTCCTCCTAAACTAATTATTGAGTAAGTCTGTTAATAAAGAGTGTTTCTACCTGGTGTAAGTATGCATAGCTTTTTTACATAAACTTTCTATCATTTGCGTTGAACTGAAGATTTGTATTGTGATTACAAATATTATACTAATCTTCTGCATTGTCTACAAATATGCTAATCTGCCACAAAGTATTTTCTTTGTAAAGAAAATTTTATATTCTCAATGACCGTTTTAATTTTGATGACTGTAAAGGTTTCATCAATGTACACTTGAAAAAGGATTTTGTATCCGGACAGCTGAGCAGTATGCTAATGAATGGAGTTCAACCACCTGCTGCTGGTGAAAGAAAAAAGGTGAACAATAAATGGCTGTTGGTATCTTATCTTGCTTGACAAATGCTGGTGACTTTGCCAAAAAGGAATGTGTTTTTTTTAATGTGTAGCCTTTTTTTTTTCAGCCTCTGTACAAACTCTTTCATAACATTGAAACAGGTCTTTCACAATATTCCAGGAAGGAGAGCTAGTGACAGAAAAAACAGTTCATGCTTATAAGCATAGAAGAATACCTGTGACCTTCTTTAGATTTTGATCCAGATTACCGTATATGCCAGCGTATAAGGCGACTTCCGCGAGCGCTAAAATTGGCGCCAAAGACGTGGGTCGTCTTATACGCCAAGTCGTCTTATACGCCAGAAATACTGGTAGTTTCCGGCGTATAAGACGACATTCTAGGAATGCGGCCTGGCGATAAAGACGGGGGTCGCCTTATACGCTGGGTCGCCTTGTACGCCGGCATATACGGTAATAAAATAAGCTTCCAAAAATTCTGCCCTTTTAAATATAGAAAATAGTTATCTTACTTTTAAAGAAACATTTGTACAAAACACAAAGAATTTGCGTAGAGCCTGAACATACAGTATTTTTTCATTTATTTGTTTGATTCTTATCCCACCTTTTTTATAGATAAATCAAGGTGGCAAACATACAAACTTTCTTCCTCCCATTTTCCCCACAACGACAACCCTATGGAAGGAGGTTTAGAGAGGATGATTGGCCCAACATCACTCAGCCAGCTTTTATTTCCAAGGCAAGACTAGAACTCAGTCTCCTGGTTTCTAGGCTAGTACCTTAACCACTATACCAAACGGGTTTTGTATATTGTCTGGTTAGTGTATACATGGGTTCCACAGTTAAAGGGATGTATGTATGTATGTATGTACATATGTACGTATGTACGTATGTACGTACGTACTATAGCTTCTTGTAAACATAGAGCAGTATACAGTTACGTTCATTCTTTACTCACAATAGCTGGATTTTATAATACAGCTAAAAATATATAACACCAATTGTATTCTAAACTTTTAAACTTTTTTTTTTCATTCATTATTCCATATAAAAAGGTGGTGATTGATTTCTCTTCCCCAAATATTGCAAAAGAGATGCATGTTGGACATCTGAGATCAACTATAATTGGGGACAGCATGTGCCGTCTTTTTGAATTCATGGGGCATGATGTTCTAAGGTAAGTCATGTAGTATAATTATGGGCATATTCGTAAGGTACTTAGAGATACAGTGCTTCTCTCTGTGAAGCAGTCAAACTTTATTTTCAATAACTTATATGACACTAAATGCTAGAACACCTCTGACTTGCAATGAACTGTTAATTAAGCAATAAGCCCACTGGAAATACCATGGCAGATAGTTTATCTGGCACAGTATTTTTAGGACAACTCTGGATGAACCATTTTAATTAGATTAACTGAAATAAATAATGTTTCCCTATGTAAATATTACCTGTACTTTACACTTGGTTATGTTTCTTTTATCCAGATTGAATCATTTAGGAGATTGGGGCACCCAGTTTGGGATGCTTATTGCTCATCTACAAGATAAATTTCCAGATTACCTCACTGTTTCTCCACCCATAGGAGACCTCCAGGCTTTTTATAAGGTATGGTATCCACAGCATTTGTTCCTGCTATTATAATTGCTTAGAAAACGCTTGATGTTTTACACAGTACTGAAACAGTGTATTTGGTTTTCTTTTTCTTGCATTATTCCTTATAATAGATTATTTTTGTAAGAATCTTTTTAAATTGAAAGGGATCAGTATAGACCATTACGTGAGAATCAGTGTTGCGGCAAGTAATATTGCAAATGTTTATTCAGAGCTTTATTAGATGCTATTCTTAATTAGAGGAAAAATAGTATGTTTCAAAATGAATGAGTTATTTCAGTCCAGTAGGAGAAAATGCAGGTACAGTCATCATCTACATATGTGTTGTTGTTGAAAAAATGATAATCTGAAATAACTAAGTTGCCTGACAAAAAAATCAGTCAAATAATTGTTAATGCCACTGATAGCCTTTTTCTGGGGATTATAGGAGCCAGCAGGGTGAGGTACTAAACTGAAATCTCCACCTTAGATCAATAGACTGCATAAACATTTTTGATCAAAAGGGGATTGGTGGGATGACTCCAGAGACAGATTATTGTGTCCTTGCATGATGGGGTGTTGCTGTCAGGATTAAAAGCGAGAGTGGTCTTTCTACTCCTGAAGAAACTGTCCCTGAATACAGAAGATTTTGCCACTTATTACCCAAACACAAATAATCATTGAGTGGGGAGCTTGAAAATACAATTTCTGCATAGCTGCAGATATTTTCAGAGACTAACTCAACTCTTTAAAATTAGATGCATTTAGATTGCTTAAAAACCTGCACCACTTCTAAATATATTGGGGGAGGATAATTCCAGTGAGAGCAGATTGTCGTTCTCTACTTCTTTATAGAAGAAACTCCATCATGCCAGCAAGCCACACACATTTGGGAATTCTGCAGATTAATAACACAGGATATTTTCCATAGATAGATTCATATACAGTAAACTTATATACAGTAGGTGAGTGAGGATTCTCATTTTCTCTTCAGCATGAGAGCTGCAGCAAATAATGTGCTTAATTCCTCCATATATTAAATAGCCTTTTACATACACTAACATGCTAAGAAGATCAAACAGTTAACAATTGCTGAATTGCAATTGATATAGTTGTGTTTATTAATTTAAAATTTAATGAATATTGCCCTTTTTACCTAATCTGAACATTAAAGTTGTTATGAATACTTTGATTGGATTCCATTTAATTCACATTAGATATTATTTCATAACATCTTTATATTCTTAACCTAGGAATCAAAAAGAAGGTTTGACACAGAGGAAGAATTTAAGAAGCATGCATACCACTGTGTGGTCCTATTGCAGAGCAAAAGTCCAGACATCATTAAAGCTTGGAACCTCATTTGTGATGTATCCCGAAAAGGTGATTTTTGATATGTTTGTCTTGGCTACTTTTGAGCAATTGTTTTTCAGCAACAATTTATGGATTTATCACACTACAGTGATTTGCATAGGGAAAATTATAGTTGATTTTAAGGCCTAGCTTTTTTTCCCCCAAAATAATTTTTATTAGTTTTCCATTTTACACCAACACAGCTTAAGAATCCATGTGGAAACATGGTGATCAATTTTTTAAAAAACAAACAATAACATAGTAAATATATACACATTATTTCTTTAAAATTTCCCTCTCTATCTATATAGAATATTATACTCAAATTGATACATTTTCAGATGAATTCATTCATTACTATATCTAACCATCAACTGCACTGATCAATAAAAAAAGTTTAATCTATAAAAACCTATATTTCTTCACACATTTAAGCTTAAGCTTAATAACTCTCCATTTATTTAAAAACATAATCAAGTCAATATCTTTCTAAAACCAATTCATTCAGTAATATAACATTTCATCCAAGTTATATAATTAAAAATAAACTAACATTCTCTATTTATATTATAAGCTCATTAAAACATTTCTAAAACAAATTTTCAGTAAATATATCTCTCTATATAAATTTCATTAATCAATAAAAGTTTAAAAACTCATTTTCCATCCCAAAGATCCTGTATCATGCTTTCTTTTGCAAATATTTAAATTTAAACTAACATATCCATTTACTATTCAGGTGCCCCAAGTGTTTTTTTATTTAAACATTATTAACTCCAAAAATAAATTCTTCTCTTTCTGACCAATATTGTATTGTTTTTCACTGTTTCTCCAAATCTTCAATAATTAATTCCATCATTTCCCATATTTCAGTTTTTTTCTTATTATACCATCTCTAATATTAAAAACATATAAAGCCCTTTTAACAAAGTCCAAATCAAATCAATCCAGATTGCTATAAAACCTTTACCACATTACTATAATCAAATTTAATATTTATATCGTATTCTGGGTTTCTTTCTAATCCAAGCAGGTTTTCATAATCGGGCCTCCGCCTGCCACACTATACACTGCAAAAAGGAAGCTCCCATTGTGCATTTTGTTAAATTAGTATAAAAGTTATAGTTAATCTGAATGACTCGTAGCAAAACATCATTTCCCCTTTCTTTTAATGTTGATTAAATTTCAATTAAAGTCCTCTTTGCTCGCGTTTTTCTCTTCTTCCCATGTTTTTTCCTCTTATCTCAAAATCAATTGGCGTCTGCAGGCCAACTTGTCCTTCTGAAGCAAGATTGTCCAGTTCCTTATCATAAGTCCATTGTCTGTTGATATCAAGTCTTTTTTCCAAAATCAATTGATTATCCAACTGTAAGTTTACTTCTTCCACCTCGGTAAATGGAGCACAAGCCTCTTGTGTGTAAACTGATGTTTCACTTAGTCCTTGTCTTTTGCCTTGTCGATACAAAGAAATCTCCTTTGAGCAAGCAATTATCTGCTCCGTATTTTCCAAAATTTTGTCCAAAATATACTTATAAATAAGATCTACCCCAGTTTCCTCCATCTTTATTATATTTCAAATCCTTGTCCTTTTGAAGGAGACTATATTTAAAAAACGATCACAGTATCCATCTCCTCCCAGTTTCCTCGTCTTTTTCTTTTGTACAAAATGAAAGCCTTTCCAGTGAAGAAAAGATAGCAAATACAATGAATAAATTTGTCCAAGAGTGTCCTCCAGAAAGTAATCAGATTTCAATCCTTCCGGCCACCATAAAGATAAAAACAAACAATGTTCTCCAAATATTATAAAAACTTTCTTGAGGCTCCCAATATCCAAAAATAAAATCAATCATTAAAACAAAAGTAAATTTAATCCTTTGTGCTTCTCTTTCCCCATTTAAAAAGCTGCTTCACCAGAAAAGGGAATAATTCCAAGAAAAAAAACTTTTCACAGGCATAAAGAAAATAGAGGTGAAAGGAAAATCTCACCGAGTTCTCCACGGTTGGTCCGTTTGCTTAGCTGATCTTGTGGCTTGCGGTTGGCGCATCTAAATGATCAGCCATTTTACTGGCCGATCTTTACCCTGTCGGCCCAAAGGAGATACTCGGTGCACAGAGGATGCCGCCGTTCCTCTGCAACTATCCGAGAAGCCTCCTCAATGGTAGACGCTCCTCCAGAGCGTCTTTTCGACCCTCTAAGGGGTCTACCGTCAGGGGATACTCAAGGGACGACTCCCTTCTCTCGACCGCACCGCCGCGAACCGGAACTGTAGAAAACTGGCAATCAAGTGTGTGATATTTTCAGTCTTTCTCTTGCTTACCTTTCTGAATGCTTAACATCATGTTTTATGTCAATGAAGATTCTCAGTTATCCAGGTAGAGTTGTCTGGAAGTTGAGCCATGGCAACTGAACTTCTTTCCTTTTTGGTTTGAAACATTTTGCTGCTTATCCTTGGATGCTGCTTATCCCATGATTCAACTTCCAGTTAACATAATGGTGGAAATTATTAACCTACATTGAATACTGATAAAAACCAAAAGTCAGCTTCAGTCTTGTTTACCTGAAGGTTCATTAAGCCAGTTGGAATTACCTATGAGAGGAGAGGATACTATTAATTATTTCGGTGCTTTAAACTGAGGATAAAGGCCTTGGTCAATTTCAAGCTGAACCCAGCTTTTTAACATTGTTCATTTTCCATATAATTTGCTGTTGTATTATTCTAATCACTACATATTTTCAACTTAAGTATCTCAAATTCTTCACTGCTATATGCTTAGATTTTTTTTCTCCTCCTCTTGATCAGAATTCCAAAAGATCTATGACTGCTTGGATGTTTCCATCATAGATCGAGGAGAATCATACTACCAAGATAGGATGCATGGAATTGTGAAGGAGCTTGAAGAAAAAGGTAACACATCTGTATTGTAATTGGAAGTTAAATAGCTGAAATATGTTTAAAATGATAATACATTTAATAAATGTTTCAGACCTTCGGGAAAGTTTGCTTTTATTAAAAACATTTTGTATGTCTTTATTAAAACAATCTGTACAGTTTGAAAATTTTCGCTTGCTAATTGATATTATAATTAATATCTAATCAGTAAACCTAACTTGGTGCCTATATATATATATATATATATATACACACACACACACACACACATGTAAGTTCAGTGATACAAGAAGTAAACGAGAAGCATAATGTTCTTTAATTACGACAACCATTCGTACATGCACAGTTTGGATAGCTAGTACAAAGTGAAGTTCAGATAGGTAAAAGAATGAATTGATGCATGAGTGATCATATGGAGACTCTTGATTGGTAATTTTCAAGATAGCTATTCTTCAGTGTTCTGTGTTGTGTTATTTCCAGTTTCCTCTTCAGTTGGGCAGCTCCCAAATATGGAGATTACTATTTTACATCCTCTGGCCTGGAAAGAAAGCATTACATTGCAGCTTGCTGATAGTAAAATTGGGCAGGATCTTTGACTTCTGATTGGTTCCTTTTGGTATTTCCATAATAGATGTAAATATATCATGCATATATATCATGCAATGTTGATATGAGAATCTTCTATCTTCAGACAACATGTCCTTATCTATTTGAAGTGTTGCTAGTTTCTGACAATTTACAATTGTTGCCATTCCATCTCTTAAAATCCTTAACTTAATCATTAAGATGGCCATCTATAGCTCAATGCCATGATTAACTCTTGATACCTTAATCCAGACCACCTAAATTCAACACACAGTGAGAAAGGTTAGCTTTTGAATTACATGCTTTAAAATACTGAAGGCTGATAGAAGTTGTTTTCATAATTCTTTCATTGTATTTCATCTCTTTCTGAACTAAACAAGTGTTTTTTGTTGCTTCTTCTTACATTTAACTGGAGTTTAGTAACTAATAATATCATTGCTTCCTATGTTTTAGATATATGGCTTCCACTAACAGAATTTGTTGTATTAGGAAGGCTAAATTTATAATCTGGAAATATTTAATAGTGGATTATTCTTTTGTGAATTATTAATAATAAGATCCATAGGTTTTTGATTGCTGAAAATCATGAATTAAATTAGTTGACTCAAAATAGAAAGTAAGAGATGTTACATTTGGGAACATAATCAAATACATTGTTCTTGATTACATTTGGAGCAAAGCCTTATGTGAGAGCAGGATGAGAGTTAAACTGAGTTCAAAACCGTTTTGCTACATTGTCCTCTGATTCTTTTTAAAAATTTAATGCAACTGGATGTTTTGTTTTCCCTCCTTTAATCAGTCTCTGAAATCAGAAGTTAAGCCCATCTCAAGAGATAATTACCATTGTTGCATTGGAATTGGCAGATGTAGAAATTTTAAACATTTGACTCCATTTTGTATGCCTGTTTGCTTGGCTTGGAGTATGCCTTTATGACAAGTTCTGTTTGTAAATATTTGTTGAACTGATTTTCATTTGTACCTTTTTTTTTGTAAAAAAAAAAAAAAGTAGATTTGCTTCCCAAACTTTAGTATAATTTTCCATCTGTTTTTGCATGTTTACCAATGATGTATTTTCTATTTTTAGGAGTTGTACAAGTGGACGATGGCCGGAAGATTGTATTTGTGCCAGGATGTTCTGTTCCTTTGACAATTGTGAAGTCTGATGGGGGTTTCACATATGATACATCAGACTTGGCAGCAATAAAACAGAGGATTTTTGAAGAAAAAGCTCATTATGTAATTTATGTGGTAGACAGTGGGCAGGTGAGCTTCTCTAACCTGTGTTGTCAGTTTGTAAAATGTTTTGCTTGTGGACATTAATGTGATCCACAGCAGATCTAGATGTACCGTTCATTTAATATCCCCTCCCATTTCATTAGTTCCTGTGACAGGGTTGTTTTTTTTTTTTTTTGTCTGTTATTTTTACCCATTGACATCAACCCATTAAATTTATAGAGAAACACAAAATACAACCAGTTATATTTAACTGATTAATGTTGAACAAAAGGATTATCTGATCATTTTGAGTATTGAACCCTCCTGGGAGGCCAGTTCCTTCCTTGGTTCTCAGGACAGTTGCTCCCATTGCTTTCTCTGAAACAAGGCACAGCCTTTAAATAGAGTGTTTGGAGCCTCATGTGGTGGCTTTAAATTATATGACATCATAATTAACAATTGCAACTTCAATCCTACTTTGTTTTGCAGTCTACACACTTACAAACAATATTTGCAGCAGCTCAGATGATTGGCTGGTATGACCCCAAAGTGACCAAAGTAATTCATGCTCCTTTTGGAGTGGTGTTGGGAGAAGACAAGTAAGTTTACAACGTATTTTCTTCGGTATGTGTGTGAGTGTCTGTGAATGTCTATGTACCTTGAGTCTGTCTTGATTCTTAGTGACTATCTGGACAAGTCCTTGCAGTTTTCTTGCCAACAATTTCAGAAGTAGTTTGCCATTAGTTTGTTCCTCTGTCTGAGATAGGCTGACTGAGATAATCCAGTTAAGTGTCATGCCTAAGGTAGGATTAGAACTCAAAACTTAATTGTTTCTAGCCTATTGCCTTAACCACTACACTAAATTCACTCTCTTCTTCAGTATGCCTTAAGATAAATTCTATTGTTAATCTCACTGGAGGAATTGATATCCTCATTTAAGAAAGATTAATTCAATAGAGATTTGGACCATGCAATATTCACATTGAAGGCAGTTTTAGGAAATAAACTGTTTAGATCAAATATTTTTGAATTGGATGCTTTTGAAGCTGCTACTTTTTCTGAATTATTTTTGAGCTAATGCCTGGAAATGAGGCCAATATCAATCTAGATGGATGAATAGTTTGACTCTGTATAAGACTTTCCTTTGGAAAAAAAATTTGTAGTACCCAAATTGACTGTTTTGTATTTCTGTAGTACCCCAATTGACTGTTTTGTATTTCTGAACAGTTCTAGCATCAATTCAATTGTGACATTTATTTTGCCTTGTTTTTTTAAAGTATATTATTCTTGTAGGATTGTTAGAATGATGTTTGGTTGTACATTCTGCAGTTTTACTTTGAGCTGTAACACTGAATTTATACATTAGTGCATAGTGCAAGAAAACCTATGTAGACATCTCATTTTTGATCTGCATGTTGTAATTCCATTTTCTGTGTTGGAAATAAAAATCTTCTGCATCCATCGACACAATTTTATAAATACGATTAATCAAACCTGCATTAATTAAAATAACAGGTTAAGTAATATTCAGGAAGCATTTTTTTTTTCATTTGGAAATACTTTTTCTCTTTTCCCCCATCCAGATATTTATTATTAACTCTTGTCACTTCTTTCTTTTATTCTCCTATTTTAGCTTTGAATTATGCCCATTAATTAGGGATTTACCATCTAAGGCAAGCAGAGCCACATGAGGCCCCAAAACCTTTGTGTGTGGAGCCCTTTCATGTTGCTATTGAATTAATCTTTTTATTTCAGTCATATTTTTTAAATGTTTATTTATTTATTTGTTAAATTTATTTGCTACCTATCTTGTTTTGAGATTTTGGGGCCTCACGTGGTGGCTTAAAATTTAAACTATAAATTATATGAGGACTAACCATAATAATTAACTAAATGTAATTTTATTACACTTCAGTCAATGAAATGAAATGGGGAACATGTAAAACCTATTGTTTCGGGAATGGAACACTCCAGAAAGTTTTTGATCAGGATCAGTATGGTCCAGAGGGCAAATGGAACACACTGGGGGTTTTTTTTCATTAACATATGTTGGTTTTTCCATTCAACAAGTTGTCTGGAGTTTGCTATACTAATACATGTTCAATTCCTAATCCTTCATGTTTTCCTCTAGCCAAGAATAAAATAGGTTCCAAATTTGATAGTAGTCTGTATCTTCTTTATCTTTCAACCTCATAGTTAATCTGTCCATCTCTGCATATTCCAATATTTTCCTGATTATTTCTTCTTCTGATGGCAATCCTTCATTCTTCCAGTATTGTGCAAAAATTATACTTGCTGCTGTAGTGATGTGTAAGATTAAATATAATTTCTGCTTATTAGTCTTTTCAGGCATAATACCTAGTAAAAAAAGTTCAGGTTTAAAATCTACTTGTTCACCCAATATTTTTTCTAACCACATCTGTATCTTTCTCCAATAGGCCTTTGCCTTACCACATGTCCACCAAATGTGATAATACGTGCCTATGTTTTGTTTACATTTCCAACATCTATCTGACATATTTTTAAAACATTTTTGCTAATCTTGCTGGTGGCAGGTGCCATCTATAAAACATTTTATACATATTTTTTTTGTATGAAGTTGACATTGTTAATTTGTACTTTCTCTCCCATAACATTTGCCATTTTTCTAATTCTATATTATAGCCAAAATGTTTTGCCCATCCTGTCATTGTTTCTTTCACTTGTTCATATCCAAAATTAACAAAAAGTTATACATTTTCTTAATTAATTTCTCATCTGAGGTTAACAAAATCTTATCAAACACAGTTTGATCCTTATAAAATCCATACATTTTTACATCTTTTTCATATCTACTTTGTATCTGTAAATGTGCCCACCAGGACAAGTTAATTCCCTGATTTTCCAGTTCTTGTTTAGATTTTAATTTCCCATCAATATCTAGAATATCTTTATATGTCCATATTTTTTCAAAGTCTACCAAGTTTGGATGTATAAATGCCTCCATCGTTGATAACCACCCTGGAATTTTTAAATATATTTTAGCTTTAATTTTTTCCCATACTGTTGACAAGGCATTTCTTATAAAATGATTTTGAAAGTACTTACGAACTCTGTTTTTCCCGTACCATAAGAAAGCGTGCCACCCCAATTGTAAATCATGTCCCTCTAGATACAATAACCTTTTATTTTAAGTGTTATCCACTCTTTCACCCATGTTAACACAGATGCTTGGTAATACAACGTCCATTCCAGCAACCCAAAACCTCCATTTTCCTTAGCATCTTGTAATGTTTTCATTTTAATTTTAGCTTTTTCCCCCTGCCAAATAAAATTGAAAACCAATGAATTTAAATCTTGAAAGAATTTTCTCTCAAGTTTTATTGGAATTGTTTGAAATAGAAATAAAATCTTCGGCAACACATTCATTTTTACTGTAGCAATCCTTCCTAATATTGACAGCTGCAGATTTTTCCGTCTTTCCAAGTCTAGCTTTATTTGCTTCAATAATTTTGTATAATTGTCTTCTTTTATTGACAAACACTTAGCCAAAAAATGAATACCTAAAATATTTAACTTTTTTCACTATTTGTACCTGTTTTCTCTGGTATTTGCCTTTTTTGTTTATCTGTGAGGTTCTTTACTATTACTTTAGTTTTTTCTTTATTTATTTTTAGTCCTGCCATTTCTCCATACTCTTCCATCTTTCCCTATAGTTTAGGAATCATCTCTAAAGATTCTTCCAAGATAAACACTAAATCATCAGCAAATGCTTGTAACTTATATGTTTCATCTTTTATTTTCAATCCTTTAATTTCTGTCTCCTGTCTTATCCTTCTATTTAGTACAGTGGTTCTCAACCTATGGGTCGCGACCCCATTTGGGGTTGATCGACCATTTTTCGGGGGTCACCAAAGAAGGCGATCCGCCATTTTCTCCCCTCAGGGGGCGCCACCACGCATGCGCACCGCGCAGGGGGCGCAACCGCGCATGCGCAGAACGTTTGTGTGACGGGGTCGCCATCACACAAACGTTGAGAACCACTGATTTAGTACTTCCAAAGTAAAGATAAATAATAATGGAGATAGTGGACACCCTTGTCTCGTACCTTTTCTTATCTCAAAGTTCTCAGTATAATCTCCATTCACTATCACTTTTGCTGTCTGGTTGCTATATATATTGTTTTTATCATATTTATAAAATTCTTTCCAAATCCATTATTTGTAATTGCTGAACCACAAATTGCCAAGAAACATTATCAAACGCCTTTTGGGCGTCTAAAAACACTAATGCTAATTGTTTCCCTGGATGTAATTCATAATATTCTAATACTCTAATCCATTATCACCCTTAAATTGTTTTTAATTTGTCTCTTCCGTAAAAAGCCGTTTTGATCTGGATGTATAAATTCAACTAAGTATTTTTTCAATCTCTCTGCCATTATTAAAGTAAAAATTTTTAATCCACATTGAGTAGTGAAATCGGTCTATAGTTCTTAATATACGTCAAGTCTGAATCTTCTTTTGGTATCAAAGTAATATTTGCTTCTATCCATGTATTTGGAAGTTTGGCCTCTAACAATAGTCCATTACAAACATCTTTCAGTGGTTTGCTTAATGTATCTTGTAGATTTTTATAAAGTTCCGTATCGGAACAGTTTTGCCATTGCCAGCAATGGGGTGGGCGTGGCTTCCAGATGACACGTCCATCCCACAGGCTGGCAGTTTGACACCCCTGATCTAAAGTATCAGTAATTGCTTTCACAGGATTAACTTGGACCCAAGGTGACACAGTCATTAGAATGCAGGAGTTCAAGTCTCACCGGCTCAAGGTTGACTCAGCCTTCCATCCTTCCGAGGTCGGTAAAATGAGGACCCAAATTGTTGGGGGCAATATGCTGACTCTGTAAACTGCTTAGGGCTATAAAGCACTGTGAAGCGGTATATAAGTGCTCATGCTATTGCTAACTTCTGGAAAACTACCAATACCATGTTTGAAATAGCTAGACCAGTTGCTGGAGAAAAGGCATTTTCTTATACCTAAAATGAAGTTATTATTTATAACAATAATAATAAATTATAAGTGTATAACAATAAGGCTTATCTTTTTAGGAGTGCAGGGAGAGTTTGATTTCTAGTATACCTTATTAAGATAAATTGTAACAATTGAAAAAAGTGCTCCTTTCCAAAATTAATTATATTATAATATTCCTGTGTTCAAACTAAAATTCAGCTTTAATTAATCCTCTTAGTTTGAGTCTATGTACTTACATTGAAATAAAATTTAGATTCTTTAAAATCCATCCATTTTTAAAATATATTTTTCCTTGTCACCATGGATACAAAGAGTTGTCTTTTTGGGATGTCACTTTCATGCTGTGAAAGCAGCATATGTTTATATTTGGAATGTAACTTTTATTTAAAATGAAATGCCATTTCGGAAAATAATAATTTTCATTCTTTGCTATAAGAAAAAAGTTCAAAACACGTTCTGGAGACACGGTAAGACTGATTGATCTTCTTGAAGAGGGACTGAAGCGATCAATGGATAAACTGAAGGAAAAAGAAAGAGATAAGGTAATGAATTCCTTTTTTTTCTTGAATCCAACGTAATTTTGTTTCTTCTGCTATCTTGCTTTTATGAAGCAGCATGTCGTACACTTTATTTCCTTTTGTTTTAATTTACTGTTATGTTTTGGCATGTTTTGCTAATTATATTTTTTTGGTTAGCAATGAACATTGTACTGAGATATCCCATCTTGGATACTGTTTTATAGTGCTTAAAGCTATTATTGATGTTTAAATGGGTAGGGAATAGAGCAAGATCTACTGAAATACTCTTGGGGAATTCATACATTCAAAGATTAATTTTTGCCCGGTCTGCAGACTCTTGTATTATCTCAGCTTTCCAGCAGATGGCAGAACAACATAAAATGAAGAATAGATGGAACCACTTTCGTATTGATTGTATTGGGAGGGGAAGTAATTTCATTACTAAGAAATGCTTGAATGGTAACTGTAACTTTCATTGGTGACCTCAAGTTCTTTGCATATATAAATAGAGCTTATGTCAATGTCATTCAGTTGTTTTAGAGAATTTTTTTAAGCCACTTGTAAAGTTGAGTTAAACAGTGTTGGAAACTTTGAAACTGCAATATTTGAGAAACCATGTCTCCAAATAGTACCGTATTTTCCGGCGTATAAGATGACTGGGTGTATAAGATGACCCCGACTTTTGAGAAGATTTTCATGGTTTAGAAAATCGTCTTATATGCTGGAAAATACAGTATTTTCCAGCGTATAAGACGACTGGACGTATAAGACGACCCCCGACTTTTGAGAAGATTTTCATGGTTTAGAAAGTCATCTTATACGCCAGAAAATATGGTAGCTGGAAATGATACAAGATTGTTCATTTATGAGGTGTCATTGGATGCTACTTGGCTGGTTTTAGAAGCAATATGGTTTATCTAATCTTTTCAATCTTTTATAGTTATATATGGCTGATACACTATTTTTTTTGTATTTGTTCAGTGCTTTGTGTCTTTATCTTTCTGGTCATTGGTGGTAATTAAATAAACTCATTCATTCATTTATTTTATTTGTCTTAACAGGTTCTTACAGCTGAAGAATTAAAGGCAGCCCAGACCTCAGTTGCCTTTGGCTGCATTAAATATGCAGACCTGTCTCATCACAGAATAAATGATTATATTTTCTCTTTTGATAAGATGCTTGATGATAGAGGAAATACTGCTGCTTATTTACTTTATGCATTCACCCGAATCAGGTAGGGCTAGTATTCCAAGTTCTTTTATTTTTCAAGTTATAATATATGATAATATATAATATGGGACAATGCCTTGCTCTACATTTTAGCTAAAACTTTAGCTAATCAGTTTTAGAACACTGAGGCTATGCTGATATGTGCTAAACTTGCTAATTTATTAACTATAAAAATGGCATTCAATTGTCAGTATGTTTAACATGCTTGCTTTCATAATCTATAGCTATGGACATACATCAATAATCATTTTAATGCCCGAAGGACCTAGAAAAAAATTAACATAAACATTTAACTTTAAAACTTTAAGCATTAAAAGCAACATACAGCCCATTCAGCAATATATTTTGCTTTTAGGGCAAGACTTAGTAATTTGATAAGGTAATCTTGGACGCACTTGCATAGCATGCATAGTGATTGGAGTGAAAATACATGTTACGGTTCTGCAGTGATTGGGATTCAGTAGGGAAGAGCTGCTGAGGCATGTATTGAACCTGCTGGGCATATATTGAACCTGCTGGGCCCTCCTTTAATCAAATATGCCTTTTCCTGCTCACTTGGCACAGGCTGAGGAGAATATGTAACTTAAAGGTTTTTTTTTTAATATGTATTAATTAGATCTTGCATAAGAACTCAAGATGATTCAGGTGAGGCTGCTCGATACCTTACTCACAGTTATTTTTATAGAGCAATTGAAGCCTAAATCAGTGGCTGATGTAGCTTTTATTTGTTTTACATTGGCTCAGGACTTCTCAGATGTGAAAGATCAGCTCCACTCATGAAAGTTAAATTAAATTGATTTATTGCCCGAAGCCTATGCATAGGAATATTCTCAACTAAGATCAGCACCTGGTTGGAGTTAGCTAAGGGTCAACCGCTCTCAAGGGATATTTCGCTTGTGGTTATGTAGGGACTCTAGGCTGATCCTTCTTTTCACTCCACCCCTAGGCTCTGACATCCCTTCTCCTACAGGACATCTTTCAAGATGTAATTCTGTATTTTAAGAAGCACTATTTCTAACAATATTGTCAAAATAATGCATACTAGCTAGCCATCCCTTTGGGATAAGTCAGTAATTTTGGTACATCTTTGTTCTTGTGTTGCATAATCTTTTGGGTGGGAGTCCGGATAAAGATGTTTGATCCTTTGGCATCTAATCTAAGGTTTATTTCTGTAACAGATCTATAGCAAGACTGGCTAATATCAATGAGGATAAATTACAAAAGGCAGCTAGAACAACCAAAATAATACTGGATCATGAAAAAGAATGGAAACTAGGCAAATGCATTTTGAGGTTTCCTGAGATCATCCAAAAGTGCTTAGATGACCTTTTACTGCACACACTCTGCGATTACCTCTATGAGCTAGCCACCACATTTACTGAATTCTATGATAACTGTTATTGTGTGGAAAAAGATAGACAAACTGGTGAGTTACCTTAGTATTTTGAATGTAAAGTGGGATAGTTGTATGAAAATTATTAAAACCCCAAAGTATTGACAACTTAGTAAGAAATACAAAGATATATGAAATCTTTCCTTTCAAACCATGTTGGCTGGAATCTCATACTGAAAGACCCTACAAGACCTTTGTGCTAAATATATTTTCTATTTTAAAAAAGGCTAGAAAATATGGCAAATAAAATGACTAATCCATTGAAGTAAAACCCTGCCGTGATTGCAAAGTAAATACATGGTTGGATAGACTGCTGAACTTAAATTATAGCTGCATTGGATCTCTTATGGAGGCAAAAGTTTGAACAGAATCACCACAAAAGTAGTCCTCAACTTACAACCACAATCAAGTCCAAAGTTTCTATTGCTAAATGAAATAGTTAATTTTGCCCTATTTTACCACCTTCCTTGCCACAGTTATTAAGAGAATCACTGCAGTGGCTGGTCACACAGTTGTTAAGTGAATCTGGCTTCCTCATTAACGTAGCTTGTCAGAAGGTTGCAAGAGGAAATCACATGACCCCCCAGGACATTGCAATTGTCATAAATATATGCCAGTTGCCAAGCACTTGGATTTTGATCACATGACTATGGGGATGCATAAGTCACTTTTTTCAGTGCTGTTGTAACTTTGGCCACTAAATGACCATTCAAAGGACTACCTGTATAGTGCCTGTTCATAAACTTCATATGCAATAGATTGACAGGAACTGATTATAACTGCCTGCATAATGTTGATATTGAATCTGTAAAAGGGGCAAGATAGGTATTAATTTCCAAAAGGGCTGCATCTAATATTTATACATTATTTTTGTGCTGTGTCTCTTTCGTATCTAGGTGAAATAGTGAATGTGAACATGTGGCGAATGCTCCTGTGTGAAGCAACAGCTGCTGTGATGGCCAAAGGTTTTGATATCTTGGGAATCAAGCCTGTCCAAAAAATGTAATTAAAATTACTTTTAAAAAACTGTTAGAAGCAAAGGATAAACAGTTTCTTCTTTCCTTGCCAGGGCTAGAACTTAATAAAAAATAACAGATGATCAGATTGGATGTTCTCTTTCTTATCGTGCCAGAAATGCTTACAATTCTCTTTCAGCAAGTTAGATATCTTTTCAGCCACAAAAGTTATATGCAGGGACAATCCGTATGCATTTTGAAATTTGCATGAATTTAAAGTTCGCATAAAATTTGAATTATGGTAGGGAAATTTTGTAAGCAAGACACGATTTATTTATTTTTTAGAAATTTGACATATTTCAGCTCAGTAAAATGGAGGCTTAAGTCAGAGGCTTATGCAATTCTAAATGAAAAAGGGATCCTCTAGCTTTCGTTGATAGTTTACCAAGTCATATGTTGCAGGAATTGAAAACGTAGTTTATAAAATACGAACAAAATTATCTGTGTCACACACATCAATAATGAAGTGATGAAGCGCTTCACCTTTTTTATTAAAGGTGCATTGTCAATAAGTCAAGCATGTTAACAATTTTACTAAAATTATTTTGACAATACAAGTGGATGGTAAAGAAGTAAAATACTGCAGCATGTTCAACATACTAAACTTAAAGTACCAATATTATTCAATATATTATTTCCTTCCTTCTCTCCCCTCCCCTCTTTTCTATTACTAAAATTGCTACTTGGTTGCTAAATATTAGCATTTACCAGTTCTCCATGTCTAAAGATTTGTGAACTGATGCCATGTGGCAAGAGGTTTTTTTTGTTGTTGGAAATATATATACTGTGGTTAAAAATACCAAAGGCTTGTTTTATAAGGCTAGTGTTATACAAAATGTCTTTTTAAAAGATACATTTTGTCACCACAAACCAAGAAATCAATTTGGCTACTCAGTTATTCCTAATGAAATGCCTAGGAAAAATAGTTGTAGTAAATTCATTTCTTTCACTGAGGGGCCAGTAATATACCACATTAATATGAAGTGTACTTAAAGCACCACCGTAGTACTGTATATGTTATTATAATGGTATATAAATATCTACATCAAGTATAAAATTAAGAGATAGCTAAATATTTACAAGACTCTTAACAAAATAGCCCAGATGGATGGTAGTATGTATAAAATATAGCAGAAAATGGAATACCCAAGTGAGTATGTATTAATTAGATTTTTGAAGATCAACCAAGGTGAGCTTGGCCCTGGCATCTCCTGTAAGCAGCTGCACAAAACCCCACTGTAAAAATGAACATTGAGCATCTTCAATAAGATAGGCTGTTGTAAGAGTATGGGGTGCAGGTGTCACCAAAAATAGGGCAGATATTTACTTGAATTAGCAGGGTTTTTTAAAATTCCCTTATTGTATATACACACTGGGTAGATGCTAATCACATTAGTATCTTAAATGTGATTACCTTGATCCTATCAGATTAACTGTAATGTTAGGACTTGCTTCTTAGCAACTATCCATTAATTAGGAATTGCGGATTATAGGCTTATGCAACTGGAAAAACAATATATTTTATAGTAAGTAATAAAAATACTAATTATGCAATACTTTGAGAATCTTTTTAAGCTTGTGGAGCTAGAGGCAAAAAATGAGCCTGCATACAAAAAGTACTAGCAAATTTGGGGTAACTTATTTCATTAAGTAAAAAAAAAAAATCCTTAAAGAGCTACAAAAAATGTTCCAAAGATCAAATATTCCATTGTACTGAAATGAATGATAAAACAAAAGACAATTAGGCAGAAGTGGAGTGGTAAAAAAAAAAAAAAGGTTGTACAGGGATAAGATTATGCCATTGATTGGGCACAATGCCATCATATAATTTGCTATGTTTTACATAGCAGATACAAACTGGCTTAAGGTGTATATGAAACCAGTCATTGTCTGATTCAATTTCTCATTCAAAATCTTTTCATCCAGTATTGTAAATAAAAGCTACCCATAGACATCTGTAGAGATTTTTTTTTAAAGTGAGATTATCTTCAAATCAGTCTACCACATTTTTCAGTATTAAAAAAACAAACAAATGAAAACTGGGCATACTAAGTAAACACAGAATGTGAATTTAGACTGTGTTTTCAGCTCCACATATCACTGTTTAACTGATTATTTCTCAAAGGTAAACATTTTCAATTTAAAGTGCCTATTCTGCTTTGAACATTGCCTTGAGTGTGACTTATAAAGCAAATTGAAAAATTCCTGCATTAAAAATTGATGCATAAATTCTCAAGCAGATTTTTGTGGCTACTCAAGATACAAAAATCTATGACCAATATTTATAGTGTAATTAGGCTTAACTTAACTTCCTTACAAGCATCACTGTTTCCTAATATGTTACAATAATAAAAATAAAATCAGCATTAAAGCTGGTTAGGCTATAAGCTACTGATACAATTTTACTATTGCTTTCACATTTTCAATCAATAAAACATCTAAAAATATATCTCATTTACACAGTTAAAATAGACTATTAAAAGATGTTCCTTTTAAATAAATTAAGTAATCAAAATAATTTCATTTTCTTGGCAAAACACTGTAAAATAATAATGTGTAAATTATTCAGTTGAAAGGTAGGTTTAAACTGAAACTTTCATTTGTAAAATTCTTCTTTGATGGCTTTATATGCTGTTTTCTCAGTTAATCAGAATTTGAAAATGGTAACTGAAGCCATCTTGCATTTTCTTCACCTCCAGAAGCATCAAATTGTTGTCTTTGGTTTCATTTCAGTAAGGGGATGCTTTGAAAGAATCTTTAATCCTTATCATGTCTGCAGCACAGATATGACCAAAAGCCCTCTTATACCATTCTGTGGTCCGGCCCCTGTCAAAAAAAATAAACACAGTATTAGGAACTAGTTACTAAGCATTATTTCTTTTCTCTTTTTCTTTTTTTTTGGGGGGGGGTGTCATTTCACATCTATTAGTATAAAACCATTAATTATTTTTCTTTTAAAAAAACCATCTTAATTCATATTTCGGTAACAAAACTAGACAGGCTATATAATAAATAAACAATGAACTATCAAGGAGAAAGCTATACCACCACCACACTGGCAGACTACAGTATATAAATGGAGAGTAAACCTCACTCTCACACTGATGACGTTATAAAGTTAGATAATGAAATATCGTCAAACAAACAACTAAGCTCAGAGAGCATCCAGACCTTCATAGGTAAAGTTTTAGTTTTAAGGAAAGGAATAGAAGAAATACCTGGTATCTATTTGACAAACATATGTTACTTTGGATTTCTGGGAACCAGCAACAGCTTCTATAAGGTACTGGTAAAGTATGACGTGAGCCAAAATCCCATTCACAGTAGCACCTTTGTTATCTGTTGAGGTAGCTGCTAGAACACATGTGCCACTTTGAGGATCAGTCCGCCAAGTCCTGGAAATAAAGTTAAAAAAAAATACTAGATTATGATTTCCCATTATATTTATGAACTAAAGTCATATTACCTACACCAAGAATCTATTTATGACAGTTCATTTATATCATCTTCCAACTTAAGTTATAATAATTATATTTCCCAATACATATATAATGTGTCTATGAAATAGTGTCAAGTATAGGCAAAATCCAATCCAGACTGCAACTTTTATAAGCAGGAGAAATAGTACCTGCCCACAGGATTGCAAACAAATATTTTTAACTTAATTTTTAAACAATATCTAAGATCTCACCAAACTCAAATCTTGCAATATTTCAGATGAATCAGACAACCCATTGAGATTGTATAATTTTCATATGAAATATTAAGATTTTGGGGTGAGTGCTCAGTTCTGCTCAATATAGAAAAAGGATGTTTACCTCATGGGTAAAACAGTTTGTTTGCCAAAGGACTTGCAGAACATGTACAGAATAACAAACTTTTTAGAATGCATGTAATCACCTTAATTCTGTCTTCCCATCCCATCATAGATTTCTCTATTGATCAACTAATAGAAGCATAGCTGCAAATTATTGATTTTTAAATACTTTTCTCCATGTAATTAATATTTTAGTAATTTGTCATTTACAAAACCTACTCTACAACCTATTAATTTGAAGCAAAAATAAGCGCACTATAGTTGGAAATTTAAGTACCATATGATTTTTACACACATCAGATGTGATTGTTTTTTTCCTTAATGCAATATGTGAACAAACCTATTGGGCTTTGTTAATCAATGAACCTAAGCCAATAGTAGGATGGGGAGATTCAAAGAACGTAATCTTTTAGGATATTTCTTCTGAGAATATGCATGACAAATAATACCGTAAAAATCAGAGATCAACAAAGCATACCATATATGCCGGCATATAAGATGACTTCCGGAAGCGCTAAACTCGGCGCCAAAGACGGGTGTCGTCTTATACGCCGAGTCGTCTTATATGCCGGAAATACTGGTAGTTTCCAGCGTATAAGATGGCGTTCTAGGAAGGTGACTCAGCAATAAAGACGGGGGTCGTCTTATACGCCAGGTCGCCTAATATGCCGGCATATACAGTATGTCAAAAAAAATGGGAATTCATTAGTTTCTAACCTTAGGACCACATATTCTCTTGAAAGAAGTGGAGACATATTTGCTGTTGTGTACTGATAAATATCTGTTTCATCATCTAAAATCTCCAGGATATTTGTTTGTTGAAGATTTGGATCCCACAAATGTTGCTCCATCAATATCCGGTGTAGAACAACTTTAGGAACAGCATCCATTTCAACAGAGGTTTTCCATAAACGGATGTGGTAGTTATCATCCACCTTAGAATATAGTCAATATATTAAGAAACAATGTGGCAGACTTCTTCAATGGTTAAACAAATTAGGAGGATCATTGACTCAATATAAAGATCACTAAAGCAATTTTTGGGACCCAAATGGATACAATATGTATCTATAACAAATGTTCTTTTAGGACAAGCATAATCTTAAGCGCTTCATTAAAAACTAAACATGGTTGTAATAAGACTTGAGTCTCAGGTAAGTATTTAGAAAAGATTGTAGACAAAAACTATACTGAAGAAGAATAGGCCAATGGCACTTTTATTATTAAATATTACATTATGTATTCCAAACAACGCTAAAGAGACATTTTAGGCATTTAATTTGGTTTGTCACAATGCACAAATCTGATTAAAACACATAAAACACTATTTTCACTCAAATTATGGTTGTAGTATTTCAGAATTGAGACACTAAGCAACGTTACTAATGTCCTTTTCAAGTTTTGTCACTTGTTTAGGCTGCTTTAGTGCAGTTTCATTTTTATAGTTCTATAGAATTGAAGTTTCTGCATTTTTTTTAAAAAAAGTTATTATTAAATTCAGGAGGATTCCATGCTTACAAGTGCCTTAAGATGTAGTTGCTAAATTACCTTCTTATATGCTGAGTCTACTCCTTCTAAGATGGAGCAAGTGATCCAGTTCTTGAATTTTTCTTTGGCATCTCTGAGTAGGTCCTGCATGAAGTGTTCCAGGGATGTCACTATGTTAGAATATTTTATTAAAATGGCTTGTTGTGGAGCTATTTCACCTGAGCCAGTTTGGTTGTGTTCATTTTCATACCCCTGATCAAAGCAGTAGTTGGGTACCTAAAAAAGAGCACATATATTTACATTGGCCTGAAAGTCGTACATTATAGTTTTATGTACATGCAGAAAACACCACCAAATCAGAAAGGACATCTGTATTCATTCAGCACATGTAGGAATAGCTATGGCAGTCTAGGCTGGCTAGGAAGTTCTGGAGTTGAGGTTCACATATCTTCAAGCTAAGGCTTAGAAACACTGCTCTAGATACATGGGTTTAAAGAACTGAAGAAAAGTGTATTATAAACTAAGATGCAAATTAGGACAATAAGGTAGAAATGCAGCTTTCGTAACCTTGGAGTTTTGTTCCTATCCATAAATTCATTGCCAGTTTTCCGTACAAACGGAAAAGGAGAAAAAAAGATCACGTTAAATAAGCATTATATCCAAACTCTGAAGTTCACTTTTGGTTTTAAACTTTGCACAAATTATTGGTTGTGAATTTCTCACATTCTGTTCTCTGACACTTCCTATCCAGCCCCCCTTGCTCTCACACATTTGCATTCTATCATATCATGAAATATGATGAATAAGTAAATATTATAAACTGCAGAAAGTCAAATGAGGTAGAAATAATAGAAGACTCTGAGCTGAGTCTAAGTGATTCCTTATGAAAGCCCAGTTCATTCTCGGCTAACTGTTCCTCATCCTAAAATAGATACTAGGTTTTTTTCAACATCAGACTATTGTTTATTTACTTATTCATTTATTAATTTTATTTACCACACATTCTATATCAAAACAACTCTTATGTTTGTATAAAGAAACATTTTGTAACCAGGAAATATCACTACAACTGCTGCCATATAAAACATGTTTTACTTTTAACCAGGTTGGCTTCCTATCTGCAAATTAAACTTTCATCACAAAATGATACTATAAATATAATAGAAGAAATACCAACAAATCTAAAAAAATGGGGCTGAATGAGTATAATTATTTCCATGTTCTTAAGGAGAAATAGGAAAAATCACATTTTCCCCACATTGTTAAGGAAGTTTTAGATCAATTTTTCTGTTATAAGCAACTGGAAATTGTTAGCGCCTAATGAATAGATGATTCATGCCCCCAAACATTTCTGAGCACATATTTAAAATAAACCAAGAATGGAATCAAGTAAAATACTCAAACGGGGCAAAACAAAATGAAGATAATTAGACATTTTAATTTAAGAAAGCTTTACATTTTGAAGTAAATTGAAATATAATATCCATCTCACAAAAATGCATTAAATAATTTTTCTTTAAAAACAAACTTTTTTTCCCATCTGTGGAACCAAAGATAACTACAGTTGAGGTAGTTCTCAACTTACAACCGGAATTGGGACCAATTTTCTGCTCATAACTTGTTAATAGTAAGTCATGGCACCCATATGATCAGACCTGATTTTACTATATTTTTTCAGATTGTCATTTAGTGAATCACTGTGGTGTCTGAACAAATTCCAGGGTCATAAATGCAAATTCAACAAAAAAATGTCACAAAACAGACACATGACCAAGGGATGCTGCAACCAGTCATAAAACGAGTCGGTTGCCAAACATTTGAAATACAATCACTGACATTTTATGATGGCCAAAAGTGGTTGATAGGCCATAAATCAATTGTTCTGGCTTCCTTATATTTCAAATGGTCATTAAGCAACCAGTCATAAGTAGAGGTCTACCTGTATCAGGAAGTGCAAGCAAGTGTAGTGATGAAGAGACACATAAATTGGTCTGCTTCTAAGAAAAACCTAAACCAAAACAGTAATTGCTGTTTAGTTTGCATTAGACTACTCCTGCCAGTAATTCGAAAAAAGAATTCAAAATAATAATCTGTTCCACTTTCCAGCCAGCAACATACTCGGATTCTACTTCCTAGATTTTAGGGTAGACTTTTAAAAAATATTCTTGAAAAAATACCACTTACTCCAAATAGTCTGTGGCACTGCATGATCATATGGGCCAGGCCATGCGTTGCAGCCAAGTTCTCACTCAAATCCCTCTGATCGGGTTTTCCTGTACTGTGCTTTCTTTGGCTAGATCTGAAAAGGAAAATGTAACAACTTCATTGTTTTGATCACTGGCCACTAGTTCTGGTTTAGAAAACACATTTGCTACTTTGGAGAGAAGGGCTAAATGGAAAAGGAAGTGGTTATATGTTGTATATGGAAAAAATAAGAAAATACTAGACACTACTCTTTGATCTTAGCCAAAAGGCCGAGAAGTGATAATAAGAAAATAAGACATTGGGCAGTTACAACCAGTAGATATAATGCCACCATATCTGAACTGATAGTGAAGGTCTGTGTTTTGCAGGGGCTGGTTCTCTTGACTGTTTCCTTGGATGGCAGGAGCAGGAGCAGGAGCAACTGGAGATAGCTATGACTAGAGATGTTTTTTTATTATTATTTTTATTATTTTATTTTCATTACAATCATAAGAAAAAAAAATTCAGATACATAAGAAGTTAAAATACAACACACAAATTCCGACATTGCTCACCCATTTCCCCCCAGACCGCATCCCCCTCTCATCTCTTCACTTCCCCCTTCCTTCTACCTCCTCCTCCTCTCCTCCCCTCCCTCTCTCCTCCATCTTTCTACTTACTTATCCCTCTCCTCTTCTTCTCAATCAGATGCGGTCTGAGGGAAAATGCCCGAACAATCCTCTATCACCAAAATCTGAACTATTGAACATACTATCCATACTCTCCCCTCCCTCCTCCTCCCACCCCCTTTTCCCCCGACTTCCCAGAGCTCAGTACAGGGTTACAAAAAAAAGAAGAAGAAAAGAAAAAAAAAAGAAAACTAAACATAGTCAACTTCAATTTACTACTTATACAATAACCGGAATCCTAATAACCCTTAACTCTCTGCAAACTTGAATTCATAATTTAATAAAAATCCATTATTCATAAAATAAATGAAACTTTGTTGTTCCATACTTCTTCTGAATATATTCTATCCATCTTCTCCATACAGAAACATATCTCTTTTGTGAATGGTCCTTTAAGTAAGCAGAAATTTTAGCCATTTCTGCTAAGTTAGAAACCTTGAATACCCATTCTTCTAAAGAAGGCAGAGAATCTTTTTTCCAATACTGACTCACCAATAGTCTTGCTGCTGTTATTAAATTCAGCATTAAAATAGTTTCTTTAACATCAAAATCCACAAAAATACCCAAAAGAAATAATTGGGGAATAAATTTAATTTTCCTTTTAAAAACCTTTTGAATGTTCCACCAAATCATAATCCAAAAAGCTTTAATATTTTTGCAAGTCCACCAAACATGAAAATAAGTTGCATCCAAGGAACCACATCTCCAACATTTGGGTTGCAAATTCGGATACATACAAGATAACTTTTTAGGATCCAAATGCCATCTATAAAACATTTTATAAAAATTTTCCCTCAAATTTTGTGCTTGAGTAAATTTAACATTTCTAACCCAGATTATCTCCCAAGAATCCATTAAGATTGGTTCCTGTATATTCTGGGCCCATTTGATCATACAATCTTTTACTAACTCTGTTTCTGAATCCAATTTTATCAACTCATTATAAATTCTTTTGATATGAGCAAATTTCTGATCTTTAATCTGAATTACCAAGTTTTCATCTGTTAAAGTAATTCCCACCTTCTTATCTACCCTCCATCTCTCCATTATTTGTAAATATTGAAACCATGATTGTAAAATATTTTCTTGCCTTAACAAATCAAAAGACTTTAATTGCCAATCTGTACCTGACCAAATGAGCAACTCTTTATAGGAAATATTGTCAAAATTCACCGCTTTAGAAACCCCTTGAATTGCCTGTCCAGGAATCCCCCAAATGGGTATTTTATAGTTCAATTTATAATAATACTTCCTCCAGACACGAAGTATGGCATTTCTTAAAATATGTGACTTAAACACCCAATCTACTTTCTTATCAAAAACTAAATATGCGTGCCAACCAAATAATAAATCCCAGCCTTCAAGAACCAAAATATTTTTGTTTGTTAAATTGAGCCAATCACTTACTAAAGTTAAAATGGTCGCATCATAATATAATTTCAGATTAGGTGCTTTAAGTCCACCCCTTTCTCTAGCATCTTGTAAAATCTTAAACTTAACCCTTGGTTTCTTGCCACCCCATATAAATTTATTGATACCCTTCTGCCACTCTTCCAAATTTGCATCCTTTTTCAAAATGGGTAACATCTGAAATAAAAAAAGAAACTTTGGTAGAACATTCATCTTTATTACTGAAATTCTCCCCAACAATGATAATTGTAGTTTTTGCCAGTCATTTATGTCTTTTTGTACCTTTATCCACAATTGTTCATAATTATTCTTATACAATTTCCCATTAGATGTTGTGATATATACTCCTAAATACTTAACCTTATTAACTACATCATAACCTGTTGCTTCAACTATAGTATCTTTTCCCTTCATAGACACATTTTTAAGTAAAATTTTAGTTTTATTCTTATTCACCTTAAAACCAGAGACCTGTCCATACTGCGCTAAAATTTCAACCAATTCGTTAACCGAATCTGTTGGATAAGATACTGTCACCACCAAATCATCAGCAAAAGCTTTCAACCTATAATCAATCTTATTTATTTTTATTCCTTTTAATCTAGAGCAGCGGTTCTCAACGTTTGTGTGACGGCGACCCCCGTCACACAAACGTTATGGGCATGCGCGGCGCAGCGCGCATGGGGGCGGGGCCCCTGCATGTGGCGCGCATGCGTGGTGCCACCCCCGTGCGCGGCGCGCATGGGGGCGGGGCCCCCGCACACGGCGCGCATGCGCGGCGGCGCCCCCTTACGCGCGGCGCGCATTTGCGGCGGCGCCCCCCGGAGGCGCGCCGCCGCCACGCGCGGCGTGCATGCATGGCGCCGCCCCCCGGAGGCGCGCCGCCGCCCCCATGCGCGGCGCACGTGCGCAGCACCGCCCCCCCCGGAGGCGCGGCGCGCCCCCGGAGGCGACAAAATGGCGGATCGCCGCGTTTGGCGACCCCACAAAAGAGGTCGATCAATCCCAAATGGGGTCGCGACCCATAGGTTGAGAACCGCTGATCTAGAGGATTCTCGAATTTTAATAAGTAAGATTTCCATAGTTAATACAAATAACAAGGGGGATAAAGGACAACCTTGCCTAGTACCTTTTTCTATTTAAATTGCTGTTAATCCATTAATTATAATTTGTGCTGATTGTTGCTGATATACAGCTTTAAGAGCACACAAAAATTTATCTCCAAAATTCATTTCCTCTACCATTTTCAATAAAAATTTCCAATCTAATTGATCAAAAGCTTTCTCTGCATCTATAAATATTAAGGCAGCAGGAATTTGATTATTCTTATCCAAATATTCTATTATATTAACCAATTGTCTTACATTATTTTTCATGTATCTTCCCATTATAAATACCGATTGAGCAGTATGAATCAGTTGTTTCAAAACCTGCATTAATCTATTTGCCAAAATCTTTGCCAAAATCTTATAGTCCGTATTTAACAAAGATATAGGCCTATAATTTCTAGGCTGGGACAAGTCCTGATCATCCTTTGGAATCAATGATATGAAGGCCCTTTTCCAGGATGGAGGTAACTCTGCTCCCAGCAAGATGTCATTAAAAAGTTCCTTCAATGGTTCTATCATTTCTTCCAATAGCATCTTGTAATAAATTGCAGTTAGTCCATCAGTACCTGGCGTCTTACCAACCTTTAATTGTTTAATTGCAGAGGTAATCTCTTCAACAGTAATTGAAGCATTAATTCCATCACGCTGATCAGTCGTAAGTCTGGGAAAATTGGCTTGTTGTAAATAATTTTCTACATCTGAAATTTGTATAGCTTCACTAGTATATAACTTAGAATAAAAATCTAAAAAAGCCTTTTTAATCAAATTTTGTTGATACACCTCTTTGCCTTTATAACATGTTTTGTTTATAATCCTTGATTTCTGCTTCTTACGTAATTGATAAGCCAACCATCTACCAGGTTTATTTGCATTACAAAATGTATTATACTTCATGTACCTCAAATTAATTGCCATCTGATCCGCTATTAACATATTAAATTGTTCCTTAAGCAGAGTTATAGAAGCTTTCAAATTATTATCCATTGGTTTTGATAATAAAATCTTTTCCTTACATTTAATCTCATCTTCCAACTCTTTACGCTTCTCAGTTTGTTTACGTCTATGAGCATTATTCATAGAGATCAAAATCCCTTGCATGTATCCTTTACTGGAATCCCAAACCATTGGCATCGAGGTGCCCTTATTCATATTCCAAGAGAAAAATTCTTTTAAATAACCTCTACATTTCTGTATATTCTCTTCATATCTAAATAAATTCTCATTTAACCTCCAAGACCTTCTAGACCCTTTATCCAAAAAAATTTCCAACCATACAGGACTATGATCTGAAAAAATTCTAGAAAATATCTTAGTATTCTTCACTCTGAAAGAAAAGTCATTAGTAACTAGAAAAAAATCAATTCCAGAATAAGATTGATGCCTGTCTGAAAAAAAGGTGAAATCTTTTTCCTGAGGGTTACATTCTCTCCAAATATCTCTGAGTTCCAAATCTTCCTTTAAATCAAAAAAAGTTTTCGGAAGTCTAGCCTGGTTACATACTTTAAAAGAACCCTTCTTATCTTTGCTTGGATCCAAAACACCATTCCAATCTCCCATCATAATAACCGATTTATAATCCAAAGAAATTAGTTTCTGATGAATCATCTTGTAAAAATGTTTTTGTTGTTGATTGGGAGCATATAATCCAACAAGAAGAGTTCTATTATCATTTATTAAAAGATCAATAATAACATATCTGCCTTGTAAATCCAAGTCAATTAATTTTGGTGAAAGCCCTTTTCTTACATATATAACTACACCTCCTTTTTTCTGCAATGCAGGAGCTATAAAATGTACCCCAAGCCGAGGGTTAAACAAGTATTTTTGATCTTTGGAAATAATATGAGTCTCTTGCAAACAAATAATATCATTTTTATGTTGTTTCAAATAGTAAAAAACTTTCTTTCTTTTCTGTGGAGTGTTTAGCCCGTTAACATTCCAGGTTAGAAGCTTTGCCATTCTTGGCAGGTTGAAGCCTTTGGAAGAAAACCTCTAGACTTGCAGTCGATGACTTCTTTGGCCTTGCTCCTCCCACTGGTTCCGAAGTAAAGTGTAATCCATCATCAACCTTTTGTTGCCGTTGCTGTTGCTGTTGTTGTTCTCTTTCTCTACGTTTATAGGCAGCACGTGTAATTCTCTGTTGTTTTGGGTCATCAATTAATTGAATAGATTCAACCAATAACTCTTCTCCTGGGAGTGGCTTTAAGCCTATATCATATTGTGTTTCTGCCTTGCTCTCATCTTTTTTTGATCTTGGAGATGGTGGTGACTCTGCTTTTAACACAGTCATATAAAAATCTTTTGCTTTAGAAATTGTATTAAGACGATAACGTAAGCCAAGATAAGTCACCACTATCCCCACAGGAATATCCCATCTGAATTGAATTTGTTGTTTCTTAAGTTATCCGCCAAAAAAGCAAAATACCTTTTGAAGGTATTTCTTTTAAGATTATCACATCTTGAGTTGCAATCTGAAATCTGTGCTTATAAAAAGCCTGAATAATTTCATTCCACAATGATCTTCTAGCAAAATAAACCACCACATCTCTTGGTAGCTTCCTCCGTTTTGCGACCCATGAATTAACTCTAAAAATCTTTTCTATATCTCTCAACATTGCTTCAGGGTCGCATTCCAAAATAGAAGCCAATTCAATTGCAATTTCTTCCTTCAAATTCTCCTGAACATTCTCCTTCAAGCCTCTTATTCTCAAAGCGAACTCCATTTCTCTATATTGTGACATTAAAATCTCATCCTGTACATTGTCTGCATTATCTTCTATCTTATCAACTCTATCTTGTAGTATTTCAACCTTCCCCACCACTTCATCCACCCTGTCATCAATTTTTTCTACAAGTCCAGCAAGCCCCTTCAGTGGAGAAATAATATCTACTCTCATCTGATCATTTTTTTTCTCAATAAGTTCTGCTGCCTTTTGTATAGTTTTCTCATAAATGTTCTCCAAAGCATCTTGCAAATCTTTAAGTGTTATTGACTGCGGTGGTGGTGAGGGTGGAGAAAGTTTAGGTCTGGGTTGTTGTTGTACAGTCTGAGTTACTGAAAAAGGAGTTGCAACTTTAGGAAGAGAAGCAGGTCCAGGACGTTTTGAGGCCATTTTAACAAAAAATAAATAAATTAAAGAATTAAAAATTAATAAAAGTAAAAAGAGCAAGAACAGCAAAAAAAAAAGTTTACTCCTTAAAAAAAAGAATTCTCTTAAACAAATCAAGTCCATTACGTTGTTAAAGCTCGATCAATAAAAAGTAGAAAATGAAAGTGTTCAAACAAGAAGAGTAACAAAAAAACAATATTCCTCCACCATCTTTCTTGCTCCAGCAATTTGTTCAGATAGTAACAGGAGAAGATGTTAGTTCTCCCCGAGTTAAGTTAGAAGTAAAATCCAGTCATTGTCCTCCTGAGAGCTCTGTCTGCTTTAAAAGTCACAGTTTTCATTAGGAGAGCAGCAGTGGAGGTGGTGTCTGCCTTCATTCTCTTCGGAGAACAAAGACATCCCAGGAAACGGAGCAACACCCGGACTTTGAAGGAGCTCTCACACTTCACCTCCCGAGAAAAAATCCCTGGGAGGTTGGTGAGGTTCAACTCCTATCCAGGAGAAAGCTCACCTTCTTCCCTTCACCTGGGAAGAAGGTTTCAAGCCATAAAACAGCTGGTCGTCGCTGTTTAACCGGCTTTTACGATCTCCCGGGAGAGGCAGCTGTAAAACAGCTGCCATCAACACCAACGCAGCCACCGGAAGTCCGACTAGAGATGTTTGAAGAGGTGAAGAAGATGGGTCCCAATGCCTGGGAGAGCAGAGATAAGTTGGGGAGGCTACAACACAGATGAGCATGGAATCCAATCTTAGGGTGCTATAATGCAGAGGGGAAAAAACACTAATACATTGAAAACAGTAAAGAATGCAATATAAATAATTTCCTATGACAATTACAGGCCATTCACTTTGTATTTCTAGTTACATCAAATACCACTTTAAAAACTGCATATGAGAATAAAATAAACCAGTACATTGGCCTGTTAATGTAATACGTCTTTTGTGGAGCATTTAATGAATTCTATCCAAACAGAACAAGTGTTAGCTAATCTTGTTTCAGTTAAACACACAAAGCAGTCATTGATTTGTCTAGTATCATTAAAATGTTTTAGTAAAAGCTGGGCCAAAAAATTCAGAGGAAAAGCCAATCCCATTATTCAAGAGTTCTCAATGCTTTGCCAGAGAGCATTTTTCATATTTTCATATTTAAAGCTTACTTGTGGCATCTGGCCAAAACCTTGATTGCGAAGAACCTGGCATTCATCTCTACTAACTCTTATCTTGGAACATTTTTTAACATTTAAATATTAGGTAGATGGTGGATAGATAGATACAGTAGATGGATAGATGATAGATAGATAGATAGATAGATAGATAGATAGATAGATAGATATAGATATTGTTAACTTTGATTCTGAAATCAGAGCTGTTATATAACGGCTTTTTGATGTTCCCGCACTGATATCACTAATAAAATACAAATTTATTATTTAAACTTCAAGATATTAATGCAGAAAAATTCCCATTTTTTTAAAAAATGGCTTCTTAACCTAGTAAGGTAAAACCTATTATAATTTATAGATAGAATAAAAACCTGGAAGTCCTGGTCTCCGCCACCATCATCTCTAAAACTTGCAAACCTCCATAGAACTACAAATTTCTTTGCCTGGATATAAAAACTATGCAACAACATTCCCCTCCATTTTTCTGACACATTCTTGGTCTTGACCACATTTTCACTCTCTATGACTGACAAGGCTGTCATCATCTTCGCTTTCTTTCTTTCTCTGGGGAATGCTGAACATCACAAGACTTGTTTTATTGCCTGATGCACATCTGGGATGTGTAAGCCTCTTAAAAATGCATTCTTCAAATGTTTTACCTCTTTTCACCTCTGGCAGAAACTGAGCTACTATTTATTTTTCCAGATCCCCATCCTGCAGAAATAAAACTTGTACTTGGATCTTAACTTATAACAAACATTCAATACATACGTGCTGAAGAGCATTTTATGTACAAGTGCTAACTATAACATACAGTGATGGACAGATAGTCAACACATGTACAATCCATGCAGTTGTTAATTCTCTATATATTTTTTATACATACATACTACACAGTCATATATATTTACCGATTTCCCATCCCATATCTAAAACAAAAGTAACTCTTAGCTTTGATCAATCTTAGGAATTGCAAACTAAAGTGCTTTCAAATGTCCAACATATTTTGGGAACTAACATATCATGTATTTTATATTACATTCTTCCTCAATGTGATATACTAGATTGGATTAAAATTCATACTCTCAGATGACAAAAAGTGAAGTCTAAAATATCTGGAGGGTACCGTATTGGAGAAATCTGATATATTTGCTATAAAATATATATTTCTCCATAACTATTCTTGTTATCTTTATTTATTTTAAGGGGTTTAAAAGTTAGCTGCCACTTACTGGCTGTTTCTCAAGAAAAGTCATATTGGTTAATTTTTTTCATTCCATTAGTGGGATTGCTTCCCACATTACTCTGGTTTCAAATGGTCTTGTGGGAACACTGAATTCTGTGGCTATTTCCTACCCCAATTATGTCTCTTCAAGGAGGTGGAGCAATATTGGCAAATGAATTAAGTCTCACAGGACCTTTATGTTCTTGTTATTAGAGCAATGTGGGAGGAAGCCACACTAAAGTGACTGGTGACGCAAGAAGTTCAAAAAAATTATACAAACTTAAAATCTGCCTGTTCGTCTGTAATGCCTGACAGTTTATCATCTTGTGTAGTTTCTCTCTATACTCATCATAAACCACAAGCTTATAGGTTGGCAAGCTAAACTGTCTTCAACTCTAAGCAAACATAGAATCTGGAATATTTTCAAAGAAGACAACCAGCCCATCAAAACTTAAACAGGGCAGGTTAGCAAAACATTTAACTATGGTTCCAAAGGGTACTTTCCACAGAGGCAAGCTTTCCATCAACCAGTTTTGTTCCTTATGCGTCATTTAGACATTAGACAGGATGATGTACAATTAGAAATATTCTCAAGCGCTACTCATGGAAGAGTCAAGGGGGAAGGGTGGCTGATTTATTTTCTCTTCTAGCACTCTATGCTTATTTTACTAGAGACTGCATTACCACCCAACATATTATGATCAGGAAGGGTAATTGTAATCAGAATTGCCTATAGAACACACAAACATACCAGTCATCCTATTATCTGTCAGGGGAAACAGAGTTATGTAAAATGAAGGGAAAAAAAGAGTAAAAAGTAATAAACAAAAGAAACTGGAGGCAAGAAATAAAATAAAATATCTAAGTTACATCAACACCATTCATTATATTGTTCTGGGTCTTTCTGTCCTTGCTTCCACCACGCCCAAACACTGCAGCAGAAATTCTTTTTTGGGGATGCCATCCAACGCATCCAGTTTTCTTGCCCTTCTCTCAATCCATTCACTCTTTCATAGATCTGGTTTTTTTATTCAGGCTTTATTCTCTTTAAATGACCAAACTATCTCTCAAAAGACCTGCCAAGGAGCACCTTGCTGTCCAGCGTACCATCCATTAATTGCAGTTCCCAAATGATGGACCGTATCATCATTCAGTTGCAGTTAGAATTCTGCCAAATAATTTAACAGGCACACTTTAAAAAATCAGCTTCTGAGCCATTTTGAAATTCATCCTTGCTATCTCATTTTTTGGATGGGGAAACAATAACTGCAGTGATCAAACACAGATGCAATCTTCATGCACATGTAAAACAAGAGCTTTTATACTTCAAATATATGTATATGTAGATATAGATATCATTGCTAACTATAATGTAATCAGAAATACCTGGAAGATGAAGAACTGTCTCTCCTCAAGGTGTTGAGGTGGAATAAAGATGGTGCCAGGCACACAGCTATATTGGTTGGAGTCATCTGATTTTTTTCCACATATGTCACAACATCCCTAAGGAAGTACAACAGAATTTTCAGAGCTTCACGGTTTTCATCTGGGAGAAGAAGAATAGCAGCCTGGACAGAACAAAATTGCTGATCTTTTGGTAGGTCTAAAAAGAGGAAGGAAAAGAGGAATTATATAGGTTATCTCGAAAAGCATTTCTTAAACAACATGCATATATTGTCTTAAAAAGAATTTGCCACCCAGGCCTAGTTTCCAGTTATGTTTAACTGTGTTAAAATGTAAATTCAGGAATACAGAGTATCCCAAAGACTAACTGTAATTAATTGAACTAAATGACGAATCATTAAGAATGTTTGTATTTCTAAGAAAAAAATTGATAGAACCTATTCTGCCTGACCATAACTTGTCCCTTAGTTAGTACCAGTATCAGTACCAATATGGCTACATTAAGAAAGCATAGGATATTTCACTGATAAAATAATAATTTAAATGTCCAGAAATGAATTAATCAATTTAACAAATGTGTGTGGCCTCTTATTCAACAAATAGCTATAGGTGGCTAACCTAAAACATATTTAATTTTTTTTAAAAAAAATCATGAAACACCACCAATTTGATTCAGATACTGTACAAGTACTTGACAACACAAAACAAGATATCTATAGTAAGCTCCATCTCAGAAACAACATCTGAAAGAAAAACCAGGTTTTTATAATCTCCCAGAAAATCCAGGTTTTCATAGTCTCCCAGAAAAACCAAGTTTTTATAGTCTCCCAGAAAGCCAACAGGATATTCTATAGGACAGACTCTGGAAAACGGACACCTTTGGGTCCTATCAGATGATATTGTTTCAAAGAAAAAAACAGAAGCAACCCAAATTGATTCCTAAAGCCTAACTTCATAAGTAGGGTTTCATGTTCAGCTATATTTAGAACAGCACCCCTGGCATACCCACATTCTGCCCATGCTCCAGAGTTATGCCCATAACCCAGCTGCACACATTTTTAAGAAGGGGCTCTGCTCATTGGCCCCAACTTCACACCAAATCATGAATGAAGCAAATCTTATTACAGGCCTTCCTTACATTTAGCAGCAGCAGATGGAGACTATGACCACTGATGCTCTCGTGCCTTGTGGCTGAGACTAGACAGCTAGAATTCAGTATTGGTACTAGGCACTGAGGCTGATTCCTTGAGAGTGAACTAACACATATGTCACCATATTTCTCCATACCCCCATTATTACTATGAGGTCACTGCCTGGTCTCTTCTGCCTTATAATTATACATGACCATCCGCCAGTTAATGAAGTTACATTCATACTAGATGACCAAAATAGCTGTCCAATCTAGGCATCAAACAAGCATTTGAACCCACAATCTGGTTACCTAGCCTAATTACTCCTCCATCCAGTCACACACCATACCAACCCCTGGCCCTCTTGCTCTTAATCTGGTTAGCTAGAGGGGGAAAAAAATTCTCTACTACCCTCATCAAACCGAGTGAGTCAGAAACACCTCCTTCCCCATAACCTCCACCAGAAATTACCCCTCCTCCATCTCTTACCCCAAAACAATAAAGCATCTACATACATTGATAGATGTGCAGGAAGGTTTCACACAGCTTGCTAGTGAATATAGGTTCTGGAAGATCTCGGAAATACTGCTTCAACATGTCTGCCACATCAAAGGCCGATTGACCCTCATAATTTATGTTATTCGGATTAATTTCATTCATTTCTCTTAAGTAAAGGATCCTAGATTTAACACCAGATTTTCTGAAAAGACCAACCTAGAAAACAGATTGTTTTAAAAGTTTCAGTCCAAACAATTTCCATTTACTTGAACTCTGACATAAAACTCATAAGTGGTTATATATTCATAAACTTAGAGCTGTGTAGGACATCTGATCCAAGGATTTAAAAAGTGCTTCAGAGTATCTGAGGCAGGTGCGTAAATTTGGCCTGCAACACTTTAAATCAAATGTGTCTTGCCCTTACTGAGATGTTTATTTAAATACATCTTTATCCCTAATGCATTCCACCTTGCCCCTAAATGAATCTTAATGCTTTGAGCAGGTAATCATTTTTCGTTGAAAAACAGGCTAAGATCAATCAAATTTCTAGCATCATTTAAGCAATGTATTTCCACTTGTAATTCAACATACAAGTGCAGAAAAAAATTTCCCTGTTCCAGGCTGCAATGGTGTCACCATCAAAGATCACAGTATGATTTAATGCCTGTTTTTATATGAGAACATAGTGCCCGAACAGAATTAATTACTATGCATTCATGGTAAATACTTATGCATCAAAACAGGAGCGGCATGTGTACAACATCTATTAACAATTACCGTATATGCCGACGTATAAGGCGACCCGGCGTATAAGATGACCCCCGTCTTTGGCGCCGAGTCGCATTCCTAGAACGTCGTCTTATACGCCGGAAACTACCAGTATTTCCGGCGTATAAGACGACTCGGCGTATAAGACGACGCCCGACTTCGGCGCCAATTTTAACGCTTGCGGAAGTCGCCTTATACGTCGGCATATATGGTACAATAAAGAAGGAGCAAACACTGAGAGAGTAGTTGGCCAGTTACGTATAATCATGGTCATCCCCATAAAGCAACCCCATGCTCCAAACCCCAAATGAATGAAATATACAGTTTAGATTTAGCAGAAAGGATATGGACTAGATTGGTAATGTAAAGATAGATTACTGGAAAAAAGCATGATATAAATGAGACACTACTAGAGATTTTTCTTTAAAAAGATTTATGAAAAACAGCTCTGAAAGGTAAAAGATGGGGCAGGCACAAAAAGAGACTTTGTCATCCATACATGTGTCAAAGTTAATCATGGTTGAAGAGAATGTACCTATTTAAGTACCAATTACATTCCAATAGAGCCAGTTTGGTCTAATGGTTAAGGCACCAAGCTAGAAACCATGAGTTCAAGTTCCACCTTAGCTATGAAAGCCAGCTGGGTAACTTTGAGCCAACCACACTCTCTCAGCCTAAACCACCTCACAGGATTGTTGTTGTGGGGAAAAAGCAGAAAGGTGTGTGGGATATGTTTGCTGCCTTGAGTTCTACTAAAAATAAAGGTGAGATACAAATTAAATAAACAGTAATAATAACGAACAATAATTCTCAAGTTCTGAGAAATCAATGCACTGGACTTCTACTGGTGTGTGTGTGTGTGAGTGAGTGAGTGAGAGAGAGAGAGAGAGAGAGAGAGAGAGAGAGAGACAGACAGACAGACAGACAGACAGACAGAGAAATAGAGAAAGAAAGACTAAAAATATGAACCTAAACACATTTCATACTGGTACCTGGTCAAGGAAATGATGTCTTAAGTAGTCCATAGCTTGGAATATGCTCCTTGGAAGGGGATGACTCGTTCTTTGAACATTTACCAGTAATGGTACTCCAAATACATTTTTATCTTTATAATCAGGGACTTTTATTTTTCTAATTTGGAATTTCGGAATAGTCCTGAAATATGGAAATAATTCATTAGTGGACAAGGGTGTCTGGTTGGTACAGAGCTAAGTGCGCATAACCAGGTTTTTGAATTTGTTAATAGATATAACAGGTTAAGAAAATCCTGAACTGACAAAATAGGTATTAGAAGGACATTACTTGCATTGGTTAATAAATTTCAACTTTACAGAGAAACAAGGTAGTTAGACATAGTTATTTATACAACAGAGAAAGAGGTTCTATTTACAATTTTTACCAAGTTTGGTTGATTTATATATCTTTAAAGTGAACTTAATAACCGATATTTTTTTAACCAGAGTTTTTATCATTATTGCATTTCATGATAATGACAGAAGATGAAAAACAATGTTTCCAGGCTCTTCTGCATTAAGATAGGAACAATCCTAATGCAGAATCAATGCCCCCTTGTCAGTTCCAATTTGCTTTCAGTTTCAAAGCTTCTGAGTATCTCTTGATCAGAACACCAGTTTTTGGTAGCAAAATTATTGGTTTCAACAGTGTGATTAGTATCAAAAACATGCTAACTAGATCTGATAAGCCTGCACAATGTTTGCACTTAATAAATCACATAATTTTCCTTAACATGTGCAAAAAGCATAGCTCCTATTCTGCTCCATGACACCCCTGCATCAGTAGAAAGCCAAATATGTAAGAAAAATGGGAGGGCTCAGGCTGAAAAAAAGTTTTTATTCCTCTTGCATTAAGCTGAAGATTCAATAGCAGAGCCTGAATAAATCACCACAAACCAGCTGACCGCTAAATATCATTCCTTTGCCTTTATACTTCTACTGCCGTTTATATCTTTCTTTATCTATTTTAAATCTATACCAAAATATTCCATAGAGTCTGTAAACTATTTTTTAATTTACACCACTAACCTAAAGAGCTAGATGCTGTAACAATGGAATTAGATACTAGAAAGTAGGACTGTGCTATGAAAATAGACAAAACAATTCAGAACACATGTGGCAGCTCCTTAAACTAATATTTTTTTGGCATCATGTGGCAACCCTGCTAGAAAACAAGCAGCAGAAATGTGAGTAGACTTTGGGAATAACTTCAACTCAGCTACCTTTATTAAAATTGTTAAGGTAAGCAATGTCTTGATGTTTTACTTTATACCAGAATATGCCAAATGGAGCGTTCTAGTTCAGAACCAAACTGGAACATCAAGAACCACTTCTTGATCTAAAAGAAATACTTTCAGAAATGTACAAAGCACTCCTGCGAAAATGGAACACTCTGGAACATTGTCCTTTTGCCCATAATCACGCCTTTGCTTCTAAAATTCTTTATTTCTTTTAACTTACCAGTTCCATCCTTGTTTGCTAGATGGAGAGTATTTGTCCATTAAAGTAGTTAATTTTAACAGAGCAAGCTTTTGCATGCGGTTCAAACGAGTTGCTGATTGGCTGTCCATTTGTAGAGTAAGACTTTCAAAATGTGCGCCTTCTCTACTAGACCAGGGTCTCCTCATATGCCTGAAAAACAAAAACCATAAACATTCTTTAGTATTAGTGCCATTTTCAGTACTTATTCTAGGTCTAAAGGTATATGTCCCAATGAAAATTCTAAATGTTTGAAAATATCTTATAAGAATATATTATTATAGTCGATTGCACCATCAACCAGATTGATAGACTGGATTTGGTATTTCTGTCCACCTTTCACAGGGTGTCAAACTCAATTTCATTGAGGGCCGTATCAGCATTGCGGTTGCCCTCAGGGGGGCAGGTGGGTGGGGCCAGGATGGGTGCGGCCTACTGGGTGGGTGTGGCCAGCTCTACATTGTTCGCGTCAAGGATGCCTGTGGGGGCGTGGGCAGTAGGATCTGAGGGTCTCTGGCAGAAGGGGGTGGGACCAGGGCAAGTGCCAAGGCATGGTCCACTGGAGGAGCCTCACTATTCCTCTCAGGCCATGGAGGGGGGGGGGCTTATGGAGCTAAGACTGAATGTGTTTCAGCATAGATGGCCACCACAAAATTGTACACTGGCTCCCGGCCAGGGCCAAGGCAGAGGGGGCCGTTCCTTCACTGTTTCCAGGATGGCTTCGCGGGCCACATGAAACCACTTTGCAGACTGCATCCAGCCCCCGGGCCTTGTGTTTGACAGGTCTGACCTATTAAGTCCTTCCCATCAATCTGAGTTAGGCAGATATTGTTGTTTAATAATACTAAAGACCATATTCTCAGAATATAAGCTGTTCTGAGTAAAGCTGCCTTTTGCAATTGACTGATGGAGAGTTTGTCAATATTAATCATGTTCAAGGAAAGCTCCATATGCTTTGGAATTGCACCTAAAATACCTATTACTATTGGTATTAAGTCTGCTTTCTTTTGCCATTCATAACTTAAAATTAATAATTTGCCAATCATAATAATTATACATCAAAACCATTTCACATTTAGTTAAGTTGTCATTATCATTATTAAGCAATTAATCCAACTGCATTTAACATAGATTGCTTTAAAGGGTGACTGAGTAACTTATTTATTACATATTTCACATTTTATTCTGATTCTTTGCAATTTCAACAAACCTGATGGAATGTGTTGGTATCATTCCTGTTCCTGTTCCCATTACATATGTCAGTTCCATTAGACCCTGTTCACCAACATGTCTGCAGCTGCCTTCACCGTCAATATCTGGCAATTCTGCTAATTTTCCTTCTGAGTGCTTTTTAATTTCAAGATGGATTTCTTTAGGAGATGATGGGCATGGAGAAATGGATTGATTAGAGTAACTTGCAGAATCAGAGTCACCATCGTCAGATAATTTCTCTGTCCATTGGCTGACTAATTTCCTGAGTCCATTCACGTGTTCCATAACACTGTCTAGTTCCGTAAAGACATCGTCATCATCAGTCTCTGCTGAATTTATTTTGTGAAGATTTTCTGGTACATTATCGTATATACTCAGCCTGTTATCCATCAGTGGAGAGCCACATGACACTTCAGGCTCCTGAGAATTAATCTTATCCCTGCTTCTCTGGCATCCATGAAAACTCCCAGTTCTCCAGTTTACTGAGGTATTGTCTGTTGGTGATAAGAGGCTGTATGTAAGCGCTTTGGGGAAAGTCCCAGGCTTATGGCCTTGTGGTACCTGAAATACTTTGTTTTTGTGCAAACATATCTCACTGTTGAAGTTTTGCTCAGAAAAATCAGTCCATAAGGAAAGCTTGCTGGGATCAAACTCTTCAGCATACATTCCTCCTCTTTTACTGTGTCTCCTTACTTTGCTGACCGGGCTTGGGGTGCTCATAGTGCTACTGTCTCCAGACTGGCTGCTGCTGGTGCTGCTACAGCTCTGGGGATAATAAGAAGTCTGTATCACCTGATTCACTGGTGTATCAGAAACATCTATGCAATTTAAGCTTCTCAACTTTTCTTCACTCAAACCCTCTAGGAGAATAGGCTCACTAATGTTGAATTTGGTCTTCAAATGCATTTGTTTCTTACAGGTGCCACTTCTTAAGCGCAGCTTCTCCATTTTCTTTAAGAAACTGCTTCCTTTTTTATGGCATTGTTTATCCAAGTTCTTGTCCTCACTTGTCGTATTCAAGGTCTCAGTAAGAGAAGGAGAGCAACTGGAAACAGAGTCAGGGGATGCCAATTTATTTGAGGAACAGGTTGAAGAGCTTCTGCTGGTCTCAACATCCTCACAAATCTTGGGGAAATTGATTATATCACTATCCCCACTACTAGAACTATGAACTGAAGATTTGTCATGAATTTCTCCTTGATCCGAAAATATAATATCCCCACTGCCATTGCTTTTAAGTCTGAGGCTATCAGGTCTTAGTGCACAAGAAACCTCTATATTTTCCAGATGGGACCAGCTTTTGGTACCTTTCTCATAAGTCCATTTGTTACTTATTGCACAAGGTTCTTCATCTTCAGATTCATCACTCTTAAAGCAAACAAAGAAATTTAAAACATAATATCACACAGATAATCAAGAGCTAAAAATAGCATTAATTGTTCCATTTTCTAAAATAATGTTTCATTTTAAAAAAGGCTAATGGTAGAAGAGAAAAAATGGCAATCCTACTGCTCTGTCTGTATAGCTCATTTATATACACATACAATTCTAGCAACTTAAGCAAATTCAGCTGTTTTTAATATTTGAGAACAGAATTGGGATATTTTATTTAAGTATGCAATATCTCCTTTTTGCAACACTCAAACAAATGTGTTCAACCTAAACATTGCCTCATAAGTAAAAGAGTTTTAAACCAAGACATCCTTTAATGAACTTCTGGGAATTCTTTCTGGGAATTCAACAGTTAAATATTACATAAATTTAGTAATTTATTATCTAATGTATTTAAAGAACTGATATGCCCACCTGATTGATACAATGATCCTGGGCAGCTCTCAACAATTAATATAAACATGAATCATAACAAAACCACCCTTCCCACGAGGCGCTACGTCAATGAATGCCTTGACTCAATCTCCATTCTAGCCCACCATTTGGGGGAAGAGCTATATCTTTATGGTCTTCCATGAAGTTAGAAGAGATGATTTTTCCATTTAACATTACATATGCAATAAATGAGCTAGTAGAATCATGCAATACAGCAGATATAAATTTGTTAATACTCTTACCACACATACAAAAACATATCTTGTATATGAAAAAATACTTTCGTGAAAAAAAAATCTAGCCCAATCTTCTTTTTAACTATGTCCGTTTCAGTTTAAAAATATAGTAAGTCAGAATATTATATCTCAAAACACTCTCACTTCATTTAACATCATGAATATCATGGGGGTAATGGGGTGCGCAGATGGTATTCAGGATAAAATATCATTTCCAACTGAGGATATGTCAGACTATGCTTATAATTGAAAATTAATACCAGCAGGAGAGCAGGCATTGTAGTAAATAATACGTTGAAAAAGAAATTTCTCAATATAAGACTCTATCAAGTATTCAGTTAGTCATGAAGACAATCAATTGCCACAGGATGGCTTCTTCCATTCAGCCTTTGAAACATCTCCTGCTAAGTTTGAGAGTGATTTGATTTCTCATATCACCTGCTTATAACCATTGGTTTCTTTAATGCTGGTCATCTGTCAATGAAGAAATCCAGAAAGACAAAGGTAATGTATTGGATATATTTTAGGCTCATTTGTCTGGTTAATAAGGATAAAAGTGATGAGTAGGAGACACGATGGACGATAATCAAGCCAGTGATGGTCTCTGCCAGAGATAGGAACCATCTAATACAACAGTCTCATTCATAACTAACTACAGGCAAAGGTTGGCATGTAGTCCTGAGGCAAGCACAACCTTGCATATCAATGTCTTTCGCTTTATGGTAAACATTTTTTATGAATCATAAACATACCCGCTTTCTTGGCTTACTTATTTCCACCTTCATTTCTGCATACTTATTCAAGGTATTTAACCGTCTGGGGAAAACAAAGAGAGACAAAAATGTTCTATAATCCTGGTTGCCTTCCATTCTTAAATTAACAGAATATGGCACACATTACAAAGAAAATAATATCTTTGTTTTTTCTGTGCTGTTCCACTAAGGATAGTATCTCAGTTTGTTTGCTTCTTAATGTTTTTAAAAACTCATACAAGGAAATAAACATCAAAGATATTGAACTTTAGGGAAAAGATAGTGGTTTGAAGTCTTCCATCCAATACATAACAGATTACAGCTATTTTTCAGTATCATTCTTATCTGCATTTTAAATGAATAACAAAGGAAAACATAAGGCACAATTTACACATTCTTTGGTGAAGTGTTATAGTCCTGTGAATGATATCCAGACTTTATGTCATCAGCAAATGCGTCCCTCAGTCACATTCCATTCAGACAAAAATGGACACAATCCTCACAGCAAGATAGTCTCACTTCCTTCAATATGCCATAAATCTATTCCATATGAGTTAGTGTGGGGGATAGGGGAAACTCTCTAATACAGATTTTCAGGCGTTTCATTAGAGTATAAGAAAATAGGAATCCTCAAGCATAGTTTCTTTTTCTTTTAGTCTAGTGAACTTTTTCCACTGTATTAAAAACTTCCCCTTAACTTTTAAATTGTGAACCGCTTACTGTCTATTCAAGTGAAAAAAATACTCTCTATTTGACATATTAGCAGTAATTATTTTTCCATAATTGCTAAATCTCAGGTCCATGCATTGACAAACATTTACCACACTTTTACCTTTTCATTTTTGTACAAGGAAAGACATATAGTAATGCCATGTGGATCTCAATAATAAACAAGTTTATGTCTAAATTACTGGTTGCATCTGTTATATAGCATACCCCTAAAAAACTATGACTTGTACTTCATTTTTTTAGGAAAGCCATTAAAACTTGGCTGTTCCATAAAAAGATCTCAGGGGTTAAATGTTCTTACTGTTGTTCCCTCTCATGTTGGACAGACTATTTCTTTAATCTAATTGATACCCCCAGTGTACATGTAATCCTCCTTTAATGATCACTTATTCAATGACCATTTTAAATTACGATAGCAATGAAAACATTTATGACAGTCCTCCTGGTTGTGACTATCATGCGATCGCAATTCAGGTGCCTTGCAACCAGCTCGCAATTACACCAGTCACAGCATCCCACAATCATATGATCACTATTTGTGACTTTCACTGCTGACTTCCTACAAGTCAATAGGAGAAAACAGTAGGAAGTCGCAAATAGAGATATTATACTTAATGACTGGGCCAGATTCACTTAATGATGACAATCAGAACTGTTGTGATTGCCATCATAACTCAATACAGTCACATGATGTCACACTTTTACAACCATATTGCTTTGTGATGGAGTTGCCAGTCCCAATAACCATCATTAAGTGAGGATGATCTCTGTATGTGCTTTTGGTTGTTACTTTTTTAAAAAGATTGTAATTTTGTTCTCTTATTTCAAATCTGATTTTCAAAGGTTGAATATATACAAAATATACAAAATCAGAATGGTCAATAATTACAATGGCAGATAAGTCCAGTGAATGGAATGGAAATGTTGGCAACTCATACCAGGATCTCTGAGAATTCACTTTTAAACTTCACATTCATTTTAAAGGAAATCTGCTACATATAGCCTTGTGGCAATATATTTATGGATGAAGTAGTTTAAAATATTATTGTGCAATTTGTTTGCAATTTAAGCAATTATTCTTGAACTCCCCTGAGGTATAGTTGGTAGTTGTGTAATATATGGGAGGGTTGTTGCTTTCCAAAAGAAAAAAATAATGTAATTATAGCATGTATGTATAATGCTTCAACTGTTCTGGCAATATTTCAGCACCATTTAATCACCTGCAGCATTTTAATCAAGTTCTTTCCAGAAAAATTCTAATGGCTGATTTTGAGATGATACTTCAGTTAAAGCTTGGGTATGAATATTCCTAAACATTAGCAACCCTTCAATATTAGAGGTGGCAGGATGAAACATCATAAAGTATCCCATAGACAAGGAGTTTGGGATGAAACAAGTTGGCCCCTTACTCAGTTGAGTGATATTCTCACATGCTTTTCCCATGGAGGAACTGGAGCAAAAAATATTGACACCCTGATATTTGTCTCTTTAGAAAATAATCATGGGTGATTTGACTTCTTAGCCATGTTTAATCTGAAAAACTAATGAGATCTTGTGAGGAAATCTTTTGGTGACCAGATGCCACACTTTGTGGGTTTTTTGAGGGGGGGGAGGGAAGAGAAAGAGAGAGATAGAAAAGCCAAGGCCGTATTAAATGGAGCAATGGGAAGTGGGGGGAATTATGTCGCACACATGGGCAAAGTCAAAATTGTCTCTTTTTATTTCATGCGGGCAGAATTTTTTATTTGTTTTTATCATAACACTATAGCATTATGATAAGCCTACATTAAGGCTTATATTTCAGTTTCATTAGGTTTACATCTCCAAATTATAGGAAAGCATGCCAAGAATGTTCAGTATCTGCAGTTGGGGATAGCTTTGGGACCTACCAAAAAATGTAAAATAGGAACCATACAGAAAACTGGGCCCTTAGTTTTCTTACTCCTAGTACAATCAAACATAATTCCACAATTATAATTTGCAAGCCAAAAGAGCCACTGCAGATACTAAAGCATTGGTAAAATGACAATCCCTCCATTACTTGACAATCTTCCATTTTCTAGTAGTAATATGGTAGTTAAAAATAAGATAACTTAGAATAGATTTTGTGTCAAGCTTGATGATAGGAACAGTGACAGTTAATCCAAAGAGAAAGCATATTATCTACATCAAAGATGCACAGTGTGGGATATCAGACCTGTATGAGTTTGAATGAGACACCTGAGAGACCCAAGGATAAATTTTGAACTGGGTCTCCCTGGTCCTTATTCCAATAAATGTACAATATACTACACAGACTGTAAATGAGAAGTTACTTTGTCCTAGGCCCACTTGCTATTTTTGGTGTCTAGCTTCTGGCATGCTACTCAAAGGTGAAATGTACTTCTTGGCCTATATAAGCTTGTGCATTGCTCTGACCTAAAGCCTCTTATCTAAAAAAAAATCTAAGCATTATATCCTAGATTTTAAAATTTCATGTATGGTGGAAAATTTATGAGCACCCATCAATAGATTTATTTCTGATGTATATCTTGAAATATTTGACAAAATGACTTAAGTCCAGTTCATACATTTGGTGACACTACCGAAATTCTTCCACATTATTGTCAGACTCATATTTGGACAATGATAAACTTTGCATAGATCAGAAATTAGCATTTTATTTTGCCAATTGTATTGATAGTCCATGTACTGAAATCATCAAACTTAATTTTTTCTAGATGTTACGTACTTGATGCTTTAAAAAACAGTTTGTCTGCTTCAAGGCAACTCTGTAACTGTAAGCCAGTTTTTTTCTTACAAAAGTCCACTGAAGCCATATGTCCTGAAGTTGGAATGCATAAATTGCTTGCAACAACAATACATATTCCTCCAGACATCCAAACAGGAACAAAATAAGACATAAGATATTAGTCATGGCCCACTGACTTCATTAAGAGCTTCACTTAATTAAAGCCTTAGGTTATCAGTTCTAGACATCTATTACTAAGCCAAAGGGAGATTCAGACCAAGGTTTACCTGTAGAGAGATTCTATTGCATCTTGATCTAAAAATTCATGATCTTTCCTCACAGTTTTGATATCAACTGGAAACTGCATATCTGAAAAACAAGTTCCAAATTCTATGCTTTCACTTTTATTTAATATTTCCAAAGTTAGGAAAATAACAACACAATTTAAAACAATAAAAGTCTCTGGAAATCAATAAACACATTTATAAATCAGGGCACAATACCTGCATGTGAGAATTTTAGAGTATATTAACCAGGAAAAAACTACAAATCACGAATGTCTATGACAGAAATACATTTTAAGTATTAGAAATTCAGGCATCCATTACTATTGCAGAAAAGACCTACTCAGCATTCTACAAGATAGACCCAAAATAACGCCTAACTTGCTTTATAAACATTCTTCCCCTATAATCTTTGTAAAGTCTAACATTCATTTTTTTTTATTTTGATACAACTACAACTCTATTATCTGATTTCTCATAAATTGCACCAACCTCTAGCCTAACTTTCCTGCTTCATTCCTCTGAACTTGAATTTTTCAACTTGAATTATCTATTATATTCATTGCTCTGATTGCATGACTATCCTTATCTCTGTTGATACTGATACTCTGTTGATATCTTTAAAAATATGCCCAGGAAGGCTTTAAGTTAAGGAGAAAGACAGAATACTATCTCTGAGAAGTCTACTCTCCTATAGTTGTTCATTTTTTTACTAGTGATAGCTTGAACAAAGGTATTTGAGAACAAAAGCTGGGTCTTAGCTATGTCATATGTAAAGTACCTATTGTCCAATAAACAAATTAGTATCCTGTATCTTATGCAATATGGGGTAGATGAGAATAAGAGGAATTCTTGCTTCTTTCTAAATCAGTACCGTAATTGTATTTATCCACCCCTGAAAGAAGACCTCTGAAAAGAAGAAACGTAATTTGTTCTGATACTCCCTCTCAGTAATTTTAAAATAAGTAGTTACCAATGTGGTCATTTGGCAGTTAATTTGTTTTTTAAAAAATGTAGAGATAAAATGAAAAGCCCCTTCATTTTCTTCAAATCTTTTTTAATGAGACCATGAATTCTGACTCTAAAGGTGTGCCTTACACTTATTCTTGTATTGTTTATCAGGCAGACCTTTGTATCTTTTGGCAGCCAGTCTAAAGTTTGCATAATATAAAATATTCCTTCTAGGTTCCAATTACGACACTGATAGGAAGATGTTTCCTTTCATAAGGCTGTATTGCTATATCATATTTATAGGAAGTAGCACTTTAAATGGGAGGGGATATTACAGTCAAAATTCCCCAGTTCTGAGCCACAACAACACTACTTTATTAATATTACCCAAGTTTATAGATAGCAACTCTTTGCCTGCTTTGTTTACTTCCTATACTGGTGGAACTGGCATAAATGACCTTATATTTGTTGGCATTGTTTATCAAAGATCATGCATCAAATATGTAAAGAGCTTGGATTTGTTCCTGCATTAATTCTTGCAAATAATTATAATTATTTTACAATTATATATAAAATAGTATACAGTATATAATTATTTCTTATTGCAAGCACTGTAGCAATACCTGCAAACATCTGAGCATACTGGGGAAAACCAGCAGCCTTCAGCCAATCACAGGCTTCCTTGGCTTCAATTTCTGAAAGAAAGAATCAGAAAACAACTTTAAAGACTTATACTCCAATATTAGGGAAGAAAAACTACTGTCATTAAGTCCTACCTACTAACTTAGAATCAATCTGCTTATTTTGGTATTTTCCCCAAAATAATCCCTAACCTCAAACAGGTTCCTGCAATATAGTACTCTTCGTACACTCATTATAGACCTATGAAGGTGACCCCAACATAGATGGAAGCGTTTGAATATGTAATTGCCTCTAATAACACAATAGCTTCAATAATGCAAAATAGCAGAGGATTGTGATACAGAAAGGATTGCATAACAGAAACTCAACCAGCAAAAACATAATAAAAAAGAACAAAATTTTCTTTGAGATATCTTAGCACACTAATTCTTTGATAAATAGTATATTTATCTTTAAATGATAGTTTAATCTTTAAACAGTTCATTTTGAAGAAATAATCGCTTCCATTATCCTCCACCTATTTCTAAGCATTTTAATTACACAAGTCTCCATCTATACTTAGTATTTAGTTAGTTATTAATTACAACCAAATGACAGCTAGTCATTTGGTAATAATTAATAGAAACCATGCAGTGTAACATCCTCACAGAAAAAAGGGGGAAGTGGAATTCTGAGAACTACAGAACATTCACCAGATGCCTTCAAAATGCAAGCATGTTTCTAGGAGGGTATAGGCTCATCCTCTCTAAAATGAAAAATATTGCAAGTTATTGGGTCCCTTATGAAGACAGCTCTTTTCTCTAACCTTTTATGTTATAGCTCTAGTACAAGTTGAATTACCAAGGTATTCAGGGTTGAAGGCTTTAGTGCAAATTCTGACAGTTAAGGAGAAAGGACACAACTTTGTTGCACCTGTTCACACCAGAATCACAAAGAGAATGCACCATTGTTGTGCAGCTTTCTGCAACATGTCAGCACACAGTTGTCAAATCAGAGAAAGCTATGTTGATGAATTATTTGCAATTTTCACTTTTCACTGTACATGTTAGTTTCCTAATTCACTCTCCAATTAATACAACTGTACACATTTAATTGTTTAAGCATGTAATTCCAAATCAAAGCAGATAAGCAAAGTACAATGTGGATTAACGATTTAATTATAAGGTTAGCAGGCTGTATAAAAGGTGTTCATGCTTATATTTAGGAGTAGAAATTAAAATGAACCAACATCAATAACGAAATTCCATGCATAACTTTGAATGTAATTCTTTGGCTTCAGCATAATATGAGGTGTAGATCAAATCAATGAATTTTCAAATCCAGATTTATGTCTTCATGTGTCACCCAAATGTAGGTAATTGCCATTTATTCAAAAACATGTTTAAATACTCATCCAAAGGCAATATTAGACAGTGGTTGAATATTAGCGGTTTCCAATTATAAAAACCTAGCAATGCTGGATTATAGTTGATGATCTCAATTATTTTTTTGCAGGGTGGGGTGGGGGTAAATAAAGTCTGTGATAATTATTAGATGAATGCAAAGTCCACCTGCAAACTTTGTATATTGCCTGCAAACTTTGTCCATTATCTATAACTGCAAGCTTTGAGACCTGCAAACTTCAGCCATTGCTCTTTGGAGCAAGAGTTGTATATATTATCAGTTAACCAGGAGCCCATCTACATATTCAATCTGTTCAAAAGTAGAAACAGAAGTATCAAAGGAGCTCTAATAAAAAAGATGAGGAGATAACAAGGAACACTATTTTATTGCTATTACAAATGGAAAACAGATTAGAATGAGTGCAGAACCATACCCCCCCCCCCCAAAAAAAATCAGGAACTGAAAGTAGATACAGTAGTGGCCAAAAATTGTGGAAACTTTTTGGGAAAAGTGTATTTTTGAAGTTTGATGGCTAATAACACTTTTTTTTTGGAGTAGTACCATAAAATTATATATCAATAGAAAGATAATTTAATCAAGAATGTAATGCAACATAGTTTGTTCAATTATCTGTACTGTATTCTATGAAAAATTATAGCCAAATAACCAGAAAAAGGAAGCTCAACTTGCTTAGTTGATATCAGGTAGCTTTCCTTCCTCTGATTGTAGCCAATGTGCATGAGTGTTTAGAGAGCCAATCAGGTGTCATCTTGTTTTGGCAATGAGCCAATCATCACAGTAGGATTCAGTTACTGATGTCATGTATTGAAGCTGAGAGGAGGACATTTGTTAGTGTGTTATGTGATCACTATCAAGTTGATTGGGGTTTTTTTTCTTTCATTTAGTGAGCTTGCAAAGTGTAATAAAATTAATGGTGCAAAGAGTTCACTGGTTGCCCAGAAAGCGATGTAAAATAGTAGTATTAAATGTACAAGGCTACAGTTATAAAGAAATTAGAAGAAAAATTGGTGGAAACTTAACAAAGGTGCCATTTCTACTGTACACTTTCCCCAAAAGGTTTCCACAATTTTGGCCACTACTGTACAAGTATTAAGGGTAAAGTATTAAATAACTTCATTATCAACCTATGATTCAGGCAAGAAACCACACACTGATCTGTTAAAAATTACTAGAGCTGAGCTCCAGAAGAAGTTAAACATCTGTGATAGATTTATAGGAAAAGGAGTAGATAGCTCTAACCAGGTGCACCCATCTCAGTTCAAAATCCTCTGCAAAACACTAATCCTGATCTTTCATTCTAACCCTCTGCTGACCTAAAATCATGATACTTCAGCAGCCATACCAAAGAGGAAGAAAGAGGGAAGAGGAGGAGGAAGTAATTGTTGCCTTTTTCATAACTTACATAGAACATGGTGGTCAGCCAAGGAAGAAAGGGAGAAGAAAGACTAGATTCAATGTATCAACAGACTCAGGCTTAACTCAAAAGTGACTTTTATGATTACATTCTTAGCCACAATAAAAGTGACTGCAGTTATTTCTCAGTTCAATAATCTGGCTGCTTGGGGTGGGTGGCAAGATCTTGGCAATGCTTTACCATTCATTCCACCTTATTTTCCCTCATATTCAACAGTTACAAAATGATATTTTATGAATTATATTAGTTAATTGATTGGTTTAAATACTGTTTTTGTTTATTAAAAAAAAAGACCTGTGAATTAATCTTCTCAGTTCCAACCAAAAAAAAAAGCTGCACCACCAATTATATTCTTCAGGAAAGAATATAATTTTTATGATCACCCTCTCCCCTTCTCAACCTGTTTTAACTTTGACACGATATGACTAATTTTGATAGAAATTTCATCATTTCTCAAAGCCAAAAAAAGTTACAAGCACTTTAAAGAAATATTTTTGGAGTAAGAATCCAAAAATTCTTAATGATGTCCCTGAAATATGCCCATAGTAGCTGAACGTTCCTGCAGATTTTATCCTATCCTAGTTTGTTTGTTTGTTTTTAAGTTTTCTAGATGTCTCTTTTCCAGTTGTACATATGGCAGAGCACAGTTTGCAATAGTTTTTCTCAATCTGCTTGCAGTCTGGAGATTGAGCTAGATTGATTTTCAGATCTATCCAGTGTGAATCAGGCTATTTCTAAACCCTGTAAGTGAGCCAAGCAGATTTTGCTCTCACCTTGCAGGCATAAATAGTTAATATTGTACATCACAGCTTTGTGGCAGCAATTTTTAGAAAGATACCTTTTCAGTTTTTGAACCAGAACTCTGAAGTCCCTGTTTAACATTTGTTCTCAATACAGCCATCTATCCATACTCTGTGATCTTTTTCATTCCTTAAAGCTAAAAGAAAAGAAACTTCATACTGAGAGATGCGGAGCTTATGTGTGAAAATAAACCAATGAACAACACACCCATCTCAAGTATCATAGGAATTATGTGTGTAAAAACACTTACATATTGCATTAACACTGAGAGAAAAGAAAGTTCAGATTGATCAATGATGACATCTTCATTGATTAATTTAAGTCTTTTTCTCTTAGTGTTCATGCAATATGTAAGTGTTTTTTATTGATGGCCTTGTATTCAATTATCCTTACAGCTTTCATCAGCAGAATGGAAAAAGAAAATTACATCTAGACCAGGGGTAGGCAACCTTGGCTCTTTTATGATTCGTGGACTTCAACTCCCAGAATTCCTGAGCCAGCATGGGAGAAGCATGGACTGGAAACATCAGTGAAAAAAAAAATGTGTGTGCCCCTTACTCCCTATAAAGTAGTTTGGACTGAGAGATCACTTTCTGAGGTCATCTAAGGAACATTTGTGGATAAGGAATCTTAATGCCTTTATCACATTACTTAGATTTTGTCTCCTGAAAAGCTGATTTATCTTATTCTTCAATAAATTATTCTAACACATTTTCTTATACATTAGACTTTTTATTTCCCAAATTTGATTAACTAACAGTCACTCAAAAAACTCTCCAAGCTTTTAAAGTATTTTACATTATTATCATTATATGGTGCCAACTTCCAAAGAATTATGATTCCCCGTCTTTGCATATAATACACATTTCCTGACTTGCTAAACATTTGAACAGTTGAAAGTTTCCATTTCCTGCTAATTTCATTATTCAAAGATTAAAGATTCAATTTATTGGGGAAAAAATCACTGTTAGATCCTTTTCAGAAATTATGTAAATATGCACAGTGAATCTTGCCTAATTTTGAATTACACTGAAAAACAGTAGTAAAAGCTTTATAACGTCATTATAAAGATGTCTCTGACTCAGACGAATATGCACTTGAGAAAAGTTAAAATTGTGCCAAGTAGCAATATCAAATATGTGCCTTCTTTTAGTAATAATTTGCACTGTAAACTAGACAATAAAAAGTTAATAATTTAGGTTATGGAATCATAACCTAGCACATATCCCCTCCACTGTGGTCAATAAAATGCAAATTTATGGATTGTAACCATACTCAATATGAATTAAAAGGAGAAAGACATATAAGTCAGAATATTTTTGCAGACAAAAATAAATTATTGTCAACTGACCCATATATTTAAATCTGTTACCTCTGATGTCTTTTTTTTACTATTTTACCTTTTTATTACTGTATTTTACTGAACTGTAGTGCAACTTAAAATTTGGTTATAGTCAATACCTTGGTACCATTATTTTAATTGGTAATATAAATTTGACATTAATTTCTAAGATAGTGGTGATGAATATATAGCCAATTAGCTGTTATTATAAGATAACTTCCAATCTTAGATGCAAATGTTCATAATCCACATCACAAAATATTCTCAAAAAATATGCAGGAATTTCATAATTATATCTAATGCATATTTCTCAGACAAAATGTCTTCCAGTCAAATTAATGTGTGTTTAGCAAGTTATATTCAAATTCCTTACAAAAACAGAACCAATGATGCTTCTCTTCTCTCAGTAGTATTTTCATAGTCTTTACAAAAATCAATTGGATCTGCTAGGAGGGATTTTGTAAAGACTATGAAAGTACTACTAAGAGAAGAGCAGATCAATGGGATGTTATTTCCAATCAGATATATGTAAGATTGTTAATACCAACTGTATGTTATTGTTTGTTGCATCTAGACATCAAGCTCAATAAAAAGGGATTATGATACCTTTTCCTCTACTATATTTGTCCTGACACATGTGACTGTGGTTCTTCATTTTACCTGGAATAGCCCTATCAGAGCAGCAAAATAAAAAGACTGACAGTATTCAACAACGTTTGCAGGATTTACAGCTGTCATAAAAGCCAAACCATTAACTTTTTTGCCTATTGCTCCTTTTGTCTTTAAACCCTTAACCCCATTGTTTCCCCCACTACCATCCCCCAGGCCTCCAGAACCACAATCAACAAACACTGGGCTTCCTTGGCAGTTGGATTAGACAAAAGCCAAGCATTGGAATTCACAATCCCCCTAGGAGTAGCTACGTGCCATCAGCAACTGCGTTGACAAACATTTTAGACAACCTTCTGTTTTAAGACTGTCTGCTGACTGGGACAGAAGCTGGGAAATAAATAAGGCCAACACAGGTCAGATTGTGGCTCAGAGTTTTCCCATTCTATGGGAAAGATGCTTGCCAACAGGCATATAGGGGCTCAATGTACAAAAGAATAAAGCTCAGTGTACAAGAGACTTGTACTACCAGAATAGTATTGTGTTCATGCAGTAAGTAAGAGAAAAAACTGCAAACATAATTGAGGAGATAGCTATTCAAATAGTGTGTGTCCACATGCGTGTATATCTCTCTCATACATAATACACACATAAAGAGATGCACAGTTTTATCCCCTTTATTCTGATTTGATACACCTTTAAAATAATACAGCTTTTAGAGGCAGGTTATATTTTCCTTCCCCTCCTATGGAATACTAACAGAATTCTCGATATATCTTAGTTATATAGACTGAGAAAGAGTGAAACTTAAATAACTGACCAGAACAGTTTAAAAATATTTTCCATATATCTTTTCCCAACAGGCTCAGTTGCAGAAAAGAACTCAGCTTAAGGCCAAGCCAATTTTACATACTAAAGAACTGCTCTCATTCCCCCCCAAGCTCAGTCATGGCTATTTAAGGATATAATAATGTCGAATTTTAATTTTAAAGAACAATACCTACATTCTCACATTCCAGGAGTCTAAGGTCAGGAAAGGTTAGCAGAAGGAGTAACAGTCAAAGATTCACTTCAGGAATATTCAGAAACGACCATAAGCATGGAATGCAAAGTATGTATGGGACTGTGCCTCTTGCATTTCTTTTTTAATCTCTATTTCCCTTCCTACCAGACGATCCTGCTTGCTATCTAGAGACGCATCACTGAATTACAACACAGCTATTCAGCAGTAAGATTCTGTATAAGGGTTCAGCCTCAGGAAATGACACAAACCCTGGGAATCCGAAGTGAGGCTGACCCTCTCCACAACGAAATCTGCTCCCCCTTCCCTTCGAGGGATCGATCCATCAGTGGCCAAGCCCAAAGCTACGAGAAGCCACGCGTTCTCTCCTGTCACGTTTTCCAAATCTGACACCACCGCCTGCCTCCTCGGCTTCGCTTCGCTTCGCTCCAGAGATGCCCAGCTGAGATGTGTTTGAATATTACCATTCGATATTTAGTATTAGAATATTAGAGGCCCAGCTATTTAGGGCGCACAGCAATCCGGACAGCTTCATCCCGCCCGCCTTCCCTTTAAAGCAGTCTCCCATTCTCCATACAGGCTCACTTCCAAGCCTTCATTCAGCCCAGCCTCCGCCCTGACCAGCGGAATCAAGGCGACCCAAGCAAACGTGTGACTTTGTGACGACCATACTTACGCGTTAGTATCATGCTGCCTTGGTCGTCCGGCTAACTGGTATTCCACGCTCCTGCTTTACTCTCTATCCATCCTTAAAAACCGCTCCGCCAACCAAAAACCGCCCAGGCAACGCCGCCTACCGTCCGTGCCAAAACCGGCTTGCCGAAGAGAAGCGAAAAGAGCCTAAGAAACGGGGGGGGGGGCGCCTCCACCGAGCTCGCCAGTCACTTAGGTGCGTGCTTTTTGTTGCTCGCTCGCACCGCAAGCCCCCAGTTCGTCCAACCGAAAGCTACGCGAATACGACGCGCCCGTCCCGCTTGCAACGGGAAATGAGCGAGGCGGGGCCTTGGCTCCTCCCTCCTCGCCGCCTTTTCTGAGGAAGCGAAGATTTGCCAGATGCTCTCCGAGGTTTTAGCGTGGATGGGAGAATTTGCAAAGTCCAAGAAACTGACACGCATAACTGACATGCAAATCAAGGAGTCGATCGCTGTTGATTATGAATGGCCAGGTACCTGTCCCCTCCTTCTCTTTCCCCCCAGTTTCTTAATATCAGATCATCTGACCGAAGCTTTGTTTATGCTATGAGCAATGGTCCTGATTTCTCAGAAGTTGCAGTGGACGGAATCCTTACTCATTAGATCTGTGTTTCTCAATCTTGAGAAGGTTAAGATGCGCGGACTTTCAGCTCCCAGAAATCCCCAGCCAGATGAAATCCACGCCTTTTACACATTACCTATTAGCACCACCAAATTACTATACATACTGTTGAGCATCTTCATTTATGTTTCACATTAAGTTATGACTTTGGACTCTTCTTCCTTGCCGTGCTTCCTTGCCGTGCTTCCCTAAAGTGCTTGTGGGGAGGAGAGAGCAGAAAATATGCCATTATACTTTTCCTCTGCTCATCCATCCTGAGCACTATTAAGCCTGAGGCTGGGAAGTGATGCTACCTTAAAAACTTTAATGTGGGGCAAGTTAAAGAAAGTGATAGGTGGATTCTCTTGGCTTTATCTGGCTTCCCACCAAATATCACCAGCAGGTATGAAAAACATCTACCAGTTGTGAGGGATTTTGCTCTGGAACATTCATCTGGCAAATAGACTCTTTTGTTTTCACTAGTCTATTTAATAAACTATATAGTATTACACTATAGTTTTGCACTTTGTCATACTAGAATTCAACATAATTCAGGCACAGATAATTGAACAAATAAGTGTTTTAAACTTTAAGACAGCTGACTTCAACAAATTAAGAGTATAGAAAAGATTCCACGGATGGAAATCCTGAAGGGAAAAACAGTTCAAGATGCTTGCGAAACTGAAAAACAAGATTACAAAAGCCCAGTCCATCACAATACCACTGGGAAAGAAAAACAAGAAACCCCAGACAAAACCAGCATAGCTGCATAAAGAACTCTCTGAGGGACAAAACTGAGGGACAAAAAGGACAAGTATGAAAAATGGAAAGAGGGACACATTACTAGAAATAATTCCAGCAAATAGCTCAAATCTGCAAGAACGGAGTCAGGAAAGCTAAGGATCAGAATGAACTAAGTCACAGTGATGTCAAACGTTTTAGAGACTGAGTGCCCAAACTGCAACCCAAAACCCACTTATGCATCGTCGAGTGCTGGGTGGATGTGGCCCATTGGATGGGTGTGGCCAATTTGGTAGGCGTGGCTGCAGTGTTAACGGCAGACTGGGTGGGACTAAAAAGTTTAATCAATTCCAACTTTGCAAGATCTTTTTTTTTCCGGTGAGAAGTTGAAATTGACTGATTGAATCTTTTTTTTTTTTTGCACAAGGCAGAGGCCTAAAACAAAAAGGTTTTATAAAACCCAGCTGAAGGCCAAGGACTGGGCGATGGCGTGCATGCCCACAGAGAGGGCTCTGAGTGCCACCTCTGGCACCCATGCCATAGGTTCGCCACCACTGAACTAAGACTTGCAACAAATGCAAAAACAAGCAACAAAAACAAATGTTTCTTTCAACATGTACCGAACCAGAAGTCAAGTAAATAATCCGTTCACTAATGGAAGAAAATGGCAAGGTGACATACAGCAATTCCTTCTTTGCATCTGTCCTCACACAAAAGGAAGAGAAATAGTACAATGTACCAAAAGCAGCATCAAGGGAGGGAGAGTAGAAATGTAAATCAAAATAGGCAGGAAATTGGTAAGAGAACACCTATCCACTCTAGATGAGTTCAAATTGCCAGAACCAGATTATTTAGTTCCTAGGATTCTGAAGGAGCTAATAGATGTGATCTTAGAACTACTGAATGAAATATTTCAGATCTCCTGGACCACGGGGAAACTGCCGGAGGACTGGAAAAGAGCTCCAGTCTTCAAAAAGAGGGAAAAGGTGGATTCAGGAAACTACAAACCGATCAGCTTAACTTCAGTACCAGGGGAAATCCTGGAAAAGATAATCAAGCAGCAGATTTGTGACCACCTAGAAATGAAAAGTGAGAAATGATTACTAGAAGCCAGCATAGGTTTATTAAAAACAGATTATGCCAGACAAACCTTACTATTTCTTTGATAAAGTGTCTACATTAATGCTGTGAATATACAAGGGCAATTCAAAAATAAACTTCCATTTGGTTATCAATGACAGACACTCACAGATATAAAACTTTTATTATACACATTAGAAAACTACAACATTACATTACTTTTCGACATAATTGCTATTCAAATTGAGGCACTTGTCATAATGTCTTACAAGGTTTAAAATTCCTTAGTAAAATTCCAACACCAAACCAGAAGTGGTGCCATAGAAAATCCCGTCAAATGTGAAGATGCCAAAGGAGTACTGCTAGTGAAGTTCATGGAGCGTGGTTTGACCATCCATTCAAACGTCTACTGTGAAACATTACAAAAACTCAGACAAGCCATCCATAACAAGTGTCGGGGCATGCTGACTTCCGGTGTGGTGTTGGTTCACAATAATGCTCGCCCGCACACAGCTAGGCGTACCCAAGAACTTTTGAAGCAGTTCCGTTGGGATGTTTTTGATCACCCCCCCAGCCCAGATTTGGCTCCGAGCGACTGCTACTAAGGAATTTCAAACCTTGTAAGACGTTATGACAAGTGCCTCAGTTTGAATGGCGATTACGTCAAAAAGTAATGTAATGTTGTAGTTCTCTATTTTGTATAATAAAAGTTCTGAATCTGCGAGTCTCTGACATTGATAACTAAATGGAGGTTTATTTCCGAATTGCCCTCATAGTATACTTGGATTTCAGTAAGGCTGTTGACAAAGTAGAGCATATCAGCCTACTTTATGGTAAGATAGAACAATGTGGGATAAACAGTATTATTACCACCAGATTGATTGGCAATTGACTGACTAAGTGCACTCAGCATGTATTCCTATATCTACATGGAAGGAAACATGCAGAGGGTTACCTCAAGTTTCTGCCTTAGGCCCAGTACTCTTCAGTATCTTAATAAATGATCCAGATGAGGGTATACAAAGGAACTCATCAAATTTGCAAACAACACCAAGCTAGGGGGAATTGCTAATACTTTGGAAGATAGACTCAAGATTCAGAAGGATCTTGCCAGACTTGAGCATTGAGTCCTCATCACCAAGATGCAGTTCAATGGTGAGAAAAAGAAGGTTCTGCACTTAGACAGGAAAAACCAGATGCACAGATATAGAATAGGCAGTACCTGGCTCAACAGTAGTAATTGTGAGAAGGACCACCACTTAAGTATGAGCCAGCAGTGTGCTGCAGCTGCCAAAAAAGCTAATGCAATCCTAGGCTGTATCAACAGAGGGCTAATTTCAAGCTCACATGAAGTGATAGTATCTCTTTATACTGTATAGGTGAAGCCACACTTGGAATACTGCATCCAGTTCTGGTTGTCATGATACAAAAAGTTGTTGAGACCCTAGAAAAAGTGCAGAGAAGAGCAACAAAAATGATTAGGAGTCTGGAGGCTAAATAGTATGACGAGCAGTTAAGGGAACTTGAAATAACTAGCCTAACAAAGAGGAGGTTTAGGAATGACATGATAGCTGTCTTCTGGTGCTTGAGGAGCTGTCACGGAGAAGAGACAGTCAACCTATTCTCCAAAGCACCTGAGAGTAGGACAAGAAGCAATGGGTGGAAGCTGGTTAAAGAAATCCAATCTGGAACTAAGGAGAAATTTCCTGACAGTGAGAGCAATTAATCAATGGAACAGCTTGCCTTCTGGAGTTGTGGGTGTTCGATCGCCGGAGGTTTCCAAGAAAAGATTGGACAACCATTTTGTCCCTTATGGTATAAAGTTTCTTGCCTTGGGCAGGGGGTTGGAGAAGACCTCCAAGTTCCCTTTCAGCCTTATGAATCTATGATTTGGTACAAAATTACATTGTGACTTGGCATTTAGTATAAATGCATCAAATCATGGCTTAACTTACAAGCCATGATTAAACAAGTCATATTGTAATATGCTGTGTGAAGCCATTCCTAATGTCTTGTACTGTAGGAACACAGGCACAATGAATCCAAACAGCCACAAACAAAACTGCTTCCCAGACAATGTTCCTGTGTAATAGCAATGCAAGTAAAACTACAGATATCTGCCATATTGTAAGGTGCTCTAAAGCTCTGTGATAGTAAAACATATTAATGGGGTGCAGTTTTCTAGTTCCAAATAAGGGAACAACTGATAAGAACCCCACCCCCAACCTAAGAAGTGTCTTCACGTCTCTCATTTTGACACTAACATGTACATTGGTAACTAAGACCTTTTTATTTTAAAGAAAGATAACTAAATACAAAAGTTTGGAGGAAACATTTGTGTTTAGTTATCATTTTGCTTATTGTTTCCAACTGACTGCAAAATATAGAAACAAATTCCTGATGAATGGGCACATTTTAGGGAAGCTTATGTTTATCTTACATATCACTTGGAGTCAAAGAATAACAAATTGCAAACAAGTCTGATGATTAAAAATGAAAAAATGCAAATGATAATTCACTACATCAGTAAATTCTTTCGAACCATGTATATGAACTAATCCCTACAGTGAGGCAACATGCCGTAATCTCTTTTCAAGTCTTTATGAGCACAACTGAAGAACTTTAAATGCATAAAGAGCTTCATGCTAAAGTAATTTTGTTGACAAATATCCATTTTAGATGTATTTAAAAATGTTGAAGTCTGAATTGTCTTTTTTCTCAATGTGTGTATCATTTTTCTTAAATATTGCCTCAGTTTAAAAACTTTCCAATAACACAGTATTGCGAATCATTTGATTTATGCAATTAATCACACCGTATGTGTTCGAAACTACCTTCAGTGGTCCTGTGGGAAAAGGAGATGTATGTATATAAAAATATAATTATCCCTCATTATCCAGAGATACAACTGTAGAAGATGAATGAATCAACAGCCTGTACAAATTAATTATATATGAATCTGAAATTCTGTCTCCTGCAAAATATATGCTGAACAAAGTATTTGGAAAAAAACAGGAAGAAGAGAAATAAGCTTTTACATGTTGTAATCAGGTATCCTAAATTAACTGTCTGAGACAGACAAATCCTTTGCTTTTGTCTAGAGTCTAGACAATCGCTACAGCTTGATCAGTAGTAAATTTAAGTGTTTAGGATTGCTTAACTAGGTACAATTTCTTAAAATAAGTTTCCCAGGTATTTATTGTTACAACATAATAGCTTTATTCCTGAAGAAATATGCCAGTAGAATTCTTCCAGTAACATCAACATCTTCATTTTATTAAGGAAGCAGGTTCCTAATAATGGGAAGCATATGGAATTGCTGTATTGTCTCTTTCTCACTTTTAGATGTATTTATTTATTTGAAGCACTTATATAGTTGCTGATCTTACATATTATAATCCCAGGAGGCTCATAAAGCAACAATAAAAATATGAAACTTTAAAACAAAAACAAAAAACAGCTGGTGCCTCAAAGGCAATATATTCCCACACATCCATATCCAGCTGCACTCGGTGGCATCCTCACTCTACCCAATGCTGTGGGAAAGACCAAGTTTTACAAGCAGAAGGCTGTGAAATTGGAGACCTGCCACATCTCAAGGAGAAGGATATCCCACAAGGCAAGGACTACCTCAGAGAAGACAGGCTTCGAAGGTTCTGGGAGATGATAGCATTTAAGAGAAGAGATCTAGAGTAGACCCATCCATCCTGAGCATTTTGGTAGAATGGTCAGATACCCTTTAGGTAAGGTAGTCCTACAAATCTCCTGGTCCTATGTTATTCTGGTTTTAAAGCTGATAACCAGTAACTTGAATTGCACCAAATGAGACCGTGAGAAGTGCAGCACATGTGATATGGTAGTGATATAATATGTGCAAACCATAGAACACTGAGAATTGCATGCAGTGCTGAATTCTGGACTAGTTGTAATTTCCAGATAGTCTTCAAGGACAGCCCCAAGCACAATGTAGTAATCTAACTGGGAAATGATTAGAGCATGAATGTGAACAAAGCCTCCTGAACCAGGAATTTGGCATGTAAAATAAATCTATGTGAAGGCCCTCCTAGGCCCAACTGCTACCTTCTCCTGGAGCAGGAGTTGCAAATCTTGGAAAACCCCAAGTTAGGCACCAGTTCTATCCAACTGATATACTTTAGTCACTTCAAGCTGGCATCCAGCTGTGACCAATGTTGAGCAATATTATCTGACAGATATTGAAAATATTTCTCTTAATCCCATGCAGACTGTACAGACAAAAAACATATGTGTGAAATGGTTGCATTGGACCAGAAGACTTCTTCTCATCCATATGCATTCACTGTATAATCTTTTTAAAGCTTAGGTTACTGCGTTCTCTCTGTGGGCCCAATCAAAGAAAAACTTTTTTCCCCTGACATGTACCCATGACCAACATGATGGTCAATGGTGAGAAATACTGACAATTTAGTACAATGTCTGAGAACCATAGGTCCTGAACCCTGTTTCATGTAAAAAAAAAAAAAAAAACCTGGGACCAATTTTAAGACATGCAGTGTAGTTTCCATGGATTTGCTATGATCCATCTGCAATGATGGTTCCCTACAGATTGAAGAGAATAATTCAGAAGCTGGGACCTGCTTGTACCTCGCGAGGCATTTAAACTGTGTATTGCCTCCAAATAGCACTAGCAATAGCACTTATATACTCCTTCACTGTGCTTTACAGCCCTCTCTAAGTGGTTTACAGAGTCAGCATATTTCCCCCCAACAATCTGGGTCTTCATTTTGCCAACCTCGGAAGGATGGAAGGCTGAGTCAATCTTGAGCCGGTGAGAATCAAACTGCTGGCAGTTGGCAGAATTAGGCTGCGATGCATTCTACCCACTGAGCCACCACGGCTCCTACAACATTTGTCTTCTTTTGCCTAGTATGAATTGTGTTAGGCATGCAGAGATGCAATTCTATAAGTGTGCTATTAATAACAATCTAGCATTACAGCAAATTAGCAATTCTGCAGCTGAAGCAAAATTGACCGAATAAAAAGTAGAAGCACATTTTGGGACCCCCATATCCCCATTTGGATAATAAAACCATAAACATGGTCTCCAAGCTGCTTACTTTAAAGAAAACCTCAAACTATTTCAAGATTATAAAATATTTAAGTCTAAGTAATAGGGCAAATAAGGACAACCCTACTGATAAATCTTGTGTCACAGCTCATACTCCACCCATTATTTGTTAAATAAAAACACATTTCTTTCTTTAAATCAGATCTTGGCTTACCATCTCTTCCCCAAAAGAAAGCTGTCCTGCCTAATCTGCATAAGATCAGGTCCAAAGATTGGATAAAATGAACACAAACGGGAACAGTAGATTCTTTCTACAGCACATGAATTCATCATGTAGAGTAAGATTGGGCAACTTTCCCTCTTTCCAGGGCCCATTTCCATAAGAGTTATCGGCTGAGTCCACTGGCCAAAACAAGTAGTAGGCAATGCCAGAGGAAAAGTGGTTGGGTCTATCTTCCCCCTTTATAACAGCCAAGATTTAGTCAGAAGTTGTATTTATCTGTATGGTGTCTTGCAAATGCTAAATGCTCCTATGTTTGCCACATTAATGACAAAATGGAGAATGACATCATCATTCTGAAATGGACATGTTGATTCAAAATATATTTTTGGTTTATGGTCATGAAGGGTACACTATTTTTTAAACAAATTCCTGAAAATTAAAAAAAACACCACATTTTACTAAGACGAATAGGTGTGATATCCTTCTGAATAAAATGTGCAAACCACAACACACTCCAAAATCTGTCAGAAGATGGTTTCTGTTGCTGGTTTCTAACTCATAAGTCTATTTTATTATTACATATTTTGTTTTAATCACTTTTATAAAAGGACTAGGATGATGCAAGGACAATTTAGAACCCAGGTTACTTAGGAAATGTGCCTCCAAAGGAACTAATTTTAAGATTGTTATCACTAAGGGACTGGTTAGCAGTATTTTAAATAAAGCTAAATGTAAAGGTTTCCCCTGTCTAGTTATATCTGATTCTAGGGGATGGTGCTAATCTCTGTTTCTTGGCTGAGAGAGTCAGTATTGTACACAGACATTTCCTTGGTCATGTGACCAACATGACTATATGCTGAGGTGCATGGAACACTGTTAGCTTCCCACTGAAGTGGTACCTATTTATCTATCACATTTGCATGCTTTTAAATTGCTAGATTGTAGGAGCAGGGACAAGGAATGGTAGCTCACCCTGTCGCATGGCACTTGGGTCTCAAACCCAGGCTGTCATCTTTTCAGCTGACAAGCTCAGTGACTTTAACCACTGAGCCACTGTGCCCCATAGTTTAAATATGGAAATGAATTAAAGAAGGGAGTATCTTCTCTTCACCCAACTAAGAATATAATCTAAATCGGAGTATAAAAAAAAATTAGGGACATAGAGGAAGCAAATTGATTTGAGCAATGAGCTGTTTAAGCATTTGAAGCATCTTGCTGAGATGCCAGTGTGGGATAATATATTTCATTATCCATTTTGTGGGACCTTCTGTACAGCCTACTCTAACAAAGCTCATGCTATGTGTTTTTTTAAAAAAACAAAAACAAAGCCAAGTACAGGTAATCCTCAAGTTACGACAGTTCACTTAGTAACTGTTCAAAGTTATGTAATAATCCCCCCAAGTATTTATATACAGTCCCAAAATTACAAATGTTGCAGCACCATGGCAGTCGTTCACCCTTATGAACGACCGCAGAGGCACTGCAACATTCATCCTGCCTATTTCCCCTCCCCACAATTGCTTCCCCCTCCTATCCTGCCGCACTGAACTCACTTTGTGAAGATCTGTCTCCTCTCTGCTATAGTTTCTTTGAAAGTGGAATGATTTCACTTCCAACATCTGATCAGCTTGCAAATACTTTTCGTGTGCTGAGAGAAATGTTCTGGGCACCGTGATCTCACAGGACTTCAGGCCGTGAGATCACGGTGCCCAGAAGTTTCCATTCTCCGCACAAAATGTTTGCAAGCCAACTGGATACTTTGAGGGAGCAAGGCTCCATGTAATGGCAGGCTCCATTACAATTGCAACTTGAGGAAAGTGTCACAAGTTTCATTTGGGCCCTCAAAAGAAAACACAACCAAATAAGCATTGTATTCCTAGAGTTTTTCACTGCTTTTACACAGTACTGTAAATATAGTCATTTGCTCATTTAACTGTAATAACCAGTGTTGATACCTGCCTTAAGGACTTTGTGCAGACATGTTTTCAGTCAGACATCAGAATCTGAGAAGCAAATAACGGGATACTTTTAAGATGGTTTCAGGTACTGCTGGTGTCTGCTGGAGGGGGGAGATCAACACTGGCAACACAGGTGGGGGTATCCCATAGGAAGGCATCAACAGTATAAAAATGGTAGGCATGACTGGACAATCAGTACCTTGTTTCTTCTTAATATGTGGCATATGCTTTGCTTACTTGGTCCTACTATTTTGATATTGTTGACCCCCCTCAGCAGATACCACAAGATGGGATATCATCATGCAAACCCCACCACTTTGATGTGCATACCAACATCACACAAACAGTCAAAAGAGACAGGAGTTGCATCATTCCATCCATCCATCCATCCATCCATCCATCCGTCCACTCACTCACTCACTCAGTTTGTATAGCAACCCATCTCAAACCAGTGACTTTTTATCCTTCAGCTTGCCAATTTTGAACACTCCCCTGGTAGCTACTACTAATTAGCCTTCAGCACACATTTGTCAAGAACAGGCCTGCCAGACTATCTTTTTTAAGTAGATAGTTCCCTTAATAAATTGAAAGGATGCTGTGAATAACTTGATCTTAAGAAAACATTTAACAAAATACCTCAAGGCATTTTGATTTGAGCAGACAGATTAAGAATTAGCTGTATGGAAGCAATGAAGGTCAAAGCTTTTCTTAGTATTCATCAAAGGTTTCTCATCAAACTGGAGAAAGAATTTGATGTTGAATTGGGTACTCATCAAGGAAAAGTCGAAGATATGCTTATCAGATCTTAAAATATAAAACTGTGTAAATATAGTCTAAAAGACAGAAGCAACTTCCAAAATGAAGTTTTTGTTAAAGAAGTAAGCTGAAATTTAACAGAGATAAATACTAATTGATTCATTTAATAAAAAGAATTGAAATGTATAGCAAGTATACCTTTTTAGACTTGTAGTTGATTAAAGGGATATGGCTTCAAAAAAGCAAATATAGTTTCACAGCATCATTTCAACAGAAATTATAATTTCCAGACCATATTCTACAGTAGTCTGTTGTATTTTGCTCAGTCCGCTGTCTAAGTATGGGTTTCAAGTATTGGTCTCATCCTTTCTGAGTTGTATAGTCCACCAGAGCAGATTTGCACAGGTTCTACGAAAAATTTTTGAAGGAATTGGAATATTCAGCCATGAGAAGACAAGGTGAGATGATTATGCACTTCAAATACTTGGAAGTATATCACAAGAGAAGCAAAACCTCTTTCCTATCATCCCAGTGTGCATTATGTGGAATAATAGATTCAAGTAATAGGTTCTGGCTGAATGATAGAACAATTGGAAACCAATTATTTAGTGAGATTGTAGATTTTTTTTTCAATGGATGTATTCAAATAAGAGCTGAAGACCTGTCTGTCTAAAATACTTTAATTTTTCCCATAATCAATGAAGGATTGTAGTGGGTGGCCTAAATGGTAACGTCCAATTCTATGATTCTATTTTAAAATAAGATCTTTAGCATTTGGGGAAAGTTATTTTCCTTCCAAACAATTGCTGCCATGTCTTTGAATTTTCCCTTTCCTTATAGCAGGGGTGTCAAACTGCCAGCCCACGGGCCGGATGCATCACGACGAAACCACGCTTATCCTGTTGCTGGCAATGGGGAAAAAGCTCTGATATGTCGCGTGATGTCACATGACATCACAAGTTTGACATGTCTGTCTTATAGGGACTGACTTAATATGGACACTTGTGAACCACTATAAGAAATTTTAAATAAAAGTCACTTAAGTAACTGTAAGCACCATCTATGAATGTCAATACCTTATACTCAAATAGAGCAAAAATGCAGAGCATACATTCTAAACAAACTAAATATTTGAGACCAGCACTGTTACAATAACATGGAATTATGAGTAGTCAGTTTTCCTCTCTTACATATTTGGACTCTTATGAATATTTGGAATATTTCCTATGTAAAGTTGTTCTTCTTATTCTTTTTAACAGAAGTATGTAAGGAAAGAGCCTAAATTGTGTTGTTAAAGCAAACGTCTATGGAGATACTCAGTCATTCAGGTCATAGTTGTCCCAAGAGGCAACTGGACTTCCTTTGTCTTTTCATCGAAGATATTTTGCTTCTCATCCAAGAAGCTGCAGTGCAGTGCAGTGAGACATGTACAGATCTGTACATTGGAAAAACAAAACAACCACAAACACGTGGCATAACACAGGAGAACAAACCCATCTGGACAACATTCATCATCAGTCCATCTGCATTTGAAAGACAAAGGCCACTCTTTTAAAGAGAACAAAGTCCATAATCTGGACAAGAGGACTGCTGGTTTGAAAAAGGAGTCAAAAAGGTTATCTACATAAAATTGAACTGCCCTCTATCAACGGGGGACAGGGGCAGTTATGACACCACCTATCTCCTGTTGACAACACAGTCCAGAAAGGACGCAGTTCCAGAAAGGTTCCAAACCCATTTGCACTATTCAGATGACCCTAAGGGCATAGATAAATCTCCAAGTGGCCTCAACCACTCACAGAAAGAGTACTAACGACCAGATGACTGCAAGGAATATAAATCCTTCCATCCTTCACCATTCAGTCAGAACTGAAGAAGCTTCTTGAATGAGAAACGAAACATCTTCAAGAAAAAGTCTAGTTGCCTCTTGAAAAAGGACCTTCGGGTCACAAAGTAAACCTTATCTCAATGGCTTGGCCTACTGTTTATTAGTTTTAATTCATTTTTAAATAGCCCTACTTTTTCAACAAAACATTTTATTTTCTTCAAGATGCTTGATTTAGAATTATATGATATCTTTCGACCATTAAGACCCACTTTATGCAATTATATAATGTATAGCTTAGCACAGTGGTGGCGAACCTATGGCACATGTGCCAGGGGCAGCACTCAGAGCTCTCTCTGTTGGCACGCAAGCCACCACTGCTAGCAGGAGCCCCGCCCAGCACAAAGGAGGCAAAGCGGGCAACTAGCAAACTCGAGTAGACGTGGTAGAGCAGAGGTCACCAATGATTGTTGATTATGGACTGGAAGAAAAGGGAGGGAGAAGCATTTTACATGTGTGCATGCACTCATGGGGCTGTGAGCACACACGGGCTACAAATGGGGTGGAGCTGGTGCCTGCGTGATACTCACTAGCCCTGCCGCATTCTTGCATGGCGTAACACCTTGTATCTGCATCTCGTGGTGCGGCGGTGGTCATTTTTGCACCTTGCAGTATGGTGGCCCATTTTTGCGCCCCCGGTTTTTGCATGCCAGAGGCGGCACTCAGAGGCACCTCCCTGCCTCTCCCCCTGAGAGCACCACAATGCTGATGCGGCCCTGGCACTTTGTGATAAATAAGTGGGTTTTGGGTTGTGGTTTCGGCACTCGGTCTCTAAAAGGTTCGCCATCACTGGTTTAGCATCTGCTTTGGGACTGAATCCAATGAAGGATCTGGGCCATAGAGAAATTCAACAGAAAATCTTTCTCTCCTTTCAAGCGTATCTCAACAGAAGGGAAATTATGCAAGTCCGCTTTCCACCTATATTACTGCCAGAAGCAGCATTGCCTACACCCTCTGAAACATGCCATCCTAGGGAGAGCCTGATCTAAGCTGTGATAAGCTTTCCAACACATAATGTAACATCAAGTTGCTGTGTAAGTCTTACCACACCTTTAAACATTTTCTCAAATGATTTGGACATTTAACATGTAAAGCAGATTCATCTATATGTTTGGGGTAGTATCAGAAAGTTTTCAGTAGATTAAAACAAATGCTCAATACACAGTGGACCTCTCTGTCTTTAATCAAGTTACGTTTTTAGCCAAATGCTCTCAATCTTCCTATCAAAATGCTTATTACTATGCTGCTGTCTCAGTGCTACCACTGGGTCCACAGACACACATTCCATATAGCTAGACAGAGTCATATTTATTATTTAAAGCCTAGCTCACACAAAGAGGTCACTTGTACAAGTTTTTTCAGAGTAAAATATTACAGCAGTCTCTGTTCAGGCTCCCTTCTCTACATCTGAATTTTCCATAAACAGTCATGAAACTGTCCAGCAGCTATCTTCTTTGTTAGCATTCCATCTGCAAATCCTTGCAAACATCTTTGAATATCCTACATCATTTGCTTTATGAATTGCTTTTCTACTCTCCACCTAAAATTTGCACGTTATTACTACCATCCCAATAGTGGGCTTAGTGTAGTGCTTAAGGTACCGGACTAGAGATTGTGAGTTGTAGTCCCGCCTTGGGCACAAAGCCAGCTGGGTGACCTTGGGCCAGTCACTTTCTCTCAGTCCTAGAAAGGAGGCAATGGTAAACCACTTCTAAAAAACCTTGCCAAGAAAACTTCAGGGATTTTTCCAGGCATCTCTGAGAATCTGACACAACTGAAAGGAAAAAAAAAAAAAAACATCCTAGGCCCTCAAAATTAAGCAGGATTGGACTGGTTAATATTTTTAGCAGTGGATCATTAGGAAATCCTAGGGCTTTAGACAAAGCTGGGACATTTTTAAAAAAAAAAAAAAAACATAGCTCAGCTGTTCGGCAAACTCTCTGCATATTGTTGCCAAGAAAATGACATCAACCTGCCCATAAAATTACCAAGAAACAAGCTCAAGTTGAGGGTCGTTATCAGTATGCTTTGGATATAAACTGCTTATCTTCTAGACAACTTCTCCTAAACTGTCAAGTCAGAATAAATCTTCCAAACATTCAACAAAGGACTTTTGCCAACTTATTCCCTGGTCAGTTTGCAGTAATGAAATCATATAACATTGCACAAAAACAAATGCATCATACAGACACAAAATTAAAACTGGCAGTTAAAAGTTGACTCTTCAGATTGCAAAGCCTTTTAAAGTCAGAGTTAGAAAAAAGAGAGGGAAAAGAAGAATATTTGTTTAATGTAAATAAGTAACATAATTGGGAACTCTATGAGCCTCTCTAGAGAAGGAATTTCATAAACAGACCAGATTTCTCAAACTCTCTGTCACTGTCTACCCTTCCACAGATGGCAGAAAATGCAGAAATGTTTCCTTAATGTTTTCATGGGCAGGTTAAGAATAGGAAAGATGTTCTATTAGAACAGGGGTGTCAAACTGCTGGCCCGTGGGCCAGTTGCATCATACGGAGGCTGCGCCCATCCCAGCTCTGGAGTGCAAAAAAAGTTGCGATACGTCACAACACGTCATGTGACGCAGCGAGTTTGACACCCATGCATTAGAAGCTCTGAATGCAGGTAACTGCATTTGGCATTGGACACAAAAAGTTCTAGAATAACAAGGCTACAGTTACCATTGTTGCAGTTTCAATAATGGTGTCTTTTGCTTCAGTAGCCCTTTGGTTTATCATTTTCCTGAGACTACCATGTTTGCCTGAAAATAACACCTGGTCTTTTTTTTTTTTCCTCCAAAAGAGGCACAAGATCTTATTTTCAGGGGGTGTCTTTTCCATTCACCTCAGGGCAGTAGCACTGATAGCCCTGCCAAGCCGGCCCACTTCTTCTGTGGCCGAAGGAGCAGCTTCATTCTGCAGCTGAGAATGGAGCTCCGGCCTGCATGGGTTGAATCCATAGCTTGGTTCTCGGCTGCAGAGGCCTTCCGGAAAGGCCTCTGACAGCAAAATGCAGGCCGAGGGACACCACAGAAGAAGGAGAGGCAGGTGCTGATTCATGGGAAACCTGATAAGTGGGTGCAGGGTTCGTGGGGCAGCTCTACTCCCCACTCCCGCCCTAGTCTTGATTTTTAGGCGTGCGCCTCACCCCAAAACTAGGGCTTACTTTTGAAGAAACACGGTAGTAGAAGGAGATAAAGATGACATAAGAATAAGAGGCAGCAGACATTTCAGTGTGTCGTTACACTATCAGGTATTCCCTAGATTTTTGCCCAGAGGCCTTTATGCATAAACTTTCATGTTGTAAACAAATGAAAGACTTCCAGCTGCTGTGTGAAGCCCTGTGGCTCTTAGAACCTACTTAGTTATTTAACCATGTGGTTTTATTGCATTTTGGAGCTTTATGCAGCAGTGTTGTTTAACTTTATCCAAGTTGCCTTTTTTAGGGGGGGGGGAACCTTCAGATCTGCTATTCTCCTAAGCATTCTCCCATTTTCCATGAGTAAATTGTGGTCCATTTCCTGTATTTGGCTGCTTCTCTGAATTTTGCACTAGGAGAATCCAGTCCCACCAGGGCTTTATATCAAGTCAGATGAATTTTCTGATACATTCTTCTGTAACTGACTAACCTTCTCCCCTGCACTTCCAAGTTAGAGTTTTATTTGCTTTGGAGGAAATATACTTTTTGAAGGCTTGAGAAGAAAACTCCTGCTTCGCACTAAGAAATCTAAAGAGTTTTGACAGCCTTTGCACAGCATATAAAACAGCCCTTTGTTTTAGCAGTTAATATAAAAACTAGCTCTAGGGGTCTCATTGTAAAACACAAATACATCATCTGTATGTCCTGTCTTCATTCCATAGAACAAAATTGTTGGGATGTGCCTGCAGACAGGAATACCACTGGGTAAATAACACGGAGGGCAAGATATGTACACATAGTCAAGTCACAACCAGACATTGTCTGTGATGTACTGAACAATACAAGGATGTATGTATGAAAGCAGCAAAAGAAAATGGAAAGAAGGCAGTAGATTGCTTTAAACTTATGGAAAATACCAGCAGCAAAAAAAGGAAAACTTGTCTTATCTTGGGAGATGATAAAAGGATCTAAGATGCTTCCTTTCAGTAGAAAATGTTGGAAGGGCAGACTTTATGAGGCTTGAAACAAAAGTAAAATTGGCATAAGCAGCCTTAAGAATCTAAAATGTTTAGAATTAACACAAAGAAACTGCTTTTATGTGAAGACTTTGTGTCTGCTGAAAATCAGCTCACAACACCAACTCTTCCATTCTTTCAGGTTTTATAGTGGGTTATTTGTAACCAAGACAAATTTGATTTTTCCTGTTTAACCACTAAAGAACTTGATATGTCCTGCTTTCCTATTGGTGGGAAACTCCAACTCATTTTTTTTAAAACAAATTTTATTGTTTTTTTAAGTTCTTAAAGCAACATATTCAGGACACACAGTGGTGCTGGGGTAATCAAACATCTTAAAACAAGACATATATATATAATATAATCAATACATCAAATATTCCCTCTCTTTTTCCCTCAAATAGCATAGTATATATAAAATATCCAATTCTAGTTTAAATTTATTCAACCTGAACCTTTTTTAAGCTTCATCAATTTCTACCATAATGAAATTAACTTTAAATAAAAACATTTTCAATTCAAATATCCCTTCCACATATGTTCTACTTTCTTAATTTTATCAAAATCTTATTTGTTTCTTCTTCCATTAATCTCCCTTATTTAGAGTAAAATATTAATCTATCCTATACCTATCAAATCTATCAATTGATCTATCTCTTCAAGCTAAAAAAAATAATATCATACCTTAAATCATGTCATTCCATTAAACAAAATTCAAGTTTCCAGTTAATTATCATGACTAATAACGTCCATATCATCAGAAAATCATATCATCTTATTAAATTTCAATTAACTATTAGTTCACTTCAAATCTGAAACATCTCTTCAATTTTCATCATTCCATTACATCATAATTTTCATAGAAATAAACCTAACATTCTAAAAGGAACATTCCTAGTATTCTAAATTGTCTTTAATCCCTTATATAGAATGATATCTCGTTTTTAAACAAAAATATTAATCTATCCTAGACACATCTAAATGTATGTATTTATCAAACTATTCTCTAGATATCTAATCCTTCACTTAATCAGTCTCTTTAAGCTAACAAGTTAATATCAAACCTTAAATCATTTCAATATTTAATTAACATTCAACATCTTTTTACTTCAAACAGAAACTCCAACTGTTAGTGCCTGCAGTCAAGACAACCATTACTCTCCTCGCCCTGGTCTCAAAAAAGCATCAGTAACTTGTTCCTGATGACTATCTATAGGTTCAGAATTTTTTCCACACACTCCAGCTACCTCAGCAACAGGCAGCCATAGTACCAGCTATTGGAAAAAACATCCAGTTGGAAAAGTGTTGTTGAGAGTGGGAGACATTGCATTGCAGAGGTTTTTCTTTTTTTTCTTGGATCGGTTGCAACCACTGGTTGTTGGCAGAGGAGACAAGAGATTAACCCCAATGCTCCTGCTTTTAAGTGGTTTAGGGTTCTATTCTCTCCTCGCTCCTATTTAACATCTGTGTGAAGCTGCTAGGTGAGTTAATTAGACAAAACAAGGTCAGTATTTTGATGATACCCAGGTATACCTCTCTCCTTCGAGCTGACCAGGTTATATTGTCAAGATTCTTTCCCAGGGCCTAGAGAGGGAGAATATGGTCCATGAAAATCATGGGAAGATCAAGTAGCTATGGGTTTTAAGGCCCCCAAGGTCCAGAGAATTTCTGTCTTTAACTCTGCATAGAAATATGCTTAGAGACATTACCATGCTGACAAAGCTATGGTTTTCCCAGTAGTAATGTATGGCTGGGAGAGTTGGACCATAAGAAACTGAAGAATTGATGCTTTTGAATTGTGCTGGAGAAGAGTCTTGAGAGCCCCTTGGATTGCGAGGAGATCAGATCAGTCAACCCTAAAGGAAATCAATCCTGACTGTTATTTGGGAGGACAGATATTGAAGCTGAAGCGCAATTGCTTTGGCCACCAAATGAGAACAGATGACGCATTGGAAAAGAACCAAGATGTTGGGAAAGATTGAAGGCAAAAGGAGAAGAGGATGGCAGAGGATGAGATGGCTAGATAGTGTCCTTGACATAATAAACATGAATTTGAACAAACTCTGGGAGACAGCGGAAGGCAGGGGCTCTGGAGTTCTACGGTCCTTGAGATTGCAAAGAGTTAGACAAAACTTAGAGACTGATCAACAAGAACAACAAGACGTGACCTTCCTCTATCAGAATTGGTACACCACTTGCAAATCCTTGTGGACTTACGATTCTGCTTAAAGTGTAGCTGGCAATAGGGTTAGGAAAATCTTTTATTGTATACAACTGCATCTGTTCCAGGAGGCCTTACAGTGACTCATGCCTTAGTTATCTCCCATATGAATTATTTTAATGCACTCTACTTGGTTGTTTGGTTAGTTGTGCCCAATTTTACAACCTTTTTTGACACAATTATTAAGCAAATCACCATGGTTAAGCAATTCATTGGTCATTAAGCAAATCCAGCTTCCCCCATTGACTTTGCTTGTTCAGAAGTCTCTTGGACTGGAATTCTCTGCAAATGTTGTAAATATATGCCAGACACCAAATGCCCCTATTTGGGTCACATGACCACGGGGACATTGCAATTATTGTAAGCATGAGGACCAGTCACAAATTACTTCTTTTAGCACCATGGTAGCTCTGAATGGTGACTAAATGAATGGTCATAAGTCAAGGACTATCTGTGTAATTTATATAGCATGATTGATCTATGACCCACAGTGGTTTCCCATGGATTTTTGGGTGTGATTCAAGGTGCTGGTTATCACTACGAAGCCCTACATGACATAGGGCTACTAGTCTCCTTTCATTTCTGCTTGCCCGCCAGATTTACCAATAAAGGGCTTAGGTCACCTTCATCAAACAGTATCATCTTGTTGAATCCAAGAGTTATGTTGTCTCTGGGGCTGTAGCTACCTTGTAGAACTACATCCCTCCAGAGACCCAAATGTTCCCAATTCTGTTAGCATTTTACAAGGCACTGAAAAAAATGGCTGTTCCCTCGGGATCAGGAGGTTAAGTGACTTCTGGTGGTTACTGTTGTTTTTTTTTGGTTGGAATGGATGATTGTGACTTTGAAAAATATTATTTGGATTGCTTAAACAATTGGTTTGCATATTACTAGAGTCACTTTGTGAGATGGACAGCCATATACATTGAATGTATGTGTATAACAAATCAACCAATCACGCCCAGTTTGCAGAGAGATAATAACTTTGCAGCTGGGGAACAATGACTCAGATTTGTTTTTTATGAACAACCAAACATCTGTGCCCCACAAGTTCCAAAAACATGAGTAGGTATGGCACTAGCAGTTGATTTTAAGTCTGTTTTGTGTTGTATAATGATGAGGCAGTTTGTTTTATTTTATTCCAGTATGGATGTTAGCTGAGGTGAGAACACTAAATGAATGATACTGTAGGTTTCACACTCTCCTTTTGGTCATCTGGAGCAGGGGTCCCCAATCTGTGGGCTGCAGCACACTACTGGGCCATGGCCTCTTGGCTACCAGACCGTGTGTGCACGCACACGTCCCCCATTGGTGCTAGCACTGTCCTGAGCGTTGCATTATGTAAGTGCTAGGCTCATCCCAAGCATTGTGCAAGTGCTAGGCCTGCCCCCAGTGCTGCGTGGGTGCTAGGCCTGCCCCCAGCATTTCACAAGCACTAGCCTCACACACAGTGTCATGCAGGTGCTAGCCCCACCCCAGCATCACATGCACACTCGCGCTACTCAATTTGCATTGCCCTCACACACGTGGCCCCATGCCTCTCCCTTCCTTTCCCTCCGAGTCGCCAATCTAGAAATGTTGGGGACCTCTGATCTGGAGGGAGTGCTGATCAGTTCATTTTGTGATTTATCTGTTTTCAGCATTTTGCATCAGCTTCAGTGGGCTTAATGTGAAATTGGGAAACAGAAAAAATGGCAGTGCAGAAGTGCCCAAATAGTTTCTCCTAGTGCAAGGAGAGAAGCAACCTAGAACTAAGGAGGAATTTCCTGACAGTTAGAACAATTAATCAGTGGAAAAACCTGCCTTCAGAAGTTGTGAATGCTCCAACACTGGAAGTTTTTAACAAGAGACTGGACAACCATTTGCCTGAAATGATATAGGGCAGGGGTGTCAAACTTGCAACCTCACGTGATGTGTTGCGACGTATCGTGACTTTTTTGCCATTGCCAGCAATGGGGTGGGCATGATTTCGCTATGATGCATCTGGCCCATGGGCCGGCAGTTTGACACCCCTGGTATAGGGTTTCCCGGCTCAGCGGGGGGTTGAACTAGATGACCTCCAAGGTCCCTTCCAACTCTTGTTGTTGTTGTTGTTGTTTCTTGTTGCTCCAACTTTTCTGCAGGTGAGCATGTCTTATTTGGAACTCATTAGATGGTGAACATACCAGCAGTTGTACTTATGATGAAGTAAGAATACTTTTTAGCCACTAAGGCTTTACTGATGCTGGATTTATGGCAATATGAATCATTTTTTAAACATGAGCAGAAAATCCTGATGATCTGGAGATGGTGATAGACTAAAATTTTCAAGAGCCCATTCCACCACTGCCATAAGTTATGCTGGTGTCTGTAATTTAGTAGCAGCTAAGAGCTTTCCTTCTAGTTATGGCTAAACTACAGTTCTCATTGCAGAATCTTGAGCAGGGTTGCCAAGTAGTAGGGGAGTCTCACTTCATTCCTCCCGTGGTTATTTTGCATATTGCTGCTTTTTAAGATGTTATTATAGTGTACATGGAAAAACTAAAATATCAACACATAATAAGCATTCATCAGCCCTTTAATAGGTTGTGCAGTAAAATGGAATTCACCACTGTACTTTCATATCTTACTGAAGGCCAATTCTATATTACAAAGTTATGATAAAATGTGGATGTAATAAAAAAGATAAAATAAATTAAAATTACACCCATGTTGCTTGGCAATACGATCCATGTTGCTTACAATCTAGATTACAATCTAAATGTTACAATCTAGGTTTGTACAATTTGAGACTTGAGGGCCATATGAAAGCCTGAGTCAGGGCCTAGAAGACAACTTCCCCCAAAGGTTGCTACCATGTTATTATTTTTAATATGATAGAAGAGGAGATGTGGACCTGGTACACATCTCTAATGTTCAGGGTAGCCTTTGGTCCAGGAAAAATTATCCATCACAGCTGTGTAATATATCATCAAATGCTTTTGCAGCGCAGAGTAGACTTTGCAATATTTTTAAGAGTTCACAGTCATCAAATATTCTGGCAATCTTGATTTTAGATTTAATCCTTTCTTCTTTAAATTTAGAACTACACTTCATTTCACCACTGGGTTATCTCAAGCAGAGGTGTTGATGGATAGAAAGCAGAAATCCAGGTTAAACAAGCTACTCATAGAACCTATGGTCCTCCAGAAATTGCTCAACAATATAACCATCATACCTCATCTTCAAGTGGACTTGCTGACAAGTGCAATTCAGTATGATCTAAAAGCTACGTAAATCTTACCTCTGCTTTAGGGTACATAGAAAGAATTCTAAAAAGGCTGAGTCTTTTTGCTTGCAAGTATTTAGAGGAACAATGTGAGAGCAGTCCTTTAATGCAAGTGAGCTGGAACGACTTCCAATTTTAAAAAGTCTAGCCAAAAGCCCATTTGGAAAGAGAGTGGATGGTAGTAAGAATTTATAGGAAATCATTTTTTCCCTGTGATTTTTTAAGCAAGAATCTATTATTTACTAGATATTCTAGCCAAGAATATTTACCAACTAAAGCTGTCTAAGCCTAAAGATAGTTATCTGAAAAGTTATGCCATATGTAAATGGTTGTAATACTGTTGATTGTTATTTCCTTGAAAGGATAATATGTGGTTATGAACATACACAACTATACACAACTATAATGAGAGACTTTGTTTTGCACATTTCTCTGTGGTCTGTCTCTCTTTCTGGGTCTGTGTAAAGCCTATTGACTCAGTCCAAACATGGGAGGTAAGATGATTAAAATGGATATAGCTTGCTTTTGTTTTCAATAACTTGCAGTATTCCCCAGTTTTTAATTATTACTATTTTCTGATAGCACGTAGTACCTCTTAAAATAATCTGTAAAATTCAAGAAAGTTTGAAAAAAAATAGCAAGTCAATCAATGTGTATTTTGCTGGTTGTTAAATGAGAAAGGATAGTTTCTAGTTTCAGTTTGGTCTGGTAGCACTGGGCTGGAAACCAGGAGACTGTGAATTCTAGTTGCATTTTAGGCATGAAATACAACTGGGTGACTTTGGGCCAATCACTTTCTCTCAGCCCAATTCACCTCACAGGATTGTTGTTGTAAGGAAAATGGGAGGAGGAAGGAGTATTAGATATGTATGCAACCTTGTTTATAAAAATAATAAAGGCGGGATAAAATAAATCTAAAAAGAATCCAAGTTATTACTACAAAATGAGCTTATAACTAGGAGTGAAAATGTGATAGTCATATTAACATACTGTATATTATTTAATACTAAGACAGCATTCCATTAATGTGCATTATAAATCTATAAAAGGTTCAAACTAAATCTTCAGTTGGCAAAAACCTTTCCAGTCTAGTGAATGACCTCTTCTGACTTTATAATGACTACATATTATATATAAATGTATATAACTCAATTGTTATGCTGCTGTATTATCTATGCATAGTAGTGGGATAGATATAGCAGAAGAATCCCAAGACTGAACTTTCCCATCAATTGTCATACTGTAGCTGTACTTTCATTGTTTGAAGTGGAAAAACAACCTTAGTTTTTTTTTTTGTCCTTGAGATAATGGTACATACTTTTACCAGGATCATAACTGTTAAGCAGTTAAGCAGAGGAAAGTCACTCCATGAGAAAATGAAATGTTTGTCAGTCTTCAAAACCTATTGTATATATGGAATAATCCTAGTTAACCAGATTCGATCCCAAGAGAGACCTTATTAAAAGAATTCTAAGTGTTCTTCATGATCCCAAATGGAAGCTGTTGTGTCCTGAGCATGCAAATACAGGCTCGGGACATTGCAAGGTTCCCGGGCACTTGCAGAAGCTGCCCAGGACCAGACTGAGTGGCGCCAGCCGAGTGCACATGCGCAAGGCGCGAAAAGTGCATAGAAATGTTGCCATCTTGTCCGGGGATTGGGAACGTATAAAGGAAGGCCTGCGTGCCTTGCTCGTTGTTGTTGGATTGTAATGAGCACAATAAAGAGCTGTTTCAGAGACATGCGTGTTCTTCATTCACCATCGATCCCAGGACTTAACAGGAGCGTTGTCTGTTAAAAGGTGGCGTGCTGCGGCCCTTCTCCTATTTTTCAGTAGAAATGCTGCAGAAAAAAGAAGCAGCTAAAATAGTTGCACTTTTCCACATAAGCCATTAACATAGCAGAGTAGAGTATTCTGAATGGAAAAAAGAATCCCTTGTGAGCAGGGGAAGGAAAGGATAAAACTGGATTGTGACCTCAGCTCCTTTGCTTGCCAAGGGTCTCCTCCCGCCAGCCAAATCTCTCTGTTTGGGCAACATTTTCATCAAATGAATGGAATGTTTTGGCCAAAGAACCTCCACTGCCTGATCCCCACCTTAGTATTAATTTAAAGTAGAACCTATTTTGATAACTGGGATAGAAAGAAGAGCAGTTTTCTGGTGCCTAAGATTAACATGACATATAGAGATGGAAGCGGCTCAACAATCAGTGTCTTAAGGAGTTCGTGGATAGACAATGTCCATATGATACTTTGCAGTCACTTCACATAATACTGTTGATTCTACCTGTAGTTCTTCTCACAATATTGTCTAAGCACAAAAACCAATGGAGCTAGCAGAGATGGCCTAATTGACTGTACTGATTAAAGAAAAGAATACGAATACTTTTATGGTTACGTGAAACCACTTCTGAACTTTGTGCTTGAGGTGGGAAAAAAATGAAACTTTGATTTTGGGTTTTACCAATTAGATAGATTTGATGTTATCGAAATGGCTAGTTTATATTATTTTGAAAAAGTAAAAAGTTGAGGTCTGATGTTGACATTCTATTTTACTGCACCAAAGGAAATTGGAAGTCAATGCCTTTTTCCCCTTTTTTCTCCCATTCCTCACTTTTCTATTCCCCTTTCCCTTACCCATCTTTCCCTTTATTTACTTTTGTATTTTCATTGTATTGTATACTATAAACTAATAAAAAACTTTAAATGCAACCCCCCCAATATTGTCTAAGCAAAAGGGATAAGGGCATAGTGATCTGTTGCTTCCTCTGAAGCACTGCATTGAGGCCTAAGTTTTGTTTTTTTTAAAACTTTTGAGGCCACAGCTGAGTCATATCAAAAACAATGATGAACAGACTCAGATTCATCACAAGAAGAGTTCTTTAATGATGGGGTTCTCCCAAATAGCCAGCTACTGATTTTTCAGAAAAGAGCATTCTTCTCCTCTTATCTGTAGAACCTACATGCAACTTCTAGTATTCATCTCCTATAGGCTTTATTACAAGTGGAAGAATGATGCGGAAGGAGTTGACCCATCTCCCATCTTTGACACGAGCAAATAAAATAGATTTATTGTGTGTTCTTGTGCATGTGTGCACCTACCCACCCACCCACACGCACATTCTCTCTTTGGATGCATGGTACCACAGAAGAATCTGAATTAAGAAACGATAGGAAGGAAAAAATAAGCAGGCAATAAAACAGTATTTTCCCAACAGGATAGTTGCCTATTATTGACAGAATTATTTTAACAGTTTGGGGGATATTATCAGTTAGCACAGATTCTCATCATATCCAACAACTCAGAGTTCCAGTTCTGCTCTTCTAGAGAAAGACAGAGAGCAGCACATTCCTAGCCAAAGGAGTATCCTTTGAATAACTAAAACAAGAGTAGGAAATACTCTGGGAAGATAATCCTTTTTTACCACACCACCCAGTTATTCTCTGCTGAGCTAAAGGTTAAACACACAAAAAGGGAAGTCCACCCAATTTTTGAGCCATATTAAAAAGTTCCATGTAGCTTTCCATACAATCTTTGCCAAAAACCCAAGGATATTACTTAAGAGCACAAAATGCCCTGTATTTATTTTTCTTTGTTTTTCTAGAGTTAGAATGAGCTCATATTGCTGGCTAGAAACAAAGTGCTGGCTTTTAAACAGGAAGGCCACCAAAGAGGGGTGTTAGTAGGTTCTCCTATGCTTTATTTTCTGGGAAGGAAACCAAAATCTCTTACCCTGTTTCACAAATAGAAAACAATTAAGGAAGGAACTGGACACCCAATCCTTCTGGAACAGGTAGCAACTGAAAAACCTGAAGTTTTTCATGAAGAACCAGTTGAGCAATCGTGTGACAAATAGGAAAAAAAAGCACAGCAGGGGAGAAAACATACACAGACTGATTAAGTTCTTGGGTATATGACACAAAGGCCAAGTTATCCATTTTCTTTTCTATCAGGATTTTTTATAAGGTCCCATCAGGTTGAAAACCTAGCAGGAAATTACACCATTCTACATGTTGTTGCCAGCTTTCGTAATATTTGTCCTGCTTGCAGGCTCATATCAGCATCATGTTGTTATGAGATACAAAGGGAAACAACTCAGTTGAACTATGCATCACATGCAAGATGTGTCCCTGAGTAATGCTTTGCTTTTTTTTGCCATGCCCATATTTACATGGCTTCCTTAAGATGATTTTGCAATACTGTAATCTCTCTGTCAATTATATTATGATCTAGGAAAGGAGCAGGCAGCCTTTTGGGATACAGAGGACTCAGCCCTTGGCTTTAGAGTGACATACCAGAGACAATACCCCAAACAGTGGGTGGGGCCATGCCAAAGCTAAAATTAATTACATAGAGCTAATATGATTATTCCAAAAGTATTAACAGTCCCCTTATGTCACATTACAATTACAATCGCAACGAATAACTTTGAAGCATTTTTCTATTTCAGCCTCGGTTAAAAGATCCATTTGTTTTACCTTTTTATTATACTTTACAGATACAAAGATAAAAAAACCCAATGCAAGCTAAAGAAAATATAGAGAGTAAAAAGGAAAAATAAGAAGTGCAAAGTTTTCTCTATTATGTTTTCCTAACAATTACAGCTGTGAAATATAAGCCTAAGTATTCTGGGTCCATCTGGATAGCACAACACAACACTGCACTTGAATATAGCTCTCCTTATCATTGACCAGCATTAACGGAGAGTAGAAAATAGGTAGTCACACTGATTAAATTATACAGGAAAAGTATCATGTTTGTCAATATTAATCATTTCCAAAACATCCAAAAGGAATAGTACAAATCTAAAGATGGCTTGTTGCCTTAATTAGCATATTGCATGCACAAATCGTTTGACTTGTAATAGTTTAATAACATCCAACCGCTTAAATCAATCTTTATTGACAGGATCCAGCAAACCTACTTTCATACTTAAAAGAGTACAGGAGACTAATTTCAGAAAGTCTGCCTTTTAATTATTTCAGAATATTTTGGCCAATAGAAGATCTGCAATCAGAACACTTTTTTCCCGTACACAACCATTTTTGTATATATATTTTGAATTGTTGTGCAAAGTATGCAAATCATTCCTGAAAGGAAAATTTTGGTTTACGAGTGATAATTTCCCACATAACAAAAATATGATTGTGGATAAAGTGTGTTTTCCAATGCAACATAATTCAACACAGTTTATGCTGTGTTTAATCAAGGAGATGAATTTTGGACAAAATATATTACAAGTATTATCCAATATATATCAAAAACAGACTGCTCAAATTATTGTAAATGGGGGTTTGTCAGAGGCTTTTGTAATAGAAAAAGGAACAAGACAGGGATGCCCGTTGTCTCCGTTATTGTTTGTTTTAACACTGGAAATTTTGTTGATTAAAATTCGGGAGTCTCAAGAAATAAAAGGAATAGAAATTAATAAAAAAGAATATAAATTAAGAGCCTTTGCAGATGACTTGGTTGTTACTTTGTCTCAACCTGTTTCTTCGGTGGTGAAATTATTACAATTGATTCAACAATATGGACGTGTTTCTGGCTTTAAAATTAATAATAATAAGACCAAAATATTAGCTAAAAACATGACTAATGGTGATAAACAGGCTCTAGTTAACTTAACAGACTTTGAAATTGTTGATAAGGTAAAATATTTGGGGGTTACATTATCTGCTTCTAATGTAAAATTGTATAAAAATAATTATGAAAAGCTGTGGATGGAGGTACAGAAGGATTTAAAAAACTGGAATAATTTACAGTTATCCCTTATGGGCAGAATTGCAGTTATTAAAATGAATGTCCTGCCAAAGTTTATTTTTTTGTTCCAAATGTTACCTATCTTAAAGAACGAACGTAATTTAGATGAATGGCAAAAAGGTATTAATAAATTTGTTTGGGCAGGGAAAAAACCAAGGGTGAAACTTAAAATAATGCAAGATTTTCGTGAGAGAGGTGGACTCAAGGTACCAAATATGAAATTGTATTATGATGCTGTAGTATTGACATTGATTAGCGATTGGGTGAATTTAACAAATACAGAAATACTTCATTTGGAAGGCTGGGACCTATTTTTTGGATGGCATGCCTATTTAATATTTAATAAAAAAGTGGATTGGGTTTTTAAGTCTCATATTATAAGAAACTCTTTGCTAAGAGTGTGGAGAAAGTATTATAAAAGTGACTTCAAAATACCATTATGGGCTATACCTCGGCATGCCATAGAAGGTATAAGGAAAGGGGTAAATATGGACAAGGTCTCTTACGTACAGTTATTAAGATGGGATGGCCAAGACTGGCAGTTAAAATCTTTGGAAGAATTAACACATGAAAACTTAACTTATTCATGGTTCCAATATAGACAAATAGTGGATAGATGGAAGATGGATTGTAAAATGGGCTGGCTTAGAGAAGATGAAATTTTTTTAAAACAAGTAAGAGATCAAAGGCCAACCCATATTAAGAGAGTTTATGGGGTTTTAGTGGAATTAGATTCAGAACTTGAACTAGTTAAAGATTGTATGATTAAATGGGCACAGAATATTGGTGAAACGATTTCAATGGATACTTGGGAACTTATTTGGATAAGAAATGTTAAATTCACACAAGCGCAAAATTTAAGAGAGAATTTTTATAAGATGTTTTATAGATGGCACCTTGACCCAAAGAAAATGTCCATTATGTACCCTAATCTACAGCCGAAATGCTGGAGATGTGGATATTTGGATGCTACCTATTACCATATTTGGTGGACGTGTAAGCATATAAAAGCTTTTTGGATTAAGATATGGTGGAATATTCAAAGAATTTTTAAAAGGAGGGTAAAATTTACTCCGCAATTATTTTTACTAGGTATTGTTATTGACTGTGATGCTAAGGAGGTTATATTGATGTTAAATTTGATTACAGCCGCTAGGTTGTTAATAGGACAATATTGGAAGAAGGAATCTTTGCCTACTTTACAAGAATGGTTTCATAAAGTTTCGTATTTGGCAGAAATGGCAAAGATTTCGGCTTTCTTAAAGGAGCAATCTCAAGAAAAATTTTTTGCGGTATGGGAAAAATGGATAAATTTTATACAACATAATTTGGATATGGAAAAATATTATTTAGCCTTTTTATAATTTGTAATGATTGTTTTTTCTCTCTTTCTTTCTTCTTTTTCTTTTTTATATATATACATTTTTAATGCATTATTATTCATATATTTTTTTTTTATATATATATATGCTTTATTCTTCGTCTACTTTCTTCTTTCTTCTTTCTCTCTCTCTCTTCTCTTTTTATTTTTTTTTTTTCTTTTTTAGTATATATTATTCATTTTAAAGTTTATGTTATGTATATTATTATTATATATATTATTACTGTGATTTTTATTATTATTATTAATTATTTTATAAATTGCAAATGTTATTTTTAAAATATTTGTTAAATAATCCTATATTCAGTTCTGGGAAGTCGGGGGGGGGGGTGGGGTGTTGGGGAGGGGGGGGTGGATTTTTATTTGTAAAATAAAAGGGCCAAGTTTGAAGACCCCTGGCTTAAAGGGACTGCAATCAGGTAAAAAGAGAATGCTGCCTTTAGAAGCAGTCACCAAAGTTTTATTCTTATATACCAAGTGGCAATGACTATTTAAGGTCAAGTACATTAAAGCCACTTCTAATTTTCCTATACTTTGTTGTATTACTTCTGAATTTCTCCAGAAACATGGCTTTTTTTTATTGAGGTAGCTCTGTCAGTCTCCCAAGAATTCTTCGTCATTTCCTAGAAAGAAGCTATTGAATATCTGGTTTAACTTCAAAGGGAGCACACCCAAAGTTGTTTTGTCCTTTTCATATCCTTTTCATATCCCTTTCATTGAGATTTTTAGTATCGATTGCATGGCATAATACATGCAAATATTCTACAGTGATTCTTGAGATGCTTCTGGATTCCCTTAGACTTTTCTTGCTTTATATTTTCTACTCTTACCTGGAAGCTACACCCCAGAAGCAATTGCTTTCTCCCCTTGTGCTATATTGTTGCCCAATGGAGCAACAATGCCCAAATATATATATATTTGGTCTTTGGTTATTCGGGTTTTCTCCCATGTAAAATTGGAAGTGTCTTGGCGATGTTTTGACGAAGTCCCATTCATCATCTTCAGGCTGGTGTTTCTAGGAGCACGAAGCTGAAAACACCAGCCTAAAGATGAAGAATTGGACTTTGTCAAAATGTCGCCAAGACACTTCCAATTTTACGTGGGAGAAAACCCAAATAACCAAAGACCTATATACAAACACCCGCAAAAACCTCAGAAAACAATTTCTTTTAACATATATTTCAATGATGCTGCCCAGCTAGACTAAGAGCTCAGCTATTTGGAAGTCATAATTGAAGGTCCTTCACATAAGTGCATTCAACTGTTAAATTGGGACAACTCACTTTTGCATTTCCCCTGCAGATCCAGGAAGTTTTAGCATGTTTTCACATACTATTACTTACAGCAAGGAACACTAGCTTTGGGATTTAAGATTAGCAGTCTACTATGGTGTCTACTTGGCTTTTCTCCGACAAATGCTAAGTAAAGTTAGACCTGGTCAATATTTGGATGGGAACAATCCCAAGCTATAGGCTAGCATGGCAAGTCAAAAACAGAAGTTAAGGACAAACTACAGATACTTTCCTATTGTTTTCAAAATTTTTGATTGTAGTCTTTCGGAACATTGTTTTGAGGGATAAGACTGAGTCTGAGACTTTATGTGTGTGGGGCAGATGCTCTGTTTCTGCTACAATTATATGGTTTTGAGATAAATTCTGGAAAGTCCCATTATTTTATCATCACCAGAATTTCTGTTTACTATGACAAGGTAATGAATTGGAGAATATATGTCACAAGATCATTTCTTAAGACAGAGGAAATAGTGAAGCTTCATTCAAGTGTTTATCTAGTCTGGATATATTCTCCTGACAACTGCTTTACATAATTTCAGAAATCACAATAAATAGAACTTGATCGGTGTCCTATTAAAGGTTAAACATGTCTATATTATAAATATAAATTGCACAAGAAATTAGGTTTGTTTAATGAAAGAACACCCTGGAATAGCAGCAGGTTTCCCATCATGTAAAATAAAAACATTTCTCACCACACCTGGAGAAAAAAAGAACAGAAAATCTCTGTACCACTTTCTCAAACATACTTTCCTCTTCTTGAAACCAATTAAACTCTTGTGATACTCTGAATGGACATTAAAATACATAATCTAAAAAGTATTTAATGGTGCCATAATTTTTAACCCATATTTTCCAAAACACATACAGTAAATATCTTTGTGTAAACTTTTCTACAACTGCAGTACCTTTTTTTTAATGAATGATGAATGCTATGAAATTACAAGTTCTCTATTGTACCTGCTTAGTCCTAGGAGTACTGAGAGAATAAATACTTTTATTACTTGCTTAATAATTAAAAATTCTTAAGATAATTGGGTCCAGAAAGAAGACTCTGTGTGCTTGAACTGTCTCGCTAATATCAACAAATGAATAAATATATCTGCTTGTGAAACATTTTACCATATTATCGTGCAAGGAGAAAGCAATCGGATGGTTCTCCTTTTTTTCCTTTATCCAAATTTGATGTTCTGAACCTATCTCCCAGCCTACCTGAGCTTCTACAAACTTTTAATTTAAATGCTTTCACCTTTTTGAAATATATAAAAAGACTTCAGTTTTATAACCACAACCTTCTAGGGAGTCATCCAGCCAGTTGTTCCACTGATTAATTGTTCTAACTATCAAGAAATTTCTCTTCTCTGTACAGTTTCTAGAGTCTCAACATCTTTTTTACATCGCAATAACCAAAACTGTATGCAATATTCCAAGTGTGGCCTTACCAAGGCATTGTAAAGTGGTATTAACACTTCACGTGATCTTGATTCTATCCCTCAGTTAATGCAGCCTAGCACTGTGTTGGCCTTTTTGGCAGCTGCAGCACACTGCTGGCTCATATTTAAGTGATTGTCCACTAGGACTCCAAGATCCCTCTCACAGTTACTACTATCGAGCAAGGTATCCCCTATACTATACCTGTGCATTTGGTTTTTCTTGCCTAAATGTAGAACCTTACTTTTTTCACTATTGAATCTCATTTTATTAGATGGCACCCAATGTTCAAATCTCTCAAGATCCTTCTGTACCTTAGAGCCTATCTTGTAGAGTGCTGGCTATTCCTACCAGCTTGGTGTCATCTGCAAATTTGATGAGTTCCCTATCTATCCCCTCATCTAAATCATTGATGAAGATGTTGAAGAACACTGGGCCCAGGACAGAGCCCTGGGGCACCCCACTACACACTTCCCTCCAAGTAGATGCAGTTCCATTGAGGACAGTTGGTCAGCCAGCTACGAATCCATCTGATGGTGATGCTGTCTAACCCACATTTTTCTATCTTATCAAGTAATAGGTTGTGGTCTATTTTACCAAATGCCTTACTGAAGTCCAAGTAAATTATATCCACAATTATATCTTCTTCCCCTCTTCTTCTTCATTTTATTTTACTTTACTTTACTTTATTTTAACTGGGGTACAGTGGAATAGACCTGTTCAGTCTTCCATATTGTAATGCCTAGCTCTGCGGAAAGCTACTCTTTAATCAGTTTCCATTAAACAGCCATTTAGCATTTATTCTAATTCTCAAAAAATATCTATAATGGAAGAAAATCTGAAGGCAGCCATATTTTATTGAAAGTATCAAAGAAAGTTTGCAACATTTTAGTCCATTCATATGATTTGTGGATTTCCATCTCATACATTTACAGAGAAAAGTCATTTTTTTCTTCTTTATATTCCCGACCCACATCCCAACACACAACTTTTCAGAAGGATAGATCCAGCAATACGAGGGAATGGCATCATTTGGGAGATCCATTTCAAATCTTCTACTCGTATATTATTTCCTTCTATAGATAACATCTCAGAAATCATGCAAAGAGTTTTCTAATCATGCAAGCAAGTTTTATGATGTAGTCTGGACTGAGCTGTATCCAGTTCAGATGTCTTGGTTGTGGTAAAGCATATCCCATCCCATGTTGAACTCTGATCACTATTGTCTCCTAAAAATCCAGTCCATTTTAAAGCTGTCTTTAACTCATGATTCTGTAAAGCAAAACACCCAGCCTGTTTCCAGAACTGAGATTCTTTAGAATCTGAATAAGGAAAGGTTTGTTAACGGGCAAAGCAACGATGGTATATAAGATTCCCTAAAAAATAGTGCGCCTGCTACTATTGTCTTCCTTTGCATCATCTTGTGCCAGAGGAGTATCAGTAGTGTTCAAATTGTTCACTTGTTCAAGTTCATGCAAAAGAACAAACCTCACAGTCCTGGCCAGCACCCTGTACAAACTGAGAGAGCAATTTAGAACATGTCTAAATAATTTTGAAGGAAAAAAAAAAAGAACAAGAAGTTCAGCCTGGCAGTTAAGCCAATCTGGAAAGAATGTGCTGAAAGTAGAAAGCTGAGCCAAAGCCAAAAAGGTTAACTGTAGAGGGAGGAAACATACTGGTCCCTTCAAAGCAGCATCCTGCCTTCTAGCTGAATTACCCCACTACAATAGGCATAACTTTGTGAATTGACATTATGCAGGGACTTTCCTAAACTGAGATAGAAGTTGAATTCTCCCCATTGCATAGAAATTGCTTGAAACAAATCAGTAAGGAAGTGTCTACCCCATCATTTCCAAACTGACTAGAAGTTTTGGGGATTGAAGACCAACATTCCTGATGAACCGACAGATGGGGGCATGTTGGTCTTTACAAACAGTGCCTGCCCAGACTTGAAGACAGGAATGAGTTTGTTGAACCCCTACGTAGAGATACCAGATGGACCTTCTGTTTTAATGTGTATGCTCTGTTTACCAAGCAAAGACTTTTCCCACAACAGAACTGAAGAACAAGCTCTCCTGCGTGTGGTTTTATGGCCATATTTGGTAAGAATCCGACAAATCTGGAAATGCAAAACTGTACTTTTGTCTTCTCTGTCCTTGTTACAAGTTTCCTTTGTACTGCTCAGCAAAGATCCTGCTTGTCTTAACCACTAAAAATGCTGTTTCCTCAAATACATTCTTGAGAAGCCAAAGAAAGTTTATTTTTTTGTTTAATGGAGATGTGTAAACATTCACATAGCTAAGGAGGCTACAGGGTTTGGCTAATATATTTCCTGAAGAAGAGAAGAATCCAACTTTGTTTAGACTCTGTGACTATAGCAGACTTACTGAGCCCATGAAAGCAAGTTATAGTTCTTCGTAAACATGTTCCTTTACTCATAGAAGAGGAAATCTGTGTCATGAAAATATTTTAATTTCAACTAACAGAGAGACGGAACATAGCAAAAATATCATATTTTTTGGGAAATGTAGCATTATACCTGCATTCTACACTGACATAAGGGAAGACTGAATGTATTTACACATAAGCAAAAGAGAAAGGAGGGGATGACTATGTCGTTCTCTATGAAGTATTGCTAGTGAGACTTCCATCTATCTATTCCTGCTTCTGTTTAGAAGTCAGGCAATATGGAAAGGATTAGCCCACACTAGGTTCCTATTTGCATGTATTTATCACAGCAAATAAAAGAGGTGGTATTTGCCAGTCTTTCATGAAGTATATTGCTGGATTGAAATAATACTATATGATGCTATTCCCAGACTAGATAGGGAAATATATGTTAAAGCAAGTTATGAAAATCAGAAACAAACTTTCAGTATAATTGTTAAAAAAAACCTCAAAGCAGGCACAAATCTGGATAAAAACCATAAAATTACAACATAAAATTAGAACATTGCAACAGCTTAAAAACAAGCGCAGCAAAAACAAAAGGAGCAACAAAAATTCATTTAAAAGTGTGGTTAAATAAACAAGGCTCCATTTAGAGCAATGCATAAATGAACAAAGAAGGAACTTCAAACACAGGGCACAGATACCAACGATAATGTTTTTTGCATTAGTGTGTGTATGTGTGTGTGAAGGGGGGGGGAGAAAAAGAGGGGGGAAGAAGGGGGGAGAGGGAGAATGATTCCATCAACCCTCCCTAATATTTCTGCCCTAAACTCTTAGGTTGCTTAGAATTAGCTTCCCCTAAGGTGGGCAGAGAATATCTCATATGGCTAGAACTAAGACCTATTTTCTTCTAAATTGATTCACAAATTTTTGGTCATTTTTATCTGTATGAGTCATCTTGAGTCAATTTGTAGTTGAGCAATGCTAGAATATAATAGATAGTGTGTAGTGTAATGTAGTGTAGTGTAGTGTAAAGTAGAGTAGAGTAGAGTAGAGTAGAGTAGAGTAGAGTAGAGTAGAGTAGAGTAGAGTAGAGTAATTGGTTTCATACTGCATTTCCCATGGGATATATGGAATGGGGGAAAACTTTTTTTCTGGAAATCTTTTTTTTCATAGCCCTTGGCTGGATCCAGACTATTTTCCAACTGTAGTCTTCTATTTTCTTTCTTCTCCCTCTATACCAGATTTTGTCCAGTTCTATTTTTGGAGAGTTATATTTCCAATTGTCAGGCAGAGGTAATCCTAAACCATTTACGCACAATTTATGTCCAATTTTCTGTTGGACTGGAAAGAATATTTTTTTTGCCTCTAGATGAGTGGCATATAAATTTAATAAATAAAATGTTATTTGGCATATAGATTTGATAAATAACATGTTATTTGAATGATTTTTATGCTGTTAATTAATCAAATTATTCTCATATTTTTTGCCCTTGGTGCAGTTATCATTTCAAACAGCAGTAATAATTTTGAGATCCATATGGGAATAGGAAGGAAACTTATTGATCTAGCAAACTTTTCAGAAGAGCTAACAAATTGCATATTGTCTTGTTTTTAATTTCCAGCCTAAAGAAATAATACCAGTCCTTATAATGAGCTTTTTTTTCTTATCAAACTTAAGGAGAAGACAAAATTCTTTTTTGTGTGTCATAACTTGTAGCACACTTTAAGTAAATTCACAGATCTGAAAAATCTTTTCTGTGTCCCAAGCAGAGAAACCTTTTAGAAATTGTGTCATAGCTAGTTTCGAAAAACAGACCACACACTTGTTAATCCAGACTCTTACTTGCATCATAGAATTCAGGCTTGACATATACTATCTTGTGTCTCTTGGGAACTTGGTATGATTAATAAGAAAGCAATATTCAAGAAGATCACAGTTTTTCATGTGATATTTTTTTCTAATTTCAGTGAGTGAAAGTTCATAAGCTTCCCAAATTGCATTTGTAAAGAGGAATGGTAGTAATGTTCTGTTTTACATACAGAATCATTCCTGAATTAAATTCTCTTATTGTGCACGGGAGCAGGTTGTTGTCTTTGTTTTCTGTCTGATGCTTGACTCCCAGTTGCTTCTCTGATTCCCCCCCCCCCCTCAAAGATATCTTATACAGTTCTTCATTTAAAATATTTTGAACTCTTTTGTAGTGGGATAAAGTAAAAGCATATCGAAATTATTGCAGTAGTTATGTGGATCAAGGGCTACAAAGGATTTTGCCATTCTTTTCTATTACTGCCATTCATAGATGCTCAGATTTTCTTGTTCTTGTCTTGGATAAGATCCCAGGAAAAGATCATGAGCTATATTTTAGGAAGTATAACTAAGGAAGTGAACTGTGAGAAGAGGAGAAAAAAAATTCATGAGACCACATGTTTGGATAGTACTTTTTCTAGCCAGATGGTTGCCAAAACAGTTCAATTTAGCATGATTTATGAAGTATTACTACCTCACTAAGGAATGGGGAGATGGAAAAATGTATTGATATAATGACTTTCAAGTGTTCTTTCTTCTTCCAGAGTCCAACTAATTCCTTGGTTTTTATTAGAGTTGGAGTCAGTGAAAAAAAAATCAAGATAACTAGATGACAGAGAGTATAATTTTTATATAATGAGTACAACTGGTTGCTGCCAAGAGGATAGTATTGTGCCTGCTTAGTGGAAGGATAGATGAGAGTTCCCACTTTCTCACCTTCATTCCATTTTCAGGTAGCTATCCATCCGAGCAATTTCAAATAGTAAAAAAAATGATTACATCTGGACCCAGAAAGGTATGCTGGAAAACCTTGAACACCTGCTATTATTAATCATATACAGTGGTGCCTTAGTACTCAGCGGCTTTGAAACTCATTGAATTTGGTACTCGGTGCATTTTAATATGAAAATTTTGTCCTGGTACTCATTGTTTGTTTGATACTCAATGCACAAGCTAGATCTTGCCGATGTTGGCTGCCTTGATACTCACTACATTATTCCTTATGGGAAAAAATTGTTTGGTTCTCATTGTTTTTGGTACTCATCATGCCTCCCAGGGTCAATTAACGATGAGTACTGAGGTACCATTGTAATAGAATGATTGATTCTGGGGTCCTAAGGCAAAATCAATAAGCAAATAAAAGATTCCAGAAGTTATTCTCTCTATTTTCGACTGGAAAAATACAGCAAGAACAAATTACCGTATCTAACCATACTCTTTGATGGCACTCAAAATTTGCTGCATGATGCAGCTAACTCACTAGATAATGTCAGGAATGTCTTGTGGGTGCAAATTGTTACAGCGGATAAATCCAGCCATTTTCCGCCAGGGATAATTTCCAAGCAACATTATAATAAAATTCCATTTCATTCTAGTGCCAGATTTCTATGCCATTCTTCTTTTGAATACATTTTTTGCATTCCTCAGTTCTCAGCCAATAGAAACTATATCATTCATGTTGTCATGTTTTGCCTGTTTTTATGCACTCTTCTCATATCTGAAGTATCAACTAACGTCTGACAATTTAAGGGCACTGAAACAAACCAGATAAGAATATCTTTAGGAGAAAATGTTTTTACAAATGCAAGATTTATGCAAGCATGATATTGAAGAAATAGTCATAAATAATAATCAAGTTATCTAGACAAGTTGTAAACACTGATTGAGAAAGTAAATGAACTAAATCATCTGATTCTAAGAAGCCAATTGCTGTCACAAATCCATGTTTCTATCAAACTTCAGAAACATTACAAATCACAGAATTATTCATAAGGTATAAGTGGGAGCTATCACATTTGGAAGTTTTCAGATGATAAAGCATTCAACTCATTTGAAATCATCTGGCCTAACAGAACGCTAAAGCAGGAATATGTTCAACAGAATCCAATCAGGACACTTAACAGTAAGACTAGAAGAGAGCTGATGAAATGAAGGGAAAAACAATATTACATATGGAAGTTGAGAAAGTAGATTATTGGGATGTGTTCTTTCAGTGGGATAATTTAAAAATAGATAAATAAAAAATGAGGCAAGTTTTCCTTAGCCAGATAGCAGAAAATTGTTGTTTTCAACATTCGTCATCTTCAGGCTGGTGTTTTCAGCTTTGTGCTTCGAGGAGCAATGTGTGGTCTTAGCTGTTTCTTCCTTTTAACTGCCAGTGGGGGTATGAACTGATTGGGTGGGAGCTTGGCTGTGTTCTGATTGGGTGGAGGTGTGTTCTGATTGGTTAGGGGTTTGGCTGTGCTCTGATTGGATGGGGGGTTGGCTGTGCTCTGATTGGATGGGGGGTTGGCTGTGCTCTGATTGGATGGGGGAGTGTTCTGTTTGGGTGGGGGCTTTGTTGTGCTCAGGTTAGTCTGAGTTGCAGGGGGGGTTTAAGATGGTGGGCTGCCTTGCTATTTTTTGGCTTCACGTTCGTGGTCATGCCTCATCTTCATGGTGGGTGTCAGTTTGCTTCATGTATGGATTGGAGGGGTTTAAAGTGGCTAATGATGCAGCTGTGGTCTGGCTTCTGGTTTGTGGTCGTGCCTCATCATCGGTGTGGCTTTGGGTTTGCTTTTTGCGTGGATGTGTGGTGGTGACATCCTGTGTGGTTTTAGTGAGTGTGGGTCTGGTGTCATTCTTTGTGTTAGGGAGTCATTTGTCAATAAGGGCGGGTTTCCAAATGGCTGGTAGGCGGGAGGTATCATCTTGTTTGTTCATGCTGTGTGGGCGTTTTTCTATCTCGATGGCTTCTCTGATTATTCTGTTATTAAAATGTTCAGTTTTGGCGATAGTTCTGGTATTTTTAAAGTCAATTTCATGTCCTGTGGCTTTAAGGTGTTGGACCAGGGAAGATATTGGTTCCTTTTTTTTGACTGAGTTCTTATATTCTTCAATGCCTTCAATCCATACATGAAGCAAACTGACACCCACCATGAAGATGAGGCACGACCACGAATGCAAAGCCAAAAAATAGCAAGGCAGCCCACCATCTTAAACCCTCCTGCAACTCAGACTAACCTGAGCACAACAAAGCCCCACCCAAACAGAACACTCCCCCATCCAATCAGAGCACAGCCAACCCCTAACCAATCAGAACACACCCCACCCAATCAGAACACAGCCAAGCTCCCACCCAATCAGTTCATACCCCCACTGGCAGTTAAAAGGAAGAAACAGCTAAGACCACACATTGCTCCTCGAAGCACGAAGCTGAAAACACCAGCCTGAAGATGACAAATGGGACTTTATCGAAACGTCGCCAAGACACTTCCAATTTTACGTGGGAGAAAACCCGAATAACCAAAGACCTACATAAAAACACCCGCCGAAACCTCAGAAAACACACACACACACACACACACACACACACACACACACATATGTTTGTTTCTAATTTCATTAATCCTGGGTACAGCCATATTATACAAAAAATAAATAAACACGAAAACCAGGAAAAAATTTAAAAGCAGGTCAATGAGAGTCTCCTTTATAGTACTGGCCAGTTTTTGTGCATGACCTCATCATCAGTCCACTCAATGGTCTTAATTGTTTAGACTCTGAAAGGTGCATATTGGCTGTTTTCTTGATGTTATTTGGGGCTGCTACTCCGTTACTTACTTCCCTTCCTCCACTCTTCCCCTTCATGCATCCGCTATTATCTATCCACCTGCCACAGGCTCTTAAAACCAGCGTGTTCATTCCCCCCCTTCTATCCACCCGCCACAGGCTCCTAAAACCAGCGTGTTCATTCAAAGGAAATGAATGACCAAAAAAGGGGGGGAAGACCCCAGCCTGAAGATGATGAGTGGGACCTCGTCGAAACATCGCCAAGGTACTCTCAATCTTACACAGGAAAAGACCTGAATACACCATGACCTGCATACCTATACCCGTGAAAATCTACGAAAACATATATCTTACCTCTATGGGGAGGAAACCTTCCTGCTCACCAGGATCTATGAAAAACTCGAAGTCCGAAGCGCAACCATCTTATGTGACCTCACATTCCTATGCAACTACCGAGACAAAAACGTGATCCCCACTTACTTCCAACTAAAATTCCATTCCAAAACCTCAGCCACCGAAAGGATTCTGAAAAGAACTGAATTAGCCCTAATTAGAAACGAACTCCACAAGAAAAGATTCCTACTAGACCAAACCAATAGGGACCTACACACTCTTCACCTCAAACTCAGTAACAAAATCCACCCAGCACTCTGGGACAAATCCAAACAACTAGCCCTCTGGAGACACGAAACAGAAGCCTCCCACAAGACAGACACACACACCAACAAACTCCACAGACTAGAAAACTGCCAAAAGCCCAACCTCCCTCCACAGCAACTCATGAAACGAACAGTACACAACATATCAGACAGGACCCTCACCATAGCAGAAACCAAAGCATTCAACTTTGCAGTCATCCCAAACACATCCCCACTGAAAACATCATATGTGGAGTTGAAGCTACCCTAACAAAATCAACCCAGATGAAGCCAACAAAATCAGACTTGAAGTCACCAACGTCCTCCTCTCCAGCAATCCACCTAGAAGCAACTTACATAAAGAAGAACAAAAAGCACTCACCAACCTGAGGAAAGACAACAACATAATCATTCTCCCAGCAGACAAAGGCAATGCCATGGTAGTGATGAACACATCAGACTACCAAGCCAAACTATCCAACCTACTCCAAGACCCCACTTACAAACCTCTAAACACAGACCCCACCACCTACCTGGAAAAAACCACCAAATCCAAAATAAAAGCCTCCCCCATCAGTGAAGAGATCTATCAAAGAATCATACCCAGAGAGAAATCATCCAGATGCCCCAAGCTCTATGGCCTCCCCAAGATTCACAAAGAAGGAATACCACTCAGACCCATAGTCAGCTCCATAGGCTCGCCTCTACAGAATCTTGCCAAATTTCTCACCCAAAAACTTCAGCCCTACACAGAATCCATCTCTTCACATGTACAAAACTCACTCCACTTCATAGAAACAATAAAGAAACAAAACCTAGAACCCAGCAACCTACTCCTGAGCTTTGATGTCACATCCCTTTTCACCCAAGTGCCTATCAAAGAAGCCTTGACAGCTATCCAAAACAAATACAACCCCCCTAAGCACATCCTAGATCTGACCAACCACTGCCTAACCAACACATACTTCATCCACAATGGACAAGATACAAACAGATAGAAGGAGCACCTATGGGATCACCCCTCTCACCCGTCATCACAAACTTATAAATGGAACACTCCGAAATCAATGCCTTAGACAAATCTGAACACAAACCCAAACTCTGGCTCAGATATGTAAATGACACTTTTGTAATTTGGCCACACGGGAAAGAAAAACTGGACAACTTCCTCACACATCGCAACAGCCTACATCCCAAAATACAATTCACGATAGAAATAGAAACTAACAACCAACTCCCCTTTCTGGACATCCTAATCTATAAAAAACCCAATGGCTTCCTAGGACACACCATCTATCAGAAAAAAAACACACATCAACCACTACTTAAACGCACAATCCCATCACCACCCTGCACAGATCAACTCCATAGCCAAGACCCTCATATCCAGAACCAAATGCCTAGCTCATAAAGACCACCTGAAAACTGAATTACACACTCTCACAAACGTATTAATCTCCAACAGATTCCAAAGAAACACTATTACCAACCTAATCCAAAGGGAAACACCCCCCAAGAACCGAGACATAGAACAGTACTATGACATCGCCCTCCTCCCCTACATCAAAGGCACCACAGATAAAATCAGCAAAATTCTCCACAAACACAATATCAAGATAGCCTTCGGCATCGACCAAAAAATAGCCACATCTTGAGAAACCCCAAAGACACGATCCAGCTAGAAAACCAAGGAGTCTATGAAATAACATGCAAAATCTGCCCAGTCATATACATTGGACAAACTAATAGGAGAATAAATGCACGCATCGCAGAACACAAGAACGCAGTCAGAAAAGAAGAAAAAACTTCCTCCCTCTTCCAGCACCTTAAAGCTACAGGACATGAAATTGATTTTGAAGGGACCAAACTAATCTCCAAAACTGAACACCACAATAAGAGAATAATTATGGAAGCCATCGAAATAGAAAAACACCCCCACAACATGAATAAACATGACAATACCTCCCGCCTATCAGACATCTGGAAACTAGCCCTAATCAACAAATGAGTCCTAACCATGAAAACTGACACCGGACCCAGAACAACACAGTACGCCACCACCATTCACCCTCACCAAACCCAAACCCAAGCCCAAACCCATCCCTCAGACAAAATGCAACCACCATCCAGAAGCCAAATCACGACGACATCACCAGCTGCTGCACCTCCCTCTGACCCCCACACAAAGCAAATGGACACATGCCATGAACACAGAGCTATACCGCAAACTCGGAGCCAAACCAAAGCCCGGTATGTTACTTCACAACCTTCAGCCCTGGACATCACATCACAGAACTCAGGAGGCTACAACGCCAAAGCTCAGGATGTTACAACACAGCCAACCACCCAGGATGGTGCAACACAGAACTCAGGATATCACTACACTAGATCTCAGGATGTCATCACACAACCCATTACCCAGGTCGTTACAACACAAAAGACTAATGGGCACACAGCCAGCACCTCAACTACTCAGGATGTTATGAAACAGCCAAACAATCCACAAACAATAGCTCCTACACAGCCAACCAATCCACCTACAGCAACTAAGCCAGCACTCCACACACCCCCACCAATATATATAGAGAGAGCAGCTCCGATCACACTTTGCTCGCACAAGCATGAAGCCGAAGACCCCAGCCTGAAGATGACGAGTGGGACCTCGTCGAAATGTCACCAAGATACTCTCAATCTTACACGGAAAAGACCCGAATACACCAAGACCTGCATATATAGCATATATATATATATATATATATATATATATATATATATATATATATATATATATATATATATATATATATTACCTTGAATGAACACCCTGTCAGCCCAGATATGGGAGAAAGAAATCTTCTTTCTTTTCTTTTCTTTTGCCTGTATCAGCTCAATCTAGAGCCATCCAAAAGCAGCAGTCACTAACTGTCTCTCTCCTGGTAGCTAACAAAGTGGGAGAGAACCCGTGGCTTAGAGGTTATAACATCTGCCTAACATGCAGATAGCCCAGGTTCGAATCTCAGAAGAGTAAGTTTGGCTGATGAGGGTTAAAGGAACCCGAAATAGCTATACCATTCTCTCTTTATTCTTTGTTAGCAAAACCTAAAAATGTAAAATGATGTCGCAGTTAGTGACTGCTGCTTGTGGATGGCTCTAGATTGAGCTGATACAGGCAAAAGAAAAGAAAAGAAAGAAGATTTCTTTCTCCCATATCTGGGCTGACAGGGTGTTCATTCAAGGTAAAAAATCTCCTCCCCCTGTCTCTCTCCTGGTAGCTAACAAAGTGGGAGAGAACCCGTGGCTTAGAGGTTATAACATCTGCCTAACATGCAGATAGCCCAGGTTCGAATCTCAGAAGAGTAAGTTTGGCTGATGAGGGTTAAAGGAACCCGAAATAGCTATACCATTCTCTCTTTATTCTTTGTTAGCAAAAACCTAAAAATATATATATATATATATATATATATATATATATATATATATATATATATATATATATATATATATCTCCTTGGATAAAATTAGCAACCTGAGGTGATGGTGTCTTTTGACGTAGCCTCCCTCTTCACCTCTATCCCATAGGGTTTAGCTGTCAAGACAATTAAGGACCTGCTCCATCTCAGGGGATTAGGACAGCACCAGGATTTCCTCCACCCTGACAACCTTGTGGATCTTTTGGAAATGTGCTTGAAAACCTCTTTTATATTCCAGGGCGTTACTTATGAGCAGATTAAGGGTACTACCATGGGATCCCCAATTTCGAGTGTTATAGATGAGGCTGTCTTGCAGCAATTGGAGCATGTAGCGATGGCCCAGTACCATCCTAAGTTCTGGGCCCACTATGTGGACGACACTTTCATCGTCATTAAGAGGAGTCGGAAAGCTGACTTTGTAGGCACACTCAATTCAGTGTGTGTGGATATACAGTTTACAGAGGAAGAAGAATGCCAAGGTAGGTTGGCGTTCTTGGATGTTTTAATCCACCGCCAACCTGATGGGACCCTGAGGACCAAGGTCTACTGTAAACCCACACACACTGATAGGGTCCTGCACTATTACAGCAATCACCCAGTGGCCCACAAGGTTAGCTGCATTAGGACACTCTTTAAGAGAGCGGACTCCCACTGCAATACAGCCAAAGCCAGAGCGGAAGAAAGGCAGCATCTTTTCTGCATCTGTAGGCAGCATGGATATCCCACCAGATTTATTAAGCACCATGGTGCTCTGTCCAGACCTCCCAACGGTTCACAGATGGAGGTTTTACCATCCCAGATGACACGTGTTACCTCCCTTATGTTAATAACATCTCAGAGGCCACTGCTAGGCTGTTGGCACCCTATAATGTTAGGGTAGCACACAAGCCCAACCGGACGTTACGCTCTTGTCTCATGAGACCCAAGGATCCACTCCCCACATTGGAAAAATTTGGGGTGGTATATAAAATTAATTGTAATAACTGCCCCAGCAGTTATGTGGGTGAGACCTCTAAGACGGTTAAAACCAGGATCCAAGAGCACAAGCTAGCTATAAGAAGAGGGGAGCAATACTCCCAAATGCTTACACACATGATAGAGTCTGGCCATAACTTTGATTTTGACGGGGTAAAGGTGGTAGCTAATGACACCACGAAGAGTGGCAGGCTATTAAAGGAGGCCTGGCTCTCGTGTGAAGGATCCATCAACCGCCACATTGACCTACACCCTGCGCATCTAGCTTTAAGAGCGTGAGAAGTTCACACCCGACCACCATGGGGCAGATGATCCAATAATTGCAGTCGCATCCCCTCACCTCAGAGAATTGATACCCGTGAGAATAACAACTAACGATCAGAGACCCTCCCGACCTTAAGGATGGAGATGCACCTTCCATGTATGAAGCAACCTAACAACCTTAGAGACCTCACCCTCATCGGCCTGGACCTCCCCCCACTCATATGGAAGCCCCCGTTACTGTGGACTCCCTCACCCACCCATCTGGAATGCACTTGCACCCGTATAGAGCAGTGGAATTGCCGCAAGATAGAAGGACGACGATACGTGGGTTAAACCCGCCTCTCTATTCACTGCATTTGAGGAAAGCCACACCACCTGCGATTGCATGGGAGGAGAGCGCTTGCGAGCTCCTTGCCTCAGGAACAATCACACGCCCTCGGACAGCAGCGTATCGGGCGATGAAAGAAGAGAGGGTGACTATTGGATGCCAGCTAGATCGGGTGCTGAAATGATCACCCCGGGGGTATCTACCACCCCACTTAGCGGACAGCAGGAATTACGGACTGGTTCTCCAAATGGAATAGGAACTATTACAAGAAAGAAGGAGATTGACGCTGTTAAGGATTGCAGCAGGGGGGGTGGTTAGAAAGACCAAGTGTGGAGGGAGGTCAGATAGTGCGAATGCGCACAGGATGTTTGTAATAGAACCTCGGAATGGAGAGCAGGGACATAACGGTGATGGATGTCGAAAGGGTGGAGGGGGGAAGAGATCCATCTGTGTGGAAATTACCAAGGGAGAGGAGGGGGGGAAGCAACTTGATGATGATGATTACATACTGGATTGGAGAAAGACCATATGCCCTCTCGAACCACAGATACAGAGAGGTGGGAAAATGAAAGCTAGTATGCATGTAGATGGGGGGAATGAGGACAAATTGAATAACTGTGTAGTAATTGATACAGGTACAGCGATTGGCCGGTTGGGACCTGTTACGCAGTCCAGAAGTCGAGCGCAGGCACTGGCTTGTTTATAAATGTCTCTCCCATTGATTCGTTGTACCCTGATGATGTTGGCAGGAGCCAACGAAAGCTAGGTCTGCTTTTTAAAAAAACTTTTAAATGTTTTATATTTAAAACTTTTAGTGTGTTTTATAAAACTTTTAATGTTTTACTTCTTCCTGGTGCTCACGTTTTATTTCCTAACATGCACACACCCAGGAATCATTCTTTTATCTTTAGTATTATTTTCACGCTTAAGCCTTCTACAAGAATCTGAACTACTAGAGGATAAGGGAAATGAGGGAGAGTCAAGAAAGGAATTCAAGGTGGGTGGACTTAGATCTCTTGTGGGCACACAGGGACTAATGACACATTTGACCCTTCCCTAGGACTCAGTTTGGTCATCTTCTACAAAGATGACTAGAAGGTTTATAAGGGTCGCAAGAAAGGAGTCACAAATGTCACAAAAAATTATATTTTTTCCGATCACTTTGTAAGCAAGATGAATAACATTTAATCAGAAGTCTAATTACTATGTAATTTTTACGGCTATTTTAAATATTCCTACCAGTAGTTAAGTATTTGCATTAATAATTGACTCCTCTTTTTCCAGAGTTAATATTCTCAAGTATTGTGAATTTCAATACAGGCTATGAATATTCTAGCTCAAAGAGACTTGATGTTTCCATGGCTGTTACAAAACAAGAGGAAACTTGACATGTCTTCCTGAACGTTCTGTATTCTTTTACCTGGCAGATGATGCTCAGTTAGATGCCAGTTTCAGCAATAAATCCAGGGATGTCAAAATGTTAAATGCTCTGCACATTATTCCCCTGCAGAATATAGATTCATAGTTGTGTTGTGTTTAGAAACTTTAAGAGTTTTCTGCTATTTCTACATTGCATCCTCACTTTTTTATCTGTAACTCTGGTAGAAATGGTCACTGGCCTGTAAAACCTTAAGCAATATAATTAGCTGCTAAAATATTTTTAAGTCTTATTTACTTGTATGTACAGTACTTGATGAAATAATTACAATAATTACAATTGCAGGCACAGAAATTAAGATGAAGGTAATTATCCATTTTTATATAGTTTCTATTAAGGATTTTAAAGAGAAGGTAAAAACAAATAAGAATGTAAAGTGCAGAATATATATGGGGGGGGGGGGAAAGGAGCAGCTTCTGATCAGCAATAAATGTAGATAGTGTCTTTTCTTTAATCAAGGAAGTCAATTCAGCCATCACTGCAAATTTATCAACTTCACCATCCGTTCCTCTATTGTGAGCAATGCCAAATCTTTTCACTTTTGCGCATATAAGAATCTCACTGCAGTTATCATATATAAAAATCAAGCTCCATGATTATTTTCCCCAGATGTTTATCCATCAATCCCATAAGAAAAGCTTCTGCTTTCAATTGAACATTAATCTTGAAGATCCTCTGAATTAGTCTAAAATTTCTAAAATTTTCTGGCTTTTTTACACATCCACCAAAGTTGGCTAACAAAGGTGAGAGGCAGGCTTTTATTCATAAAAGCTTTCCAGTTTTCCAATAGCTGAGATGTTATTTTGTACTAATATTGCTGACTGAAGCAATCTTGAGTTGCTTTGCTATTTTTTTCTATGGTTCCTGTACTTTATTTTATGGAGGGATTAGGCCAGTGGTGGGATTCAAATATGTGAACAACTGGTTCTCTGTGTGGATGCTACTTCCAGAAGTCCATTCTGGGCCTGGGCAACAAAAAATTAGCTACAGGTTCTGCCAAAGTGGTGCGAACTGGCTGAATCCCATCACTGGACTAGGCACATTTTCTTATTTGACCATTTTATCTGATAATAGTGGTATTTGATGTGTTTAGATGCCTTTAAGTCAGTCTTGAGTCAACTGCCTGCAATTTTGTTGGCTAGATTTTTGAAATGGTTTGCTATTATCTCCTTCCTAAAGCTGAGAGAAAATAACTGGCTCAAGGTCATCCATCTCATTTCATTCCTAAGGCAAGACTAGATCTCACAGTTTTCTGGTTTCTAGCCTGATGCTTTAACCACTATGCCAAATGGACTCTGTTCTGGGAGCATTAACTGTCTCTAAATGTATGTCCTAGCAAACAGAAGTAGAAAGCAGAGAAAATGCAGAAAGAGTTAGAAATTATAAGCCAAAATAATTAAATATAATTATTTCTAAACTTTACCAACATCATTCCTTATACCTCTTCATATTTTTTTTTGTCCTTGAAAAGTAAACTTTCTTCCTGCAGGTCCATACATTGGTATACACTGACTTTTAAAAAAAACAACAACAACAACTTGTTTTTGGTGGTGTGTGTGTGTTTGGGGGAAATCTCATCAACTTCATCCAGCTGCAGATTTCTTGATGGGAACCAGTTGATTCTTCCTTTATGTATTTAGTCTAGTCTAGTCTAGTCTCCCCTTTATGGATTACTGCCTTGTCGTGGTGAAGGGGCTTGTGTAACTCAATGAAGCTATAAGCTATGCCGTGCAGGGCCCCCCAAGATGGACAGGTCATAGCAGAGAGTTCTGACAAAATGTGATCCACTGGAGAAGGAAATGGCAAACCACTCCAGTATCTTTGCCATGAAAACCCCATGGACAGTACTAAAAGGCAAAAAGATATGACGCTGGAAGATGAGCCCCTCAGGTCGGAAGGTGTCCAATATGCTACTGGGGAAGAGCAGAGGGCTAGTACTAGTAGCGCCAGAAAGAATGAAGCGACTGGGCCAAAGCCGAAAGGACGCTCAGCTGTGGATATATCTGGTGGTGAAAGGAAAGTCCGATGCTGTAAAGATTTTTTCTCCATAGGAATCTGGAATGTAAGATCCATGAATCAAGGCAAGCTAGACATAGTCAAAAAAGAGATGACAAGACTGAACATCGACATCTTAGGAATCAGCAAACTAAAATGGACAGGAATGGGTGAATTTAACTCAGATGACCATCAGGTATACTACTGTGGGTAAGAATCCCTGAGAAGAAATGGAGTAGCCTTCATAGTCAATAAAAGAATAGGAAAAGCAATACTGGGATACAATCCCCAAAATGACAGAATGATCTCAATTCGAATCCAAGGCAAACCATTCAATATCACAATAGTCCAAATCTACGCCCCAACCACTGGTGCTGAAGAGGTTGAAATTGATCGGTTCTATGAAGCCCTACAGCACCTTATAGAATCAACACCAAAAAATGATGTCCTTATCATCATGGGGGATTGGAATGCTAAGGTAGGAAGCCAAAAGATAACCGGATAACAGGCAAGTTTGGCCTTGGAGTACAAAATGAAGCAGGGCACAGGCTGATAGAATTTTGTCAAGAGAATACGATGGTCATAACAAACACTCTTTTCCAACAACCCAAGAGACAGCTCTACACATGGACATCACCAGACGGTCAACATAGAAATCAGATTGACTATGTGCTCTGCAGCCAAAGATGGAGAAGCTCTATACAGTCAGTAAAAACAAGACCAGGAGCTGACTGTGGCTCAGATCATGAGCTTCTCATTGCAAAACTTAGGCTTAAATCGAAAAAAGTAGGGAAAAGCATTAGGCCGCTTAGGTATGAACTAAATCATATTCCTGATGAAAATACAGTAGAGGTGACAAATAGATTTAAGGAATTAGATCTGATAGACAGAGTGCCTGAAGAACTATGGATGGAAGTTTGCAACATTGTACAAAAGGTAGCAACTAAAACCATCCCAAAGAAAAAGAAATGCAAGAAAGCAAAATGGCTGTCTGAGGAAGCTTTGCAAATAGCTGAGGAAAGAAGGGAAGCGAAAGGCAAAGGAGAAAGAGAAAGATACACCCAACTGAATGCAGAATTCCAGAGAGTAGCTAGAAGAGATAAGAATGCCTTCTGAAATGAACAGTGCAAAGAAATAGAAGAAAACAACAGAATAGGGAGGACCAGAGATCTCTTCAAGAAAATTGGAGATATGAAGGGAACGTTTCATGCAAAGATGGGCATGATAAAGGACCAAAATGGCAGGGACCTAACAGAGGCAGAAGAGATTAAGAAGAGATGGCAAAACTACACAGAAGAACTATACAAGAATGAGCTTAACGTCCCAGATAACCACAATGAGATGGTCACTGACCTCGAACCAGACACCCTAGAATGTGAAGTGAAATGGGCCTTAGAAAATTTGAGCAACAACAAAGCTAGTGGAGATAACAGTATTCCAGCTGAGCTATTCAAAATCTTAAAAGACGATGCAGTAAAAGTGCTACACTCAATTTGCCAGAAAATTTGGAAAACTCAACAGTGGCCACAGGATTGGAAAAGGTCAGTTTACATTCCAATTCCAAAGAAAGGCAATGCCAAAGAATGTTCAAACTATCGCACCATTGCACTCATTTCACATGCTAGTAAAGTTATGCTTAAAATCCTACAAGCTAGACTCCAGCAGTATGTGGATCGAGAACTACCAGAAGTACAGGCAGGATTTCGAAGAGGCAGAGGAACTAGAGATCAAATTGCCAACATACGCTGGATCATGGAGAAAGCTAGGGAGTTCCAGAAAAACATCTACTTCTGCTTCATTGACTATGCAAAAGCCTTTGATTGTGTGGATCACAACAAATTGTGGCAAGTTCTTAAAGAGATGGGAATACCAGACCATCTTATTTGTCTCTTGCGGGTCAAGAAGCAACAGTGAGAACTGGACACGGAACCACTGATTGGTTCAAAATCGGAAAAGGAGTCCGGCAAGGCTGTATACTGTCGCCCTGCCTATTTAACTTATATGCAGAGCACATCATGAGAAAGGCAGGGCTAGATGAAACAAAAGTTGGAATTAAGATTGCCGGGAGAAATATCAACAACCTAAGATATGCAGATGATACCACTCTAATGGCAGAAAGTGAAGAGGAACTAAAGAGCCTCTTGATGCGGGTGAAGAAGGAGAGTACAAAAGTTGGCTTGAACTCAACATTAAGAAAATCAAAATCATGGCATCCGGCCCTCTCAATTCCTGGCAAATAGATGGGGAAGAAATGGAGGTAGTGACAGATTTTCTTTTTCTGGGCTCAAAGATCACCTGAGATGGGGACTGCAGCCAAGAAATTAAAAGATGTTTGCTCCTGGGGAGGAAAGCTATGGCAAATCTAGACAGCATACTAAAAGCAGAGACATCTCTCTGCCAACAAAAGTGCGTATAGTCCAGGCCATGGTTTTCCCAGTTGCAATGTATGGCTGTGAAAGTTGGACCATAAGAAAGGCTGAGTGCCAAAGAATTGAGGCCTTTGAACTATGGTGCTGGAGAAGATTCCTGCGACTCCCTTGGACTGCAAGGCGTTCAAATTCGTCAGTCCTAGAGGAGATCAACCCTGACTGCTCGTTAGAAGGCCAGATCCTGAAGTTGAAACTCAAATACTTTGGCCACCTAATGAGAAGGAAGGACTCACTGGAGAAGGGCCTAATGCTGGGAAAGATTGAGGGCAATAGAAGAATGGGATGACAGAGAATGAGATGGTTGGATGGAGTCACTGAAGCAGTAGGTGTGAACTTAAATGGACTCCAGAAAATGGTAGAGGACAGGAAGACCTGGAGGAACATTGTCCATGGGGTCACGATGGGTTGGACACGACTTCGCAATTAAGAACAACAACAACAACAACAACAAGTCTAGTCTATTTGATCAAACCACTTCAACATACATTTTTATAACAGTCATTTCCTAATTAAATTGTCTAACCCTGCAGCCTTATTATTTCTCAACACCTCACAGCATTTCCTATGTCCTAATCATCCATTTTTTTTCATGGATGCTACAGTGAATCCTGTATACATTTCGGAAATAATCTTTCCGGTCTTTCTTGCTGCAATTTTATCCAAATAATGTTATCACTTTAATTCTTAACTTCAGCCACTCACTTCTTCAAAAGCAGTTTTTAAAATTTCCATTAAAACCTCTCTGAAATTTTGCCATCACTTTTAACTGTTCCTTGCTCTCATTGACTATGTTTCTTGACATTTTCTCCTTCAATCTACATTGCACACTAATTATATTTTAATTTCATTTTTTGTAATAATTGTTCTCATTGTATGCTTGCATTTCTTTCCTCATCCATCTCCTCTGACACTTTAACATTCCACCAAGCCTATTTTTTTACACTTCCATTAAGCATTATTCTGCACACTTCTCTAGCACTTTGTAATATCATTTCTTCCACACTGTTCCAAGAAACTTCCACATCATGTTCCTTTATATCTACTTGAATTTATCCCATTGGGAAATTAATCTAAGCTTCTAATACTTTTGCATACAATATTTGTATTTTCTCTTCCTATAGTCTTTCTACTCTAGTTTTTTTTCCTTTTTTCTTCTGTGTCCGATTTTATCAAGATTCTTTCTTGGCACTAGCATAAATATGGTTTCTGCCACATTAAGATCCTTGTATTGTTCTTGTATCTTTCACTAATACTCTCAATTTTTCATCATGATGGATCACATCAATATCCTTTTAGACTCATTTCTCATGTGCACAAATGAATGTATATTTAACATTGGAAGCTAAGCAGTTACCATTGTTATTCATTATTGAATGAAATAATGGAATTCATTGCACTGAATGAAATAAGGGAATTCAGAAAAAATAAATTATTGGGATATTCAAAGAATTCCTGAATTCCCTCATTTCATTCCTAACCAGAATAACTTTTTCCTTTAAAACCCATTCATTTAAAATATTGCACAAGTCATCCCCAAAGGTGGCACAAACTCAAACTTTCTGATATCCAATTTAGGCATTTCATTTATAATTAAATCGATATCATTATTTCCCCACATTAATTTTTCAGTTCCACGCTACACTGAAATTAACTTCATTTAAATATGTTACTTCCTTCCATTTCCAACAATATCCAGAAAAAGATACTTTGCCACTTTAGCAAGGCAATGTAATAGATCCCAAATATAATTGAGCTCTCCTCTGTATAAATCATACAAACAAGCATCAAAACCTAGAAAGTATTCCAAGAAGGACACATAATATATCTTATAGTGAATAGACCTTACATCGTTTGAATAAACAATAGAAGAGCAGACAGGGTTTTATAGCCAGGAAGCCCAGATTCAACTCCAAACCAGTTCACTTGTCAGCCATGGAACTTAGTAGGTGGCCTTAGTCAAATCACCATTCCTGAACCCATTCCGACATAGCATGGAAAAATAACAAAAACAACCACCATGTTAGCAGCTAATTTACGTCCAAACAGACTTATTTTTATCAGAACCCATGTAAGGCTAAGATGTGGTCATGCAAGGAAGAGTTTATGATAGAAAGGCATTAAGTACTTACTATTCTCAAGAGGTATTTTTCCTTTTATAAATAGAAAAGTTATTTTTGTTATATGTTCTGTGAACATGGAAACACAGCTGGATTTCTTTCTCCATGAAAGCAAAATGCCCTGAACACTCTTTGAAGAATAATCCATTTGTAAGAAGAAAAATTAACATAAATGCACATCCTTCCACTTTTCTGAGCTTTTCACTCATTTGATTTAACAACACTGCAAATTCATTCATTTGATCTGCCCTGTCTGAAGTCATTTAATAAAACAACTACTTTTGGTGATTCAAAAAGAGCAGAAAGAGATGGAACTGATGGCAGAGTGGTGTTTTCTTAACTCTTTTCTGTTTAAGAGCACTGGTAGAATATTGAGAATAAATAACTGGTTATACAGATGGTGACCATGGGAATTTTTGCATTTTTGAGATGCTGATCTCAGGGCAGAGTTGGGTTCTGCCTCAAAAGAATTAGGAAATATTTGAAAGTTGCCTTGCCAACCTGATCCAGAGGACTTTAAGCTGAATCCTAAGGGGGAGAGAGAACAGAACCTGGAAAACAGCGCAAAATATGCAGAATGCAGTGGCATCCAGAAATTAGTCTAAACAGAGAGAATGAAGAGAATAGTTTGGTGTAGTGGTTAAGGCACCAGGCTAGAAATGGGAAGACTGTCCAAAGAAAGAGACAATGGCCAACTACTTCTGTAATCTTGTTAAGAAAACATCAAGGACTTGCCAGGCAGTCATCAGTAGTCAACCCTCACTCAGAGATACAGACACACACACACACACACACACACACACACACACACACACACAGAGAGAGAGAGAGAGAGAGAGAGAGAGAGAGAGAGAGAGAGAGAGAGAGAAACACAAAGAGTGAATATGTTAAGTAACATCACCAACAGATTCCAGTGTCTCTATAAAAATGCATAGATTTTGGGGAAGAACCTGGAAGAACTAGAAGGTAAATATGTTTTAGAAGTCTAGGTCACTAATATTTATTCATTTTGAACTATTACTGGAGACCCAGGCTGTTTAAAATAGTATATTGAACAAATTCCAAATATTAATTTTATTAAAAAAAGAACTTTTAAAAATCTAGAAATTTTACAGAGGGAAAATGTTTCTTCTTGAGTGACAAGCACTTTTCAGCAGCTAATAAGCTTATTTCTGTCAACCAAGAATCAGAGCAGATGGACCAGCAATATAATTTCTTCACAGGAAGAATAGATAAGGATTTTTCACAATTTCTTTAGCTTTAGATAAGTTTAGGATTCCCTCTGACATGCATACTTTTATAGATGCCTTAACTCTACAATAGGCTTAAAATACTAGCTTTCTGTTCATTTGTTTCCCACCAAAAATGGTATCAGTGTTGTCTTGTAGTTTGCTACTCAGTGTTCATGATGCACTGCAGGGACAGGATGTGGCCAACCTGTTTTTAAGAAGCATGCCTCAATCTTGTACAGTCTTGAAAACAAAAGTCCACATTTCTGGAAAATAAATGGCTACATATCAATGCAAAAGAGGCAAATGCTCTTTCAATCTCCTAGAAAGTCATCCTGAGAAACTGTCTCTTTCCAAATAGTTGATGTGAGATCCATCCTTCCTTCCTTCCTTCCTTCCTTCCTTCCTTCCTTCCTTCCTTCGCTTGTTTGCTTCTATTATCCTGCCTTTATTATTTTTTCAAATAACTCAAGGTAGCAAACATATCTAATAATCCTTCCTCCTCCTATTTTCCCTTCAACAAGAATGCTGTGAGGTGGTTTTGGCTAAGAGTAATGACTGGTCCAAAGTCACATGATTTTCATGTCTTATCCGATGCTGAGAGATGGAGGCTTATGCTATCTGATGGGTTCTACGGACCTGGAGGCAGTTTTTGGAGGGCAGTAAGATTCCTTTCAAGATACGGACAGACCATAAGAATCTGAAGGCATTAAAGATCCCAAGGAAGTTATCCTTGAAATTAATTAGTGGAACAACCTGCCTCCAGAACAGTGGTTCTCAACCTTTTTAATGCCGCGATCCCCAACTGGTCATAAGTTGAGGACTACTCAACCGGTCGTAAGTCGAGGACTACTCAACTGGTGCAGCACCGTTTGCAGAATGGGACTTTTGGTGGGCTCAGCAAGGCAGAGACAGCCTAGACAATTCCTATTGGCTTTTGAAAGCCAATAGAATTAGACTCTATTCAAGAGAGTCTATTCTATTGGCTTTCAAAAGCCAATAGAATAAAAGGGAGTAGCACAGCTAAGGAAAAGGGGAAAAAATGGCGGACTGCGTTGTTGGCGACCCCTGTGAAATGGTCATTCGACCCCAAATGGGGTCCCGACCCACAGGTTGAGAACCACTGCTCCAGAAGCTGTGAATGCTCCAACACTGGAAGTTTTTAAGAAGAGACTGGACAGCCATTTGTCTGAAATGGTATAGGATTCCTGCCTGAGCAGGGGGTTGGACTAAATGACCTCCAACTTTATTATTATTATTATTATTATTATTATTATTATTATTATCATCATCATCATCATCATCATCATCATTATCATGGATCATCACACAGTCAGCCAGATGTTCAGACTGGATTTGGCATTTTGTCTACCTATCGAGTCCTTACCCAGGACCTGGGATAGGCAGATGTGGATGTTTGATGGTATTACGGATATCGTCGCAGGATGGAAGCAGTTCCTAGTAAGGCCGTCTTTTGCAATTAACTAATAGCGAATTTGTCAATGCCAATAGTGTTCAAGTGGTGCTCCAGTTGTTTTGGGATTGCACCGAAGGCGCCTATGACTATTGGTACTACCCTTGCTTGCTTTTGCTATTTCTGTTTGTAGGTCTTTGTATTTTGTTATCTTCTCCAGTTCTTTCTTGTCTATTCTGCTGTCTCCAGGTACTGCCACGTCCACTATCCAGACTTTTTTGTCTTTCTTATCGACAATTGTTAAGTCTGGGGTGTTATGTTGCAGGTACTTGTCTGTTTGAATTCTGAAGTCCCAGAGCAGTTTAATTTTATCATTTTCTATGACTTTCTCTATTTTATGATCCCACCAGTTTTTGCTTACAGGCAAATGATATTTTTTGCAGATCTTCCAATGCACCATTGTTGCTACTTTGTCATGCCGCTGCTTGTAGTCAGTCTGTGCAATCTTCTTGCAACAGCTTACCAAGTGGTCCACTGTTTCCTCAGCTTCTTTGCATAGGCGGCACTTACTGTCTGTTGCTGTCTTCTCAATTTTGACTTTGTATGCATTTGTCCTTAAGGCTTGGTCTTGTGCAGCCAAAATTAGTTCCTCAGTCTCTTTGTTCAACTTTCCTGCTTTTAGCCATTGCCAGGTCTTGTTATTATCTGCTTTCCCAGCTATTTTTTTAATGTATTGGCCATGTAGTGCTTTGTCTTCCCATGCCTCTATTCTATTCTTCATTTGGTCTTTCTTCTAGGTCAGTTTGGTCTCTCCGGTAGTCAGTAAGCCTTCCTGATATACTAATTTCAGTGCATCTTTATCATTGTTCTTCAGATATTCTTCCAAAGCCATTTCTTCTTCTTCAACCATCTGATGTACTTGTTGCATTCCACGCCCACCTATTTGCCTTGGTAGATAAAGTCTATCAATGTCACTGCGTGGATGAAGGGCATGATTCATTGTCATTATTTTTCTGGTCTGCCTATCCATTGCTTTTAGTTCTGCTTGAGTCCAGTCCACTATTCCAGCTGTGTACCTAATGACTGGGATTGCCCAGGTGTTGATTGCCTTTATGGTATTTCCTCCATTGAGTTTGGATTTTAAGATCTTCTTCACTCTCTTGATGTATTCACCTCTAATCTTTTTCTTGACTTCAGTGTGCTTGATGTTGTCAGCTTGAAGGATACCCAAGTATTTGTAGTACTCTTCCTCATCCAGACTCTTAATGTTATTTTCGTGGGGCATCTTGATTCCTTCAGTTTTCACTATTTTTCCTTGTTTGATAGTAAGTGTGGCACATTTGTCCAAGCCAAACTTCATTACAATATCTTGGCTATATATACGGACAGTGTTGAGCAGCGATTCTATTTCAGATAATGTTTTTCCATACAGCTTCAGATCATCCATATAAAGGAGGTGGGATAGTCTGGCAGATGTTTGATAGCCATGTCCTGATTATTCAGTATTGTTGACAGAGGAAACAGTGCAATAACAAATAGTAATGGTGATAATGAATCTCCTTGAAATATTCCTCTCTTGATATTAACCTCTCCCATCCTCTCACCATTGATCTGCAACTGTGTCTTCCATTGTGCCATCGATCTTTGCACAAATTTTCTGATGTTTCTACGGACTCCTGTTATTTCTAGGCACTTTATTATCCAATCATGTGGCAGAGAGTCAAATGCCTTTTTGTAGTCAATCCATGCCACATTCAGGTTGGTCTTCCTTCTCTTGCAGTTTTCCAAGATCATTTTGTCTATTAGGAGTTGATCTTTTGTTCCTCTGCTATTGGGGCGGTTTCCTTTCTGCTCAGATGGAAAGAGATTGTTTTCAACTAGATGCTGTTGTACTGCATCAGCTACCACACCAGTTAGTAATTTGAAAGTTGTTGGTAAGCAGGTAATTGGCCTGTAGTTACCTGGTGTTGCCCCTTTTGCTGGATTTTTCATTATTAGGTAGGTTTTCCCAGTTGTTAGCCACTTTTCAATTTCTCCTCCTTGTAGTATATTGTTGAACTGCTTGGCAATGAGTGGGTGTATAACAGTTAGATATTTCAACCAAAACCCATGCAGTTCATCTTCACCTGGTGCTGACCAATTTTTGATTTTCTTTGCTCTTTTTTCTACCATTTTTGTTGTTATTACTAGTTCTTTCATTTCAACTTCTGTTTTATTTGCATCCACCTCTTTTAACCAAGCCGCATCCTTGTTGTATTTCTTTGGGTTATCCCATATCTGCTTCCAGAACTGCACTGTTTCTTCCTGGTCAGGTTATCCCCTAAGCAGGTCTGATGGGCTCAGTATTTTAACCGCTTCAAATTCACCCTTTGCAATTTGCCGGGGGGGGGGGAAGAACTTCCTAGCAGATGCCCTCTCTCATATTCCCCAATACAAAAGTGCCCGAGAGGAAGTAGTTAACTCCATCATACCATCCAAGCAGCTTGCAGTGCCAGTGTTTATGAGGCAGCAGAGAACAGCCTCTCTGCAACCAGCGGGAGATTCATTGACGCAACCATTAAAAGATGCTTTGGGGGAAGATGAATGATTCCAGAAACATAAAAATGTCCTGTCAAAGGAAGGCTTAGCATGGAAGGGAAGTAAATTGTACGTCCCAGCCAGCCACAGAATCTTGGTCCCACAGAGAAATCATGATGCAAAACCTGCAGGACATTTTGGATTTATGAAAACCCTTCATTTGGTAAAAAGACAATTGTGGTGGCCACCAAAATGGTGGAAGTAAAACACAATTTCCTGGTTTTTCTCCTGGTATCTTAACCACTATACCAAACTGGCTCTTTTGTGGACTTATTCCAAAATGCCAACTTTCCATTGTTCCTTTTCTAAACAATACAGAACTTGTGTAAACAAGGCATCCATTGAATTTTTATTATTTAGCAGAGTGAATAACATTGTATTTCTGCCCAAGAAAGGAGTTTGGCTTTTAATATCCTCAGTCACACAGTTAGATCTTTTCCCCACCAGTATTACATATCTTTAAATCCCTTACGAGTAGGACATGGATGAACAGAAGTAAAAAAGAAAAGACCACCAAACTACTTCATAGGCAATACTGTGTGTATTGATGGGAAGGCTGAACAGCGTACTTGATCTAGTTTGCAACTCACAACCAGGTAGGAGAAGCTGCACGGATAACTAATGAAAAAGGCATCTGTGCTGTTTGTATGAGAAAAAACCGCTGCCTTTGTGTGGCTTTTCACAACCTTACCAATGTTGTACATAATGTTTTCTCTTCCAAGAAAAGTTAGTATCAGTTTCTCCACCAAAGACGCTGACAATCTCAGCTCCCTCTTCAATAGTAGGAAATAATACCTGTAGCTACTTTGCTGCCCCCCTCTGGCACAAACGTGACATACCGCAAGAGTTCTCTAGTCAACCCAGAAAACAAATTTTGGTGTGTGTCTTTCAAAGCCATCGCTCACTGAGAACTGACACCAGTACAGCTTCCTCAACTAAGCTGAATGTAGTACATTTAAGCAACAGTGTGGGAAATTATCAGATTCTGCACAGATATTGGTTTAAATATAGCTATTATATATATTGTCTAATACTTCTGATATCAAGTACTGTACCTTCCTTAGAGAATGCCCACTGGGCTATCTGCAGGTCCGAGGTCACCTGCAGAAATCTTCCCCAAATTTAAGTTTACAAGCATTAAAAAGCCCCATTGTATGCACGGCGGCTGCTTGCCATTTGGTTAGTTTGCAACAGAAGGCAAGTATTAGCTGAGGACTAGTCAGAGCTCTCTGAGCTAATAAGGCAAAACACTGCAAGAATGCATTTCTCAGGACATGAAGGGTCAGAGAAATAGATTTATTGCGGCAAAACTATGAAGCCCTTGCGAAAGAGTTCCAGCAGCTGCTATGAATCAAATGTGAGCTCTCTGTATGTCTAGCAATCAATGGTCAAATTTCTAGCACTTCTTCCTCCCACACAGTCCATGTAAAAGGGTTAGAAAGCAAATCCTTTTTTGGGCCAGAGATACAGTTTCCATCTGTTCCTCATTTTGGTAATAGCCTGATCTTCCATCAGGTTGTTTACTTTTGACAGTGTGAGAACTAACTTTTAGAGGACTGTTCATTGCTGGCTTTCCCGCTGGACAGTAAATAGTTTAAATTGCTGGTTTGCTGCAGCATTTCCTACAACAGTACCTAAGGAAGACGAGTTGTTCCTGAGCATGTGTACTCAGTCCCTACTCTTCCTGGTGTTGGAAGTCAGCACCCACCCACCCTCCTAGAGAAGGAAATATTGTAGGGGGGATATTAAAAAGGCAGAATATTATATTTCCCCAAAGTAATAATAGAAAAATCTTAGAAACCAGCCCCCAGTCTCCCTGCCCCAAGTAGAAACTCAGGAAATCACCTTTTAGAAATGCAGATTCAGTAATCTATTCAGAAAGACTGGGCCACCTATTCATAAGCAAAATGCCTTCAGCTATAGACCCAGAGAAATACTCCAAGGAACATAACCTTTAGGAGGATTAACCCACCACCATTAGAACAACAAAAGGGCACCCTGAGCCCCAAGTCAAAGTTCATTATATAGGAACAGGAAGAGCCTCAAATACAATGTCACAGGAACAACTCCAAACACAAAAGCCCAAGAAGGTATAAAAACCCACCCCTCCCAGCTCCATTTTGTCAGCCAGCCCAGAAACATATGCTGTGTCACTGAAGTTTCTGGTAACTCAGTAAACTGGACCTAAAGCAGTCTCCATTTTCTTATTCCTGGCTTGGACTGGACCTGAAGATTTTTCTTTCAACACTATACTATCCTGTTACTTCCCATCTCCTCAGAATGGAAGAGTAGCAGCCACATGAATTTCTGCTCTGTTTTAACGCTTTCATTACATGTGATATATTACTCTGCAGCCTGTTACTTGGAAGGAAAATTAAATGATAGGACTGGATTGTCATCTGAGATAATTTGTGGTAGAATCCTAAACTAAATGCTTGGAATTGGGTGGGATACATAAGGCTAGCATTTGAATATGTACTCAGAGAGAGAGAGTCATTCCAGTGAAGACAAATTGAGTTAAACAATAATTCATTAACCCACTGAAATGGAAAATGCTTGAACAGTTCCCTGGAAACCTACATAAAAATGGGTTGGCTTCTGCAGCACATTGTAACTGTTTTTACACATGTGCTCTTTGTACTGAACGAGTATCTATGTAGCTTGTTTCATGATCCAAAATAGCAACAAATACTAGGAATGGATATACCTAGGAAATTTTAAAAATTTAACTGTGCCTCAAAGTTTATAGCAGAAAATAAAACATAGTTGTGTTTGTATATGTATAAAGCTGAATTTGATTGTGTTGTAGAAATGCTATTTGTCACTTTATTAATCTAATCGTGCACTTTTATCCTAATATTTCCTATTGCACATTTCTTTTCCTAAACAATGCCTTTGCACTCGCCATGTCTGCAAAGACAGAAAACACACTATGTGTCACAGGGCACTGGCATTTTAAAGACTCCACTATGAAATTCAACATGAGAAGAAATTTGAAAAAAACTTGCCCAATGTTTTTCTTTTGAGCCCAATTAAAGCCAGATGTACTTCCAGGGAATATTTATTTTATTGTTAGATTTTTATCCCACCTTTATTACTTTATAAGTAACTCAAGGCAGCCATTTCCCCCACCGTAACAACCCTATGAAGTGGATTGGGCTGAGAGAGAGTAATTGGCCCAAAGTCAACCAGCCAACTTTTTCATCTAAGGCCAGACTAGAAATCACAGCCTCCTGGCTTCTAGGCCAGTACCTTAACCACTATACAAAACTGTCTGTCTTAAATATGGTTATTTTTTATTTTTGGGAGATGCAGTGATACAGTGATGGCTCTTGTGTGTTAAACCTTCTTGTTCAGTAAATACAGTAGTATCAAAACCATCCTCCTTGAACTATTTGCGATGAAGAGGATTCCAACATTAAATCAGCTTTAGCAGACTTTTCATTATAGCATTAAAAATCCAAGAGAATAGATATTGCTTAAATTTCCTGATGCGATACAGCATATAGCTATTTAAATAGACAGTGCTATAAGCTTATTATCTGGGTGTCATCTTGGACTCATAGTTCTTGCTTCAGGGGCAAATGGCAGCTATGGCCAAGGAAACCTTTACATAAATCCATCCAGATGTGCCCATTCCTGGAATGAGAAGTCCTTCATATGTCTAATCTTCTAGTCATCTCACAAATGGAATATTGAAGACTTGGAGCTGCTCTTGAAAATCATTTGTAAGGTACAGCAACTCTAGAATGTAGTGACATGAACAGTAATGGGCATGCCACAATATACAAGTGATACTATTGCTGTGTTGCCAGTTGCTTCTACGTCTATTTCAAGGTACCTGTGGCTTCCTTATAAAGCCATTTTTAATATAGTGTAGGGCCTGATTATTTGAGGGATCACCCAGCTCTGATTGTTCCCCCTGTCCAATAATATCTAGCAAAGTGGAAGCCTTGACTATCATGTATTCTGCCCTCTGGAATTGTATTCCCCAGAAATCTGTATATTTTCTACTATACAGGAATGATGTTCTGAAAGATGCTGAAAACATGGCTTTTCTCCCAGGGTGGTGGGAGAACACTTGCAAGATTTGGGTTTGTAAGATTTTGTCTTGTTTTGTATGACTTTTCTACTGTCCTAGCTTTTTTATTATTATTATGTCAAGCATCCAGAATTGGTTGGAATTGGGTTTCTTTAAATCTACATAATTTTTTAATATTAACTCCACCATCGTTCAATTCCCCCATGGTCTGGAGTTTTGCCTATAAAGGACCACAGGGAAGGCGCTCCAATCAAAGTCTTTCTGTGAGAGAGATGGAGGGAAGAGAAGTCCTACTTTCTTATTCTCTCTGCCCTTCCCAGTATCCATATTGAGTACCAGTGGAAGATGAATTACAAAAGAGCAAGAAACTATTCCTGTGCACTTAAGCCTTTGTGAAGGGATGTGATTTATGTAGTCTATAGGATTGTAATGAAAAAAGCCACCTCCTTATTTTCTCTCACTTTGCAGCAGGCTGATGGGAGTAAGCTCAGTCTTTCTTGCCTTGGTAGGTGAAATCATTGCACAGTTCTGTTATCAATAAAGGAGAATATTTGTAGCTCAGGGTTGAAATGGGGGGGGGGTCCTTGGCGCTTTTGGAAACGTTTCATTACCCAAATTAGGTAACATCATCAGTCTAGTAACATCATCAGTCTTGTGCTTTTTTTGTTAAAAAAAAAGACAAACCACCTTGCCTACCTTACAAGGTTTATCTTTGTAGTTGAAAAAAAACCCTTCAATTTTTAATGTATCTAAAAGACTAGGATTTTGTTCAAGGTAAGTTAATATTATTAATGTTACCATGCACTGTGTGGCTTTAAATTACAAGAAGGCATTTTATTAATCTTTTGGGACATTTACCATTGGCATACCCATTTAGTTTAATGAATGGAAATGTCAGCTTTCTATGTGGAATGAAATTGGCCCAATAAAACAAAATTTGGTTGCTTGTAAAAGATTGAATTATTTTTAAGAAGTTGTCAAACAAGGTGGAAAAATTTACATTTGGAGTTTAATATGGATATTGACTTGAAACAAATTAAAGTTGAAACTGTCAGTGAACAGACTACTTTTAATTTACCTTTAAGTTAAACCCAATTTAATAAATAGATCTGATTAAAGCTCATACTGTAGGTCTACCTTTATATCTGACCAATACATAATTAATATATATTATTACTAATAAAAATACTGCCAAATCACAAGACATTGGCTTTATTCTTATTCTTCCCCTCTACAGTTTGAATATAAAGTATAAAAGACTAGAAAGAGATTTTCATAGAGATCCCAGCCTTTGAACATGTCTCCCACTAAAATACTTTGGGACATTACCAATACAAATGTGTTGAATAAAATACATTTATAAGAAAAACAATTTCCCAAACTCCATTCCATTTGAACATGGGCAAGGCAGATAGACACAATTCTATTGGTAGTGATTTAGGGGGCAATGAATTTCTTTAACCACTACACAGTGTAAGTTAGAGAAGTGAATGGTAATTGTTATGGTGCGTTCTATGACAAAAAAAAAAAAAAGCCCTGATGTTACCTATTTTGGGTAATGATGCTAGTGGACATAAGGAAAGGAGAACAGGTTGCACCTCCTGCTATTGACAAAGATGACAGAGCTAAATTCCCATTTATTAGAGAGAACAAAAGAAAATGATAACTGATTTTTTTTTTATTTTAAGACACAAGTTGTTGTGAACTGCAACTCACTCAGGCCTTTTATTAAAACTTCTCTTAAGGGCTGATATTCTGATTTTTGTGCTGGCATAGACTAGTACAGTTCATCTCCCACAATGTTAGAGTTCTGGTGATGTTCTCTTACCAAGCAGTGGTTTTAGACAGATAGAGAATGAGTGAGGAGGAGCAGTTTCCTGCTCACCCTTAGAAAGAAGAAAAATGCCATGAAAAAGTAGCTAGGGGTTTTCTGGCAAGATCTCCCTCCACCCTGAGTTGAAGGAAAAGGAAGTGAGATCACTGTTTATCCTTTGATCGCTTCTTCTCTAATCAATGAGCTTCCTTTCCTGTAAAGCAGGAGTGATCGGGCTAAGCTCCATTTCTCAGTGACAGGCTTAACACCATGTGTATTTAGTCACACTTTCATTTTCAAAACAGGAAAAATACCAGCTGTAGGACACCTGCAAGAACAGCTTGCTTCCCAGCTGAGATGAACATAAAATGATGGCTACATCACTTAGTGAATGAACCATAAAACTCCTTTAAAAGAAAAAAATATTTATAAAATCAGTTCATGTAAGTTAGCTATTTCTTACTGTCATTAGGTCTGAAGCATTTATTTCTTTCATGCACAGAATGCTTTAGTTACAATCTGAAAATTCTGATTTCTCCCACTAGCTAAAGAAGAATGGTTACTTCACTTCAGATTAATTACAGCTGTCGTGGCAGAGATTATCTATACATTCTACCATCAAAGAAGGTTTTTCCACACTCTTTCTTGAAAACAAATGAAGCAATGTGTCACCATTACTCTATTTCAATCTCCAAATCAAATGCAGCTGAGACCCTCCTATGTGCTATTCTAGTATTGCTTCATGCTTAATTCATAATCTGAACACAAGAAAAATGTTATGAAGTTACTGAGCAAAGGTCATTGTTTCCATTTTACTTTGATTGAAATTGAGATTTCATGAGGAAAAAAAACCCTTATAATGGAGTCATTCACTTATTTTAAACATTTGTCCTTCTTTTGCATTCTCTATTCAGCCTTTTGTTTTACAAATGTATTTGGTTCAAGATGACCTCAGAACGTTGGGAAGATAGAAAACAAACTGACCGTAGCCAGTTAGAACAAAAGTCAGAACAAACTACTTTTGTTCAGGCAATTAGGAAGACAACACATACAAGAATCCATCTGTGACCTTCCCATGTTGATGGATAACATTCATCTGGATGTTAGTCTTCTGATGTTGAGAAGCCTGACTGTACAAGGTTCTGGAAAAGTATAATTCCATTTAGCCCTAGATGGTCATGTCAGGTCTTCTGAGGCATGCAGCAAAACATTCTTCATTACATCAGACCTTCCAGAAGATATATTCTTGCATCTCTGCATACATTCTTTTATGAAAGTTTTGAGGGTGGAAAGATGAAGACAGTATCTCCCCAAATGTAGGAGGTTTCATCGCCACCCCATAACAATTACCATTCACTTCTCTAACTTACACTGTATAGTGGTTAAAGAAATTCATTGCCCCCTAAATCACTACCAATAGAATTGTGTCTATCTGCCTTGCTCATGTTCAAATGGGGTGGAGTTTGGGAAATTGTTTTTCTTATAAATGTATTTTATTCAACACATTTGTATTGGTAATGTCCCAAAGTATTTTAGTGGGAGACACAGAGATTGCTGACCTACCAGACAATTTGGGGAGAGGAAAACATTATGTTTTGATACATACATATATATATATATATATATATATATATATATATATATATATATATATATATATATATATAAAGCTTTCGCCGTCATCTGCCGGCATCATCAGGGCTGGACCGTCAGGGTGTGAGAGAATCATTTTATAGGCAGGCCGGAGTCTGCACCCGGCTCCTCGATCTCGTCACTGGACCCAATTGGTTGAATTGTGCTCCGGTGGTTCATTTCTTTCTGTCCTTCCTAGCTGCGTGTGTATCCTCATCTACCTTCTTTTCTTTGGATTCTGAGGCAGGTGATGTAAACCCCTTGTCTCTTCGATTGCCTCTATCCCTCAATCCATTCCCCCTTTCGGGTTCGAGTGGTAGTTTGTATTTGTCCTTTTCCTTTCTCCAATCACGCTTCACCCAGTCACTTTCTCTATGAGTATCTTTCTTTTCATCCTTAATGCCCCTCCCTCATGCCCAACTGTCATTAGAATGGTCGTGCACAATGTTCCAGACTGGCTGGGGTGGCTCAATGGATTGTTTTTCTATGGGGGTGATCTCATGGTTATAATTATCTTTGGCCCGTCAGTGAGGTGTCAGGTCTAATGATCTCTCTCCATCTTTGTCTAACGTATCTCCTTGCACGCTAATTGGGATATCTCCAATGTTCGTGATGCAGGGGTTCTGGGCTTTAATTTCTATCGCTCTCTTAGTTTTTTGCAAGCGTGTTAACATTGCGGGGGTAGTGGGAATTCTCAATCGTTGTCCCTCCTCTTCTGAATTGCATCGAGTTGGTTGGGGGGGGTTGGCACATCTCCTATGGTTCTCTTATTGGATTTACTATCGGGCCAGTGGTAACAAGATGGGTGGTTGGTCGCACTCCATGATCTAAGTGCTAAGTGTGCCGGACAGAGGTCAATATGCCGGTTGATAGAGCTGCCATTGGATAGCCATGCTTCCTTAAGCAGTCGGCCTCCCTTAGTACTGTCACTTGCCAAGACGTCTACTTCATTAAAATTAAAGCGGTGGCACAATTCCGCCATATGAGTCCATATCTGGGAGTGCTGTTCGCCCCTTTTCACAGCTAGTCTGTGTTCGTGGACCCTGGTCTTCACTCGTTTGGAAGTCTCCCCAACATAATTGCACGGACAGTCCATACATTCGATCTTATATATGGCTGCCGATCTCTCCATGTTGGGGAGCGGGTCCTTGGGGCGCATAATGGCTGCCCGTAGCGTTTGGCTGGGTCTATGTGCTACTTGTATATTATATGGCGCCAAAATTCTCGCCGTAGCCTCTGATACATTGCAGATGTAGGAAACCACCTCTTCCAAGTGTGTAAGCGCAATGGGTACCCGGCAAGATTCATCAACCGGTTTAGTATACCATCTGAACCCCGGAGTAACCCCACACCTAATGAGTTGACACCACAGACAACACGTATTACCCTCCCCTACATCTGCAATGTATCAGAGGCTACGGCGAGAATTTTGGCGCCATATAATAGCACTCCCTCCAGATGAGTCCTTTTCAAAAACTTGAGATGTTTCAGTTTCCTCGCTGCAGAGTTACAAGCTTGAAATTGCAGCCAATCCCTAGCCTCCCTCTAATGTCTCTCTTCCAGATCATTGGATGGATGGAGATAGATATAGATGATAGATAGATAGATAGATAGATAGATAGATAGATAGATAGTGGCAGGGAGACAGATGCTAGAGTAAGGCTGCTAAAGGAATATAATATTAAAAAATAAATTGCTATTGTCTTGTACAGATCCAAAAGACCATTGGTCAACACTGTTCTACCCAACCCTTTATGAAGTCAACAGCAGAATGGCAACAGATGTTTTCTGGGGAATCAGAGGGAAAAGGGCAAAAGTTGTGTCCTGAAATGACCGAGTATGAAATAACCTGTCCAGCCTATTATTGGTCATTCAACCTCACCTCCAACAAAATGGGTGGCCAAGTGTAACATATTCCACATGTCGTGTGGCTGATGGTGGATACTTTTGACTTTAAAGGGAAAAGAATTTAACAGAGGTACCACTAGAAAAAAATTAAATCTGTCTCACTAATTGAGTAAGAATGAAATGATAGCATCTTAAGGACGTGGCAGAAAAAGAGGACATCGCAATGAATGCTTTTGCCATTGCTAGATGAAAGGGGGACAAGGTCCTGCATTCTGGATTATACGTCTTTTTTGAATTTTTGCCAAATAAAATATTCCTTTACAAAAAAATCTAGTTTTAAGGTATTTTTATTTTTATTGATGCAAGTAGATGTGTGCAGTGTGGGGCTCAGGTTTCAGAGTCTTGGCAACAGGAAAGGTTTCTTCCACAGAACATTTGATCGCTTTCACTTTTACTTTCCTGCCCTCATCTTTATCCCAGTTTACAGAATACAACCAAATCTAGGAAGTTCAAGGCCACATAGAGGATTTCTCAATGTTACTCTATCTTCTATCACCCTTGCTTGTTCTTCCTGCCATTTGTGAGTCCTGCCCTATCCCATCCCTTAGGGCATTCCCTTGACAGATAAAGAGAAAGCAGATCCAGAAAGTAGAATAAGCTTTACAGAAGTTGAATAAACATTCTGCTGCTTTAATCCATTCTGAATCTCTGACTTCTTTGTCTTAGAACTGCATCCTGAGCTCCTTATTATTATTATCAACACGAAAATCTTATCCTCTTCCTATATGCAAGCCTCTGCTTAAAAGATGCTAACTTACAAATGAATAAATAAACTCCAGGGGAATGAATACACAATATCAAGAATGAGTGTCCTACTACACTAAGAAGCCAACTGGTCCACATAAGCAGCCAACTCAAAAGTTCTCATGTTAGATTTTAGATAATTATTAATAGTTTTAATTATATTATTATTTTTGTTTTTAATTTGTCAATATTTGCTTTGAAAAGGAGTTAAAGTGTGTTATGGTTTTGATTGATAGTATAGTTGGTTAATGTTAGTTAGATTATGTTTGTTTACTTGTTACCCTGTAATCAGCTCTGGGAAGTGGGGGAGGGTGGGAGGGGGTGGGAGGGGTTTATATTGTATTAAATTTGTAAAACTTTTAATAAAAAAAGTTCTCATGTTCACTTGAATGTGGTAACACAGTCATATCAAGAAGTGAAGTAACTAAGAGACCCTCTTAAGTGAAGAGATGGGCACACACATAGTCCTGCTTCTCTTACCTGTGAAGTAGAATCTTGTTCAGACTGAATGGAACCACCTGAAAGTAAACATTGAAGCTGCCAAGTTACATTCCTATATCTCAGCAAAATTGGAAAGGACCAAGAGCTGACATTTAAGCTAGGACAAGCTCAACACTTTTGCCAGCGTTAGCATAGAAACTTATTTTTTCTTTTGAAGATTGGAACATTGCCTCCAATAGATCCATAAGTAAAAGTTACACAAGCTCAGGCTAAAAAAGCCAAAATGTCATGGGAACAGTATTCTCTAGGAGCAATACTTCATTTAGAATACATTTCTCAAATATTTACTTGGTAGTACCAGATTTCCCCACTGAGTGTCAGAGTATCAAAACAATCATCTTCTCATGATCACACCATCATTTAGAATTAGTTGGTTTTTCCATATGTACTTTGATTGATGCTAGAAGACTACAGTATAATATATCAATGCAAATATATAATGTATATATTTTTTTTAAAAAAAATCCAAGTATCTTAACTTTACATATGGGCTTTACGTAGTAGCTATTTACGGTTGCCAGATTGCAAAGTGGCATTGAGGGAACAGAACTACTGGGGAATTTTGCAACTCCCTGTTCCACACAGATTCCATATTCCATCATGTCCTGTATTGCATATTTTGTTTGACACATCCCAGCACATGAAGCTTGCTTTGTGTCAATGTTAAGAAGAAAATAGGCCATGTCAAGTAGCTTTTGATACTCGGCAGGTACTTTGGGACCAGATAATCTGCATTTCCTGTTCTGCAACACCTAGGGGTCATATGGGAATCCAAGCTTCCCCCCAAACAATCAGGTTTTGGCTCGACAGTGCATGCAATGGCGCATGTAAGGGATCTGTTAAGCAAAGCAGGATTTGCCCTGCATTGGAACTTTATAAATAGAAGAGCTCAGGCAACTGACCTGATAAACGCTTTTCTCGTGCACTCTTCCAAAAGATATCCCAGGCTTTGCTGGTGGAGACCCTGATGTGCTCACTGAAGGACCTCCTCAAGTGAGATTTCTCTGGATATGCCATCCTCCCTCTTCAGTCCACAGGGACACAGCCAGCCATTAAGATCCAACTAAGCAAAAGTTTGCCATCACTGCCAGTGCCGTCCTGTCAGCTTTCTCCTTTTAGATCAGACAGAAGAAAAAGTTGCTCTGGAAGAAAGTCTGCATGTAATTTGTTAACACCCCTCAGAGGCTGGGGGTGGGGTGGGGAATGGAGGGTGGGGGAGAATCAGGAGGAGGAGGAAACTCCTTCCAAACAATCTGGGGTCAGGCTGAAAAGGAAATAGCAACCCAATAGAGAGTCTCTTCCCCCCCCCTCCTTCAACTCTGAGCACAGCTTTGCATCTCAGCTGCCACATTTTATAAACATGTTCATTGCTCTGCTGTGCAAATAAAAAGCATTAGGCAACCACACAATAACATGTCAGGCAGCACTCTGTACCACTTCCAGGGTTTGCTGATTTAACACCATGTGAAAAACTAGCTTCCTCATTTTCCAGTTCTCTGACTGTTCTGCAGTTCTTTTATGTGTGAGAATAGCAGCCCTGGGGAGAGACCAAAGAGCCTATCTGAGCCAGCATCCTGTTTCTCACCATGGCTATCCAGATGTATCCAGATGTGTCCATATGGACAGCAGAGCATGGCAATCACAATTCCTTCTTTCTGGTCTAACACATATAGTTATCCTTCAACTGGAATTTATCAAGACTGTACTTTGCCTTAACTTGAAGGATTCATTCATTACATGTGCCAAGGTCTATTAAAGTGCAGAGATATCACACAGGTAGTCCTCAATTTACAACCACAATTGGGGCCAGAATTTCTGTCACTAAACAATGTGGCTGTCCAAAATAGCCAACACAATTCTAGGTTCAATTAGCAGACGGATAGAATCAAGACCATGTGAGGTGTTAATACCACTTTATAATGCCTTGCATTTGGAATACTGCATCCAGTTTTGGTCACCACAATGTAAAAAGGATGTTGAGACTCTAGAAAGAGTGCAGAGAAGAGCAACAAAGACGATCAGGGAATTGGAGGCTAAAACATATAAGGAATGATTGCAGGAATTGGATATGTGTAGTTTAATGAAGAGAAAGACTAGGGGTGACATGATAGAAGTCTTTCAATATCTCAGGGGTTGCCACAAAGAAGAGGGAGTCAAGCTATTCTCAAAAGCAGCTGAAGGCAGGACAAGAAGCAATGGATGGAAACTAACCAGGGAGAGAAGCAACGTAGAACTAAGAAGAAATTTCCTGACAGAACAATTTGCCTCCAGATGTTGTGAGTTCTCCAACACGGGAAATTTTTAAGACGAGATTGGATAACCATTTGTCTGAAATGGTATAGGGTTTCCTGTCTGAGCAGGGGGTTGGACTAGAAGACCTCCAAGGTCCCTTCCAACTCTGTTATTCTATTCTGTTCTTGATTGTTAAATGAGTTATGACCAATTTTATGACCATTTTTGCTATGGGTATCAAGTGAATCACTGGAGTCGTTAAGTGAATCAAGTGGTTGTTAAGCAAAGCCACCTTCCCCTATTGACTTTGCTTCTTGGAAGCTGGCTGGGAATCATATGACCTCACAATGCTGCAATTGCCATAAATACATGCCAGTTGCCAAGTCCCCGAATTTGAATCACATGGCTGTGGGAAATGATGTGACGGTCATAAGTACGAGGACTGGTCATAAGTCACATTTTTTCAGTACCTGTCATGGCCCCATCAGAGTCCAGGTCAGAGGAGGAGGAGTTGGAACTGGGAACGTCCAATAGGAATGGCACTCTCCCTTGGCATGTTTGGAGAGGCCAGGGGTTGAGGATGATGCTGTCCTGGACCCTTCAGGCATTGGAGGAGGTGGTCAACTGGATGGAGAGCTGCCTGCCTGCAGAGACATAGGGGAGGATCAGCTGCTGAAAGGCAGTGGTGCTGATAAGCAGCCAAACTCCTCTGATGAGGAACAGCTGCCTCCTCCACTGATCCAAGGACAAGGAGAGCAGAGCGTAGACAAGCCCAGAGAAAGGCTGCAAGGCTACTCAGGAGAAAATTTCCCCACTCTCTTCACAAGGAACACCTGGGATGAAGTAACTTAAGGAGAAGCCATGGGGAGTTAGTTTTTGCCAGAAACAAATGTTTATTTTAGATTACAGTCCCCCAGCTTTGACTGGTACCTTTTTGCCTTGCTTTGAGGACTACTATTTGTCTTACCCTAGCCCCTGTGGACTGTATCTTCAGAACTGCCTTTGCCTTGTACTCTATCTTTGCTTTGAGGACCCTTGCCCTTTGCTTTACTTTACCTTCAGAACTGCCTTTGCCTTGTACCCTGTCTTTGCCCTGAGGACTGCCATTTGTTTTATGCCTGGACTTCGCCTTGTGGACTTTCCTGGTAATACCTGGGCTGTTGTTTGAGGGGGGGTGTTACCTTCAGGGTAACATGGGATGGAGCCTTACTGGTCATTGGAGGGCCAGTTATTGATCACTTCTTGAGGGCAATAAAGGACTCTCTAAAGGCCTGCCTTGCCTTGACCACCTTACAACATTGTAACTTTGAATGGTTGCTAAATGAATGTATGTCAAGGACTACTTGTATGGTGTGTGTGTGCGTGTGTGTGTGTGTGTGTATTCTCAAGACTTTATCTGGCGTTACATATGACTGTGAAAGCTTGACCATCAGAAAGGATGAACAAATCATAAAAACTAGAATCACCAGATTAGATTATTGGCATATTCACTGTACTACTATACTGCAAAAAATTGAAATTATTGCACAAATGTATCACTTTCTGAATGGCCAATAGAGAGTGACAATTTATGTTTCCATTTACCGTGCTGTAGGTAATTCTCCATCACCTATTGATTACACAAATCAACCTTGACACTCTCAATGAAAATAGAGTGAATTAAAATTGTTCAATACTGAATAGATGAAGGTGAAATTGGTTCTTCTTTGGGAGAAAACTGGTCAAGAAGGTTTAGGAGCAGTTGGAGAATTCAAGAACAGTTATGATCATTGCACACTGAGACCTGATGAGGAAAAATATAGTTATTGTCTAATTGCAATTATTTAGACAGTTTAGTGTGAGATTATTATTGTAGCCTGAAAGGAAAACTAAGCACACCATGTTGTATAACTACAAGGTAGATCAGGGGTGTCAAACTTGCAACGTCAATGGGGTGGGTGCGGTTTCGCCATGATGCATCCGGCTCGTGGGCTGGCAGTTTGACACCCCTGAGGTAGATGAATCCATTTCCACATAACTGGAAAACTGATAACTTAAATAGTGACAATAAGTTAAGTGGGTGTGTGTGTGTTTAAATTTTGTGGTAGCAGGAAAAAATATCTGCCCAGTTCCATAAGCACATATTCTCATGGCTAAAGGATTCAACACATAAAAGATCAATACTTTCTTCAGTCCAATGAAGTCTTAGGTTTCAAAATGTCTTTTTTTAATAATTTGACTCTCAGTTTCATATATTGAACGCATAGGAACTTTTCAACTTGAATGAATTATATTATCTCACTTTGACTGATAATTCAAGGGGTGATAGTGGGATTTTGGCAATCATATGTATCATGACAGCAGACATGTAGGCACAATTCCTCCCATATATATCTAAAAAAAATTTTTTGGGGAGAAGACTATTTTGATATGAGAGATGAGAACATTTAAAAAAAACATTCTGTTCCCTTTTGACAATTAGAAACAATTTTTTTCTCACACTTGAAAAGATAACAATACTACCAAGTATTCCCTTGCATTGCTTGAACCCACAAAATACTCAATATTGAATAGAGACAGACAACTTCTTCAGATTAGCACGTTAGTGGTATTATTCCTTGCCATCCTTCTAAAGGTAAAGGTAAAGCTTTCCCCTGTCCAGCTGAATCTGATTCTAGGGGGTGGTGCTTATCTTTGTTTCTTAGCTAAGGGAACCAGCATTGTCTGAAGATATTTCCATGGTCCTGACTATATGCCGAGATGCATAGAATGCTGTTACATTCCCCCCCCCCATCCCAAAGTGGTACCTGTTTATTCACAATTGCATGTTTTCAAATTGCTAAGTTCATGGGAGATGGGGCAAGTAATGGGAGCTCACCCCATCACCCCATCAGACCTGGGCTGTCAGCTTTCCAGCTGACAAGCTCAGCATCTTTAACCACTGAGCCATCACACTCCTGCCATCCTTCTATCTAACTTCAAGATGCTATTCAGAATCCAGAAGCGGCCATAGACTAGTTGCCAGTAATAATCTCTTTAGCTAATCAAAGTTTATTATACCCACAACAATATTTATACCTTTTAATTTATTCCCCCCCCAAAAAAAATTTAGCATTATTTTGGTGGCTTACACTAACACTTTTATGGCTGACAAGGAAAAGACCATTGCAACAGTTTGTCTTCTTCTTTCCATTAAGCTCCTTGTCTTCAAGCAAGTATTCTTTTCACCATTTCTTTCTTTTTTCCCCTTCTGATCTTAAGGGAAATTGCAGAACGTTCCCAGCCTCAAGAATCTGTCCAACATACCAGCAAAATTTAGGATGCAAAACTGAAGAAATCCAGGTTCAAATTTCAATTAAAAATGATTAATGGGTGACTTTGGTCTAGTCATTATTTCTCTATTAAACCTACTTCATACCAGATAGTTATGGGTATAAAATATGAATAACTACATACTGTATTTCACTTTGGTTCCTGGCTGGTTTAATTACCTACTGAATTGCCCTAAGAACAAATCAAAGATGTGGAGGTGCTTTGCACCTGTGACTTGTCAGGCTATTTCTTAGTGAACATCTAGCACAGTGGTTCTCAGCCTATGGGTTGGGACCCCATTTGGGGTCGAACGACCATTTCATGGGGGTCACCAAACCATGCTGTCCACCATTTTGTTCCCTTTTCCCTAGCTGTTCACTCCCTCTTATTGGTGGCCACACCCACTTGGGGGTCACCACAACATGGGGAACTGTATTATGGGGTCACGGCATTAGAAAGGTTGAGAACCACTGATCTAGCACTTTCTAAAAGAGAACTAAATCTGAGTCCAGAATTAGCCTGGAGTAGCATATGGTAAAGTGGGAGAGAGGGACTAATAACAAGCTAGCTTTGTCCTTGAGTAGTGCTGAAAGAAATGGTATTAGTGCCATGTCCAGTAGCATCCAGAAACAGCCCATGAATTAGGCAAAACAGCACTGCCTCCACATCTATAGGCAATTTAGCTATAAAATCCTGCACAATTTTGGGATAGCATTACTGCTGTTCTAGAATTATTGGCTGAGGCACTGATCTATTTTTTTCTCTGTCTTCCAAGGCACAGTTAATGCCAGGGCCCTTTCAGTAGTGACACCAAGGCTGCAGGATATTTTTCACCAGGAATTTTTTTGGTCAGTCTTTTTTAGCCTTCTCAGAGAAGCACCCACTGAAGTTTGGGAGAAATTTTTCTGTTCTAACAAGGGTATTTCAAGAAAAATAGTATATGCTACATATTAGGAAAAATAGTGCAACAAGAGGAGCTGTTTGGCAAAACAGACTGTCTTGGGCAGCACTACCTACACCTTTGTTATCAATTTATCATAGATTGAAAGTCTATGGATGCCATGGGATTCAATTTTTTGCATCAGCAATTCATTACATCAGACAACTTTAGCGATACTTTCAGGTTTATGAGTACCAGATTCCAATTTTCATCAGTCTCAGTTTGTACTCAATGATCTGGGGTACAGGAGCTGTAATAAAACAACATGTGATTGTTTGCCCCTGCATTTAGGGATATGATATTTTTATTCAATTGACATTTGGATTGAATTTTGTTTTTGCTGCTGCTATTAATAGATCTAGTGCTCTTGGTTTTTGCTTTCAGCTCTTTTGTTAATGATTTTGGTTTTATTACATACATAAGTCATTTTTAAAGCTATCTTGTAAAATCCTTGGGGGGGCTTATGGCAAATTATAAAATTAATCAATCCATACAACAACTTTTGCATAGATTGTAATGCTGACAGGAAACCAAATTCTTTTCTAGAACTAAATTAGGCAATAGTCAAAAAACTCAACAAAGAGATCTTCCTTTAAACTAAATAAGAATAAATAAAACAAAAAACCAAAAAAGACGGGTTAGTGGGCATTGCAGTACCTGGAAACAGTAGAATAGAAGAGAAAGAACTGGAGAAAAATTACAATATACAAATACTTGCAAATATAAGTGGCAGAGAAAGCAAAGATTGTACTAATAGTAATTTGCATGCAATTCCAAAATATTGAGAACATTACTGGAACATCATCGGGACTGACAAAATCACCGCCAGTCAATTCTAAAAGACAGCTTTACTTCAAACAGCTTACATCTTGTGATTTATCACTATGAAACAACAATATCTATGAGCACTGATGATGCTACCTAATTTGGGTAATCAAACTCCTGCAAGAAAACAGCCAAGCTCAGAGAGGACCCTCACAACATCTGCCTATCTCAGGTCCTTGGGAGAAATGTCTGACTGACTGTGTACCCAATTTAAATAATAATAAACAATCATCAATAAATCATTATTTAAAACCTCCTTGGCAGGTTTGAACATTGGGCCACAGCCAACAATACAATTTTTAGCGATAACAAGTATTAAGCCCCTACATAGGGGGCAGGAAAATAAAACTCATAGGCACAGGATTAAAGAGATCTGACTTGGCAGCAGCAATCTACATAAGAAGTCAATTGACCATTGTGATGCAGCAGCTAAAAAAATCCAATATAATCTTAGGCTGGCATTGATAAAAAAAATTGGCATCTAAATTATGGGAGTTAATTGTTCCATTATTCTGCGTTCCAGTTGGGACTCACTTTACTGTTTCCAGTTTTGGGTCCAGTGCTTGAGAAGAGATATTGAAATCCTGAGGTGGGTTCAAAGGGGAGCTAAAGGGCTTGAGACGTTGGGCATCTTTAGCTTGCCAAAGAGAAGATTGAGGAGACATATGACTGGAGTCAAATAAAATTAAAAAGGCTGCAATGTGCAGAAGGGGATGGGGTTTGTTCTCTGTTGAAACCAATGGCAAGACCAGGGGGATTGAATTGAAATTAAAGTAGATTTGGGTTTCCACTGCCACAGCAAAAGGGTTGCGGGTATGTGTGAATTTCTCATTGCCTCCATATGTCTCTCTTTGCCCCAAGAAAATACAGTTTGTAGCATTCTCTGAACTTTGGCCTACTATCCTAGGAATCACAGATTGTTGCCTGGGAAACCATAGAAATCAAAACAAATAGGAAAAAGAATTGAGTCAATTTTTTTAAAACATTAAATCTCTTCAAATTCATTTTATAGTGGCTAGAGACTTTATTTTGTTGGTTTGTTTTATTTTTCTTACAGGCAGTCAGGCAAGCAAAAGATAAATTTTGCTTGTGTTTTTGGGCAAGATCATGCTATGTTTGGTAAACAAATAGTTCTAATCTTCAGTAAACAGTCTTGCTTTTAAACAGATCATACTGTGCTTAAATGCTCACCAGAGAATTCATGTATGTGTACAGTTTCTTGGTAACTACATTGGGAAAGTATTAGGAATCACATTTCTTCATTCCTTACATCATTATAATTGTCTCTCTTCCATTACAAACACCAAGGATGGGAGAAATAAATGGCTCAGCAGAATGATGGCATTGATTAAATGAAATAGAGTCAGTTAGGATTTCAATACATTAGGAATCAAAATAGAGTAGCAAGTTATTATACCAAAAGCAATTATAAAATTATTAAGTGGAAAAATATGGATACTACAATTCTTTAGCACAACTTATTTGCTTTACGTAAAGTAGATTTTGGGACATCCAGTTTGATGTAGTGGTTAAGGTTCTGGCCTAGAAATCAGGAGACTGTGAGTTCATGCCTCAAACAGGAACACGAAACAACTCCAAACAAACGGCTCCAGAGGATATAAAAACCCACTCCCTACATGTGCTCACTCTCTTTTCTTCCAGAGCCATCTTCCTGTCTGACTCTTCCCTTCAATAAACTACAACCTTCTTTCTAAAGCAGTCGCCATGTTGTTTATTCTGGGCTTGGACTGAACCATGATGAAGACTTTTCCTTCAACAATTAAATTGTTGCAGGAAAAGTCTTCATCAACAGATTGCCAGATTAACTTCCAAAAACTTGTATTGTTTTATATGATGAGCTATATCCTCTAAGCTACTAAAAAGGATTAAAAAAATAAAATATCTCCAAAGCTTACTGTAGATCAATATTTTTACCAAAAAGACAACAATCAGATGCCAAGATTGAATGTTAGGCTAGTATTGCAAAGCGTTACTACTTTGTTCACCCCTCAGCTTTTATGAATTTTTGGAAATGTGGTTGTCTTAAGATAGCAATATTATCTGGACAGCTGGTTTTAAAAAGGAGAGTGGAATTCAATTTGCAGCATAGCATCAGCAGCTGAGAAAAAAGGGGGAAATCTCTTTGGTCTACTGCAAACTCTCTGCATGAGCTGAATCCGTTCTTTGGATTCCAGCCAATGTTTAGGGAGACTGTAGCTATCTTTGACCATGCTCATGATGTCCAAGAGTAGACACATGTCACTATTTTAAACAGGAAGTATCTTTATAGGAAGTGAGAGCAAAATACAGAACAAAATGGGAAGAAGTATGTCAAGTTTGTGATCCATTAAAAAGTTCTGGATGCAACAAAGAGCTATACAGACTTGATACTATTAAGAGACGTGAATTTTACAAATAAATGTAAACTTTATCTCTCTATTGCTGCTTTCTTGGAAAAATCTTTGTACATGAAGCATATTAAGCATATTATGATTTGCTTGCTTTTGGCTTAGCATCATGTGAAAGATCCTGTCAAGGAAGGAAATCACTGTAAAATAGTTTACAAATAATGTGAAATATTGGACAGGTTTTCTCATCACGCTAAGTCCAAAACAAACAAATCATGTTATAATTTAAGTTCAATTTATGAACTCAGTTTTCTCTTCCCTCATCCACTGGCACTGTAGCACCCTGAAAATAAAATCATGCTCTCAATGTATTCCCAAATGAACTATAAAAACACTAAGTTCTACCTTTATCCATTGTTTCTAACACTTGTTTGTCCAGCTCTATCCCCAAACTAGCTATGCTTCCATCAAGTTCATATTGAATAAGGTTTTTCTAATAATACAGCCTAAAGCAGAACCTACCTGTTTACTTAGTGGTAGCAATTTATCTTCGTTTTGTTTAATTTCAGAGTTATAACATTCTGAAGTCTGCAGAATCTCATGATTTGGCAAGAGAAGTAGGACTTAGAGCCAAATGAGGCTCCATTCCTGCCAGAATAAAGGTTCGTGAACCAATTCTTAATCAGAATTGTACTAGTCAGGAGAAGGGCACTCTAAAACAAGTGTTATTAAACTAAATGGTGATAGTTGATGCCACTTTTCTTTGTGGGTCCACTGCATGCTCTAAAAATGTGCTTTTGAGCAGTTAGATGCTATGAACAAGATTTCAAGTGTGTGGGAAGGAGGAAACATGCATGCAGATGAAAAGAGACAAAGAGGGTGAGAATAAGTCAGCTAAGGTGATACAAAGCTTGTTTCAATGTTTTTGCTATTTTTTTAAATAGTTGAAATTATAGTCCAGAGAATCAAAGGATTCTAGGCTGCCTTTCCCTGCCGAATGTGAATAATAATAATAATAAAAAAACCAATGGGTCACAAGACAGATAAGGAGCATCTTCAGCTCAAAATAATAAGAGGTAGTTCTATATTACACAAGCAGGAACTGTCTCTGTAAAAGAGGAAATCATATTCAGGAACTGCAAAACAAAACAATTCCTAAAACTACGATGGAGAAAGGGAGGTTGAAACTTCTAGTTTGTAGAGATACTACTCAAGGCAGTATATATACTGCCTTGAGTAGCAAAGGTTTTTTTTCTCCCTATGAACATACATCATCATTCCTTGTCCAATGGGCTTCATTTTGTTTATTTATTTAAAATATTTATATAGCCACCCATCGTATGAACTATAATGCTTATAGGATTACAAACAATAACAAAAGTAGTTTTTTAAAAAGTTGGCTTGGAGATTTTATTTATTTGAGTTATAGCCTGCCTGCCATTTAGGCAGTATGTCTGGAACAGGGTCTTCAAACTTGGCCCTTTTATGATGTGTGTACTTCAACTCCCAGAATTCCTCAACCAGGCATGCTGACTGAAGAATTCTGGGAATTGAAGTCCACAAGTCATAAAAGGGCAAAGTTTGAAGACTCCTGGTCTAGAACTCTCTCCTCCTCTCCACAAGCCTGTGAGGTTGGATGAGCTGGGAGCATGTGACTGGCATGTGACTGGCCCAAACTCACCCAGTGAATGATTGTAGATAGACAAGAACCAGGATATTCTGGCTCCTAGTCCAACATCATAATTGCTTCTGTGTCAACTACATAGTTGTGTTCCTGTGCTGGGAAGCCTTTCTCATGGTAATTCATGTTGTAGTAATCTCCTGTTTTGATCACTACAATGCACCTGCCTGGTCTGCCCTTAAAAAGCATTTGGAAGCTGTAGCTGGCCCAGAACAGTGATGTATGTTACCTTGTTGAACCCAGGAATTGTGCCTTCTCTGTGGAATACAACCCCTTCAGCAATCCAGATGGCCTTGTTCTTATTTACTTCTTGCAAGGCCTTGAAGACCTGCCTATTTCCCCCAGTTTTTGGTCCAAGTGATCAGCTGAACTTTTCTGTTTGGCTTTTTTGGTGTTGTTGTTTATTTGTTTTAAACATGGGCATCATGGGTTATATGTAGATGCTGCAATTATTGTTTTAATCTTGTACCATCCAGAGTCATTGTTGTAACATGGGAGAACATATAATTTAAATGAATATGAAGAGATGAGTAGTACAAAGGATATTTACAATGAAGAAATGTTCCATCTACTTGAGATTGACTTAACAGTGCTTCAGATTGGCCTAACAGACCACTTGTATTCTTTGGAACACATTTTAAATAAACAACATAAGTTTGTTCTAATTTTATCACTTAATTTACATCCATTAATGTAAGATGGTTGACATCTTGTGATCAAAATTTCAGCCACACACTACCTAAAAAGCTACAAGAATTTACATGGTAGGTTTTTAAAATCAGGCCACATTTTACCAATGAGATCAGTTTACAGGGGCAGATACAAACAGCTTATACAGCCAAATACAAAACTAAAGACCAAATATTGAAATAATGATTGCATTATTGAATGAGTACATTGAGAATGGTTATTTAGAATGAAGAAGAAAGACTCATAATTCTGTTCAGGGCTGTAGGAAAATTTAGATTTGATTCAAATTGCAACATTTATATTTTAACTCTCTTGTCTTTTTTACCTTGCTGAGAGAAACTGAGGCAGGAAGAAAACAAGAGAGAGAGAAACTCTTGTAAGGATATTGCTACTTTCCCTTCATTTCACTATCCAACAGAGTTCATCACAGTTTATATAAAATCCTTGGTCATGACTCTTCAGAAACCAACCTCTTCAGATTTTGAAAATAAGCATTTAGCATGCAGATTTATTAAATTTGGATAAAGAGGGTTCTTATTCTTCTCCACCCCTTCCACTTATTTAATTATCAAAATCTTTAAATGTATTTGCACGTTTTCTGGCATTTGCTTGCAAGTATATTTTTAAAAGGGATTATATCACCACTTCCCTTACTTGTGCCAAGATTCATCTTTCCCTGATGGGCCTCTTCAAGATGCTGGAAAGCCTGCTTCTTCTTCTTCTTCTTTCTTCTTCTTCTTCTTCTTCTTCTTCTTCTTCTTCTTCTTCTTCTTCTTCTTCTTCTTCTTCTTCTTCTTCTTCTTCTTCTTCTTCTTCTTCTTTCTTTCTTCTTCTTCTTCTTCTTCTTCTTCTTCTTCTTCTTCTTCTTCTTCTTCTTCTTCTTCTTCTTCTTTTCTTCTTCTTCTTCTTCTTCCTCTTCTTCTTCTTCTTCTTCTTCTTCTTCCTCTTCCTCTTCCTCTTCTTCCTCCTCCTCCTCCTCCTCCTCCTCTTCCTCCTTCTTCTTCTTCCATGCACATATGAGAAGGCAAAAGGTTTGTCTTCAAACTCAATGTAAGACCAATAATTCTTCTACTGGGGTTGCAAAATAATAACTCTAAGGGAGAATACTGGCTAAGCCCCGTCTTCTCCTAGTGGTCAATTCCAAATAATTTTCCTTATGGGAGGCCTTTGTATGAGAACATAAAAAACTTGTCTTCACAGGGCTCAATCAATCCTGTCTTATGAAGAAAAGATCAAAAAAAGAAAAAGAAAGATATTTCATGTATATGTTTGATAGGTTAAATGTGGCCTACCTCTCATTATTGTGAGGAAATGCAATTACAGCATGCAGTATGTAGACAATGGGCATGAAGTGTGTGGATAATGTTGATTCTTTCCCTGTTCTCATTTGTAGTGGTATGCAAGCTGGTCAGTGTTAGAATGGAAAACAGCGTTCTTGACAAGTTATACAGCACCAGGGATGGGAGACATTGAAGACAAATATCTGAATGGTTTATGATACTCAGGGCAAACACAATGCAGGATAGAACAGTATAACCACATTTCTTTCCTACACACCATTTCCAACAGTAGATGTTAGTGACTATCAAGCCCAAAGGAAATAAAGATTCTCCGGTAATCAACACCGTATAAAATCCCATAACATTTTTCTTAAATTGTCAGCATCCAGCAGCGTAGCCTTGAAAGTCTTCTTGCAGCAAAACAAGAAGCAATTTATCTATGACAAGTTACTAACCATAGACATGTATTAAATGTGGAACATGTGTAAGCTTCTGTGAATGGCAGTCCATATTCAGAAATCTCTGAAGAAAAGAATAGTAATTTCATCAAAGCATATGCTGGAAGAGGTTTGTCAGTTTGCAAAGGGTTGCTTGTCGTAACTGCCCAGCATCTCTGCAACTGCAGCACAGTGATGGAAAGACTGAGTAAAGGATTAACTCAGTAGATAACAATGTAGAATTTTTGATCCCACTGCAGGACAGGATGGAGGGTTCGCTCACACATTCCATTTATCCCTTATTTCCTTCCAGCTGGCTAAGAGAGTCAGAAACTGGTATGAGGCCAGGTTTTCAGTCAAAAAAAATCCCCAACAAGCTAGAATTATTCTTTGTCACAGATTTTTCAAATCCTCCTGCCTTGATGAGATGAAACCCAATGAGATGTTACAGACCAATAGGAAGGATGTCTTCATTCTGATAGTGCCAGATGTGTGATAACATTTATACATTTTGGGTCTCTTCTAGATTAAAAAATAAAAGGTTTCATGAAGTCAATTTGCTCAGTGTTTGTAGTTGCAGGAATCTGGAGAATCACTAGGTGGCAGCAAATAGTTTTCTGTGCCTCTTTGCTGCCATCTGTTGGTTATTCAGATATGCAGCCCAGCTCTGATAGCCCAAGTTGTCTCCAACACCAAATAGGCCACCAAAAGTTTATCATCGCTGCGGTCATTTCTTGGGAAAAAAATACTCCTAAAAGGAGCCATTTTCCAATCTTTAGTGCAACTACAAATACAAACATTACTTCAAATACTCAACTCCCCTCACTCATAGACTGTTCTAAAAGTATATTTTAAGATATAATTTAAACTGGTTTGCATGTTGCAGTTTATCATATTTTGTTGAATTAAGATTGTCATAAACCACAGCTCACTGGGTTCACAAAACACAATAGTTTATAGTGGCTGGAATCACTTAGTGCACCTATCAGAATTAAAGCTATTAGGGATTGGTAAGATAGGTAAGGCAGACCTATATATCTGAAATACTTGGTTGTTTCCACAGATTCAAGTAATTAATTGCAGGAACAAGATTCAAGCATCTGAATAAATTCACCAAAAACTCTGGCAAAAATAAGTGCTTAAAAATACATTACATTATATTACTGAACTGATTCACTGCAATGAAGTCTTTAGTACTTTGTTCTCCGTAGGTTCATTTTGCTGAACTGAATCTCTTTAAATACATATGGGGTGCTGCCCTTCACTCTCTCAGACAGCAGGAAAGAAAGCTGAAAAGAAAAAAAAACATGCAAGCAAGAAATGGGGCAAAGGAGTTCATATTTAGTTGAGAGAGCTCATAAGCAATGGCAGCTTGAGTCACACACATTTTGTCAAGAAAAATCTCCTCATGGGATAAAGCTATGCTATGCTGCAGTGTAAGCTGTTGGTTTTCCTGCTGCTCCCTGGTGGTTCTTAAGTCAACTTCAGAAGTTCCAATCCAGATCATAGTGGGTGGGCAATGGAGCTGGCCTGGTTCTCGGTCAAGATTATGGCCACTATACAATCTGATGGTCATTCCCCTGCTACTTGCCCTTTCCTCCATGCAAAGAAAGCTGTTTCCTGTGCTGCCTCCTATACAGATTGCAGTGTCAATATCTGCTTTTTCCTTTTAGGGATTGTTCCCTCCTCATTAGTCCCATGTCTTTCCTATGCTTTCCCAGATGTTTGCACATGTGGATGTCTCTGCTTTTTGCTCTCCATTTGGTCTCATTAGCTCCTTTGATGCTAACAGAGATCTTTTCTTTCTTTCTTTCTTTCTTTCTTTCTTTCTTTCTTTCTTTCTTTCTTTCTTTCTTTCTTTCTTTCTTTCTTTTATGGTATTCTGATGCTATAATAATCAAAGCAAGAGAGAACAGTTTTTTCTTCTTCTTTCCTATATTTCCTTGGCAGCCCAGGGAAATTTTGTAGCAAGGAAGAACTAATAGTTCAAACTTTAAAGAAAGAATATAGCAACAATTCTATACTGGAACTTAAAGGTGTTAAATAAAGGGAAGGGGAGCTTTAAAAGATTGTGGGTAGTGGATGGAAAGCAAAGGAAACATGCTTTCCTCAATCTGAAAGAGTGCTCATGGCAGATGTAGGGATTGAATGAAGCATGAACTGCTAGGATTAAGGTTAGTTTGTTGATATAATAAACCAAATTGTTAGAAAAACAGTCACTGCTCATTAGAACAGCTTACAAGCAGCAAGGCTGATCAGGACAAAATGGCCACCCAGAGTATCAGCCAGCCTTGGAGCAGAGGAGATGTGCCAGAAAGTTCATCCCATTCACCTGATACTAAAAATGGAGTGAAGTGCTGGAGATCATCTGGTCTGAAGGCCTTAAGGTGGCTTCAAACAACAGCTTTGAATCCAAGTTGAAAAATATAGCAGGGAGCATATGCAATAGGCTTCCAGTGGGAAGAAGACAAGGTCATCCATGTCTGTACATACTGAGTGGCCTGTATGAGCAATGGGCCAGGTAGACTCTCTCCTCAGGCACAGTTGTTCCTTTTGAGTGTATTTCTACTTCCCCCTAAATCTCTCCATGGAAGTGACAAAGAAGCTTATCAGACCACTAATAAGGTCAAGACCATAAGGAGACAAAAGGCAGCCATGCTACTCTTTAAAACACCAGGTTGATTCTGGCAATATAAAAGCAGCCTGGCTTCTCTCTCTCTCTCTCTCTCTCTGCCCAAAAAAAAAAAATTCTTACCATAACTCTAGAAAGATTGTAAATAGTTTACAAAAAGAAAAAGATACAAAAGAAAGCTTGGATTATGAGTTCCCAAGTGATAGATGATATCTACAGCCACCGGATTCCCCTCCTTCCCTTATGTATTTCCAGCTTCCACTGCAGGACACACATGCTCTGAAGAACATCATGCTCTGCTGAAATCCCTTTTGCGTCAATAAGGATTTTATGCCCTTTCAAATTGTTAACATCTCTGCAAATACCCTGAAGGGTGCCACAATTCAAAATTGTTTCCATGCCTGGAACGTAGAACAACATAACCACAGCAGAGATTCTATCCAGAGCAGTTCCAGATAATTTTTTAACTGTCTGCTTACGTGACATCATAATAACTTTTTATTGGAAGTTCCAATAAAAACATCACTCATCCATAGCCATCTTATATCTTTCTTCTACTATTTGGTCTCTCTCTTTTTTTGCTCAACACAACACATTTGTTAAAAAGGGAAATGGGCATTTGCAAAATGTTTTTTGATTGTAATTCTAATAGGCTTTCTCTTTTTGGAAGCACATGCATACTCACACAAAGACACACACACACACAAACACATACAAACACACCAGGAAGGGAGATCCCTGACACTACTATTGACTAGGCATTCATGCAACAACAGGCTGTTTTATATACTTACAATCTGTACATGACCACAATATCATAATTTGTAATTCAGGGTAAGAAGGTATCTGCTAGCATTTGTAAATCCTTGAACATCTGAGTGTTCCTTTGGATATGGGATCCGAAGGTTGGTGGAGTCTATCTACATGAAATTTTAATATGGCTGCTGTTGTATGAATTAGGCTAGAGTGTCCTTGACTGCCATTATGTTATTATTAAATTTATTTTGTTGGAAGAGGAGTTTTCTTTCTATTGTTTTTTTACTGTTGTGTTTGGAATCTGGAGTTGCAACTGGCAAGATGAAGAACTATATAAATTGATACTTAAGTAAATGAATACATAAATAACTTGATCATCCTACTGAGTCTATCATGTAGTTTCTTCTGCCACATACCTACAATTTTGTGTCAATCACATTCAGCAACGGAACTTAGGACAGCTATATTTTCAAGAGACCTCAGGGAAGCATGGGAAATTTTGGTTCATGCACTCCAAAGTTTCTTGCTAAGTTCAGTATTCCCCATGGCTAACTAAGTGTCAGGAACTGTTACATGGAATGCAAATTTTGCCTGGTTGCTATTAGAATTCCTTGTCCCCATCTCTTCAGGTTATACAATGTGTTACCTCTAAGAGCTACTTGGGCTTTCTAAGGTAGTCTACCACCTAATTAGGAAAAAGTAATATTATTGAAGACATGAAATCAGAACCAAAAAAATCTTAAAATTAACAACTGCAGTGAAACAACAGTGCAATGTTCTTGGCCTGTCTTGAATTAATGTCAACTCAAACAAGAACAGGTATTTTTTTTTCCTGATTGTTCTGTGATTCATAGCTAATTTGTATGATTTGCTTTGAAATTATAGAAGTCAGTGCAAAGTATCAAGCTTAGTAGCAGCAAAGTGCATTACAGATTCAGTTATCAGCATCTCCAATTTAAGGATCAAGTGGAAAGTGGTTGGAAAGAGTTTTGCATAAATGTTTTATTTATTTATTTATGAGACTTATATACCGCTTTAAGTGCAAGCACTCTCTAAGCGGTGTACACCAGTAAGCAATGTATATATATATATTTACATTGCCCCCAACAATCTGGGTCCTCATTTTACCTACCCCGGAAGGATGGAAGGCTGAGTCAACCTTGAGCTGGTGAGATTTGAACCGCTGACCTGCTGAACACAGTCAGCTAAAGTGGCATGCAGTACTGCACTCTAACTGCTGCGACACCTCGGCTGATTTTTTCAATCAGTTACAACAGAAATTAACATTGTAATAGATTAAATGGACAGCTATTTGTCTGAAATGGTATAGTGTTTCCTGCCTGAGCAGGGGGTTGCACTAGATGACCTCCAAGATGCCTTCCAACTTTATTATTATTATTATTATTATTATTATTATTATTATTATTATTATTACTATTATTATTATTATTATTATTACTATTATGAATCATCGCATAGTCAGCCAGATGTTCAGACTGGATTTGGCATTTTGTCTACATTTCGAGTCCTTACCCAGGACCTGGGATAGGCAGATGTGGATGTTTGATGGTATTACAGATATCGTCGCAGGATGGAAACAGTTCCTAGTAAGGCCGCCTTTTGCAATTGACTAATAGCGAATTTGTCAATGCCAATGGTGTTCAGGTGGTGCTCCAGTTGTTTTGGGATTGCACCCAAGGCGCCTATGACTATTGGTACTACCCTTGCTTGCTTTTGCCACAGTCTTTCTATTTCTATTTGTAGGCCTTTGTTTTTTGTTATCTTCTCCAGTTCTTTCTCGTCTATTCTGCTGTCTCCAGGCACTGCCACGTCCACTATCCAGACTTTTTTGTCTTTCTTATCGACAATTGTTAAGTCTGGGGTGTTATGTTGCAGGTGCTTGTCTGTTTGAATTCTGAAGTCCCAGAGCAGTTTAATTTTATCATTTTCTATGACTTTCTCTATTTTATGATCCCACCAGTTTTTGCTTACAGGCAAATGATATTTTTTGCAGATCTTCCAATGCACCATTGTTGCTACTTTGTCATGCCGCTGCTTGTAATCAGTCTGTGCAATCTTCTTGCAACAGCTTACCAAGTGGTCCACTGTTTCTTCAGCTTCTTTGCATAGGCGGCACTTACTGTCTGTTGCTGTCTTCTCAATTTTGACTTTGTATGCATTTGTCCTTAAGGCTTGGTCTTGTGCAGCCAGAATTAGTCCCTCGGTCTCTTTCTTCAATTTTCCTGCTCTTAGCCATTGCCAGGTCTTGTTATTATCTGCTTTCCCAGCTATTTTTTTTAATGTATTGGCCATGTAGTGCTTTGTCTTCCCATGCCTCTATTCTGTTCTTCATTTGGTCTTTCTTGTAGGCCAGTTTGGTCTCTCCAGTAGTCAGTAAGCCTTCCTGATATACTAATTTCAGTGCATCTTCATCATTGTTCTTCAGATATTCTTCCAAAGCCATTTTTTCTTCTTCAACCATCTGATGTATTTGTAGCATTCCACACCCACCTATTTGCCTTGGTAGATAAAGTTTGTCAATGTCACTGCGTGGATGAAGGGCATGATTCATTGTCATTATTTTTCTGGTCTTCCTATCCATTGCTTTTAGTTCTGCTTGAGTCCAGTCCACTATTCCAGCTGTGTACCTAATGACTGGAATTGCCCAGGTGTTGATTGCCTTTATGGTATTTCCTCCATTGAGTTTGGACTTTAAGATCTTCTTCACTCTCTTGATGTATTCACCTCTAATCTTTTTCTTGACTTCAGTGTGCTTGATGTTGTCAGCTTGAAGGATACCCAAGTATTTGTAGTAATCTTCCTCATCCAGACTCTTAATGTTATTTTCGTGGGGCATCTTGATTCCTTCAGTTTTCACTACTTTTCCTTGTTTGATAGTAAGTGTGGCACATTTGTCCAAGCCGAACTCCATAACAATATCTTGACTATATATACAGACAGTGTTGAGCAGCAATTTTATTTCAGATGATGTTTTTCCATACAGCTTCAGATCATCCATGTAAAGGAGATGGGATAGTCTGGTAGATGTTTTTGATGTTTGATAGCCATGTCCTGAGTTATTCAATAACAAATAGTAATGGTGACAATGAATCTCCTTGAAATATTCCTCTCTTGATATTAACCTCTCCCAGTCTCTCACCATTGATCTGCAACTGTTTCTTCCATTGTGCCATCGATCTTTGCACAAATTTTGTGATGTTTCTACTGACTCCTGTTTTTTCTAGGCACTTGATTATCCAGTCATGTGGCAGAGAGTCAAATGCCTTTTTGTAGTCAATCCATGCCACATTCAGGTTGATCTTCCTTTTCTTGCAGTTTTCCAAGATCATTTTGTCTATTTTGTTCCTCTGCTATTGGGGCGGTTTCCTTTCTGCTCAGGCGGAAAGAGACTGTTTTCAACTAGATGCTGTTGTACTGCATCAGCTACTACACCAGTTAGTAATTTGAAAGTTGTTGGTAAGCAGGTAATTGGCCTGTAGTTGCCTGGTGTTGCCCCTTTTGCTGGATTTTTCATTATTAGGTAGATTTTCCCAGTTGTTAGCCACTTTTCAATTTCTGCTCCTTGTAGTATATTGTTGAACTGCTTGGCAATGAGTGGGTGTATAACAGTTAGATGTTTCAACCAAAACCCATGCAGTTCATCTTCACCTGGTGCTGACCAATTTTTGATTTTCCTTGCTCTTTTTTCTACCATTTTTTTGTTATTACTAGTTCTTTCATTTCAACTTCTGTTTTATTTGCATCCACCTCTTTTAACCAAGCCGCATCCTTGTTGTATTGCTTTGGGTTATCCCATATCTGCTTCCAGAACTGCACTGTTTCTTCCTTGTCAGGTACTGACTGATTCCTTGCAGTTTCTCCATTGATGGATTGGTAGAAACGTTTCTGATTGGATTGAAATTGGAGGTTCTGCCTATAGTTTGCAATTCGAGCTTCATATCTACTGATTTTCCTGGCTATAGCTGTTATTTGTTGCTTTATTATTTCCAGTGCTTCCTTGATCTTCCTTGTTTCTAAGTGGTATTTCTTGATTAGGTATTCTTTGGTCTTCTTGTTCTTCAGCTTCTTTTCTTTCATCTGTTCTAGCTTGCTTGCATGTGATCTTAACTTGCTGATCTTATTTTCTAGTCTAACCTTCCATTTTTGTGGTGCACTGTTTGTTTGTTTTTCTTCTTTGTTGATTTTGCATCCCAGGTATTCATTTATAACTGCAGCTGTGCTGTACATTAGTTGGTTTGTTTCTTGCAGTGAATTAGTGCTTATACTTGATATTGCAGTATTTGTATCTTTTAATGCTTGTGCTAGCTGTTTCTTTGGAACAAGCTTCAATTCAGGCAGCCTTATTCTGTTGTTTTTGTGCTGTTCTAGATGCTCAGTTATTCTTTGTTTCAATTCTTTTATTTCTTTAGATAGAGGGTTTTGTTCTTCCTGAGGAAGAGGTGCCTGGTTTCCAAATGAGAACAGTTGTATATCTCTGCTGGATTCCTTCACTGCCAACTCCCCCTGGTTTACCTCTACATTCTGAATTACTTCTGGTAAGGCTTTGATTTCTTTGCCCTGGGTAAACCTTTGCAGTTCGTCCAATTCTGTTTCTGTGAATATTTTATTTCGTGTTATAAATCGGCGTTGATCTGCTAGTCTCTGTTCTGTTATTTCTGATTCTGGATGTTGTTCTTTCCAGAACTGGTGCATTCATTTTAGATATCCTCTTCTTGTTGGACTTGATCTGTAGTAACAGATCATTATTTCTTTGTTTTCCATCACTGTGTATCTGCGACGGGTAAACACCTTTTCTTCCAGTAGTTCTGCAGCTGCTGGCCCTGGTTGCTCAGCCAACAGTCCTGAGTCCTGTAACCCATTTTTCACCAGATATCCAGGAACTCCAATATCTAGCACAGACCTTGTTAACCCGGGCGACCTCCGAGCCGGTATGGCATTCTGAAATTTATGTCTCACCATATTTTTTATGGGAGAGACACTCTTTGTCTGACTCCTCTGATGAGACCTGTCCAGTATGGTTGAACCTCTAGCATAGCTCTCATCTTCCTCAGAGTATACAAGCCCCACAACCACGTCAAGGTAGTGCCTCACTGGGGGATTATTATTATTATTATTATTATTATTATTATTATTATTATTATTATTATTATTATTCATTAGATGTGAACCTCAGTCAACTGAACATTCAAATTGACTGGCGCTGATGGTTGACACGGTTTGCTGCCAGCATCCTAGGTATCAACCAGGTACCTCCTTAAAATGTAAGATGTTCCGAGTAGCACAGTTTTTTGTAGCTTTGCTGGAGTTATTGCAGGAAGCTGCAGTTTTTTGAAATATTTTGCAAAGTTTTTGGACATAGTTCCCAGTGCCCCGATGACAATGAGCATCACTGTTACACATTTCATCCATAACTGCGCAGTTTCGATGGCCAGGTCGCGATATTTCATAATTTTTTCCAGTTCTTTTTCTTCGACTCTGGCATCTCCTGGTACAGTGATATCAATCAGCTATACCAGACATGCGAAACACAAGGCCTGGGGGCCGGATGCGGCCCGCGAAGTGGTTTCATGTGGCCCGAGAAGCCATTCTGGAACAGTGAGGGAACAGCCCCCACTGCCTTGGCCCTGACCCAGGCTGGCCGGGAGCCAATGTACAATCTATGCTGAAACGCATTCAGTCTTAGCTCCACAAGACCATCTGGAAACAGCGAGGAACCAGCCCCTGCCATGTCGGCCCTGCCCCTTGGGTGCATGCTGGGGAGGTGTCACCCTTTGTGAGGAATGAAGAAATGCACCATCGCCTGGAAGAGGCCAGCAAATGGCCCTCACCTACTTCACATATCCGGCTTGATGGGCTCCGGTGGAGGGGTTTTGGCAGGCAGTGAGTCTCCTCCAGTGGACCATGCCTTGGCACTTGCTCTGGTCCCACCCCCTTCTGCCAGAGACCCTCAGATCTGTCCCACTCCTGCCCAGGCCCCCACAGGCACCCTTGACGTGAACGATGTAGAGCTGGCCATGCCCACCCAATAGGTCACACCCACTCCATCCACACCCACCCAGTAGGCCACACCCACCCTGGCCACGCCCATCCAGCCCCCCAAGGGCAACCGCAATGCTGATGCAGCCCTCAATGAAATTGAGTTTGACACCCCTGAGCTATACGCTTCGGTTTTCTACAACTGTGATATCTGGCGTGTTGTGTTCCAAATGGCGATCTGTCTGCTTTTGTTGTTACTACTACTACTACTACTACTACTACTACTACTACTAATAATAATAATAATAATAATAATAATAATCTAATGGTGCCATGTGTGTGCATGTCTGTGTGTCTGTAGATGTGGGTGTCTGTGTGTACACATCTTCAACCCAACAATTTGGTTTAGTGAGAGCCAGTTTTGGTCTAGTGATGAGGGCACTAGGCTAGAAACCAGGAAACTGAACTCTAGTCTCTCAGTAGGCATGAAAGCCAGCCAGGAGCCTTTGGGGCAATCACTCTTTTCAGCTCAACCCACCTCAGAGAGTTGCTGCTGTGGGATAAATAGGAAGAAAATATAATATTAGGCCTGTTCACCACATTGAGTTATTTATAAACTGATAAAGGTGTGATATAAATAAATGAAATAAACAAATAAACAAAGCAGGTGGGTGTTGGAGTGGCTAGATGAACAAGTAATGGGATGTACTATAAAGCATCTTCCTTTATTTAAAAAAGAAAAAAAGTTGAATTTCACTTCCCTTTTCCTTTTGCTCCAGACATTGACTCAGTCTCACCACCATTTCTGTGTCCTGTAAAAGAGATGGTGTTAGTCATGGGAGTGCTTGGATCGTGCCCCAACTGGCACAAGCCACAGCCACCGTGCTGCCAATAGGGCACTAATCTGCGTATGTGAGCACAAGGTAGGGGAGAGACTTCCATAGAAGGAATGGAATGTTTACCAGACAGATATGAAGAAAAACAGATCCACAAATAAATAAATAGTAATAATACAGAAAGATGAACAGCTAAAGGCTTTTGTACGAAGTCTGCCAAGTCAATATCCATTTTGAGGAAGCATACAATATTGTACCAAAGTATTGCTCTCTGCACTTCTGTTCATATTTCTCAAGCATTGACTGAATCATCCATATAAAGCCATGTGCTAGACTATCTTTAAAGTGTCAGATTTGGACTGGATTTACATATTACACTAAGCCATGATTTCACTGAGTAAGCCACAATTGGACAAGTTATGATCGTGCCAATTCCTAAGACATTGGTGGGAACCAAATCACAAACTAACAGATTACCTTGCGTCTTAGCACAGTGGTGAATCCAACTGCAGGATACAAAACAGACCTAACTGCTAATAATCTGCAAATAAATGGAAGAAACCAAAGTTCTGTCATATAGTTTATGCCTTGTATGTAAAAAGGTCACATTCAGTCTCTAACATCCCCAACTGCTGTGGACAGTGTAGATTACATTGGGCTCATGAGAAAAATAAGCTGTTATGAAGGAAAGGCAGACTTTGATTCTCTGTTGATTTCCCTCCCATGAAATCTCAGCAAGGACAATTCAGTGACTTCCTTCCATTAAAATTGCCTGTGTTGCACAGAGCCAGCAAAAGGGGAGTGCAAAAATTCAGACAAATTGATTTTTTATCTGAAGACTGATGTTAAGAATTTTCTGTATTTCTAACTACCATCTAGTGGCCACTGAGAGCTTTGTAGGCAGAACTAACATTCCTTGTGATACATAGATTGTTGGTAGGTCTCCTCCTAGGAGATATCCATTTAGAACGCTGTACCTAGTAGCGCTCAAACATGCCAAAATATTCATATGATATTAAGAAGACACAATAGACATCCTACTAATCATTTTGTGGACATTCTTCTATGCCCTATAAAATAGAATTATGCATTTTAGTGTGATGAAATTTGTTACATGGGAATTACAAGTAACATTCTGGATTGTATGTTCACTGCACTCAAAATCTGGGCAAGAAGTAGCAATTTAAAAATCCAATATTAACATCATTGAGAAAGCCTCTTTAATTGTCAGCAGAAGCATACCGTACTTATGCTGCCTTTTCCCCCCATGGTCGGTGAAAATTGCTCTAAGATTTTAAGGGGGTTAGCAGCTATTCAGCTAAATAATAATGCTCAGTATACAAACCCTCTAAGATGGTCAAAATAGTAACAGAAATCTCCCAATATAAGACACTCGCAGAGTCTGGCATGCACAGATCTTCTGGGAAGTGTACATGGATGTACCTTTAGAAACAGAAGGAAATATTAGATTGGAAGAAAGACAAGTATCTGTGTTTCTTGCTGAAGCCTTTTCTACCTCCCTCAGTCTCTTTTGCCTAGTATCAGTCATGACTTAAAACATAAGCATGCTCCCCCTTTTTTTGCAATTCACAATTATAATTTAAAACATACCTACGACCTCTTTCTGTTGCTGATGGTGTTGTCACCCCTTTCCTTTCTTGTGGCTTGATATTGCTCTATATTGTTTTTTGGTCTATGATAGTATCTTTTTAAAATAAATTAACTTGTAGTAGTGCCCTGTCTATATTTTGATTTGATTTAATCCATCTGTGTAAGTCATATTGCTCCCCAATCTTCCACTAACTACTGTGTAAGCAAAAAAAATTGATTGTTCCAAAAATCCATTAATGTTTGCCTCTGACTACTGTTGTAGAGTTGCAGTGTTGTGCTGTGTTATATACTTCTCACTCCGTACTCCACTCCACACTCCTCTCAATTTTCTCTAAAGCATTGCAGTGAAAGAAGCAGTATATGGACACCAAAAAAAAGAGGAGAACGGGAATAAATCAGAACAGTAAACCACAAATGTATGCCAAGTTTATCGAGACTTCATCATGTAGCACCCAGCTCCCATTTTACAAAAGGTCCAGTGTACCCCCAAATTTCCTTGTTTTAAAAGAATTATTTTTTTTTAATTGAAAAATTTTTAAAAACTTTTACAAAGACAGAAAAAAACAATAACAACAACAACAAAAACAAAACAATACAATACAACCCTCCCCCAGCCCCTCCCAAACCACCCCCTCCCTCCCCCCCCGGAGCTTCCCAGAGCAGAATATAGGCTTAATTGAGAAAAAAAAATTAACAAAATTATAAAATAATTAAAAATAAAATATATATGAAAAAAGAGTTATAATCCTTAAAAAGAGAAAATATTTAAAATAGAAAAATACAGGTTATAAAAAAGCTAAATGATATTTTTTTTCAAATCCAGTTTAAATTGTATGAAATTTATCCATTTTTCCCATACATTAAAAAATTTCTCTTGCGTTTGCTCTTTTAAAAAAGCCGAAATCTTTGCCATTTCCGCCAAATAAGATACTTTAAAAAACCACTCTTGCAAAGTAGGCAAAGATTCCTTCTTCCAGTACTGACCTACTAAGAGCCTTGCGGCTGTAATCAAATTCAACATCAATATAACCTCCTTAGCATCACAATCAGTAACAATGCCAAGCAAAAACAATTGTGGAGTAAATTTTACCCTCTTTCTAAAAATTCTCTGAATGTTCCACCATATCTTAATCCAAAAAGCTTTTATATTTTTACACGACCACCAAATATGATAATAAGTGGCATCCAGGCAGCCACATCTCCAACATTTGGGCTGTAAGTCAGGATACATGAAAGACATCTTTTGTGGATCAAGGTGCCATCTGTAAAACATTTTATAAAAATTCTCCCTTAAATTCTGAGCTTGTGTAAACTTAACATTTCTCACCCAGATAGTTTCCCAGGTATCCAGTAGAACTGGTTCACCAAAATTCTGCGTCCATTTAATCATACAATCTTTAATTAATTCTGATTCTGAATCCAGTTCCACTAGCACCCCATAAATTCTCTTAATGTGAGTTTGTCTTTGATCCTTTACTTGCTTAAAAAGATTTTCATCTTCTCTAAGCAAGCCTATATTACGATCCATCTTCCATCTATCTACTAATTGTCTATATTGAAACCAAGAATAGGTAATATTTTCATATACTAGGTCTTCCAAAGATTTTAACTGCCAATTTTGACCATCCCGTCTAAGTAATTGTGTGTAAGACACCGTATCCATTTTAACACCTCTCTTTATCCCCTCTATCGCATGCCAAGGTATAGCCCATAATGGTATTTTAAAATCACTTTTATAATATTTCCTCCAAACCCTAAGTAAAGAAATCCTTATAATATGAGATTTAAAGGCCCAATCTACTTTTTTATTAAATATTAAGTAGGCATGCCAACCAAAAAGTAAATCCCATCCCTCCAAGTGGAGTATCTCTGAATTTGTTAAATTTACCCAATCACTAATTAATGTTAGGACCGCAAAAAAAAAGAATTATTATCATTTAATATTATTACATGATGAAAATTCAAATTCCTCTTTGCAAGAATGCCACTATCACTTTGCCAACTGTTGTTCTAGTAGGCAGAGATTTAGCATGTCAGAGCTTTAGAATAATATTTAAGTATAAAGGCATCACCCATGAATCCATCAGGATATCTAGAAGAAGTATCTTTGCAATCTGTTGAAGACAATGGACAACTCAGTTCAACCTAACTAACAAGTTTATGGTAAAGGTAAGAGGAAGAACCCCTTGTAAGTCAAACTGAGCTCTTGAGGAAAGGCAGGACCTGAACCTAACACTTTTAATTATTGCATATATTAAATTTAATTTCATTAAAAACATGTCTACTGAGTGCATAACTGAAGAAGCTGAACCTTTTAAATGTCTCCCTCCCAGACCAAGATTGACCTGAAGGTTCCTTGCATATGAACTGAACAAAGTTCTTTCAGTTTATGTGGCATGAACTAACTTGAACTGACAGTACAATGGGAACAGAAATGACTGTATTTTCAGAATAGCAAAACAGATCAATAACTGAAGCTAGTAAATGAATCTTTATGTACCACAATGTTCATAAACATAAGCGAGGCAAAACCAGACAACATATGGTTCTCATTGAATTTCCTCTTTCCTGCCTCCCACATTTTAAGATCACAACACTCACCCACTGGGAATAATATCAGCCCCTGTTGTTTTATCATCAGGAAATGCTGAGAGTTAGAGGTATTGAGGGGGAAAAAAATCCCAACCACCCATGGTTACTGGGTTTAAAAAAATACTTCATAATATTTACCTCTGTTTTTCCAGATGAATTGTGTAAATGATTGACACAGCTTATTTTCTAGCCCTGGATACTTCACACTATTTCAGACTGTTTCATCTGGTCCATCATTGTTTCACTATCTTTGATTGCCACATTTTTGGAATATTGTATAATATTGATTCAGCAGAATACTAGTTATACACACTCAAAAATTCGTAAAGAGAAATCCTGAGGAGTAGAAGAAAATCTTAAATCGTGCAATGGTCCACAAATTTTGTAATGGTCCACAAATTCATTTTCTGGTGTGACCTGGGTCCTAATCAAATCTTACACTCAATCAGTAGCAAAAGTGAGTGTGAAGTGGACATCTGCTGAATTTTAGTTCAACAAATGGCTGCATTACTAGAAAAAAAGGAAATTTAGGTATACAGTATTTCACAGAAAGATATTCTTAGAATTCTGCAGTACGATCAAAATAAACTAGAAACCTATTCTACTCCAACTTGTCAATTTCCATGCTGGAGAATTATTATGGTCAATAATAAGGATCAAATAATTGGGACCAAAGATCATGGATTAAGATAAGGTAAGGTAAGGTAAGGTAAGGTAAGGTAAGGTAAGGTAAGGTAAAGTAAAGTAAGGTAAGATAAGATAAGATAAGATAAGATAAGATAAGATAAGATAAGATAAGATAAGATAATAACCTTTATTGTCCTTTTTTTACTGTGGGCACAACAGCACACATCAAAAATGAAATTTAGTTGCCCGCTCTCAAAATGAAACACATACATGACACACACCTAAACATACTATGAACAACATATGAATAGACCCACACTCCTACATATACGTAGCAAATAAATATTAAATACTGTCTATCTTGAATATATAAGGGAAGGAAGAAGCTTGAGCGTTCACAAGGTTAATGCTGTATGGAATGAAACTATGGCTGAATCTGGATGTTCTGCTAGGGATACCATGAAGCCTCCTCCCAGAAGGTAACAAGGAAAACAGGTCAAAACTATATTGGTCAAAACTAAAAAAAAATACATACATGAGGAATACATAATTCATTGGTAAAGGAAGAAGGTTTTTTTAATTTCTTTTTTTAACATAAAAGCATTATTGCTTTCTATGTCCTATATTATGCATTATAGTAAACAACATATGGCTCTCTTGGCACATGTTTTTAAATAACAGCCCATAAATCAGTATGGATTCTTAAATAAGAATCATAGCAGTGATAATTATTTATATTTAGGGGCTAGGAAGTAGGGAATGCTATCAAATCAAAATTAAATTGCTTTCATGTGTTTAATAAATATTCTATGTCTATAAGAAACAAACAAAACATATGTCAGTTTAACCTCCACATTGTCTTGAAATGTTGCCACTTAGAATTATATTCATGTTGACCTTCAACAATCTCCAGGTCAAGAAAGGGATTGGTTAAAACCCTTCTTACTTTTTTATGCTCCTCTTCTGTGTATATGTCCAATCTTTAATGAGATCTACCTGTTCTGCGCCAGTGTCTTCGGGACCAAATCAGAAGTTATAACTCATGTATGAATATCCCAGTGTTAAGACCAGACCTTTGCATTAAAAAAAAAACCAATTAAGAGTTGAGTTTCTTACCCTAAATGACTAGTTCATTATCATCAGACCCTGCATTTTTACAATATATTTATCTGTTGTAGGCCTAACTTGTCCTTTAGGTAGAAACTGATGCTAAATAGGGATGCCAGTTCTGAGCTATCAAAAAAAAAAAAAAAAACTCCAGTGACCACAATATAGATACAGAAACTATTGTATCTTTGCTACCAATTAATAATTGTTCAAATATTTGCAGCTCAACCATGTAATCTCAAACTGACACAGATGTAATCTCACTTTCTCACAAAATTGCATTATGCTCTGCATTTTTAAATAAATCTAGTGGTCATCAGACCTGATAGCCTTCATGTGGAATTATTTAAGTTGACAGAAACATATTACACAATGTTTGTGAAAGAAATTGCACAATAAGAATCATATAAGATATATGTGTTAAATCATGGTTTATTTGAATTATTACTTCTTGCATAAGCCACAATGACCAGTTTTGACACAACTCAGTAAGCCAAAATTAAAACAAATCAGATTGTGATTTCTCATGATATGTGAATCAAGTCATTTGTAATTTGCATTTGTAGTATTAAACTCCCAAATTTGTATAAATTTGAAATATAACGTGTATGCTGTTATATTTCTATTAATAACCTTTTCTCTTGGTAATGATTAGAAAAGCAAGAATCTTTTCTTTAATCACCTGAATAAAGCAAGAAAAAATAATTGCTCTCCAGCTTTGATAGCTGATGGCAAAAAATAGATTTATAAAACTATAGTTCATAAACTACAATTAATGACTCTAGTACAATTGAAATTACTTAGTCTTTCCAAAAAAGAGAGTGCTGATCAATTGTGCTTCTCACAGTGAAAGCAAAAACAGATGATCTATTAATTCCACACTCCTAGAACATAGAATAAAGAATAATAGAGTTGAACAGGACCTAGAAGGTCTTCTAGTCCAACCCCCTGTATCATTTCAGATAAATAGTTGTCCAGTCTCTTTTTGAAAGATTCCAGTAATAGAACATCCACAACTTCTGAAGGCAAACTAGGTTGATTGCTCTCACCATTAGGAAATTTCTCCTTAGTTCTCGGTTGCTTCTCTCGTTGGTTAGTTTCCCTTCATTGCTTTTTGTCCTGCCTTTAGGTGCTTTGGAGAATAGTTTGGCTCCCTCTTCTTTGTGGCAGCCCCTAAGATATTGAAACACTGATATCACTTCACCCCTGTCCTTCCCTTCACTAGACTAGACATACTCAATTCTTGTAACTGTTCTTTGTATGTTTTAGGTTTTTGTGGTGAGTATGAAATAAACATTCACTCACATCACTCACACACAAACACTCACTCACACACTTTTTTATTTCACACTCACCATAAACACATCTCAAAATGTGATCTTCTGTTCTAGTTATGAACTAGTTTTTAAAATTACATTGCCTATATTATATTTGTTTCAGATGGTACATTTTTATTTTTTTCAAGTTAACCTCATATTGGCTTCTTTGAAGCAGAAGAAATATCCTTTCAATTGAGTCAATGCATAGCATGCTTTCCAATGTCTTTTAGAGCTGTATTTACCTCAAATGCACCAGTAGCATAATAAGTATCTTTTACCTTGTAAGCAGTATCTGCCAGATTTTTTTTTAAATCAATTACTACATGAGCTTCCTACTTTTCCATGTTTTTTTTTAAATTGCAGTGGTGCAATCTAATGGTTTTTCCAGTCACCTGAGGTAAAAACATATATTGCCCAGTTCTTGAATAGCTCATAGGAATTGGGGTAATTTGGGAGCCAGTTTGGCTAGAAAGCAAGAGATGGTGAGTTCAAGTCTCTTCACAGCCCTGAAAGCCAACTGGGTGACTTTGGGCCAGTCAGTCACTCTCAGCTCAACTCACCTCACAGGGTTGTTGCTGTGAGAAAAAGAGGAGAAGGAAGGTCTGTTGGATATGTTCTCTGCCTTGTAAAAATAATAAAGGCAGGAAATAAATGAATGAATGAATAAATAAATAAATAACCAAACAAATAAATAACAAAAGCCTTGTATCTTGAGTGACTGGAAAAACATTGAATGGAGAAGATCAGAAATCTCGGTGAAATTAAAACATGTTTTCATTGGCTTTGAAAATGGCAACCTTTTTATTTATAAGGAAAGAATTATAACCATTCTGCTATTACCGCATTCCTAGTAAATGAAATTCTCAAGATATTAGAAAGGGAGCAGAGAGGTAAGTCTTTCTTTTTTAAAGATTCTTATTATGCCTGCGAGCAAGTGGATCATGATACTTTAACTTCATATAAAAGGGACCTTGGAGTCCTAGTGGACGATCACTTGACTATGAGCCAGCAGTGTGCAGCAGCAACCAAAAAAGCTGATAACAATCCTGGATTGTATAAACAGAGGCATAGAATCAAGTTCACGTGAAGTATTAGTACCACTTTATAAAACCCTAGTAAGACCACACCTGGAATACTGCAGCCAATTTTGGTCACCATATCACAAAACAGATGTTGAGAGTTTGGAAAAAACAATCAGAAAAGAGCAACTGAGATGATCAAAGGCCTGGAGACTAAAACATACGAAGAACAGTTGCAGTTTGGCTAGTCTAAAGAAAAGAAGAAATAGGGGAGACATGATAGACATGTTCCAGTATCTGGGGGCTGCCACAAGGAAGAGGGGGTCACATTGTTCACCAGAGCACCAGAGGGAAAAACGAGAAACAATGGTTGGAAACTGATCAAAGAGAAAAGCAACTTGGAATTAAGGAGAAACTTCCTGACAGTGAGGACAATCAACCAGTGGAACTTGTTGCCTCCAGAAATCATGGGCACTCCATCACTGGAGATTTTTTAAAAAAGACTAGAAAGTCACTTGTCTGAGATGGTATAGGTTCTCCTGCTTGAGGAGGGGGCTGGACTAGAAGACCTCTAAGGTCCCTTCCAGCTCTCTTCTCTTCTCTTCTCTTCTCTTCTCTTCCATTCCATTCCATTCCATTCCATTCCATTCTATTCTTATTGTAAAATCAGTTTAATGTTGTATATATCTTAAATAAAAACAACATGCATAAAAGTATATTTATCCAGAAAGACCTGCCCACAAGAAGGAAAGCAGTTGGTCATTGCTCTCCTGAAACAGAAAAGTCAGGGTGGATAGCACCAGAGGAATTGTCATTGAGAGGATGTGGTTTTCTAAGTTTTCTGACGATTGACAAAATATCTACTTGGAACAGGATTTTCTTATACAATCTTAGAATCAAACTGACATGACCACATGACAACATCAGCTTAAATAGCAAATGCAGATATATTCTCCCCAAAGGCAGGACAAAACAAGTTAGAGAGTGAATATATTTGTAGTCAAGTGAGTATATTTAATTGCAAACCCAGGAAGGACAGATGGTTTACTAGTTGTGAGATCAGAAAATAAGATTCCCCATAGGAACTGCATGTCTTTTTTCTGAACGTCTTTAGATAAGCCATTTCTTCTTCTGAAGCTGAGTTAGCAATTGTGCTGCCAAGAGTTCCAGCTGAAGGGTCAAAGGTCATGAAACTGGAGCTCACAAAAATGCATATTTTTCTATATTTATTTGGGAACAGTGCCAAGGGTAAAAAGCAATCAAACCAATTAAATGCCTTCTATGAGCCGTCAACACTTGCACAACCTTATAACATGACAACTTTCTGTATCCAGAACAAAAGGCTAGGTTTTAATTTCATTTAAAGTATTATCTTGGGCTAGATTTTGGATTGTTGAAAATTGGGAAATTTATCAAGACATCAGCATGATCCTTTTATCTATCAGATTTTTAGACTTGAATAGAATAGAATAGAATAGAATAGAATAGAATAGAATAGAATAGAATAGAATAGAATAGAGCTGGAAGGGATCTTGGAGGTCTTCTAGTCCAGCTCCCTGCTCAAGCAGGAGAAGTTTTCTTTAAAAATCAGCAAGCTAATCAATGTAGTCTTCTCCTTGATAAGGCAAATTCTTATTTAAAAGATACTTTTCAGTGACTTGTTTTATTAGCAATCCAGACGTAGTCATGATTTCCTTGACCAGGGCTCCATAAAATATGAATTATAAGACATAATAGCTAGCTTCTTACAATGTGCTAAGCCACAAACCAGCCATGTTATGCCTGAATGTTGTGTGAAGCTTAATAAATAAATTAATAAATATAATCGTATTCTTCATTTGTCTCTATTATTGCTGGGTGTTACTAATATTTAAAAAATATTTTAAAAATATTTCTTATTGAGCAATTCTGGCTCTAAAGCTCCAATCCAGAATGCAATTACTACTTGACAATTATTTTTAGCCCTTATTTTTAGTAGATATTAAGCATCTTCCATTAAATAGGCCAGCGGTCCCCAACCTTTGTGGCTTGGCAACCTGGCTGGGGAAGGCAAAGTGGAACTGGGCTGCATGAATGGCAGGCTAGCACGCATGTGCACAGTTTAACTTGATCAAGGAAGGAGCCAATGTGCGCAAGTGCGCAGGTGCCCGCTAACATGCAAATTGAGCAGTGCACACTCTGGCCAGCCATTCGTGCGGCCCAATTCTGAATAGGCCACAGCCTGGTAGTAGGCTGTGGTCTGGTGACTGGAGACCCCTGTAATAGATTATGGAAGAGATTTTTTTTTTTTTTCATGCCCAGAAGAAATTCAAAAGATACTCTCCTGAAAATAAATAAATAATTTCTGAAGATATCTATCATATTTCTTTTAAACATGAATACTTAATGATTGTTAAATATATGTATTCTACAGATAAGGTAAAATAGTACAGTATGTATATGTATATGTATATGTAAGTCAGTTTTTTACTTTTGTTTCTACTTGGAAACCACGTCTGGACTTTGTGCTTGAGGTGGAAAAAAATGATATTATAATTTTGGGTTTTACTGATTAGACTGATTTGCTGATACAGAAATGGCTAGTGCATACTACTATAGAAATGTAAAAAAAAGTTGAGATTTTATTTTAATGTCTGATTTTACTGCAACAGAGAGTCAGAAGTCTCTTCTTCTCTGTTTCTTCCCCTCCCTTTCTTCACACCTTTGTTGTTTTCCCTTTTTCTACTGTTGTCCCCTACTATTTGCTTTTATATTTTCTCATTTTATGCTATAAATAAATAAAACTAATAAAAAAAGGAAGTCAGTTTTTTTTAAGTTCTATTCATCCTATATGTTCAGGCAGATTTGGCATATGCCAGATTCTTTCTAATAAACACCATCATCTGATGAGGCTTAGAAAGCATCACATCACGGTTATCGCAGTTCTGTCATAATCTCACACAAGATTCTCCTGTCTTGCATTGGGCTGTTCTCTTATAGTGCTTTGGGTGAGGGGTGGTTCCTGGGCATTTTATTACTTTGGTATGATGGATTTTCTTCCATATGTGTGGGTTTTTAAATTGTAATTTAGGATTGATTTTATTGTATGCCACCCAGAGCCATTATAAATTCATAGAATAAATATAAATTTATTATAAATTTAATAAAATGAAATAAACATTGGGTGATGGCAGCGTGCAGTCAAAAATGCTAATATAATCCTTGGTTGTATAAACAGAGGCATGGAATCAAAATCACGTGAAGTATTACTACCATTTTATAAAACCTTAGTAACACCAGACCCAGAATACTGCATCCAGTTTTGGTCACATTACAAAAAAAGACGTTGAGATTTTGGAAAAACTAACACGATTAAAGGGCTTGAGAATAAAACATATGAAGACGGATTGCTGGACCTAGGTATGGCTAGTATGGAGAAAACAAGGAGTGGGGTGACATGATAGCAATATTCCAGTATTTGGCACAAAGAGGAGGGGGTCAACTTATTTTCCAAAGCACCAGAAGGTGAGTCAAGAAACAACAGATGGAAACTAATCAAGGAGAGAAACAACCTAAAACTAAGGAGAAACTTCCTGACAGAACAAGTAATCAATGGAACAACTTGCCTTCAGAAGTTGTGGGTGCTTCATCACTGGAGATTTTAAAGAAAAGACTGGACAGCCACTTGTCTGAAATAGTATAGGGTCTCCTGCTTGAGCAGGGGGTTGGACTAGAAGACCTCCAAGGTCCCTTCCCGCTCTATTCTGGCTAATTGATTGATTGATGCAGTGAAAAGATCTGTGGCTTTTGTCAAGCTTATATTTTTCTCAGGTTTTGGTGTCTGCTTATAACTACAACCAGGCTGCTTTATGTATGTAGGTCTTTTTTTTAGGCAGAACTTTGAGTTGATAGAATCCATAATTGCTCTGGATGGATACCAAATCTGGATAACTACTAAATATCTGCAAAGATACATAGCACGTTCCTGCTGCCATCAAGTTCCCATTTAAATTTGGGCAAGCCAAATATGGCAGTCTTTGTTTTTTACGTACCTAGATAAAACAGAGTTGATATGGATGTAATATAAGAGGTCCCTCAAATGGAGCCTTAATGTTGCACTGATTGTATGATCTTCCTTACTGAAAATGAAGAGTGTATCTGCAGTTTTCCTGGATTCTCTTTACATTTGCAAACCCTATAGCCTGTGATATGACAGATAATTGATGATAGGCTCAAGAAAATCATTCAGGAATCCATATCAAGGCTTAGTTTTCTTGCAGAATCCACTATTCATGGCAATCAGGCAGCCTGACGTCTCAAGGAAAGAAAAAGCATTTAGGTCGTATTCCTACCCCTCTAAGTAAGGACTAGAAATGCATAGGACAGCATTTTCAAATTAGCAATGTATTTCTATGGTGCAGCATTCATAAATCTGATATTTCCTGAACCCAACTGCAGATGTATGTTTATAGGTCTAGAATAGAATAGAGCTGGAAGGGACCTTGGAGGTCTTCTAGTCCAGCCCCCTGCTCAAATAGGAGAACCTATACCATCTCAGACAGGTGACTGTGTAATCTCTTCTTTAAAATCTCCAGTGATGAAGCACCCACAATTTCTGGAGGCAAGCTGTTCCTCTGGTTGATTGTCCTCACTGTCAGAAAGTTTCTCTTTAATTCCAGGTTGCTTCTCTCTTTGATCAGCTTCCAACCACTGTTTCTCATCCTTTCTTCTGGTGCTCTGGTGAATAACATGACCCCCTCTTCCTTGAGGCAGCCCCTCAGATACTGGAACACTGCTATCATGTTTTTTCTATTTCTTCTTTTCTTTAGACTAGCCAAACCCAAGTCCTGCAGCCATTCTTTGTATGTTTTAGTCTCTGATCATCTTAGTTGCTCTTCTCTGAATTTTTTCCAAACTCTCAACATCATTTTTGTGGTATGATGACCAAAATTAGCTGCAGTATTCCAGGTGTGGTCTTACTAGGTTTTTATGAAGAGATACTAATACTTTGTGTAATCATGATTCTATGCTTCTGTTTATACAACCCAAGATTATATTAGCTTTTTTGGTTGCTGCTACACACTGCTGGCTCATAGTCAAGTGATTGTCCACTAGGATTCCAAGATCCCTCTCACAGTTACTGTTTTTAAGCCAGGTCTCACCCAATCTGTACTTGTACCTTTGATTTTTTCCTCCCTAAATGTAAAACTTTGCTTTTCTCCACATTGAAACTCATTTTGCTGGATAGGGCCCATTATTCAAGTTTGTTAAGATCTTTTTGGATCCTGAGTTTGTCTTCTGGGGTGTTGGCTATTCCTGTCAGTTTGGTGTCATCTGCAAATCTGATGAGTTCTCCTTCAATTCCCTCATCTAAGTCATTTATGAAGATATTGAAGAGTACTGGGCCCAAGACAGAACCTTGTGCTTACTTCTCTCCATGTGGATGTAGTGCCATTGAGGACTACTCGTTGAGTACAGCTTGCCAGCCAGCTACAGATCCATCTGGTGGTGATGTTGTCTATTCCACCTTTTTCTAGCCAGCATTCTATTTTGATAAGTGATATTTTAAAATAAAATTTGCCCCGTTACAGTTTAAGTACATGCACTGGAGTGACAGGCAGTACTATCAACAAGGTCTGTCTGAACTTGTGTTTTTGGTTCCCATAAAAAGTGTAACGTAGCTGAGATATATTGTATAAGAAAAGGTTTGGTTTAGACTGGTAATTAACTTGTAGCAAAACTAGAGGGATCCAATGATCTCTGTACTCCCTCTGCTGGTTTCTTTAGTTCACATATTTCTCTATTATTTCTTGTCCTTCCCTCATTTCTTCTGTGATGGAATTCACAGTGGCTCTGATAGAGTCCCCAAGGAAATTTTCATCTAGTTAATGAATGGAGCTCATCCTTTTTAACTTAGCAATGGGCTTTACCATTTATTGTCAGAGAACAACAGTTGCTTTCTTGCCTCCAAAAGTTGTGGGTGCTCCAACACTGGAGGATTTAAGAAGAGATTGGACAACCGTTTGTTTGAAATGTTATAGGGTTTCCTGCTTGAGCAGGGGGTTGGACTAGAAGACCTCCAACGTTCCTTCCAACTCTGTTATTCTGTTAATATGTTAGATATGGTAGATGCCCAGGGATGCCCAGTAAACACCTCGGTTGTGGATTTCCAATGCTTTATCCCAGTTTGTTGTTGTTGTTAATTGCGAAGTCATGTCCGACCCATCGCGACCCCATGGACAACGTTCCTCCAGGTCTTCCTGTCCTCTACCATCTTCTGGAGTCCATTTAAGTTCTCACCTACTGCTTCAGTGACTCCATCCAGCCATCTCATTCTCTGTCGTCCCATTCTTCTATTGCCTTATCCCAGTTTACATAATTTTAAAAAGATTCCTTCCATTAATAGAATTATTTCAGAAGCTGATATATAGAAAACCAACTACCTTTATTTGGAACAATCATTTTATCATTGGTGGGGGGTGGGAATGATGAAATGAACACAGTCCCATTGCCATGTAAGCTGTCTCCATTTTGTATGCATGTCATGAGATCACACACATGTAGAGTATGTTAGGGGCAAAGTTTGCATCATGATATTGTGACACTCACTCATTTGGGCAAAATCATTGGATTCTACCAATGTCTCTTTTTCTGTGCCCCACGTGGTTCCCATAGGCACACTTTGAAAATAAATATAGTGTGTAGCTGTATTCTTTGTTTAAAAGAAAGCTTACCTGGCCAGGATTAAAAACAAAAGTAAGAGGAAATGGTTGAAAACACTGGAAAGGCAAGATGATGGAGCATCTTTACCAGTTTGCCATCTAGTAAATAAGTGTCTTACAATTGACTATGGTTATTGTGATATACAGTACCTGTTGTGATTATTAAGTTTCTACTGAGTTCAAGTAGAACTCTTTTTTTCAAATGTATGGGGAAATTTTATCAGTACATAACTATGTGAAAAATATTTCAAATCCAAAAACCATTAGTACTGTTTCCAAAACAGGATCCTTTCAACATAAATGACACAATATCCCATCCTGCTCCATATGGAGACCAAAATTAAGGCTATCAAGAGGAGTTTAAAACTATAAAGCCCTCCTCATTTTTAAATACGTTCACATCTGTAAACAAGATTACATAATTCTGGGTCCCACAAAATCTGTGCCATACATAAATGTTTTTGTGCTATATTAAATAGTCACTGTTAGATTCTCTCAGAATCTCTCCAATAATACACACTTATTTTGGCTCTTCAGGCAAGAGGAAAAAACGAAAATATGTATCTGTACGTGATGGACATTCAGATATTTCTTCTGCTCCCACCTCTCTCTATGCAAAGCACATGTTTCTTCTTTCAGCACTCCTGCTCATAGTAACCTTGTGAATATCTTTATTCTGGCAATTTTCTGCTTCCCTGCAGTGTTATTTTGCCCATTGGGGATAGGCAGGAAGTGGAAAGCACTTGTGTGTGCAGATCACATTTGGAGGCTGTCACTTTGCCCATTTCTAATTGTGGCAGTAACAAAAGCATCTATCCTACTGGACTTGTCTGAGCAGGACCTTTCAAAGGTTGGCAACCTGTCCTCATCAAATAGGAGTGCATGCCAGTTGTAAATAACTCCAACTCACTTGTATCTGAGCCCAAGAAATGGCATTTGCACAGCTGCTGTCCTCCGTTCTTCTCAATCCTGGGGTTCAGAATAGCATGTCCCCCAGTTGCAGCTATACAGGTAAATATGACCTCATCCAGTTGTTGATCCGGCACAGAGAAATGGTCAATGCCTTTAACTTCAAGAGCACTCTATTAATATTTCTGTAAAATCTTCGATGATTCTTGTATGTTGGTAATAGGATGGAGTTCAAAAGATACCTCCCTAAGCCCCTTCCAAAGAATTCTCTCCAACACTGATCCATTCCTTTAAGGACAAATCAGGGGCAGTTTTTTCTCACTAGATGGATTTCATCAAGAGGCTTCACAAAACCATTTGCTTCCGCTTTTTGTCTTTTTCTTCCTGTTTTATTTTCACAAAGCCTCCTGGGAAGAGAAAGTCTATATATCTTACAATTTTGGGAAGGAAATCTTTGGTAGGTGATTCTCTGGAGGTTATTAAACTAGTAAAAGAATTCTAGTACTTTCCCATATATTCATAGGCTGAAATCTATTTGAACAAATATATTTGCCTTCTTTCCCATTTTGGGTTGGTTTCTTTCATACATGTCTATTCACACAAATATATTGTATGAAGCTGCACATTATTTCAGTCTCATGACATTATGACACATTGTTCACTTTTTAATATGGCCATTCATGGATAGCACATTCTGAAAAAATAAAATAATTCTTTTTAAATTAATGGGTTTACTTGGAGATGATAATGCTATGATGTAACACAAAGGGTATTTGAAAGCTTGACATCTAGAATGTGCTCGTATAAAGATCTCCAGTTTTTTCTTGTTATTATTTAAAATTAGGATAGTTTAAACATTTACTTCATTTATATCTAGAGTCCTTTAGCACTAATCTTTTTGGGGACTGGGAAGTCTCTTTGAAGGAATGCAGGCTGCATGGAGGTTATGTACATATTTTAAGTTAAAAGATTTTTCTTTGAAAGTTCCATAAACCAGTTCTATTTAGGTTGATGGATGAAGAATAGATAAATACTTAAAGTAAAATGTATTGGATAACATATTTGGAATCAGCTTGTAGTTTTTTTCATTTAAACTAACAAGATCAGCAGATTTTGAATCTTATATCTGGAAGGGGTCAGCTAGCTCATTAAGTCCAAACCCTTGCATAGCATAAGAATCCAAATTGAACCATCTCTACCCACCCTCTACTTGAACATGTCCAGTAAATGGGCACACACTAGCCTACGAATAATCCAGGCCCACGGGCTGGATCTGGCCCACCATGTGGTTCCGTCTGGCTTGGGGACCTGCTCTGGAAACAGTGAAGGACCATGCCATGGCACCAGGCCGACCGGGCACTGATCTACAACCTGGTGCCAGCCATCAAAGCCAGAATGTGCTCAGCCTTATATCCCTGGGGCAGTCCTGGAACCAGTGATGGGTGCCGATGTCCCACCCCCTGGATGTGCACACAAGAGGCGGCCAGCAGGCGGAGGAGTGTTCCTGCTGGCTATCTTGCCCACAGACTGACTTTACCCAGCATGCCCGCGCTGGCTGTCTCCACCAGGAGGTGGGGCAGAGGTGGTGGGGTGGTTCCTCGCTAGTTCCAGGGCTGCCCTGTGGATCTGAGCATGTTCTGACTTTGATGGATGCAACCATGGATTTGGCATTTTGTCTACCTATCAAGTTCTTACCCAGGGATAGGCACATGTGGATGTTTGATGGTATTACAGATATCGTCGCAGGATGGAAGCAGTTCCTAGTAAGGCCACCTTTTGCAATTGACTAATAGCGAATTTGTCAATGCCAATGGTGGTCAAGTGGTGCTCCAGTTGTTTTGGGATTGCACCCGAAGAGCCTATTACTATTGGTACTACCCTTGCTTGCTTTTGCCACAGTCTTTCTATTTCTATTTGTAGGTCTTTGTATTTTGTTATCTTCTCCAGTTCTTTCTCGTCTATTCTGCTGTCTCCAGAATAGTCTTTCTTATGGACAATTGTTAAGTCTGGGGTGTTATGTTGCAGGTGCTTGTCTGTTTGAATTCTGAAGTCCCAGAGCAGTTTAATTTTATCATTTTCTATGACTTTCTCTATTTTATGATTCCACCAGTTGTTGCTTACAGGCAAATGATATTTTTTGCAGATCTTCCAATGCACCATTGTTGCTACTTTGTCATGCCGCTGCTTGTAATCAGTCTGTGCAATCTTCTTGAAACAGCTTACCAGGTGGTCCACTGTTTCTTCAGCTTCTTTGCATAGGCGGCACTTACTGTCTGTTGCTGTCTTCTCAATTTTGACTTTATATGCATTTGTCCTTAAGGCTTGGTCTTGTGCAGCCAGAATTAGTCCCTCGGTCTCTTTCTTCAATTTTCCTGCTCTTAGCAATTGCCAGGTTTTATTATTATCTGCTTTCCCAGCTATTTTTTTCATGTATTGGCCAGGTAGTGCTTTGTCTTCCCATGCCTCTATTCTGTTCTTCATTTGGTCTTTCTTGTAAGCCAGTTTGGTCTCTCCAGTAGTTAGTAAGCCTTCCTGATATACTAATTTCAGTGCATCTTCATCACTGTCCTTCAGATATTCTTCCAAAGCCATTTTTTCTTCTTCAACCATCTGATGTACTTGCAGCATTCCACGCCCACCTATTTGCCTTGGTAGATAAAGTCTGTCAATGTCACTGCGTGGATGAAGGGCATGATTCATTGTCATTATTTTTCTGGTCTTCCTATCCATTGCTTTTAGTTCTGCTTGAATCCAGTCCACTATTCTAGCTGTGTACCAAATGACTGGAATTGCCAAATGACTTTAAGATCTTCTTCACTCTCTTGATGTATTCACCTCTAATCTTTTTCTTGACTTCAGTGTGCTTGATGTTGTCAGCTTGAAGGATACCCAAGTATTTGTAGTTATCTTCCTCATCCAGACTCTTAATATTATTTTCGTAGGGCATCTTGATTCTTTCAGTTTTCACTACTTTTCCTTGTTTGATAGTAAGTGTGGCACATTTGTCCAAGCCAAACTCCATTACAATATCTTGGCTATATATACGGACAGTGTTGAGTAGCGATTCTATTTCAGATGATGTTTTTCCATACAGCTTCATATCATCCATGTAAAGGAGATGGGATAGTCTGGCAGATGTTTTTGATGTTTGATAGCCATGTCCTGAGTTATTCAGTATTGTTGACAGAGGAAAAAGTGCAATAACAAATAGTAATGGTGATAATGAATCTCCTTGAAATATTCCTCTCTTGATATTAACCTCTCCCAGTCTCTCACCATTGATCTGCAACTGTGTCTTCCATTGTGCCATCGATCTTTGCACAAATTTTCTGATGTTTCTATTGACTCCTGTTATTTCTAGGCACTTGATTATGGCTGACTGTGCGATGATCCATAATAAAGTTGGAAGGCACCTTGGAGGTCATCTAGTCCAACCCCCTGCTCAGGCAGGAAATCCTATACCATTTCTGACAAATGGTTGTCCAATCTCTTCTTAAAGACTTCCAATGTTGGAGCATTCACAGCTTCTGGAGGCAGGCTGTTCCACTGATTAATTGTTCTAATTGTCAGGAGGTTTCTCCTTAGTTCTTGGTTGCTTCTCTCTTTGGTTAGTTTCCATCCATTGCTTCTTGTCTTGCCTTCAGGTGCTTTGGAGAATAGCTTGATTCCCTCTTCTTTATGGCAACCCCTGAGATATTGGAACACTGCTATCATGTCCCCCCTCATCCTTCTCTTCATTAAACTAGACATATCCAATTCCAGCAACCGTTCTTTGTAAGTTTTAGCCACCAGTCCCCTAATCATCTTTGTTGTTCTTCTCTGTACTTTTTCTAGAGTCTCAACATCTTTTTTACATTGTGGTGACCAAAACTGGATGCAGTATTCCAAGTGTGGCCTTACCAAGGCATTTTAAAGTGGTATTAACTCTTCACGTGATCTTGATTCTATTCCTCTATTAATGCAGCCTAGCACTGTGTTGGCTTTTTTGGCAGCTGCAGCACACTGCTGGCTCATATTTAAGTGATTGTTAAGTGATTGTTAAGACTCTGAGATCCCTCTCACAGTTACTACTATTGAGCAAGGTACTTCCTAAACTATACCTGTGCATTTGGTTTTTCTTGCCTAAAACCTACAACCAGGTTGTAGATCAGTGCCACCACCCCACACCAGCACCTCCATGGCTCCTTCACTGACCTAGCCTCACAGCCACTAGGCTTCCCTTTCACCAGGACCTGGTCTGGCTGCCCGCATGGTATAGCAATGGCCAGCAGCAGCATGGACACTGGCAGTGCTGGCAATCTCTCCCATTACCCCTTCCTGAGTGCAGAGAAAGGAAAGAGATAAGAAAGAGAAGGAAGGAAGGAAGGAAGGAAGGAAGGAAGGAAGGAAGGAAGGAAGGAAGGAAGGAAGGAAGGAAGGGAGGGAGGAAGGAAGGGAGGATGGGAGGGAGGGAAAAAAGGGAGGGAGGGAAGGAGAGAGGGAGGGAGGGAGGAGGGAGGGAGGGAGGGAGGGAGGGAGGAAGGAAGGAAGGAAGGAAGGAAGGAAGGAAGGAAGGAAGGAAGGAAGGAAGGAAGGAAGGAAGGAGAGGCAACTTGGTTGGAGATGCCCTAGTTCACGCAGTTCTGCTTCAATCCTGGATCCATTGAGTGAAGCACTCTCTCAAATCTGTTTCATGAAGCAATGTGATTGCCTTAATTCTAAGAGCAAACCAATCACGTTGCTTCAACTTGCTCTGCTTCATAGCATCTCCGGCACCAAAGATTTAGTGTGTACTGTCAGAGGAAGCAATATTCACAAAAGTTTAGGTAGACAATGAAAGCTACATTGCTTAACAAAGCTTTTAATGAGCATGGCAGAAAAAGCAAGCAGTGAGCTACTAGTGTTGAGTAGAAGAGAGGAACACTTCTTCCTGTGCACTCTCTAAAGATTTTCTGTATTCTGAAAATCTTACCTTAACAAAATTATGATGAGTACAGGGCCTATGTCGATTTTCTCATATTCCATTCAATACTCTGGTTTCATGAAGAACCATTAATGGACACCATGTTAATACTGATTTTAAGTTAGCTATTTACCAATTTAAATCTCAGGGCATCCGGCCCACACTTCAGTAGCTTGCTAAGGAAAATGCCATTGGGTATTTTCTCAAATAGAAAATAGAATAACAGGTTTAGAAGGGACTTTGGGGGTCTTCTAGTTCAATCTGCTGCTCAAACAGGAGGCCCTACCCCATTGCAGACAAATGGTTGTCCACCTCATCTTGAAAACCTCCAGTGAAGGAGCACCCACAAGTTCTGGAGGCAAGCTGTTCCATTGATTCAATAAATCTCTCCTTAATTCTAGGTTGGATACTTTAAAAAATACATGTTTTTTATCAAAGTTAAGCTATAATGTGTCCCATATACTTGGGAAGTTACCCAAACAAAAAATGAAGCCTGTTTTGTCTGGCAAGACTTCTTAACAAATCCATGCTGCACTGTGGCAATATGTCTTTCTCAAGATGGTTAGAGATTGTTCTGTATTTTCAAATAAAATCATTCTAGGAACTGATATCAAAATGACTGGTCTATAAATCCCTTTGTTTGTCTCCACCTCATCACCACTTTTTTGATGATAAGGATAATGTTCTATCATCTGGTACTTTACCTGTTCTCCAGGATTTCTCAGAGATAATGTGTATTGACTTGTCCAGGTTCTTTTAATATCCTAGATAGTAATTCATCTAATTCCTTAATTGTGTTTCTGTTACTGGCTTCAATCCTTTCCTGTCATCTTTTCCCCCCAAGTGCCTAATAGAACACATAACTTCTCTTCCAAGAGAATGAGTCAAGATAAGAATTGCATGTAATTATTTTTCTGCTAATTTTGCTACCTATTAACATTCTGCTATCTGTACTTTGCAGCAAGTTGTCTGGTTGCTGATAAATATGTATCACGGCACTGCTTTTGTTTGTCCCATTATTTTTATGTATATATTATTTTCAGGATTGCCAAGTTTATTCATGGGTTCTTGATAAAATTCAGACTAACCACTTTAAATATACACATTCTACTGAGTGAAAAGTGATCTTTGTCTTCATAACTCACAATATCATTATAATGCCATCACATCAGCATGGAATGAGTCCTAAGTGCAAAGTGAGAAGTACTTAATGTTACCAGACTTGTTTCTAGATTTGTAGCAACATGCTGTCTCTCTGGAATGCAGTGTTTCATTTCTATTATATTTATGTTCAACTAAAAGGGCTGTAAAATTAAATAACTTTCTATTGATTAGGCTGCTGTTTTGATTATTCACTTCTGCTTAATCTATCGATCACAATTTGTGTCATGAAAGTTTCCAGAAGAATGTTTGCAGTTCTGCAACTGGTTTAGTTTTATTTCTTGAGAAAATGTGTTCTTCCCAGATAATGTTCTGAACTAGGATCTACTGAAGGGATTTAACTGCCTAAGGCAGGGGTGTCAAACTCACAAAATCACGTGTCATGTCCCAACTTTTTTGCCATTGCTGGCAATGGGGTGGGTGTGGTTTCGTTATGATGCATCCAGCCTGCGGGCCGGCAGTTTGACACCCCTGGCCTAAGGGATAAAATAAATATGATAGATCCTTCAGAAAATAAAAATGGATAACAAGCAGTCATTCCTGGCAGTAAAATGAAAGCAATGATGAGGACACTAAATTACAGTTGTAAACATTTGGTCTTCTTTCACTTAAAAATAAAAATGGATTCATTCTCTCAAATGATGAGAATCTGAGATGTAGTCTCCCAGTTTATGTTATTTTGTTCTTTTATCACAAATAACTTTATTTTGGTTTTGCTGACTTCTAGTATTTGGACCACCTGAGGTAAAAGGATTTGTGGCAATTGATTACACAGAGAGGAGGCAGAGAATAGAAGGGTCATTTTCCAATTTATTATGTTGCGATGGAATTAAATGCCTATTCTTCATCTATCACCAAATATGTGAATTGATGAAATAACCAATAGGACTTCCTTGACTGAACACAAGAGCTTTTTTTACTTGGAACTGTTAGAAGGTCTCATATTTGCTTTATTTCATAAAAGGTGTCTCATATCTTTTTGTCCAGATATAAAGACTACAAAAACCATAAGTTGGTTAAATACAATAGAATAAATGTGAGTTAGAATTGGGGTTGAGAATAATAATAACTGAAGTTTATGTGACATAACTAAATTTAAATCATTAGAGAAATATGGTATCATAAGCCAACCTTCAGTTGAACATATTCTAATGCTGACATAATTTTCAGAAAGATGCTTGCATACTTTTCTACAATTAAAGTTTAAAGTTGAATTATTTAAAATTGTATTTCAGGTATAGCAAATGTGATTCTGTTGGCTATATGTTTGTGAAATAGTGTGAACTATGGAGTTTATTACCTATTTTTTAATGTACTCTGAACTCTTTTAATTAATGGCGTATAGAAAAAAAAGTGTCATAACTGGAGTAAAACAATAACAGTTACAATATATACTGTAGCTATCCTTGGTAGACAAAAACCTTTATTTGAACTTCAAAGCTAATTGTATATTCCTACTCCTGGTCTTCTTTTAAAGTCCATTTTCATTATGGGACCCCTCTCTTTAGTTTGCACCTATACCCCCAATCTCTATAACATCTATTAACATTTTTAAAAAATCATGACATCAGTTGACAAGAGGAAAACAAATCATCCAAATACCATGGTAGCAGTACATGGAGGCACAATTTAGCATATATTCATCGTCATGTTTGTTTGCTCAACAAAAATTCCATATGTAATAGGATAGATATGCTTAGGTTAACGTTGATCCTATATGCATCTTTTGAACTTGTTCTTTTTGACACCCCCCCTCCCCCCAATGTATTTTCTTAATATTTATTGAAAGTAATAATTTAAAATCCATCTCTATGCTTTGGGCCAGATGTCCACATTTGCCTTAAATCTAAAATGGTTTTTAATGTAAAGCCCAATTGTACTGGAATGGTATATAAATTTTTATAAATAAATAGACTGTACAAATATATAAAAAGGGACCAATCAATTTTTTAAAAGACATGAATTAAAGACTTCTTTTTCTCCAGTGTTATTACAGCTCAGATTGTTTCCACTTGTGGTTCACCCATATGAGAACAGAAATTATATAATATGAAAGCTCATATCAATTGATAAAGTGATCAGCTTTTGGGAGCAATTGCACCTCCTGTATTGCACACGTTCTCCTGTGTGCCCTTAGACCAAGAGATTCAGGTTCAAAAATGTCTGGAAAGCAGCTGGAAATGTGCCCAACTGACAAAATAAAATAAAAATAAAATAGCAACACAAGACAAAGCACAATTATCTGTAACCCAACAATTTACTTAAATTTATTACATCACAATAGGACAATCCAGTAAAATACACAAAATTCATACTAATCCACGTTGCCAATGTACAATTTTTATAGGGCTTCTTTCTTTATATTACTTTTAAAAAGTAGGGTACTGCATTCCCCATACAATAGCTGAAACGTACTGCCATTTTGACAGTATAGAGAAGTCTAATTAACACTTTTTAAACTAACTTCATAGATCTTTTGGCACTTAAAAAACACAGACAAAGAAATCAGATTCCATATAATCAATTGAAACACAACACAGCATAAACTATCTAATGGCAGTAAGCAAATAAAGTGTCTATTATTTCTTCTAAATCTTCTAATCCAAATATATATTGAGGGAAGGCAGCCAATATTACTCCACTGTGATTAATTCTTGTTCAATTTGGAAGTTCTGTATACATTTTTGGAATTATTTCACGAAATGTTGATGGATTTTTACTGTTGTTATTATTATTTTTGGTCTTGTCAAATATATAACTTTTCTAACAGAAGATAATGTATTGTACAGATTGCACCTTTTTAAACTATCTTAATATTGTATTTTTCATTTCCTTTTTAGGAGTATACATTCTTTAGTAGCCTTTCAACTAAGATCTGCCTATTCCGGCCGAATTATACTCTGCAACAGGGGCAATAGCTTTTAGGGTAAGAGATACCATACATCAGAATAAATCATTAAGGAAAGGATGCCTTGTGCCAAAATCTTATTCAAAGAAAAGAATGTTGCTGCATTTCTTTTTGCAAACTTTTGGTCTCGGCAAACTATGGTGCATTTCTGTGTTATAAATTCCAGCTGCTTCTAGATCACGTATTGTGCTCAAAATAACAAAACCCCACTCTCCATTGCAAACCTTACTCTCCTGCCAGCCCCTGAACTCTATTAGTTCAATCTATTTTTGGCAAAGTAACCAATGATTGTTTTATTTTACACTGATTACAGGCTCCATCGTATTACTGTTTATTCTGAAAGGCAACCATTGTATCAGTTATTTCCCTTCTGCCTAAAATTATCCTGAGAATCCATAAGGAAATCTGAACAGACTATTGTGGCTTTCAAAAGACTGCAGTAGAATAAGGATTCTTAGAATCTTAAGACTTCTGAAATGTGAATGCTTGAAGCATGATAAGAAAACAAACATTTGTCCTTAGTAGAAGGGCCACCAGGATTTTTCTGTTTCAAAGTTAAATGTACACAATCATTGTTCTAGATGAGTATGGCTACAGTCTACTTAAATTTAAGATTTCTGCTAGGATTTCAAGATCTCAGTGGAATGTGAGGGGCTGTCTCTCCTTGTTCTTCCTTTCTCCAGCCCTTCTGAAAATTGTCTTATCCTCCTCCATGGCTCCTTGGAAAGATAGGCTCTCCTATCACTATTACAATACCAAGAAAGAGAAAAAAAAAGCTCCTAGAAAAGAAGCTAAATGCAGTTCTGCAAAAGGTGAAAGGCATTTACGGTGCTGGAATACAACTTTCTTAGATGTTTCCTTCGATTAACATTCTCCTTTTCCAAAGCTCTTTTGTAAAGACTTGATGGTAAATGTTGAGAACTAAAAGAAACAGATTTGGTTGTATCATGGTTCTCTCATGTGGTTAGTGCAACAGGCACTATATTGGTATTAATAATTCCCCATGTCACAACTAGCAGTCCAGCAGCAGGTGGAGACAGGTTTGATGGAAAGACTTCTACATGCTGGCAGTCAGAAGTTGTTTCAGACAATTGCCAATATGTGGCTCAGTTTACATCTGGAGGGGAAAAAATTCCTTTACAATTTTCAAAATTGCAGCCACCTCAATATATGCAGGAGTCAGTTGTAAAGATCTGATATTCAGGTAAAAATACCTGAATACCACACTCTTGAATTAAGTAAAATATATCTGTGTAAATACTTTTTGAATGGATTGTCACGATCGGGTAAGGCAGTGTTTCAGTACATTCTTTGCCATTCTGCTTTGCAACTAAAAGCCGAAAAACTAAATCCTCTGAAATGGCAAATGAAAAGCTCATCACCACAAGAAATTACCTTCTCATCCTTTCTTTGCTTGAGGATGCACGCATAATGCTTTGTGTGTTCAGGTAAAGAGGGTCTAGTTCACAGGCTGAAGGAAAGGAAGTATGTGCCAAGTAACTGGATAATTCCCTCTGTTATTCATTATGAGTTCTATAAAATGTTCTTTCAGTTTGTTAGTCTAAACAAATTTATAAAGAATATGTTTCCCAACTTTACCATGTATGAGTGATTGTGCTAGATCCCCAATATAGGATAAATGGAATTGTGTGACAATCAATCATATACAGAAGACAAAATACATTACTATTACCATTGCATTAATGTGTGCATAAAAACATCTGTGCATAAGGCCCAAGCTACAATAGTGTTATCACAGTGTGTATTTTGTGTTGTGTGTGTGTGTGTGTATGTGTGCATGTGCTTGGCAATGGTATCAAGCAAATCACAACAGTGACAAATATAGCTTTCATTATCATGAGAGAGGGCTACTAACTAAGCATTCCTGGGCACAAATGATCACAGAATGTATCGCTCCTACTATGTATATATCCAGACCATTTCAACACCTGTTTCTTTAAATCTGTGGCAAACAGTTTGAATTCCTTTCACATCTGGCCACTGTGCAAAGCTTATCAACTATACTCTTTTTTTTTTAATCCCTGTGTTTAGGTTTGGAATATTTTTTCCATTTTTTTTACCAACTGTAAAAAAAATCCATAGTAAAAATAACTCATATATGATACATATACCCAGAATGGTCAGATTTTATATAATAAAAGATGAAAATAGTCACTTTTCATAATAAAAATAACTTTTTTTTGCTTATTTTACAATATACTTAATATTCTCTTCTTCACTTAAAAGTAAATAGGTCCTGTGTTTGAAAGCAGATTTGATACAAAGAGCAAAGAGGCTGATCGTGAGCTTATAAACACTTTGCACAGCCACACTCCACATGTCTCTCTAGCTCTTCTGTAAAGGAGGAACCATCCACACACTGGAAGCCGTATTTCCGCCTTTTGCTGCGAAGAACAGCACAACACTGATTGTTCCCACAAGTGCCATGACATTCCACACGAGGTACCTTCACCATGGAGACACAGGAGACGGGACCTTGTTGCTTCCGAATGAATTCACGAATAATCTCTCCTTGACAGACATTTTCTGTGAAAACAAAAACATGGCTCAAGATCATCTTTTAAGATAATCTTTTATCGTCTTTTTGATAAAAAAAGTGAAGATCAAGATTAAGAACATGGATTCATGCCACACGACTTAAAATATTTGCAGAAAAAACTGATATAAATGATATTTTTCTTGGATATTTTGGTGTTAAATTAGTATTAGAGAGCTACAATGTAATATTGCTGAATAATATATTCTAAGTTTGTAGAATTGCAGCACAATGCCTATTTTTTTGAGATGATCAAGAAGCATTCCTCTCTCTCTCTCTCTCTCTCCCCCTCTCTCCCTACCTACCTACCTATCTATCTCATCATCATCATCCATGTATTAATGTATCTATGTATCTCTATCTGCCTGCCTGCCTGTCCGTCCATCCATCCATCCGTCCATCTGTCCATCGATCCATCCATCCATCGATCCATCCATCCATCCATCCAGGGCTTTTTTTCTCATAGAACGCCCAGAACGGAGTTCCGGTACCTTTTTTTTTTTTTTTTTTTTTTTACAAAAAAAGCACTGCATCCTTTCAATTTCAAAGCCATCTGACTCCTTAATGACTCTGGGTGGCTTAGAAATGAAAAACAAAAGCAGTAGATATAAAAAGATCACAGTCAACCAAAAGAATGATACAGCCAACTATAAAATTGAACTTGAATAATGAAGACTTCAAAACTATACTGCCGCAAGGCCTGGGATAACAACCAAATTTCTAGTGATCTTTGGAAAGTTATTAGAGTGGGAGATATGAAGCAATAGAGTACAGATGCTGAAAGAGATAAGATGACACCGTTTAGTTAGTAAATATTCTAATAAAACTGTGGCATACCAATATCAAAGAAAGTAGACTTAACTATGCAAACTATTATATAGTATTCTTAATTTAATAATAATATATATAAATAATCCAACACAGACTACATGGAATGCCTTTGTCTGAAATGGTATAGGATTTCCTGCCTGACCAGGGGGGGGGGGGTTTAAACTAGAAGATCTCCAAGATCCCTTCTAACTTTGTTAATCTATTGTTCTGGAGACAGAAATACCAGATGTTCAAACTGACTTTGGGCAGAGGAACCCAAAACATTATTGCCAATATGTATGGGATAATCAAACAACAGCAAAAAGAGATGTTCTTTATTGATTATAGAAATGTCTTCGATGGTGTTGATCATGTTAAGGTCAGTAGCATCCTTAGAAACATGGTGATCTCAGAACATTTTATTGTCCTCATGAAAAACCTATCCATAGATCAGGAAACTATAGAACAGTGGTTCTCAATCTTTTTAATGCCACGACCCCCAACCGGTCGTAAATCGAGGACTACTCAACCGGTCGTAAGTCGAGGACTACTCAACTGGTGCAGCACCGTTTGCAGAATGGGACTTTTGGTGGGCTCAGCAGGGCAGAGACAGCCTGGACAATTCCTATTGGCTTTTGAAAGCCAATAGAATTAGACTCTATTCAAAAGAGTCTATTCTATTGGCTTTCAAAAGCCAATAGAATAAAAGGGAGTAGCACAGCTAAGGAAAAGGGGAAAAAAATAGCGGACTGCATTGTTTGGCGACCCCCAAATGGGTCCCGACCCACAGGTTGAGAACCACTGCCATAGAACCATAGAACCAAATAGAACATGAAGAAACAGATTGGGCTTAGGTTAGCAAAAGAATATATATTGGTATGTGCAAATAAGTTTGAAAGACAGTTGGAATAGCTGCAGGAGACAAAGATCAGACAAGTGGTAATTGAGCCATAAGAAGAATGTGTGCGTGATAAACATCTCAGAACAGATACTCCCTAATTTCTTGGACTGTAAAGACAGGTGGGGAGAGATCTATTTTTACACCTGCAATATTCTATAATATAATCTTACAATAGAGTTAGAAGTAATATTTCTGTGTGCTTCTTGTCTGAATTATCTCACAAGTTTGACAGTGTGAGACAAGGCTGTATGTGCTTCCTTTATTTATTCAATCTATGAACAAAATATTAAGGGAAGCTGGATTGGAAGAAAATGAGTGTGGTTTAAAACCTGGGAGAAACATCAATAACCTGTGCTATGCTGATGACACTTCTGTGATAGCTGAATGATTTGCACACTCTAGTACTGAAAATCAAGGAGCACAGTGAAGAAGACCAAACTAATGGCATGTTGCTTTAGAATTAACGGGGTTGATACTGAAACTGTGGATAGCTTGTGCCTTGTAGGATAAGCAATCAAGGAACCACAATCAAGGTATATGGTGCAGGTAAAATAGGCACTAAGGCCTTGGAAAAGATATTTATATACTGGCACATGTCTATATCTACAAAAAAAATCAGAATTAGAATTACGAAGTAATGGTTCTTCCTTTGACACTATGCCAAAATGAAAGTTGGACTATGAAGAAGCAGGAAAGGAAGAATGTTGATGCTTTTGAACGCCCGGTGTTGGAGAAAACTCCTGAGAATACAATGGATACTTAAAAACAAACAACCAGATAAATAGATTATCAAACAAATCAACCCAACATTCTCGCCCAAGGCATAAATTACCATGCTCGTTATCATACTTCAGACACATGAAGTGAAGACCCAGCTCTTTGAAGAAATCTATAATATTGGGGAAAGTGAAAGGAAAGAGAAGAGGATAACCAGCAGCAATGTGGATGAAATCAATTACGATGGGGACAAATACACCATTGGAAGACTTGAAGGGGCATATTAGGGAGAAATCTTGGAAAAAAATTTGTCTCTGTAATCATTCAGAGTGAAATAAACTTGATGGCACACCAAATCTACCAAGTGGCTATTGGTAATGGCATTTGCTCATGGAACTATTGTTTTTTGTTTTTTTTACTCTGGATAATTTGTTTTGGTGTCTTTGTACTACAAAGTTGCTTTTCCTTGATATGCATAATGGAGTATGATGACATGTTATCATCTGCTGTTACTGTGTATTGTCTGGTTCCTCTGTGAAAAGTTTTTGTTATGCCCATGCCGATAACATATATTCCGGTGTATAAGATGACTTTTGAGAGCATCGAAACAGCCTCCGAACTCGGGGGTCGTCTTATATGCCGAGTCGTCTTATATGCCGGAAATAAGGTAGTTTCTGGCGTATAAGACGACTTTCTAGGCATGCGACTCGGCATCGATCATCTTATACGCTGGAAATAACATAGTTTCCGGCATATAAGATGACTTTCTAGGCATGCGGCTCTGCGTCAATCGTCTTGCAACTCGACATCGATCGTCTTGCGACCCGGCGTCGAACTAGGGGGTCGTCTTATATGCTGGGTCACCCTATACGCCAGAATATATGGTACATATCTATATTTTGGATAAATGTGATTGGTATGGGTTATAGCCTACTTTGATAAGTATATTCCAAATGTATTGTGCTCATATTTCACTGTGCTAGTAGCAACTACCATAATATAATCAGAGAGTTTACTTTTACTATTATATTTCATGAGAACAACTATTTAAATAATACCAGGATTTTAACTTATTAGAATATCTAGATAAAAATAATCAAGTCTCTGCAGGATTGATATTTTTAGATGCTGAGAAAGCTTTTGACCAATTGAATTGGCAATTTATATTAAGACTAATCGATAAAATGAACTTTGGAGAAAAAATTTCACAAGCTCTTGGTGCTATTTATCAAAAACAAACGGCACAACTTATAGTTAATGGGGGCTTGTCAGAGGTTTTTATAATAGAAAAGGGGACTAGACAGGGATGTCCATTGTCACCTTTGCTGTTTGTTTTAACTTTGGAAATATTGTTGATTAAAAGGGGCGTTGACTTACCTGAACGCCTTTTCTCAGCAGGATGATGTAGAGTCCAATGGATGGGTTCTATGACAGCCTTCCTGCCCGGCAGACTGGGTAAAAACTTTGGCCACACCCCTTCCTTTGGGCGTGACCCCAGTTTTGACTTAGGCGAGAAACTTTGTTGGAATTGATATTGCAGCTCTTTATTACCTACCTGCCTAGACCTAACCCTTGGGTGGGCTTGGACTCTACATCATCCTGCTGAGAAAAGGTGTTCAGGTAAGTCAATGCCCCTTCTCCAGCAGGATGGCTGTAGAGTCCAATGGATGGGACATACCAAAGCCCTCATGTCCCCCTGGGAGGGAATGTCTAGGCTACCGGATTCTGAGCAGATACGACTTGCTGTAGCACTCTTCTACCAAAGGCAGCATCTGATGCGGCCAGGGAGTCTAAACGGTAATGCCGGATGAAGACAGACGGTGAAGACCACGTCGCTGCCTTACAAATTTCTTCTACCGACGCTTGTGTTAGCCACGCCGTCGAAGTGGCTGCGCTCCGTGTTGAGTGGGCAGTCACATGTGCGGGTGCTGGTAGTTCCTGCGAAACGTAGGCCTGGGCTATGCAGGCTCTGATCCACCTACCTATGGTGGAAGAAGACACCTTCTTTCCCATAGATGATGGTTGAAAGGAAACAAATAATGCTTCTGTCTTGCGGAATGTCAACGTGCGTTTCACGTAGAAACACAGCGCTCTATGCACATCCAGCTTGTGCCATCTATGCTCTAGCCTGTGTTTGGGTTTTGGGCAGAAATCGGGAAGAATCAATTCCTGAGATCTGTGAAAGATGCTGTTTACCTTCGGAATGAAGGCCGGGTCTGGCCTAAGGACGACCCTGTCCTTGAAGAAGGTACACAGATCCTTCCTTACTGATAGTGCCGCTAGTTCTGAAATTCTCCTTGCTGAAGTGATTGCCACGAGGAAGGCCACCTTCAGCGATAGGTGGTGAAGAGAACATGAATCAAGGGGCTCAAATGGTGCTGATGTCAAGGCTAGAAGGACTTTAGGCAGGTTCCAAGACGGGTACCACGGGGGGCTTCGTGTTGGACGCCCCCTTTAAAAAGGCGCTAATCGCTGGATGTTGCGCTAGGGATGTCAAGTTGCCGCAAGAGAAAACAGTTGAGAGGGCCGAGATCTGTCTGCGAATAGTATTGACTGACAGGCCCTTGTTAAGACCTTCCAGGAGGTAATCTAGAACATTGGGGATGGATACTGCAGCTGGATCTAGGCGCGCAGAAGCGCACCACCTACAAAAGCCTTTCCATGTAGCATCGTAAATCCTGTTCGTGGACGCTCGTCGTGAAGCTTGTATGATCGATATCACCCCTGCCGAGTAAGCTTGCTTGGCTAAACTTTGCCGCTCAAATGCCAAGCGGCTAGTTGTAGCCACTGGGGGTCTGGGTGCACCAACTTGCCCTGGCTGAGAATTACTCTGTCCGGGGGAATCCTCCACGGGGGTGATATCGAAAGGTCCACGAGGTCGGCAAACCACGGGCGCCGTGGCCAATGCGGGGCAATGCAAACTATCTCTGCGCCTTCCCGGATCAGCTTGCGTATGGTCGCCGGTATTAAGGGCAACGGTGGGAAGGCGTACAGGAGATGCGCCGGCCACCGACACCTGAGAGCATCCGTTCCCTCCGACCCCGGAGACGGGAATCTGGAGAAGAACCTGGGGAGTTGTGTGTTCTTGTGGTTGGCAAACAGGTCCAGGTGCGGTTGCCCGAATCTCCGGGAGATCTCCTCGAACAGAGCCGGATCCAGGCGCCATTCTGCCTGATCCACCTTGGCTCTGCTCAGGGAGTCTGCCTGGCTGTTTGCCTCCCCCGAGATGTGTTCTGCTTTGATAGAACTCACGTTGGTTTCTGCCCACCGAGCCAGAGCTAACGCCTCCTTCATTAGTTCCGCTGATCGCGTTCCCCCTTCCTTGTTTACATGGGCCTTGGCTGCTACATTGTCCGTTAACACAAGGACGTGCCTCCCTGTTACTAGATGTGAGAAATGGTGTAGGGCCAGGTGGATGGCCCGGAGCTCTAGCCAATTGATGCTGTGTGAGAGGTCCTTCTGTTCCCACTGGCCCTGTGTTATCTGGGTTCCCAAGTGGGCTCCCCATCCGAACAGGCTCGCATCTGTCGTGAGCGTGACCCTGTTCGGCTCTTTGAATATGCTCCCCTTGAGTATCTTGGGAGATATCCACCATTTCAGAGATCTCATCACCTGTGCTGGTACCAAGACCTTCCTGTTGGAGGTGCTGAGATTCCTCCTCTGGTAGGGTAGGAGGAACCACTGCAACTCCCTCGAGTGGAGTCTTGCCCATGGTATAATGCCCATGCAAGATATCATCTTTCCCAGGAGTTTCGAGAGCTGTATCAAGGGCACTCTCCTGATTCTCTGAATTTGTTGAATTAGCTTGGATATGCTGATTTGTCGATCCTGGGAAAGGTATACCCTGCACTGTGACGAGTCTATTACTGCGCCTAGGTGTTGCAGTCTCCTTGAGGGAGTGAGATGACTTTTGGCCAAATTGACCGAGAATCCATGCCCTTGCAGGGTTCGGATTGTGGTCTTGAGATCTACCCTTGCTTGTTCCTGAGATCTGGACTGGATCAAGATGTCGTCCAGATAGAACTGTACGCGAACCGGCATCAGTCTGAGATGGGCCGCTATTACAGCTAGAATCTTGGTAAATACCCTTGGTGCTGAAGATAGTCCGAAGGGTAGGGCCCTGTATTGGTAATGTTGGCCCGCGTAGGTGAATCTGAGGAATTTCCGGTAGCTGGGATGAATGGGGATGTATAGGTACACCTCTGTTAGGTCTATTGAGGATAGTAGATCCTCTTTCCTGACGCTGGCTAGGATGGATTTCAAGGAGTGCATCTTGAACCTCCTGTATTTTATGTAATAATTCAGGCCCTTCAGGTCCAATATTGCTCTCCATCCTCCTGACGGCTTCGGGATAACGAAGAGGATGGAATAAAATCCTCTTCCTTCCTCTCCCCTTGGTGCCCTCTCTATGGCTTGAATTGACAGGAGGTGAGCTATGGCCAAAGTTGCCTTGTGTACCTTTCTGGAGATGGGACATCTGATGAACCGGCTTGATGGGGGAGAACAGAAGTCTAAGGTCAGGCCATGCCTGATCGTTTCCAAGACCCAGGAGTCGGTAGTGGTCTGGTCCCAGACCTCGATGAAATTTCCTAACCGACCCCCAATGGGAGTGTCCTGTTTGGCGTCACTTGGTGCGCTTAAAGGATCTGCCTCCCGATCCCCTATATGGGCGTCTGGACTGGAACTGGCCTCTGGCTCCTGTGCTTTGGCGATCCTGGGGTCGATCCTGACTCGGGTAGAAGGATCGCGAGCCTCTGGGCCAGTCCCAGGATTGCCCTGACCAAAAGGGCTGCCTCCAGTCCCAGGAGCTTCCTGGGCGGGAGCCCTATCTCCGGAAGTCTTGACTGCTTCTCCTATCGAACTTCTTTGATGGGTGTACTAATATTTTCCTCTTGTCTCTGCCTTCACTGACATGTGGGTCCAGTATGGACCCAAATAGGAATGCCCCGCTGTATTTGGACGTCGAGAGACGCCACTTGGACCTCAGGTCTGTCTTCCAATTTTTGAGCCACAGTAGTCTACGCGAGGCTACTGTGGCCGCAATGGATCTTGCCGCGTACTTCGTTGCGTACAGCGAAGCGTCAGCCGTGAACTGAGAGGCCGCAAGGAGCTTGGCCAATGTCTGGTGTACTCTGACCTGATCTGGAGGCACCGTGCTTTGCAGCTCCCTCAGCCACATAATGCTGGCCCTTGCGAAGAATGATGATGAGGTGGCTGCTTTGGCCGCCAAGGCTGCAGCCATGTGAGAGCGACGGAGGGAGTGTTCAAATTTCTTTTCTTCCGGTTTCAAGGCTTCCGCCATGTCTCCTGGAATCGCGGAGGTAGAAAATAATGAGATCAAGGGGTTATCTACCATAGGAACCTCTAACATGTTCGAGAATGAGGGAGAAAGGTTGAACAGCTTTCTTTCCACGCTATTGGGCGCCGGTGGGCTTGCCAGTGAGGACCATTGTTCCTCTACCGTGGTCATGAAGACCTCCGGACATGGAATGTACTTATCCTGTGAGACCTTCTTGGCAAATAGAGGATTGGCCTCCTTGCTTGTAGAGGGCATCTCCTCCTGTACTGAAGTTAGGCTGACTGTGGAGACTGCCTTTATCAGGAGTGATTTTAGGAACGCAGGGTTAAAAAGGCCAGAGCTCGTCGCCTGCTCAGGTGCGGTCTCCTCATCCTCCGAAAGGGGCATGTCTGACATATCAAGGTCTAATGAGTCACCCTCTCCTATTTGAGAGGAGGTCTCAGAAATGTTGGTAGGGGGCGGCCTGGGTCATCCCTTATGGGGTGTGTGAAAGGCTACTTGTCCCCTAGAAGCCATGAACTGGGAAAAGGCATCCTGCATGAATGCCTGGAATCGTGCCGACCATATGTTCTCCTGCGCTTTGTCGCTGGAATGACACGTTGGAGTGTGGTCGGGTGAAGAAGTTGGTGAGGAGGGGGTGGAGGAATCTAACTGTTCAGTTTCCCCAGGAGGAGACCAAGTTTTGAGAACTTCCTGGGCAGTAGGTTCTGTGGGTGTCACCACTGGGACAGGGGAAACCATGCTTGTCCCAGTGGAATTGGTTCTCTGTGCCCTGCTAATTTGTCTTTCTAAAGCCAAATGTCTCCTCAAAGCCTCTCGCTCAGCCATTTTAGATTGTCCCTTCTGAGTAAGATGCTTTGTTTTAGCCTTCTTCTTCCCCCCCACCTCTGGTTCAGAGGATCTGCGTTTTTGCTGCTGTTGTGGGGGGGACAATTGAGGGACCTCTGTGACTGAATACGAGACATTGTCTGCCATTGTGCCAGACACCCCGAGTAGGTAATGCCTGGAGTGGGGGAATAAGATACGCAGATCAGATGCAGATGCTTGGGGCTGAGCCCTCCTCTGCCTATACCAACAATGGCCGGACAGACAGGATTCTTTGGACAGGAGATCCTGCAAGGCAGTGACTAAAGGTCACTATATGAACAGTTAGAGAAAATTATTCCTCCTCACCTCCTCACCTAATTCCAGGACTCTTCAGCCCTGGTCCAACACAATGCAACTGGTGACTTTAACTCCCCCAATCTGTGACTGTAAAAACAGATCACGTTCGAATTGATTGCAGTTTGCCTATTTTCCCCCTCTTCCCTCTTTGTAATGCAAGTAGGCTCCTCCGGATGGCGAAAAGCCCCACCCACAATGGAACGGCGGGTTAATCCGCTCGTTCAAAATGGCGAATTGGAGGAGGCCACTCCCCCCAACCACAGCCTATGGAGACCACGAGGCTCACAATGGCGGTTCTAGCTGCCGGCTCTGAAATTTTCCTTGTCCTCCCTGCGCGCCGGCAAAGGAGAAGGGGGGGGGGCAAGCCAGGCGGCGAAAGCCGGCTAAAGCGGCCCTTTCGGGCTTTAAGTGCAAGGGGGGGGAACCCTCCCCTGAGGTGATCCCCGCGCCGATCGGCTGATAAACGTGCTGGGGGTCGGTAAACGACCCGGTGAGCCCCCCGAACCCTTTGGCTGGTCTCCCTAGGGGATACTCTCACCGCTCCGACGATCCTCGTTGGGTGGAGATCCGGTCTGAGCCAGCTGCTAAAGGTCTTGTTATTGCTAATTTCGTCTGGAAATTTAGTCTGGGAAGAGGGAGATTTTGTCTTAAGCTATGGATTTTTGAAGAGCTGAATCTCGCACTGCTATCGGGCTTCGAGACTGAGTCAAAACTGGGGTCACGCCCAAAGGAAGGGGTGTGGCCAAAGTTTTTACCCAGTCTGCCGGGCAGGAAGGCTGTCATAGAACCCATCCATTGGACTCTACAGCCATCCTGCTGGAGAATTCGAGAATCACAGCAAATAAAAGGAATAGAAGTTAACAAAAAAGAATACAAACTAAGAGCTTTTGCAGATGACTTGGTGGTTACCCTGTCCCAACCTACTCACTCCGTAATAGAGTTATTACAATTGATATATCAATATGGATGGGTTTCGGGTTTTAAAATTAATAACAATAAGACTAAAATATTACCCAAAAATATGACTAATATGGATAAGCAGATTTTGGTTAATCTGACAGATTTTGAGGTTGTTGATAAGGTAAAATATCTGGGGGTTACTTTATCTGTCTCTAATGTAAAATTGTATAAAAATAATTATGAAAGGTTGTGGGTCAGGATACAAAGAGACTTGAAAAATTGGGAGAAGTTGCAATTATCTCTTTTGGGAAGAATTGCGGCGATTAAAATGAATGTCCTGCCTAAATTCCTTTTCTTATTTCAAATGATACCTATCTTAAAGAATGAGGTCAATTTAAATGAATGGCGGAAAGGTATCAATAAATTTATCTGGGCGGGGAAAAAAACAAGAGTAAAGCTTAAAATTATACAAGATATTCGTGAGAGAGGTGGACTCAAGGTACCGAATTTGAAATTGTATTATGATGCTGTGGCCTTAACATTAATTAGTGATTGGGTTAATTTAACAAATGTAGAAATACTCCTCTTGGAGGGTTGGGATTTACTTTTTGGATGGCATGCCTATTTAATTTTTAATAAAAAAGTTGACCGGGTTTTTAAATCCCATATTATAAGGATTTCTCTACTTCGGGTTTGGAGGAAATATTACAGAAGTGATTCTAAAATACCATTATGGGCTATACCTTGGCATGCGATAGAGGGGATAAGGAGAGGAGTTAAGATGGATAGTGTTTCTTATGCACAATTGCTTAGATGGGATGGTAAAATTTGGCAGTTAAAATCTTTGGAAGATTTAGCACAAGAAAATTTTATATATTCATGGTTTTAGTATAGACAAATAGCGGACAGATGGAAGATAGATCGTAATGTGGGCTTGCTTAGAGAAGATGAAAATTTTGTTAAACAAGTAAAAGATCAAAGACGAACTCATATTAAGAGAATTTATGGGTTGCTAGTAGAATTGGACTCAGAACCAGAATTAATTAAAGAATGTATGATTAAATGGGCACAAAATTTTGGTGAACCAGTTCTACTAGATACCTGGGAAATTATCTGGGTGAGAAATGTTAAATTTACACAAGCCCAGAACTTAAGGGAGAATTTTTATAAAATGTTTTATAGATGGCACCTTGATCCACAAAAAATGTCTCGTATGTATCCCGACTTACAGCCCAAATGTTGGAGATGTGGTTGTTTGGATGCTACTTATTACCATATTTGGTGGTCGTGTAAAAATATAAAAGCCTTTTGGATTAAGATATGGTGGAATATTCAAAGAATTTTTAGAAGGAGGGTAAAATTTACCCCACAATTGTTTTTGTTAGGTATTGTTACCGATTGTGATATTAAGGAGGTTATATTGATGTTAAATTTAATTACAGCCGCAAGGTTGTTAGTAGGGCAATACTGGAAGAAGGAATCTTTGCCTACTTTGCAAGAGTGGTTTTTTAAAGTATCCTATCTGGCGGAAATGGCAAAGATTTCGGCTTTTTTAAAGGATCAATCGCAAGAGAAGTTTTTTGTGGTATGGGAAAAATGGATAGATTTTATACAACATAAGTTGGATATAAAAATATTACTTAGTTTATCAATAATTTATATACAAATTTTAATATTTTATAGATTGTATCATTTCTTTTTCTTTTTATATGTTTTATTATTATTTTACTTTCTTATATTTCTTTTCTTCTTTCTTTCTCTTTATTCTTCCTTTTTTAAAGTATTTTCTTTTTTTTTCTTTAATATTTATGTCTTTTTATATATATATATATTATTGTTAATTATTCTATTAGTAGTTTAAGTAACGTATTTAGACTTATCTATGGTTTATATATTTTTTTTAAGAATTCAAAAAAATTTAATTAAGCCTATATTCAGCTCTGAGAAAGTTGAGGGAGGGAGTGGGAGGGTTGGGGTGGGTTGGGGAGAATTGTTTTTTCTTATTTTGTAAAATTTTAAAAATTTTCAATAAAAAAAATAATAATACCAGGATTTAGAGGAAATTAGTTAGATACAAGCTGAATTATCTGTGTGTATTGACAACAGTCTGGTTGCTTAGAACAAAAGGACTAAGATTGTTTACTGATCTCTAAATATAAAGTTGCTGCTTATTGGAATGTGATGTATGTGTCCAGCTTTATTTCTCAGGCAAAAATAATATCTTTTAGTATAAACTGTATCAAGCTATAACACTGAGAAATTTCTGACTTAAATTTGTTAATAAACTGTGAGAAAGTAATTAGCTATAGGTCTATACTCTTGTTAAAAGTACATCCCATTAACATTAACATGCACCATCTTTATGTTAATAAAAGTTAACTAAAACACTAATTGAAATATTAACACAATTTAATATGAAAATTATTTTTAATAGGGCATTGCACAACATTCTCTTTCAAAAATTCACCTTGGCAGAGATTATAGCTTAATGACATGACATTTTATTAGGACATTTATTTTCTGTACAAAAACATTCTCATTCAGTTTGTAGAATTTCCAGGACTAAGAAAATTTGTTTCTAAAGCAACTGAAAAAGCGCTGCTAGTCAGAGAAGACAGTACCTAGCTATACAGTCTAACTGGTATAAGGAGGCTGTGATTTCTGGATTTTTATCTTAGCTAATAAGATTTACTATACAAATTGCTAACGTAATAAGGATGTAAGACAGAACTGGCGGTAGATCTCAACTACTGAAGAACCCAGCTGACAGGAATTAAAAAGAGGAAAGTCTTCATGTCATCTGTTGTAACTTCTGATATGGGTAATAAAGATTTATTTTTTGTGCCATATGCACCCCAATTCTGTCAGGTAAAAGGAAGGCAGGTCACACGTCTGTTTTTTTAGAGCATATGTAAATGCATGGTACACAAATGGAAATTTTCCTTGAAATGGAAAGACATCAGCAGAGCTTCTGCGCTGCTTTGTAAATGGATAAAAGGGACAGAGCAGATCATGTATCACACATTACAAATACACCAACCTCTATCGCAATGCTCTCCGCTGTAGCTTGGATCACATTCGCAGTAGGGTTCCCCTTGTGCAGAAATCTTACACTGTCCGTGGTTACATTTTAGAAGTCTGCAGGAGTTGGAGGAATCATTCTTTCGATTGCAGTGCGTACCTGTGTAACCTTCTATACACTTGCACGTATAAGCAGAGTTGGTGGCAATGCACTTCCCATGGAGGCATCTTAGAGAAAAAAGACACAAAAATATCTGTTGGATTTCAGATTGATCCCTCTCACATTCCTTTTATCTGTAAGGAAAGTTACACTGAATGAAACTTACTTGTTACCAAGGCAGGGATCGTTAAGTTCTTGGTCACACAGTGAACCTGTCCAGCCTGGATGGCACTCACAGACCACACTCGTCTTTTCAAGAGAGCGGCAAATTCCGTGCTTACAGATGTTACAGGATTTGCAACCAGGAAGGACTCCTACTGACTGATGTGGTAGTTCTTTGAAGTCCTGGAGCTCATTATTAATCCGGACATCATGAATGCATCCGTGAAAGCCACTTGGTGTCCTCTCTGTACCTTGCCGCAATGAAGATAGCCCTGTAGATGTCGGAATTCCTGCAAAGAAAGTTACAAAATGCTTTGTGCGTTATTTGAGCAGCTCTGTGATATTTCACTTGAACGTAAGGACATAGTGAAAAGATTAGATAAACAAATTGCAGCAGTCTATCAATGAACAATATATCTTGAGTTGACATTTGTCTTTTATATGCCATCATTTACTACACTTTAGTTTTGCACATAGCACTTCAAAAATATATGCAGGAAAAAAAAGCAATCATTTGCACAGATTTTAAAATTCATACAAATATATACATTTAAAATAATAACAATAGCAATGTATTATTTTGCTGTGGGATAGCATTGCGTTTCGGGCAAAAAGGTTGGAATCTTCTGCCATTATTTCACATTTCAACTAATTATCTTTCATTGTGCACTGGTGGAGGTCTTAAGATTATTATTTAGCCTGATCCTCAGCTGAAATTCTGCAAAAATCAGAACCCACCTCCAATGTAGAGTGGAGTGTCTTGACCAACCACGGGTTGCTTCTGCAGTTTGCCAAGGCTTTTGGGAGTGCCTTTATCTACGACCAAATTCAAGGTCTGGTTCAACACCACCAGTTCCACACTATGAAACTGTCCGTCATTTACTGTCTCCACACTTTCAGAAAAAAACAAACAAACAAGAGAAGGGTATTAGAAGCTATGGTAAACAGCTTTTGCAATTATCTGATCTCAATATAATTGCCATAAGAAAAACAGAAATGTAAGAGAGTTCAGTTAGAATAAAAAAAATTAGAAAAAGGTAGCAAATAAGAGTAAAACTTCCTTCCCTGTGCCAAACTCAGTCCAATTTTAACACCAAAATATAAATTAACAAACAGTTGACTGCATGCCACTATACCTCTAGTTATAAATGCTCATTGAAAACTTCTTTTTCACATTCTGTTTTAGAGCCATAAGGACTAGAAAACTATTTTTTACCTGACCTAGCCTTACATGATCTTCAATTCATTGCCCTTCTTGTATTTTGTGATACCACTCTCAGAAACCTCAGCCAGACTTGGAACTGGGGATAGAAATTAAGGGCTTTCTTGAGAAACTTGAGTTTCTTTCTTCTTTCTTTTTGTCCCCTCATTTTCGTTAACTTCTGCCTGAAGAAGAGTTCTGGAGAATGTGAAAGTTTGCATCCATTTTATATTAATTTTTATTGGTCCTAAAGAGGTAGCATCTAGCTAATAGTGTATGGATGTAAGAGCTATGGTTAGAATGCAGTATTGCAGGCTAATTCTGTTCACTGCCAGGAATTTAATCCTGACTGGCTCAAGGTTGATTCGGCCTTCCATCCTTCTGAGGTGGTAAAATGAGGGTCCAGATTGTTGGGGACAATATGCTAACTCTCTAAACCGGTTAGAGAGTGCTGTAAAACACCATGAAGCGGTATATAAGTCTATAAGTGCTATTGCGATTGCTATGGATGTTATACATTATATCCCCCTATTACCAATTTAACTACCATTGCCTTAAGGCTTAGTTTAGAATCTTGTTTGTCTCCCAATGCCCCTTTGGAATTGAAATATAATTTTTGAGCAGGAATAAGGATAGGGATTGAGAATATTTTAGTGGGATTGTAGCAATGCATATAAAAATAAATTGAAGAATTTGCTACATTGCACAGAATTTGGCTGCTCTCTGCAATGCGAAGGCTGAAACAGTGGTAGGATTCAGCCAGTTCGCATCAGTTCGGCAGAACCGGTAGCTAATTTTTTGTTGCCCAGGCCCAGGATGGACTTCTGGAAGCAGCATCCAGACAAAGAACTGGTTGTTCACATATTTGAATCCCACCACTGGCTGAAACAATTCACCTTCCTTTAAATAACAACATTCTGCTGTATTGTTTGATAAGCAGAAGGACACTGGCTGTCAAATATCCTGGTTGTACGTACACACACAAAACCATTTCCAGAGCATTTGAGACTTCTGTATGAACCACTGCTTCTCTGATTTTAACACCGCTATTTAAAGCTAAAATGGACATTGGACTTTCTTGAAGAAAACAAAATGAGTGACCTTTGAAGCATGAGTAAAAATCAGCTCTGAAACCAAAACAATCTCCTGGAACTTCTCCCCTTATTTAAAGAAGTTCCAGCTATATGCATTTGTCAGACGATAACACTGGCATTTTGCAGTGCTGTTTTTTTTAAAAAAAAAAAATCAGGCAAAAGCAAATAGACATAAATCATTAGTTCTCTACCTAATATGGCCTTTTTAGATCAATGTTTAAATGTTCTATTTTAGCAGAAGATTTGTATATTTTGACAAAATAAATAAACAAGCAGAACTAAATCACCCATAAAGCTAATCCTTGAGTTATGACTACAGTTGAACTCAGAATTTCTGTTGCTAAGCAAGACAGTTGTTCAGTGAATTTTGCCCCATTTTATGACATTTCTTGCCATAGTTGTTAAATCACTGGAATTGTTAAGCTAGTAACATAGTTGACTTTGCTTGTCAGAAGATCACAAAAGGTGATCACATTTCCCCAGGACACTGTAATAGGGGAGACATGATAGCTGTATTCCAGTATTTGAGGGGCTGCCACAAAGAAGAGGGGGTCACGTTGTTTACCAAAGCACCAGAGGATAGGATGATAAACAATGGTTGGAAACTAATCAAAGAGAGAAGCAATTAAGGAAAAACTTCCTGGCAGAAAGGGCAATTAATGAGTGAAACAGCTTGCCTCCAAAAATCGTGGGCGCTCTATCACTGGAGATTTTTAAGAAGAGGCTAGACAGTCATTTGTCTGAGATGGTATAGGTCCTCCTGCTTGAGCAGGGGGCTGGACTCGAAGACCTTGAAGGTCCATTCTATTCTATTCTATTCTATTCTATTCTATTCTATTCTATTCTATTCTATTCTATTCTATTCTATTCATTCTAAATATAAGTCAGTTACCAAATGCCTGAATTTTTATCACATGACCATGGGAATGCTGCAATGGTCGTTAAATGTGAAAAATGGTCATAAGTCACTTTTTTCAGTGCTGTTGTAACTTCGAACAGTCATTATATGAACTGTTGTAAGTAGAGGACTACCAATATTCTTAAAATCTTTGAGAAAGTCTAGGCCTTTGTTAACATCAAAATGAACAACTATTAGATTTTGTTTTCAGAAAAAAAAATCAATCTTATTTCTTTAACTTTTAGCAATGTAAAGTCTGTTTACCTTCCTTCCCACTTAACTCAATGCCTTCCATCTTTAATTAGTATGTAACATGGAAGACAGAACCAGGCTTTGACTGCTCAGTTTATTGAGTTTATTAAATTCTGAAGATGAAACAAAGAACTTTCTAAAAAGGCCCTAGCTCAACTTCCTGTCTCAGTGATAAAGGGAAGATCAAGATTTATTGCATCAAGTGAGGAAAGGTGCTGACTTTAAGGACAACCCTTTTCAATGATTTCTGTCCAGACAGAAACTGTCCAGAAAGGAGGAACTGTTTTGAAGGGAATTTAAATTTTAAGGGCATTCCAAGAGCATGCTTCAGCTGCGGGTCAATATTTCAGGAAGTTAAACATTGATTCAGATTTGTATCAGAAGGTTAAACACATGTTTATATCTCTGTGATTTCAACACACATAACTGGAACATTGGCTGGCTTGTGCATCAGTGTTTTCAAGGTGTATTGCTTTAAGAGAAGTCAGGTAATCTGCATTTTGTTCAATCAGTAACTGCTGTCTCTTCAAAAAGCAACCCTGGATTCAGGAATAGGATTTCGTTTCAAGGAGATAAATGCTTATGCATTTTGTTCTAGATGGTCTGGTTTGATGCTGTTGCAGGGGGGTCTACAACGATCAGAGACTGTTAGAGACAGTGGCTTGGCGAGAGATTAATGGAAGAAAACCACAGACACTGAACAGCGCACCACAGTTGAGCCAGCAATGCACAAAGACTGTGATTTTGGTAGAGAAAACAGCTATATCCTACAACAAGAAGATTGTGTTAAAATTACAGCTGACTCAAGTGTCCTCGCATTGATCCTTCAAAAACAATGCCACAGATGAAAACAATCAACCAGATAAGCACATTACTTGAAACATAGGACAATAATTTCTTAGCATTCCTACACCGGTGGCAATATTATTACAGATAAAAGTTTCAGTAGCAGTTACAGATTGTTATAACTTCACAAATGAGATAAATATATGAGCTTGGGAAGTACAACTAAAGAAAGGTGCAGTCTGATGCTTTATTTCTAGATGGCAGTAGAGCATCACAAGAATTTAATTTTTAGACTGAAAAAGCAAAATTGTACTGCTTGCCTATTACCCAAATCAGAACGTAAACAAATAACAGAGGAATATAAGTTAGATCAGGATAAACTACCACCTAAATTAAAGCTTTCTAAGAAGGGAAAAGAATGAGGCTGATCCCTACAATTGGCAAAGTGACATCTGAATAATTGTAAATGATCTAGGATTGCCAAACACATCTAACGCTCCTTCAAAAGTTATTTTGGTAAGAAATAGCAATATGGGGATGTGCGTGTGAGAGAAAAAGAAAAATTAAAATGGGAATTGGATTGGTTCCAATTTTTGTGTTTGGATTCAAAAAGCCAACGCTTGTCTTAACAATTGTTTGCCAACCAATTAGAAACAGTTCTCTAGTTTTCACTTTGGGCTAAATTCCAATAAACCTATTAAAATGCTGTATACTAAGTAGAATCTGCCTTGTTTAGAATCATTCCTCTGGAATTCACAATATATACTTTTTCAAACTTATTGAAATATAAACACTTTTCAAGATAGCCAGCTGTATTTCATTTGATACAAGAAAATAAAATAGCCATATTCCATCTATATTCAAAGGGGGGGGGAAAACGCTCTTAAAAAACAAATGACAATTTATGGGAAATGGCTGTCAGCAAAACTTATCAAAGATAGGGTGAGAGAATACAATACAGTTCCTATACTAAGCCACTTTGATAACCTTCATCCAGTTCTCAGAAAGAAATCAAATTAAATGGTAAATGATAATTACGATTCATGACAATGGTATTGAGAGAACAGCACTGACTATTCAGGAGGATAATAGAACAATAATATTACTTATCATTGTATTATCATTATGGATTTATTCACTCATTTGCTTATTCAAAATTATTCTTACTTTTGTGGGTTTATTCTCCTAATAACTTCATAATAATATATTCTCATAATAATATATTAAAATGCATTCTAAAAGAGACATTGTAAAAAAGATAGTACTTCTGATACAAGAGCAAAAAATGGAAATACTTTGTCATATAACTTTGGTCATATTTCCTTTCATCCACAACAAACCTTTATTATGACCTTTAGGTCTGAAAACATTACATAGAAGTACATACAAATAAAATTATTAGTAGGATTAAAAAGTGGGTATAAAATGCAATAAAATTACAAACAATAAAATCAGCATAATAGAAATAATACGATGCAAATAATATAAGCGACAATCCCTAAGATTGGTGCTAATCTTCAGTCATATTTGGAGGACAAATAGAATAAATAATTGTGAAAAATTGGGCAACCTGAAAAGATACATCAGAGTCCTGTTTGGTTAGAAGAAGTGATAGATAAGCATTGTGCTCTCTACCAAGGTATTTTTTTTAAAATGGGATAAGCAATTAGGATGGACGTAGACATTATCTTGTCTGTGTCCACCTAGGGCTTAATGTGATAACATTGAGCCCTAGGTGGACATAGCCAAAATAATGTCTTGTATATAATGAGTAAGAAAGTCACAACCAATGGATCTAATCCAACATATTGCAACAGGAGATGTACAACCATATTCCAAAAAGAGCTAAAGTATGTTCTGTTTCTGATTTCAGAAGGTCAAGAATCCCTGGAGAATTTGAAATTTAGAAGAGAGCTTACACTCATGTTCCATTGCATCCTGTCTTAAAAAATAAGCATCACTAGAATAATGTCACTTATCTGCTACTTTATAAAACAGTGATTTTGGCTTTTTCTGTGCTTCATGAAATGGTTTTGCTTTGCCTACTAAAACAAGTTTTGGTTCATTTTATTTAAAGCTGTGCTTCTCTTATTCTCAATAAAAGCAAGAAAACCACATAGAGGTGATTATTTGAAACAGAACCTACTGTAGGGGAGGCAGTTTGGATGGTTGTCCTGAACAAACAAAATCAGGCTTATCTTTCTCAGCTGATTTCCAAGAAAGAAAGAAAGAAAAAAAAAGAAAAGAAAGAAAGAAAGAAAGAGGGAGGGAGGGAGGGAGGGAGGGAGGACCGGAGTCCTTTTGTTTACAAACAATCTAATATAAAATAGCTAAGATTTTTCTGTATTTTATATTCAGGATGGAAACAAAGTATGAGCAACAAAACTAGGCCTGTGTTTATGTTGTACTGATTAAAAATAATAGTTGGAAAACACATATTTAAAAGTACATGCTTGATGCAGAAATGGTATGTATCACCTTTATTCTACTAAAAAGATTTGCAAGGGTTTCAGTTTGCACGCAGTTGCTCTATTGACAGTGCCTAGAATGGAAGATAATTAAAAATGTTCCCAGCTTGTGTAGAAGACAGAAAATAAAGCTGTTTAGCTGAAACTGAAAGCTGAACACTCTGAAAAAAATATCCTGCTGTCTCTTTAGAAACCAGATAGCTAGCCAGGAAATTAAATTGCTTCCACTTTATTAGTTGGGTTGCAACGTGTACTCATAAATTCAAAATTTCTATTCCAACTGTAAGAAATTAGGGGAAGTAAAAAAATTGTCCACTTTTCTGGATATTTAGTGTGCAAAGTATGTAGCAGAATAATAGAAATAATGATAACTACCAGTCCAATTCTATTGCTAGGCATTACACTCAACGCTCAAGTTTAGAAATAATGAAGTCTGCTGAAGTATTCCTTAAACGTTGGAAATAATTAAGAAAATAGGATAATTTAACCTTAATCATATATTTCCAAATTTAAGCTATAGTATGCATTTCCATAGGAAAATGGTACAGTGATGAATATATTAAATAATATTTGCTGCATACATAGCCTGAAGATCTCCAGAAAAGTAGATCCTTTTAGCTTTGAGCTATAGGGGGAAGTTCTTGAATGACAGTCCTACCAAAGACTAGGACTTCATCAATAATCCACTCAGACTTCAAGATAGGAAATAATGGTCTTTTAAAGAATTGGAGATTTAAATAGTACGAAACCTATCTTTGCATTAACAGCAGTTATGGTCTTGTGCACATCACACGGCCAATCAAACCTTTTCCATCTCCAGTTAATTGAATCACCCCTATGTGCCAATAGTGTACAATCTAGTTTGATCCCGATGGGGCTCAAGGTTTCATCAGTCTTCCATCTTTCTGAAGTATGTAAAATGAGGACCTAAATTGTTGAGAGCAATTTGCTGATTCTATAAACTGCTCAGAGACGGCTGTAAAGCACTATGAAGCAGTATATAAGTCTAAGTGATGTTGCTATTGCTATCTAGGATAATAAGGTCAGTCATTTCATATCCTTTTTTAGTCTTCCTAGTCACTGCAAAAGTAGTTGATGAATGTCACTGTCTTTTTCGGGTTAAAACAATTTTATAAAAAAGAAATATGTGGTAGCTTGAAGCTTGGTTCTTCTGAAGACAAAATTAGGAGAAGGCTTTCTTTATTTTTTTACCCCATGTGGTTAAGGAGAAAATAAAAAACCTAGCAGACAAGATACCTATAAAGATCTTTTTTTGCAGGATCCTTTTAGAACTTCCTTTGTCTTGAAAAGTAACAATCAGTATTTCTTGCCATTTGGATGACATGCTTAATGGGGTAAGTTAATTAAGTCCCAACCAATTCTGGAATATGTGGAGATAAAGTTAATTCCTTCTGGGGTAATTGTTTGGGTTAGTGTTTTATACAACATGTGAATCTTTCTATGTCTCTGTTAAGAATATAACAAAAAAAAAGGGCCTTTGACAGTTCCCTGGAGAAATTGCAATATCCCAGCATTGGATATGTTTAAAAGAGGTTGTCAGGATCACATCATTTGAATTTGTGACATCAGTTGTGTGGGGATGATAACTTGCTTTTTGCCTTGTTTTAAATATCTATCATTCAGTTAGATTTTAAGTATTGCATTAAATACAGTTCTAAAAATTTCAAATCTTGCACTCAATCAATTTCTAATATTGACTATAGACAAGGTTTTCTGGGAAATGGCAATTGGCTAAATTACATTATCTTAAATTGGGGCTTTTCAACCAGTGGTACACGTACCACCTGCAGTACTTTGGCACGTAGCAGGTGGTACGTGACCGTCCTAGAGAGATGGTTTTGGTGGAAAAGGGGAAAAAAAGACATCAGGGAAAGAGAAGGGAACAGAGAAGAAGCTGTGGAAGGATAGCTTAGCAGGCAGGGAGGAAAAAGAGACAGGGAAGAAGCAGCAGCTGTTGCTGGAAGAAAATCTCCCCTGGCTGTTTTCTCCAGCCAGGAAATACAATCAGTATTGATGAAATGAAAAGCAGGGAGACAAGCATGTCAGAAAGGAAGTGGGTTTATTTAGTTCTGGATCAGCTGGCAGCTTGATTGGGTTACCATAAGGATTTTTGTACAGTTTCTACAGCATTTTGTAATCCAGAGGCTCAGTTTGTGTGCTTTGGTTATTGGAATATTTTAATGTTTCAGAAAGGCTAGCAATGAGTCCAAAGTGTTGCCTTCCATAGGTTTAATCCCTTTAACAAATGTAATTAGTTTTACCCCTTTATCTTGAGTCTGTCCATGGCTTTAAGAAAGTTTTTATTGAAGGTAAACAGGCTTAATTTAAGGCTAAAGCTTTTTGTAATTGGACCCTTTCAGTCTCCGGTTGCAACATTGTGACACATTACACACCTGAGGCAGCTTAAATAAAAAAAAATAAAGTTTATGTGTTTCTTTATTATGGGAGGCTTTTGTGGGCCTTTCTTGCTTGCACTTGATTCCTGTGTCTTTAAGGGTACAGGGAAGGGATTGGGGGGAGTGCATTCTTACTACACTGTGGAAGGAGGGCAGGGAGGAAGAAGAGGAGAGGGAAAGAGGAAGAATGGCCGACCAGCTAGCTCAGGGGTCTACAAACTTAGCAACTTTAAGACTTGTGGACTTCAACTCCCAGAATTCTTCAACCAGCCTTTTTTCCTTTTTTTCTACAGTTTGTAATATTTTATTAGATTATAGAATAAAATGCAAAAATACAAAAGCAAATAGTAGGACACAGTGGGGAGGAAAAGGGGGGGAAAAGTGAGGGGAAAAGGGAAAAAGAACAGACTTCCTCCGTTGCAGTAGAAGGAAGCATCAACATTGAACCTCAACTTTTTACTTTTCCATAATATTATAAACTAGCCATTTCTATAACAACAAATGAATCTAATCAGTAAAACCCAAAATCTCCCCTTTTTTTTAGTCATCAAATTTTTGACACCTTGCTAAACACTTGTGGTACTCAAATATTGTCATGTCCTAAAAGTGGTACAATCTGTGAAAAGGTTGAAAACCCTGTCTTATATTGATAATAGATACTGTATTTTGTTTTAAAAAAAACCTGGAGATTGTAAAATTACATTTAAAATATTTAACATTCCAATAATAGTGAAGAACAAAACTATCCAGTGGGGAAAAGAAACTCTTCCCTACAAATGTCAGATATAATGAGAATTGTAATCCTTACTTTTCTTTCAAAGCGAAAAACTAGAGTGCTGAAAAATACTCTTCAAACATGAATAGTTAACAGAAACGAAAAATAAAGTAAGAAAATTTCTAGCAGACCTGAAAGTTTTACAAATAAATCAGGATGATATTAACACAGATACATATATACAGTAGTGGTAAAGCTTCCAATTTTAAAATTAAAAATTTCTGATGAGAAAGTCCTGATTTGATTAAAGGATTTTTTAGAAGCTATTTTTCTACTCTTTTTAAAGTCAGTGATAGAAGACAATACCTTTCATAATCTTTGACAAAAATGTGAACTGACTTCCACCTGACATACCTAAATATTCAGGAAAACATTAATGCAAACTTTGATCTTTCTATTGTAGGACACAAGGCTGAAGAAATCTGATTAAACTTGAAAGAAACCTCTGTCTCATATTTATTTATACATTCAGCATAATTTTAATAAAAATGAAAGAATATGAGCCTGGGAGAGATGCTTTTTCATTGTAGATATTATATAACTGTTTATATATCTATCTATCTATCTATCTATCTATCTATCTATCTATCTATCTATCTATCTATCTATCTATCTATATATATATATATATATATATATATATAATCAGCTATGCAAGTAAAAATATGACTCTTGGGTATGTTCATATTAAAATCAATAAATAGTCGAACACCAAGAGAATAAAATTATACAAAAGTTAAAAATGTTAAAACTTTTATTTACTAGACCTAGCTTTCGTCAAGAGCTCTTGACATCATCAGGGTGTAAACGGCAGTCGTTGGGAGGGCTTATATGCAGCCTCCAATCATTTGCACCCGGCTCTTGGATCATGTCATAGGTCCCAGCTGTGTGTGTTGTGATCCAAGTGTGTATCCTGCATTGGGGTGTGGTTGTTTCTCACCCCTTCTACGTATGCTGTTACGTGTGTCTTTCTCGCTGGTTCTAAAATTAGCTGGAGTATTTCCCCTTTCCTTGCAGTTAGTGCATGTTTCACTGGTTTCCCGTTTGTGATTCTGTCTGTCACGGGCGGTAGTTGCTGTTTTCTGCTTCCTTCTAGTTCCTCCCCCTCTGAGCCACGTTCCAATCCTTCTGTTCTCTTAGATCGTAGCCCCCATGTGCCATCCCGTCCTGCACCACTCTTCCTCCTATTCCTTTCCATCACTCCCTTGGATCTATCATCACTCTCCTCCCTATACTCTTGGGAGGAGTCGTTCTAGAGTGTGTGCATGTCAGTAAGGCATTGCCTAGCTCGTAACCGGTCAATCCGTTGCTCACTCCATTTGGGGCTTCCGTCCTCATCTTTCATCGGAGAATCCCTCAGGCACGCTCCATTCTGCTGTCCTCCCAAGGGATCAATCACAACGGAGCTATTCCTCTCCCTCCCACAATCCAGCCCAACTAGCGTAACGAGAGTGTCCATTTCACTCCCCGGGGGGTAAACCATTCCCCCCTGCATGTGCGATTGTAGTCCGAGCGCTCTATCGTATGCTGTATTTCCTAGGTCTAGTAAATAAAAGTTTTAACATTTTTAGCTTTTGTATAATTTTATTCTCTTGGTGTTCGACTATTTATTGATTTTAATATATATATATCTTGAATATATATATTCAAGAATATTGGTAAAAATGCGACTCCCAGGCATAATTATGAATAAAAGAATAAAACACGATCACCGGGAGGGTTGAAGTAAGAATACTTTACTGAAAATATACTATACTTATACTAAAAAGTTGCCAAGCTTTCGCTGGGGGAACTCCCCAGCATCGTCAGGGCTAAAAGGCCATTGCAATAAAGGTGGTTTAAGTAGGTTCAAGTAACGTTTGCGCACGGCTCCTAGACCGTGTTACTGGCCCTAATTGGCCAGCTGATAACCAAGATGTGTCTATAACATTATGTTCTTTTCTTCGGATGCCCTTCCCTATCCCTCCACTGTTGGTCTTTGGAGGTGTTAGTAACCTTACATCCCCTCCTCTTCCGATAATACCAACGCCTGCCGTAACGGGGGGAGGATTCAATCTGATGTTTTCTTGTGTCTTATGATGGGGATAGGGTTCCACTAACTGTGGGTTAATACAATTGGGAAGGGATATTAAGAAGTGAATAGAAGTGAAGAAATCCAGAAATGGCCACTTTGGTTCATTTTGATCTTCTAAGCAAGAGAGACAAGAATAAATTGTCTGATTAGATAAAAATTACAAGAGAGACAAAATAGGGATTTTTATGATTCTGGGAAAATGGGACTGTGTGAGATTAGAGCAACAGATACTAAAAGGAGATTTGGAAATTCATCAGTAAGAGAGGGAGGGAGGGAGGGAGGCAGAGGGAGGGAGAGAGGGAGGAAGGAAGGAAGGAAGGAAGGAAGGAAGGAAGGAAGGAAGGAAGGAAGGAAGGAAGGAAGGAAGGAAGGAAGGAAGGAAGGAATTACTGTCTGCAGTCATCTGCCAGGCTCTGTTATAGTCATAAATAGATAAATATATTTTCTAGAATTTCTGGATTTCTGGAACTTGCTAATGACTTAGTAAATTTTCTGTTTCATATATGAGAGTGTCAAGGCCTGCCATATTCCACAAAAGAGCAGCCTAAGGAGTGAGGCATTATGGAAGTCAAAGTTAAAAACAGCAAGAATTACCAGCTTATCTAGTGCTACCTTAGATGAATTTATATTTTCAGGCTGGTGTCTCCTAACATCTCAGTCTGCTTCCAATAATGGGAGCAGCTTAGCAGAAGTGGGATTTTTAACTTACTTTGGGAAGGTGCATTGAAAATCTCATGACACTTGTCAATCCAAAATTCTTTGTGTTCCAATAGCACAGTTATAACCCATACCATTTGATACCACTTTAGAGATACTGCTAAGAAAAAGAAATGTTGATTTACCAAACAGAAAGAAAAAGGAATTGGATCTGTTCCCATTCTAAATCCCAATCACTAAATAGATCTAATCCATCTAAGGAGCTCCCTGTGTCCGGTCTGCCGACATTATTTGGCTGCAGTTTTTCCTCCCTGAGCACAGTTTTTTTCCCTTTTGAGGTTGACACTAATCCTCATTCTGCTATAGTCCTTAAACTAATAAAAGATTAGAATGACATTTCCAAAAGGGCATCACATTAGCAGCAGCTTTCACCATCTCCTCAGATCACATGGTGCAACACACCATTAGTGAACAGGCCATTAATCTTATGGTAATGAAGGGTACAGGAATAATGAGGAGCCTAAATCTTAGTGCCACAGGTAACTTTGTGATATCAGAAACAGCCCCTTGTCACCACAGCATTCTGCAAGCAACAAAAGAGAACAAGCACCCACTCTGATCAGTCACCGTGTGTGTTGTCTGCAACTAATGAGCCGTCTCCTATGCTCTAATTAATGTCATAAAACTGCTTTAACAACTCTGCCTATGGTATAATGTGGAATCAATTAGGATTAGCTGCAAAATAAAGAGTCTGTTTTTGTGGCTTTCCCACCAGGCTATAATCACTAGTGAAAGTAACCAACAAAAACCCTTATGATGGTTAGACATACTTGCTGAGACCTATTGACAGCTCTTTCAGTTCCACTATAGAGTTTGCTGAAGAAAAATGTACTGCCTAATTAGTCAATATACCATCTAGCATAGAAAGCAGCCTCCTGAATTTGATTCTATTCTCTTGCAAACCATGCAGCTCTAAAAGAAACAGATGGCAGTGCCAAACTGAGCTAATTATCCATCCTCCTGATTTTTTGTGTATTAACACTTTTCTCATGGAAGTTGGGGATTCTGTAAGCAGTTTCCTGTTTCTCCCTATTTAAACTGCAATCCTTTTAAATATTACTATGTAGGGCAAGGAGTTCCCTTTTAAAAAGAAGATGTTTGTGTAGGCTTCTCTAGGGCACGGTATATTGCCAGAACGTTGGGTACAGAAAAAGGCCCACCTGATTGGTTTGTTATTTTTCAGTGTCTTCATTGATATTATGGGGTACTTTCAAATAAGATTATTATTCTACAATGTCCTGCTGCATTCGTGAAATGTTATAGGAAGACTCCATTGCCATTTTCTATTCATAGCTTAACAAAGTTGTCTTGCTCTTTTTGACTTTTTTCTTAGCATTTATAAAACTTTGCTAAAGATGGAAAACCAGAATGGCTGCAGAAGGCTTCTGGGTTAGGCACTGCTAGAAACCATTCATCAAAATGTATCCTTTGTGTGGCTGAGAATTTGCCACATACCTGAGTTTCCCATAGCAAACAATTGTAAAACATTGGATATGACATAACAGTTTTATGATTTGCTTTTCATTGCTGATCCCTTCTGTCCTTCCATGACTGCTATATGGTATGTTATATATTTTTACTGTAGAATGAGCCACTCTGTGTTTCTTTAACAGCCACAGATGGTACAGTGTGCATTTAAACCAGCAGAATGGGATATACTTGTTTTACAAAAAACAGAAATGAAACAAACCACACACTAGTCTGAACTGGGCTTTCCCCCATTAACCTATTACAAAGAGGTTGCAGAACACGCATAACTCATTTACATGTGTGTAGGAGAACAATCAATTTGTTTTGGTGAGTAGGAATGACACAAAAAGTGTTTGTAATATTTGATGGCCACCAAGTCTGCTTCAAGAAAATATTTTTAATTGTCCCAAGTAATAGCTTTGATGCTTTTTTTTTTTTAATGCATTCATTCTGGATGTAGCTTGGCTTCCTTGTGAAATCATTTACTACAATTTGCTCTAAAGCCATCTCAGCAGCACACATGCTGTTTATGACAGTAGCAGCAGGCAATCTGGGGAAGGAGCCAGGTGGTGAATTCATGATTTATCAACTGCCTCATGGCCCCAAAGGAAAGACAATTCAGCCACACAATAACCAAAAAACAAGACAATGTGGTACACAATTAAGGTGTCATAACCATATCCAGTTTTTTAAAACGATTGACATGAACGAGTCTATCTACAGGAAATAGATTTGAATTAACTATTTGGTATAATTTCCTATAAGAATTGTCAAGGGAGAGGGGGAGGGTTTGGTTGCCTCATTCTGTTATGTCTTTCTTTACTGGAGGCTGGAAAGCTATTTGTCCAAAGTGCTTTAGCAGATCATGCATCAAGTGGTTAGTTGGGTTAGATGACTTCTGAGATCTTTTCAATTCTTTGATTCTTGGATTCTATGAATTCAACTGAAAACAATTAGTTTCTGAAGCTTTCCTTGAAAACGATGATGAAGAAAGAATCAAAATGTGTCCTCAGAACAAAACTGAGCTTATACAGTAATATGAGATTGGTGAAACAATTAAATGAAGGTCTGTTATTTATTTTTCACTTTGATTACTGAGGATGGTTGGTTGGCTGGCTGGCTGGCTGAGGATTGTTTCTCTTGCTAACACTGCCACTTGTTCTGGAATCCAGTAAAAGCAGATTTCCAAAGCAGAAAACATATACTGTCTAATATGGTATTAACATTATTAATGTAATGCTTAATTATATTGTTAATATAATGCTTTTTGACTAATTCTAAGTCAGTCAGACAGACTTACCTGTATATAGTTATAGGTGGAGCATTCACTGTGTCATAGATAAGTCTCACATGCCCTTGATACAATTCTAAAGCCAGGGGATCATTGTCCCCTTTGTATAATAAGATGCCATTGTCCTTATCAGTTGCTACCTTTGAACAGAAGAAAAAGAAAATAATGATATAAGAGCAGGCAAATATGTACATTCCCTACATTGTAACTACATATTGTTTTTTTAAATGGTTAACTGGCTGGCTCAGGAATTCTGGGAGTTGAAGTCCACGAGTCATAAAAGAGCCAAGGTTGCCTACCCCTGGTCTATGGTATCCCAAAGAAAATACCTTCTGTGTACCATTGAATATTAGGATGTAGGTTACTGTTACCACGATGCACATTATAACTTTCTCCACAGAGTTTTCCTAGTACAAGTGCTCACATTTAATAAATGGAATTCCAACACTTGTTAGTCATGTCAGAAAGATAGTCGGAATACTGGATTGTGGAGTGAGGGTTGTCTCAGATAAATACCCCTCAATTCAGTTTTGAAGAGAGTTATGAGCATATAGAGCTTGACATGTTGAGTGATGCAGCGCAGCAGAGGCTAAGCTGGAAATTCTGACTTTGCTTGTTGTTAACTTTTATGGTTATCTTCTCCACCCCCAAAGCTTGCACACCAGCTAGCAGAGCTGTTTTAAAAGATGTAACTCAGACATAGTTTTCCAACATGTTTCTAGTAACTTTAAAAAAATCCCCAGTGTTACTTAGGAAAGAATTTCTTCCCCAGCTATAAGAGATTTATAGGCAACATAATACTTTTTTAGAAACTTATTAACACATAGACTCCTTATAAAAACAGCCACCTTACTGAAAGAATTTAGAAATTTTATAATTTTTATAGCCTGCCCAAAAAGGAAAGATTAGGTTTGTGTATGTGTGGTGAGTTATATTACATTAAATCTTATAAAAAAATAAGAATAATAATATAACCCTCTCCCAATATAGATTCTCTTTTTGTGAGCTTTAAAGTCAGTCTAGATTCCTGCTGACTGCCTGAGCATGTCCCTGTAATTTTCTTGACAAGATTTCAAAAGTAGCGCTGAGAGAGAGGGGCTGGGCCAATGGCATCCAACTTGAGAGTCTAAGGTGAGTCTAGAATGCACAGTTTTCTGGTTTCCAACCTGACACCATAACCATTACTCCAAACTGGCTCCAAGAAAGTTATTAGTAATATTTAAATAGGGTTGAGAGTTCAGCAAAAATAAGTTATTTTCAGAGATCTCTGACAGTAAATGCCATGAGGATGGAGACACAAAGTGAGAGGGCCACTTGCCATCTCATCCATGTTCCTATAACTTCAGATATACAGTAGGAGGACTTTAAAATGCCTTCTGGAGATGTTACCATAGGATGGGTACATTCAATTTCAGGAAGGTTGTATCTACAGGGCTGAAAGAGACTGAATGTGAATAAGTATTGTGCATATTTTGAAAGTGATTTGGACTTTCCTCTATCCTATTTTTCAGTCTTTTTCTGTGTGATCATAAGCATAGATGCCTCTACTTTAAGGAATCAACACCCTCCCCCCTCTCGTGCAAACTTTGTGTGGCAAAGTCTATACTCACAATGCGGGTAAAGCCAGGATTTATTTTTTGTGGGGACTCTCAAGTGTTAAATCATGAGTTCAAGCATTCTGTTAAATCTCTACCAAACAGAAGGCCACCATTTTGGTCCTTAATAAACCCTAAATTCTTCCCTCCCCCCACAAAAGGACTTTTCTTTTTGTTCTATTTATTCTATCCATTCGGAGGACCACTGGAGGGTAAAAAGATTCTGACATGTTTCACATGATTCTGGGCCACACCTTTTCCCTCCATTTTTTAAGAGTGCAAGTGACTATTTTTTTAATTTTTTTTGTACAACCCACTTACTGGGTTGTATATAGTTACACCCACTTGCTTTTAAAGAAAGGCCTTGAAATTAAAACCAGTACTTCTACCAACAATATATACTAGTTTCAATTATATCTATCCACTATATCAGTGGTTCCCAGCCTTTCCTATACCCCGCACCCCTAGAACGCTTCTGATATATTCTCGCACCCCTTACAAAAGTTCAAAATAACGGCAATGTATTATGTATATACACTATAATTTTGAAAACCCAAGTTTTCGCACCCCCTGGAATATCATCTCACACTCCCAGGGGGTACGAGCTCCCCTGGTTGGGAACCCCTGCTCTATATATTATGGCTGTTTCAAAACAACAAAATAAGTAATAATATATAAATGTTATAAAAATCACATTAAAAAAAGGTTTTCTGAGCTTGTAAGCTGAAAGTTGCTTTTTATTTATCAGCTTTCATTTCCTTAGGAAAGACTTCTGAATCCTGTTTCAAGAGATGCTTACTTAAAACTATTTTTTTTTTTAATATGAGTGGCAATTAACTACCAGATGGAGAAGCAATGTTTTAACTGGGAAATAAGCTTTGAGAACACCATCTGTGTGAAATTCATGTAGTAAACAAGTCTGGCTTTCATATTATCATCCAAAATACATTTTTATCAGAATTCTTTTCTGAAATAAATGTAAAATGTGAGCTATGTAAATTATGCCCTGAGCTCATAACTCATGTGACATATTTTACTCTTTTATACATGCAGAACTAGACAAAAGTATATTAAAAAAAAGTCTTTAAAAAAGCAAAATAAGATCATTTGTCTACTTTCTGTATTTTGGAGAAAAGTCTGTGATGAGACAAAAAATAGATCTCTTACACTATGAGTTGTACAGACTGCATTGTAAAATGAAGCAGATTGATTTAATAAGTTGCTAAAAATATCAGTTGTTACAGGTGATTTATCAATTTTTTCCAGCAAAGTGAAGTCTGTAACTGTCCTTTGATCAAGGACTATATGTGGCTTTGGAGAAGCTGTAATTAGAACAATAAATAACTTAATCTTACGCAATTAATATGGTCATTTCCAACATATTTAATAATGTTATCTTTTGGTTACATTACAAAATACAATCCTGGCATATTTAGGACTGCATGAAACCATAAGGCTTTAGGTTGTGTACATCTTTCTAATTTATTTATTTGTGTTGCACACCAGGGATGAATGTAATGCTTTCATTGACCTTTGCTTAAGCTCTTTGCAGTAGCTGGGTTGAGAAAAGTTTATAATATTATCTGCAAAACCTACTTGAAGCGAGATGTTTGCTTGAGGACGGATTTTGGCTGGTGGAAGCTCGACGTAGGAATCCTTCCCAACAAAATTGACGGTAATGAGTTTCTCACACTTCTGGCCAGCAAAACCTGCCAGGCAACGGCAGACTGGTTCCTGCTGCACAACAATACATTGCGCTCCATTTTGGCATTCATAATAATCACAAGGACTGGTTTGGAGGAGAACCATGGGTGGTGGATTTTCACAGAAGAGTCCACTTGAAAAATAGAAAATGGTCAATGTTAACTTTAGATGCAAAAGCATTAAACAGAAGTTTAATGACAAGTGGTTTATATAAATATCTGTTGCTGTTAGAGGATACTTCAAGTTTACAAATATTGGTCCAAACATTAATATTTCCAATGAATATTTCAATATTTTAGGGGATTCTAAGAACATCTGCATATGGAACAGCTATATCACAATAGACACCACCTGATTTTGAAGAAAATATTTTGTACTAATGAAGAAATGTTCTAGGGAAAAACAATATATTTATTTATTCATTCAATGTCAAGCGCCAGGAAAATCAGAAGGCCTAGACAGGTCAAATGAGTATAAAGATTTATTGCAAACTTAAGCTCTCTGCAATAATTTGAACTATTAACGGTTAAAGCAAATTGGTGGTAGATAAGAGTGAAAAGAATTCAAGGTGGGTCAAACTTAAATCTCTTGTGGAAATGAAGAGACTCATGACTGATGGTACGTTTGAGCCCCTCTGTCGGGCTCAGCCTGGTCATCTCCTACATTCAATTTTTATTGTCATCCACCTCAACCAAGTTGTCAAAGTTCCAGCTGGCGATCCCAATGAAGTAACCACACCTGAGACATTATGATCTCTAATGCAAAATTTTATTGAGCACAGCATACTGGCACTAATGAATGGAAAACCAGCTCTGGCAATATGGCGCCAGAAAGATAGTCAAAAGAGTAAAGTTTCCTTTCCCTTTCTGACACTTCAAGTCACATTGTCCAATTAATCTCTGCTTGCCATAACATCTCTTCTGCGACCTTGCTTCCCAATGGATAGAAACCACTTGTGCATTCCATACATTCCCCTCCCCCCTCAGAACTGTTGGCAAGCTAGAAGTGGCATGGCTGTCCTAGTGCAAGCAATCTTCGTAGCTTAACACAAGTGATTCTGGGTGGCATATAATCATACTGTAGGGATAACAATTCATTTAATATGAAAACAATCCTAAAAATAATAAAAATCATATAAGGGAACATTACATATTAATAATTTCTTCTATATTAAGCATCTTCCAAGTCTCCTGATTTCCTTTTAGTGGAAAACTTTCCATTCAGTTATATATCTTGACCAAACCAGAAAGGACAAAAATTGGTCTTCCAAAATAATGGTTACATTAAACAATACATCAGGAGTATTTGACTGTGAAATATTCAGTTAAGGTAGAGCAGATATATTGTAATTCTTTAAATCAGGCAAATTGCCATTATTCCCACTGTATCTGGAGGGCATCAGGGTGAGCTTTATAAGAAAAAAAAAGGCCAAATTAAATTAATCTTTCAAAATTAAACTATGTATTTCAAAAGGTTTCTTTAAAAATAAGACTGTCTTGAAATAAAGTAAAATAAAACCCTGTGTGGAATGTTTTAATTTTTCAATTAAAGCATACAGTTCTTTCTTATCACTGTTTCTTAAACACGTGCTATGCAGTTACCACACTTGTGTACTTTAGAAATACAACTCATTTTTAATTTGTTTTTTTGTTTTTGTCTTTCCTTTTATTTTTCTTTTATTCTGATCAAAAACTGATCAGACAATGTCAAATGTGAATCTGAGTTTTTTTTCCCAGTGACATCTAGCCTTTTTAAAAATTAGTATTAACCATATATCTTGTGCTGACAATGTTGATATTCAAGAAGAAATGACTACAGCCAGAAATCTGAGGTAGACTAGAAATGTTGCATGGGATGAGAGGTTCTTAATCAGTCAGTGTTGCCATCATTCCAAACCGATTCCCTACATTATATTTTCAAGAGAAAAAAGTTCTAATTTTATCTTTCAAGAAAAGGTATGATATATGTATGCCTCAATTATGTTTGTATGTGTTTTGGAAAAAATTGTCAAGAAGACAGAGAGGTTATAGACTTTAAGCTCTTTCCCCAAACTTATCTTCTGGATCTGTCTTGTCTCTCTCATTAATATCTTTCAAAATATCAGCAATTCAATAACAGCAGCAAAATATACTTTAATGCTTCTGCCTTCATTTTGAATTAGCTGCCATTTGCCTATTATTGAATTGGCAGAAAAGTTAAAACAATATAAAACTTGCTGCTACCATAGCTTTCCCCTCTCCTGCCTCAATTTTCTTTGTTCCAAGTCGCCATCAAATAGTGTTTCCTAATTATTGGATCCATTTAGTTCAATGAAAATTCCTGGGAATAAAAGTGTTATTAGAAGATGGCACACCACTTTGAAGCATTCCAGTTTCCTCTTTATAAAATGTGGGTAAATGCAGGTCTGGCAGGAAACTTGGAGGAATTAAAGGAATCTCTGCAGACAAAGGGATGTGTGCTAAGTGCCACACATAGAATATGGATGTTCAACTATGATTCACAAAGTAAAATGGCTGAGGTCATTCAAGATTATATGGGAAAAAATGACACTCTAGGATAAATGTGACGATGCATTTCTAGAACAGTGGTCCCCACCCTTTCCAGCTCTGTGGACCAGCAGCAGCAGTGGCGGTAGTGGCAGAGGAGGGAGAGGGCATGTTTTTGCACATGCACCTGCCGCTTGAGCAAATGGAACTTTGCATGCGTGTTCACCTGCCGCTTGCATGTCTCGGTTCTCAGTGGGTTGGGGACCTCTGTTCTAGAGTAGATTTTAGAATAATATTTACACTGTTTCATTCTTTTTTGCCTTAATTGCTTTTCCAAGTAGTTTTCTAGTCACTGGTAGGCCAGTGATGGACACTACAATAAAAATACACTATTGCTAGATGTAATATTTGCAAAGAACTACTGTGTTCATTTATGAACAAGTTACCTGATTGTTTTTTTTTGTAAATTAATATTCTGAGCTCATCCAGTTTTCAAATCCTCCATATGGAGCACATTAATCAGGCAATGATAAAGTTGAGAAGGACATTTATTTTTCCCCCTCCTTTTGTAGAGAAATCCATCAATATCACATGGCCTATGTTTTTTTACTAAGTTGTTAAACAAAAACTTTCCAAAACTAGCCAATCAATTGAGGAAGCATATCATTACAGGTAGTCCTCAATTTACATCAGTCAATTAGCAACTGTTCAAAGTTATGACAGATTTATCATAACATGAGACTCAGTACTTCTGAATCAGATTCAAAGTTCTGATGGCCATTTGGGGAACATGGCAACCAGCCCACATTTAGAGTTGTTTGCAATGTCCCATGGTCATGTGATCATGATTTATGGTTTTTTTTATGGGAAACTGTATTTACTTTTGGTTTTGGGGAAAAAACATCCATGCAGACAATAGGTTTGCTTAATGACTCTGCATTCGCTTAATGGCCATGGATTTTCTTAACAACTGCTGCAAAAAATGTCATAAAATTGGGTCAGTTATTGATCCACTTAACGATCAGCACAACTTACAACCATAATTCCAGGCTCAATTATTGTCTAATTATGTAATTTGGAACCATTACAAGTTGAGAATGATTAACGCAATGAAAGTCACACCATTTCATTTGAAAGATACAAAGCGTATGTGTTTGCCAGTGAGGCATTTCATTGTGAAAAGAAAATAGGAGTATAAACCAACTGTCAGCAACTGGGAGAAAGCAGTGTAGTAATCTATTTATGATGCAACAGTATCATGGATAATTATGGCCAGGTCTGAGTAGCACAGATTTTATCAGCCTATTATATATAATAGTGTCTCCATACTATATTATGAAACTGCACCATTGCTAATGCTAATATGCAAAACATAATCAGAACTACCAAGTTTCAAAGCTGAGGGCTTTAATCTGAAACCAGGTCCATTGCAAACATAAACCAAATGAACAAAAGAACCCATACATTCTGTATTAAAATTCAGTCCTATTAATAGTATAGGCAAAGGTAGTTAGAGACAACCTTGAATAAATCCCAAGAACCTCAATAGCAATTCTAGCATGTTCAATGCTCTCAAAGATTTATATATCATTTTCTTCAAAGCCTGTGTAAAATCAAAATTCAAAACTATTTTTCAACATTTCTTACCTTGTGCAACTCAGCTATCTTCTCTCATATGAAACACAGTTTAACGTTTTTTGAAATGCATTAGCATATTTCTTCATCTATCTCAAGTTTGTCTACCTGCATTGCATAGACCTGCTCCAAAAGCTGCCTGAGACAGTTACTGCATGGAGTCCCAACATAAAGTATAACTAATGCTAACTGAAGCCTATCTCTGCCCATGTTTTGGAAAGTCTGTTTTTCAAAGCTTTGTTACTGCCAATTTTTGATTCAGTCAGATTCTTTGAGTGGATACAATTTACAGTTCTCAGTAGGAGAACGCCTATAGCATGTAGCAAGACAGCAGGTTGCATTTACTCTACTGATCAAGCATTAGCTGCATAAAGTCAATCTATAAAGAATGTTCTGAAAAGCCAGGGCAATCTGACTCTGATTCCAAAGCTTAATACCAATCATGAAAATGATTTTTTAGCAGTAACCTAGCGGGTAGGGAAAACTTCTCCAACTTGATGACTTCTAGATATCTTGGACTTTTAACTTCTCCAATCATGGGAAATCATCAAGTTGGGAAAATTTAAGAAAGTGAAATGCTAGAAGATTCTTCTTCCCAGCTTTGTATAGCTTGTTATATCTGCTGGAATTTGTCGTGGTCAACATAGACCAATCACCTAGTTTCTTGTTAGCTAATAGAGTCAATTGCATAAGGAGTATACAGGAAGCAAACAGGTGGCAAAGGTCAGGTTTAAACTATCTATACCAGACATGTCAAACTCACGACGTCACGTGACGTTGCGCAAGGTATTGGGAGAGTTTTGCCATTGCCGGCAATGGGGTGGGCGCAGCTTCCGCATGACATGTCCGGCCCACGGGCCGGCAGTTTGACACCCCTGATCTATACTCTGTTTATTTTGTTTTTAATATGCCATTGAAAATACTTGACTTTAAATCTTATTACATTTTGTCAGTGCTTTTTTTGTAAAAAAAAAAAAAAAAAAAGTTGCCGGAACTAACACATGTCATACAACCCACCTTGCCTACCCTACAAGGTTCTGTCCAAAAAAGGTGCCGGAACTCCGTTCTGGGTGTTCTATGACAAAAAAAGCCCTGCATTTTGTATCTTTACCTCTATCTTAAATATAACAATACGTTTGCTATCTAGTTTGTCCAATCAGGAAGCTTTATTACATACCAATCAATAGGCCTGTGATTGATTTACTATTATACTACATGCTTCTTTGAGAGCTTTTCTTTTCTTTTTTTCAAGCCCAAAAGGAGGCTTTAAAAGTGAGTAAATACTTGTTTCCCAGATGATTGTAACAGCCCAATCCTGAACATGTAAATGAATTTTATGCTTTCAATGTTAACTACTCCTCAGAAACGATATATAGAATTGAGATCTGAACATTTATAGAACAACTCCAAGAAACTGCTATGGGAAAAAAATGGCCCCAGCTATGAATTGCTATAGTTTTAGTAACCCTACATCCCCCCCCCCACCATGTCTCTCTGTGCTATCTTATTTTCCAGACATGAAAAAACAAGGGAAGTTTTTAAAAAGATCTCTGAATTCAGGAGGATTCAATCTCAAATTGGTATGCCAAAGGACATCAATGGACAGATTCAAAAGTGACTGATTCAAAGTAGATCCAATAAAGATGGAAGTAATATACTAAAATACTGTGATGAAGAAACGCTAACATCCAATTCCTGGGAGGGATGCATGAAGAACTTTGAGAGTGTATGCCAGAAGTATGTACAGTATGCCAGGAGTATATATTCACAGTGGGATTAACCAAGGCACAAAGGTCATCCCAGCTGCCCAGTTAAAGGAAGCATGCATCTATATTCATTAGAGTTTGGAAAAAAGAATAGAATAGAGCTGGGAGGGAACTTAGAGGTCTTCTAGTCCACCCTCTGCTCAAGCAGGAGAACCTATACCATCTCAGAGAGATGATTGTTCAGTCTCTTTTTGAAAATTTCCAGTGATGGAGTGCCCACGATTTCTGGGGGTAAGCTGTTCCACTGGTTGATTGTCCTCACTGTTAGGAAGTTATAGATCTTATAGTTATATAAGAAAATACCAGAAGTGGATGATCATCTTACTGACAATGGCAAAGACATCAATTCATGTTAAGTGGCAGAAGCCCCTGTATTTTTGCTAAGACAACCACATGGACAGAAACTATAAAATTACTAATGACATAGTGCTGGGTGAGGGGTCCTTCAGGTTAGATAGCACTCAACATGCTACCAAAGAAGAGTTGAGGATCTTTCAGAGTATGAATGATGTATATAACAAGGCTTGATTAAAGCTTTTAAGAGTTGTTGATATTGTTGCTGATGTTATCATACATGAGAAGAAAATCTGGAACAGCAAAAAATAGAACTGCAATGGGAGCATTGACCTACAAGAAACCTGAACATGGGAATCCAAGGAGCTTTTTCAGGAGGCAGATGGACTTCCTTGCTTTTCTTTGAAGACATTTTGCTTCTCATCCAAGAAGCTTCTTCAGCTTGGATGAGAAGCAACACATCTTCAAAGAAAAACAAGAAAGTCCAGCTGCCTCCCGAAAAAGCACCTTTGGGACAACCATGACCTGGAAGACTGAGAATCTCCATAGACACTGAACATGGGAAAGTGTAAAACAGTGAAAGATGAAATGAAATCTTAGGCATCAGTGAATTATGATGGGCTAGAATTGGGCACTTTCAGAAGATCACACTGTTTATTATTCAGGATATGAAAAACAAAAAAGGAACAGTATTATTAGGAATTATAAATTAGGAAGAGTGTGCCAAGAATAGTACTTGGCTACAGTGCAATAAATGACTGGATAATATCAATTAGACTTTGCAGGCAACTTTTTAAATATGATTATCATCCAAGTTTGTGCTTCAGCCACTGATGCAGAAGAAAAGTGCTTGGTAGGAAATTAAGTCGGAGAACAACTTATCAATTTCTACCACTTCAAAGATTTCTTCATTGCTAACACTGTCTTTAAGCAACAAAAAAGATGCCTCTATGCATGGACGTTACTAGATGGAGTACATAGAAATCAAATTTGCTACATTATTCCTTAAAGGAGATGAAAGCTCTCAGTTATGCATTAAAGACATAGCCATCCATGAAAAGATCACAAACTGCTCATTTGCAAGTTCTACGTTTAGCTATAGCAGCAGAAGAAAGCCAATCAATTTCTATGATATACAGTAATCCTAAGCGTATACCCATTGGTTTCATGGAGATCATCAGGAATTACTTTGAAGTCCTATAATTCATTAATAGAGAACTAGAGCTACTGTGGAATGTACTTAAAGAAGTTGTGAAGGGTGCATGTGAAACGTGATTGTCAAAAATCACCAAAAGAAGAAAGCAAAATGGATGTCAGAATAAATTACGTAAATTGCCAAGAGAAGAGAAGCCAAGCCCACTAAATACAAAAAATCTTAGGAAGGAACTTAATAAAGAATTTCAGAGAGCTGTTAGAAAAAAGAAGATGCAGCACAACAACAACTGTAAAGACACTAATAATGGGAACAGACATGGAAAAACAAGGAAAGTTTTTTAAAAGATCTCTGAACTTAGGAGGCTCCATTCTCAAATTGGTATGTCAAAGGATATCAATGGATAGATTCAAAAGTAACTGATTCAAAGTAGATCAAATAAAGATGAAAGGAACATACTGAAATACTGAAGATGAAGAAATGCCAACATCCACATTATTTTAGAAGATACTCTAAGAAGAGCTTCCCAATTTACAATAATGTATTGTACTTACAGGAATTGAACTCAGAACAGCACTTCAGTTATTACAGAATTGGAAAGCTTCAAGAACTGATAGAATACCCACAGAAATACAACAACAGTCAGTAAGAGTTAACCAAGCTATGTAAGAAAATCTGGGCAACAACATAGTGGCCAACAGATTGGAATAGATCAATCTGTATTTCAGTATCAAAAAAAAAAGAAGAAAAAAAGAGGACTTCAGGGAGTGTAAACGATTGCATTGTAATCCATAATTTCACAAATTAACAAAATAATGCTTAGGATCTTCCAGCCTAATGTCCTGCATGGAATAGAATTGCCAGATGTTAAAGTTGATTTTAGAAAAAGCTGAGGAACACATTAACGCACGCTATATAATTGAGAAAGCCAAAGAATACAAAACTGAAGTCAGTATGTACTTTACTGATTATGTTGCTCTTATCAAGCTATGGAATGTGCTTAGAAATATGGGAATCTCAAAAGATCTCATTTTCTATGTGAGAAATATACATACGGATCAGGAAGCCATAGTGCAGACAGAACATGGAGAAACAGACTGGCTCCAATTTGGCAAAGGAGTGAGGCAATGGTATATACTTTCCCTTTATTTATTCATCCTATATGCTGAATATATATTAAAGAATTGGAGAAAGAAACATCAGTAACCTGCAGTATGCTGACTACTGATGCTGCTGTTTTGATAGTTGGAAATGCTAAGGATCTGCGAGCCTTACTAAAAAATGTCAAGGAACAAAGTGAAAAAAATGAGACTAAAATTAAATATAAAGAAGAGCAAATTAATAACAACAGGTACAACAATCAACCTTAATACTGACAATGAAGATATCATAGTGATAGATACTGTCTGCCTTTTAAGGTCAACCATAACAAGCAGTCAAGAAATATGCTACAGACCAGCAGTTGTTAAAGCACTATGAAAGCTTTGGAAAAGATATTCAGATGCTGGGATTTATGTATACCTATAAAAATCATAATAATGCAAACCACGGTACTACCGGTGATGCTCTATGAAAGTTGGACTCCAAAGAAACAGAATAGGAAAAATCCTGATCCTTTTAAAATCTGGTGTTTGAGAAATCTTCTGAGAATATCATAGATAGCCAAGAAAACAAGCAAAAGTATCATCAAAGAAATCAATCAGAACTTTCACTTGGGTCACAATGACCAGATTCAAATTATCCTATCTTGGACATATTATACATAGACCTAACTCTCTGGAAAAAGCTCTAAATTCTGGAAAAGGTGGAAAGAGAAAAGGATAATCTGCAGCAAGATGGATGGATTCATTTACAGTAGTGATTATGATGAGTGCACTTTTGGAAGAGCCATCTTAAGGACAATTCATCACAGAGCAAATCTATCTATGTGACCACTAACAGTCAACATGTCATCAATCAGTGATGATGATGATATTATTAAGCTTATCCAATGTGAAGGGTGGTTTTACAAATCTAGGTTTCATTTACAAATATCATAAAAATTTGTTAAGAGGCACTTTTTGTACTTTCCACAAAAAGAATTTCACTCTGATATCTGTTGCCAGCTTGACTGGAAAACTTATAGCTACAGATTTGAGTTATATACTGTAGAATATTCTATGTTTACTTAAATGATTGCTGCTCAGATACTTTGTTTGCTTCTCAATATCACAATGGGGAAAGTTTTGAAATAGCTACCTGAGAAAAATAAAATATTATGAGAGTTCAGCACGCATAATGTATGTTTTTTTTGCCAGTGACATCTATCACTAAAAACAGTGGATTATTAAAGAAAAAGGCATGGTTTCCAGGAGTTCTTGAATTTCAGAAAGAGTTCATTAAACACATGCAGACAGAGAGACAGATAGAATAAATGTTTGGAAAGGAGAGGACAGAGATAATAATTATGTGAAAAAGTGTCTAGGTTAATAAAATAAATATCCCTAGATTGTCTGCACAGTAGCTATCAATAACAAATGAAAGTACTATTGATCTGGGAAGCATAAACTGAGATCTACTAAAGTGTGATTTAAGTGAAAATATAGTAATATTCTTGCATGACAGTTCTATAAACTTAGCTCACAATTCCTTAATCTTCACTCTTTTTTAAGACCAGGACATTTCCATAGTGAGGCTTCTCCAAGTTAGAAGGAACATTAGATATGTTCTCAGCTTCCATTCCCATGCCTACCAATCTTTTTTTTTTCATTGACATTTAGGCTATCCCTACACTCTTTTACAAATGAATTATAACTGATTTTATATGTACAGATGCCATAGAACTCAACTCTGTGCTACAGGAGGGGACAATCTGCCAGTAAAATTCAAAAGGCCAATGTTAGGAAAATATAATTATTAGAAGCATTTTATTAGTAGCATTTTAATCTTTGGTTTAAACATCTATGACTAAAGAGTAATTAATTGCTTATTGATATCTCGCTATCTAGCACTTTCTGAAGAAATTAAGCTTATCCTATGGTATCTTCAATATAGCTTTTCCTTGAGCTAACTGAAGCTGAAAAACTACAATTTGTCTACAAGGGGTCAACCTATTCTCCAAAGAACCTGAAGGTAGGACAAGAAGCAAGAAACTAATCAAGGAGAGAACCAACTTAGAAATAAGGAGACATTTCCTGACAGTGAGAATAATTAATTATTGGAATGACTTGCCTTCAGAAATTGTGGGTGCTCCATCACTGGAGGTTTTTAAGAAGAGATTGGAGAACCATTTGTCTGAAATGGTATAGGACAGTGGTTCTCAACCTTTTTAATGCCGTGACCCCCAACCGGTCATAAGTCGAGGACTACTCAACCGGTCGTAAGTCGAGGACTACTCAACTGTGCAGCACCGTTTGCAGAATGGGACTTTTGGCGGGCTCAGCAGGGCAGAGACAGCCTGGACAATTCCTATTGGCTTTTGAAAGCCAATAGAATTAGACTCTATTCAAGAGAGTCTATTCTATTGGCTTTCAAAAGCCAATAGAATAAAAGGGAGTAGCACAGCTAAGGAAAAGGGAAAAAAATGGCGGACTGTGTTGTTTGGCGACCCCCCGTGAAATGGTTGTTCGACCCCAAATGGGGTCCTGACCCACAGGTTGAGAACCACTGGTATAGGATCTCCTCCTTGAGCAGGAGGTTGAACTAGAAGACCTTCAAGGTCCATTCCAACTCTGTATTTCTGTTAAAGCATCTAGTGAACAGATGCCTGGCCTGGTATATGAATTTACATCTTTTTTCATGAATTAACATGTTAACTTATATTTCTATTAAACTATTGATTGATTGATTGACTGATTGATTGATTGATTGATTGATTGCAATGGCAGAAGCACTCTATGTGAGTTTGGAGTCAAAGAACAAAATGGATATAGGAAGGAAGCAATATGACAGCTTGCTGAATACAAAATAATAAGTATTGTATGTAGGCTGAGGAGATGTCAATATTCAAACTATTAAGCCTTTTTTTAATATGCCACATTTGTGCTATATATCAATTCTGTAGATTAAATCTAAACTAGTCTGTTCTGTTGCTTTTGTTCCTGCTAAATTTTGGGAGGATCATATTCTTTTCTGTAGTGCTAACTCAAGGATGGCTGTGGACTATCCTTACCATGCCAGGGCTCTTGTTTTTGATACATATTTTGTTCCTGCTACAAGGAAACTTTGTTCTTTAAACATCTGTTCCTGGCAGATTATTTTTAAGAATGGCACATTTTCCAGGAACAAAACAATATGCCATCAGCAAACAGGAGTTTTTAGGAACATTGGCAAGTCTCACAAATATATCTATCTTTTTTTGGGGGGGGGGGAATCGGGATAAAGTAAACAGAAGATAGAAGGGGAAAAAAAATAGACGTGACCAATAAAGAAGTATATTTGTAGCTCAGGGCTGAAATGAGGAGTCCTTGGTGCTGTCTGAGCTTGGTTGTTTTCTTGTGCAGATGTTTCATTACACAAACTAGGTAATATCATCAGTGGTAGTGACTAGTACTGATGATGTTACTTAGTTTGGGTAATGAAATGTCTGTAAGAAAACGATCAAGCTCAGGCAGCACCAAGGACCCCTCAGAACAGACATGACATCTGAAAAATCTAGTTCTTTGCTTGTATTTTATAATGACCAAAACTTTAAAATCAAGCCTTATAACACTGCAAGAATCAATATTTGTTCTTCAAAATGCTAAACACACTAATGTAATAGAAGTATGTCATAAAGAACAAACAAACAGAAAAGAAGAAAAAAATTCTGAGAAAACATGGATTCCGTGATCAAGACATATGTACTCTGGACAGCTGCTCCTCACAAGGATTCCTCAGGACAGTGGTCTCCCATGGTTTAAATGCTGAGAGACAAATTGGCAATTGCCTGCAAACATGGAAGAAATTTTTATAGGACACTAAGTCCCCAAACTTCACTTTCTAATTACTTTCAGAAATTGTCTAAAGTTATTAGAGACATTTCGAATGAGAGGTTTGAAAAGTCTTCATTGGATATGAGTTTATCTTCAACTCTGAACATAAGAAAAATTACAAGCTGAAGATCTTAAAGAATTAGAAATAAGCCGCAAAACGTTAACTAAGATATTGATCTCAAAATGAATTAAGGATCCAAATAAATTTGAAAAATTGATTTTTATTATTAGAATTAATTATTTGCTTCTCATGGGAAACAGACTTATTTTGGCTATTCTGACAACTGCAAGTCATAAAAAAGATAATTGATGATTTTAGAAACTGGACACTAGAGGAGACTAAAGATTCTAAGCAGAAGAAAAAATAAATATAGTACATAAGCCTGATGTCAGTTAATACTGGAATTACAGAATGGCAGAAAACATTGGAAATATTAAGGGAGAAGCTTTGAAGAATGGAACAAGAAATTAGCAACTACAATATCAACATTCTCAGTAATGGTGTCTGCTTCTATGGACAGACTATGTCTAAAATAAATTAATAAAGAAATGACAAATGTGAAACAAACTTTATCTGATAAGATAAAATATAAAATATGGAAGTACAAGTGTCAGGCAAGAGAATGATTTAGAAAATAATGCTTTGCTGGATATACTAGCTAAAATTTTAAAAATTAAAAGGAAAATACAAATGATAAACTAAGAGGATGATCTGGAAAATGTTATTGGATCTACAAAGGATGCTTGTTAAAGTCTTAAAAAAACCTATGTAATAGAATAAAGAATTAAAGATAAATCAAATCCTACCGTATTTGAATTAAAGATTAAGACAGAAGTAAAAGGGAAAAAAGATATAAAGTTGAACAAGTTTAAAATAAGACATTTTTTGCAATGTTCAAAAACGCCAATCTTTTGTGGACTTTTTACTGTCATCCGGAATGAAAAATGGATATTTTATGATTTGTTTATAGATAAGAGATAGGATATGGGATGAAGAGATATCTATTTAACCTTATATGGGTGAAGTTTTATTAAATTTGTTTTTATTTGTTGTGATAAAAGTTGGAAGTCATTTCTTTATATATTGATTTTTCTTATTATTTCTTTTCTTTATTATATTCTTTTTTCCGCCACTATTTCTTCATTTCCACACTCTTTTCTTTCTCTAAGTTTAATATGTATTAGTTTTTACTATTACAATTAAAATTCTTGATAAAATAGCATTTTAAAAAAATGTTTAACTATATAGCATACATAGTGCCAGGGCAAGTATGAGGCTGGTGTGTTTGAAGCATGAAGAAGAAATGAAATGATCATGGTTTAATAAATTCTTCTGCATATTACATATGAATGGGACCAATGACGGGATCAGTACATGTACCTCTGGGATTTGAAAAAACAAAACTAGAGGGAAACTGAATGGAAAATAACCATCTGTTTGCAGTTGTTTCCTGAGGGGTAATCATATGAATCTGTTGCAACAACAATAAGAACAAAAAGCCTTATGGCATGTTTAAAACAAAGCCACACAGGACTTGCTTGCTTGCATCTATTTATAGCTATGTTTGTACACATTTTAAACATTTCTTCAGCATAAAAAGTCAATATTCAGTGATTAGCATTACACCTAAAACAAGTGATGCCTGTTTTCATTTGAACTGAATATTTTCTGAATATTATTTACATTGCAAACTGGCTAATCTTCAACAGTATGATCTAGGGGTGATAGATTGCAGTGGGTGTAAGAAATTCCTGAGAAATGAACTGCTCCAATTTGCAACCTTATACCCTCAAATAGCCCAGAACAGGCAAGCATGCATGTGAGAGCACACACACACACATGCGCACACACACACATGTGCGTGTGCACACACACACAAACTTTCAACCCTGTGCCTTCTCTGTCAGTGATGGCTTCTTATGGCCCTTTTTCAGGTCAGGAAGATCAGGATGGCACATAAGGGTCTGTCAGAGAGAAGAGGGGAATAACCTATTTTCCAAAGCACCTGAGGGCCAGACAACGAACAATGGAAACTGGTCAAGGAAAGATTTAACCTTGAAATGAGGAGAAATTTTCTGACAGTGAGAACAATCAACCAATGGAACTTAGCTTGCCTCCAGAAGTTGTGGGAGCTTCATCACTGGAGGTATTTAAGAAGAGAATGGACAGCCCTTTGTCAGAAATGGTATAGGGTCTCCTGCTTGGGCAGGGGATTGGACTAGATGACCTACAAGGTCCCTTCCAACTCTGTTATTCTAATCTTTTAGAAGTTGCCAATTTATGATGGAATATTATGGATGTCGGGAGTATATTCATAAAATGAGAATGCAGGAGACAAAAGAAGAGAAGACACTGAGACAAAGATACAGAATGGAAGAATACAAATAGGCCTTGACTTACAACAGTTCATTTCGTGTCTGTTCAAAGTTACAACACTACTGAAAAAAGTGACTTATGACCCTGTTTCACACTGCAGTACTGCAGTATTCCCATGGTTATGTGATTTACATTTGGGTGTTTGGCAACTGGGTTCACACTTATGACAGTTGCAGTGTCCTAGGATCATGTGAACCCCTGTTGCAATCTTCTGACAAGCAAAGTCAATGGGGAAGCCAGATTCACTTAACAATCATATTACTAACTTAATAACTGCAGTGAAATTCACTTAATAAATGTGGTACGAAAAGTCATAAAATGGGGAAAAACTCACTTTACAAATTTCTCACTTAGCAACATAAACTTTGGGCTCAATTGTGGTCGTGAGTCAAGGACTACTTGTATACCACTTCAATAATATCTACCTATTTTTTACCATCTCAATTTTTCTGTGTTATATTGTGTTATAAAAACTCAGTCATTGTCTTGGCTTAGCACACTTACCTCAAACTGTAACTCTTATCAGACTACTGAGTAATTCCATAATGAATCAAAAAATATTAAAAATCATTTACTGTAGAATGCCTTTCAAAATGCACAATTTACCCTTGTGTTTTAAAGCTTCCAATTAGACCTGCTAAGAATTAAGACACCTCAATTTGTTTAATCACTTATTTTGTCCCTCACTTTCCAAAGACCTAAAGGAATAAAGAATATTTCTGCCAAAAAGAACTATCTCAGTAAATGGTAAACTATTAGACCAGGGATGTCAAACTGATGGCCCATGGGCCGGTTTCATCATACCGGAGCCGCGCCCACCCCATTGCTGGCAATAGCAAAAAAGCTCCGATACGTTGTGCGACATCACGTGACGTTGCAAGTTTGACATGTCTGTATTAGACACTGTCAAAAAAAGCTGCTGAACAATGAGGTCACATACTATGGTTTCATAAGTACCTCAGAGTGGATCAAGACATTATTCTTACCTAAATCCTTGAGGACAAATGCAGGTGTATCCATTTACAGCATCTACACACATGGCACCATGGCGGCATTTGTGTCCCATGCAGTCATCATCATCTGTCTCACAGTGCTTTCCACTGTAACCTGGTAAGCATTCACACCTGCAACAAGACCATTAATGACTCCATTAATACAAAGTTGCGTATTAGATTGTATCTCCAAAACCTGTTCACAATATGCATGTATATGAAACAGACATACAACCCAAAATAAAATGGCACTTTAAGTCATAAACATGAGAGATGAAGTGCATTAACTGATATATCTTTTGTTTTTCCTAATGAGAGGAAAAATGCTTTCTAGTTTATTTCCATATGTGCATAAGTTTGAAAGGTGGTTGATAAAGCACAGAGCAGTGTTTCTTCAACCTTGTCAGCTTGAAGATATCTGGAGTTCAACTCCCAGAATTCCCCAGCCAGCACATGCTCTGAAACTTAGCTTTTAAAGTTACACACCAGAGATAGCAGATCTCTCTGGAAAACTGGGCAGTCTCTCAAAATCTTCAGTGTGATTTGGAATAGCCTGAATGTACAGCATAAGCTACATTTCAAGCCTCCCTGGAAAATAATAACATATTCAGATCAGTGCAAAAGAAATACATTTCCAAATTAACATTTAACATATCTGGAAAAGGTACTTCCATATACTTTTGGGCTGTAGTTACAACCATCTTTCTTAGAGTAAAAGATTGAAATAGAAAATGAGACAAAACTGAATCAAACTTAAGAAGCACAGATAAGTAATAGGGTTTAGCCAGTGCTGTTTTTCGAAAAAAAAAAAAAAAAAGGTGCCGGAACTCACACATGTCATACAACCCACCTTGCCTACCCTACAAGGTTCCATCCAAAAAAGGTGCCAGAACTCCATTCTGGGCGTTCTATCAGAAAAAAAGCCCTGGGTTTATCAACTAAGATCATCTTATTGGGCAGCAGAATGCAAATGTTTACGTTTCACCAAACTGGATACATTACATACATAGAAAATGACTTATAAGAGCACTTCAAGCATTACCAAAATCTTAATGGCTAAAAGTATATGTGCATATGTGTGAATGCAGCTGTACTAATAGATATTTTATTTAATGTATACTTCTAACAAATAGACTAGAGATACAGAGCTGTCATTAGAATAAAACACTGCAATAATTAATGCAAGATATTTTCTAAAACAATGATATAGATGTGTTCTAATTCTAGCAGAAGTTTAGTATACATTTCTGGTGAATAGTGGAAAGGGTTTTTTTTCCAGTTATATAGAAGTCTGGCAAAAAAAAATATGACATTTTTAAATCTCAAAAGATCAGACACCAGACATTTATTTAAAGGGGAGTCAATTCTAGAGAGCAGGAACTATATCGGAAAAAAACCCTCTAAAATGTGAAGACGCTATTTTAATGCAAGAAAAATTAATTGACCTTGATTGTACAATTTAGCTGATCTCAATGGAACATTAATTATAATCTAGTCACTGAAATAATTGAGAATTTAAATGGATATAGGGATTGGCTGATATGGGGATTGGCAAAAAGTAGATATTTACAAGTAGTCCTCAACCTTACAACCACAACTGAGCCCAAAATTTCTGTGAGTGAGACATTTGTTAAGTGAGTTTTGCCCCTTTCTTAAGTGAGACAGTTGTTAGGTGAATCACTGCAGTTGATAAGTTAGTAACCTGGTTGTTAAGTGAATCTGGCTTCCCCATTGACTTTGCTTGTCAGAAAGTTGCAAACCATGATCACATAACCCTGAGACACAGCAACAGTCATAAGTAAGAACCAGTTGCCAAGTATCTGAATTTGGATCACACAATCATGGGGATGCTTCAAAGATTGTAACTGTGAAAAACGGTCATAAGTTACTTTTTTAAGTGTCATTGTAACTTTGAACGATCACTAAATGAACTGTTGTAAATTGAGGACTACCTGTACTATAAACCTGAACAAGAGGATGGGCAGCAGAATTGGAAAGATCTGTCAACAAACTATAAATCCAAGCAGGACATCATTAAATTCAAAGGTAACTACTTAGATTTTCTGAAGTTTGATATGAACAAATTTCCTTTCTACTGTGGGTTCTTTAAATAAATCACTAAAGGGAGATTTCAAATAAAATTGATTGTTCTACCATAATACTAAACCTATTTTTATTTCCCTATTCATTATTTTGTGACTTAAGCCCAGTTAGATTTGAAGGAATTCAGCTGAATATGCATTCAGGCCTTTGTCAGTTTTGCAGCTAAATTTTATTGAGGAAATCAAGTGTTAACTTGCCTCTCAATCTAACAGTGTCATGATCTCTGATAAGATCATTCATTGTTGGTCTCCTTGCTGCTGGAATTCATCCACACTGGATTTCTTGCCAATCTACAAATATTCAAATCTGTTCAAACTGAATTCCTGAATAATTGCTTCAATTGATATTATAATAGTGGTTGTTATTCTCTACAACGGGGTGTTAAACTGCCGGCCCGTGGGCCAGATGCGTCATGGCAAAACTGCACCCACCCCATTACTGGCAATGGAAAAAAAGTTATGATACATCGTGACATGTCACGTGATGCTGCGAGTTTGACACTCCTACTACACAACATCTCGTATCAGTTGCAGTTATTCCTCAGTCTATACCTTTGAACTGAAAAAAGCGGAGACCGTCTCTTATTAAATCCAAAGATTACTGTTTTTTAAAAGTTTTGAAACAGCATAACAATCAATTCTAGCAATGTTTCAGGCATACTGGCAAGCAAATGGTGTTCATAATTATTTGCTGTGGAGGAAACAGCAGCATTTAATCCTCTTGTTTCATTGATCCCTGTTGTCCCAAATAAAGTGATGTAATAACAAATGATGCATCCATCCTCATTCAAATGGATCACATTTTTATATATATTGTCTATTGTCTATTCTAATGATAGAACCACTACTTTTCTTGAAAGACAGCATTAAATCAATGCTTTACCTTTTGTCAGTAATTCCATGCTACAGAATAATAGAATGTATTTATAACTATGCTCTAAGACTTTGGGCAATTGGAACAACAGCTTCCTTCCCTCAGAGATATATTAAACACACACGCACACACACACATATATATATATATAAATCCTTAAGATTTAAGATCCTTAAATGTTAGAGCAATTGGGAGTTGTGTTAAATACTACCTCTGGTTACCTTCATTTCAGATCATTTATATTGATTTTGGCCTCAGGTTTATTGAAGGATCACAAACCTGAAGCCAAACCAATAAAAGTTGTCTGTAATGAAAGTAACCAGAAAATAGTGTTACTGTAGTCAAATACTTTAAATTATTTCAGTTATTCTTTTCTTCTCTTTTTTAAAATTTGTCATTCCTGTATTTATGTGCTCCCTCCTCCCTCAGTCACTGCTGATCATGAATTTTCAGATTCCTTTCATCCCTGGAAGTGATAAATCAGAAGATAGGATCTCTTCCAAAGAAATAAATTGTAATGAGAGGCAACTCACTTCATCAGATACATAGACAAATATAGGATTTAAACTGGAAGGTCCATTTAGCTTTATTAAATCTTTATTGCTTAATTGAGATAGAAGTTTTAATTAACACATTGAATGCATGCTTTTGTTTTGTTTCATTTTGTTTATTGTTTTGTATTTTATTCTCCATATGTGTATGTGTGTGTGTGTATGTGTATAATTCTAGTTTATTCTGACAGCTGCTTTACCATGGGGCAGCTTTTAGATGAAACTCAAATATCAAACCAAAGAAATTAAGGCATAAGAAAAAAAGAAAAGAAAATGAAGCTAAATCTAATTTATATCAGCATCTTTATTATTGTATATCTCTATATCCTTGCAAACTATCCTTGCTTCCACTATTTCCATATACCAATTCATACAATGTTTTTTGTTCTTAATTCTTATCATCTCTTTATACTTGAGGAATTCCTTAACTCTGTCCAACCACAACTTGTTTGCTCTTCCCATTTTTTCATTCAAATATTTGTTTTGTGGTTTGATTCTCATTCTCCCTACACGATTAGATGTCATCAACAAGCTTTTTCATAAATGTCATTGGTTTCTGAGACTAAGCAAGAATCAATGTTTGTTTCTGTTCTTCCTTAGAAAAGATCATTTCCGACAATAATTTCGATGATTCAACTATTTTGTTTTACCATGGGAATAAACTGTGGCTTCATCCTATTTCTTCTGATTGGAAGTAAATCAAAAGTCATAATATATGTGTTTTGGTTTCCGTAGTAAATAATAACTATAAATTGGCAAAAAGGAAAACACTTCAGTGGGTTACTTAATGGGGACACAAAAGGAGACCCCAAGTGGGCATCCTCTGGGCAACGGTAATGTCATCAGTTGATCCTTTCACCATGGAAGTGTTTTGGTGCTTTCGACAGGGAAGTATAGTATAAGGAAAACATTTCCTTCATTTTTTGTAACTTATATAAGGAATCACACCTATTATTTGAACAAAAAAATTCAAATTTCACTTGCAAATACAACAACTATATTTGAACAAATACAATTAATGAATGGATGTGCATTTTACTTTCTCCCCAGGGCTTGCTTAAATATAGTATGCAATGGGGAGAGATAGTGAGTTTATTAGCTTGGTCCGGAATGAGAGGTCCTTGGTGCTCTCTCTAAATTTGGTTGTTTTCTTGAAGATGTTTCGTTACCCAGACTAGGTAGCATCATCACTAGCACTGATGATGTTATCTAGTTTGGGTAATGAAACATCTGCAGGAGAACAACCAAGTTCAGAGAGCACCAAGGATCCCTCATGTCAACCCTGAGCTAAAAATATTCTCCGTTACTGATAGTCTAGAATGCTAACACAGCTTATTTATTAGACTATATAGCTAGTTAACTATACTTGCAGTGTTATCATATCTGAGGAACATCATACAAAGCTTAGAAGATGTTGTATTTTCCTCTTTAAAGGCAGATTTTTTTTTTCTCAGAGAAAGAAATTAAACTTTCTCTTTCTGTTCCTAGTGAACCTCTAAAGCTACAACTTCCTGTTATTAAAAAAATGAAGGTATGTTGACTGAAAGGCATGCTGAAAAAAGGAAATATCCCCTGGAACAATTCCTTCCTAATTTCCAAGCATGTCCCAAACTGATACGTAGTCAACATTAGCCCAGCATTGGTTTCAATGGCAGTAAACTGCTCTGCTGGAAAGTGCATGAAATAAAGTTTCTTCTTCCATAGTGATATATGCCTACTGAAAGGCCACCAAATCTCCTGTAGTAGGGCAAATTATTCAAAACTGGATAAACAATAGAAATTATTTCTTCACTAGACTTCCTTGATTTAACTTACTTTGGAATCGTGTAAAAGTTCAGTGGGAGATCAGTTCTTTTGAAAGGAGATCTCAAAGAACTTTCCAAATCAATAAAAAAGTGAATTCTTATTTGGAAAGTGATTCTGTGTAGAACCTTATTTGTTTATGCTATTCCATAAAATGGTATCTACTGAATATCATATGCCATTTCTATTATCCTTATAAGACCACACTTCATAATTGATCAAATAATTTTGACTCTATTTTCCTATTATTCAGATTCCTTTTCACTTCCTCCGTATTCCTTATCACCTCTCTGTATTATTTTCTCCATTGTTACAGAATATGCTCTTGTCTTATTGGGGTTAAGAAGATAAGAAAACATAAGGTATGAGATTTAGTGGCCAGATGTATGGTTTTATTTCCTTTATCTTGCACACTTTTTTGATGTGTGCGTGTGTGTGTTAGATCTTAAATAGGACAGAGGTCCCATCTTCAGTTCAAAGGATGGAGGGCTCTATAGCCGGGTGAATAAAGATGAGGAAGACAAGAAAAAATTGTTGAGTGAGGAGTTTAAAAAGATAAAGTGGAAACTGCTGGACTAAGCAAGAGAATCTTTTGTTTAAAAAAACCTTCAGCTTCATGAAATGTCAGTATAAATTCTCTAAAAATGATATTGCACATAGAAAGACACTGGAATGTGGCAATTAGTTAATAAAGTAATTCAGACTTGTGGCTTAATATACAGTATTTTATCATATCAATGGTACATACTTACTTATATTCTCTATCAAAAGAAATACATTTGGATTCATGTTTGCAAGGGTTTAGTTCAGGCACACAATGATCGATTACTTCATCACAGAGTTCTCCTGAAATAAAAATAAAGAGAGCTTTTAATATAAATTTAGTAGAAGTTTAGTTGCGTGAATTATAATTATAATTAGAACTAAAAATGCTTATGAAGAAGTTATTGAGGAGAATGATCTTACAACCCTTTTTTTTTTACAAAAAGACATTTCACTTTTTAGACATCCCACTGCATTAGATCACAACCTACTACTTGACAAGATAGAAAAATGTGGGGTAGACAGCATCACCACCAGATGGATCCGTAGCTGGCTGACCAGCTGTACTCAGCAAGTGGTCCTCAATGGAACCTCATCTACATGGAGGGAAGTGTGTAGTGGGGTGCCCCAGGGCTCTGTTCTGGGCCCAGTGCTCTTCAACATCTTCATCAATGATTTGGATGGGGGGATAGATGGGGAACTCATCAAATTTGCAGACGACACCAAGCTGGCAGGAATAGCCAACACTCCAGAAGACAGGATTAAGATACAGAAGGATCTGAACAGACTTGAACACTGGGCGCTATCTAACAAAATGAAATTCAATGGTGAAAAAAGCAAGGTTCTACATTTAGGCAAGAAAAACCAAATGCACAGGTAAAGTATAGGGGGTACCTTGCTCAATAGTAGTAACTGTGAGAGGGACCTTGGAGTCCTAGTAGACAATCACCTAGATATGAGCCAGCAGTGCTGCAGCTGCCAAAAAGGCCAACACAGTGCTAGGCTGCATTAACAGAGGGATAGAATCAAGATCACATGAAGTGTTAATACCATTTTACAATGCCTTGGTAAGGCCACACTTGGAATACTGCATCCAGTTTTGGTCACCGTGATGTAAAAAAGATGTTGAAACTTTAGAAAGAGTACAGAGAAGAGCAACAAAGATGATTAGGGGACTGGAGGCTAAAGCATATAAGGAATGGCTGCTGGAATTGGGTATGTCTAGTTTAATGAAGAGAAGGATGAGGGGGGACATGATAACAGTGTTCCAATATCTCAGGGGCTGCCATAAAGAAAAGGGAGTCAAGCTATTTTTCCAAAGCGCCTGAAGGAAGGACAAGAAGCAACGGGTGGAAACTAATCAAGGAGAAAAGCAACCAAGAACTAAGGAGAAACTTTCTGACAGTTAGAACAATTAACCAGTGGAACAACCTGCCTCCAGAAGTGGTGAATGCTCCAACACTGGCAGTTTTTAAGAAGAGACTGGACAGCCATTTGTCCAAAATGGTATAGGGTTTCCTGCCTGAGCAGGGGATTGATTGGACTAGATGACCTCCAAAGTCCCTTCCAACTTTACTACTACTGCTACTACTATTACTACTACTATTACTACTACTACTACTACTATTATTATTATTAGCCTGTTAAACCAAACTACTACTTTTAATGAAATATGATCCAGATAATTCTGATGCTATAATTATCCATATTATACTTGAAGGCTAGTGAATACAGCTACATTTTAAAAGGCACTCTGATTGCATTACTGCCTATCCTGGGGTATCCAGTTTGTCCTGAGTCCAGTAAAAGTTTTTTTTTTGTTTTAGCAAAGGCTTGAATGCAACTTGGTATATTCACAACTTGTTAAAGACTGAGTTTGTCCAATCCAGGTTCCTATGAAATTTCCTCAACAGCACTGGTCTGTGTCCAGTGCTGTGCTTCAAACAAAAGCAGGAGTCCTTAAAGCTGAAGCTAGTACATGGATCAATATCTTCAAATTTTCATAATTTTTCAAAAATGGGAGAAAGCAGCTGAAGGAAAAGCTGCATTACCAGTTTCTTCCCTCACACATTGATTATAACAGGTTATGACTCAGTCGAAAAGAACATAGACAAGTATTTTCTATAAAACTACAGAGTGAGAGCTATCTAATTCTTGCTAATATCTATTTAAGTAATCAAATCACCAGACTTAACCCTGCATGTATCTCAATCAAATTACCATGCCAAAATTCTGAACAGCTCTGACACCGGCACTCTGTAATGCCTTATAAACTGTTGTTTTTGGAAGAAAAATTCCAGAAAATCCCATAAAGTTAGGGGATTGTCATTGGAAGTCAAGAGCAATTGAAATAACAGTCCACATACTATTTTATTATCAATTTTACCATGAAATTCGACACAAAGTTATTGTGCCCTTATTACAGGTAGTTGTCAGCTTACAACCAAAGTTATGAGGGATATCCCTGGAGGTATTCATGAATAAATAAATGAAATTGGCATAGTTGGTTTCCCACTACAATCACATGACCACACTTGGCAACTGGGCTGCATTTACGGTCATTTGCATCTCATGATCACGTCATGACTTTTATGATGTTTTGTTGAAAACCAGAAGTAAATGCCTTTTTCTTCTGGTTTTCAGCACAACTATGCCTATGCAAATCACTGGCTATGTAGCAACCATTGCAAAAAAAATCATAAAATCAGATTGTGATAGGCAGTGTCCATTATGGTTATAACTCAAGGACTATCTATATCTCTATATTCATGTTGCACTGATTCCTTTTATCTCAGTTACCTTTTAGCTGATCAGAGTGATATACTGTCTAACAATATTGACACATTTTGACATATAGCCGGCAAAATCTGTAGGATTTTACTAAGAACTAAGTAACTATATTTTTACATTTAGCTTGTTTCCCTTTTAAATACTATTTTATTTGAGCAATCTTCTTTTATTTTATTCTGTTATATTGTAAGACTTCTCACTGACTAAAGTAAAGTCCTTTGTGTTTGAAAGTACTGATGGATGTGGTGATTCACAACATAACTATTTGCCAGTTGGTGAAGATGTCTCCATCCCTTTCTATGTCATAGAACATTCTGTTTACCTGTTTTTTTTTCAGAAATAGAGCATATTTTAGAACAAGACACCATGTTGTAATAGTTATATTTATAAGTACATTTGGGGCCCAATTTCTTTTTTTGAAAAGACAAATAATACTAAATGCTGATTCTTTGGTAGAATGCAGCTTCCACTTTTTTTTTTTTTAAAAAAAAAGAAAGGTTAAAAGAATAATCAAATCATTTAAAAAATCTAAATGAAAATCAATGATTGGTGTGGCATAGGATGTTGCAGGTGAAGAGGGAAAGATCTATTGGATATAGTTGTTTGCACTCACTATAGGACCTATACCTCAATAGCTAAATACTTTCTGCCCCAAACTCAATGAGGAAGAAGCAATATTGTGCATTTAATTACCAAACACTAGAAATCATAAGTGGTATGTATTCTGTTATGATAATTCCATGTGGAAAGCATAATAATTAAATGAGGCCAAATGCATGCAAATATTTTCTAGTCTGCTGGGTTGGCTTTTGTTTTGCAGTCATTAAAAGCCATAATGAATCAGGATTAACATATGTTTCTAGCAGTTAATCCTATGTGGGTTAAAGGCCTGGAAACCTCCCAAGTTTCATTTGCCAAAGAACAATGCATTTCCCACTAAAGAAAATTTGCTTTCTAAAATTCTCTTCTGCCAAAAACACTTCCAGGCATATCAGTTATGTCAGAAATCAAAAAAAGCCATAAAGAAAAGGACAGGTACACATTCATCACAGATTAAAGATTAATGCCAGTATAACTACTCACTTGATCAAAACAAAACAAAAACTAGCCCAGTGATGGCGAACCTTTTAGAGACCGAGTGACCAAACTGCAACCCAAAACCCACTTATGTATCGTCGGGTACCAAGTGGGTGTGACCCATTGGGTGGGCATGGCCCATTGGGTGGGTGTGGCCCATTGGGTGGGCGTGGCCCATTGGGTGGGCGTGGCTGTAGTGGTAATGGCAGACTGGGTGGCACAAAAAAGTTCAATCAATCAGTTCCAACTTTGCGAGATCTTTTTTTTCCCCCCGCGAGAAGTTGAAATTCATTGGTTGATTGAATCTTTTTTTTTTTGCACACAGTGGCAGAGGCCTAAAGCAAAATGGTTTTATAAAATCCAGCTGAAGGTCTAGGACTGGGGCAATGGTGCACGTGCCCACAGAGAGGGCTCTGCGTGCCATCTGTGGCACACGTGCCATAGGTTTGCCACCACGGAACAGCCTATTGAATTTAGTGGGCATCATTTTTGAGGAGCGATGAAATACAAACAGTAAAAGTCCTACTTGTGTCAAAAACATTCCTTGATATTTTAACATCTTTTTATTTAATTGCTAGGATAAACTGTTGACAATATCCAAAAGACAGTGTTTTGTTCCAGTGAATATATATAATTTTTATTAAGAAAATTTTAGAACAATAAACACAACATAGAAATGTTGAAAGAAAAGAGTAAGGAAAGGGTAAGGAAATGAAAGAAAAGTAGTAAGTGAAAAAAATGCAGATAGAGAAAGGAAAAGTTATAAAAAAAGCACTTGCTGTTTTATTAACAGCCAATTGCATTTCTATTTTACCTGCTCTATAAGGTTACTTCTCCATTGAAATTTTAGATACAGTTTCTGTCTATCAAACATATACACTCCAGTGGAAATTAATAAACATCCAAGACATTCTTAAAATCTAATCATGAGAGACCAGTTATATTTGATTCTTGCAACAATCACATAATTCTCTTGGAGTAGAAATAAAATTCCTTCTTTCTAACTGGCAGTATTATAGTTACTTCAAATAGGGATGATCAGAGTTTTCTACTTTAATATTTTAAACTAGATAAAAGCAGCACTTGGCAATTGTTTTAGAGCAAGACAATTAACTAAAAGGAAGAAAAATTCTCCCTAGAACCTATGCAGATTAATCTGTATTCTAATTTAAAACAATGTAGATTCTTATTTTATTAAACTATACTTTCTTTGGCATTTTTCTTTTGATAGCTTCATGATATAATTCAAAGATGGGACTTCCAAAGCATCTCTACAAGCAGACCTGCTACTCTTCCTGGAGGAAAAAAGAATCGGTTTCAAGTGAATCTAAAACTCTTTTCAAATATAGCTGACAGAATGGTTCAAAGCTGTATCTTATAACAAAGCAATAAAAAAAATCAGATTTATCAGTATTATCAAGAAAGACTTTCTTGAACTACAAAGCAATGATCTATGTACAATAAATGAAAATTTGAGCCCTGTAAATGAAATATTGAAAAGAAAAGTTCTAGCATCTAATTCTAAACCAACCTCAAGAGGCTTGAAAGTGAGCACAGTTATGAAACTAGGAGCAAATCACAGTCTTCCTTCTAGGCTGATTTTCTGTACAATTTTTACAAATTAGCTAGCAAAATAATTTATAGAGTCATCCAGAACATATTAGAGCCCTGTATGAAAAAGGAGATGCCAGATATTTATGCTAGTTTTAGACTAGGTCAAAAAGCAAAATACATTATTTTTAATGCATGTTGGATAACTGAGAAAGCCGAATACACCCCAAAAGAAAATAGATGCCTTATTGATTATAGAAAAATTTTTAATTGAATTAGATAAGTGGAATGTGCTTAGGAAAATGGAAACGGCAAGACTCATCCATAAGTTTGTTCCTCAGAGAATCTCCCTGCAAAGAAATTGATCTGAGAGGGTTTTTTGGGGGGCAGGAATTATTTTGCTTAAACCATGGTTTTGTGTCTCCAAATTGGACACTTGGTTTACCCACTTCCTCTTTTAACTATTTATAAGGAAGCTGCTTATCATTAAATTGACCTGTAAGACAATATTTTATGGGATTAAATATCAAGAAAAGTTAAAAAAAGGAATTTAAAGAGGACTTATTTGGTCAGGGTTAATGTATATGTTGTGGTTTATTGATAGCTATTATTGCTTTTTTTTTTAAAAAAAAGGTTTGAATGACAAGGCGTTAAAAATCAATTTATAAGCAGGGAGAGATTTGTTGCTTCATTTTTTAGAGAACGTGATAAATTGAAATTCAAAATGGATTAGATTCAGATTAAAATATAATATGTTAGCTCTTAATAGACTTTGGCTGATTAGAACTAAATGATGAGTTTTTATCAATGGATTATTGATAAGGGATGAGATATAGGAAGAAGATCTCTTTTTATTGAAATGTTAGAGAAAGTGGTTTATATTTGTCTGGGAGGAAGGGAGATTCTTTACAACTGGAGACACATGGGATTGAACCTGCAAAGGTCCATGGCCTACTAGAAAGCTATTGTTTTTCAAATAAACAATTTCTTGGAGTAGAAGGGGAATGTTAGCAAACTCCAAACCTGTTAAATCTATCTCTCTCTAAACAGGCAGGCAATAATTTTCTAAATTACTGGCTTAGCTGAACATCCAGCCAGTTGCCAGGTTGCTGCTGTGTTTGGACACAGTCTGGCTCTTTCGTTAGAGTGAAATTATGTTCAATTTGAGCAAGATCACATGTTTTCTCAAACCACATTTCAATAGATACAACCTGTTCTCTTCCATGCTTGCCTTCTTTTTCACCACTGTGGGAGTAAAAATAATTTAGTCGCTTTGATTTAGGGAAGTTTGCTTTTATTGACAATAAATTCTGTACCTAATGTCTAAAATTTTAAACAAACAGGTGCCTCATGTTGTTTACAATGCAATCAAAGCCTATAAAGCAAAATTAAATAAAATTATGGACCAAAAAATAAAAGAAGCCACAGAGGTCAGAAATGGAGAATATTAATATGAATGATTTGCCCCTGCCATATTTCAGTCATAAAATCAGATCAACACAGAATTGAAAAGAACCTGGACTTCAACTAGATCAGTTAAGCTCAAGTACTGTAGTCAAGTACTATAGGTATAGATCTATAGTATCCTGATACTTAGAAAATATAGAAAGAGAAATTATTCATTTTCATGGCCTGATTGCTACATAAAAGGCTATTTTTAATGGCAAACTATTGGTATGCTGCTTATTATATTTTGCGGTGTCTAAGATTGTTTTTGGAGATCTGCTTGTTTAATTTGCCTATTTTCCTAAGAAACATATTTTTATTGATTATTAGATTATTTATTGAAAATTCAGCATTAAACAGTACTTTATGTCTTATGCTGATTTAAATTTAACTGTTTTGTTTAGGATAACCCTTTTCCAAAATTTAAAATTTTTGGCAACAATAAGACAATATATCTAATAAAATATGTTCTGTTTATAGACAAATAATACAGTAAAACAAAGAAAAAATGGCAGAAAACAATACCTTATTTATTTATTTATTTATTTAGTAAAATAGCCTGCACCTTATTTTTACCCATTAACAAAGAGCAATAACAAAAATTTAAAAGCAATTTTTTTTTGTTAATGACAAAAGTCTCAATTTTTAAACTCTGGGGTCAGGTTCAACCATTACAGATGTTTCTGGCAAAAATATGGCTAATTGCAGCGGTTCAATCAGCATGAAGGTTTTCTAAGCCAACTATTTACATAAGCATCCCAAAAGAGCCCAACAAAACATTTTAAGTTTGGGAAATTTTACATTTTCTTACTAGCTCACTCAAACATGACACTGATTGAATCCCAAGTTATGTAATACTCTTCCGCTTATAAGGGGCCTTTCTGTAAGTGTCCAGAGCTCAGAGAGTAACACGGCCAGTTCACATTTTCATATTTCAAAAGAACATATATTTTTTTTTCATCACGATACTGCGAATGTAACAGCTTATGATTTGATGGCTTATATTCTTAAATCGTTGGGTGAATGCAATTACCATTTCTAAAATCTGGGGGCATTGTTGAAGAAGTGGGTGGAAGAGAAAAAAATGAGTGTAGACTTCTTCAAACTTTGGAGATTTTACATTGGGTGAATTGGGACAGGACTGCTAAAAATACCATGTGTCCGAGTAAAGGTGAAAACCAAGCAGCTGTCATTTTATTATTTTCTGTATTGCTCTTTGTTTTCTTCTTAGAGATATTTGAACAAAATGCTGTGATGTTCCCTGTAGTTTTCAAATGGATATGGATGTTAATGTGAAGGCAATAAAACAAATAAATGTAGAGTTGCTTGCTGAAATAACTGATATGCATAGATAGATTATTTATTGAAAATCTTTGTTCTTGAACAGGAACCACTTTACCAGTATTATTATATGTGAAATAGGAACCTCTATTCTCCAAACCTTAGAATAAGTTGCATCACATCAAGGTGTGAAGTTAGCACATACAAGCTGAAAAAAGCACAGCTGAAGGAAACCAAAGGCCCATTAAATCCTGCATAAATACATACTATATGTTCTTTATTATGATCAATGATCCATTTAAATCTTAAAGTGGCCTAAGTGGTACTCAAAAAGAGAGGAAAAGGAGCAATTATATCCCCACACTCATCTTTTGCAATATCTGCCTATATTCGTGGTGTTGGATTAATACAGGTAGTCCTCGACTTACAGCAGTTCATTTAATGACCGTTCAAAGTTACAATGGCACTGAAAAAAGTGACTTATGACCACTTTTCACACTTATGACCATTGTTGCATGTCACATGGTTTACATTCGGATGCTTGACAACTGGCTCACACTTATGACAATTGTATTGACCTGGAGTCATGTGATCCCCTTTTGCAAACTTCTGGCAAGCAAAGACAATGAAGAAGCCAGCTTCACTTAACAACCATGTTACTAATTTAAGAACTGCAATGATTCGTTTGACAAATGGGGTGACAAAAGTCATAAAATGGGGCAAAACTCACTTAACACATGTCTCACTGAGCAACATAAATTCTGGGCTCAACTGTGATCATAAGTCGAGGACTACCTGTATAGTTACAATGGAATTATTTGTTCAATAGAGGGATGAAGACAGTTATGGAAACATCACAATATACAAAAATTGGTCTATGAATAGGCATTTATGTATGCACAGTATGTATGTATACACATCCATTTGCATGGATGTGGAGGAAGCCCCATGCTTTCTGTTACTGTTATCATACCAACAATCTCAGGTATCCCAGAATGCTGGAGATTAAAGTAAGGGCAGAAAGTGGATGAGACTTTCAGAAGATTGCAGTGATGGCAAAGCTCTAAGCCAAAGCACCCACATTGCAATGCTTTGTAGTGAAGAGCATATCTCTTAAGTAATAACGAATATGCCAACATTTTAGATACACAAATACATACATAAACCCAAGTTTCCTGGATACTTAATTCTGATACCAGTATTATGGGCGAGATGTGTATAGCAGTAAGAAAAGAAAATACCTAGAATACTGCAACCATTTTTGGTCTCCACACTATAAAAAAGATGTTGAGACTCTGGAGAGAGTGCAGAAAAGAGCAATAAGGATGATTAGTAGACTGGAGGCTAAAACATATGAAGAATGTTTACAGGAACTGGGCATGGCTAGTCTAGTGAAGAGAAGGAGCAGGGGAGACATGATAGCAGTGTTCCAATATTTGAGGGGCTGTCACAGAGAGGAGGGGGTCAACCTATTTTCCAAAGCACCCGAAGGCCAGACAAGAAACAATGGATGGAAACTGATCAAGGAGAGTTTTAATCTGGAAATAAGGAGAAATTTTCTGACAGTGAGAAAAATCAACCAATGGAATTTAGCTTGCCTTCAGAAATTGGGGGTGCTTCATCACTGGAAGATTTCAAGAAGAGACTAGACAGCCATTAATAGGATCTCCTGCTTGAACAAGGGGTGGACTAGATGATCTACAAGGTCCCTTCCAACTCTGTTTTCTATTCTATTCTATTCTATTCTATTCTATTCTATTCTATTCTATTCTATTCTATTCTATTCTATTCTATTCCTATTCCTATTCTAAAATTCTCTGCCAATAAATACCATAAATACTTTCCTAAATATCTGAAACCAACCATTTTTAAAAAGCATAACCTCCACCTTTTTTGACTAGGACCAGAAGAAAGGTAGAATCCTCTCTTTTCTATGCTACATTGACGTCCAGTCAAATTTTTCTCAATTACTAATGGTGGAAAATATTCCTAACTCATTTTTTTATGTATTTTTGACATTATTTGCTGCACCTGTTTAGGTAGGGAACCACACTCCAAAGACTAAAATTGCTATAACTGAAGAATAATTAAAACTATAGGAATTAAAATAATGACTCTCCCTGTGTTTTGCTGTCTTTTCTGAGGGAAGATGCAAGCAGTTCAGATTGTGGCATTCTTATAAAGTCTGTTCCCCTCCCCCAACAATAGTCAAACAAGTCCTCCTTGTGTGAAAAAAGATCAGTTAAGCTACATGAGACTCCATGTGTCATGTGGAAATGTTTCTTCTAAAATTTCTCAAAATGATATGCTAACCTGTATAGTTGGGTAGGCAAAGGCAAGCGTAATTGTTTATCCCATCCATACAAGTTGAGTTGTTCTCACAATCGTTATCTTGACAGTCATCTGGATTCAGATCACATTTCTTCCCTTCAAATCCAGTAGGGCAGGAACAGCTTTTAATTTAGGAATAAAGGAGAGATGGGCATTAACTGGCATTTCAGGCAAAAATGACTTACAAACAGGAACTACATATATAAACACACCACAACAAAGGGGAAGTCTCTGAAAATCAAGGGATACTAAATTAGAAAGTTTATGCAGATTCTAACTTCAGCACATAAGCAAAAATTTCTCAGACTGAGGTAAATTGTCATAATTTAATATTTACATTTTATCACAGAAATTATATATATATATCTGAGGGGTAGAACTGTAAAAAAGGAGATAGGAAGATACCATTAAAGAAGAATACTGGATAATTTAATTAAGACACATAACTACATCTGGGATTGCCCAGATCTTTTCAATTCTGCTATATCATGCAGCTTAGCAATTCAATGGGCAGATGACAGGTCTGGATGCCTACAGATGGTAGATCAGTTTCAGTGAATTTTGTGGTTTGTTCCAGATTTATGCTTCACAATTCTGGCAGCGCAAATACTTGCAGATATATTCAATTGTTTTTTTCTGGATACATAACAAGAAGGCCGGTTCATGTCTTAGCAGTAAATCTTTCCTGCATTATGTAACTTTCGGCATCAAAGGTATATGTATGTGCTCTATTGCATTCTATTGTTCTACGACACACAAATACACTATATCCATAGTATTTAGAAGTAAACATTATGTATGCAGCAGAAATAGTCAGAATAGTTTTTTTCTCAGTCAAAACTAAATTGGAGAATACAGCTAAGGTGTGATAAGCATGACTTCATCAAAACCATAGCCATAAATCTTAGTAATCTGGCATTATGTATATAATAATGTCAGTAGTGCTGAACTTTACAGATGAACTTAAAGGTCCTAAACATTCTGATGATAATTACTTCTGAAAACACCAATTTCCCTTTTATAATTTTATTTTGAAAACATATACTGTATACTGCAAAATGAAGAAGAAATACAATACCATAAATATAACCATGAAATATTGTAAGGCCTGGGTGGAAAACTACCTTTTAGTCTCTGTTGTACAGTAACAAGGAGGGGATTTGTCTTGGCTTCAGTCTCTATGGGGCCCAATTCAGAAAAAAGAAATTGGTAGGATTTGCAAAAGGTACCATACTTGTGGAGAAAGACTATGTGGAAAAAGAAGCTACCTAAATACTTTAGGCATAAGCTATATAAGTCTTTATATATAATGTATGTATACTACATTGAGTTCAGAAGACAATAAACAGTGAAACTGCTTCAACAGGGACATATATGGGATTTTCAAGAGACATTGCCTATTTTTGGGGCTGCTCTTTCCAATTTGCAAAATAGCTTCAAAAGCTGTTCCAAGAAAAGCATATTAGAATAATACAATTTTCAGGTTTTAGCAGAAAAGACAGGTCCTTTTCCCCAGGTGGGGATGCCCCACATTTATGAGTTGAAACTCAGAAAAGACCATTCTAGCCACTATTATGTGGCTGTTCAACATTAGTGATGGGTTAGGAAGACCTCCCTCCTGAAAATGTCTGACTTCATTGTGTTCATGTTTGGGTTGTTGTTTTTTTGACAAACTTCCCATCTTCACTCTTCATTTTGTTTTATTTTTTTTATATTATTTTTAATTCATTTTTATTTGTAACTGCCTTAGAAGTCTGAATCCATATCTATTTAAATAACAACATAATCCTTAAGAGAAAATTGGAACCTCATCGGTCAACTCCTAAAGTCAAGCCCCCAGCAACAGTAAAAATTCTGCCTTCTCCATGTTTAGTTTGGATTGTTATTTCGCATTTGTTCCTTCACTGGTTTGGAGACCCTCAGAAGCCTGGGAGATATCCAGTCCCAGTTTCACAGGAAAGGAAAAATAGAATATCAGTGTATATATATCATGATGTAAGAATGAAGGCTGGTAAAGTGAGAATCTGTGATTCCCAGCCCAGAGATTTTATTATGAATCAACTACCTATGCAGGCTGCCACGTATCCATCAGTTCAAATAGAAAATTTGAAGAATTATACATTTTAAACTCTGGATCCCAAACATGGTTACTTTTTTTAGAGTGAAATGGCCAGTGATTCATTGCTGAGGGTTCATTATTATTGGTAAATAAAGGTACTAATCTACCTGCATCTTCTGCCAACAAAGGGTTGAATTAGAGACCTTTGATTTTTGAACCCTGGTATGAGCTTGATAGACTTTCCTACTGCCTTTACTATAGCAAGTGGTCAGATGCCTAGGAATCATGAATGGCTGTAGACTCTCTAGGGATTCCACTATCAGTTGAGTTGCTGGTCTCTTGCTCTAGTTCCAAAACCAAGCAGTGACCCATATGGACTGAAGCAATCTAAAGATGGAGCTGATGGGCAGGATTTTCTGATTCTCATTCCAATAAAAAATATTGTGTAAATAAGAAGCAGATGGTAGAAATCTTCAAGGTTATGAAATAAGCATCCATGTAGCCACTGATACAAATAGGCTGGAGGAAGAGGATTCATAATTTGGAACTAAAGGGAAGGATTTCTAGATGTTCTGAAGTGAGAACTTTTAGGTATGGCTTCCTAATTCTCTGCAGTAAATCAACTTACCTAACCTTCTTGAGTCTACTTGGCAATATGGAACAGGAATAGTCTAATCATTTTACCTGAGAGGCCTTGCATGGATAGCCCAATATATGAGGATGGGTCAATCACAAACAATAATCCCCCCCTCCGCTTCATTACCAGTTTGCCAAAGATTTTGCAGTCATTGTTGAAGCAACTACAACAGTTGCAATCCTCCCATACAAAGTATTCCCTTTCCTCATCAGTATGGGAATCTGACCAAATTTACTGCCTTCTTCACTCAATATGAATTAAACATCTTCCTAAAATCAAATTATTTCCTTATCAAGTGAACCACCATGGGATTTATAATTAGTCTAATGACTGAAGGATGTGTAAAATGAACAACCCAGTACAGTTCAGATTTAGCTGATTCAACTGGTACATCTGAGAACTAACTTTAAAGACCTTGTCAAGCCAGTGACTTGAGACTGTGAAAACCATTGCCTATGACAGGTGAAGCATTTAGAGAGGAAATATATTGATGAGATGGCCATTATCTCAGGATATGAGCTAGAATGAAAGAGGCTGAACTGACTACCAGATGAAATAGAGGACAAGTCATTAATCAAGGCGCTTGATTAACTTTGACAGCATTAATCCAGGTCTGCTTGAACATCAACAGAAAAGTAAAGGAATTGCAGCAGAATATGAGAATATGTTAGTGGGAAGGGCAGACATCATTATTCTCTTTCATTCCCTCTACCTCCACACAGACTTTTTTTTATCCCTGAACATTTGAAAAATGAAACACATCATATACAACATCTTCCAACAAAATGGATATCAATGCAACTTCATCAAAAAGTGCCTGACCACTCAATCCAATATAGTGCAGCTAACTAAAGTTGTGAATATGATTCTTCACTGCCATACATCAAAACATCTCACAATTCACCAACAGATTACAACCACATGGCATCACCATAGCAGACAAACCAATTAAATCCCTCCAAAACATCCTAAGTAAACCAAAATATCCAGCAGACTCAGAAGAAGAAAAAAAACCCAGCAAATAGTTTAGGGATTGCAACAGACAGTATGTACTATAGGACAAAGAGGCAGAAGATTAGCAGAACACATCCATGAATACCAACAGAAGACATGATGAAATCTCCTTAATTTCACAATACATGGACAGAATTAACCATAGTTTCAACTGGGAAACTGTGGGCATCCTAGACCAAGTCAAGTCCAAAAGCACAAGAGAATTCCTGGAAGCCTGGCACTCAGACAAACTGGCCATCAACTGGCACATAGAGATAATCATACCATTCAAAAGACACAATCAAAAAGCCAAAAAGAAAATAAAAAGACCAAATGCCTCCTCACCGGCAATCCACATCCAGATGAGCAGGGATTAACCCCAAGATTAACATGCGACTAGCAAACAGGAAGCAAACAATACCCCAGACAAGAAACTATCAACTCAGACTAACATGCTAATAGCCAACAATTTCCCAATCAAGGAACCCCCACTAATATTGAAAGAGCAAGCTACTAGTATAAAAAAAGAGAGCAAACCCCACTCCCTACTAGCACTGATGATGTTACCTAGTTTGGTAATAAATCATCTACCAGGAAACAATCAAGTTCAAAGAGCACCAAGGACCTCACAGACTTTGCTTTTTTGTTCAGTACTATTCAACTTTATTCCTAGGACCAAGATTCCCAGAAAATACTACTTAATGATTGGAAATTCAGAATTAGCAGCTTAAAGCAATTTATCAGAAAATTTACAAGTTACTTTCCCTTCCTTCTCTCTGGCCTGTACTCCTAATATTTTTGTGAAGATGGTAGTTTCCTATATCCATTCTATGAATATCACCACAGAACCATGTAATCCTTAGATGTCGCTACATTCATCCTTTCATTGCTTAACTCTTAGAATGGTTGTGGAAGGCATGCATTTTTATCAAATTGGATCTCAGAGAGCTCTATAGTCTATTTTTCATGAAAGAAGCACATTAATAATTAATTGCTTTTGACTCTCACTATGGGAATTCTGAATATATGGTAATGTTGTTCAAGTTGTTGTGCAACCTTTTGGTCTTTCAAAGATTTATGAATAAAATTTTACATGGCTTTTGGACAAGATTTTTACTGTCTAATTTAAATGAGTTGCTGATTTATTCAAAAGATCCTATACAGCTCAGTTTTGCCCATTCTCCCAAAATGTATGATTGGGTCACTTTTGTGACTTAGCCCCACATTAAGATAAAGAAATATTTCTTTGATTTGCTTTTATTAGACTAATGCAACTCTATCACCTAAGATAGGATTCACAATCTCTTGGAGTCATGCCCCTCACCCGGGGCATTTTGCCTATATTTACCATAAATTAAATCCTAATCTTACTTCAATTTTTTCACTTAAACCTCAAAAACATTTCCTTAACTTGAACATGCATTCACTTCTCAACCCAGTCTTCATCCTCCATATCCTACCTTCCCCTCTTTTATACAGACCTCTAATTTTTCCCTGGGAGCAGTATTTCTACAATCAGAATTTGAGGACCACACATTTTCTAGGAAATTCCTGCAGCTGAAGAAATCAATAATTACCAAACCAAGATCTTCAAACTACCAAAGTCCTTGAATTCAAGTAAGCCTCCCTAATAGCTTGCTTAGGCTTTTGCAGATGTCAGCTAATGAGTTATCTTAACCAGCACTTGTATTTTTGGATGGCAACTAGAAAATAATTAACCCCAAAGCTGATTTATGCAGACCTCTGCTTTAATGTGCATTCTTATAATAATAATAAAATCTAACCTATTTATTGGATATAAAATTATTGATGTTTGACATCATTACTGATCATCATCTATTATAAGAAGACTATGTAAGACTGCTCTTGATAGTTGGCAGGATCTTATATTCTGTCTCCAGCACTGTTCAGATAAACCTGGCCCAAGTAGATTGTCTGATCTTCACTTGTCTGTTGGATAATGGAGAATTTTCCCCTTCAGAAAAAAGAGGAAGTAAACTCTCCGAATAATCAATATACCTGAATAAAAAGAGCGACAATAATTGCAAAATAAAAGCAAGCAACTGTATGGAAGTTACTCCTGCTAAGTCAAGCAAATTTGATTATCTCTTATTGAGCTGCCACTTCCCACCCTAGCAAAAGGAACAAGTCACTCCTCCCCCAGCCTTTTTTAGAGAATAAGTTCGATGAGGTGGATAGCTGTGCAGCCCAACAAAGCAGTGCTTTACTGAAGCATATTTTTTTTAAAGTGCCATAAAATGATTATACCGAAGAGATGCTTGCACGATTCATCTTACGGTGATTGCTCATAAGCCATAATATTGGAAGGAATGGGGATATAACTTTAGAAAGCATGAAGGAAAACAAACTGCTTGAATCAATTCTATTTAAAGGGCACTCAATCTGTATGAAATATTTTCTTTGCCTGTCGGCTATCTCATTAGAACCAATAAAATATGTCTTCTGTCTGACCTGGTGGTGATTCAAGAGATCACAAGAGGCAGATAGAGAAGTGAAGAAGAGCTGGCACAGCATCTTTTTTGCCAAGAAAAAAAATAAGAGGATAAAAGAACTCTAATTAAATAAAGTGATCCATTAATCATGTCTTCCTTTTCCATTACAAAAACTGTCTTTTTTAGAGGCTTATAACTCAGCCATAAAATTGTGTTTTACACGACAACATGGCATACAAGGTCTCAGTTTAGGAGGGCAGATTATTTCTTTCAGTTTAGAAGACAAATGGGTTGACCCAGTTGGTTATTTTTATTTTCTGTTTCTGTAAGTCACCTGACTGAACACATATACACAAACCATTGAAAGTATATCATTAAAAAGACTGGCAACGAAAGACTGCAGTCCTTCACACAATATGTGCATGCACTGCAAATTTTCATTGCATGGATTTTAATTGCAGTACTGGCAATGACAGGCAATGACAGTACTTGTGACCAGAATTTCCAACATCAAGCAATGTGATTGTAAAGTGCAATGTCACGTGACTGCATCACTTAGGGATGATAATCCCAGTACTCCTTGTTGTCATCATCAAGTGAGGAACCCAGATTGTTAAGCAAGGATCCCCTTGCAACTTGCGGCCCGGTTCCAAGATGCAAAGTCACTGAAGAAGCCAGCAGGAAGTTGCAAGTCCCAGGCTTGCAAGCAGGCTTGTGGACAGGTAAGTGGCTGCTATTGGCTGTGTGAGAATACAAAAGTGACTGGTGTGGCAGAGCACAAATGGAGTGGGGCTTGCAGGGTGTTGGAGGGTACAGGAAGCTGCCAGAGTAGTTGCAGGGTACATGAAGATGTGCAAAAAGTTGAAATACAATGTGAGTGTGGGTGGTTACCTGGATGGTTACTTTAGGGCAAGCCATAACAAAAGCCTGGGGGTGGCTGCTGGTGTGTGCGAGTGTGTGTATGTGAGGAACTGGAAAGGTGCAGTGCATGTGTGGCAGGGCTGAGGGTGACCACTTCAGGATGTGGGAGTCTTACCAGAACAACTTCCAATCTTCCCTGCTGGCTTCCCCAATGACCTTGCTTTTTGGGAAGCCAACAGGAAAGGTTTCAAATGGCAATCATGTGATTGTGGGTCACTGCAACCATTGTAAGTGTAAAATAGTTGCCAAGCACCCAGATCACGATTATATGGTTGTGTGGAGATGCTGGGACAACTGGAATTTTGAGGATCAGCCACTCACAGTGGCATTGTAACTTTGGTATTCTCTTTATTTCTTGGAGAATTCAACACATAGTTTAGATACTACATATACATTCTCTGTTGATGTGATATGGGTTCAGATGTCCAATCAGCTTGAGACTACTTGAAAAAAAATCTGCAAAAAAGTATGTGAATTCTCTCATGCATTTCCATTGTGGGACTGGCATTTCATGAAGTGCAAAATATATTTGCTTGTCACACCAAGGCTTCAATAAGCAAATATGATCAATTGAAAGGTAGATTCCCAGGCAGAATGATGTGACTCAAAATATAGGAAAAACAGGATCAAGATGTTTGGAGTTTCTGAAGATGAAAATATTTTTGGTCATGGAGGGTTACTAAGGTAAATGAATTATACATTTGAAGCCACCAGTACTGAATTCACCAATTCACCAAAAAGCTAATACAGTTATGCCCCTCTTGCCTCCCCAACTGCGATAGAGGTACAGATAGATTAGATAGATAGATAGATAGATATGGATATATGATAGAAAAATAGAAAGAAAAAGATACACATGCACACACATACCGTATTTTCCGGCGTATAAGGCGACCCGGCATATAAGATGACCCCTGACTTCGATGCCGAGTTGCATGCCTAGAAAGTCGTCTTATACGCCGGAAACTACCGTTATTTCCGGCGTATAAGACGACTCGGTGTATAAGACGACCCCTGACTTCGGCGCTGATTTCAACGCTCTCAAAAGTCATCTTATACGCCGGAAAGTACGGTATGTATTCTGGATATGTCTATCAGTATTATTGAATCTGGCCAAATCTATTAGAAGGAGATTCATGTAGCTTCCCAACTAAACTGTGCTCCCTTGTTTTTAAGCATTATCAGTGCTATCACCCAAAACATCATTTGGTCCTGCCTCTACGACAACAAATTTATATTTTCTTTTCACTTAGAAACTGCACTTCAACATAAGGGCATAAATAAACTGTACAAAATGTAATGCTATTTTAGGGTCAGCTCTTTTGGTAAATTTTGATATGACTACACATATTGGAAGTACTAAATTGCATTAGCTTGCTCTGATCAAGTAATTTAGTCTTTGGATGATGTATAGAGTATGTTGGCCAGATGTATTTGGTTTACAAATCAGCTGTTGTATTCAAACAGATTTTCTCTTTCCAGCAAATGTTTTAAAGCCCTTTGGCTAAACAACTATATGCACCTGCATATCAGTTGACAGATTTAATAGTCCATAAACATTGAACTTATCCATCAACTATGGAACATTACCGCAGTAAAAAATGTATCAGTTCCCTCCCAAAAAGAAGTTCTTAAGTGAATTTTGTGCTACTGGAAATAAAAGGCAGAATTTAATATCCTACAAATTGATATACTCCAGCTACAAAAACAAAATTGCCAATAAACATAGGAGCTGTAAGGGCTTCTCCACAATGGGAATGACTCAGTCAGAAAGAAATATTCCTGAACTCTATTTTCTTTAGTGAAAAATACTATTAAAATGTCAGCAGTAATTAAACAGTATGAAAGTATGATCACTTTGTTCATCATTTTCAGTTGAGACAGCTAGAGGGGATAAGCAAATCTTTTTGCTATTATTTGTCTTAGTCGTAAGAGTGTATATTTTTGATATTATTTGTCTCAGTCATAAAATAAACAGAAATTATATCAAAAGCTATTTTTATATCCAATTTTACCAAACTCTACTATTTTGAAAAAAATTATATGTAGGAGATAACCAGGCTGAGCCCGAGGGAGGGGTCAAGCGTGTCATAAGTCATGAGTCCCTGTGTGCCTGCAAGAGATCTAAGTCCAGCCCACCTTGAAGCTTTCTTAACTCCCGCTCATCTCCCTTGACCCTTAGTAGCTCAGATTTTTGTAGCAAGCTTAAGCTTGCAATAAATCTTTATATTCATTTGAACTGCCTGAATCTCCTGTTTTCCCCAGGGTTTGACATTATATGCATTAATAATTTCAGGATGTTAGAAATAGCGATCTTTATGTGCTTATTCCTAGAGGATGGAAAGAGAAAGTGTGCAATGGGCACAAGTAAAGTTTACTATGAACATTATTTTATACAAAATAAAAAAATGAACACTAATAGTCACAAAGAGAAAGCAACATTTGAGACCAAATTGTTTATCAATAAATGAATTACAGAATGATACAGTTGGAAGGGCACATTTGGCCAATAAATCCAACCTCCAGCTCAGCACAGTAATTCAGATTAAAGCATCTGTGACAATAGCCTCTTCCTAAACACATCACTGATTCCAGAACTGGCTTGTTCATATTTTGAGGTCATTTTATTAACAGTTAGATTCTGTCTCCCTGTTGCTTAAGGTCTTTATTCTTTGTCCTATACTCTAAAGTGATAGAAAACAAATCTAATTTTTTTGTATGAATTCCTAATAGGCATTTACCATAGCCTTCTCTTTTCTGAGGTGAACATTCCTAGTTCCTTGAGTTTCTTCATAAAAACTTCTAGTCAGCTAAATCATCATTGCTGCTCTTTTCTGACCATGTTCCAATTTCTTTGAGATTTTACTTTTCCTGAACTCTGGTGCCCTGTACGGTGTCCAGGATTAAGTACACAAGATATGATAATCATAACAGAATATAGTAGAATGATGATTTCTTGTAATTGGAAGTTGTATTTCTAGTGATATACTTACAATTGTTATGATCCTTTTTTTGCAGCTGACATCACTGTGCTGTCTTCTTTCCTGTTTTCAGGAAACTATTTACTATTAAACTATTAACTATTTCCCCAAGATATATTGTATCCTATAGATCTAGTAGATTTGCCTCAACTAAATATTTCATTATTTTCAATTTTACTTCTGCCTTCCAGCATAATAGTTTATCCACCCAGTTTTGTACCACATTCAAATATGGTAAGCATTCTCTCACTCTCATCTCACAAGACATCAACAAACTATTGATAGCTCAGGACTGAATCTTAGGGCATACTACTTGATACCTCTCCGGATCACTTTGTGTTAAGTTTTTCTACTTCCACTTCACCATCTAAGTTTTTCTATTGGTTACTATCAAGTTAGGAAGAGTTTATCCTTTTGTGTCTTCTTCTGTCCTTTAAATGGCATACTCACATCAAGTCAAGGGATTTCCTGGAAGATATATGTTTGGCAAAGTTTGTCTCCCAAACTTCCTGATCATTTGTCTTTTATGTCTTGCAGTTTGCTTTTGGATAGCATTACCAGCCTGGTAGCAGGCATCAATAACTGTTCTGTTTTAATTCATGCTTTCAGAACATTACCAAACTGATTCATTTGGTTTTCTGAGAAAGAGTGGATACTTTTAACAAACAGTGCAGCTCCTCCTCTCTTTCTCTTGCTTCTATTCTTTTGACCAAATTATAATCTTCAGCTGCTCTATTCTAACCATTGGATTTAACCCATCAAGTGTCTACTATACATATGAAATCAAATTTTCCTTCCAGTCATAAGAGTTTTAGCATTTCTTATTTGTTACCCATATTCTGAGCATTATTATATAGACAGTGCAAGCTAAGAAATTTATGAACTAATGTTTTTTTTTAAAAAAATAGGTAGGTTAATAGGCCTCATAAATAATTGTTCCATTTCTTTCTGAAGTAATCATCCTTATTTAAGGTCAAAGAAAGGCATATTGTTTAAGACTTCTACCTAATCCCAAGCCTTTTACTGACACTGTTGTGGCAGCATATTACAACAAAAATATGAAAAGCAGTATTACCTGCTGTTTGGGCCCTTTATGCAACATAATCACAGCGTGAGCAGGAAGGGTATCAGAATGGAGTTTTAGTTAAAACAGAGTGTATTTCCTGGCTTATGTCACCACTCTGCTATTATTTAGAAGATTATTTTTCTTGTCTGTGACTTTGAGTTAAATCACTTGGCATTTCATATGGAAGAATGCTTTGGCTTAAATTTATAAAGGCAAAGATTTGACAGGTTTGGCAGCTGAGCATGTGTATTAATATGTTTCACTGGGAGAGAGAAAGATATATAGAAAATATAATTTCTTTCACAGGCCGTAACAACAGAACATTCTGAAGAGGGCTTCCATATAACATTTCATGCACATCAATGTTACTTATGGATTATCCCCCAAGATTTGATTCATTTTGAAGCACAATTGAAAAAGAAATGAACTACACGAGAAGTAGAACACCAGCATTCTTTGTAATTGGATGCTGAGAATAACACCAGCCCTTGGCCCAGATTGATATCAAGAGAGACAAGAAAGTATTCCTTCCAATCTCTGTTTGCCTAGCTATTTAGCTGCTTATTTATGTACGAAAAACTTCTTTCTTATGGGATCAACCACAAGATTATATATTCCTGACACAGGCCATCAACCCAGGATTTCTTATCTTTCTGGGCTTGAAGCTTAAAATGAAGTATTCTATGAGTTTAGTATCGCTACCAAAAGCGTCGAATTTGAAACTGCTTGTGAAGACTTTGGAGCGAAGGCAGCATGCTTCTATTTATATGGCTTCCAGAAATAGACACATTTATGTATTTATTTATAAAATTTATTGGTTGCCCATCTTACCACAGGGAGAGTGGAGAAATAGAAATGTTATTATTACCTTCCCTGATCTTGTCTAAAGAGACAAGGACATGAAAAATAACCTGGATAATGGTGAAGTAAGATGAAAATATAGTAGGAAATATGGTGGAAGGGAGAAACCTAAAGATTTCAGGAAAAGGAAGTCAGGTCAATGACTAGCCCCAGTTCTTTTCTGGTTGCAGCGTGAGCAAGGAAGTCAAACTGACAGCAAGGGTGGACCTGTGATGCCAGATCAATTAGTCATAAAACACTGATTATTCTGGATTTAATTCTGGATGAACATATTGATGTATCATGTATCATAAAGACCTGGCAGTCATCAGCTGGAGAAGTTCATCTCTCTCAGCAATGTCCATGGTCTGCTTGCCATGGATTGAAGAGCAGGGAAAGTGGAAGGGATTTACCAATGTTGAGTTCTTGCTGTTGTCTTTGGCAGGCCAAGGTAGTTTTGGGTTACTGTTAGTGTGCTAACCAATCTGCTACCAAGGAACCTCTCCTCTTGACATAGTTGTAGCATTACCCTAGACTTCTTGTTTTAGGTGATTTTCATTTCTACACAAACTGAGTTCACCCAGTTGGTGATAATTATCAACTTGTCCCTATGAGGATCAGGGTGCTAGCAAACAGCAAGACAAATGTTCGCTATGGTATTCTGTTGAGATGAGATTGATGAACTGAACATGGAGGAGCTCTGTACAATGGACAGATCATTGCCAGTGGATAAATCTCTGGAAGGGTGAAGAACCGGTTAAAATGGCCTGAGATGGGAGCCTAATGAATCTGGATGTCTGGGCAGTAAATTGCCAATAAGAGAGAGCCTTTTAAAAATGCCTCCATTCTCACAGCCTTGTCTATGAGGTAATTAGTTTCCTCTGCATTATCTCTGTGCATGTGACCCCTTTGTGATTTTTGGTGTGTGTGTGTATGTGTATATGGTGATCACCATTCTCAGTGATTAATTAAAAATTTAAAGTGGAGATACTAAAGCCATAAAATAGCAATTAAAGCAAATAGCTAAAATAACTAGAATAAATATTAACAGTTAAAGCCCTATACAAAGCAATGTTTTTTTAAAAAAAGTTAATAAAATAGTTAAGCTTAATCAATTGAAGTTTATTAGATCACAAGTATGCATTACTGTGGTCACCCTGGGAGGTTATAAGTTCATGAACCATAGTTTTAAGATCATTATATTCCAGAAAGGGTACATTTGGCAAACCAACTAAAGCTGTTCCTAATCATTTCTTCAATCTAGGAAACCAAAGAGATATTTGTAACCAAAAGTCTTCTTCATGGAGGACAAAATCCCATTCAGAATGGCTGATCTATCATCTCCCCTGAATTATAGATCCTTACAATAAGCTTCTTTGCCTTCCCTGGACTCAATTTCAGTTTTTCCTCTCATTTAGCCTGTACTGTTTGCAGACAGGCATTCAGAGGAGCCACACCAGTTCCTGAAAAATAAATCTTGATGTCATCAGCTTACTGATAGCACACAGCTCCAAAATTTCTGATTCCCTTCAGTGGCTTCTTGTAGATAATTGAAGTGTTGGAGACTGAATAATGGAACCATTACAAAGCTATGCCTTTCTTCTGAGGCAATGATATCAAAGGCAGCTGAGAGGTCAAAAAGAACCAACAGGCTGTGCTCCCTCTGTCAATCTCAAGTCAAAAATAATACATCAACCTAATCAAGGCAATCTCAATTCTGTAGCCCAATTGAAGTCATTTTAAAATTGTCAAAATACTCTGTTTCCTCTAGGTCTGCCTGCAGTTGAAAAATACCATTCTATCAGCCACCTATCTAACCGTGGGAGTTATAGACTGACCTATTATCACCCTCATTTGACAGATCCAGACCGGCTTCTTAAGAAGAGCACTAACAATGGATTCCCTTAAACAAGGATACATTCTGCAATTTCTTAGAGTGGGATTATAACAAGCAGTAAAAGTAGCCTTGAGGAATAAGAGGGAGAGTCAGAACTAAGACAATGTGAGACAAAATAAATCTGAAGTTGAGAAATAGTTTCAGAAAGTGTCTCAGGCTTGATCCCCTCTAGTTTTCTGATAGATCATAATGGAGGAGGGGGAAGTGCATTCAGACTTGCAAGATTTTGTTACTATAACTTCATAAAAAATGTAGTATTGGCATTCTTAACTTTAGTTTCCTAGTCTGGGCTACTTCAAGGGACTGATAAAGTTGGAAGATGTGAACTCTAGCATCTTTAATATTCTACTGGCTAGAACTTATGAGCCACCTTTGAGAAAGATCCAGTGGTGGAGCATATTGTTCCAAGAATCTGTCCATATCCCGAGACATCACATATTGAAGTATATTCTGTTTAATTGTTCAAGGAGTCAGTAGATATACCCATAGTTAGCTTTTCATCAAAGGTGGCATCAGGATTGGTCAGCAGAGATATTTTCCTCAAAAACCTCACATAAAGTGTTACAACAATCCTCTGAGGGTTTTATAAAATAATTCTGGGAAGAGGAGACAGCAGTACCAGTTAGATTGCTCACAACCCTGCATAGCTTGGGGCACGGGTATATGACAAATTATGTGTCCCCAGTTACATCTACTTGGCCCACCAGAGTGGAAAGGCTGGGTATGTTATAGGTCTCATCTATTAAGGAGCTACACCTGATCTAGAAGAAGGTCTTCTATGTAGTGATTCCCTCCTTTTGAAACATCATTCTCCTGGAAATAAAGTTGATTCCCTCCTTGCTACATTTCTGGAATGCCACGAAGACATGGTTTTTGTCAGTGGGATAGGAGACGCCATTTTGATTTGCAGCTGATCAAGTGGCTTGTAAAATTTTGTTTGTCACTGCCATAGTGTGTGTGCGTGCGCGTGTATGTGTCTGCCTTTTGGGGTTTTTATATTGTTGATTTTTAATGGTATATGCCAGAGGACCCCAACCTTTTCGGCACCAGGCACTGGTTTCATGGAAGACAATTTTTCCATGGACCGGAGGGGGGGGAGGTTTCAGGATGATTCATTATATTTATTCTAAATTTTTTAAATAAACAAATAAATAAATAATGCACTTTATTTCTATTATTATTATATTGTATTAGATTGAACCAGTGACTTTCTGCTTCTAAGAAAGTGGGAAGGAAAAGAGACAGTCCTAAACTCAGCCATCCAGCAAAACAAACCAAAGACTGAGCACATTGAGGAAGTGCTGAGAAAACCATTCAAAAAGAAAGAGAGAGAGCACTGTGCAAGCCCAGCAGCCTTAGAAAAGGTGCAGATGAGAGAGGGATTCCCTTGGAGACACAGAAGGGGAAATGTAGCTTCTCCCCTCCCTGCCCCATTGCAAGCCAGGTAGGAGCACACTTGGCTTGCAAACTTGAGAGCTGCATGAAGAAAGGAGCGTAACACACAAACACACACACAGACACACGCATACAAAATTAAACCATGAAAAGCAGGCAGGAAATTGCCAAAACATGAGGTACCTGGAGCACCATCAAAACAAATGCAAAAAACTCAGCGGTCTTAGAAAAGGTGCAAACGAGAGAGATTCCCTTGAAGATGCAGTGCTTAAAGTGAAAGGTAGCTTCTCCTTGCCCCTATTTGCACCCTGAGAAAGCACCCTCACAAACACATACCTTGGGGGGATCTCCCTCCAATGAGGTTTTGGGGAAGCCTCCGATTGCAAGCTGGGTTGGCCTGCGCTTGCCTTGCAAACTTGGAGACTTGTGTGAAGGGAGCACGAGCCCAGCTGGGATGCTGAGAGGGGGAGAGGAGGAAAGTGAAGAAGAAGAGGAGGAAGAAGAGGAGGAGGAAGAAAAAGTAGCAGGAGGAAGAGGAAGCAGGAGGAAGAGGAAGCAGGAGGAGGAGCAGGAGGCAGAAGAAGGGAGACCACAAGAAGCAGGAGGAAGAGGAGGAAGAGAAGGAAGAGGAGGAAGGACGCTGAGCTCAGCTGTTGCACGCCAGTTGCAAGTGCAGCCGCTGGAGAACCTTTGTACTGAGCAAGCCGGTTTCTGCCCTGCCACACTCATGCCCCTGCCCAGACTCCTGCAGACTCACCACATGCCTCCAGCTATGCAGTCCGGTTCCTAACTGGCTGCAGCTTGGTACTGGTCCGCGGACTGGGGGGTTGGGGAACCCTGGTGTATGCTGCCTGGAATCATGTGTGAGTTAAGTATCTCTATAAATCTATTTAACAAACAAACAAATAAATCTAAAACAATTCAGCAGGTCTTGAGCTTGTTGATGCAATAAAAGCAGAAAACAAAGCAGCCGCTTTGATGCACACATTAATATATAGTAGCATAAGCCTGCACACATACTTTATGCTGTGCCTTATCATATTCAAGTCAGCACCTGCAGTTCTGCCATGTATTATAGCAGGGGTCCCCACCCCCAATCCGTGGACCAGTACTGGGCCATGGCATGGCAGCAACCAGCCTGCACAAACAAGCAAAGCCCCATCTGCAGGATGCAGGTAGCACACAAAACCATGTCCCCTCCAATCTGCAGAAAAACCTCTCTCCATGTAACTGGTCCCTGGTGCCCAAAAGGTTGGGGACCTCTGTATTATAGGACCATCTTTGAAGTATGTTGAAAAGCCAGTTTAGAGAAATCCTATCAGCCATCCTACTCCAGATATCACACAGAAATTGATAGAATCATTTGCAGAACCAGCCTAAACATTTCTGAGCTCTTTTAGAATGCAACTGGATTCTTTGAGGCAAACTATCCTAAAAATTCCTTTAAACAGTCTACAATGAACCAGTGAATGATTTGAACTTGGAATTTGTAGGAATTTAATAAGATAAATGGCAATAGATAAAGCATATATTAACAGTTTAATACAGTACCTGCCTGCAAATCTTTGAAACCATTTCTCTGTCATCTGAAAAAAATTGACTTACAAGCTCTTGTAAAGAACTGCTATATCACACTCTCATATGCTCCAGAGTACATCTTTAGAATCAAAATGAGATGACTGCACACACACACACACACACACACACACACACACACTCAGCCCTGACCCAAATATAATTCTGTGTTTCAGATGAAAGTCTTGGTAAAGACAAAGTTAAATACTTTTAAGTCATCCAGTTTTAAACAGGAATGATGTAAGTATAGCTTTCTCATGGAAAACGATTGGGCCAATGATTTACTTCGCCAATGTAGATCATGCTTTAGTTTAATTTCTCTGGGATAATTTTGTACGATAGACTTTTATGCATCAAAGTAATGCAAACAAGTTGCTTTATCCATTGCTTTGGTTTTAGTCAAGTTTTGTTTTTTGTTACCTGAATCCATCTTGATTTGTGTCAGTAGGATGGCAGGTTCCCCCATTCTGGCATGGATTCTGAATGCAAGCATTAATAGGTGTGCTGCAATCTCGACCCTATCAGTAAAAGTTAAACAGGAAGCATTAGTCATTGTCTATCACTGACAGGGAAGATCACTATGTTTCCTAACCTGGTCTTCACAGGCACAAAGAATGTATCCTTCAGAATCAGATCACCTATTCTTATTCAGGGAAAGTATTTTTTTTTCTATTAAAGCAGCACAAGACAGCAAGAAGATAATAAAATACATGAGTACTTGGAACTGCACGGTGAAAGACATTTTATCATCCAGGTTTTGAATATGTAGTTCACATTATGTCGTAAAGTATTCAATATAAACAATAAACATTTATATGAAAAGAGACATACAGCCACTTATTGGGTCTTAGGCTGTTGAGTTGATCAACCCCTCAGCAAAGCAACTTCTTGTAAAAAAATCGCCTCTCGAAAGTATGTTTGTATAAAACCCTGCAGCACTGATTTTTTACTTCCATTGTAAAGTTAAATCATCAGCATTCTTTCCCAAGCACAGTATTATTTCTTTCTAACAGAGATTTTATGATGAGCTGCTATGCTTGTAGAAAATATTGTCTACAGACTGATTTTTTGCATGTAACACAGGAAGACATTCTGCTAATCAATGCTCATATTCAGAAATTAGGTTAAGTTTGGTATGAAACTGCTATAAATATATTAAATAATATGAACCTGTTGTCTTTTATAATATCCAAATCCATTCAGACAAAGAGCTTTGGTTGTTCATGTTTTTACAATTCAGACAAAAACTTTGTTTCCAGAAGTTTTTTCCTTGATCAATTTAATGTATATTACAATACAACTTTATCCAAGTTAGGGTCCCTATTAGCTAAATTGGCTTTACTCCAGGATGATTGTGCATACCATGGTATATACAATATAAAATTGTAGCTAAATATGCAAGAATATTTACATCTCCTACTATATTTTCTCTACTTCCTTTACCATAGAGCCGTGTTAAATTATATACTTATTGTATAATCAATAAAAGTGCATAAAACAAAGTCTATTCTTTATGAATTCTCCAATAAGCATTGTCGTTGCTAAGAACTCTGGAAGTAAAAGCCCACATATCTAAAGAGCATTCTGGTTAAAGAAGGCTGTTTATCTATCTATCTCTCTCTCTATCTCTCTCTCTCTATCTATCTATCTATCTATCTATCTATCTATCTATCTATCTATCTATCTATCTATCATCTTTCTCATTGATGTCCTGCCTTTTGTTCAAGAACTCAAGGCAACATGCATAACTTCTCTCTTCCCATTTTCGCCACAACAATAATTTGCTTAGTAAGGTTTGATTAAGAAAGAGTGACTGACCCAAATTATCTAGTCAGCAACCATTGCTGAGAGCAGACACAACAATATTCTCTGAAATACATGGAAAAAGTAAAATGAATGATTTATAGTTGAAAAGAGGATATACAGATAAGGAAAGGGATTGAAAGGAGAGATGGAAAGTAAAAAAATATATAAAGAGAGGACATGGGGGAGATATTTTAGTAGCTCTGTACGCACTTGAAAATTATTTGGAAAAAGTAATTTGGAACTCATGCAAATACAGTACTCTGCTATTCACAAAAATAGCTACTTTTCAGGCTTCTCAGTGAAGGGGGAAATGGTGTTCAGGGGGAAAGGTAGCTTTAATACTTACATTAATTTTAAAAAGAGACTTCTTAAGCACTTCTTCCAAATATTTTTGAATCATGCACAGCTCTGGTATTATTTCCTTAAGTTTTTTTCCCTCCAACCAAATTTAAAAATCCCACGTCAAACCAATATTTTAGTCTAATAAGGAGAGTCAGGAAAAGGAAAAGTTTTGTCTTCATGTTCCGAAGTTAGCTTTACTGAGAAAAGTTATACCTCAATCCTAGATCTCAAAGCATTCCTTTCTTACACAGTTAAAAAAAAAAATCTCTGGAAAAACAGTTAATTATTGGAGAGGTGACACTGGGGAAAAACAAAAGAAAAAAGTGATTTTCTCTAGAATTTAGAAGAATTTACATATATCTCTTTGGATATACTCTTTTATAATTTCTTTGGATTGTATACTTTTGAATACATTTTTATTTTCGTGTTTATGACACTTCTAATAAATTAAATACTTACACATAAGCAAGGGCACAACTTATTTTAACAGAGGAAGAGCGTGTTCTTCATTTCACAAAGTCTCTACACTCAATTTCCTAATGCTTCCAGATCAAAATCAAAGAGAATTGTCTAAAACACATTTTTCCTTGCTCCCCTTAAAACAATAATGATGTGGAGGCTATTGTACATCTTAGCACTAACGATCTGTCCCAAAAAGATGTACTCACTGTGCAGAATGATTTCCAGAGCATGGGGCAGGAACTTAGCAGAATAGGCTGTAGGCTTATTTTTTCAGAGGTCTTACAAGTGTATAAGGACCAAAATGGAAAAGGCCAGCGTATAGCACAATTCAATATGTGGCTAAAGGAGTGGAGTAAAGGGGAAGACTTTGGATATATTAGTCACAATGTCAGCAGCTGGTCCTTTGAAAAAATTTACAAAAGAGATGGTTTGCATCCATCAAAGAAAGGGACTGAGTTACTTGGCTATAAATTCACAGATTTTCTGGAGGAATATTTAAACTAAACAGCGGGGACAGTGAGCTAACTGATACAGAACATTCCTGTCCCCGGCAATCTAAAAATTATAGGGCTATCAGTGCATGTAACATAGATGTATGTGTGGACAAGAACATCAACCTTGCTGATAACCTCCAAGGTCCCTTCCAACTTTATCATTATTATTATTATTATTATTATTATTATTATTATTATTATTATGTATGTTCATGTTGGTTTAATGTAAATGGATGGGTAATTTTTTTTTATCATTGCTACTGTGGGGCAAGTGTACCCATGTACAAGTATATTTGCTATGTAGAGCTGGCATCAATTGTTTTCTACAACTGGAATTCCTATTTAAGGTTTTATTACTTTATCCAGCATATCCTATTGAATTATGTCATCTCTCTTGTTTTAATCATATCATTTCCTTTGCAGTAATGCATGTGACTGAAGACCTGCTGTGATGATCAAATTATATGTTTCAGGAAAAGATAGAATTGCCTTGCCATTGAGTATTCAATCAAACCCAGTCTTGCTCAATCATACTTGGATTAAGGTTCCCACAGCCTATTGATATAACTGTGAACTCTTCCACAGGAAAGTTTACTCCACATCTACATCAAACAAGGAATAACAATGCTGAATGGGCAGGTTTGGGATAATTTATCAAGGTAATAGTTTCCAGATGAACAGCCATGTCTGAAGCTGACTGGTGAAAAGGAAGAAAGGCATTGTTACCAAATTAGCATGTCATTTTAGTGGGGAAGAGTTTTGTATTAAAAAAAATGCTCTTTTCATAATGTTCACATCTGAACTTGTCAAATGTCATTCTTGTTCAATGTGTAGCACAGTTGTAGAAATATTTTTTCAGAGATTGAGGCAAGCCTACTTGGCTACATAGAATGTTCCTTATATTTGTGCTCCTGGGTTTTGATATTGTTTTTTTCCTCTTCTACCTTTTCACCCCTCATGATCTGTAAGCATTCCACTTCTCAATCTTATTCTGTCTTTAGGCACACATTATACAAATACAACATACGCAGGCATAGGAACTACTTGTTCTGCTTTCTAAAATCTCTACACCACTTCAGGAAAAAAAAGTGTTTGAGATGCAGGACCATGTATAGTATCACTGTTCACTATGCAGCTCAAACTATACTCATTTCCCTTTAGTGCAATCTCCTTCCCTGTCCGTGTTGGTTTTGATTCCATTCAATGCTGAAAGCCAGCTGTTATCAGTTACCCTACCTTATAGCCAAATGGGCAAGTGCATCGGTAAAAATCCATGGGGTCATTGTTGCAAGTCCCATTATTTTTACAGGGAGTAGATAGGCAAGGGTTACATTTGGACACAATACCAATGTCAACAACTCCTGCAATAAAACAAGAATACATGTGAAAAGATTTGACAACAATTTAAAACATTTTCAAGAGATTGCCTTATAGACAAGAATATACTTATCACTCAGAGTCTTTGGTCTGTGGTGCTGCATAAACATGTGTATATAAATAAATAAATAAAGAACTAGGAAATTTTCTTTTGAAAGTTTAAATGCTGCTATTGTATTATGTATCAGTGACCCTAGTTAGTGCACTTCAGGCACAAACACTATGCTGGAACAAAGCTAACTTGCAAAAAATACTATCTTAAGAAGGATTCATTTCTTCCTTCATTCATTTATAAAGCAAAATGAATGAAAACAAACAAACAAGCAACTGTCAGCCCTTTGAGGTAGCCTGGGTCACAAAACACTAGAAACCCCACACTTTCCTGTTTTAAGAAAATGCTAAGGGTTAAGCTCATGTTTTACAAAGAATTGCCACAGTTCCTTCAAGGCCATCTCTGTATTATCTTTTGGAGCATTCTGTCAAAATGAAGCTCTGTCATGAGATAAAGTTATTTTATCTCCCAGTGGGGAAATGGGAACTATATATATATCACCTTTTGCTCCTGTAATGAATAAATGAATGAATATGTAATAGATAAATAAACTAAAAATTAGTCAACCAGAGAAAATAAATCCCATATATTTCAAACATGACTATCGTTGAACTTGCATGGTAAACTTTGTTCACTTTGGATATGTATTTTTTTTAATCCACAATTTTCAAAACAACAATTCTGATGTAAGTTTGATGTAAATTTCAATAAAAAATTGAGTTGAAGATATATGTTTGTCATTCCCCCTTACACCCAAATCTTTTCTTACAGATCACCTGAATCCTTAATATAATTCTCTTTGACAGGCATATGAGTGGCTCTATAATGATCAGTGGGGCAGAAAATGGAACAGCACAAATACTGGAAAGGAAAGAGAATCCCTTAACGTACAGGGAAATACAGGATTTAAGGGTAATGGAAATGCAAAATTAAAAGAAGGCAGCATGTGTATATTGCAGTAATGTTTCTGGAAGCAGAGTTCTTAGGTAGAAGAGAAGTATACAGTTTCTCTTTAGCTTAGAGATTTTGAGACCAAATTAGGACTGAATCATGCCATGCATTCATCACCAAGTTTTAATTCTTTATCTTCCTCAAATTTCAATTCTTTATACTCAGAAGTAAAGCCATTCTTAAACTGTGTCCAATGTGTCCATGTTTTTTTTAACTAGAAGTAGTAGAAAAGTGGGTTGCAATTGCCTTTTTGCAAGATTTTTTTTAAAAAAATATATTTTTCTACTACAGTCTACAGGTCTATACTGGAATTTCCTGGTGATCTCCTATCTACGTGCAGAAGTCCAAGAATTATACCCACCTTTGCATTGGAAATGCTGAGTTGGTGTAGTTAGCAAAAGCCTGTCTGTCATGTCATCTGGACTACTACACCGTGCAATGCCGGGCTCTTTGTAACCTGCTTTTACCCACTCTGAAAGCCAGCGCAGGCTGCAGTCACAATGTAAAGGATTTGTACCGAGTGCCCTAAATTGGGTTTTAAAAAAAGAGAGGGGAAAAAGATATGACTTCTTTCTTTATGCTGGTACAATTAGAAGAAAATTCCTTGATTTACAAATCCAAATTCTTAATATAGTTGTTGGTCTCTGATATCTGTCAGCACTGCCAATACTTACAGTTCTATTCTTTTTGTACCTATAGTTAATGCAAGACTTTCAATGCATAGTCTCACCTTAATGCATGGGTGTCAAACTCGCTGTGTCACGTGACGTGTTGCGACGTATCGTGACTTTTTTGCATTGCTGGAGCTGGGGTGGGTGTGGCCTCCGCATGATGCAACCGGCCAGCAGTTTGACACCCCTGCCTTAATGCATGGGTACGATATAGAGGATCAGTCATCTCCTAAAACTAAAAAGGTAATTAAGTTGGAAGTACATAACCATAGAATGAGAAGGAGATCAGATACAAGGAGAGAAGATTTTCTGGCAATCCTCAATCTAATTTCACACACAAGGCAGCTTGGAACAAGATCTAATGTATAGCTCCTGATAAAAGATGTTATACATCATTTGAATGCAAGTAATGTAGAACCCCTGTCTATCTCTGTAACTTTAAGAACTCATCAAGCTTTTCCTCTCAAAAACTCCAAGCAACTCTGGATCAGTATCTCATTTAATTTCTGGTTGGAAGTCATTATTCCTTACATAAAAAGTAAATGATTCTTCTCCCTTTGGTGAAAAGACAAATTTGTGTGTGGTAGTCTGATCACTGATTACAAACATGCAAGGAAGGACAATGAGGAAAATCACTACACATCGGAATACACATTAATCTTTTCTCAATTTCTGTTTATTTATTCTCTACTCCATAGTTTCAACAATCTAGCTGGTCACCCATCGCTTTGACTTAGAAAGCATGTTGCATCCACTCTGTAGAGGAGATGCCATCCTTATCATTACATTATGTTTGAATAACTTTCTAAGACTTTCTGCTTGCCTCTTTATTCTTGCATTTTGTTCTTAGAGCATATATTAAATAACCCAACTAACTCATTAATTTGTTGTTGTGAATATGAAATGAGGGATGATCCCTTCTTAAGAATTTTAAAGGAAAGGTGGAATATAATGAAATAAATAAATACTAGGTATTATATTGGATTGATTGGCATATTCAATATGATGATCCTTATGTTCCCCTTTGACTTTTTAGAAAAAATTCTAACAACAGGTAATGGTTGAAACTTTTTAGAGAAGTTGAAATATTTAATAAATGTCCTTTTCAATGGCTTTTGAACATATTTTCTAAGTCCATCTTTCAGTAAAAGTGCTATTTTAATATAAGATTTAAGAGTTCAGATACCCTTGAAGTTCAAGAATAATTCTTTAGGATAATGATCTAAAGGTTAAGGACAATTATCTCAATGGTCATAAACTGCTTTTGACATTAAGTTTTTACTTAAAGCTTAGAAATTGTTCCTGTGGAGAAGAAAATATTAGTTGGATTCAGCCCCTAGAGAGAAAGTTAGAAAATTATTTACAGAAAGAATGATCAAAAGATAATTCTGGATGTTGACTTTTTCTTCACAGATGTTTTAGAAATGGAGTCGATAAAAATGATTTACTGAGGAAAAAAAGAAGATGTAATACTGATGGATAAAATTATAAACTAAAATTGTTGATATAAAACCACAGACATGACTGATTAAACAAGTCTGGCCTAGACAAACTCATGCTGAGAGTTCATGTGTTGAATTACTGGAAAGAGTTCATACATTAAAATTAAATAAGAACAAAGTTTCCTTAAAGGGACCAAGTTTATGTCTTGTCTGTATTTTCACACAGACTAAAATTATTTGGATTGACTATATATGAGCTCATGCATGTACATACAACATACAAACCTCTACTTTTAAGTTATCTCTAGTTTACTGTACATATATGTTTCAACAGCTGTTTTGGACCAATAAAAAATCTAATGGGTCAAGCAATTTGTTGCACTAATAATTTAGTCTTCCAACATTCCCCTAAAATAGGGCAAAGCACCAAATAAAAAGACGGACATCAGTTCCAACATTTTAATTTCATGTTCTTCCTCCCACTGCTAGCAGCTTTATTTTGATTTACAGAAGTGATGGCGAACCTTTTAGAGACCTAGTGCCCAAAAACTGGCTCCGCCCCCGCTCCACCTCCCTGCCCTGCCCCTGCTCTGCCCCCCATCTTCTGCCCCGCCTGCCCACAGGACCACTCACCGCCTCCAGGGCCCGCAGCACTATGGCGGCCACACCCTCTGCCCGCGCCCTGCAGCATCAACTGCATGATGGGGTGTGTGGGCAGAGTCTTGTCTATGCTGCCTGGCTGCCATGTCCTTGGCTGCGCTGCTCTGCGTGGACCATGCTTGAGGGCGGCTCTCCTTCAGGGGGGCTGTTGGAGATGTGGGGGTCGTGGGGGGAGGCAAGGCTGGGGCAACAGCACTTGTGTCCCCAAAGAGGGCTCTGAATGCCGCCTCTGGCACCCGTGCCATAGGTTCGCCACCACTGATCTACAGTGTGATTGCTCTTTCATTTGTTTTAAACTTGTAGATTTAAATGTTATAATAAATTATGTTTATTTTCTCAGATTTTTCCCAGAGATGTTATTGGAAAGAAGAAAATAGACTTTTTCCATGGATTTTAAAGTAAAAGATTTGAAGTAAAATTTTTAAGGTAAGAAAGTAATGAGAAGAGGAAATGGAAATGAGCCATAACACAGAAAATAATGAAGGACAAGCCATTTTTGCTTGAACACAATCATTCTCTTTAGTTAATGCATACATCTTGCACTTGTTGAAGCTTTTAAAATAGATCTAACATATCATTTAAAATATGTAAATATTGTTCTCGCTGGCCACTACATACTATTTAGAGGTTGATAATAATTACAAGTTTACAAACATTGTCTACATTCAAAAGCTTTCATCAGAGAGCACAATGATTTTGAATCCTAAATTGCAAATAAGTGTGTCTACATTTACTTCAACATTGATATGTACATCTTTTTATTGTACTAATTGTAATGGCAGACTGTGTGAAGACATTGAACACGATAATTCATGTTGATCTAAGTTTGTAAAATTCCACTGTAGAGTTGGAGCTTTCTCCTTATTAAGAAAATTGACAGCTATATTTTGAAGACAGTTACTTTTGTTTGAATACAATATATTAATTGTACGGCCAGGGCTCAGTGTTATAACTATATATGGAAATAAAATGTGAAGGATATTTTAAAATTAACAATTTAAAGGACACAGATTAGGAAAGGTAAGGTAGGATGAATTTGGGTTTATGGACAATCAGTCATGATTTACCTCACAATTTTAAGGATTGTAGTGTTTTTCAAACATAAATAAATACATTTGAACTAAGGGCACTTTGCCTATTTGTTTCCATCTTGTAAGATTCCTTTTTATGTAGTCTAAATGTGACATATTAAATACTACATACTATTTCCAAAGATAAGTAGGTTGTAATTAGGTAACAATAGTCATTTATAAGGAGATATAATATGTACTTAGTATGTCAATTAAACAATTCTAAATTCATAATTTCAACCCTTATTTGTCAATCTATTCTGTAAACAATATATTGATTGGTGTTGACAGACAAGATAATTAATGGGTCCAGAATTTATTATTTCAGAAGAAAATATACTTTTACATTTACTGTATGCAATGTTGCAGAACAAATGAAAGACGAATGACTGTCAAATGGCTTATGAGTCGCTGAGGTTACGGAAACCTTGTGAAAAATTAAAACAAAACAAAACCTTGTAACACTATTTCTCTTTATTCCTGGCTTCTCTATTGGACAATTCTTTCTTTGCAGAACAGCTTCTTAAAGAACATTTATAGCTGGTAACTGGTAATGTAATGATTATAATGAAAATAATTACATACCGTATATGCCGGCGTTTAAGGCGACCTGGCGTATAAGACGACCCCCGTCTTTGGCACCGAGTCGCATGCCTAGAACGTCGTCTTATACGCCGGAAACTACCAGTATTTTCGGCGTATAAGACGACTCGGCATATAAGATGACCCCCGACTTCAGCGCCGATTTTAACACTTGCGGAAGTCACCTTATACGCGGCATATATGGTAATCCCCCAAATGGAACAGTGTGATTATTTACCAGGATTTCCTTCAGAATCCTATTTACAATAGGATTGGATGTTACTTTTGCTGATAAGAATAAACTAAACTGTTAAAAACCAAAGAGGAAGAGGGGAAAATTGCAGCTACAAAGGCTAGGTATCTTTGGAAAGTAGGCTGAACTGTTACTGAATAATACCAGTAGCTACTGGCCTGGTCTCTTTCCATTCATTTCCTGTCTTGTTACCTGTGTCTCTCAACTCATTTTTATCCAGTGCTATTTTGTTTTGTTCCTCCTTCCCAATGTTTCCTCTTATTGTGTCTCCATCGTGTATTTTTATTTTTTGCAGTTTCAATTAAAAGCAGAGTTAACAGTAGATATGTGTGATATTTTTGTGTCCCATACACAACCATTTTTGTGTTAAGAAAGAATGGCAGATGTGCAGATTGGGGTCAATTAATTTTATAAATAGGTTTTTTTACAAGCTAATATTTTAACCAGTAGCTATCAATTCAACTAGTAAAGAGGGATACATGTGTAAACACAAACATATTTCAAATTTAAATTTGCCTTTATTTGAGTGAATGTGGCAAATTATGTTTATTTTTAGTAGAATTTAATATGACAGTGAAATGTTTTGTCTTTAATAATGCTGTTAAACATGACCTTTGATAAATCATTATCAGGTTGTTCATTAGTAAGTATTGTACTGCACAAATAACATATCTTCATTTAAAAGATAGATGCTATTTGAGCAATGAACACAAGTTTTAAAAAGGTTGAAATGCTTATAAATTTAAGCATATCTTTTAATCCTGTTCCCTGATCACTATGGGGTTAAAAGTGAATATATAAAATAGAGTAACATTAATTCCTTGTTGGGCTTATGTTATTTGGAAAACTGCTTCAGAATGCCATTCTTCCCAAAATACCCTGATACAGCAAATGGGAAATATAGGAATCTAAATGGGGTGTGAAGAAACTATAATATAACATGGTTCATAAAGCATAATCGTGATGGTATCTTTCCAGCAAATGTATGTCCCTACGTGGCTTTTAACTTGTCTTTTTTTTTTCTTTTTCTTTTTTTTCTAGCAATGTCAATTCTATTCTCCTTGGAGTGAAGAAGTGGAGATCAATCCTATTTAATTAGATGAAAAAATATTCTGGAAAGTTAAGGACCAATAGTGCTACTAGTAAGCAAGTTAAGAACCAATAGCCATGAGCCTGCTTGATAATTCATCCATACATTTTTCACCCTATAGGTTAACATAGGTTTTTCACATTTTGCTGAAAATTTGCTTTGGAGTCTAACTTTGATATAAGTAGGCTTAACAAATGATCTATTTTCTCTTTGACAATTAAAGTTTTAAAAGGTAAGGTTTTTTTCACATTTGTTTGGAAAATAGAAATCTAAATAAAATACATATAAGGATAATTGTGGCATAAAGTAGCTATACAAATCTCCCATAGCAAATAATTTGTACAGAGTTAATAATCTCTTGAGGATAACAATACTTACAGGTGGGAAAGTGACACAAGATCATTAAAAGACCCTTCAGGGACACTGGATATATCATTGCCATGAAGCGTTCTAGGAGAAGAAAAAGTAATATTATGTTTGAATATAGTTATGATACAAAAAGAGTTTAAGTTAGCTTTTAATACCTATTGACTAAATAACTTAGGAAGCATTATAGTTCATATTTTGTCCAAGAAAGATTTTACAAGGAAGCATTGCATCGCATCGCAATGCATCGCAATGCTACCAAGGTGCTTCAGACACGAGTGCGATGTGATGCAACCAGATGCGATGCAACCAAGGTGCCTCTGGGTTGAAAGGACATCACTGTTGTCCAGGGAATGCCCAGTTGGGGGCTCTTTTCATGGCCCTGGAAGGAGCTGGAGTGAAAGACAAGCGCTCACCACATCCCATGGGAACACTTGGGTCTTGAACACAGGCTTGCCAACCTCCAACACAGCATCCTAACCACACAAGCCACTGTGCTCCTAGCATTGCATAAAGATTGGAAATAAAGGAAATGGTAGTATTACAGACTCTTTAGTATCTTTTTTTAATAAAAAGGGATAGTTTGTTTATTTATTTGTAGTTTTTGAATTTTTTGTATGTGTGCCTTTGAGTCAATGTTAATGGAAATAGTTTGCCATTGCCTTGTCCTAGTTTCATACCTGAAGTGGGACTGGAACATACAGACACACAGATTCTATCCTAGGACCTTAATCAATAGACCAAACTGGCTCCCTTAATAAAGAGTACCAGTGACTTTTTCAAAGAAAAAAAATGACCACAATTGAAACCTGAATAAGCAATTTAGAATAATTAGACAACAGGACAACAGTTGTCTTAGGAATCATGATCGTGACAACATTCTGGAAAGTTATTCAATTCTTGATCTAGACAAATAGGAAATATTCATTTTTTCTTTTATTTTCTTCTGAAATAAATGTAATAGAGAAAATTGTTAGTGATACCATTTTGCCAATATCTACTATTCTTTTTAATAAATACAGTGCTACATGGATCAGAGTTTACCATATATATTAAAACTATGTTTTCCAGAATTTCTATTCAGCCAATTATCATAATGCTGAATTGAACTTGCCCTAACCAATAGCTAGTGCAAATTCTGGCTTTAGGACCTGAAAATGCTACTAAGAAAAAATACAATAAAAATTACAAAGCTCATTGCTTTTTGACCATATCCTTTCCTATGTGCTTATGTGATTTTGTCTCTCTAGAGGAGAATAATTTTTAAAATTTGTATGTATTGTGTCTGTATAACGACTGAATTTGACAAAAATGGCTCCTGAAGGTTTAGATTATAAACAATGGAATACACTAGTACCTTTCTTATTAATATTGTATTTGTTTCCTAATTGTTGAACTACAAGTATGCTTTGTAATTTTTATGAAATTCTAAAATAAATAGTGAAATCCTTGAAAAACTGAACTTTGGGAACTGAACTTGAACTACTGGAAAGGGAATAAAAAATTAATTTGCAAGACACTTTCACACCCTGAATCACAGAGTTTGTGTTTAATAGGGACATAGAAGCCATTTCATCATTTTTACAATTATATATATTTTACATGTGTTTTCTGGTAGTTCTTTGTTACTTTCATATATTTTGGTGCATGTTGAAAAACAAACAAACCCTAATCTATGATTGGAACAATCACCTTAAAACATGGTGCATAAAGATATACTAAGAGAGATTAAGACTTCGAATTACTGAAATAAGGCATATGTCATGACACCGATTATTATGTTTGGTAGCCAGAGACATATTCTGATTGATAGGATAATTTTCCTATTTAATAGCAATAGGGAAAATTTCCCAGGAAGAAAAACAATTAGAGAAGAAGTTCATGCATAAAAGAGGTCTGTTAACTGCACATCAAATTCAGACAGTTTCAAGCTATGTGTCCTTTCAAACAAAAAGGTGCAAAAACGTGGATACGCTTTTGCTGATTATTTCTAACTGAGGTTCTCTTGGGAATTCTGATAATAAATAAATGACAGTAACAGATTGCATGCTGTCGCTTGGAAACACTTCCTCACCCAGGAGAATTGATTTTTAATAACAACGTAGATGACATGTGGCAAGGGTTGTCGCTGACACTAGAATTTTGTATACCATAATAAATCAAATGAAAGTGGAAGCTTCCAAATATATACAACCCAGAAAGAGAGACTCTCATTCATGCTTCATTTAGCTTTTGCACAGAAATATAAAAGTTATATTTCTCTGAGCATGTTATCTTTCTCTGAGCAAACACCTATTTTAATATATGATTAAGTAGATCTTCTAAATAAATAGGGATAGCAAACTGATTTATAAAACTGATCTTCAGCATTACACTGTTGCCTTTGAGAATGAAGTAATCTTGGTTTGCTTGCAACTTAAACAAAAAAATACATATGGATCAGTTACAAAACAAGAAAACCAATATTTCCTTGAAGTTCTTATATAATGGGGTAAAATTTATTGTGAAATTAACATCTGTGTACTATTTCAAACTGGAAGACTATAAACTGTTCAGCTACAAACAAATTGGCTGCCACTTAACTACTCTTTTTTATATTATCCATACAGTATATATAGTTCTAAACAAGCATACAACAGTGTTTAAAAGTTTGCGAATTTTCAGCATTTCTGCATAAGTATGAGCTAAAACATGATCTGTTCCTAAGTCCTAAAAATAGATAAAGAAAACCCAATTAAAAATAAGTCAAAAATATGTTTGTTCATTTCAAGGAAAATGATCCTCATATTTACATGTAGTAAAAATATGTAAGCCTACTGCTCTCAGTAACTGGTATGAAGCAATAACTGCAAATAAAGGTTGCAATTTAGTTGGACAGCAATTACTACAATTGGTGGAGAGGAATAACTACCAGTCAACATTTCTAATAACTGCAGATCAATCTTACACATCAGCTTGGAGGAATTTGAATTCACTCCTCTTTACAGAACAGCTTCAACTGAGGGATATTGGTGGATTTTCTCATATGAACTGCCAGCTTCAGGTCCTTCCACAACAGGTCAGGACTTTGATTTGATCATTCCAAAACATTAACTTTTTCTGCTTTAATCATTCTTTGGTTGTATGATTTCTGTATTGTGGGTTCTTGTCTTGCTGCATCACCCACTTCTTCTGGCACTACAATTCACAGACATGTACCTAACATACTCCTGTAGAAATTGCTGGTACAATTCAGAATTCATAGTTCCATTAATTTGACAAGTTGTCCTGCTCCTCTCCCTTCATTCCAACTTCTTGCCCCTTTTTTGTGCTTATCCCAAGAGAGTAAAAAAAAAAAAAAAGACTAGTGTTGGATTTACAATTTAGTGTGCTCAGCACTTCTCATCACCTTTCCCTGAATTTGCTCAGCTGATTACAGTCTGCTTCTCCTCTTTTGGGGGAAGGACCTATTTTGGTGTCTTCTGCCAAATCCTTCCCCAAACACCTTGGCTTTGCCAAAGATAATTTCTCCTTCCTTCCCATCTTGGACCTTTATCTCTCTGGAGTTTTACTTCTCTTCCTCTAGGAAAGCTACCCAGAGACTTCTCCCTCTCTGACCAGGAACTTAAACACATTCATAATACAATACTCTCCAATTTTAATCTCCAATCTCTGTTTTACAGTCTTTTTCTCTCCCAGTTTTCTCTGCTTGTTTTCTCTCCTCTGTCTGTCTGTTTGTATCTCATTTTTAATCAGATTAGCAGTATTTCTCCAGCAACTGAGGAGGTGGGTGTCTCATCAGAGCTCTAGTCCCTAATACTTTGTACAAATTTGGACCAATGAAAATGCTGTCTACCTTTCCCGATAACAGCCTTGGCTAATAGCTATGTCAGCTCATCAACCATTGTGACACCGCAGCTGCACTTCACTAGAATGGTACTTCTCCCTTTTCTCTCTCCATTTGCTATCTTATACCTGCACAACTGCAGTCATAACAGGCCACTAAAAACCATATGTCACAGCTTAAAGTGTTAATTGTAATGGTATATGAGAATGATCTTAGGAGACTGGGTCCAGAGACCCTGGTTAGGGAAAACTCTGATAAAAGAAAATAGTCTGCAACTAGATTGTTAATGGGAGAAGAGGTTCAGAAGATATCCTCCCCAATTTCTCGAGATGGAAAGGAGACGGGGAGAATTATAGTTTCAGACTTGCACGTTTCTGTTAATGTAGCCTTACATGAAAATAGAATTAGTTTAGTGTTTCTGTCTTATCTGTCTGGTAGGATTGACACTAAACAAGGAGATATGATGATGAAACAAACATGGACTTCATCCTAAGTAATACTTAAGATTTTGCATAAAAAGTAAGTATGACCGAATCACTGGAAAGAATTATTAAATATCATTACATTCAATATTCTCCAAAGGAAACATTTGACAAAATGTCTACTATTTGACAAAAAAAAATTTTATGAAAAAAACTGAAAAACGAGAAAAGTATAAAAAGAAATGAAAGAGATCAAACTTCTCCTGAAACCTTGGATATGATTAAAAACACACAGAAGCGCAATTAGAATTTTAGCTCAAATTATGGAATTATACACCAAATCCAAGAATATGTCGATGTGATTAATGAGCAAGTTACAATGGAGAAGTGTTCCTTCAAAAATATGTCTTAAGTCAAATAGGTTAGCCTATATTTTAACAGTGGCCTTTAAAAAAAAAAAAAAGAATTCCAACAGGAAAAATCATCTTAAGGCATCAAATCATTCACAAAATGTTACCCTTCATCTGAACTCATATTTATAGGGTACTTTACATCTTGATACAAATAAAAAAGTGCAAATGACTGTAAATGGCTGCAATGCAGAGAATCAGGGGAAAGCTCCTACTCCTTAGACATTTTGCTGTCACCTTTTAAAATTTAACTCCAAAATTTAACTTTAATACTTACAATACTCGGAGAGATTTAAGGCCATTAAATGCATGAACTGGAATACATCGTAACCTATTGTAGCTTAGGATCCTAGGGGAATAAAAGACCGCAGTTTATATTACTTTGCAACAAGTAACTGGAGCAGGAACAGAGTAGAAAACATTAACACAGAACAAATTAAATACTTACTATTTAATGCAACTTACTTTACAATAAATAATAATTAGAGCCTATGTCAGAATCACTGGTTACTTACAGGGTTGATAGCTGTGTCATATTACTGAAGGTGTAATTGGCCAACATGCTGATACTATTGTTGCTCAAGTCGCTGAAAAAAAAATACACATAATATTCATTGATGCAATGAAAACAGAACTTTTCTTAAATTCAGCACAAAAAGCATAAACAAGTTCCTTCAAAGCAAACTATCAACAAATATTGTTATTGGGGATTATAATTACATTTAAAAAAAAATATTACTTAAGATTTACCAATTACCCTAAGGCAAGCAGCTTTCAGAACAATTCATAAAAACACAAATAAAATCAGAAAGATTTATTTTAAAAAATTAAGAGGGGAGTTTAAAATATAATAAACATCAATACATTTGATAATCTAGAACTAACAAGGCATAAAACCAGAAACAATAGTGGACAAGAAGTAAGAACTGTGAGGAGTGGATACTTCACAAACTTTTCCAGGGAAGGCACTAAACAATAGAGATGCTACTTATGCTTGTAAGTAGATAATCACTGTGCCTTGTTGTATTTAAAGTAGACTTCTATTAATTAGATTTGTAATAAATTCCCTCTTGATTTTGATTATATAAAGACACAAAAAGAATTATACGAAGGAAATGCTCTCTATTAAAGCTGGCACACTGACTTGAGCTTGGTAGGGTAACCTACCAGCTATAAAATAATAAAATACTGTCATATAAAACATTTTAAATTAATAAAATAAATACATTAGTACTAAACTCCTATGCTTAATGACATTCATGAAATAATTTAAAGAATTTTCTTATTTTTGTAAAATTTTATCCTAAATTGGAATTTAAGATATACCCAATGCACATATGACTAAACAAAATAATATACATTTGTATAAAACACAATATTGAACAGTAGAAGTAAGCAAGATCTACCAATGATTGTTTCTACTAAAATTGTGGTGTCATGCTTGCTTTCTTTTTAGGTGTGATAAATAGAGGATTGGTCCCAAAAAATTGAATTGTATTCAAAAGTCTCAAAATAGTAATTTACCGATGATCTCTTTTAAAAGTTTGTGTGTGTGTCTTTGTGTGTGTGTTTGCGTGTACATTGTATTTCCAGAAAAAATAAATTTCACAATATAAACAATGTTTTTGTGTTTCCTCAAACAATGTATGAAGGTATCTGCCAATCACAGCTATTGCTGCACTGCAACACCCAATGCTGCAACATTTGTGTATTGCTATATTATTGCTGTCATGAAATGTTGGTATACTTACATTAATGTTAAGTGTCGGAACATAGAAAGTTCCTTTGGCACAGCGGATAAATGATTTCCTTCCAGGTATCTGAAAATCAGTTATATTGGATAAACTGTTAAGAATATTCATTGGTTTTTTGCACAAAGAAAACAAAACAATCCAAATTATTACAGCTGACATCAAACATTTCAGAAAGATTTAATTGCAAACAATAATATGAATTCCATCAATAAAAATGAGTAGATTAGAAAAAAACGTAGATTATGTATTTAGGGCTTGGACTAGGATCTTCAGCCAAAGAAGTTCACAAAGTCCCTTTGGGCCAGTCTCCATAATTGTGTACAACCTATCCATAGGTCTGTTATTGAAACAAATTGCAGTTTAATAGTGGAATGAATTATTCAATAGATGAGAGGTTCCCAAGCCTCATGTAGCGGGGCAGGACTAAGGAAGCAAAAACTACACAGATTTCTTTAATACTTGGAAACTAATAGGAGTTTACCCTTCTTATTGACTTAATTAAGGTGGAGTCTTTTTTAAGATATTGAGATTTTTTTCTCAGATTTTTCCCCACCTGAATTGTGTTGCTATTTCAAATCAAATCAAATCAAATCTTTATTACAATTAAAGACCAGCATAACTACTTATGAGATAAACTGTCCACTGACTTGCCTTCTGCTATTTGTTCCATTCCCATCCCAGGCTTGCCTCAACTTCATGCACAGATTCCCCTTCATCATATATTAATATAGAGGTTAGATAATCTGTTGGGGGGGGTGCTTTGATTTGGAACATGGGACTGAATTTGATCTCCTTGCTTCCAATTATATGGTTCTTCCTGAGGCCTTTTGTTGGAACTGATCACTAAATAAATTTGTTAATCAAGATTCCTTCCCATTATTCTATTCAATGAGAATATTAAGAAGCAAAATGGAGCATTGCATTACAAAAGAAATATAGAAATACATAAATGTGCATGTATGCAAACAGTGTCTCTGTCTGTCTGTCTCACATGCACGCACACGCACACACACACACACACAGAGAGAGAGAGAGAGAGAGAGAGAGAGAGAGAGAGAGAGAGAGAGAGAGAGAGAGAGAGAGAGAGAGAGAGAATCCAAATATCTCCTGGAATTTAAGAAAAGGACAAAATAAGCATCATCTGCCTCTTTTCTAAATGTATGGGCTCATAGGAAAATGCTATGATGGCCTTTTGTTATGTTCTTTGTTTTAAAGCGCAGACTATGAAAATCAGATGCATCTTTTACAAAACAATTGTGGAAAAAACTTCCCTCACTCCAGTAGTTCTCCCAGAGATCCTATTAACAAAGAGAATGGGGAGGGGAACTCACACATGTCCTTGCTGTAAGGTTGTGCTTAATTAAAGCTACTAAAAAGAACTCCAAATGCTAATTGACCTCATTAGAATTATTCTTGCCCTCTGACTGCAAATTGCTCAGGCAAGCAATATTTCAATAACACATCAGAAGCTGACTCGGTCTAGCTGCACTAATACATACAACCATTTACTTTAACTGCTTAGTGAAAACATAAAATGAATATGCAGCATCTGATATAATGGAGGCAGCATTATTTAAGATGTAAATGCTAAGTCAGAGCTTACGCAAGCTGCATATTCATTCCACAAAATAAATTATCATAAAAGGTTCCCTCAAAGGCTTACAGAGGAAATGAGAATTTACATTTTCATGTGATTATGCACCAGATCCAACAATGTTGAATTCTTACCCTCTAACATATTTGAGAAATGCCAAAACATGCACCAAACTATCCCACTGCTGAGCTTGTTCATGTTGATCTACTGCCTCTTCAGTCACATTTTAAAATTTGAATATGGCTTCTTTTCCTTTCATGACCACAATTAGTAATTATGGAAGCGAGAAATGATGCTTATGAGCTTTCCGGATTTGGCTCTGTGATAGCATTTCTGAGCCAATGCCCTGATTCAAAAGTTATGATCTAACTGTTAGTTATGCCAGAATGCATACTGGAAAGTACATTAATACATATCCCATTAAGAGCACTATAATTCAGAATTGCATCCAGATATACTTTCCAATATCTCCTAATTTACTGGATAGAACTGAGAACGGATCATTAAAAGAACACAGCACAGAAAAGTAGAAAATAGTATCTGTGTAAGTTTTGGGCTTGATTATTATTGTTTTGTTTCTTTCACTTTTCTTTAAACTGACTGTTATTTGTATTTCTGTTTTAGAGGGAACCTAGAGAAGGTTTTGACTTTTAAAGGTGTCAGTAAATCTTTAAAAGAACAAACAAACGTAGCTTACCAAGTTGAAGTAGCAATGAGTCTTCTTTACCAGTAAAACAGTTGCATTTGAAAAAGCATATTTACTTACTTATTTGTAAGACTTTTATATTACTTTGATCCAAGAGGGTCCTAGGCACTGTCTAGTATTGCTTATCTTGAAAGGGAGCACATGTGGTCTTCATTTAACCACTATTCACTAAGGAATGGTTCAAACTTTGACCAGTGCTGAAACAAGTGGTACTTAGAATCATCTTCAAACTTCTATCTGTTGCAGCATCCTGATCTCTCTTCATAACCTTCTTTGCAGACTTCATGCTAGCAAAATTAATGGGAAAACTAGCAGGAGGTTGCAAATGATAACCATGTGACATAGCCCTCAGCGACAGTGCATGATTTGCTTAATGATAGCAACTGAAAGTACTGAAACTACCATCGCTAACTGAAACAATCATGCAACACTTTGTTACACTTTATTACTGTTTCACCTAGTGACAGAAATTCCAGTTCCAATTGCTGTTGTTAATCAAGGACTACCTGTAGTGTGAAGGTATTGTATGTATACACATTATTCCCATCATTTAATAAGCTAGTGAAATAATAATAACAATAACAACAATAATAATGATAGTAATATTAGTCTCAGACCAGGAATCTAATTGTAAATTCTTAATTTAGACTAATATAGCAGTAATTGGGGTAAAATGGAGAATAGTAATATAACTGAAATGCTGAATGGCCAAACAATCAAGAGCCATTAGGATGAAGCCTACAAGTATCTGAGTTGGATAATGTCAAGCATGGATAAGTTAAAAATATGATTAGTAAAGAATACATTCAAAGAGTGAAAAAATTGCTAAAGACGAAACTGAATAGTGGAAACACCATCAAAATGATCAATTGTTGTTGTTGTTGTTAATTGCGAAGTCGTGTCCGACCCATCGCGACCCCATGAACAACGTTCCTCCAGATCTTCCTGTCCTCTACCATCTTCTGGAATCCATTTAAGTTCACACCTACTGCTTCAGTGACTCCATCCAGCCATCTCATTCTCTGTCGTCCCCTTCTTCTATTGCCCTCAATCTTTCCCAGCATTAGGCCCTTCTCCAGTGAGTCCTTCCTTCTCATTAGGTGGCCAAAGTATTTGAGTTTCAACTTCAGGATCTGGCCTTCTAAAGAGCAGTCGGGGTTGATCTCTTCTAGGACTGACCGGTTTGAACGCCTTGCAGTCCAAGGGACTCGCAGGAGTCTTCTCCAGCACCATAGTTCAAAGGCCTCAATTCTTTGGCGCTCAGCCTTTCTTATGGTCCAACTTTCACAGCCATACATTGCAACTGGGAAAACCATGGCCTGGACTATACGCACTTTTGTTGGCAGGGTGATGTCTCTGCTTTTTAATATGCTGTCTATGATCAATGATAGGTGATCAATACCTGGGCTATATGTCTAGTATGATCCAGTGCTAGAATTATTAATTGGACATAAGTTGAACTGAACGGTTTGCACCAAAACACAGGAAAACTCTTGGCTATTCACTCATGATTATTCATTACAACCCCATAGTGATACTGAAAAATCATACCTGCCCTGCAGTAATGGAGGCAAAGGTTTAAAAACTATGCATTGGCTGATTATGTAAAAGACAGCCAAGCATAAGCACTGATGCAAATTAAAAATTGGACCTTGCTGAATATACAGGAAACAAAACATGAATATTGAAATAATGTAATAAAAACATGAACAGAATGCTGGCAAGGAAAAGTATTACATGGTCAATTGCTACAAAAGACTGAGGGGAAATGGAGAAAGAACAAATGCTGGCAATGGCTTACAACTGGAACATTTAATTGAAAAATCATCAAATGATTCAAAGTGAAGTTTGTGCAAAGAGGAGGAAAAGGAAACTATAGATCATATATCCTGCTCTGCTCTACAAGTACATCACATGAATTGATTATAATCAACAACATTATACAGTTGCCAAAATGATATACTGGAATATCTGTAAAAAATATCATGTGCCAGGAATGAAAAATTGGTGGGAATATAGAACTGAAAATGTAGTTGTGAATGAGCAGGTTAAAATATTGTGGGATTCTGGAATACAAATGGATAAAGTGTTGGTTTATAATCCACCAGATTTAATTATGGTTGAAAAGACAAAATTATGGATAATATGTAAACTATGGTAGACCTAGTGGTTATTGGTACACTGGGTGCCATATGAAAAAACTGTTGAATGGCACTTAGAAAATCTGCCTAGAGACAAAATTCTCAGTCAACAGCAAAGCTCTCTAATTAAAAAAAGAAGAGGAATTGAAACAAAGAATAACTGAGCATGTAGAATAGTACAAAAAACAAAAAACAAAAAGTTGCCTGTGCTGAAACGTCTTACTAAAAACCAGCCAGCACAAGTATCAAAAGATGCCAGCATTGTAATATCAAAGATAAGCACCAGCTCACTGCGAGAAACAAACCAACATAGCTATAGTTATAATAGAAGATCTTGAATGCAAAATCAAGAAACAAGAAAAAAAGTGAAATTAAAATGGAAATCAGGCTGGAAAATAACATCAACTTGCTAAGTTCAGATGGAAGCAAGCTAGAACAAATGGAAGAAATGAAGCTAAAAAGCAAGAAGAGCAAAGAATACCTGATCAAGAAATATCATCTAGAGTCAAGGAAGATCAAGAAAGCAGTGGAAATAATAAAGCAGCAAATAACTACCATAGCCAAGAAAATCAGCAGATATGCACACTATAGGCAGAATCTCTAGTTTTCAGTCAACAACTGATAAAAAAATGCATTTCTGGACACTCCAATCCCGCAAATACAAGAATGCAGTTTGAATAAAGGAAGTGGAAAAGGAGAAAAAAAAGTTAAAATGTAATAATTTATAACAGCAAAAATGTTGCAGAAAAGAGCAAGAAAGATCAAGAATTGATCACACCAGGTGAAGATAAAATGCTCCATAATTTTTGGTTTAAACATCTGACTGGTTTTTACTCACAATCCCCTGAGCAGCTTTTTGCCTGGGATTCCCTTCATTTCTCACTTAATATCCTACATGTCTTGGGATTATGGCAACAACCAGGACTATTTGGATAGTCGTGATTTAGTGATGTCACATGAAAGCATGCTTTATGACTGCATCACTTAGTGACAGGATTCCCTTTCCCAATTCCTTTGTAATTCAAGGATTACTTGTAATAATTTAATGCAACAATTGGATGCAAAAATTATGCAAAGTAAGCCACAAAGTGTATTCATATCATTATCTGTTTTTAAATGAGATGTTATTGCATTATGTGCCTAAAACAATGGAGCATTGAATCCTGAATCCATCATAATTCTGCTGTGTTAGTAGTCACTTGGCTTGGAAATCTGAATGGTTGGAAGTTACTAAGCCAAATGGAAAGAAATTATAGCAGGAAGTAATCATATTGTTAAAAATAAGTAGTACTTTAAAACATGGAAATAAAATCTGAAGAGAATAAACTGTTCTGCATTGTGGATGATAAGCAGTACTAAAGTATTCTCAGGGGCCTGTTTTGTGGAAATTATAATTTTTGTACATATTGAATTGATATTTGGGTGGGATGATAAATGTCACTTGTTCTAGGATCAAGTTTCATAATTAGGTCATTTTTATTCTGTTCCCAGTATCACCCTCTACCTCAGCTGATTACATATTGAGCTATAAAGCCTTGAGTAACAAACTGTGAGAAGATAATATAATAAAAAATTAGATAATAGAAGCTAATGAGAATAAGAAAAATCCTTTATTGCCAGAGGAAAAGATAGGAAAGATGACTTTTCCTGAAAAAATACTGAACTTTTAATGTGAAGAATGTTTTAAAGAGATCACGTATAGAACAGATATAGGAAAATATCAATTTCTAGATAGCGTTAATTGAGGAACAAAATTATTTCTGAATTTTCATGTTTAGCAATATTCTAACTAAAGCACTATGTTTTCGCCAATTTTATTATTCCTGTAACAGTGATTGCATGTTTCTTGGACTATGTATAGCCAGCTTCTAAGATTGGCAAGTGAAATAGTATTATGCAGTTGAAACAGTGTGAGGAACAAGTGGATGGATAACTTTTTTGAAAATGCAAAACATGGGTTCGTCCTTTCTGGACATTTAGTTTCTTTACTCCTTTGCCTCTCACAACATATCCTTTTGATAACCATCTGGCCATCCAGATAGATTGAATTTTTTAAAAAAATTCAGAAAAGGGAAATAAATCAGGAATTACAGAGTATATCTTAATATTTGTACCAAGATTTGAGATTTGCTTGCAAAATTTGTAACTAAGTTTAAAAACAGGAAATTCACCATTATTACTACCAAACACACACACACACACACACACAGAGAGAGAGAGAGAGAGAGAGAGAGAGAGAGAGAGAGAGAGAGAGAAAAAAACATAAAAAAAACGTTTATAATTACCAGGAAAATAATTCTAATTCCATTAGTACCAATCTTTCTTAAAGTAGCTTTTAAAATGTTATTTTATTAATAGTCACCAAAATATAAAAATGTGAACAACATGGAAAATGCTATCAGGCAGAATAAAGAAGCAAATGCCAGGGATTTCTAAGAAGACATGGGTAAACAGAGCTGTGAATTCTACAAGAGCTGTACAGTAAGCATTAAATTAATTAAGATGTGATGCTGTTGAACTCTTAACCTCTGGGTGCTCACAATACACTAAGAAACATGAAATAACGACGATAACAATAAAATCAAACTAGAAGGTGATGAATCTAGTAGGCAACCAGAGTATCCCACCTAATATATAACACTGAGTGGAGAGGTCTCCAATTACTATAGTCCAGGAAGACAGCTAAATTTTAGAGCCTTCAGAAGAATAAGGGAGCCATATGGATCTCAGTACCCATGAATTGACAGAAGATTCTACCCTGTAACCAGAATTATCTATTTTGTCATCTTTTGTATGTGCAATAGTAAAGATGGTTTTTTGTTTCAGATGTTAAATAACTTGAATTCATTCAGTTTCAGATCTTATAACAGACAGCTTCCATGACCAGTGGAAAATAATCAAATGTGCAGTAATCCACTGGTTCTTGTTGTTGTTTCACCTAATTATCTTCTTTTTGGACAAAATTAAAACCTCTTTTGGGGGTGAAAGTGAATCATTTTAAATACAGGATTTGAAGAAGATGTTGCAAATGTATCAATAGATTATACATTTATTTTTAAATTAAATTATTTTAAATTCCCAATTGTGTTTACTCTAATCTGCTAAATGTTAATAATGTGAAATAGATTGTCAAGATTAAGCTATTAAGACTAAATTATTGTATCTCAAGGTAATTCAGTGTGATTAATATTAAAACATTTACTTCTAAATGTTTAGAAGTAAGTTAGAAAAAATTAACCAGTGGAACAACCTGCCTCCAGAAGTGGTGAATGGTCCAACACTGGAAGTTTTTAAGAAGAGACTGGATAGCCATTTGTCTGAAATAATAATAATAATAATAATAAATAATAATAATAATAATAATAATAATAATATTATTATTATTATTATTATTATTATTATTATTATTATTATTATTATTATTATTATTATTATTATTATTATCGATCATCGCACAGTCAGCCAGATGTTCAGACTGGATTTGGCATTTTGTCTACCTATCGAGTCCTTACCCAGGACCTGGGATAGGCAGATGTGGATGTTTGATGGTATTACAGATATCGTCGCAGGATGGAAGCAGTTCCTAATAAGGCCGCCTTTTGCAATTGACTAATAGCGAATTTGTCAATGCCAATGGTGTTCAAGTGGTGCTCCAGTTGTTTTGGGATTGCACCCAAGGAGCCTATGACTATTGGTACTACCCTTGCTTGCTTTTGCCACAGTCTTTCTATTTCTATTTGTAGGTCTTTGTATTTTGTTATCTTCTCCAGTTCTTTCTCTTCTATTCTGCTATCTCCAGGCACTGCCACGTCCACTATCCAGACTTTTTTGTCTTTCTTATCGACAATTGTTAAGTCTGGGTGTTATGTTGCAGGTGCTTGTCTGTTTGAATTCTGAAGTCCCAGAGCAGTTTAATTTTATCATTTTCTATGACTTTCTCTATTTTATGATCCCACCAGTTTTTGCTTACAGGCAAATGATATTTTTTGCAGATCTTCCAATGCACCATTGTTGCTACTTTGTCATGCCGCTGCTTGTAATCAGTTTGTGCAATCTTCTTGCAACAGCTTACCAAGTGGTCCACTGTTTCTTCAGCTTCTTTGCATAGGCGGCACTTACTGTCTGTTGCTGTCTTCTCAATTTTGACTTTGTATGCGTTTGTCCTTAAGGCTTGGTCTTGTGCAGCCAGAATTAGTCCCTCGGTCTCTTTCTTCAATTTTCCTGCTCTTAGCCATTGCCAGGTTTTATTATTATCTGCTTTCCCAGCTATTTTTTTCATGTATTGGCCATGTAGTGCTTTGTCTTCCCATGCCTCTATTCTGTTCTTCATTTGGTCTTTCTTGTAGGCCAGTTTGGTCTCTCCAGTAGTTAGTAAGCCTTCTTGATATACTAATTTCAGTGCATCTTCATCATTGTTCTTCAGATATTCTTCCAAAGCCATTTTTTCTTCTTCAACCATCTGATGTACTTGTAGCATTCCACGCCCACCTATTTGCCTTGGTAGATAAAGTCTATCAATGTCACTGCGTGGATGAAGGGCATGATTCATTGTCATTATTTTTCTGGTCTGCCTATCCATTGCTTTTAGTTCTGCTTGAGTCCAGTCCACTATTCCAGCTGTGTACCTAATGACTGGGATTGCCCAGGTGTTGATTGCCTTTATGGTATTTCCTCCATTGAGTTTGGATTTTAAGATCTTCTTCACTCTCTTGATGTATTCACCTCTAATCTTTTTCTTGACTTCAGTGTGCTTGATGTTGTCAGCTTGAAGGATACCCAAGTATTTGTAGTACTCTTCCTCATCCAGACTCTTAATGTTATTTTCGTGGGGCATCTTGATTCCTTCAGTTTTCATTATTTTTCCTTGTTTGATAGTAAGTGTGGCACATTTGTCCAAGCCAAACTCCATTACAATATCTTGGCTATATATACGGACAGTGTTGAGCAGCGATTCTATTTCAGATGATGTTTTTCCATACAGCTTCAGATCATCCATATAAAGGAGGTGGGATAGTCTGGCAGATGTTTTTGATGTTTGATAGCCATGTCCTGAGTTATTCAGTATTGTTGACAGAGGAAACAGTGCAATAACAAATAGTAATGGTGATAATGAATCTCCTTGAAATATTCCTCTCTTGATATTAACCTCTCCCAGCCTCTCACCATTGATCTGCAACTGTGTCTTCCATTGTGCCATCGATCTTTGCACAAATTTTCTGATGTTTCTACTGACTCCTGTTATTTCTAGGCACTTTATTATCCAATCATGTGGCAGAGAGTCAAATGCCTTTTTGTAGTCAATCCATGCCACATTCAGGTTGGTCTTCCTTCTCTTGCAGTTTTCCAAGATCATTTTGTCTATTAGGAGTTGATCTTTTGTTCCTCTGCTATTGGGGCGGTTTCCTTTCTGCTCAGGTGGAAAGAGATTGTTTTCAACTAGATGCTGTTGTACTGCATCAGCTACCACACCAGTTAGTAATTTGAAAGTTGTTGGTAAGCAGGTAATTGGCCTGTAGTTACCTGGTGTTGCCCCTTTTGCTGGATTTTTCATTATTAGGTAGGTTTTCCCAGTTGTTAGCCACTTTTCAATTTCTCATCCTTGTAGTATATTGTTGAACTGTTTGGCAATGAGTGGGTGTATAACAGTTAGATGTTTCAACCAAAACCCATGCAGTTCATCTTCACCTGGTGCTGACCAATTTTTGATTTTCCTTGCTCTTTTTTCTACCATTTTTGTTGTTATTACTATTCTTTCATTTCAACTTCTGTTTTATTTGCATCCACCTCTTTTAACCAAGCCGCATCCTTGTTGTATTTCTTTGGGTTATCTCATGTCTGCTTCCAGAACTGTTTCTTCCTTGTCAGGTACTGACTGATTCCTTGCAGTTTCTCCATTGATGGATTGGTAGAAACGTTTCTGATTGGATTGAAATTTTAGGTTCTGCCTATAGTTTGCAATTCGAGCTTCATATCTACTGATTTTCCTGGCTATAGCTGTTATTTGTTGCTTTATTATTTCCAGTGCTTCCTTGATCTTCCTTGTTTCTAAGTGGTATTTCTTGATTAGGTATTCTTTGGTCTTCTTGTTCTTCAGCTTCTTTTCTTTCATCTGTTCTAGCTTGCTTGCATGTGATCTTAACTTGCTGATCTTATTTTCTAGTCTAACCTTCCATTTTTCTGGTGCACTGTTTGTTTGTTTTTCTTTTTTGTTGATTTTGCATCCCAGGTATTCTGTTATAACTGCAGCTGTGCTGTACATTAGTTGGTTTGTTTCTTGCAGTGAATTGGTGCTTATACTTGATATTGCAGTATTTGCATCTTTTAATGCTTGTGCTAGCTGTTTCTTTGGAACAAGCTTCAATTCAGGCAGCCTTATTCTGTTGTTTTTGTGCTGTTCTAGATGCTCAGTTATTCTTTGTTTCAATTCTTTTATTTCTTTAGTTAGAGGGTTTTGTTCTTCCTGAGGAAGAGGTGCCTGGTTTCCAAATGAGAACAGTTGTATATCTCTGCTGGATTCCTTCACTGCCAACTCCCCCTGGTTTGCCTCTACATTCTGAATTACTTCTGGTAAGGCTTTGATTTCTTTGCCTTGGGTAAACCTTTGCAGTTCGTCCAATTCTGTTTCTGTGAATACTTTATTTCGTGTTATAAATCGGCGTTGATCTGCTAGTCTCTGTTCTGTTATTTCTGATTCTGGATGTTGTTCTTTCCAGAACTGGTGCATTCGTTTTAGATATCCTCTTCTTGTTGGACTTGATCTGTAGTAACAGATCATTATTTCTTTGTTTTCATCACTGTGTATCTGCGACGGGTAAACACCTTTTCTTCCAGTAGTTCTGCAGCTGCTGGCCCTGGTTGCTCAGCCAACAGTCCTGAGTCCTGTAACCCATTTTTCACCAGATATCCAGGAACTCCAATATCTAGCGCGGACCTTGTTAACCCGGGTGACGTCCGAGCCGGTATGGCATTCTGCAATTTACGTCTCACCATATTTTTTATGGGAGAGACACTCTTTGTCTGACTCCTCTGATGAGACCTGTCCAGTATGGTTGAACCTCTGGCATAGCTCTCATCTTCCTCAGAGTACACAAGCCCCACAACCACGTCAAGGTAGTGCCTCACTGGGGGATTATTATTATTATTATTAAATCAAACATAAATAGCAGCTGTGAAGAGATCCTCAAAAAAACTGGAGATCTCTGCAGATTTCAATCATAAGTTTTGCTTGTCTTTTGTACCTGAAACATGATGATGATGATGATAATGATGATGATGATGATAATAATAATAATAATAATAATAATAATAATAATAATAATAATAAGAAGAAGAAGAAGAAGAAGAAGAAGAAGAAGAAGAAGAAGAAGAAGAAGAAGAAGAAGAAGAAGAAGAAGAAGAAGAAGAAGAAGAAGTTGTAAGGGACCTTGAAGATCATCTAGTCGAACCCGCTGCTCAGGCAGGAAACCCTATACCATTTCAGACAAATGGCTGTCCAGTCTCTTTTTTAAAACTTCCAGTGTTGGAGCATTCACCACTTCTGGAGGCAGGTTGTTCCACTGGTTAATTGTTCTAATTGTCAGGAAGTTTCTCCTTAGTTCTAGGTTGCTTCTCTCCTTGATTAGTTTCCATCTGTTGCTTCTTGTCCTGCCTTCAAGCGCTTTGGAGAATAGCTTGATTCCCTCTTCTTTATGGCAGCCTCTGAGATATTGGAACACTGCTATCATGTCCCCCCTTGTCCTTCTCTTCGTTAAACTAAACATACCCAATTCCAGCAACCATTCTTTATATGTTTTAGCCTCCAGTCCCCTAATCACCTTTGTTGCTCTTCTCTGTACTCTTTCTAGAGTCTCAACATCTTTTTTACATTTGGTAAGAAAAACTGGATGCAGTATTCCTAGTGTGGCCTTACCAAGGCATTGTAAAGTGGTATTAATGCTTCACCTGATCATGATTCTATCCCTCTGTTAATGCAGCCTAGCACTGTGTTGGCTTTTTTGGCAGCTGCAGCACACTGCTGGCTCATATGTCCACTAGGACACCAAGATCCCTCTCACAGTTACTACTATTGAGCAAGGTACCCCCTATACTATACCTTACATTTGGTTTTTCTTGCCTAAATGTAGAACCTTACTTTTTTCACCATTGAATTTAATTTTGTTAGATAGCGGATTTAAGGATTTATTGTGTAAGTTATTATTTAACATTGCTGATTATTTGATATCATTATTCTAGATGTGAAAATTGTGAGTTTTTTCTCCTAGTGGGGGGGAAAAACCTATTACAAATGATATATATTTTCCGAAAATACTGAACTAGAAGATTTTCATCTATAGTGTGCTAAACAACGCTGCATTTTTGTTTAAATGAATCCTGGCATATGTGGGATTAGGTTTTCTTATTAAATTGCTAGGCTCTTTTCAATGTTACAGGGGAAATTCTCTCAATTTCAAATTAGCAGATAGCACATAAACAGTAAATATTATCAGAGAACAGGTATTAAAAATCCACAAGCTGACTATCTATTAAATATTCCATTTCATAATTAACACTTTAATCAGCAGTAATTATGGAGTATAACAACAATGTGAGTCGGTATTCAATTTCATAGTGAATATATGATACTATTATAAGCATTTAGTGACAGATTTTATCTTCCTGGGCTCCAAGATCGCTGCAGATGGGGACTGCAGCCAAGTAATTAAAAGACACTTGCTCCTGGAGAGCATACTAAAAAGCAGAGACATCACCCTGCCAACAAAAGTACTATAGTCAAGGCCATGTTTTTCCCAGTTACAATGTATGGCTGTGAAAGTTGGATTATAAGAAAGGCTGAGTGCCAAAGAATTGAGGTCTTTGAAGTATGGTGCTGGAGAAGACTCCTGCGAGTCCCCTGGATTGCAAGGTGATCAAACCGGTCAGTCCTAGAGGAGATCAACCCTGACTGCTCCTTAGAAGGCCAGATCCTGAAGTTGAAACTCAAATACTTTGGCCACCTAATGAGAAGGAAGGACTCACTGGAGTCCTTCTATTGCCCTCAATCTTTCCCGAATGCTGGGAAAGATTGAGGGCAATAGAAGAACGGGACAACAGAGAATGAGATGGCTGGATGGAGTCACTAAAGCAGTAGGCGTGAGCTTAAATGGACTCCAGAAGATGGTAGAGGACAGGAAGGCCTGGAGGAACATTGTCCATGGGGTCGCGATGGGTCGGACATGACTTCGCAACTAACAACAACAACATTATAAGCATTTCAATTTTCTCTTTTAAATGTGCCAGATCTAACTATAAGGATACAATAAAGATCTGGAGAACAAATTGTAGAAAAAAAATTAGGGCAAAAATAATTGCTATTTTTCTTTATGTGCATTGTGGAAAAATAGAAACACTGTCTGCTTTTTCTATTTCATTATGTGTAACAACTGAAGTTATTAGAATATATATTTGGTTGCAAAAAGTGTATATTTCTTCTTCAAGAAGCAAAGAGACAGTTTTTTAATTATACAGATTCTCTAAAAAGTGTCACTATACATGTCAATAATGGCAGATGTTAAGTTTATATAATATTATACAATTATTATTATACAATAATAAAGCCATGGAAAAGTATTTATAAATATATTTTAGATAGAAAATATCAAATTGGGTTAGATTTTTGATATTTACATAAACACTTTGTTTTTTAGATCTGTCCTTAATAGTGACCTGTAGCGCTTCCAAGGATATTCTTATACATTCCCAAATCTACTTTATCTGTTTATATCTTCCTCTTTTTGTATTGTCTGGTTCATCCTTTATTTGTATGGAATGCCCAAAGAATGTGAAGAGCTTTTAGATCCTAACATTATTTAGTTTTAATGAGAAGCTACACCATTCCAGTTTCATCTTATTTTGCAAGCACCACTGTGTCACTCTTTTTTATGTATATGATTAAAGATTTTGATTACAACAGTAAAAACTAATACAAGCTGAACTTAAAGAAAAGAGAATAGAAAGAATAAAAAGTGCAAGAAACAAGAAAAAGAATATAATAAAGAAATAGAAAATAAATATAAATGTCTTTCAACCTTTATTACAATGTATAGACAAATTTGTATTTCTTTATCCCATATCTATCCATTATCTATAAACAAACCCACAAGACATCCACTTTTAAATGCTAGTGTCATCAAAAATTTGTAAAGGGTTGCCAGAACGTTGCAAAAAATTTGATCAAATAAACCAACTTTATATTCTTTTTTCTTTACTTCAAACAGTCTTAAATCATTCAAATATTGTAGGATTTGAATTCTCTTCTTTAACCCATTTCAGACTTCTTCAAGGGTTTAACAAGCCTCTTTTGTAGACCCAATAAGAAAACATTTTCCAAGTCATTCTCTTGTTTTGTTACTTGTAATTCCACTTTCAATACTTTCTCTGTTTTTTCAGACAAAATTTGCTCAACCTCTATACAGTGTTTCTCAACCTTGACAATTTTCAGGCATGTGGACTTCAACTCCCAGAATTCTGGGAGTTGAAGTCCACATGCCTGAAAATTGTCAAGGTTGAGAAACACTGCGCTATCATTTCTCATTAACATAGAGCCAGACATCGTTACTGTTGATATTGTAGTGACAAATTTCTGGCTCTATTCTTCAAATATCTCCTTCAATATTCCCAATGTTATGATTTTATGTCATATGTAATGAAAGACCCAGCACTAAATGACACAAACATAGGTTTGCATTTTTTTTTCTTCTGCTTAGAATCTGTAGTTCCCTCTACTGTCCAGTTTCTAAAGTCATAAAGTTGCTTATCTTTGTTATAACATACAATAGCCAATTTATATGGACTTCTTATAAGTTTCTTAGATAAAAATCTTTAGGTTTTTGCCATTTCTTTCAAATTCTTTTAACTTCTTAAGCTTATAATTGACTTTTCTTTAGACAGAGTTGAAGCTAAACTGATCCAGTGACTTTCAAACGTGTTATTCTGAAGGTCTTTAATAGCTTTAAGATAATAATTTCTGAAAGTGATTAGAAGCTGAAGCTTGCAAAGTTAGTGTCCTTTAAAACTCTCTGCCACAGTGGTGTACAAGATGGTTATACATTTGTCTCCTGATGCCCAACTCCAGAGGGGATCACTGTTCTATGGGCTCTTCATGAGGAGCAACGTTGTGAATACAAAGGGATAATTTCTCATCCTCTCCTTATCTGGAGTGGTTCCAGAGAGAGGGTCTACTAACCAGTTCTTCAGTATTTATTGTGGTCATTGGCTCTTGTGGCAACATCTTCAGTCTAGTTATTTTCTTTGATGTATTTTATCTTCTAGTCTTTATTGAAAAAGACTTTTCAGAGCCTTATGAAGATCAGTTGTGCAATTTGTTCCAGCTAGGAGCAAGATTCCAAATTGTATTATTAATCAATTGGCACTAGATAGAATTAAAGTTTGTAATCAATAGTAATAGCAATAACTCTTAGACTTATATATATCGCTCCACAATGGTTTGCTCTCTGAATGGTTTACAGTGCCAGCATATTGCTCCCAACAATTTGAGTCCTCATTTTACCGACCTCAGAAGGATCCTTGAGCCAGTCAGGATTGAGATCCTGGCAATACTGCATTCCAACCACTGTGCCACCATGGCTCCTAATCAATGTTTTCTTTATAGAATAATCATGGAACATGATTTGCCCTATTGTGAATAAATCAAATACGATATTCAAGTGCTTTAAATGCTAAACTAAATTTAACTTTTAAAATAAAGCTACAAAAAAGGGTAACTTTAATTAATCTGAAGTATTGCTTTATTCCTATTTTTACCACTTACTATTACGTCCTTCGGGCCCCCCAATGAATAAGTTTAGTTAAGTGGTATGGCCTATGTGATCTATTTTTAAGGTTTCCAGAAATTTCTAGAAAAAGAGTGCTGTTCAGATATGATGCTACAAAATGTGTAAGTAGAAAACAGGAGTTAAAAAAATCTGGCAGCTGAGCTATGATGAACAAAACAGATATCTATGGAATTAGCAGCCAGGAGAAATAAGAGGAAGTAAATTAGAGATTTGGTGGGGGGGGGGGAGAGAAGATTGAGAAATGATTACACAATGTGAATGCAAATTGATAGAACCTGTAACTCTAAAAACAAAAGGAGATATTAATAGAAATGGCTTTGCGGGCAGTAAAGTAAATACATGGTGTAGGAGAAAAGCAGAAAAAAGGTATTAATATACACTGGCATTTTTAAAAAAATTAATGAGTTGGTGACAAAACTAGTTTACTACTGAATTAATCAAAACATAAAAGTGAACTTCACAGTCCTTTCTACAAAGCATCTCTGTCATGGAGAAATCATGGATATCAGCAGCCGCTGGCTCCAGTGAAATATTTAAAAATGGTGTGACAGTTCACACATTCATCTGCATTTTATCAAGTAATCTATAGGTGTACGTGAACCAGGAATTGATTATGTGTTCCCAGTGTTGAGAGATAAGCAGTTTTAATTCATAATTAAAAAAATAAATGTATGAATGTGGATAAGGATCTTTAATATATTGCAATCTTTTTGGAAGAGATGCACTATATGCATATAAATAAAACACTTTGACATAAAAGTAAAATATATTTGTCTTAAGATGTAAACAGAATCACTACCAGGATCAATATTTTGGGACAGATATGAAATGCTCAAAGGAAAGAAAAATATAATTTCCTTAGCTGTTAGTACAGTATATCCAGCATATGGGTTAACTATGGTGTAGCTCATGCTAATCTAAAAATTGTTAAGATGTCAAGGAACTGACTTATACATAGCCTCACCCCAAATGCACCCAATGTTGTGGCTACGATGCATTGGACAATAATTACTGGTATTATACAGCATCGGCTGATGTTACAACATGCAATTGTGACAGTGTGTTGTCAAAGGTTTCAAGGGTATATCATAAGCTGAGATGCTGGATCCCGTCAATGCATGGCAAAGCTGTTCCATGCTCTGTAATCAAAGTAATCAAGAGTATGTTGTGGCAAAAATCTGATAAGCCTGAATCCAGAGGATGTTGTTTAGTTTTAGGTTCTCCAGGGCCAAGAATCTGAAGCCCAGTATGCAGAAAATATTCAGCATGCAAAATATATTGATTTGTTATCTAACTAACAGCTGAAGGGCTAGATTTCTTATTTGGCTAATAAAAAAAACTTGCTTGTCAACTGCAAGATGTGATCTTGCATCATGACTTTGAGACATTACCCACAATAGCTCTATGTGCCAGAGGTTCTCACACTTTCCTGTTTCACAGAGTCCTCAATGTCTTATTAATTTTTTCATGGCACCCCTAGAAGTTCCCAAACTGTGTGGTGTGCTGCCCTGGGGTACCACAGCAAATTCATTAATGATTTTGTTCATTAGTAAAATATCCTATGACGCCCTTGTGAATTCTATGTAGTACACCAGTATACTGCCACACACAATTGTAATTTTTCACTAGAGATTATATTTCAAATCATGAATCCCTGATACTTATTTTCACTAATAAACTTGACCAATGACCCAAAGGAAGAAGTAAATTAACATTTTAGAATATAATTCAGGATACAAGATATAAGGATATGATTACAGGGAATGGGCCTTTTATATTGACTAATGGCACAGAATTTTTTGTTTTTAATTCCCTACTAGTAAAAAATGAGAAATATAGTCAGATTTTTTCTATGCTGAAATTCTTCTCCCTTTGGGGAATGAAATTTTCCATCTGTCCGTATATCCAATATTATATAGGATCTCTTACAATAAAAGATTTCCTTTTATATAGATATTTTGGAACTCTCAATAATTCTAATTTTTGAGAGGTGTATATCAGGTTTTGTTTTCAATTAATATGGAATCTATAAATGTGGACGATTATGGTTTAATAAAGAGCATTTTAGATGAATATTTTTATCACAAAACTGGTGTAATTTTCCCATTGCAAATTGGAGTTTATAAATATAAGAATCTATAACATTAATTAAAATGCAACTAAAGAAGCCCTTCCCTTTATTATTAGAATTTTACCAGGACAACAGAACAAATCAGTTAGGGGGAGAGACACATAAGATGCACAAAGAGATCTTTCAAATATTATCATTTGAGCATCTGAAGGGTTATTATGATAAATAAGAGTAGAAGAGAGCAGATTAACAGAACTGTATACAGTATAAGACAGCAACTATAGAAGTGGCATTTGTGGAATGAGGCATAAATAACACACACAGCCCTTCATCTTACCCTTTGCTGGCAAGATTTGATTTTAGCATTACTTGGGAATCATAACTTTGTTTAGAACATGTACACAAATGACACATGAATGCATTATTTTGGACAGAGATCATTTGAAGTTGGAACATCTTAGTCACATCAGTACTTGCATTCTCTTTGGACATACCCTGCATTCATTTAAAATATCAATATGACAACAGACTTGTGCTGCAAAGTGAAATATGTAACTATGAATTATCTCAATTTAATACTTTTTCTCTGAGAACCACTCTTTGATGATGGTAATAAAAAAAATAGATGCATTTGTTTCTACAGAATCAAAGATATACAAACGTCTATTAATTGCTACACCATTTTCAATCTGGATAGTCAAAAATTCCATCACTTTTCCTGACTCCTAAATGTAGGCTATTCCCAGAAATTAGCAAAAGGACAATTATGTTACAGAACATAACTGTAAGATCATGCTGATCTGCAGTACCAATTGCATAGGCCACTTGACAGCACCAAGAAAAATATTCAAAAGTCAATTTCTTAATACATTAATCACTGTAGTATTGAAACAGAAATGTTCCAATGAAGAAATAAATACTGAGTGTATGTTTAACATATGCATGAATCAATGAAACAAATTGAGTGCTAAATAAAAAAGTTTGGATCTATTGGTTCTGTGCACAACTTTTACCATGAAGAAAAAGAAAATGGACTTGAAATTTAGGCTTCTGATTTTGGGCTGATTAGGAAGAGAGGGGGGGTGGTGGTGAAAAACCATTTCAGATTGGTTCATTAGTAAATAGACACCATCAGATACACTGTTATGTCTGACTGATCAAATAAGTAAAGCAAGAGAACATCAATGCTCAGAGTAATAGCTACAAAAAGCCAGGCACTCAAATTTCTTTACAAATTAAAGTTTCTGTGGATGACAGAGGACAAAACAACACCAGATGTTAAAATCATCCAACTCTTGGCTTTTTTAGAAATAACAGAATAGATCTGGGAAAAGTTATGGGGAGGTTAGGATCTAAGCTCATATTCTGAAGACTGCTCCATGAATATTTAACTGCACTTATCTCCCAGAATTAACTCTCGAAGGGTATGATATTACTTTATTTTCTTAACTATATTCATTGACAAAAAGGATATGATAATTGTCTATATTTAGGTTCCAAAAAGAACAAAAGCAGGAACAACAAATCACCCTGAGACACAATACTGGATTTGGATTTTTGCTTATATACACTCCAGAAATGATGATCAAATCAAAGCAATTGTTTTCCTCACTAGCAGATTCCCTTATTACTGACATTCGCTAGGATAAATCAACCACATACTATAGTCTATTATCTTTGCATGTTTATACATTCACATTTACTTAACCAGAAATGCTGTTATTCACATTTCTTTTGGCTTTTGGCTTACCATTTAGATAACCACACCCATTCATCATGCTTGGGAGCAATCTAAAATACCAGGCCTACTTACAGGAAACCCTATCACGGAGATAAATGTTATTGTGTAATTGAGGAATAAAGTTATTCTAATTCACATATTTGTAAATTTAAGATGGGGGTGGAGGGGAGGTACCAGAGAGCATTAGTAGGCTTTAGAAGAGCCTGAACATTGTTTGGTATATAGGAAAAACATTTACCAAAATCTGTGAAGACCAAAGTTACCAAGTGGAGGTAAGGGGGAAACAAATGAAAAAAACAAATTGACAATTATAAATGAATTACAATTAGTTTAACTGGGCATTCTTTGCATTTAGCATTTTGGTAATTTACCAAGGGAACTTTATTAGGTGATCTTAAAATGCAATAATGAATTGGCATAAAGATCTTCCATATCACTACTTTTGTATATTATTTTTTTCTTGCGGAAACATATTTTTGGATGATTACAAGGCATTTTGTTCCTGTTTACCAATTAATCTTATATGGGAAATCCAATTTCTTCAATGGAGAAAGAAATAGTGGTGCTGTTTCATTTTTTTCTCTTATTTTACTAATGAGAAGAAAAACTAATTTGAGATGGCTGCTGTAGCTCTGACAGTCTTTGGAATGAAATTAAAAAGGTATCTTCCCCAAAGTACGCGTGTGCACGCACGCTCGCATGCACACACACACACATAAACACACACACATTGTATAGATTATAGATGAAGTACCATTCAATATACACACATTTTACTGTGAAAATCAATTATAGTCAGATATGATGAATATCAGAGCCACATTTTCAAACAATCCAAACATATAACCACATATTAGCATTTAGGTAACACAGTATTGGTTCTGGGGCAAATAGCATTCACCAGCAAAGAGTCTGTCCTATTGGCATGTTTGTTTCAATTAATGGGTTGTAGAATTAATGAAACCCAGATTTGATAGCCCAATTATTCCCTTTGTATAGAAAACAACATTAGAAGCAAATGAGAAGCCATCCCTTCCTATTGCACATATAATTCACATTTTAATTTGATTAATATCTATTATATTGGCCCCTTTTAACTATTTCATGAAAGTAAAAAAAAGTGTCATTGCTTTGCATATATATATAGCATTTAGTCTTCCTAGAGTGCAACCAAATAATTCATTCTTTAGAGAATGAAAGAACTGAGAATTATAAAGGCTGGTGGATCAGATTAAAGCCATATCTACTCCAGCTTTCTATGCCATCCAGATGCCAGTGGAAAACGCACAAACAGGAGTTTATTCTCACTCATGTTTTCTAGTTGATAGTTATAAATGTACTACCATTGTTACTTAGACACAGACACAGACACTCAAGCACAAATATGATAGTAGCCATCAAGAGCCTTATCAACTTTAAACCTGCATAATCCTCTTTCAAATCTATTCCTATTGTGACCATTGTCACATATGTTCGTAAATCCATAAGTTAACTCTTCACAGTGAGAATAGCATTTCTGATCAACCATTAGTTTTGTTAGATGACCATGTGCTTTAATCTTTTGAAAGAAAAAAAATATTTATATCTTCTACCATGTTCTCTTCCCCACAAACTTAATATTTTTTTCTAAGCTAAAAAGCCAACCACTTTTATGAAATGAGGATTAATTTTACCTATTGATCTTTTTATTTGTTCTTTTCTGCATTTTTGTTGCTTTATCATACTGTGATCAGAATTAGAAGCAGTATTTTAACCATGGTCCTACTGTAGATATTTATAAAATGCTATTGATTGTATTTGCAATGATGTATATAATAAAAGTGATGTTCTGGGGATACTCATTATGTTTGGTTATCGTGGGGTTTGGAGGCTAGGATATTTTTCTCCTATTAAATCCCCCCTTCTGTTTTTATGACTTATTTTTTTGAACTATATAAAACTTAAAATTTTGTATAGGTTGCTATTATCTTTCTACTGTGATATGGAGGAACCCAGGCAATATCTCTCTAGAAAAGTATTGAGGCAATGCTGTTTTACTATCCAAGATGAAAACAGAATCTCTGTATGTTAACCTATGACACTGCTTCAGGCACTGATTTATTCCTTCTGTAAGTTTGCATTTGGTTTAGAATGGTGAGCCTCAGCAGGGCTTTTTTTCTCATAAAATACCCAGAACGGAGTTCCAGCACCTTTTTTGGATGGAACCTTGTAGGGTAGGCAAGGCAGGTTGTATGACATGTGTGAGTTCTGGCACCTTTTTTCTTTTTTTAGAAAAAAAGCACTGAGCCTCAATATTCTCATTAGAAAGAAAAACAATCTTTTGTAAACTAGTAATTGAAACTGACCACTTATTACAGAAATACAAGTTGTGAAAATATTACTTACAGTTCAGTCACATCTTTGGGGACCCCCTTTGGAAGGAACCGCAACCCTTTATTACTGCAACGAACTACAGAGTCCACACAGGTGCATTGATCTGGACAACGGGGAGAGAAATGACAGCTGCTTTCTGTGTTGCCTACAAAGAAGCAGAGAAAGTGCATGAAAATAATGTCAAATACAGATGGGATAAAATTGAGAAAGTTCATGTCTAACACATTAGCCCCCCTCATATAAATCTATTACAACCTCTATCTACAAATGACCATTATCAGGCTACGTTATTAGATTTCACTTTTTAATTGTCAATTCAACCTCATATATGATATTCCTAGCTCGTCCTTTGTTTTAGACTGCTTTAATGCCAGTGTCAATATGTATCTGGTTATAAACATTTTAATTTGCAGTAAACTTAGGTAGGTTTGTCTCTGTGCTTATATATTGTTTACATGTCAAGAAGATGGGTAGAGAGATAGACCAATAGCCTTAGGAAATAAAAATTGTTTCCATGAGAAAAAATATGACTATTTTTTTATTCTGTTCAATTGTGTTTGATTCTCAGAGACTATCTGGACAAGTCCCTGCAGTTTTTTTGGCAAGGTTTTTCAGAAGTGGTTTGCCATTGCCTTCTTCCTAGGGCTAAGAGAAAGTGACTGTTCCAAAGTTACCCAGCTCGCTTTGTGCGAAAAGCAGAACCAGAACTCAAAGTCTCCTGGTTTCTAGCCTGTTACCTTAACCACTACACCAAACTGGGTCTCTATATGAAAATTTGTTGTCGTAAGTTGAGAAGTCATGTCCAATCCATCACGACCCCATGGACAACATTCTTCCAGGCCTTCCTGTCCTCTACCATCTTCTGGAGTCCATTTAAGTTCATGCCTACTGCTTCAGTGACTCCATCAGCCACCTCATTCTCTGTCGTCCCCTTCTTCTATTGCCCTCAATCTTTCCTTCTTCTTCAGTGAGTCCTTCCTTCTCATTAGGTGGCCAAAGTACTTGAGTTTCAACTTCAGGATCTGGCCTTCTACAGAGCAGTTGGGGTTGATCTCCTCTAGGACTGACCGGTTTGCTTGCCTTACAGTTAACTAAATGCTCCAACCAGCTCAGCTTCATTAACCAGCATAAACTCTTTGTATTTCTATTTTTATTTATATTATTGCTAAGGATGATTGACTTAGCCCTCAAAAGGCAAATCAGCAGATATGTGCCCATGAACCTTCCAAAAGTCTACCCACTGAATCCCTTTAAATTTGCATTTTAAATTAAATCTTAAAAATATTTTTTTTGTGTGTTCCTGCATGAAATCAATTTGGGGTTTGGATCATTTTAATTTTCAATATTTACTTACTCACCGCCATGAAATGATAGGCACAATTGCTGTCATCTTGCAACTGACAGCAAAATACTATATTTGACGATGTTGGGAAAAAAACCCATTGTATTTAAGCTGACCAAAAGGAAAAAAAATGTATTTATAATGGATCATTTACTTGGTGCTGTAGTTTACTGACTAATATACAGATCTGAATTATTCTAAAATATTTACCCTGTTTATCCTTTAAAAAAAAACTCTGAAAAACATTCATTGTTTCCTGACATGGTGAACAATTTATTCAACATGCCAGACTTTCAATATTAATACGATACATTCCTTAATTTTTTAAATCATGAGTCTTGTTGTTTTTAACAAGCCTAATGAGCATCAAGCAACAAGATCAGCTATGTTTTCACTAAGAATTGGAGATCCACGTGCATGTGCATAAAAACACCTAATAGCTGAAACATGGGTGTTCATTTGTACAAAGCGGATTTTATAAAACAAATTAAACCTCACAGTTGGATACCAAGAGAGTTCCTGCTATGAAAGTAAGCGTTTCAGTTAAGACTATTAAGTCATGGCTTTCTCCCAAAATTAGCATGTGGGTTCACAAAGCACTACATATAGGCAAACGGTAATATCTAAACATGCCTACAAAAATTGTGTTGAATAATCTTTAAAGGCAGCCAATTAAAAAAATATAACAATTTAAATATTTCACACTCCAGAGAATTATCTACCTGCCATTTATTGAGTATTCTTAAAATCATTTTCATTGTTTCAATTGAGCAGGACTAACAATGCTATAAGGTCATTGGTTTCAGTTTTGAACAATGACTTCAATGCTTGACTGGGTCTAATAAAATGAACAGACTATAGTCTTTTATAGCAAAAGTTGCTGGCAAAAGTTCGAATTTCCCTTAGAAGAGGTAATTAAAATAAACAATGACAAGATAATAGTGCAGAATCAAAGTGTGTTTTGTACTCTTATATGCAGGAGTTTGGAATGTTGGTTCCAATTTTTTTCATTTCAAAAGTGTTAAGGCTTTTTACTAGAAGATGAAACTGGATTAGCACTCAGTTTATGACCAAGCTGGAAGGCTACAGGCATGATGAAATCTGTACAAAAGTACAGTAAGCAAGAGAAGAAGAATTAGTAAAGGTTCTAACTAAACTATGCCAGAAAATCTAAAGAACAGTACATTAGCCCACAGATTGGATGAAATCGTCCTAATGCCAATTCCAAAGAAAGAAGATTCAAGAGCATGTGAAAACTACTGTACAGTATCTTTAATATAAAAATAATGCTTAGGGTAATCCAATGTAGATTAGAATCCAACATGGAAAGGTACTGCTAAAAGAAACTGAAGAAAAAAAGACATTACTGACAATGTACACTGGCTATCTGAGAAAAGAACACCAAAAATAAGTCAAGGTAAATTGATATAATCAATGATTATACAAAAACCTCAATTGTGTCAATCATGTCAAGATCAACCAGTTTTGGACACATGTATTTCAGACCTATTGTACAATAGCTCTTTAGCAAAATCTAAATTGCTGGGAAAGATCAAAAGAAAAAGAGGCCAATAGTGAAAAGGATGGATCCAATTATAGCAGTAAGGGGTGCAATACTGGAAAACCTACAAGGCCTATCTGGGGAAAGGTCATACTGGAGATTTCTCTACAGGTATATGGTCGCTAAGAGTAGCTTGATGGCACAGATCAATTAATCCTTCCAGCTATTTCCCAAGAGTGGAATTTTGAATGCAGGCCAATGGTTAATATCTCTCCCCAAATTCTTAAAGTTCTTGATGATGTCAAGAAGAAAAGTCACTTAAATTCCTGTTTTCTACTATTCTTTGTCTATTTTTCCTTGCTGAGACTTAAAGGAGAAAACAGTCCTAGTCTGGGGATACAATTTCTTTTAGCCTGTCTATGGGGAAAAACTTCATCTCTGAGTATATACATTCATATCTGGATGAAATATCATGGTTATACTATTGACAGATCTAATAACGATCTCATATTCATGTTCTAGAAATGTGCTTACCATCACATGTAAAATCCTGTGTAGCAACATCTTGAATTGGAATCTCCTTTAAGAAGAAGGGTTTCTGGCAACGTGGATTTCCACTGACAATCCTTCTCTTCCTTAACCATTTCCCCAACCATGCTAAGTGGCAGTTGCAGTTAAATGGATTAGATAGCAAATTACTAGATGAAAAAGGAGAAAAAAATGCAGTCAGCTATTGAAAAAAATCAAGACATAGATTTTTCAAAAGCTAATTGATATTCAAGTGGGAAACTTCTGGTAATAAATTAATTTTACAATGGAAGCTGCGTGCCTAACAGGGTTTTTTTGTTTTGATTTTTTTTCTCAAAAACAAGTCATAAAAAAGAAAAAAAACTACACCTGACTAACAAATTCTGTTGTCATTAGGTTTCTTATCATGTACTAGATCAATTTGTAATATATTTAAAAATGGAAATACTTAGCTATAGCTAAATAATGTAATCCTATAAACAGATGTTCTTGCTTTGTGTTTCTGTATTGTATGGGTGCACGAATGGAAGAAGCAGCAAGGTTGTTTGTTTTTGACTAGGACAGCAGAGTTGTGGCTTAATTTTACTTCCCAATTTCCCCAATTTAAACACCTCTAAACTTACTTTTGGAATACAATGTTGGTACCTATTTATTCACTAATACATATATCAAACAGTTAATTAATTTGCATTACAAAAGGATTGTGTCCTTCAGTTCCTTCCTGGCTGCAATAGAATTTTGTTACTAAAATTGGTAATATATATCATATGCCAAAAGCTTAAAAGAAATGTATCATGAACTAAAGTTTAAAAGTGGAGGGGAGGGGGGCAGGGATACAAACTTCCCAAGTAAAAATCCCTTTAGAAGAATCCAAGGCCAGCTTACACAGTACATTAATGCATGCAACTTCAAAGACATGTTATTGCCAATGATGATGGAAGGACTCAAGATACATCCTATGATGCCATGATCTAATGGTTATGCAAGGATAAGTCTAAATACATTACATCAAAGCTCTCTGTAGGATCCAGTTGTTTTTCAGTACCATACTGTAAGCTCAATCCCTTTCAGAGATCTGTGCAACATCACAATGCCAATATAAAGGGGGCAGAGCTTGCATTGAATTGGTGGGACACTGCTTTCACCCCACAGATGCCTCTGAATCATATGAAGACGGTCTGATCAGTCTCAGAAGCTCCAAAGAATACAAGTTAAATCTGATATGTGAATGTTTGTGCCATATCATTTTAAAGGGATTTTTTTCAATAACCAAAGTGTCTCCTTGTGATAAACAACAATAATCTAGGAATGGATTAGAAATCGGTGCCTTTCAGGTGTTGCTAAATTACAATTTTGAACAGTCACAAAAACAGGAACAATGGAGAGGAATGCTGGGAGCTGTAATTCAGCAACATCAGGTGAGACATAGGTTCCTTACCTCAGGTTCAGTCTTATAAATTATAAGTTACCCAACCAACATTTTTTACAGAAGGAAGGAAGGAAGGAAGAAAGGAAGGAAGGAAGGAAGGAAGGAAAGGCTGCTAGTAACACTTTTAAAGTAATGTGCAGTTCAGTTTGGTTATTTTGAAAAGCATATAGCAGTTTCTGAAATATGAACTAAAAGGGGATGAGGCATATCACATGAAATATTTTAGTCAATTTAGCTCCATAGCCTCAACTAGATAACTTCAGTTAAAATAATAGTTTGATGAGTTGGGAATTTGGGCTGCATATAAATAAATAGTTATTGAAATTTTTTGACATTAAGGCAAAGCTAAACCTGTTTTCAGAGTAAAATTATTGATCTTTCTGCTACTGAAATACCAAACAGTCAATATGATTTAAAAGAACAGACAATAATGCATTTTATTGTGCAAAACTCAAAGGAACTATAGATGTAGAATTATTAAAAAAATATCTTGCTGTATCTAAGCATGTAGACTGGGACTGTGGAAATTTATACTCTGGATGATCAAGTGTGTTTCTCATAACAATTACAGAAATATCACATAATGTAGAGAAATGAAGTTTTCCGAAAAGTAGCTAATTATTTGTAATTACATTTGAGGTAAAAGGAACCCTCTCCCAGTTAACAGAAGTTAACTATTATAATCCAGCTGGATGATAGTTCTTTGCTACAAATGGCATGCTTGCATTTACATCTGTAGATTAAAAAACTGATTAAATTTGAGAAAAAGAAATCTAACATGATTCAGAAGGGAAACCATATTCACACTAGAATTTTCAGTGATTTTGTACTCTTTTTATGTGTGCTATAAAGTGTGTGTGCACGTGCACACACACACACACACACACACACACATTTGCATCTGGTTTGACATGAACAAAATACCATGAATATCTCAAAACTGAACCATCACTATCCACTTTAATTTATTCTAACCAAACCAAGAAAAAAGATCAAAGGTCTCTATTCTTTCTTCTGCAAATGTCATTGTTGGGATTGTAATTACCTAGCTGTTTTTAGTTTTTAATGATTATGGTGCAGGACACAAGGTCTGTCTAAAACCCAAATGAAGGGAGTAAGTTTAGAAGGGCAGGGAAAATAAATACAGGTTCTGCCAAGTTAAAAATTGAAAGAAATGTGAGAATACTTAAGTGGCAATTAAAGTAAAGAATGGTAAGGCATACAAATAGAACACTTCAAAGACTCTTAATACACATGAAAAAAGTAAACCAAAAGAAAAGCCATTGGAACTGTGGTAGAGAGATTAGTAAAGGCCTGAAGGATCTGAGTCATGAAATTAAAATTCAAATGATGCTTGTAATGGAACAGTTATACCATTTCTGTGAGCCAAGAAAACTGATTTGGCCCATAAAACAATTTTGCTCAATTTATCAAGGATCAGGCCTCAGTGAATATCTCTTTTTTCAGCCACACCAAGGACCAAGTGCAAAGCTGGATGGTAACAGTAATTCCCATTATAACTGCTAAGGGAAAGGGGAAATGCTGAACATGGTGCTCATCATACCCTTTTGGACATCTTTGGAAAAAAGAAACACTTTCACAAACAGAAATGAGGTCATTTGTTCATCATTTTATAAACCAGGATCCTTAATCTTAATTATAAGAGACTATCCACCTCAAAATGCAACAGCTGTGGTAATTAATACTTGAATTAGGAAGCCCTCACTTTCTCACCCAGTTTGGACATTGTCTTTTCTAGGATACCCTTTAAAACAGTGTTTTTCAAACTTAACAACTTTAAGATATGTGGACTTCAATTCGCAGAATTCATGCTGGATAGAGAATTCTGAGAATTGAATTCCACACATCTCAAAGTTGCCAAGTGTGAGAAACATTGCTTCTCACAGTGCTTTAAAGACTGTCTTCTCCCTATTAGGCTTCATAGCTGCAGCATGAGAACAAGAATATTAATCATCACTTAAAATTTCTTTACTTTGAAAATGATTAACACAACATGCATGAAGCTCTGGAATATTCTCCAGGATTATTCCAATTTTTTTTGGGGGGGAGGTTCACATAATTAAATGAAAGCAGTGACAATAAAGTAAATGCAAGATCTTAAGTTATAACAGATGACTTACATTGTAGATAAAGAAACAAGTGTACTGAAGGCTCCTGGAGTTATTGTAGTAATGCGATTGTCATACAGAGAGAGTAACCTTACTGAGCTCAGTCCTGCAAATGTGTCATTGTTTACACAACTGATCATGTTGCTTCTGAGCATCCTGAAAGGATTCAAACATAAAATTACACTTACTGAACTGA